>NC_064925.1:500977610-502250110 GCF_023897955.1 Schistocerca gregaria | reverse complement strand
GACTATAAGCTGTCCATTACTACACGTAAATTCAAAACATTTAAGAATTCTGGCAACGAAATTCATCCACAAGTGTGGCTTCATCAATTCTCTCATTGTTTTCCTCCCAACTGGTCATTAGAGCACAGATTAGAATTTATGTGTGGCTACTTGGAGAATGAACCAGCTGTAAGAATGCTATCGGTCATTCACGATTGTCACAGTGAAGGAGAATTTTATCATGCTTTCCTCTCAGCATATTGGTCTCAAGCTACACAAGACCGAGTAAAACATAGCATAATGATGATGAAACACTTTGAACAATCTGAATTTTCCGGTCTTGTCAAATATTTTGAAGACATGTTGCATAAGAACCAATATCTTTCAAACCCATATAGCCCTTCAGAACTCATCCGCATTTGCATAATGAAATTGCCTGAACATTTAAGGAATATTATTTTGGCAGGGCATTGCAAAGACGACACTGAAGCTTTTCAGGGACTGTTACAAGAGTTGGAAATTGTCACTGAAAATCGCGGAACGCGAAAACAGGGACACAACAATTACAGGTCACATCCGTCACAATTCCGCGATGACAGAAATAATAACTGGACACAACAAGGCTATTCTTACAACGCAAACCGTGAACAAAACAGACACCACCCATATGACAACCACTGGCAGAGTAGTAATAGTTACAAAGAAAGATCGCATTTCCGTAGTAATGACTATCACAGAGACAATCACAGAAACAGACAATATGGAAACCAAAATAATTATTATCAAGGGAGACAGAATAACTTAAGACGCAACGGTCCAGCGCGCAGTTACGATTCAGGGAGAAATTCTCCACCACGTGACCGACAAGAAAGAAACTACAGGAACTATCGACATGACGACAGACGATATAATCATAACGACAGACCGGAATTTCATCGGAACTGCCGGGATTCAAACAGAGCTGGGCCCTGTCGGCAAGGTGAATTTGTAGAAGTTAGGTCTCCTAATCCCAATAACGGCGCGCGAAAACAAAGAGACAAACAATGACTCGCACCGCAGGCAGCCGCGTGCGCCGGCTGACTCAGAGAAAAATAGCATAAGCTAACCTTGAGCAAAATTCCAGTATTCTCTACCGACGTATACCGCATAATAATTGCTCTCAGGTTCAAACACTGAGTACTATGAAGAGTAAAGGATTGTGCCACATTTCACATGTACAACCGTTTATTGAAAGACAATCTGCTTTATAACTTAGTCTCTGCCATAAAATTTTTCACTTCACGTTACTAGTACTCTTTTTCACACTTAGAAACTGTTAACATGCAACCATGTTTGAAGTTAAATATCCAGTCAAGAACCAAGAGAACTTATTTAAACAGAAATTACGAATGCATTGTTATAGTGAACAGACGTCACAGTGTTATTGTGTGTGTACATTCTTGCTTGTTAGTTGCACTATTACGTAACGACTATAAGGTTGACATACTTAGAACATTTACCAGTACTGCTAATGAGATTTTAATGCAACATTTTGGTTTACTTGAAAATACATTCTGGGTTTAAAGTACTTTCTGTGAGATACCAGATGACTCAGTGGGTAGTTTATGTGACACCTACACGATTTTATCACGACGCTACTAATGAGTGGCGATTTACAATGTTGCTTTCGTGGTGTATCTGTTTTATATCTGCACTGTTTTCTGTATTATTCTGGAAAGTAAAACATGTTTTACTAGTAACTTTGTGGTATAGCTACAATGAGACAGCCTTTTCTGTAGCACAACAATACGTTACAGTACAGTACTTACTTCATCACATCAATAAGCGTAGTAATTATGATATCTATACGCAAAGCATTTCACTTTTGTTTATCATGAGGTAAGTACATTGACTTCTGCAGAACTTAGCTTTCGGTGGACGATAACTACGACACTTCCACAGAGATTATCTTACAACACGACGCACAGTTTAGCGCTACAGTACGTGTAGTTGAGTGATTAATTTTATACTGAAAACATTTATTTTTAAAGATATTTGAAGTACAATGGTACAAAGGTTTTCTGTGATACATTTCATTCCATTGCTCTAATCTGTAACACCTGAGGATATAATTACATTAATCCTCAGGGGGTACACGCTTACTTTGTGTACCATGTGTTTGGCAAGCACAAGGAGCCCTAGCTAATATGGTATTTACTTATACAACTTTACACATCGGTACCATATTTCTCTAAAACATAAATTACACAGCTATCTGATCATTTAACTGAGAGACAAACATTTTTTTTACTACATCAGTGACACATGTTTACGTAATTACACTGTTGGATAACTTCACACTTACGAAATTGTATTTTGTCTGTACTTTGTGAACTGTTCATACATTTTCGGAACCATTGTGATATTATGAGAGCTTTGAATGAAATAATTGGGTATGAGATCATGATTTTTAAAGTACGGTTGAGGTATATGACACTTTTGACATGAGCAGAGAATTTTTTTTAGGTTTTGAAATTATTGGAATAAGCTACGACGATTTTGAGATTTGGCTGAGGTTTTATGATGTTATGATGACGATGTGTATTACGCTGTTGCGGTATGTTTATGATCAATAAGCTGATGCTATATGAGTTATTTGGTTATGCTACTTACCTGTTATGATGGAATATTGAAGAAGTGTCGACGAATAAGGTAAGAAATAATGAGTAGAGGTTAGAGACTCTGGTTTTTGAAAAAGGTTGTTGGAAACCAAGAATCGTACTTTAAGAGTTATGAAATGTATGTAAATGCGTGAATGTATTACAATGCCGACGAAAATTTTTGGACACTGTTATATCAATAGGATTTTGTTTCTACTGATGTGTAACGCAAATTCTTGAACTGTGAATTTTTTTATATGAGACTGCCACTGTAGCGGAAACTGGTGTCGTAAATATTTCGATAAGACAGTTAAGTGACTACCTGCACGTAATGCGTCGTGGGCATCCAGCTGCGCGACAACCACCTGACAAAAAGAGAGCCATTAGTGTGTGCCTTTCAGAGACACTCGCTATTGACATTCATTCCTTTGTAGAAAGCATCGCAAATACGACACGCTCAAACTTGAAAACATATGATTATACTGCGGAGCTCTTAATTTATGATATTTACTAAAATGCCTTATGAAACGATGAGAAACATTACACGGCTATTGTCTTGCTAGTTGAGAGAAATGCCATATGGATTGCTTTATATATTTATTTACTCATTTTGTTCAATATCTAGTTTCTCTCTGCACTGCAGCATTGGTTAAAATACAATTTAATAGATGTACTAATATAGTTATTTTATGCCTACAGATGCAGTAAATAATAACTTTACGATGTACTTAAAGAAACGAAGGAGCGCAAAAAGACTTCCCTTCACAGGAACTGCATACATAATTTTCTTTTCAAGTACTTGGTAATTTTTATGGTAGGATAACTTTTTGTGGTGTACCACTTTAATTGCATAGACATTAAGATGTGAATAGACATTGTCCTTATCTGCATTGTTATCTTTAGTGTAACATTTTTTCTGCTTGAGCTTTGTCATGTTTAGGTATAAGTTATAGCATTTGCTGCTGCTGTTTGCCATGCATAGTGCTACTGAATGTCACTTTGTATTACTAGGTTAAGCCAATTTTATTACTGATTTATTTTTCTTGTTTGCTGCGCATTGCCTTATATTAGTTGTAATATTGCTGCCTTTTTTTGCCAATTTCCATTTTTTTTATCATTGCTGTTTGTGTTAATTATTTTGTGCTGCTGCATTGCCCCGTCCCTTAGTTTAGCATCTGAGCTCAGTAGATTTAAGTTAGCTTAAGAGGGGGTAGCCTATATAAAAGAATGAGTTGCGATGAATGGGAAGAAATGCACTGAGAGGTTATACGAAAAATTTACAGAAAGCAGGTATTGGTAGGATTCTCTTGGAAATAAATGATGAGGTAAAATACTGGAAAATAAATGATGAGGTAAGAAATATGTAAACATATAAATACAGAAAGCATGCTTTTATAGGATTTTTTTGGTGGAAAGAAATGTTGAGATATGACGAAAGATTTACAGAATGAAGTTTTGGGTTGGACTGCAGTACCAAATGTTACACTGAAAACAAACCCTGTACTTTCCTTGTGTTATCCCACTATGTGTTTGTGTATTTATGTTCTACCAGTCTTTATATGTTTATCTAATAAGACTTATGTTGCAGAATATTTGTAATACTAAGCTACATTCACTATGATGAGGAATACTGTTATCCTCAAATATAACTTGCATTAATAACATGTTATTTATTTTGTAAAGATGTTTACACATTATTTATTCTGTTTTGTTCTAATGCTCATGTGTGAAGTTGATGTTTCAAAAGTTATTCTGATCTTTTATGTATGTACTTATGTCGTAATTTTTGTAACACTGATGTATTTGCTATTTCGATTCTTTTGTAAAGCCTGTACTACTGCAAATGTTATCTGTATTGTTATGTTCTTTAATGATATATTTTGTACCTTTGTTATTGTATTCTCATGTTATAAAATTGTAATTGACACCTGTTCATCAAATTAAGTAACTTGTAAGTTACATTTCACTGCACACATTTCTGTTGGTCATAGTATATGGACAATATGTGAGAAGTAGAGACTGATAGTGTTTCCACATGTGTTAATAATTCAGCAAGGGACTGGATAAAAGCATTGCTGGTTCTAAGGACATTTCAAACAAATTCTTTGTGAGTGGACAAGTGGTGGTTTATGGACTTGCTGTATTCTCTGCATGCCTCTTCAATGGTGATTGTGCACCTGCATTGTTGCAACAGATGGCTGCTGGCCATCTCTACAAGGACTACAGTGGGTCTGCACCTTTGATGATCCACCAATACCATTATTTCTACAAGGACTGCAGTGGGTCAGCACCTTTGATGACCCACCAGTACCATTATTTCTACAAGGTCTACAGTGGGTCTGCATCTCTGGTGGCCCACCAATACCGTAATCTCTACCAGGACTACAATGGGTCTACTCTGTGACGACCTACCTACCAATATTCTTTAAAACTTCGACTGACTCTTCTGTGGGTTTGCTCTGTTGTGACCCATTACCTGTCTGCATGTCAAGAGTCAGCACTGTCTTTCCGTTGGAAGGACAACACTACTTCTTCAAGCCTGCATGGAAATCCACTACTTCCGTGTGCATTTTCTTTTACTACTCAGACTATGAGAAAAACACTGCAGTTTTACTTTGATGAATGATCAGGACTGTCTTTATGGACTGTGAGAAAATTTTAGCTTTTGACCAACATTGTATCGATAAGTGTGTGCATTTCATTTCTTTGTTATTGTAATTATAAAAAAAATTTTCAAATCTGTATTGGCCACTGCCCAAAACAATTTGTAAATTTTTTTGTGGGGAGCATGGGGGCTATGTAAGTAGGCTGTTTAGGTTTTTTTATTGGTAACGCCGCCGCCACGTAGCGCTCTGTATAAAAATCACTGGCTGTGCCGTGTGCAGTCTGTGGCTGGTTGGCATTGTTGTAATACTCGCCATTGTAGTGTTGGGCAGCGGCAGCTGGATGCTAACAGCGCGTAGCGTTGCGCAGTTGGAGGTGAGCCTCCAGCGGTGGTGGACATGGGGAGAGAGATGGCGGAGTTTTGAAATTTGTAAGAATTGGTGTCACGAACTGATATATATATATTATGACTATTAAGGTAAATACATTGTTTGTTCTGTATTGAAATCTTTCATTTGCTAACTGTGCCTATCAGTAGTTAGTGCCTTCAGTAGTTTGAATCTTTTATTTAGCTGGCAGTAATGGCGCTCGCTGTATTGCAGTAGCTTGAGTAACGAAGATTTTTGTGAGGCAAGTGACTTGTGAAAGGTACAGGTTAATGTTAGTCAGGGCCATTCTTTCGTAGGGATTTTTGGAAGTCAGATTGCGTTGCGCTAAAAATAGTGTGTGTCAGTTTAAGCACAGTCTTGCAGAATTTTTCAAAGGGGACGTTTCAACCTGTAGCACCACATCTCAAATGCTCTATTCTATTCTGGTTTTCCCACATTTCACGTTTCACTTACAATGCTGGGCTCCAAACGTACATTCTCAGAAATTTCTTCATCAGAATAAGGCCTATGTTTGATACTAGTAGACTTCTCTTGGACAGGAATACCCATTTTGCCTGTTCTGGTCTGCTTTTGATGTCTTCCTTGCTCCATCTGTCATTGGTAGTTTTGCTGCCTAGATGGTAGAACTCCTTTACTTCACCAACCACGTGACCATCATCTCTGATATTAAATTCCTCGCTGTTCTCCTTTCCGCTACTTCTTATTGCTTTCGGCTTTCTTCACTTTACTTTTAATCGTTATTGTCTACTCAATGGACTGTTCTTCCCATCCAGCAGATCATGTAATTCTCCTTCACTTTCAATCAGGATAACAGTATCATCAATTAATCGTATCATTGACATCCTTTCACCTTGAATGTTAATTCCACTCCGATCCTTTCTTTTATTTCCATCATAGCTTATTCGGTGTACCGATTGAAAAGTAGACGCGAAACTCTACAGCCTTTTCTTACGCCCTTTTTAAGCCAAGCATTTCGTTCATGGTCGTCCATTCTTATCACTGCCTTCGGCTCTTGTACATATCGGATACTACCCCTCCCTCCCTATAGCTTACCCTTATTTTTCTCATAATTTCGAACTTGTTGCACCAGTTTACATTGTCGAACGCTTTTTTCAAGTCGATATATCCTATGAACGTGTCTAGCTTTTCCTTTACTCTTGCTTCAATTATCAACCGCAACGTCAGAATTGCCTCTCTGGTGCTCTCATAAACCCAAACTCATCGTTATCTAACACATACTCAGTTTTCTTTTCCATTCTTCTCTATGCTATTCTTGTCAACAACTTGGATGCGTGAGCTGTTGGCTGGTTGTGCGATAATTCTCGCACTTGTCAGCTGTCGCAGTCTTTGGGATTTTATGGATGATATTTTTCCGGAAGTCAGATGATTTGTCAACAAACTAAAACATTCTACACACAAACGTGAATAGTCGTTTTTTGACACTTCCCCCAATGATTTTAGAAGCCCTGATGGAATTTAGTCTATACCTATGGCCTTATTTCATCTTCTACAAAGCTCTCACTGGATCCCCTATCTCTTCTAAATCGACTCACTTTTCTTCTTGTATCACGCCAGACAAATCTTCCCCCTCATAAAAAGAGCCCTTCAGTGTACTCTTTCCACCTATTGGCTCTCTCATCTATATTTAACAGTTGAATTCCCGTTGCAGTCTCGATGTTACCACGCTTGCTTTTAATTTCGTTGGAGGTTTATTGACTTACATATACGCTGAGTCAGCCTTTCCGAAAATCATTTCTCTTTCCATTTCTTCACGTTTTTCATGCATCCATTTCGTCTTAGCTTCCCGGCACTTCCTATTTATTTCATTCTTCAGCAACTTGTATTTCGATATTCCTGAATTTCCCTGAATATTTTTGTACTTCCTTCTTTCATCGATCAACTGACGTATTTCTTCTGTCACCCATGGTTTCTTCGCTGTTACCTTTATTGTACCTATGTTTTTCTTTCCACCTTCTGTAATTACCCGTTTTAGAGATGTCCATTCCTCCTTAACTGTACTGCCTACTGCGCTATTCCTTTTTACTGCCTCTATAGCCTTAGAGAACTTCAAGCGTATTTCACCATTCCCTAGTTCTGCGGTATCCCACTTCTTTGCGTATTGGTTCTTCCTCACTAATCGCTTAAACTTCAGCCTACTCTTCATCAATATTGCACTGTGATCTTAATCTTTATCTGCTCCTGGGTACGCCTTACAATTCAATATCTGAGTTAATAAATGATATAATCTAACTGAAATCTTCATGTATCACCCGGCCTTTTCAAAGTATACCTCCTCTTTTTGTGATCCTTGAACGCAGTATTCGCTGTTACTAGCTGAAATTTGTTACACAACTTAATTAGTCCTTCTCTTCTGTCATTACTCGTCGCAAGCACATATTCTCCTGTAACTTTTTCTTCTACTCCTTCCCCTACAACTCCTACAACTGCACTCCAGGTCCCCATGACTATTAGATTTCATATCCCTTTATGCACTGTATTACCCTTTCAGTATTCTCACATATCGTCTCTATCTCTTCATCTTCAGTTCGCGACGTCGGCTGTATACCTTAAATATCGGTACCGGTGTAGTTTTGCTGTCGTTTCTGACAAGGACAACGCTGTTTCTGAACCGTTCACTGTAACACATTGTTTGCCCTACTTTTATGTTCATAACGAATAGTGCTGTCGTTATACTATTCTCTGCTGCTCTTGGTACTGCCCTTACTGATCTGACCAGAAATTCTTGTCTTCTCTCCATTTCACTTCACTGAACCCTACTGTGTCTTGTTGAGTCTTTGCATTTCCTTTTTCAGATTTTCTAGCTTCCCTACCACGTTCGAGTTTCTGACATTCCACTCCCGTCTCATAGAACGTTATCACTTCGTTGGTTCTTCTATATTTTTCTTATGGCCACCTCCCCCTTGGCAGTCCCCTCAGGGAGATCCGAATGGGACACTATACCGGAATCTTTTGCCAATGGAGTGATCATCATGATATTTTTTTCTATTAGAGACCACATGTCGTGTGGAGACACATTATGTGTCTTAAATGCAGTGATTTCTGTTGCCTTCTTCATTCTCACACTGTTGATCACTGCTGCTTCTTCCCCCAAGGACAAGAGGGTTCCCTGAACGTCCTCCGCCCTCTTCAACAAGGCTGTTGGCAGAAAGAAGGTGTCTTTTTATGCCGAAATGCTACGGCTCTCAATGCTGATTATTCTACATCTACATCTACATCTACATCCATACTCCGCAAGCCACCTGACGGTGTGTGGCAGAGGGTACCCTGAGTACCTCTATCGGTTCTCCTTCTATTCCAGTCTCGTATTGTACGTGGAAAGAAGGATTGTCGGTATGCTTCTGTGTGGGCTCTAATCTCTCTGATTTTATCCTCATAGTCTCTTCGCGAGATATACGTAGGAGGGAGCAATATACTGCTTGACTCTTCGGTGAAGGTATGTTCTCGGAGCTTTAACAAAAGCCCGTAACGAGCTACTGAGCGTCTCTCCTGCAGAGTCTTCCACTGGAGTTTATCTATCATCTCCGTAACGCTTTCGCGATTACTAAATGATCCTGTAACGAAGCGCGCTGCTCTCCGTTGGATCTTCTCTATCTCTTCTATCAACCCTATCTGGTGCGGATACCACACTGCTGAGCAGTATTCAAGCAGTGGGAGAACAAGCGTACTGTAACCTACTTCCTTTGTTGTCGGATTGCATTTCCTTAGGATTCTTCCAATTAATCTTAGTCTGGCATCAATCAACTTTATATGATCATTCCATTTTAAATCACTCCTAATGCGTACTCCCAGATAATTTATGGAATTAACTGCTTCCAGTTGCTGACCTGCTATTTTGTAGCTAAATGAAAAGGGACCTATCTTTCTATGAATTCGCATCACATTACACTTGTCTACATTGAGATTCAATTGCCATTCCGTGCACCATGCGTCAATTCGCTGCAGATCCTCCTGCATTTCAGTACAATTTTCCATTGTTGCAACCTCTCGATACACAACAGCATCATCTGCATCTGCATCTGCATCTACATCCACCAGGTCATTTATGTATATTGTGAATAGCAACGGTCCTATGACACTCCCCTGCGGCACACCTGAAATCACTCTTACTTCGGAAGACTTCTCTCCATTGAGAATAACATGCTGCGTTCTGTTATCTAGGAACTCCTCAATCCAATGACACAATTGATCTGATAGTCCGTATGCTCTTACTTTGTTCATTAAACGACTGTGGGGAACCGTGTCAAACGCCTTGCGGAAGTCAAGAAACACGGCATCAACCTGTGAACCCGTGTCTGTGGCCCTCTGAGTCACGTGGACGAATAGCGCGAGTTGGGTTTCACACGACCGTCTTTTTCGAAACCCATGCTGATTCCTACAGAGTAGATTTCTAGTCTCCAGAAAAGACATTATACTCAAACATAATACGTGTTCCAAAATTCTGCAACTGATCGACGTTAGAGATATAGGTCTATAGTTCTGCACATCTGTTCGACGTCCCTTCTTGAAAACGGGAATGACCTGTGCCCTTTTCCAATCTTTTGGAACGCTTCGCTCTTCTAGAGTCCTACGGTACACCGCTGCAAGAAGGGGGGCAAGTTCCTTCGCGTACTCTGTGTAAAATCGAACTGGTATCCCATCAGGACCAGCGGCCTTTCCTCTTTTGAGCGATTTTAATTGTTTCTCTATCCCTCTGTAGTCTATTTCGATATCTACCATTTTGTCAACTGTGCGACAATCTAGAGAAGGATGCACAGTGCATCTACATCTACATCCATACTCCGCAAGCCACCTGAGTACCTCTATGAAACAGCTTTGGAAGAAGACATTTAGTATTTCGGCCTTTAGTCTGTCATCCTCTGTTTCAGTACCATTTTGGTCACAGAGTGTCTGGACATTTTGTTTTGATCCACCTACCGCTTTGACATAGGACCAAAATTTCTTAGGATTTTCTGCCAAGTCAGGACATAGAACTTTACTTTCGAATTCATTGAAAGCCTCTCGCATAGCCCTTCTCACACTACATTTCGCTTCGCGTAATTTTTGTTTGTGTGCAAGGCTTTGGCTATGTTTATGTTTGCCGTGAAGTTCCCTTTGCTTCCGCAGCAAATCAGAGTTAAAGCGGGACGGGTTTTGAACTGGGGACCGAGGTCGCTATCCCTAGACCACGGGTCTTTCTGCTACATATGCAAGTAGCGGAAGTACATTAATATGCAGAACTTCACAAGATTCACTAAAAGATGGCACATAATACTTCCCTTTTTTAGAAGAAGGCCATACGGAATTTCCCCACCGATTTGGTTCATAAAATCTGAGCTTGTAAGGAACGACCAGGATTTCAGCGCCTGTAAACGGGAAGACGTAACTCACCATTATTCAAGGAGTCTGCAGCCAAACGAATAACGTCTTTGTCTCTGGATCGAATCTTGCTCCTAACACTTTTTTTATAAATTTCACACGTTATTTTAACAACAGATCTATTATGACTGTGCAATTTATCAATACTTAATGATTCACTTGTTAATTTCATAACGAATGTCTTGCAAAAGAGAGAAACGTTTTTTCGTAGATGACTAGAAATAAAAGAAGTGTGCACGAGAACTTTCAATCAAATCAGTGTAGTCAGCTTATCTGTGTTTTTACATCTACACTTTTGACAAATGCAATGTGTAACTTGTAAAGGAGTGCACGAGTTAAGACGATGCTAAGTGCATACAAACAATAATTACTGCAACACGCAGCACATGTAATTAACTCCTAATGCAATTACACTCGGAGGCACATCGAAAATGATAGAGAAAAAACTGACTTTTCAGGGAGCATATTATGTAAATAATTAATCATTCATTAGATGTTGATAATTTGAATATTCATCACCAGTTCTGAAAGCTTATCTATTCCAGTTAGTTTTGTAGTACGCATCTATTTGTGTGTTAATGCACTTCTTTCACTGGCTCATTAATCTCTAAATTTGCTATGTCTGATGATGCTGACATTATATCATATGCAATTTTTATGTTCTTTGTTGCCTTAAAAATTCATAGCTTTTTTATGCTTAATGGTTGCTAGTAGGTGCAGACACGTTTTAGCTTATTACTCAAAACCTTTGAAGTTTATGAGTTGGACATGTGATTTCATTAAGCGCGAATAGATTTCTCTTGCTTGTGTATTTTAATTGCTCATCTCAATTCTAGAATAAGTGGGCTCATTACTTCAGAAGTCACTTTTACTGTATTTGTGAGTAAAAAATTTATACTATCAATTTTCCTTCTTAGGTCATAACTGATACTTTTTGTTGCATATCTTATAATATATACAATATAGAATCGAGTAATGTTTTAAAAAAATCGAAAGTTACAGTATGCTTTCAGAGTAACAACGATTGTGGTTACATTTCCGGCATAAAATTGGACCTAAACGTGACAAATTTTCCAATTCAGTTATGTACAAAAACAACACCAATGACTGAATTCAGTTTTACATAGGTGAGACAGGATGGTAGTTTAAAACGTGTTTCAAAGAGCACATGTATCCTCAAAATAAAACAGCTTTGGGTAAAGGCATTATCGAAAAGAGACACCGTAGAAAAAACATAGAATGTTGCATGAAAGTGCTACATACAACAACGTGAGAAAGACTTCTCGATGTGCTAAAGAAAACTGAAATCTTCAGTAGCAAAAAGGGCTTACCGGAGCAGACTTTAGATGAACAGTGCGAGTTTAATCAGCACGAGTATTTTAACACTTTTGAGGAGCTACTCAATATTTTACATGTCTGCTTTATATCTGAAGACGATAGCTAGGACAGTCGAAAACGATCGTATAATTTACAGACCTGCGATCGAGAATAACAGAGGTTATATTAATTCAGGTACGACATTCGCTACTTGACAAAAGTAGTAAATCACCCAGAAGACACGGTCAGATGTCATTGTAATTTCAAACACCTACACACCGTCGGCGGATACGTAAATGATTATAGAGTTCCAGTACTCTGTGACAGGGAGAACAGCACCAAAATGTTTGTCCATCATAGACAGGGGATATCGGCTGGTTAAGTAATTATCAATGTCAATGAAATTCACCAACAGCCGTGTAACTTAAGACATTATTTTATTTTATTTTGAAGGATACGAGTTTATTTGGAGAAATGCACATGGGACCTGAAGATGGCATAGTGATGCCGGCCGGAGTGGCCGAGCGGTTCTAGGCGCAGGTTCGAATCCTGCCTCGGGCATGGATATGTGTGACGTCCTTAGGTTAGTTAGTTTAAAGTATCTCTAAGTTCTAGGGGACTGATGACCTCAGAAGTTAAGTCCCATAGTGCTCAGAGCCATTTGAACCATTTGATGGCATAGTGAAATGCTGAAACTGATAGCCTTCCCTTATCATCTTCGCCTGTCATCCGAGAACAAGTAATGGACTCCCTGTAACGCAGTGTGTAAGCTGACACCATTGGTGTGAGATTAGAAAAAGACTAACTAGAGAATGACCGTTACATGTGTAACCTCCCATTAACACCACAACCCAAACGTTTGAGTTCGGTGTGATGCAGTAACCGTGAGCAAGGACTGCTGGGGAATGAAGTCATATTGTATTCAGTGATTAATTAAGAGTTCTCATTCTCCCACATCACCATCATACCCCAGTATAGCCGTGACCAGCGGGGGGGGTGGGGGTGGGGGGGGGGGGGGAGCGGGTGGGGGGGGGGCGCAGGTCCCAATCTTCCAGTGTTTTTGAGAGGCGCAGCAGTGGAACTCTGGCGACAAGACGCGGGGAGCTATCGTGTATGACTTGTATGACTTCAGGTCTTATTTGGTAGTGACTGAGTGAACTCTGATGACACAAAATCACGTGACGGACACTCTCCTTTCTCAAGTGTCACCTCTCTTCTGACAGAGTCGTTCTGCCATTTCGCACCAGGACAGTGTTGGTCCATACATGATACATGTATCCATGTACCGTTTGCTGTCAGCAAGAACCCCAGGTACTTCCCTGTGACAATATATAATGAAGAGCCAAAGAAACTGGTACACCTGCCTAACATAGTGTAGGGCCCGTGAAAGCACGCAGGGGTACCGCAACACGACATGACATGGCCTCTAATAATGTCTATAGAAGTACTGTAGTGAATTGACTGTGTGGATACTGCAGGGCTGTCCATAAATCCGTAAGAGTACGAGGGGATGGAGATCCCTTCTGAGCAGCACGTTGTAAGGCATCCCAGACATACTCAACAACGTTCATGACTGGGAAGTTTGGTGGCCGGAGGAGTTGTTTAAACTCAGAAGAGTGCTTCTGGAACTACTCTGTAGCAACTCTGGACCTGTGGGGTGTCGCATTGTTCTGCTGGAATTGCCCAAGTCAGTCGGAATGCACAATGGACTTGGATGGATGCAGGTGATCGGACAGGGTGCTTACGTACATGTCACCTGTCACATATCAAGGTCCCATATTATTCCAACTGCACACCTCCCACACCATTACAGAGTCTCCACCAGCTTGTACAGTCCCTTTGTGACATGCAGGGTCCATGGATTCATTCGGTGGTGTCCATACCCGTAGACGTCCCTCTACTCGACACAATTTGAAGCGAGACTTATCTGATCTGGTAACATACTTCTAGTCATCAACAGTCCATTGTTGGTGTTGACGGGCCCAGATGAGGCGTAAAGCTTTGCGTCGTGCAGTCATCAAGGGTACACAATTGGGCCTTAGGCTCCGAAAGTCCATATCGATGATTTTTCGTTGAATGGTTCGTACTCTGACCCTTCTTGATGGACTAGCTTTGAAATTCGCAGCAATCTGCACTTCTGTTACGCTGAACGATTGTCTTCAGTCGTCGTCGGACCCGGTTTTGCAGGATCTTTTTCTGGCCGCAGCGATGTCTGCTTTATATCAGAAGACGATAGCTAGGACAGTCGAAAACGATCGTATCATTTTGATACCTGGCATTGTAGCAGCAGTAACTGATTTAACACTTGCGCCAGACAGTTGTTTTTTGTAGGCGTTTCCGACCGCAGTCCCGTATTCTGCCTGTTTACATATCACTGTGTTTGAATATGCATGCCTACATCAGTTTCTTTCGTGCTTCAGTGTATATGTGGCTAGCTCTGTCAACAAGTCCGTTATAGTGGCATTATTTACGATGTCAAAGACCGGTTACAGCAGCTGTGAGCCAGTTTGCCACGGGATAGGATACAATGGCCTTGTGACACTCTTCCCAGTTGAATCAATGCATGCATCCTCGCCAGAGGACGTGCAATGTCATTATGGTAAGTGGATTCATATGGCCTAGTTCTTTGTAAATTTCATTCAATTTTGTAATCAATGTAATCACATCACATACATTATCAAACCGTGAAGTTTTATTCCATTTCCTCATCTCCATCTGGGTGCTTCAATCACTGTTTCCGTGAGGCGGTGTACACCTAAACCGATATGACTGTAAGAAGATGGACAGCACATACAAACGTAACCGAATGATATTTGACAACCTTGTTGCACTGTCTTTCTTCATGAATCACAGCTATTTATCTTGTCTGAAGTAAGTAAAATGAAATTAAATTATTCTCTCTTCTGTCATTCAGAGAGCACTGCATTGTGTGTGTGTGTGTGTGTTTAAATGGTTCAAAAGGCTCTGAGCACTGTGGGACTTAACTTCTGAGGTTATCAGTCCCCTATAACTTAGAACTACTTAAACCTAACTAACTTAAGGACATCACACATATCCATGCCCGAGGCAGGATTCGAACCTACGACCGTAGCGGTCGCGTGGTTCCAGACTGTAGCGCCTAGAACCGATCGGCCATCCCGGCCGGCTGTATGTGTGTTAGTGAGTGTTTGTGTGTGTGTGTGTGTGTGTGTGTGTGTGTGTGTGTGTGTGTGTGTGAGAGAGAGAGACAGAGAGAGAGAGAGAGAGAGAGAGAGAGAGAGAGAGAGAGAGAGAGAGAGAGAGAGAAGGAAAATAGAGAGAGGTAGAGAGAGAGAGAGAGAGAGAGAGAGAGAGAGAGAGCGAGAGAGAGAGAGAGGTTAGATACAATCGAGGTGTCTTCTGATTAATCCATATTTTCTGTTTATCTCGAAGCTCTGAGACGTAAAACAGTGATCCCACAGCGATGTACGAATACCAGTTCCCTACATGCGTGTATTTTTCCCTACTACATTGAATTATGACATCACTCGACTGGAATAAGTGTTTGTTACGATTTTGGCTGTAAGGCGAAAAGCTGATAGGTTTCCAGTGCAGCTATCAGGTTTTCCACAGGTTTTTGACCTAGACTGAACAGAACGTTGAGAATTGCCTTTGAAGAAGAGACGGTCAGTTCTCCGTCCTTCTCCAGTTAAATTGGTGACCCGATCTGTAATCACCTTGCCTGCAGGAATAAGTCTTTGAACTTCCTTCTTTCTTCTTTAAGTTTTGTTTGATACATATTACGCGTAGTGAATCTATGACTATTTCCTGTAATGTGCGCGATAAAAAAATACATTTTAGTAACCATAACGAGTAAATTTGTCAATTTACGTAACAGATTTTATGCACAACATAAAAGATTAAAGTTAGGCCACTTATTCGCTCGTCAATTAAATCCATTAACTGAGAGCAATATTTTATGTGTGACTTTAAAAACTGCAACCATGATTATTTCGTTCCTGAGCCTAGCGGTGTCTGTCTTCTTATCGGATGTTATCTTTTGCCAGTCTTTCAACACAGTTTATTTCAAGTTCCCGTTCCTCGGAAGTTTTTTAATAATGTATCTGTACCAAAGAGAATATTTCCCATTTGAAATCATCTCGCCTGGTCGAAACTCCAAGCAAATCTCTGAACTTCAGCTGCAGACCTTGTACGTGTTTTTTTTTTAGAGAAGATGAAACGAGTAACTCAGAGAACTGTGTTTGGAGAGGAAGAGAGAGAGAGAGAGAGAGAGAGAGAGAGAGAGAGAAATAGAGAGACAGACTTGATACGAAAGTTTCCAAACTGCCTAGAAGTACTTGGCCACGAAGTATTGGCGAATTCATGCCGACATTTTAAGGATGCAGGAATGGTTAGCCAAATATTTTCGTACATTACTGCATTTTAAAGATAGAATAAAATCTTAACTGTGAGTTTGATAAAGGATGAGTTATGGAAAGAAAGAGATCATAACAGACAATGACATGAAGATCCTATAATTACAGTAGCATAAATTCTTAAATAATGGGTCGGGGGAAGACAATTCCTGTAGCAGAAACGATCGAGGTAACAATGTCAGCTCTTGTTTCATGGGGAGTGCGGTTCTCATTGTGAAGATTATGCGATCGAAAGACCGAGTTCGCAATTAATGAAACAGCCGTCGATATCTAACTTTTCCTGTACTCCACAGTGTTCGTCGTTGATTTATCATTTTATGTATTACAGGTTTTCGTTCTATACTTATTTTGGAATTGAGGTTATCGTCTTAGTCATCTCATACTATATGAGGAAATGAACATTTTCACTAAGCTGTTAAAAAGGAAAGATAACTCACTGAATATAACCTTGCTTCCTTAAAGGATACAATTTGTCTGCTACATTTAGCCAAATTGGAGTGTCATGATGCACACTGTCACTTCCTAAACTAAAAGGGAGTTGTCATGATAGATTTAATCATATGGCCGGATCACAATGCCGAACTTGTACTGAACAAACATGACAAAGTACAGTGCAACTGAAGTAATCGAAAGTAACCTGAATATGGAGATTTCTCTCCGAAGTACACAGTGAAAATATGAAAAAGCCTGTACATTGATTAATTACGCCGCTTCATTTGTTTACAGATCTTAGTTTTTGCATGTTCCAGGGCCGTGTCAGTTGGTTTACAAACGAGACACCTTTTCTCTGTGAAGCATGACTATGTGTTGGCCATTCGCATAACTGAAGTTTTTAAAAAGATGTTAATCACATCCAGACACATACTACCTATGAAAAAAATCAACTATGTAGTAGAAGAAGTTGTCAAGTAGAAATGATTTCAAATTTTTATGTTTAAATTGTGTACCAATCCTTTTAACAAACAGATGTGATTGTGGCTGCATATTTTGCTCCTTATTATGCGAGAGAAATGTTAAGTTGTGGATAAGGGAGGCTATTTTTGTTATTACAAGTGGTAATATTATTTTTAATTTGTGCCTGAATCTTCGCAACAGACATCATATTTGCGAAAATCTATCTTGAAGCTCTGTTTAGAATGCTTAATTTCTTAAACATTTACCTGCATGAAGTTCGAGGACACACACAGCACGTTTCTGTACAGTGAGTACTCCTTGCATATGCGTAAGACTGACTCAGAAATTTATTAGATATGACATCAATGGGTGTAGATATGGATAGCAAGTTAATTTTTAATGCTCCTACTAATGGTTTGCCATGAAGAGCAACAAACGGCGCTTAGAATATCGTCGACTTGCTGCTGTGACATAAAGGTGGCTTGGATGACCATCAAAGGGCTCCTGTTATAATCAGAAACGGCAAACCAGATCATCAGTTGTAGTCGTTGGGCCTTTTGGCGGACGACAGTCAATGTTGTCCTGGGCGTTTCCAGACACGTCTTCGCTTCGGGGCTTATTTCGAAGTGGGACTCATCACCGAAGACACTTCTACTTCAGTCAATGAGATTGGAGGTCGAAGATATGTCTGAGATGCATCGGACAGCAGTGGGATACCGACCTGACTTTTGTTCTCCAAATGGCCTGTGGGGTGCCATTTCTTTTCATAGCTGGACTGCTGTGGTTGTCGTCCACGGCAGCCTTACAGCGCAACGTTAGGTCGGCGATATTCTACGGATCGTTTTGCTGCCGTTCATGGCGAGACATCCTGCGCTTGTACTGCACCAAGATAACGCCAGCCACATAAGACACGAGTTTCTACCGCTTGCCTTGGTCCTCGCCAAACCCTACCTCGGCCAGCGAGGTCGACGGATCTATGAATACCGCATCGAGTAACTGCTTGCATAAGGGCCAAACGTGGCCCAACTCCTTATTGACTTGCTCAAATTGTGAAGCTGTTTCTCGTGAATAACTCATCCAATTATTCTAAAATTGGCCACCCAATTCGGATAATTTCCTCCCAGTGTATTCTGTTAGCAAAAATGTGAATGGCCTTTCAGATCATGATGCACAAATTTTAACTCTAAAAGATTTTTGTGCTGCAACACGTGTTAAATGTTGTCATCAGCTGTTTAGGATAGCTGATCCAGTTGCTGTAGAGACCTTTGTAAACCTTATCAAGGAACAAGAGTGGCAAGGTGTTTATAGCGCTGATACAGTAGACGATAAATATAATGCCTTTCTCAAGACCTTTCTCGTGCTCTTTGAAAGTTCCTTTCCGTTAGAACGTGCAAAACAGGGTACTAGCACAAACAGGCAGCCTGGGTTGCTGACTAGAGGGATAAGAATATCTTTTAGAACAAACTGGCAATTGTATCAAAACGCTAGAAAATCTAACTGCAGCAGCCCATTACAAACAGTATTGTAAGGTGCTTAAAAATGTTATTAGGAAGGCAAAAAGTATGTGGTATGCAGATAGAAGAGCTAAGTCTCAGGATAAAATTAAAACCATATGGTCAGTCGTAAAGGAAGTGGATAGTCTGCAGAGATAGTTCGAGGATATAGAATCGGTGCTTAGTGGGAATGTCCGTGTTACTGATAAGTCCCATTTATGTGCAGTATTTAATAATCACTTTCTGAATATAGCAAGTGAACTAAATAGGAACCTAGTCCCAACAGGGAATCATATAGCGCTCTTAGAAAAAAGTGTTCCGAGATTGTTACCTGAAATGCTCCTTCATGATACTGACAAGAGGGAGATTGAGTTAATAATTAAATCATTAAAGAACAAGAACTCTCATGGATATGACGGGGTATCTAGCAGAATACTGAAGTATTGTTCTATGTATGTTAGTTCCTAGGCGTTCGGATAGATAGTAAGCTGTTGTGGAAAGCCCACGTGCAGGATCTCGTTCAGAAACTAAATGCTGCTTTATTTACTATTAGAACAGTATCTGAAATAAGTGACACTTCAACACGAAAAGTAGTTTACGTCTCATATTTTCATACGCTTATGTCGTATGGTATTATTTTTTGGGGTAATTCTTCTGATTCAAAAAGGGTATTTTTGGCTCAAAAACGGGCTGTTCGAGCTATATGTGGTGTGAGTTCCAGAACCTCTTGTCGACCCCTATTCAATAGTCTGGGATTTCTGACATTGCCCTTACAATATATATTTTCTTTAATGTCGTTTGTTGTTAGTAATATTAGCCTTTTCCCAAGAGTTAGCAGCTTTCACTCAGGCACTAGGCAGAAATCCAATCTGCATATGGAATGCACTTCCGTGACTCTTGTGCAGAAAGGAGTGCAGTATTCTGCTGCGTCCATTTTCAGTAAGCTACCACAAGAACTCACAAATCTTAGCAGTATCCCAAACTCTTCTAAGTCTAAACAGAATAGTTTCCTCATGGCTCACTCCTTCTATTCTGTCGAGGAGCTCTTGGAAGAGCTAAAAAATTAAGCAAATTCCAGTGTTACATTGTTGATTTTCTTTATTTAAACTTACGACTTGTCGCCTGAATACGTTTTTTTATATTAATATAAATAATATCGTGTTATAATTTCATGTATTGACTCGTTCCATGACCATGGAGACATCTCCTTAATTTGGTCCCACGGAACAATAAATGAAAAAATAAAGTGCGTTGTTTCTTTCCTTCTTGGGGCATACATATCTCATTGTTGTGCTGATGTTCAATATATTCCTCTTTCTCATACGATATTTGTCATCTAGTTTTAGTTGATATTTTGGGAAGTATTTCTGTCATAAACTTTTCTTCTGTTTTCTCCTTAGAAATTACTGCAATATCATCAGTAAAACAGGAGATAATTCATCTCGAATCTTCCTTGTCCCAGATTGGTGCCTTCTACGTTTTTGTTTTGTAGTTTGTCACTTTCTCTCATCACGTTGTACGATACCCAACAGAAGAGAATCAGTGAGACCCCATTGCAGTGCTGGACTCCTGCGTTAATTCGGAAAGGGAAGTAACATCGATATAGAGGAATTATGGAGAAAGTTTAACCAGATTGTAAATCGTGGTCTGGAGAGTTACGTGCCTAGTAAGTGGATAATGGGTGGAAAAGACCCACCATGGTTTAATAATGAAATTCGGCGGATGCTGAGAAAGCAGAGGCTGGTGCACTCCAGGGGACGCAAAAATGACGACAAGCAAAGGTTAGTAGAGATTCGTTCTTCTGTGAAAAGGCGTACGTGCAAAGGATACGGCAACTACCTCCTTCACACCTTAGCAAAAGGTCTGGCAGATAATCGGATAAAATTATAACCGTATTTAAAATCGCTAAGTGGGTCTGAGGCTTCCATTCAGTCCCACTTTGACCAATCTGGTGTAGCAGTTGAAGACAGCAAAACGAAAGCCGAAGTTTTAAATTTAAGGTTAAAAAAATCGGCACAGGATGTCTGCACAAGGATATTGTCATTTGACCATCGGGCACGCTCCCGTGTGGACGACATAGAAATAATCAAAGTGGTTCAAATGGCTCTGAGCACTATGGGACTTCTAAGGTCATCAGTCCCCTATAACTTACAACTACTGAAACCTAACGAACTTCAGGACATCACACACATCCATTCCCGAGGCAGGATTCGAACCTGCGACAGCAGAAGTCACCCGGTTCCGGACTGAAGCGCCTAGAAGCGCTCGGCCACCGCGGCTGGCTAGAGATAAGGATTCGTGGCCTTGGAGACACAACTGAGATATTTGAAAACAAATAAATCACTGGTCCCGGTCAAATCCCTGTTCGATTTTACGAAGTGTACTCTACGGCATCGCCCATTACCTAGCTTGCTTTTATCGTGATAGTCTTGCCCAGCACGAAGTCCCAAGTGCCTGGGGAAAAGCGCAGGTGACTCCACGGTAAAAGAAACGTAAAATTGCAAAGCAATATCCCTAACTTCTCATCATATTCTGAGTTCGAATATAACCAACCGTCTTGAGACTAAGAAGCTTATGTTCACGAAACAGCATGGTATTAGAAAGCATCGATCGTGCGAAACTCGGCTTTGCCTGTTCTCATACGATATGCTGAGAACTAAGAATGAAGGGCAACAGGCAGAGTCCATATTTCTAGTTTTCGAAGGCGTTTGACACAGTGCCCCATTGCAGGCTGTTAACGAATGTACGAACGTATAGAATAAGTTCATAGATGTGTGACTGGCTCGAAATCTTCTTAAAAAAGAGAACACAGTACGTCGTCCTCGACCGCAAGGCTACACCAGATACAAGGGTAACGTCAGGAGTGCCCCAGGGAAATACGGTAGGGCCGTTGTTGTTCTGTATATACCGGGTGATCAAAAAGTCGGTATAAATTTGAAAACTTAATAAATCACGGAATAATGTAGATAGAGAGGTAAAAATTGACACACATGCTTGGAATGACATGGGTTTTATTAGAAACAAACAAAAAAAACAAAGTTCACAAAATGTCCGACAGATGGCGCTGGACACAAAACGTCAGTGACTGCTACCGTGACGGGTGAGAGGTACGCCGATATGTTACAGAATCGCATCATCCCCAGACTGGCTGATAAACACCTGCTGGAACGTACGATGTTTATGCAGGATGGCGCTCCACCCCATATTGCTAGACGCGTGTAAGATATCTTGCACGCGTCGTTTGGTAATGATCGTGTGCTCAGCAGCCACCTTCGTCACGCTTGGCCTCCCAGGTCAACAGACCTCAGTCTGTGCGATTATTGGCTTTGGGGTTACCTGAAGTCGCAAGTGTTTCGTGATCGACCGACATCTTTAGGGGTGCTGAAAGACAACATCCGACGCAAATGCTTCACCATAACTCCGGACATGCTTTATAGTGCTGTTCACAACATTATTCCTCGACTAGAGCTATTGTTGAGGAATGATGGTGGAAATATTGAGCATTTCCTGTAAAGAACATCATCTTTGCTTTGTCTGGCTTTGTTATGCTAATTATTGCTATTCTGATCAGATGAAGCGCCATCTGTCGGACATTTTTTGAACTTCGTATTTTTTGGTTCTAATTAAACCCCATGTCATGTGTATGTGTGTCTATTTGTACCTCTCTTTCTACATTATTCAGGTTTCAAATTTATACTGACTTTTTGATCACCCAGTATATAAACGATTAGGGGGACAGGGTGAGTAGCAATCAGCGGTTGTTTGGAGATGATGCTATGGTGTACGGTAAGGTGTAGAAGTTGAATGACTGTAGGAAAATACAAGACTACTCAGATAAAATTTCAAGTTAGTGTAATGAATGGCAGCTAGCCCTATATTTGGAAAAATTTAAGTTAATGTGGATGAATAGGAAGAACAAACTTGCTATGTTCGTATAAAATATTACTAGTGCCCTGCTTGACACAGACACAAGTGGTTTAAGTATCTGGACGTAACGTTGCAAAGCGATATGGGATGGATCGAGCTTTTGAAAACTGTGGTAGGGAAGCCAAATGGTCGACTTCGGTTTATTGGGAGAATTTTAGGAAGGAATGATTCATTTTTATAGCAGAACTCGTATAGGTCGCTGGTGCGACCGAATCTTGCTAATGATCGAGCGTTTGAGATCCGTACCACGTCGGATTGAAAGAAGACATCGAAGCAATTTATAGGCGGGCGGCTAGATTTATTACCGGTAGGTTCGAACAACACGAAACTGTTACGGAGATGCTCCGGTAACTCTGATGGGAGCCCTGGAGGGAAGGCGACGCTCTTCCCGAGAAACGCTATTGAGAAAATTTAGAGAACCAGAAATTGAAGGTGACTGCCGGACGATTCTACTGTCTCCAACATACATACAGACCACGAAGATAAGTTACGAGAAATTAGGGCTCATACCGAGGCGTAGGGACAGTCGTTGTTCCCTCGTTCTCCTTGGAACAGTAGGGGAAATCACAAGTAGTGGTCGGGCTACCCTCCAACACGCATCGTTTGGTGGCTTGAGGAGTATCTATGTAGATGTAGATGTAAAGCGGTACTAAAACTTTCCCTAGGAATGTAGTTTTCGAATTTGTGTCCTCGAGTGTCTGTTCCACTAACTGTTTGGTTGTTTTATGATAGTTGTTTGTTCCAGTGTTAGGAATACTGTCTGTCAGTCTGCAGAATCGTAGGCGTCTTTGAAGCCAATGGAAGTAGTGACTGTTTTAAGGTTCGGTATTGTTCTGGTCCGAAGGATTGATTTCAAGTTTAAAATTTGCTCTGGGGTAGTACCTGCTTGTTGTGGGCCTCGCTTGGTACTCACCAGTTCTGTGTTCTGCTTGGTCTTCTGTCTCGTTTAGCTGACTGGAAATTGAGATAAGCCTCGGTAGTTGTTGGTGCGTATCTTCTCTACCCTCAGTATGGAGCAGATGAATTGTAGCTCGTTAGCAGTCGTCCGATTTTCTTCCTTTCTTCCAGTAATCTTTAATAACATGTGTCAGCTGAGCGACCCCTCCAAGATTCTCCACCTTAGGGAATAGCCCATCTTTAGTTGCTTCTCTTTTTTCTCAGCTGGCCAATGTATTGTTAAACTATTCAAATATAACTGCCGAAAAAGGAGAACCATTTTCTAAAACGATCTAGCAGTCACTGTAAAAATAGTTGTGAACCTCAAATGACAGGGTGTAGACATAGCAGTAGCGGATGCAATAGTCGGTCAGTTCTTCTGGAGCGGCGGGGTCAAAAGCAACAAGCGCTTGTGTTTGCTAGTTGCACTGCTAGATTCAAGAGATGTAGCACAGTATATTGGCCACTAATTATGAAGTTATTATACCCTTGGTGCTGGCACGGTAGCTTACCCTGTTCTATCAGAAAGCTGGCTGCCTTTTGTAATAATAATAATAATAATAATAATAATAATAATAACAACTGAGTGCAATATTCAAGAATGAACTTGAAGAGGTGCCCTGTGAAGTCCGCCCAGACCAAATGAGGAGCAAAATGGAAAATGGAAAAAAAGGAAAAATATAGGCTTTGACTAGTAATCAAAACGTCTTTCGTACCGGTTCGAACCACGACACTGCTCCAGGGTTGAATAATAGCCATCAGCAATCACGGCCGAATACTTCCGACGTAAGAAATAATCCCCGTCATTCTGCCAAAGGCCTTGTCAAAGCAGGCAGAGGAGCGGAGAGAGGTTCAACTTTCTCTGTTGCCCTTGGGGTGAGAAACGACCATTAAAATGCGAAAGAATCAGCAACGATCAGCGACATAAGGATGCAGAAGGCGGTGGAAACCACTGCATTAAAGACACGTTATGTGTATCCACAGAACATGTTGTGCCTTGTATTTGAAAAACTTTCATGATTGTCTCTCTATTGGCAAAAGATTCCGGACTAGTCCCCCATTTGGATTCCCTGGACGGC
Source organism: Schistocerca gregaria (assembly GCF_023897955.1). NCBI lineage: Eukaryota > Metazoa > Arthropoda > Insecta > Orthoptera > Acrididae > Schistocerca > Schistocerca gregaria. Next base: position 502,225,083 of record NC_064925.1, on the reverse strand, counting down.
ACTGCCAAGGCAGAGGTGACCACGAGGAAAAGACTGAATGACCAAAGGAAGGGTAACATCCCAAGAATCGGTAATTGTAATGTCAAAGTTTGAACGAGGTAAGGAAGATAAAAGAAATCACAAAAGGAACATGCTAAGACTGAATCTACATATAATGGGGGGTGGGGGGTCAGTGAAGTGAAATCGAAAGAAAACAAAGGTTTCCGGTCACACTAGTATAGTGTAATATGAGCAGCAGCTGAAAGTGGCATGACGGGAGTAGCATTCTTTATTAATAGGGTAGTAGGAGAGAGAGTTACTGTGAGCAGTTCAGTGATAGGGGTTTTCTCATCAGAATCGACAGCAAACCAACACCGGCAACAGTATTTCAGGTATACAAGACGACGTCACAGGCAGAATATGAAGGCATAGAGGAAGCATATGAGGATATTGAACGGGTAATTCAGTACGTAAAGGAAGATAAAAATCTAATAGACCTGGGGGAGTGGAATGTGGTTGTAGGGGAAGTTACGGGAGAATACGGGCTTTGGAGTAGGTCTGAGGGACGAGAAAGACTAGTTGAGTTCTGCAATAAATTTCAGTTAGTCATTGCTAATATTTTGTTCAAGATTCCCAAGTGGGAGAGGTCTACTTGGAAAAGAGATATGGAAACATTCGAGTTAGATTACATCATGGTCATGGAGGGATTCTGATATCAGATATTGGATTTTAAGGCGTACCCGGGTGTAGATACAGGCTGAGATCAGTACTAAATAGTAAGGAATGAAGACATTCGCTTGAAGTCCTCTGAGGCACAGATACTCAGATAGTGAGTAATTCAGTAGGAAGCTCAGTTGGAGAAGGATGGACATTTTAAAAAGGGCAATCATAGAAGTTGGAAAGAAAAATACAGTTACAAGGAGCGTAGCTGCGAAGAAACTATGGGTAACAGATGAAATACTTGAGTTGATCGACGTAACAAGGAATTACTAAAATGTTAATGGAAATTTGGGAATACAGAAATACATGTCGCTTAGGGATGACGTGCAGGGAAAATAAGGTAAAATGGTTGCATGAAAACGGGCAGAAATGGAAATGAAATTATTGTGAGAAGAACTGACTAAAGATCTAGAAAAGACAAAACAGCTTCCTGTAAATTTAAAATCAATGGCGTTAACACCAAGAGGCAATGGGAATTACACTGTTAAATGCAGAGAGCGGGAAGGTGGAAATAGTACACTGAAGGCTCCTATGAGGGAAGGACTTGTCTAATGACGTGACGGTTGAAGAAACAGAGGACGATACGAAAGAGATAGAGGACCCAGTATTAGTATCAGAATTTAGAAGAGCGTTGGTCGACTCAAAAGCAAATAAGAGAGAAGACGTATATAACATTCCTTTGGAATTTCAAAAAATCGTTGGCGGAAGTGGCAACAATACGCCGTTCACCTTGATGTCTAGACTGTAAACTTCAAGAACATCGTCATCCACACCATTCCGAAAAGTAGCCGATAAGTGCGATAATTATCGCTCAATTAGCTTAACAGCTCATGCATCGAAGTTGCTGACAAGAATAATATACAGGAGAAACGAAAAGAAAATTGAAGGTGTGTTAGATGACGATGAGCGTGTCTTTAGGATAGGTGAAGGCACCAAAGAGGCAGTTCTGACGCTGTGGTTGATAATGGAAGCAAGACAGAAGAAAAATCAAGATAAGTTCACAGGATTTATCGACCTGCAAAAAGCGTTCGACATTGTCGCATGATGAAAGATGTTCATAATTCAGCGAAAAATAGGGGTAAGGTATGGGGAGAGATGAGTAATGTACAAGATGCCCAACTTTGCTTCCGCCGTTTTTCCCCAACATTTGAGGCTTTAATGAAACAAATTGGTTACACTTGTATCATACAAACTATTTTCCATCGCTGGCCACTACTTTCTCCCATCTTTCGGGCAGTGTACGAACCCGTGTCGAAAAAATTGTTCATATTCTGAAGCGATCCACGAATTGATCCAATTTGTGACTTCTTCATGAGATAGGAAGTGTTGGTCAACCAGGTCATGCGCCATTGATCTAAACAGGCGATAGTCAGAGAGAGCAATGACTGTAGAATACGGCGGGTGGGGTAGGACATCCCTTTTTAACGTTTACAAGTATGTTTTGACCTCTTTTACAACGTGGGGTCGAGCGTCGTAGTGCTGCAAAACTACTTTATCGCGCCTCTCGCTGTATTGCTGCCGTTTGTCTATTGATGCTTTACTCAAACGCATTAACTGCGTTCGATAACGAGCACCTGTGATTTTTTCACTTGGTTTTAACATCTCATAGTACACGACGCCGAGCTGGTCCCATCAAATGCAGAGCATGATCTTGGAGCAGTGAATATTCGGTTTGGCCGTCGACGTGGAAGCATGGCGGGGATATCCCCATGATTTTTGGCGTTTAGGGTTACCGTTGAACCTATGTTTCGTCCCTGGTCACAATGAGATGCAGAATTCCCTTCCGTTTTTGCCTCTGGAGCAACTGTTCACAAACACACAATCGCCGTTCAACGTCCCTTGGTTTCAGCTCACACGGGACGCAAGTTCTTTCTTTCTGAATCATGCTCATAGCCTTGAGACGTTTTGAAATGGCTTGCTGCGTCACTCCCACTAATCGTGTCAACTCTTCTTCAGTTTGAGCCGAATCTTCACTCAGCAATGTCTCCAATTCTGCATCTTCGAAAACATTCTCTCTTCCACCACTATACAGGCCTACGACGTTAAAAAAACCATTCTTGAGGCGTTGAAACCACTCTCGACACTTTCTTTCACTTATAGCGTCCTTGCCATATGTACTTGAGAATTTTCGATGAGACTCAGCCGCTGCTTTCTTCATATTGAAACAAAACACTAACACCTCCCGCGAATGACGAGAATTACGCTCGTAAAATGACATTTTCAATCAAGAACAACTTTATGATGCAGACACAAATCGAATAATGTTTGAATGAGATTATGTTGACCGAGGTCTCAGCTAACTGCCTGACTTCTGCGATCTGTTTCTTTCGACGGATACTTACCGTTGTCGCCACCTATCGGCAAACGGCGGAAGCCAATTTGAACACCTTGTACAATATCTACATGTACCGAAGGAGAAAATGGCCGGAAGACCAAGAACCATGTTCGGACATTAACTATACTGGCCGGAAGTTATGAAGTTCGGACATGACTGGAACGAAGAGTACTGCCGAGTAATAGCGTATCGCTTGATGATTGCAAGTAACAGAAGTGTTAGCATCAGGAAGGGCATTACTATATTGCGGAAACGTGTAACGGCGATGCCATCGTGCTGATACTGATCGTTTGCTCCTTTTAGAACTAGATTCCGGATTTTTTCCCCCTTTTCCTCTAAGCACGTGAAAAGAGTAAATGTTCAATAATTGCGTTGAAAGCGTTGTTATTTTTATTGTATTTTTACAACCTTTTACATTTTCCTCTGTAATTGCACGTTTTGGGTATTCTAACTTCATGCTACATCAAATTACACGTTATACTATTTTACACTCTTTCGTATTACCCTACCCTTAGCAGACCACTCCCTTAGCAGAACGTCTGAAAGCCGAACTATTGCAAAAGTTGAAGACAAGAAGTAAGTCATGCCTGAGCATCACATGTAATTGAATGTGGTTATGTGGTTACTGGCATTTCAAGTTGGGTAATAAAGGGTATGCTTCTGCTTAATTTTCTAATATTGGTAATCTCGGCTCTCAAAACCAAAACCCATAAAATAACAATACAGCGCTCAGCACCGTAGTATCCACTAGCGTGTGTACTGATTGGCTTCCTGTGCTGTCAATCTGGCAGTGTGATAGACAAAACTGTGCCGGCCGGTAGTTTTCCGTAGATGTCCGACTGGTAGCGGCTTCTGCTGTTCCAGGTTTAGCGCCAAGAGAAGTTTGCCAAATAGTACTTCACAATAGTTCCCGACTTTATGTGTTCTTGATGGCTCTTGCTGCAGAAAAATTATCGTTTAAATTAAGATCTTGGGATACGCTGGACTACTCTTTCACTACTGATAAACACGTTCTATATCGAGCATGCAATGAGCAGATCGGTTGTTCTATAAAGTCCCATATAACAACTTACACAATCGTGTGCACACGAAGAACAAAGCATTGCAATCGTCTAAGAAGTAAAAGGTATTGACACAGATTCAAGAGACTCCAAACTCCACAAATGAATTTTTTCGTGATATGTCCCTTTATTTGTAAGGTTACTGCAAAATTTTAGGAAATTTGTTACTTAAAGATGTGATTCCAGATATAGCCTGCTTTAACAAAACTGCCCCCTCATGTACAAATTTTCGACTCATGTATCAAATTTATTAAAGCGATCTGACTTCAGAGAACTTTTAGAAAGTTACCTAGGCACTGAACACTTAATCCATTTACCAAAACGATTTAAATGGGCATAGCAGAGGAGAACTGAATATAAGTGAACATGAGCAAACATATCAAACATCTCACCGACCAATAAAAAGTTTGTAAGCATTGTTGTTTGTAGTCAACTGCAGTGCTAATGGGCATATGAAACACTTCTGATGCAGTAATTGTGGTGTCACCGCCAGACACCACACTTGCTAGGTGGTAGCCTTTAAATCGGCCGCGGTCCGGTAGTTCATTCGAAGAATCCTAAGGAAATGCAATCCGACAACAAAGGAAGTAGGTTACAGTACGCTTGTTTGCCCACTGCTTGAATACTGCTCAGCAGTGTGGGATCCGAACGAGATAGGGTTGATAGAAGAGATAGAGAAGATCCAACGGAGAGCAGCGCGCTTCGTCACAGGATCATTTAGTAATCGCGAAAGCGTTACGGAGATGATAGATAAACTCCAGTGGAAGACTCTGCAGGAGAGACGCTCAGTAGCTCGGTACGGGCTTTTGTTAAAGCTCCGAGAATATACCTTCACCGAAGAGTCAAGCAGTATATTGCTCCCTCCTACGTATATCTCGCGAAGAGACTATGAGGATAAAATCAGAGAGATTAGAGCCCACACAGAAGCATACCGACAATCCTTCTTTCCACGTACAATACGAGACTGGAATAGAAGGGAGAACCGATAGAGGTACTCAGGGTACCCTCCGCCACACACCGTCAGGTGGCTTGCGGAGTATAGATGTAGATAGATGTACATGTAGATATACGTCGGACCCGCGTGTGGCCACTATCAGTGGTTTCAGACCGAGCGCCGCCACACGGCAAGTCTAGAGAGACTTCCTAGCACTCGTCCCCAGTTGTACGGCCGACTTTGCTAGCGATGGTTCACTGACTTCTACGTTCTCATTTGCCGAGACGATAGTTAGCAGCCGGCCTCGGTGGTCTCGCGGTTCTAGGCGCGCAGTCCGGAACCGTTCGACTGCTACGGTCGCAGGTTCGAATCCTGCCTCGGGCGTGGATGTGTATGATGTCCTTAGGTTAGTTAGGTTTAGGTAGTTGTAAGTTCTAGGGGACTGATGACCACAGCAGTTGAGTCCCATAGTGCTCAGAGCCATTTTTTTCTATAGTTAGCATAGCCTTCAGCTACGTTATTTGCTACGACCTAGCAAGGCGCCAGTATCCGTACTATTGATATTGTGAATCATGTACCATAAAGAGCGACGTTCTCCATTAATGGATTAAAGTTAAGTATTCCACCAGCTACGTCCGTTTTTCTCAATTCTAATTCCCTTGCCATGTTCCAGACCTCACGCCAGCCTGCGTGAGCTAAAACGCGTGCATTTCGGCCTCCTTTAGGAAAACACGGTTGGCTCTCCTGCCAACCACAACATTGCCGACGAGGCAAAACCGCGTTCTTATCGATATTGCCCTGATTTACTTGTGTAATGGCTTCGCCGCAATCTCCAGATGTACTGTCCGAATTTTATCGCTTACAGAACGAGCAGACGCAGGCCTTACTGCATGCCCTTGGACAGCTCGTCCAGGGTCGACGTGCGATGCAAAACGATGCGGCGGAAGCCGCTTCACCGCTAACGCAGCCACAACACGCTGTTGCACGAACTTTTCGTCCTTTTGATTCTGCACTGGAAAGCTGGACGGAGTGGTCACGCCAATTTGGATTCCATCTCGCCGCCTACAGAATTCAAAGTAACGAGCGGCAGCCTTTTTTCCTTTCATCCGTCGGCGTGACCACGTACCGTGTGATAGTCAAATTATTTCCCCGACGCGACGTAGCACCTCTGTCCTACGAAGAAATTTTGTCTGCATTAGATGCATATTTCAAAGACTCGGTCAATGTAGTTGTGAAAAGGTATACCTTCCATATGTTTTTGGATAGGGTCCGCCTTTAGCAAAACACAGTTTTGACTGTGTTTTTGCTAAAGGCGGACCCTATCCAAAAACATATGTATTGTTAAAGCAAACACGGGAAAAAAAGAGCTTCAATACCAAGAAGGTATACCTTCTTTCGTACAAAACGTACGGCATGTCAGACTAATCGGGAGTGGGTTGCAACCTTGCAAGGCCTTACTAGGGATTGTGCTTTTGAGTGTCAATGTTGACTCCCTTATTCAGATACTATGGTACGTGACGCAATTGCACAGAACGTTTCTGATGTTCGTATAAGGGAACAGATTTTGAAACTAGCAAATCCATCCCTTCAACAAGTGATGGACATATTGGATCGGCAGGACACACTTGACTTTGCTCAGGAATCATTTGAAACTTCGCCGGCCGTGTATCAGGTTCACCGGCCCGCCGGGCGAGCTGCTTGGAGCAGTAAACAGCCCTCGCGCCTGGAGGCGCCGCTGCCCCCAGGTTCTCAGCCACGTGTACCGCGCCGGCAAGCAAATGCAGTGATCAAATCTTGCCCGCGGTGTGCTGCTAAACATTCGCGTGAGAATTGCCCGTCACGCCAAGCTATTTGCTTTTATTGTAATCAAAAAGGACATGTTCAGAGTGTTTGCCAGAAGAAGCTCAGATCGGAAGCTCAAAACCGTTCCAGGCCCTTTGCTTCGCGCCGGAATCGGAATCGAACCGAAGCTACTCAGGCTCGCGAAACTTCGCCCATGGAAATTCATGTAGTTCATTCCACTCCGCGCAGTGCCACTCTCTCTAACAGTGACTGTGTTCGTCCCAAAAATAGTGTGCGTCAACATCGCCGGAACTCCCGTCAAGTCGCAAGTGATTCTGTACCAGTGTCAGTTCACGTTGCACGAGACAGTCGCTCTTGTCGATAGCAGGACAATAAACTTTTTGTGGACTTGGACATTAACTGCAAAGTGATACCATTCCAGCTCGATACAGGAGTTGCAGTTTCGCTGATCAATCAAGATACTTACAAACTGTTGGGCACACCTCCGTTGCGTGCCGCAAATGTTCAGTTAACAAGCTATTCAGGGAAACGTATCTCTGTGTTAGGACAGTGCAGCCTTCTTGCAACATACAAAGAACAAACAAAACTTGTGTCATTTTACTTCCTTCGTTCTTCTTCTGCAGTGAACTTGTTTGGTTTCGATTTATTTCAGTTGTTTAACTTGTCTATAGTAAATCAGGTCGTCTCAGTGAACCAGACTGTGCCTTCAGACAGTGTTTCTCGTCTATGTGAAGAATTTGCAGACATTTTTGCACCGGGCCTCGGTTGCGCTAAGAATTATAAAGCACATTTGGAACTGAAAGTAAACGCGCAACAGAATTTTTTCAGAGCGCGCAATGTTCCCCACGCATTGCGTGATGAGGTCGCAAAAACATTACACGATTTGGAATCACAAGGTGTAATTGAACGTGTGCAGGCTTCTCTCTGGGCATCACCCTTAGTAATTTTGCCAAAACCTTCCGGACAGTTGAGACTTTATGTGGACTTCAAGGCAACAGTGTATCCACAACTAGTGATTGCAACTTTTCCTTTACCCCGCCCGGAAGATCTTTTTGACAAACTGTGCCCGGGTAAATATTTTTCGAAGTTGGACCTCGCAGATGCGTACTTGCAAATACCGGTGGACGAAGAATCCCAGCGCGTTTTGGTGGTTAACACGCATCTTGGTTTGTGTCGATTCAAACGACTGCAATTCGGGTGTGCATCCGCCCCTGCATTGTTTCAGCAATATTTACAAACTGTTTGTGCGTCGGTCCCTACTGCAGCAAATTATCTGGACGATATTGTGATCTCCGGAAGGACGGAAGAAGAACATTTGGCCAATCTCCGAACATTATTTCAGGTCTTGCGACAAAATGGTCTTCGCTTGCGGAAGGACAAATGTGTGTTTTTTGCTCGGGACTTGCCATATTTGGGACATGTACTCAATGCCCAAGGCATACATCCCAGTCCAACGGACCTCCGTGCCATACAAGACTTGCCGTCGCCGCAGAATTTGAAACAGCTACAGAGTGTGCTGGGAAAAATCAACTATTATCACAAATATGTTCCACACGCCTCTTCCATTTCAGCTCCGCTTCATCGCTTACGCCGTAAAGGTGTTCCGTTCGTCTGGACGACGGAATGCGAACGCGCCTATCACCAGTTGAAATCGGCGTTGTTTTTCAATACTTGCCTTACGCCATTCGATCCCCGGAAGCCCCTCTTGTTGATGGTGGATGCATCGGATTTCGGGATCGGTGCTGTGCTTGAGCACAATGATGGATCGCACGATCACCCTATTGCCTTTGCGTCCAAATTGCTCTCGTCTGCTCAAAGAAATTATTCACAGATCGAGAAAGAAGCATATTTGGTGTTACAAAGTTTCATGATTTCTTGTATGGTCGTCACTTAACCATAATCACAGACCACAAACCTTTGACTTCGTTTTCTCATCCGACCAAGCCTGTACCTCCACGTACAGCGCAGAAATTCATTCGCTGGTCTATTTTCGTCCCGCATTACCGCTACGATATCTTGTATCTGTCCACTGCTAAGCACGGAAACGCCGATGAGTTGTCCCGCTTGCCTGTTGCTGAGGATACGGCATTCGATTCCTGCGAACTTGCTTGCGTATTCATTGACGCGGAAACCGATGACGTGGTCGAAACGTTTCCGATTGATTTTCGTCGTGTAGCTACAGCTACAGCTGCCGACCCTGTCCTTGCCCCCGTTCTGCGTTTTGTTGCTACGCAATGGCCCTTGTCAAAGTCACGGATCGGGGACCCGTTGGTTCGTCGATTTTTTGCTCACAAGGAGAGACTTTTTGTACGACGTGGTGTTTTGCTGTTGCGATCTGATAATGATAAGTCCTGGGTCGTGGTACCACGTTCGTTACAGTCCTCTGTCTTACAGCTTCTCCACCAAGGACATTGGGGTATAGTGAGAACGAAACAACTTGCTCGTCAGCACTGTACTTGGTTCGGAATCGATGCCGCGATTACGAATATGTGCTCTTCTTGCAGGGTGTCTGCCGAACAACAATCAGCGCCACCGCGGAAATTCTTTCCATGGCCAAAAGCCACTTTCCCTTGGCAACGCTTACACATCGATTTTGCTGGTCCATTCTGGAATGCTCGATGGTTGGTTGTGGTAGATTCATTCAGTAATTTTCCTTTTGTTGTCCAGATGTCTTCCACGACGTCATCTGCCACCATCCAAGCGTTATCCGCTATCTTTTGCATTGAAGGTCTTCCACAGACTATTGTTTCCGACAATGGCCCACAATTCATGTTCGCAGAATTTCAGTCGTTCTGCAAGGCCGATGGTATTCAACATCTTACTTCCGCGCCGTTTTCGCCACAGTCAAACGGTGCCGCTGAACGATTGGTCAGGACTTTCAAGTCACAGATGTTGAAGTTGAAAGAGTTGCATTCTCGGGAGAACGCGTTATTGCTCTTTTTGTCCTCGTATCGCTCTCAGCCCCGAGATGGTCGCTCGCCGGCTGAGTTGCTCCACGGTCGCCCTCATCGAACCTTGATGTCTTTGCTACATCCGCCGCCTCAGGTTCCTGTGCAGCGGCAGACACCTGCTTTTGCTCCAGGCGACGTTGTCTACTATCGCCACTACCGAGGTTCACGGCGTTGGCTCGAAGGGTGCATTCTTCGCTGCCTCGGACGCGCTATGTATCTGGTTTTTGGGGCCTCTGGTGAGGTGCGCCGGCATCTCAAGCAGCCGCGCGTCTGTCGTCGCACGGGATCTGCCGCTCGCCGTCTGCTTTCAGCGACGGTGCCGTCCGGTCAGCGCCCTGGGGACCCATCTACTGGCTCGCCTCAGCCCCAGGTGTTACCGACGCTGCCTTCCATTTTGCCCCTTGGCACCGCGCCGCCGAAACCGCCGCCGCCGCCGCCGCCTGTTCTCCCGCCGGCGACGCCCGCAGTGGACGAGTCGCTGCAACTGCCGGGCGCCTCCCTGGGTCACGCGCCGCCGTTCGCTTCCCGTGACCAGTTGTCCTCCGACGTGGAACTCTTGCCCGCTCCGGACCATATGTCGTCTTCGCCCGTCGGTGCCCCGGCCCGATGGAGGTCGACCCTTCGGCCCCTCCTGTCTCTCTACCGGCGCATACACCGCATGTTGGCGTGCACCCTGGAGCAGGTTTTCAGGCGTTTCCTAGCTCCCCGCGGTCCGATTGGCAGGGTGCGGGTGGCACAGCCTCGCCTGTTGTTAGGCTCCCCACCTCGTCGCATACGTCAACATGCGGTCCTCCCCACGGCGGGCGGAAGCCTTATGCCACAACCGTACTCCGATTTGCGGGGGAGGAATGTGGTGTCACCGCCAGAGACCACACTTGCTAGGTGGTAGCCTTTAAATCGGCCGCGGTCCGGTAGTATACGTCGGACCCGCGTATCGCCACTATCAGTGGTTGCAGACCGAGCGTCGCCACACGGCAGGTCTAGAGAGACTTCCTAGCACTCGTACCCTGTTGTACAGCCGACTTTGCTAGCGATGGTTCACTGACTTCTACGCTCTCATTTGCCGAGACGATAGTTAGCATAGCCTTCAGCTACGTTATTTGCTACCACCTAGCAAGGCGCCAGTATCCGTACTATTGATATTGTGAATCATGTACCATAAAGAGCGACGTTCTCCATTAGTGGATTAAAGTTAAGTATTCCACCAGCTACGTCCGTTTTTCTCAATTCTAATTCCCTTGTCATGTTCCAGACCTCACGCCAGGTAGCGTGAGCTGAAACGCGTGCATTTCGGCCTCTTTTACTAACACGGTTGGCTCTCCTGGCAACCACAACAGTAATACCCAAGGCGTTAATAAACACACTTTCTGTAGAGCAACGCAGAGCGTCTCCCCCAACTGCGTGAGCACCAGAAGCTACCTTTCCTATTGAAAAGGTCATAAATGGCAAGAACATCATTATTATCATATAAAATCGCCATCTAAATGTTCTGTTTTCGCCCTGTCACCAGTAATGTCGACTTTTCTGTACAGGTGATAGCTCCAAGTACAGCAAGAGGGCAGTTTGTTACCAACCATCAACAGCACAGCACGTAGAACTTTGCTATGGAGGTCCAAGCTACCACTGTTGTTATGGCACGCCAAGTTTGTGAGTTTCTGAAATGGTTTGTTGTTCTCATCAGAATCTAGAGGAAACCACTACCAAAAATTATAGTTTAGGTATACATGCCGACGTACATTATGTTACGAACCCCATCCCGCTGGAATACTAGTGTCAATCGCCAGGGAGGTAACTGAAACACCTCATGTAACGAAATGTGACCTATGATATTCGTAATGATCGCTGTTAGTCTTGATGTTGACTGAAATGAGTAAAATATCAGATATTACCTACTGAAGACGCAAATTGTTTGTTTCATGTCGTGCGATCTTCTGCTGACTATAGAGGAGAAATCAGCCTATTTCTTTCTAAGATCATCGCAGGTGATGCAACATAGCTGATCTCTTCAAACCGAAAACAGCAGTGTGAATACAGAGAACCACAACCTTTTCCGACTCATATGCAGATAGCTATTTCAGAGCTTAATGCTGTAGTCGAATTAAGTCGGGTGATGCTGAGGGAATTAGATTAGGAAATGAGACACTTAAAGAGTTTTGCTATTTGGGGACCAAAATAACTGATGATGGTCGAAGTAGAAAGGATATAGAATGTAGACTGGCAATGGCAAGGGAAGCGTTTCTGAGGAAGAAAAATTTGTTAATATCGAGTATAAATTTAAGTGTCAGGTAGCCGTTTCTGAAAGTATTTGTATGGAGTGTAGCCACGTATGGAAGTGAAACATGGATGATAAATACTTTGGACAAGAAGAGAATAGAAGCTTTTGAAATGTGGTGCTACAGAAGAATGCTGAAGATTAGATGTGTAGATCATATAACTAATGAGGAAGTATTGAAACGGATTGGGGAGAAGAGGAGTTTGTGGCACAGCTTGTCAAGAAGAAGGGATCGGTTGGTAATACATGTTCTGAGGCATCAAGGGATCAGCAATTTAGTATTTGAGGGCAGCGTGGAGGGTAAAAATCGTAGAGGGAGACCAAGAGATTAATACACTAAACAGATTGAGAAGGATGTAGGCTGCAGTACGCATTGGGTGATGAAGAAGCTTGCACAGAATAGAGTAGCATGGAGAGCTGCATCAAACCAGTCTCAGAACTGAAGACCACAACAACAACAACATGCTGGGTGCTGGCTCTGATGGAAAATTTAGTAATACATCGCCATGAGGATTACTTACATGTCGAATTGGATCCAGAATTTAATTTTGTACTTACTGCGACTGTATGGGTGGGCTTATTGCCGTCAATATCCATCTGCCTGCTTCCATGTGATGGACAGTTGGTGCTACGTCAGTCACTTTTACAAAATATTTTTGCATATACGCTGTAGTAAACAAACTTTGCCAGTATCCAGTATGTAATGTATAACTGTTACTCGTTGCAAAGCTCTTCACACGGAGATATGCCATAGGCCTGCTTTCCTCAGAAATCTTTTTTTGCTAGTATGTATTTTCATATGGGCAAATAATCAAAACTATTGTGTACATGGATGTCCAAAATAAAATAAATAAGTAAATAAATTACAACAATAATGAACTTCAAATTATCTGGTGTACTCCTTCTATTCACGTACAACTCAGTAATGAACGCCCAGTAATAAAATAATACAAGCTTTCAGTATTTCCAGTGAACTGCAGCTATTTGTATGGCCGTGAACTTTAAATTTAAAAAACAATAAAAATAAAATTGAAAAGGAACTGCTGACATCAATGTAGCTATGTAAAGAAAGGAACAGAGGGGAGCATTGGGGGAGAGGGTGGTGCTGGGCCCCCACTTAACACTACTTCCTTCCTCAACAACCCCTCTCCTACCCATCTCTTTACATCCTCTTTACAGGGGTGATTGACTGATTATTTGTTTTGAAGTAGTAAGCCTCCAAAATTTTGAAGGAAAAATTTATTTCTCTGTTGAGTCTGATCATTTAGTAGGTTTTCAGGAGCTGTGTTTGTTTTGCAACAACGGACATAATATCTGATGGGATAACCACAATCAGTGGTTTTACAATGTTACTTATAATCCGTCTTGACTGCATAAAATGTTTATTCACATGACCGGTTTCGGTTCCTCTAGAATCCTCTTCAGATCTGCCATTTTGGCTACAGGATTAACCCGTCCACATACAGCAACAATCAAATGCTGCAGCATGTGATGCAGCATATGAAGGTTGTGGTGTGTGGACGGGTTACTCCTGTAACCGTAATTGAAGATCTGAAGATGGTTCTAGAGGAACCGAAGCCGGTCATGTGAATAAACATTTTATGCAATCAAGACGGATTATAAGTAACATTGTAAAACGTGTTGCAAGGAATTCAGTTTCTGCAAGATCAAGTATCATGACTGATTTGGAGGTTCTGTTCTATGCTGTTTGCAGAATGAATGTGTTGTGCAAGATGTGTGGCAAAGCTGGATTTCTTCAGGTTGTTAAGATGGAGTGTATCCATGCGCTCTTTAAATCTTGTTGTGACGCCTCTAGTTTGTATACACCTGACTTTTGATGCTGTTGTACAGTGCGTTTGGTACTGTGTATAATTTTATACAGTATTTACTGTTGGTGAAGAACGTTACTTTTTTGTTGCATACCTTCGAAGATGCAATTTCGTGAAAAATCTTGCGTAGAAAAGGCAGGTTTGTAAATGTAGTCTTCCTGTTTCTTGGTGCTTTTTCAGCAATTGGTTGCTTTCATTTTGTTGTATGGATTAGTTTATCTATTAAAACAGGACTAATGGATGTAACTGATTTAATAATTCCTGTTTCTTCGTCTTTCACAGGTGTCCATTGGGATATGAAGTGTGTGATTCTCCGGCGGATTGCATTTTCATGTTAGTCTAGACGGCAAGAAGAGTTATGTATGGTAATAGTGGTGGTTGTTGGCTTCCTGAAAATTAGTACGTTATGCTTTTGATTTCTATTTTAGATTTTTGAATCAAGATATTTAAGGCCTTCTGGTGTTTCATATTCTACACTGAATTTAATTTTTTGACGTAATTTATTAAGTTCTTCGGCTAGATGTTCTATGTCTTTTGTTGTTCCACTGAACAGAATGAGAGTGTTATCAAAATAGCGTTTGTAAGACGGTAATTTATCTTACAGCTGTTTTTTTTATCTAAAAACTTGTTTTCAACATTGTTATATGTATGTCTGTTACCAAGACTGTAAGACTACTACCACTAGCAATCCGTCTTCCTGAGCGTAAAACTTGTTGTTGAACAGAAGGTATTAGTGTGGAGTTTTTAGATTTCATCTCTACCAATTGTTCCATGTCTGATTGTGTCTTATCTTATTATACTACTGTCTGCAGCTCGTGGTCGTGTGGTAGCGCTCTCGCTTCCCACGTCCGGGTTCCCGGGTTCGATTCCCGGCGGGGTCATGGATTTTTCTCTGCCTCGTGATGACTGGGTGTTGTGTGATGTCCTCAGGTTAGTTAGGTTTAAGTAGTTCTAAGTTATAGGGGACTGATGACCATAGATGTTAAGTCCCATAGTCCTCAGAGCCCCCTCTTTTCATTATATTACTGGTAATTGCTTCCTTGACAGGTGTGTTTGTATATAAGGTGACTATTTCAAGAGATGCAAGTCTAGGTGTGGAAGGGCTGGAGATATCTGTTATACTACTGATGAGCCCATACACTTTTTGGACAGAGAAGCTATTTTCAAATACATATACCTTACAGATAATGTCAGTAAGTGTCCTTGTTATTTTCATCTTGGCCTATTAATGGAGTTCATAGTGGGATGTACCAG
Source organism: Schistocerca gregaria (assembly GCF_023897955.1). Classification (NCBI taxonomy): domain Eukaryota; kingdom Metazoa; phylum Arthropoda; class Insecta; order Orthoptera; family Acrididae; genus Schistocerca; species Schistocerca gregaria. Next base: position 502,209,945 of record NC_064925.1, on the reverse strand, counting down.
ATATTCCGGTTTATCGACCCTAGGTCTTGATTTCAATTTTGGTGCTGATGGGTTCATCACTATACATTGCTTTGCTTCTAAGGTTAACAACAGGAATCTGCAGTTTTTAAGTAATTTGTATGTAGTGTTCAAATGTTCAAATGTATGCGAAATCTTATGGGACTTAACTGCTAAGGTCATCAGTCCCTAAGCTTACACAGTACCTAACCTAAATTATCCTAAGGACAAACACACACACCAATGCAATTTTGTATTTTCTCTTGGACTTTTGGAGTGGGGTCATATTCTATTTCTTTTATGTTATTATTTCCGAAGAATTCATCAGTTTTGTTAATATAATCCGATTCATATAAGACAACTACTGTGAGGTGCTACCCTTGTCTGCTCCGACAATGAGGACATTTTCAGTTGAAAATTTCTTGTTTGTATCTCATAATGTCCTGTGTTCATTATTCACCCTATTGCACTTCAATTTTTCTTCTGCTAAGTACTTCTCATAATAATGTTGTTTGCCTTAAGGGTTATAGTATTTTGTTCATTGTGTTTCAGTGTAACAGTTGTGGATGCAATTTTTGTGCTCACCGTTATATCTTTAATATTGTTTTTATTTAGTGTGGGGGAAATATTGCGCTTAAGACCTTCGTTCGATGACTGCAATTCATTACTGCTGAAGCAAATTTTGTAGTATTTATCACTTTATCAAAAAACTCATCTTCTATTTGAGAAGATATTATGGAGGAATTTACTACATTCTCTGAGATCAGAGCACTTATCTTTTTCTCATATCTAAGTTCTTTGTTAACATATGAATGGACATAGTCTAAACAAGCATGAACACATGAATAATATGGTCTACTTGGGTCCCGAACGAAATCAATCTGCTTTCAGATAATATGTATTCTATTACTTACTGAACGCCTTGACCGGCAGGGAAAACTGAATTAAAAATATATATGTAAGTAACATCGTATAATTTTCAGAAAAGTAAGTAAATCATGGTAACGAGTATATTACTGTTGCCCAAGGAACATGTGATGCGACTAGTTCCAATACATAAGGAAATCAAGCAGATTGGTTTAATACAAGTCACAAAGCATATAAGATGATTCATCGATAGGAAGAAAAAGAGGCAGGAAATGCTTTCACTGAACCTAGACTTGAAAGTACTGTTGGGTGCACTCATTGCAGCTTTGGCTTTCTTCCCAGCGGTATTAATGACTTAGAATCCATCGAGCTGCCTTTATAGAGATAGAAATAAGTAAATAAGCTGTGCCAAGTGCGTTTGACTTTCGAGGTGGTATTGGGCAGAGGGTTGTGAAAAACGTGGAACGTTGATTCGACAAGAAATCCAGGGTTCCCCATTTTTGCTAATATCAGCAATATCCTAATGGGAGGAGATGGGAGAAGATACTCTAGCAGACACATCTCCAAGAATATTCCACCTGCTAAAAGTTGCACAGCGACGTCCCGTGCCATGGACTGATCATTCTTCCCCTCAAAAAACATTTTTACTGATCGGCGACGTTCTAAACCTGTAGAGAATTTGAATGTGTACCTGGTGATTCATTACGGTTCAAAATGAAAAGCAAAGTAGAGTACATTAGCATTCTTAGTGAAGATGGGCATTTTAATAAAGATATATGAAATCATATAATTTTCTTTTCATATCGCAGTATATGTTTTCTAAATAAAGAATTAAATAATGTAAAATCAGTTTCCTAATATACCTTTTATTTTTGTGGTACATTTAAGTGCATATTAAAGTAGTATAGACTACAACGTAATTTTAAAGCTGATTTCAGGTGTCATTATCATCTTACTTTAAATATAGTTGTTGTGGTCTTCATTCCAGAGACAGGTTTGATACAGCTCTCCATGCTACTCTATCCTGCCCAAGGTTCTTCATCTCTCAGTAACTACTGCAGCCTACATCCTTCTGAATCTGTTTAGTGCATTCATCTCTTGATCTCCCTCTACGAGTTTTTTTTGGTCATCAGTCTACTGACTGGTTTGATGTGGCCCACCACGAATTCCTTTCCTGTGCTAACCTCTTCATCTCAGGGTAGCACTTGCGACCTACATCACCAATTAGTTGCTTGACGTATTCCAATCTCTGTCTTCCTCTACAGTTTTTGCTCTCTACAGCTCCCTCTAGTACCATGGAGGTCATTTCCTCATGTATTAGCAGATCTCCCATCATCCTGTCCCTTCTTCTTATCAGTGTTTTCCATATATTCCTTTCCTCTCCGATTCTGCGTAGAACTTCCTCATTCCTTACCTTATCAGTCCACCTAATTTTCAACACTCGTCTATAGCACCACAATCTCAAATGCTTCGATTCTCTTCTGTTCCGGTTTTCCCACAGTCCATGTTTCACTACCATACAATGCTGTACTCCAGACGTACATCCTCAGAAATTTCTTCCTCAAATTAAGGCCGGTATTTGATATTAGTAGACTTCTCTTGGCCAGCAATGCCTTTTTTGCCATAGCGAGTTTGCTTTTGACGTCCTCCTTGCTCCGTCCGTCATTGGTTATTTTACTGCCTAGGTTGCAGAATTCCTTAACTTCATTGACTTCGTGACCCTCAATCCTGATGTTAAGTTTCTCGCTGTTCTCATTTCTACTACTTCTCATTACCTTCGTCTTTCTCCGATTTACTCTCAAACCATACTGTGTACTCATTAGACTGTTCATTCCGTTCAGCAGATCATTTAATTCTTCTTCACTTTCACTCAGGATAGCAATGTCATCAGCGAATCGTATCATTGATATCCTTTCACCTTGTATTTTAATTCCACTCCTGAACCTTTCTTTTATTTCCATCATTGCTTCCTCGATGTACAGATTGAAGAGTAGCGGCGAAAGGCTACAGCCTTGTCTTACACCCTTCTTAATACAAGCACTTCGTTCTTGATCGTCCACTCTTATTATTCCCTCTTGGTTGTTGTATATATTGTATATGACCTGTATCTCCCTATAGCTTACCCCTACTTTTTTCAGAATCTTGAACAGCTTATACCATTTTATATTGTCGAACTCTTTTTCCAGATCGACAAATCCTATGAACGTGTCTTGATTTTCCATTAGCCTTGCTTCCATTATTAGCCATAACGTCAGAATTGCCTCTCTCGTGCCTTTACTTTTCCTAAAGCCAAACTGATCGTGCGATAATTCTCGCACTTGTCAGCTCTTGCTGTCTTTGGAATTGTGTGGATGATGCTTTTCAGAAAGTCAGATGGTATGTCGCCAGACTCATATATTCTACACACCAACGTGAATAGTCGTTTTGTTACCACTTCTCCTAATTATTTTAGAAATTATGATGGAATATTATCTATCCCTTCTGCCTCCAAAGCTCTTTTAAATTCCGAATCTAATACTGGATCCCCTATCTCTTCTATATCGACTCCTGTTTCTTCTTCTATCTCATAGAGGCTTTCAATGTATTCTTTCCACCTATCTGCTCTCTCCTCTGCATTTAACAGTGGAATTCCCGTTGCACTCTTAATGTTACCATCGTTGCTTTTAATGTCACCAAAGGTTGTTTTGACTTTTCTGTATGCTGAGTCTGTCCTTCCAACAATCATATCTTTTTTGATGTCTTCACAATTTCCTGCAGCCATTTCGTCCTAGCTTCCCTGCACTTCCTATTTATTTCATTCTTCAGCGACTTGTATTTCTGTATTCCTGATTTTCCCGGAACATGTTTGTACTCCCTCCTTTCATCAATCAACTGAAGTATTTCTTCTGTTACCCATGGTCTCTTCGCAGCTACCTTCTTTGTACCTATGTTTCCCTTCCCAACTTCTGTGATGGCCCTTTTTATAGATGTTCATTCCTCTTGAACTGTGTTGACTACTGCGCTATTCCTTATTGCTGTATCTATAGCGTTAGAGAACTTCAAACGTATCTCTTCACTCCTTAGAACTTCCGTATCCCACTTCTTAGCGTATTGATTCTTCCTGACTAATGTCTTGAACTTCAGCCTACTCTTCATCACTACTATATTGTGATCTGAGTCTTATCTGCTCCTGGGTACGCCTTACAATCCAGTATTTGATTTCGGAATCTCTGTCTGACCATGATATAATCTTATTGAAAGCTTCCCCTATCTCCCGGCCTTTTCCAAGTATACCTCCTCCTCTTGTGATTCTTGAACAGGGTATTCGCTATTACTAGCTGAAACGTGTTACAGAACTCAATTAGACTTTCTCCTCTTTCATTCCTTGTCCCAAGCCCATATTCTCCGGTAACCTTTTCTTCTACTCCTTCCCTACAACTGCATTCCAGTCGCCCATGACTATTAGATTTTCGTCCCCCTTTACATACTGCAATACCCTTTCAATATCCTCATACACTTTCTCTATCTGTTCATCTTCAGCTTGCGACGTCGGCATGTATACCTGAACTATCGTTGTCGGTGTTGATCTGCTGTCGATTCTGATTAGAACAACCCGGTCACTGAACTGTTCACAGTAACACACCCTCTGCCCTACCTTCCTATTCATAACGAATCCTACACCTGTCATACCATTTTCTACTGTTGTTGATACCCGATAATCATCTGACTATAAATCCTTGTCTTCCTTCCACTTCACTTCACTGACCCCTACTATACCTAGATTGAGCCTTTGCATTTCCCTTTTCAGATTTTCTAGTTTCCCTACCACTTTCAAGCTTCTGATATTCCACACCCCGACTCGTAGAAGATTATCCTTTCGTTGATTATTCAATCTCTTTCTCATGGTAACCTCCCACTTGGCAGTCCCCTCCCGGAGATCCGAATGGGGGACTATTCCGGAATCTTTTGCCAATGGAGAGATCATCATGACACTTCTTCAACTACAGGCCACATGTCCTGTGGATACACGTTACGTGTCTTTAATGCAGTGGTTTCCATTGCCTTCTGCATCCTCATATCGTTGATCATTGCTGATTCTTCCGCCTTTAGGGGCAATTTCCCACCCCTAGTGCAAGAGAGTGCCCTGAACCTCTATCCGCTCCTCCGCCCTCTTTGGCAAAGCCGTTGGCAGAATGAGGCTGACTTCTTATGCCGGAAGTCTTTGGCAGTGGTGGGGATCGAACCCGGGACCCAAGGCGTTTTGAGTATGAATCAAAGACGCTACCCCTAGACCACGGGTACATCTCAGAATGCGCCATACCAACCGACCCCTTCTTCTAGTGAAATTGTGCCACAAATTTCTCTTCTCTCCAGTTCTATTCAATAGCTCCTCATTAGTTATGTGATCTACCCATCTAATGTTCAGCATTCTTCTGTAGCACCACATTTCGAAAGCTTCTATTCTCTTCTTGTCCAAACTACTTATCGTGCATGTTTCACTTCCATACATTGTCACATTCCATACAAATACTTCTAGAAACGACCTCCTGACACTTAAATATATACTCGATGTTAACAAATTTCTCTACATTTTATATCCTCTCCACTTCGGCCATCCTCAGTTGTTTTGCTCCCCAAATATCAAAACCCATTTACTACTTTAAGCGCCTCATTTCCTTATCTAATTCCCTCAGCATCACCCAATTTAATTGGACTACATTCCATTATCCTTGTTTTGCTTTTGTTGATGTTCATCTTATATCCTCCTTTCAAGACACTGTCCATTCCGTTCAACTGCTCTTCCAGGTCCTTTGCTCTCTCTGACAGAATTACAATGTCATCGCTGAACCTCAAACTTTTTTTTCTTGTCCATGGATTTTTATTCTTACTCCGAATTTTTCTTTTGTTTTCTTCACTGCTTGCTCAATATACAGCTTGAATAACATCGGGGAGAGGCTACAACCCTGTATCACTCCCTTCCAACCAATGATTCCCTTTGATGCCCCTCGACTCTGATACCTGCCATCAGGTTCCTGTACAAATTCTAAATAGCCTTTCTCTCCCTGTATTTTAGCCCTGCCACCTTCAAAATTTGAAAGAGAGTATTGCAGTCAATATTATCAAAATCTTTCTCTGAGTCTACAAATGATAGAAACGTAGGTTTGTCTTTCCTTAATCTATTTTCTAAGATAAGTCATAGGGTCAGAATCTCCTCACGTGTTCCAACAAATTTACTGAATCCAAATTGATCTTCCCCGAGGTCAGCTTCTACCAATTTTTGCATTAGTCTATAAAGAATTTGTGTTTGTGTTTTGCAGCTGTGGCTTATTAAACTGATAGTTCGGTAATTTTTATATCTGTCAACACCTGCTTTCTTTGGAATTGGAATTATTATATCGTTCTTGAAGTCTGAGGGTATTTCACCCATCTCATACATCTTGCTCACCAGATGGCAGAGTTTTGTTAGGCCTGTCTCTCCCCTGTCAGTAGGTTTAACTGAATGTTTTCTACTCATAGGGCCTTGTTTCGACTTAGGTCTTTCAATGCTCTGTCAAACAGTTCATGCAGTATCATATCTCTTTTTTCATCCTCATCTACATTCTCTTCCATTTCTATAATATTGTCCTCAAGAACATCGCCCTTGTATAGACCCTCTTTATACTCCTTCCACCTTTCTGCTTTCCCTTCTTTGCTTAGAACTGGGTTTCCATCTGAGCTCTTAATATTCATGCAAGTGGTTGTCTTTTCTCCAAAGGTCTCTTTAATTTTCCTGTAGGCAGTAGCTATCTCACCCCTAGTGATATATGCCTCTACGTCCTTACATTTGTCCCCTAGTAACTGACGCTAGATCTTTAATGAATTACTTATCTTATATTTTCGTACTGATAGTAGTTTAAAATACGGGATGTAGTTAGAAGTGTAAGATAAAGTTATTGCAGACTTTTAATATTGTAAGAGGCTTTCCAGTGTTTTTCATTGCTCGAACAAAACAATTTTTGTACGGAATGTTCATTTTGACAGTTTGACAGTTTACCTGCAACAGGATCCACGTTCTTCTGTACTGCATTCCGATTGTCATTTCTCAAACAGTGATTTAGATTAATGACATAAATAATAATGTTGACTGAAATAAAATCTGAAATCTTTCTAACTATAATATTCATATTGTGGTAATGTAATTGAAATCACAACCAAAATATGAATAACAACAATATGGGCATTTGTGAAATTAATATTTTCAGGAAACGTTATAAGGAACATACTGCCGTGTATTTCAGTAATTTCTTTTTTCATTTAATTATATTAATTTTTTTCCTCACTCTGTTTGGCTTGGTTCAAATGGCTCTGAGTACTATGGAACTTAACATCTATATTCATCAGTCCCTTAGAACTTAGAACTACTTAAACCTAACTAACCTGAGGACATCACACAACACCCAGTCATCACGAGACAGAGAAAATCCCTGACCCCGCCGGGAATCGAACCTGGGAACCCGGACGTGGGAAGCGAGAACGCTACCACACGACCACGATCTGTGGACCCACTCTGCTTGTACCGCTGTCTTGACTATGAAATTTTCAGCATTGCAAAAATGTTTTGTTGCTACCTAAAGTTGTTAGTTTTTCACTGAGAGATTGTTGTAGATAGTTTTTGATATTTGAATTGTTTTATCTGTTAAAATTCGTGGCACAAAGAGGTACAGCGAGTTTAGGCAACTACATTATCACCATGTTACGTACTGAATTTATTCATCCCCTTAGTATTTATTAATCACCACATTATGTATTTCTTAATTTTGACTGATCTAAATTCTGCAATCCCCTAAGTACAGAATCTGGTTCCACGTGAGTGCTGACGGACATCATCAAGGCGAGTATAAACATAAAGGAAACGTAATCATAATTCCAATAATAACTAATTGGTTTCAGAAAAATTGATCCACTTTAGAACTTTTACCGCATTCTCTCGTTTCCTTACCAGTATTTCATAGAAATACGAATAATTTTGGAACACTGTCGCTACTCATCAATCTGAACTGAATTCTATAGTTGAGATATCTTAAACTTTGTCTTCTCTAATTCAGTTCAATAAAATGTTCTGGCCACTAGCTGTATACTTTCGCACGTCGTTTTGGTCAAAATACCTTGGAATGAATGCCATACTGAAATAATAATGGTCAAATTAATTAAGCCAAACGACGTGGTGGTCTTACACAGCCGTGGCTTGAGACACCCGGGAGACTACAAGCCACAACGAGGCCGCCGGCTCTGCTGATCCGACCCTGATGCTTCTGCGGCACGACGTCCGGCTGTTTACGCGCTAACTTTCCGCCTCCTTGGAGCCAACTTAGCCGCCACTTATAAGCCGATTACGCTAATGCGTCCGGCAGTTCCGATACTAATTAAATATCTGTCCTGAGACCGCAGACAGGGCGATGCAGCCGTTGTCTCGCCACTCAGCCGACACTGCCCGTCATCTGGGAGTTCTGGGGTAATTACAACAGCATCTCGGTGTAAGACGGGAGCATGGTTCTGGCCTAGCACCTCATGTGCAATTCCTTATTACGTTGGTAACGCAGTGAGTAATCTGTAGTGGTATGAAGTTATCAGCAGTATCGGTTCAAAGTGTAAGTTTTAGAGGCACGTGGTATCGGTCTCTCTATTTACGTACACCAAAAAAAATTTTGCATCACCCCAGTTCCCAGAACTCCTGAAGATAGACGTCGACTGTGGATATTTCATCACAGACACAGTTCCCTTGACTGTTCAGAGATGTCACTATACCCGCCCAAAGATGTAAACGACCATGCACGAGTAGCGCCTATTAGACGAAGGGAGTCCGACAGCCGATCAGTTCCAGTCATTTCACCAGGAAGGAAGTACACAGCTCCTGTTGAGCTGTAAGTGGGCCCATTGATTGCAGTCGTAGATAATTTAGTGTTGTTCTTAATCTTTGTACAAAATCTTACTTTCTTACACACTATTATTTTCTTATAAACTCTTATTTTCTCACGAACTTTTCTTATAAACTACTAGGCTGCACACACTATCCATTTACTTACTAAACGAAAGCAAGCCACAATAAGAAATTTTTTTAAAAATTTGCAGTCAAAATTCTGTGCTGTGAATCATATGTCAAATTCATTTTACCATACGTTACTACATACATAAGTGTATATTTCGGAATTGTATCATTAAAATTTCCACACAGCTTCATTGCAGTTTTCTGTGTACCTAACACATTCATTCTTCTAGACATAGTTATAACATAAACAGGATAATTTTCAATAAAGCTGAGTGGACTCACATTAATATCACTATTCAATTTTGTAGTTCTCTTAAAATATAAGAAAGCATCACAAGCTTTTAAATAATTATTTGGCGGATCAAGAATCCACATTTCTTGAGCATAATCTCGTTTTTCTCCATTTTAATATAGATATTCTGTAATTTAACATGATCAAATGAGGAAGAGTCAACTAACTGATTATTTTTCTTTTTTGTCTGGGATACAACGAAGATGAAATAAGGCAAACCAAATTCTGCAGAGTTATAGAAATTTGTGATATCTAACTCAAAATTTCTTTTTTCATCTAATTCAGCGATCTCTACAGTCTGTGTTTGAAAGAAAGATATGGGAATTTTTGGATTTTTCTCTGGTTCAAATTTAACTACAGGAACACGAATTTCCATTGATTCTACTACAATCTTACCTTATTTTGGGAGTGTACCTCTTATTTCATCACTAGCATCATTTGAATCAGACCATTTTAGAATTGCATCTCCAGCACTCGATGACCATATAAAAATAACTGTTAAATCTCCTTCCCATATTATTTCTTTATAACCTTTAAAAAATCCACCAAATAATTCTAATGGATAATGTACTTCATTTTTCTTACTTTTTATCTTTACATTACCAAGAATATGCCCTTCCATGGTTAACTCATTGGCTATAGTCGAAGTCAACTGAATAAGAGCCAAAGAAGAAATAAATGGAAATTCCATTCAAGACAAAATATTGTTACCTTTATTTGTGGTGATAACATCGAAAAGTTTTGCTACATAGCTATAGATTAATCTTGTATTGGATTTTCTGTCATAAGTGGGATAATCTGAACCATCATTTCCAATAATTCTGAAATTCATGAGCAGTTGAGCATGATTTGGATGAACCCAACCATCACCAATATTTGTATTAATCTCTGTTTTCTTGTTGGGGAGATTCATATTGTTTTTAGTCTTTTCATTCACAGGGAATGAATGAAACTGATAACTTTCGACTCTGTTCATGATTTATTTAAGAATAAAAAATATTAGGAAATGTCTAAAATAACTGTTACACAAGCTCCATTAAAATAAATCAAATTAATTTTTTGTCAGTTATAGTAACTTCTATGTCCTGAATTGGATCAAAAACTGGAATATTTACAGGATAATTTGGTTCATGAATTGTTGGTCTACCAAATTTAGCATTAGGCTTTAATGAACTAATAATGTTACTTTCTCTGTGAAAATGATTATTATGCTTTACAAACTTTCCATCATCAAGATTGAAATATAAATTAATTAATTCAAATGTAATAACTTTAGGAACATTTTTAGCAACAGTCATTTCTTTAGCTTCAACACTTTGGATACTAAATCCAAGCACACTTCTAATGCTGTCTTTTATCTCCATGTACAATTTTACAACACTTTCAACAACAATTCTGTTTAAAATTTCATCTGCTTTAATGTGTATATTGGGCTTTTCTGAATGAATAACTTTTTCTACATTTTTCAAACCATACTGACCCACAGGAATGTCTATTGTTTCTCCATCACAATAAATTTTATTATTTTTCGATGTCATATTTGGAGTTAGGAAAGTTGAATAAATACCAACTAATAAACACTACAAAAACTGTCCTATGTTGGACCAGTTAATCATTTTCTCAAAACAGATGACTTATTATTATGAAATAATCAACTCATTTACAATCAAAAATTTTTTATTAATAAGTGATCAACACAGATTGGGACCAATAAAAGGGTTCCAGAAAAGAAGTAAAAAAACTATCTTGGTAAACTTTTACCAAATTCTGTTAGATGTGCAATAATTGGAGCAAGAAGTCTGTGATACAGCTTACTAGTGTGAAGAATGTAAAAAGATTTCTTTAAGATCTAAAAAACATAAATGTGATTTTGAACTTTGTAGAAATTGTAACCAAGTAGTCGAAATTCGAAATCACAAATTTTATATGAAACCTATATTGCAAAAAGGTGGTATTTGTGAAAGAAAATTTTGTCAATATATAGTGCAAAGTAGTTCAAGTTGTAATAAATAAGGTTGTTACATTAATGGAGAATTCAAAGATTTTTATATTTACCAGTGCTTCATGTGTTATAAAATAGTTGGTGGTGAACGGTTTAAATGTTGTAAGAAAGGCTTTCCAATGAATATGAATTGTACCAATACTGAAAGATACATGTGGTTCGATTATAAAGCAACTCAAGAAACTGGAACACATATTCCAAATCTTATAATTGTCCACAATTTTAAAGGTCATACTGTTTATAAATTTAAGACAAAAGATGTATTCTGTAAGTGGATGATATCTGGAAAACACAGTTATCACACATTCATATCTCAGTATGCAAAAGGTTACAATTCCCAATTCATTTTGAAGTAGTGTATCGAAAATACAATAAGGCCACATACCATCTACATGGGAACTAAACTAATGTTACTGGAGATCAAACAGTGAGGAATAAAAATTATAGATAGTAGTAACTTTGTACAAGGTTCACTTAGTAGCTTTCCAAAAACTTTTGATTTGAAATAATTGAAGGAAGGTTACTTTCCACATTTATGCAATGAGCCAGGAAATGGAAACTACATAGGACCAATTCCTTATACTGAATATTACTGTGTTGACACCATGAAGCCAAAAAAAGAGAAGTATTTCTTAAATAGCACAGCTCTAGACTTAAAGAAAATTATGTGTAATATGAAGAAAGAAACTAATGAGTACTGTAATTCTGATGTAGATATATTAAGAAGAGGTTGCTTGGAATTAAGAAAACATTCATCCATTCTGTTATTTAACTGTTGCTGGCGTTTGTATGGCAATTTTGAGATCTAAATATTTACTGGAAAATACAGTTGCAGTATTGGATAAAGAACAGAAGAGAATTATAGTAAACTATCTATAAATTAAATAATAACAACATTCAACATGCTCTTAATGGTGGTGAAGTTAGAATAGCTGGTGCAAAAGTAGATGGATTTCATAAAGAAACTAATACTGTTTATCAATACCATGGTTTTTATTGGCATAGATGTAAAAAGTGTTTCAAAAGTGAAATAATTAACAATAAAAATAACGAAACGATGGACAATCTTTACCAAAAGACGTCGACAAGAAGTGTAGATATACGAAATGCTGGATATAATTTAGTGGAAATGTGGGAATGTGATTGGTTGAACTCAACAGAGTATAAAATGCTTAAGAAATTAAAGCAGTTACCCAAAATTGTTGAACTATTGAATCCAAGATAGGCATTTTATGGTGGATGGACAAATGCAATAAAATTGAGAGCTAAAGCAGATAAAATAAAATATATTGATGTATGTAGTCTTTATCCTAATGTGCAATATTATGATTATTATCCTGAAATACATCCAAGTAAAATATATAGACCAAGATATTATTTTAAAAATTGGTATGGCTTAATGTAAAGTATCGGCTCCTAAAGGATTGTATCATCCTGTTTTGCCTGTATGCATGCAAATCGATAAAAATGAAAAACAATTGTTTCCTCTGTGTGTCAAATGTGATGAAGAACAAATAAGTAAATGCAATTACAGTGATGGAGAAAGAAGTTTTATTGGAAGTTTGACAACTCATGAATTAAAAAAAGATGTAGAAAAAGGATATAAAGTTTTAGAAGTTTATGAAGTATGGGATTTTCAAAATAAAAAAATATGCTGTTTAAAAATTATGTGAAAGACTTAATGAAAATAAAATCATAAACTAGTTCACATAATTCTGAAAGTGATGAAGAATACATCAAAATAATTAAAGAGAAATTTAACATTGACTTCGATCATGATAAAATAAAGGAAACTCCTGGAAAACGAGCTGTGGCTAAAATATGTCTTAAATCATTATGGGGTAAATTTGGACAAAGGCAAAATATGAGTCAAACTGTGTATGGGACAGATTTGCAACAATTTTATGAGATAGCATTGGATGATCGATTAGATAACTTAGATGTCAATTTTATTACAGAGCAGATGGTTCAGATGAGGTACAATTTCAAGGATCACTAGATGGAAAACAATGCAGCTACAAATATTTTCATAGCTGCATTCACTACATCAAATGCCAGACTTAGATTGTATGATATGTTAGATAAACTGGAAGAATCTGTTACATATTTTGATACTGATTCTGTAGTATGTATTGAAGGTGGAAAAAATACTGTGGAAATAGGTTGTATGTTAGGTGAATGGACAGACGAATTGCGAAATAGCTGGATTACAGATTGTGGCTTCAACAGGACCAAAAAGTTACTAATATGAGGTAAATGATAAAAAGACAGAAATGAAGGTGAAAGGATTCACATTAAATTACAAGAATATTCAAAACTTGAATGGTTAATCGATGATAAGGTTAACAGAAAGTGAAGTTAAAGAAAAGATATAGTTAGAATACAATAGATAACCAAAGATGTTGATACTAAGAATCTGGTCAACAAACAGGTTAAGAAATCATTTTCATTTCAGTACAATAAAAGAATTGTTCTAGATAACTATGACAGAGTGCCTTATCGATATTAAAAATTATCTATATCTTCTAATGTAAAGCAAAAATTCATACAACATTCCTTATACAAATAGAATAAATTAGTTGGCTGCATTTTGTTTTATTCTATGTTGTCGAACTTTTTGGTTATAGAGTGATAAACTTTTAAAAATAATGAATAGGCTTTAATGTAATTTTGTGATTTTGTAGGTAAATTATTAATTGGCAAATTAGAATTCACTATGTGCTTTACGGTCATAGAAAAGAGAGAAACCGAATTTTCTATTTCCTCCCATAATTCCATATCTGTTTCATCATTGTTATCAAAGTACTTTTCATATTTTTCTCCATGAATTATTTTTAATGATTTACATGTTTAGTGTGATCTTGACTTCTTAAGTGTACTATAATTAATGATGGTTTAAAATATTCTTTGCAAGTATTACACTTAACTTGTTTCTCTCTTGGATTATTACTACTTTCGACATAGATGTCAAATTGAAATTCATCCCATACATTAGTCATATTTCTAAAGACTAAAAGTTTAAAAGATTATTAAAATTTTGTACTATATAAATGGAAACTCTACTGAAGAAGCCAGTACTACAAGCATATCTAATCTCTTTAAAAAATTAGTGAGCTTGATGTAATTGAGTGTTATTACATTACTAATGGTAAATGTTTAAAAACTAGATATGGTGATAAAATTTGTCCCGAGCTCGATAGTAGATTTAAAATTATTTTTCAGGAAAACTTCAGTAAAATAATAGATTACTGGGAATTCTAATTTTTTAAAGATGGTGACATTAAACTAAAATATAAAGCAATGAAGAAAACTAAAAGTAATGACAATGAATTTCATGATCTCGAGTTTGTTCTGTAGCTGCAGCATTTAAAAAATAATCAGTTCCTTATTCGATCATGTCATGTTACAGAACATATTATTAACTCTGCAGAATTTGGTTTGCCTTATTTCATCTTCTTTGTTTTTCAGACAAAAAGGAAAAGTAATCAGTTAGTTGACTCTTCCTCATTTGATCATGTTAAATTACAGAATATCTACACTCCTGGAAATGGAAAAAAGAACACATTGACACCAGTGTGTCAGACCCACCATACTTGCTCCGGACGCTGCGAGAGGGCTGTACAAGCAATGATCACACGCACGGCACAGCGGACACACCAGGAACCGCGGTGTTGGCCGTCGAATGGCGATAGCTGCGCAGCATTTGTGCACCGCCGCCGTCAGTGTCAGCCAGTTTGCCGTGGCATATGGAGCTCCATCGCAGTCTTTAACACTGGTAGCATGCCGCGACAGCGTGGACGTGAACCGTATGTGCAGTTGACGGACTTTGAGCGAGGGCGTATAGTGGGCATGCAGGAGGCCGGGTGGACGTATCGCCGAATTGCTCAACACGTGGGGCGTGAGGTCTCCACAGTACATCGATGTTGTCGCCAGTGGTCGGCGGAAGGTGCACGTGCCCATCGACCTGGGACCGGACTGCAGCGACGCACGGATGCACCCCAAGACCGTAGGATCCTACGCAGTGCCGTAGGGGACCGCACCGCCACTTCCCAGCAAATTAGGGACACTGTTGCTCCTGGGGTATCGGCGAGGACCATTCGCAACCGTCTCCATGAAGCTGGGCTACGGTCCCGCACACCGTTAGGCCGTCTTCCGCTCACGCCCCAACATCGTGCAGCCCGCCTCCAGTGGTGTCGCGAGAGGCGTGAATGGAGGGACGAATGGAGACGTGTCGTCTTTAGCGATGAGAGTCGCTTCTGCCTTGGTGCCAATGATGGTCGTATGCGTGTTTCTGGACGTCCAGCATGAACGCTGGTCCAACTGAGGCGCCAGGTGGAAATGGCATGGCAAGCCGTTCCACAGGACTACATCCAGCATCTCTACGATCGTCTCCATGGGAGAATAGCAGCCTGCATTGCTGCGAAAGGTGGATATACACTGTACTAGTGCCGACATTGTGCATGCTCTGTTGCCTGTGTCTATGTGCCTGTGGTTCTGTCAGTGTGATCATGTGATGTATCTGACCCCAGGAATGTGTCAACAAAGTTTCCCCTTCCTGGGACAATGAATTCACGGTATTCTTATTTCAAATTCCAGGAGTGTATATTAAAATGGAAAAAACGAGATTATCCTCAAGAAATGTGGATTCTAGATCCGCCAAATAATTATTTATAAGCTTATAATGCTTTCTTATATTTTAAGAGAACTACAAAATTGAATAGTGATATTAATGTGAGGCCACTCAGCTTTATCGAAAATTATCCTGTCTATGTTATAAATATGTCTAGAAGAATGAATGTGTTAGCTACATACAAAACTACAATGAAGCTGTGTGGAAATTTTAATGATAATATTCCGAAGGATACATTTATGTATGTAGCAATGTATGGTAAAAAGAATTTGACATATGATTCACGGCATAGAATTTTGATTAATTTTTTTTAAATTTTTACATTTTTGGCTTGCATTCGTTTAGTAAGTAAATGGCTAGTGTGTGCAGCCTAGCAGTTTGTAACAAATGTTTGTGAGAAAATAAGAGTTTATAAGAAAATAATAGTTTGTAAGAAAGTAAGATTTTGTAAGAAGATGGACATCACTAAATTACCTGCGACTGCGCTCAACAGGCTCACTCGCTACTGTGTTGTCTGCAGTTCAACAATACCGCGGTTCTTTCGCGTCCGCATTATTACTTTGTGCCAGGAAGGGCTCTCAACAAGGGAAGTGTCCAGACGTCTCCGAGTGAACCAAAGCGATATTGTTCGGACATGGAGGAGATACAGGTAGACAGGAACTGTCGATGACATGCTTCTTGGAGCGGTGTACTGTAGGTCTCTAGAAGAGTGTAGCTCTCTAAAAGATGGGAAAAGGGCACAGGTCATCCCCGTTTTCAAGAAGGGACGTCGAACAGATGTAAAGAACTATAGACCAATATCTCTAAGGTCGATCAGTTGTAGAATTTTGGAACACGTATTATATTCAGGTATAATGACTTTTCTGGAGACTAGAAATCTACTCTGTAGGAATCAGCATGGGTTCCGAAAAAGACGATCGTGTGAAACCCAGCGCGCGCTATTCGTCCACGAGACATGATCTATAATTCCATTGTCTTATGGTTCAGATATTAACCAGGTTTATACGACGTCCAAATAATTTCCATCCTCGGACTCTTAAAGATGTAGTACAAACCGTTATTTGACGACAGTCTGACGTATATAAATTAAGGCTGCTTCATTTCCGACACTTGCACATAATGGGGAGTGTAATTAGACTAGTAATCCCCATTTCTTGTGTGAACTACTATGGCGCTATTCGTCCACGAGACTCAGAAGGCCATACACACGGGTTCCCGGGTAGGTGTTTCTTGACTTCCGCACGGCGTTTGATACAGTTCCCCACAGTCGTTTAATGAACAAAGTAAGAGCATATGGACTATCAGACCAACTGTGTGATTGGATCGAAGACTTCGATAGATAACAGAACGCAGCATGTCATTCTCAATGGAGAGA
Organism: Schistocerca gregaria; assembly: GCF_023897955.1. Lineage (NCBI taxonomy): Eukaryota > Metazoa > Arthropoda > Insecta > Orthoptera > Acrididae > Schistocerca > Schistocerca gregaria. The sequence goes on along the minus strand of NC_064925.1, from coordinate 502,192,777 downwards.
AGTCTTCCGAAGTAAGAGTGATTTTAGGTGTGCCGCAGGGGAGTGTCGTAGGACAGTTGCTATTAACAACAAATATAAATGACCTTGTGGATAACACCGGAAGTTCACTGAGGCTTTTTGCGGATGATGCTGTGGTGTAGCGAGAGGTTGGAACAATGGAAAATTGTACTGAAGTGCAGGAGGATCTGCAACAAATTGACGCATGGTGCAGAAAATGGCAATTTAATCTCAATGTACACAAGATTAATGTGCTGCGATTACATAGAAAGAAAGATCCTTTATCATTGAGCGACAATATAGCAGGTCAGCAACTGGAAGCAGTTAATTCCACAAATTATATGGGAATAGTCATTAGGAGTGATTTAAAATGGAATGACCATACAAAATTAATCATCGGTAAAGCAGATACCAGACTGAGATTCATTGGAAGAATCCTAAGGAAATGCAGTCCGAAAACCAAGGAAGTGGGATACAGTACACTCGATCGCCCACTGCTTGAATACTGCTCACGAGTGTGGTGGTAGTACCAGATAGAGTTTATAGAAGGGTTAGAGGAGATCCAATGGAGAGCAGCGCGCTTCGTTACAGGATCATTTAATAATCACGAAAGCGTAATGGGGATAATAGATAAACTCCAGTGGAAGACTCTGCAGGAGAGACGCTCAGTAGCTCGGTACGGGCTTTTGTTAGAGTTTCGAGAATATACCTTCACCGAAGAGTCAAGCAGTATATTGCTCCCTCCTACGTATATCTCGCGAAGAGACCATGAGGACAAATTCAGAGAGATTAGAGCCCACACAGACGGAGACCGACATTCTTTTTTTTCCATGAACAATAGGGGACTGGAATAGAAGGGAGAACTCATATGGGTACTCAAGGTACCCTCCACCACGCACCGTCAGATGGCTTGCGGAGTATGGATGTAGATTATGGCTCGAAGAACTCTGACAGCAACGAGACCATGTTGAATAATGCTTTTCGTGCAGCCACGGGACGTCGTGTTGAAACGTCCCCTTATAAAAATTGTACAAGACTGTGCTTAAACTGAAACACAATATTTTTGGCGCAACGCAATCTGACTTCCAAAAATCTCTACGAAAGAATGGCCCTGATTAACATAAACCTATACGTTTCACAAATCACTTACCTCACAAAAATCTTCGTTACTCAAGCTACTGCAATACAGCGAGCGCCACTACTGCCAGCTAAATAAAATATTCAAACTACTGAAGGCACTAACTACTGATAGGCATAGTTAGCAAATGAAAGATATTAATACAGAAAAAACAATGTATTTACCTTAATAGTCGTTATATATCAATTCTTACAAATTTCAAAACTCCGCCATCTCTCCCCCCACGTCCACCACTGCTGGCGGCTCACCTCCAACTGCGCAACGCTACGCGCTGTTAGCATCCAGCTGCCGCTGCCCAACACTACAATGGCGAGTATTACAACAAAGCCAACCAGCCACAAACTGCACACGGCACAGCCAGTGATTTTCATACAGAGCGCTACGTGGCAGCAGCGTTACCAATAAAAAAACCTAAACAGCCTACTTACATAGCCCCCATGCTCCACACAAAAAAAATTTACTAGTTGTTTTGGGCAGTGGCCAATACAGATTTGAAATTTTTTTTCATATTTGCAATAACAAAGAAATGAAATGCACACACTTATCGATACAATGTTGGTCAAAAGCTAAAATTTTCTCACAGTCCATAAAGATAGTCATGATCATTCATCAAAGTAAAATTGCAGTGTTTTTCTCAAAGTCTGAGTAGTAAAAGAAAATGCACATGGAAGTAGTGGATTTCCATGCAGTCTTGAAGAAGTAGCGTTGTCCTTCCAACGGAAAGACAGTGCTGACTCTTGACATGCAGACAGGTAATGGGCCACAACAGAGCAAACCCACAGCAGAGTCAGTCGAAGTTTTAAAGAATATTGTTAGGTAGGTCGTCACAGAGTAGACCCATTGTAGTCCTGGTAGACATTATGGTATTGGTGGGCCACCAGAAGTGCAGACCCACTGCAGTCCTTGTAGAAATAATGGTATTGGTGGGTCATCAAAGGTGTAGACCCACTGTAGTCCTTGTAGAGATGGCCAGCAGCCATCTGTTTGACTGTGCAGGCGCACAATCACCATTGAAGAGTCTTGCGGATAATATAGCAAGTCCATAACCACCACTTGGGCACTCAGAAAAATTGTTTTTGAAATGTCCTTAGAACCAGCAATGCTGTTATCCAGTCCCATACTGAGTTATTAACACACGTGCAAACACTCAGTCCCTACTTCTCACATATTGTCCATATACTATGACCAACAGAAATGTGTGCAGTGAAATGTAATTTACAAGTTACTTAATTTGATGAACTGGTGTCAATTACAATTTTATAACATAAGAATGCAATAACAAAGGTACAAAATACATCATTAAAGAACATAACAATACAGATAACATTAGCAGTAGTACAGGCTTTACAAAAGAATCGAAATAGTAAATACATCAGTGATACAAAATTACGACATAAGTACATACATAAAAGATCAGAATAACTTTTGAAACATCAACTTCACACATGAGCATTAAAACAGAACAGAATAAATAATTTCTTAACATATTTACAAAGAAAACGACATATTATTAATGCAAATTATATTTGAGGATAACAGTATTCCTCATCATATTGAATGTAGCTGAATATTAGAAAATTCTACAACATAAGTCTTATCAGGTAAACATGTAAAGACAGGAAGAACATAAATACACAAGGGTACACAAACACATAGTGGGATAACACAAGGAAAGGACAGGGTTTGTTTTACTGCAGTATTTTGGAAACAAAACTTTCTTTACTTCTCGGAGATCTCCCTTCGTTCTTCATTATTTCCAAAAAGTCCTATCTATACCAGATTTCTGTACTTTTTTCGTATAACTTCTCAATGCATTTCTTCCAATCCATCGCAAATCATTCTCTTATATAGGCTACCCCCTCTTAAGCTAACTTAAATCTACTGAGCTCAGATGCTTAACTAAGGGATGAGGCAATGCAGCAGCACAAAACACTTTACACAAACAGAAATGTTAAAAAAATGGAAATTGGCAAAAAAAGGCAGCAATATTACAACTAATATAAGGCAATGCGCAGCAAACAAGAAAAATAAATCAGTAATAAAATTGGCTTAACCAAGTAATACAAAGTGACATTCAGTAGCACTATGAATGGCAAACAGCCGCAGCAAATGCTATAACTTATATCTAAACATGACAAAGCTCAATCAGAAAAAATGTTAAAGACAACAATGCAGATAAGGACAATGTCTACCCACATCTTATTGTCTATGCAATTAAAGTGGTGCACCACAAAAAATAATGCTACAACAAATTACCAAGTACTTGAAAAGAAAATTATATATACAGTTACTGTTATTAGTCGCTCCTTATTGGTCTTTCCATTCCAAGAGCTCCTTTTTCGCAGAATGTGGATCATAAAATAATTATTTAATAGATCTGTCGACAGAAAGTGTTCACATTAGCAATGCATTTAATTTTATAAAACCAATGCTGCAACACAGCTGGAAAACAGATATCAAATGAAATAAGCAACTATGGACAAAGCATAAAAGTATCATTCAATAGTCATGTGACATTTCATAAGTTAGTAGAATTCTCTCAACTCTCGTAGAAAGACGTTTGTTATAATCAGTTGTCAGATGTAAGTATCTTTCTCAGTAATGAGCGTGTCGTATTTGCGGTGCTTTCTACAAAGGAATGTCAATAGCGAGGATAATGGCCCCTTTTTTTTTTACCTGTGCCTCTGAAAGGCACACAGTAATGGCTCTCTTTTGTCAGGTGGTTGTCGCGCAGCTGGGTGCCCACGACGCATTACGTGCAGGTGGTCACTTAATTGTCTTACCGAAATATTTTTCGACACCAGTTTCCGCTACAGTGGCAGTCTCATATAAAAAAAATTCACAGGTCAAGAATTTGCGTTACAAATCTGTAGAAATAAAATCATTTAAATATAATTGTGTCCAAAAAATTTTCGCCAGCATAGTGATACATTCACGCATATACACACATTTCATTACTCTTAAAGTACGATTCTTGGTTTCCAACATCCTTTTTCACAAACCATAGTCCCTAACCACTACTCATTATTCCTTACATTATTACACATACGTATATTCGTCGACACTTCTTCAATATGTCATCATAACAGACACGTAGCATAACCAAATAACTCATATAGCATCAGCTTAAGCATACTTCAGCAGCATAATTCACATCGTCGTCGTAATAATAACATCATAACACCTCAGTTAACTCTCTAAATCGTCGTAGCTTTCTCCAATAATTTCAGAACCTAATAAAAATTCTCTGCTCATGTCAAAAGTGTCAACTACCTCAAACGTACTTTAAAAATCATGATCCCATACCAAATATGTCATTCAAAGCTCTCATAATATCACAATGGTTCCGAAAAAAATATGAACTGTTCACAAAGTACAGAGAAAATAAAATTTCGTAAGTGTGAAGTTATCCAACTTTGTAATTACGTAAACATCTGTCACTGATATAGTAAAATGAATGTTTGTCTCTCCCAGTTAAATGATCAGATAGCTGTGTAATTAATGTGTTAGAGAAATATGGTACCGATGTGTAAAGTTGTATAAGCAAATACCATATTAGCTAGGGCTCCTTGTGCTTGCCAAACACATGGTACACAAAGTAGACGTGTATCCCCCTGAGGATTAATGTAATTATATCCTCAGGTGTTACAGATTACAGCAATGGAATGAAATGTATCACGGAAAACTTTCTTTGTAATTCAAATTTGTTGAAAAATAAATAGTTTAATGCGTGTCCTGTAGCGCTAAATGTGCGTCTTGCTGTAAGACAATCTCTGTGGAATTGTCGTAGTTATTGTCCTCCGAAAGCTAAGTTCTGCAGAAGTCAATGTACTTACCTCATGATAAATGAAATTGAAATGCTTTGCGTATAGATATCTTAGTTATTACGCTTTTTGCCGTGATGAAGTAAGTACTGTACTGTAACGTATTGTTGTGCTACAGAAAAGGCTGTCTCATTGTAACTATACCACAAATGTTACTACTAAAACATGTTTTACTTTCCAGAAAAATTCAGAAAAACTGTGTAGATATAAAACAGATAAACTGCAAAAGCAACATTGTAAATTGTCACTCATTAGTAGCGTCGTGATAAAATCGTGTAGCTGTCACATAAACTAACCACTGTATCATCTGGTATCTCACAGAAAGTACTTTAAATCCAGAATGTATTTTGAAGTAAACCAAAATGTTGCATTAAAATCTCATTAGCAGTACTGGCAAATGTTCTAAGTATGTAAGCCTTATAGTCGTTACGTAATCGTGCAAACTAACAAGCAAGAATGTACACACACAATAACACTGTGACGTCTGTTCACTATAACAATGCACTTGTAAATACTGTCTAAATAAGTTCTCTAAGTTCTAGACTGGATAGTTAACTTCAAAACATTGTTGCATCTTAACAATTTTTTAGTCTGACAAAGCATACTATTAATGTAAAGTGAAAAGTTATATGGCAAAGGCAAAGTTAAAAAGCAGATTATCTTTCAATAAACGGTTTTACATATGACATGTGGTGCAAGCCTTTACTCTTCCTAGCGCTCAGAGTTAACTTGAACGCAATTATCATGCGGTATACGTCGGTAAAGAATACTGGAGTTTTTCTCAAGGTTAGCGCCTATGTTATTTTTCTCTGAGCCAGCCGGCGCACGCGGCTGCCTGCGGTGCGAGTCATTGTCTGTTTCTTTGTTGGCGCGTGTCGTTAATGGGATTAGGAGACCTAACTTCTACAAATTCACCTTGTCGAGAGGGCCCTGCTCTGTTTGAATCCCGCCAGTTCTGCCGCAATTCAGGTCTGTCGTTACGATCATATCGTCTGTCGTCATGTCGGTAATTTCTGTAATTAATTTCTTGTCGGTCACGTGGTGGAGAATTTCTCCCTGAATCGTAACTGCGGGCTGGACCGTTGCGTCCGAAGTTATTCCGTCTCCCTTGATAATAATTATTGTGGTTCCCGTATTGTCTGTTTCTCTGATTTTGTCTGTGATATTCATTAGTACGGAAATGCGATCTTTCTTTGTAACTATTACTACTCTGCCAACGGTTGTCATACGGTTGGTGTATGTTTTGGTCACGATTTGCGCTGTAAGAATAGACATGTCGTGTCCAGTTATTGTTTCTGTCGTCACGGAATTGTGACGGATGTCAACTATAGTGATTGTTTTCCTGTTTTCGCATCCAGCGACTGTCTGTGTCAATTTCTAATTGTTGTAAGAGTCCCTGAAAAGCTTCAGTGTCGTCTTTGCAACGCCCTGCCAAAATAATATTCCTTAAATGTTCAGGCAATTTCATTATGCAAATGCGGATGAGTTCTGAAGGGCTATATTGGTTTGAAAGATATTGGTTCTTATGCAACATGTCTTCAAAATATTTGACAAGACTGGAAAATTCAGATTGTTCAAAGTGTTTCATCATCATTATGCTATGTTTTACTCGGTCTTGTGTAGCTTGAGACCAATATGCTGAGAGGAAGGCATGATAAAATTCTCCTTCACTGTGACAATCGTGAATGACCGATCGCATTCTTATAGCTGGTTCATTCTCTAAATAGCCACACATAAATTCTAATCTGTGCTCTAATGACCAGTTGGGAGGAAAACAATGACAGAATTGATGGAGCCACGCTTGTGGATGAATGTCGTTGCCAGAATTCTTAAATGTTTTGAATTTACGTGCAGTAATGAACAGCTTATAGTCAAAATCATCGGTTCGGCGGGTAGCATATCGGTCATTGTTACGTCGTGTCGGCGGTTCCATCTCGAAATTCGGTGTACCTTGCCAGTTTCTTTCATAATTTTCGAAATGCCCTGTGTTATTATTTTGTGGCTTTTCCGTATTTCTAAGTTCCTCTTCTGGTGTTGGAGCGCGAGTGTCCTCTGAAATACGTAATTCTTGTATTACCTGTGTCAGCTGATCTTGTACTTCCCGGATTTCTCTTTGGTGTTGCGTATTAATTTCATTCTGATTTTGTTTGAATTTCCTAATTTGTTCGAACCCTTCTGTGTTATTAAAGACTACCGGTTTTGTGTCATTCAGATTATCATCTACCTTCGTAGATAAATTACTGAACTGATCCGAAAGTTCGGCTACTTTCTCCGATAGTGAACACATTTCCTCAGTGTGTTTTTCTGAACCAAGTTTCAGAGTGTCCATTTGTGTTGAAATCGAATCTACTGTGTCCTTTAAGTTTTCCTGAGTTCTTGCAAGTTGCGTAACCGAATCGGTGGATGCAACTGAGTCCATTTTAGCTTGCAAGGTGTCGTGATTTTCACGAACAACAGTTTGAAATTCTTTTATGGCTGCTTCGTGATTCTGTAATGAGTTTTCATGCCGCGAAAAAATAGGTTGAAAATGCTCACAAATTTGTGGTTTTACGTCATTACAGATTTTTTGACATTTCGATTCAATGTTATGTAACTCAGTAGTTAAATCTTCACGTGTTTGTTCAAGTGTGGTGTCTAACTTCCGAAGATTATGTTCCATTGTGTCCAACTGTTGCTGTGTTTGTCTCTGATTTTGTTCCATTGTGTCTAACTTTTGAAGATTATGTTCCATTGTGTCCAACTGTTGCTGTGTTTGTCTCTGATTTTGTTCCATTGTGTCTAACTTTTGAAGATTTTGTCCCATTTGTTTCTGATTTTGTTCAAGCGTTGTGTCTAACTTTTGTAGCCTTTGTCCCATTTGTTGCATTAACTGTAATAACAGTGCACTGGTGTCTGAAACATGTTCCTCAGTGCTTTTCGGCAGTGCATTTGAACCGGCAATATTCGCATTTTGAAAAGCAGAAAATGTGTCTTGATTTATTTGAGAAAACAGTGAGGACGCAAAATCTGAATCTACAGTATTTGCAAGATTGTGTCCTGTCATTTCGGAATCCTGAGGCGAGCTGTTGCCGACCGATCGATCGATAACGCTGCCCTGTTCACTAATTGTTTCACTGCCTACACCATTGTTTGCAACCCGCTCCATGTCCCTATACACAATTACCAAATTACTACTTTTAACATTAGTTAATTCATTACATGGTGGCGCTAACACACTGCTTTCGTCTTCACTGTCATTTCTCAGTTTACTTTGGAGCCTAGTATTACGTTTTTCACACGCCATTATTGTCACAATTTTTCACACGACAACACAGAAAAACACAATTTGAAGAACAAAAATAAGAGAACACATTAACATAGCATTGAAAATAATATCTAGTTAATTGCAAGCGCAGCTGCGAAATACTTGGTGCAACTCTACATGCATGCTACAACTGTTGTACTGTACAACAATGAAAGACTACAACTACAAAGGAGGTTCTCTCTACAATTACGCGCTAGCAATAAACGAAATCTACATTAATTACACAAACTACAAGAAAAAATCAGAAGATTCCAGTGAGATACCCTTGGCTAAGGGTCGACATATGAAACGACCCCTTAGAAAAATTATACAAGACTGTGCTTAAACTGAAACACAATATTTTTGGCGCAACGCAATCTGACTTCCAAAAATCTCTACGAAAGAATGACCCTGATTAACATAAACCTATACGTTTCACAAATCACTTACCTCACAAAAATCTTCGTTACTCAAGCTACTGCAATACAGCGAGCGCCACTACTGCCAGCTAAATAAAATATTCAAATTACTGAAGGCACTAACTACTGACAGGCATAGTTAGCAAATGAAAGATTTTAATACAGAACAAACAATGTATTTACCTTAATAGTCATTATATATATATATATATATATATATATATATATATATATATATATATATATATATATTCATGACACCAATTCTTACAAATTTCAAAACTCCGCCATCTCTCTCCCCACATCCACCACTGCTGGCGGCTCACCTCCAACTGCGCAACGCTACGCGCTGTTAGCATCAAGCTGCCGCTGCCCAACACTACAATGGCGAGTATTACAACAATGCCAACCAGCCACAGACTGCACACGGCACAGCCAATGATTTTCATACAGAGCGCTTCCTTGCAGCGGCGTTACCAATACGAAAAACCTAAACAGCCTACTTACAGTGTTACGACTCAAACTGTGTGCAATAGGCTGCATGATGCGCAACTTCACTCCCGACGTCCATGGTGAGAGCCATCTTTGCAACCACGACACCATGCAGCCCGGTACAGATGAGCCCAACAACATGCCGAATGGACCGCTCAGCATCGGCATCACATTCTCTTCACCGATGAGTGTCGCACGTGCCTTCAACCATACATTCGCCGTAGACGTGTTTGGAGGCAACCCGGTCAGTCTGAAGGTCTCGGACACAGTGCCCTGCGAGTGCAGCAAGGGGGAGGTTCTACGTTTTTTTTAGGTTGGCCTTATTGTGGTCGACGTAAGCCGCCGGTAGACATGGAAGGCGCCGTAACGGCTGTACGATACGTGAAAGCCATCCTCCAACCGGAGGTTCAACCACATCGGCACCATATTGGCGAGGCATTCGTCTTGATGGACGCCAATTCGCTCCCCTATTGTGCACATCTTGTGAATGGTGACCTTCAGGATAACGACATCGCTCGAGTAGAGTGGCCAGCATGTTGTCCAGACATGAACCGTAGCGAACATGCCTGGATAGATTGAAACGGGCTGTTTATGGACGACGTGACCCACTAACCACTTTGAGGAATCTACGCAGAATCGCCATTGAGGAGTGGGCAATCTGGACCTACATTGCCTTGATAGGTTTGTGGATAGTATGCCACGACGAATAGAGGCATGCATCAATGCAAGGAGACGTGGTACTCTGTATTAGAGGTACCGTTGTGTAAAGCAATCTATACCACCACCTCTGAAGTTCTCGCTGTATGGTGGTACGACATGCAATGTGTGGTTTTCACGAGCAACAAAGGGCGAAAATGATGTTTATGTTGATCTCTATTCCAATTTCTGTACAGGTTCCGGAACTCTTGGAACCGAGGTGAAGCAAAACGTTACTACATGGCGTAGTATCAGTCAGCTCAGCTTGTGTTTTTCAAAAAGTGCCTTACCAGTTAGTCTGTTCATAATTTTCTAGAAGCAGTATAATGCACATTTGAAAAATGATTGTTGTTCTTTCAGATCCTAGTCAATGTTTTAATGAAACAGTTTACAATTCAGATTGTAACTTTTCTATACTTTATTCGAAAAATATATAGTAAAATTACCATTTGTGGTGTCACCGCCAGATACCACACTTGCTAGGTGGTAGCCTTTAAATCGGCCGCGGTCCGGTAGTATACTTCGGACCCGCGTGTCGCCACTATCAGTGATTGCAGACCGAGCGCCGCCACACGGCAGGTCTAGAGAGACTTCCTAGCACTCGCCCCATTTGTACAGCCGACTTTGCTAGCGATGGTTCACTGACTTCTACGCTCTCATATGCCGAGACGATAGCCTTCAGCTACGTTATTTGCTACGACCTAGCAAGGCGCCAGTATCCGTACTATTGATATTGTGAATCGTGTACCATAAAGAGTGACTCCATTAATAGATGTAAGTTAAGTATTCCACCAGCTACGTCCGTTTTTCTCAATTCTAATTCCCTTGTCATGTTCCAGACCTCACGCCAGCCTGCGTGAGCTGAAACGCGTGCATTTCGGCCTCCTTTAGAAAAACACGGTTGGGTCTCCTGCCAACCACAACACCATTTCCCTTTGTATCAACAAAGGGCTAATTGAAACGTCTGCTTAGGTTTAGACACCTCTAAGGACGTCCTCATGGGCATGGAATTGTGAGAAACCGTAAAATTATATTGCGACAAAGCAATGGTGAGAATTAAGAGCAGATATGTTCAAGTCAAAATAAAAATGAAACACATGGGAAAGGCTGGAACGTGTTTTGTTTTATTTTTTTGACTTGAGCAAAGCTGCTCTTCATTCTGATTATTGCTTGGTCGCAATGCAATTTTACGGTTTCTCAAAATTTCATTCTAATGGGAGTGAGTAACTTGTGCACTTCTACCTCCCGGTCTCTTACGTGTTCTATCGGGGACAGCTCTGAGGACTTTGCTGGCCACAGCTGTGTCTCAACATCATGCAGACCGTTCACAGAGACATGTTTCATGTATATGCGAACATCATCATGTTGTAAAATGCCACCACGTTGCTGTCGCAAGAACGGTAATACATGAGGTCGCAGAACGTCCATAACGTACATTTGTGTCGTCAGAGCTCGCACAGTTATTATCAAACTATCCTGAAGTCACAACTGTTGGTTCCCCACACTGTAATGCAGCAACACCGCTGTGTCTCTCCACCACATTGGAAGAACTGGACCTCTCCCGAGTCGCCGCCATACTCACTGACGATTCTCCTCCGAGATAGTGCAGAACAGTGATTCATCTCTGAATACAATAAGCAGTCAGTGGTTTCCAGTCACGACGCCATTCCGTACGCGGCCATTTGCATTGTGATGTTAACGGCAGCCTACACATGGGACTGTAATTCCCTAGCGCGCCTGTTGCTAGTCTCTGACCAATGGTGAGGAGGAATACAGAATATTGCACTGATTCCATCCACACCAAAATGCCCCACAAATATGGATACTGCGTGATTAGAATAGCCAGTGGAGACCCACCATGATCTGATCCATTTTGAACCCTGTCAGGTGATGATAACGCATTCTTATGTGAATACGTGACATATCCGAGTGCTTCTCAGTGATCACATAACATCAGATGCTGGTGAAGCCCATTATACGAGGGGTATCAAAAATACCAGAATTACTTTTTAAAAGCTATATATTATCAAATTAATTGGGGAACAATCTTATTCCCTTGAATATACTGTCCATGACAACTAATAAATTTGTCCCGCCGGTCCTTCTACTGTTTGAAACATTTCTTGTAGTCCCCTTTAGGAATGGTTGTCACCTCCTCCCTCGTTTTTTCTTGACTTGTTCAATGTTGTCAAATCGGTGTCCTTTCATGCCTCGTATCATGCATGGAAATAAGTCGCACAGAGCCAGGTCAGGCCAGTATGGTGCGTGGGGCAGCGGAGCCAAGCCATTTTTAGTCAAAAACTGTCTAAAAGAGATGGCTGTGTGTACTGGTGCGTTGTCGTGGTGGAAGAACCAGTCTCCTGTCTACCACAGATATGGTTTTTTGACGAACACCGAGCTCCAAGATAACCCACTGATTTTTGGCAGTTGATCAATTGTCTGTCGACTGTCTGTGAGGACAAGCTCTCTAATCTTTCCAATATTTTCGTCGACTCGAGCAGTTGATGGACGTCCAGAACGAGATTTGTCATCAATCGACGTGACGCCATGTTTAAATCGAGCAAACCACTCGTACACTTGAGTTTTTCCCATAATCCGAATCAAGGTCACCCGTGTTCGGACTTGAATATAACCGAGCGAGCGTCGCGCAGCGGCTATGTCGCGCTGCTGCTACTGCACAGGCAACCGCATTGAACGCTGCCAAGATGCCGTACAGAAGATATCGCCGTCGTTCTAAACAGACAGTCTACAAGACCATCGAGAACATTGAGTTTACAACAACAGCTGGAGACAAGAAGAATCGTATTCCAGTTAAGTCTGTCGCTGCTCAAGCCCTACTGGATGGTCCTGCTGTTTTCGTCAGTTGCAGACTTAATTTTAGTTTAGATATAAATGATTCATTTGGTCATGGCAACGGATGGTTAACCGTAGCCATTGTTCGAGGAGGTACAGGAGTACCAAATGTTCCAGGACTTGAAAGTTTTGTGGACAGAGACATTATTTCTTTTCGTACTTACCATATTTCTGGACTAGCTAATAAGGATTTTGGTAAATCGGCATATCTTGGCAAGCTGTTTTGAACATTAAAATAGTTTCAGCAACATTTTTACCTAGTAGAAAACAAAATTTCACAGCAGCACGTTGCTCACTTAAACTTTCCATCATAAAGAACGAAACAAGAACATGACAGCGCTAGCAAAAGAAATCACTGCAGATGAACAGAACAAGGCGGGTCGACAACACAGGCGGCAATGAACTGACAATGAGTTCCGCCATACACTCCTAGCGACAGAAATGCCTACTACACAACTCCGCTCACGCCAGTGCTTCGCGGTATTTATTTATTTTTTTTCGCTTCTATACCCAATACACAACACTAATTCAATCTGGTGGCTCTTCAAGTACGTGTAGAAAGTTCCATTGACACCCGACAATGTCTTTTTCCTTCTCGAGTCATAACAAACAAGCAACATTAAATGCGATTTCTGAATCAGAAACCCGCTTCATAATCTTCCCTAATATATCGAATGTAGATGACGTGATTCCCACATAATATGTGCGGCTGTGCTGAAATGCCAATTATTTTAGTATCGAAGCATATCGCAGACTTCACTTCATTTTGACGTTTGTTGCAAGCCACCTTCGTGGTATTGCAACTTTAACTGACAAGAAGTGTAGTAGCTAACATGTGTTAGGCATCAAAAAGAATAAAGTGCCTTTACCTTAGATTAAAATCAGCCCTCCTGCGAGCTATCCATGTTGTCGGTAATAAATCTGTCACTTCACCGCTAGATTATACTGACGTCACCGTAGAGTTCTTGCGGAAGCAGACAGGAGATTAAATGTCACACTTCTCTCATATAGAAAACCGCCTAAGAGCAGTAACAGACGAAAATCTAAAATTGGATTAAGTACGGAGCTGTAATGCGCAAGAAGGCACGAGCGTCTCTCAATGACCTACAAAAATATAAAAAGCCTGTTCCTTTCTACCTGAGAAAGAAATTTGTACAAACGCTTATACCTCCAATAGCTACATGCAATGACCGTACCGCAAAAAGGTCTTCTCAGGAAAGCTCGAAGCGCCTGAAACGTTGTATCTGTGATGCGCGGCTCTTCAATCATATTTTATTATATTATGCAGAGGTAACCTGGCTACATGCAAACAAGTGTAGGGATTTTCATACGGTCTGTCTCGTCTACTGTTTTATTGACGTACACTGTCTCTCATATCTCTCCTTGCCATTAACACTCTTGTTTGACCAACTCACCAGAATTACTCGTTCATATCATAACATAATTATTTCTGTTCCAATACATCACTCAGCCGCTTTCTCAACGTCCTTCTCAGTAACAGAGACCGGGCTCCGGAATGACCTCTCCATTTTTAATCGAGAACTTAATAACATCTCCAGCTTCAAAAGACAGTTAATGATATGTCTGCTGACTAACCTAAGGACATCACACACACCCATACCCGAGGCAGGATCCGAATCTGCGACTATAGCGGTCTCGCAGTTCCAGACTGAAGCGCCTAGAACCGCTCAGCCACTACGGCCGCCTATCTATTTTATTCAACCATTCAAAGTAAAATAGTGGTGGCACAACAATACTCCTTTTACTTGCCACTGTTTCAATTACTGTTATTGTCATTTATATGACATCTAACTTTGTTCCTATCACATCGCTCACCGAGCGAGATGGCGCAGTGGTTAGCACACGGGACTCGCATTCGGGAGGACGACGGTTCAATCCCGTCTCCGGCCATCCAGATTTAGGTTTTCCGTGATATCCCTAAATCGTTTCAGGCAAATGCCGGGATGGTTCCCTTGAAAGGGCACTGCCGATTTCCTTCCCAATCCTTCCGTAACACGAGCTTGCGCTCCGTCTCTAATGACCTCGTTGTCGACGGGACGTTAAACACTAACAACCACCACCACCATCACATCGCTCTTTGCAACTTGATCCTCATCCTCTGTCTAAATTTCCCTCCACCAGAACTTGCTGTAACGGAAGCCATCGCTTTTGTGCACCTATAAATACTGAAGACGTCGGGATTGGTTGACCTCTGCCGTGGGTGGTGGAAATGAGTTGTCAGTGGTCATGAAGCCAGTAAGTCATCATCCTGGACAGGGAAGCTGGGGAGCGAGGCGTTAGATGCCTACTTGGTGATCCTGATGAAAAATCGCGTTTTTAAACATTAATCTTATGGCACCGCCAACTACAACCGTCATGATGACGCTGAGAGGTACCAGTGTTCACAGCCTGTAAGTTGTGATCGCTCAGCGAGGATGTGCTGCTGACCGCAAGCGGCCCTTTCTCACTAGCGCCTTGCAGCACCCCTCGACACATGAAGCGATGACGGCAGTTACTCGGCAAGGGCGCTGACTTCAGCTGATGGCAGCCCTCGACAACTCTAGAGGCAACCATGTGACTTGGGGACGGTAGGTAGGCCCACAAGTGGCACACCAGTTTGAGGGCACTAGGTCACCAGCATCAGGCGCGTGGTAGGCCTGCGGCTAGTGGAGACCAAGTCTCGTGGTGGCAGCTTGTTCACTGATAATGACCCTGAGACCATTGTGAACCTTCCTTCGAAACTGGCTATTGTCAAACTGCAAACATCTGTCTAAGAATAATGAGTATTTATATGTGCCTGGCTCAACTCTGTTAGGCCAAGGCACCGATTCCCATTGCACAAGCCGGAACACAGCCACTATTCGGTCGTCTAACAATCAGAGTCACCACATAGACAATTCAGGGACGTATGGAGCACTACAAAATATCATGCAGAGACAGTCTGTTCGATTCGCCTTTCTACTGCGTCAACCATATTATGGCTCTGGTCTCCCTGCTGATTCAGGTGGTGTGGTAACTGCCAGACATCAAATGACAGAACTTGTTGTACCAGCAGGTTGCTCCTGATGTAATTTTCACTCTTGTATTAACAATGGTTACGTATCTATTTTATTCAACCATTGCAAGTAAAATACGTGTGGCACAACAATACTCCTTGCACTTGCCACTGTCACAGTTACTGTTATTATCTTTATTATTATTTGCCAAAGAGTGGCACATCTGCGAATTATCCCCTCGACCTGTGCTGGTGACACCGTCGGTATGCGTTCAGGGAAGTAGTGCGCAGGCAGTGCGAAGTCAAGTGATGGAGCCCAGTGCAGCATGACAGTGATGTTCCGGTATACGAATAGTTATCTCTTGTTACGGTAACTATCTGGCGAATAGCACTGTTTTGGGTTTTGGACAATGTCAGTCCTTACCTGGATTCGTGGCTTAATCTGTGTATGGAGGTGTCTCATAATTGAGAACTGAGATGGAGGAGATTAATGATTATTGAGCTTCCTTACAGTGGTAAAGCGATACTATATCCTTTTGGTACAAAGGATTGATTTGATACGTTAACTTGAACGCTCCTACATTCAGTAGCTGTGTTGAGTTATTAATCGTCCGGCAATGGCTCAATAGACTCAGCTCCAACGCAATGTCAACATCTGGGATATCAAGGGCAATTTACAACAGTTTTGCAGGAAACAGTTATCCAACAGCCGTAAATTCATGCAGTGGTAATGCGATACTATATTCGCAGTCAGCAAAGGATTGATTTGGTACGTTAACTTGAACCCTCCCACATTCAATAGTTGTGATGAGTTATTAAACGTCCGGCGACGGGTTAATAGACTCAGCTCCATCCCAGTGTCAGCATCTGGTACGTCAAGGGCAAGTTACAACAGTTTTGCAGGAAATTGTTACCCAACAGCCGTAAATTTATGGAATAATTTCATTGTGCCACCTGTTTTGGCACATCATTGGCACCATCTTCTGGTCCCTATATACGAAACGAGATAAGCCACCCAGTCGTTTCTGCTTACTAAAGATACCACTATTTCAAGCTTGTTTCCATAGATGTCTTCCTTTAGTAAGCGCAAACGACAGGATGGCTAATCTTGTTTCGTGTATAGGGGCCTGAACGTGATTTTAATGAGCCATCGAAACTGGTAGCCTAGTAAAATTGTTCCATAAATCTACCGCTGTTGTATATCTATTTTCTGTAACTCATCAACAAGTCACCGTCTCATTATTCTATTTCTAAGAGATGGAATTAGAGAAAGATACAACAGTTGTGGACGACCTTACCTCAGGAGAGGATAAAATGGTTTTTTGCGCACATTCCAACTGTATCAGTGCGTGCACCTAGGTCATACGGGATGGAGAATCTTTGTGATAAGTGGGATTTACTGCAAGTTCTTTGTAAATTTGACTATACTTTGTAATCACTGAAATACAGTACTGGCCATTAAAATTGCTCCACCAGGAAGAAATGCAGATGATAAACGGGCATTCATTGAACAAATATATTATACTAGAAGTGACGTGTGGTTACATTTTCACGCAATTTGGGTGCATCAGTACCCAAAACAACCACATCTGGCCGTAATAACAGCCTTGATACGCCTGGGCATTGAGTGAAACAGAGCTTGGATGGCGTGTACAGTTATAGCTGTCCATGCAGCTTCAAGACGATACCACAGTTCATCAAGAGTAGTGGCTGGCGTATTGTGACGAGCCAGTTGCTCGGCCACCATTGATCAGACGTTTTCAGTTGGTGAGAGATATGGAGAATGTGCTGGCCTGGGCAGCAGTCGAACATTTCTGTGTCCAGGAAGGCCCGTACAAGACCTGCAACATGCGGTCGGGCATTATCCTGCTGATATGTAGAGGTTTTTCTGCATCCAAAGAGGCCCGTAGAGGACCTGCAATATGCGGTCCTGCATTATGCTGCTGAAATGTAGGGTTTCGCAGCGATCGAATGAAGGGTACAGCCAAGGATCGTATACATCTGAAATGTAACGTCCACTGTTTAAAGTGCGACCAATGCGAACAAGAGGTGACGGAGACGTGTAACCAATGGCACCCCATGCAATCACGCAGGGTGATACGCCAGTATGGCGATGACGAATACAGGCTTCCAATGGGCGTTCCCCGTGATATCGCCAAACACGGGTGCGACCATCATGATGCTGTAAACTGAACCTGTATTCATCCAAAGCCGGCCGCGGTGGCCGTGAGGTTCTGGCGCTGCAGTCGGGAACCGTGGGGCTGCTAGGGTCGGAGGTTCGAATCCTGCCTCGGGCATGGGCGTGTGTGATGTCCTTAGGTTAGTTAGGTTTAAGTAGTTCTAAGGTCTAGGGGACTTATGACCTAAGATGTTGAATCCCATAGTGCTCAGAGAAATTTGAACGATTTTTTTTATTCATCCAAAAAAATGACGTTTTGCCATTCGTGCTCCCAGGTTCGTCTTTGAGTACACCATCGCAGCCGCTTGTGTCTGTGATGCAGCATCAAGGGTAACCGCAGCCATGGTCTCCGAGCTGATGGTCCATGCTGCTGCAAACGTCGTCGAACTGTTCGTACAGATGGTTGTTGTCTTGCTTACGTCCCCCACCTGTTGACTCAGAGATCGAGATGTGGCTGCACGATCCGTTAGAGATATGCGGATAAGATGCCTGTCATCTCGATTGCTAGTGATACGAGGCCGTTGGGATCCAGCACGGCGTTCCGTATTGCTCCCCTGAATCCATCGATTCCATATTCTGCTAACAGTCATTGGATCTCGACCAACGCGAGGAGCAATGTCGCGATACGATAAACCGCAATCGCGATAGGCTACAATCCGATCTTTATCAAAGTCGGAAACGTGATGGTACGCATTTCTCCTCCTTACACGAGGCATCACAACAACGTTTCACCTGGCAACGTCGGTCAACTGCTGTTTGTGTATGAGAAATCGGTTGGAAACTTTCCTCATGTCAATAAATTGTATGTGTCCCACCGGCGCCAACTTAGTATGAATGCTCTGAAAAGCTAATCATTTGTGTATCACAGCATCTTCTTCCTGTCGGTTAAATTTCGCGTCTGTAGCTAGTCATCTTCCTGGTGTAGCAATTTTAGTGGCCAGTAGTGTAACGTCACAAATCCTCTTAACCTGTCACCCGTGAACTTTCATTCCGTTTCCTCCTCCTGTTAAAGGTGCTGCACTTTTTTTGAGCAGTGTGTATTTTGCGTCCTGCACACTACCAAATCACCCACAAATATAATGATGTAAGCTTAGTTCGGAGTAGGTATTAAAATCCATGGAGAAGAAATAAAAACTTTGAGGTTCGCCGATGACATTGTAATTCTGTCAGAGACAGCAAAGGACTTGAAGAGCAGTTGAACGGAATGGACAGTGTCTTAAAAGGAGGGTATAAGAGGAACATCAACAAAAGCAAAACAAGGATAATGGAATGTAGTCGAAATAAATCGGGTGATGTTAAGGGAATTAGATTAGGAACAGAGACACTTAAAATAGTAAAGGAGTTTTGCTATTTGGGGAGCAAAATAACTGATGATGGTCGAAGTAGAGAGGATATAAAATGTAGACTGGCAATGGCAAGGAAAGCGTTTCTGAAGAAGAAAAATTTGTTAACATCGAGTATAGATTTAAATGTCAGGAAGACGTTTCTGCAAGTACTTGTATGGTGTGTAGCCATGTATGGAAGTGAAACGTGGACGATAAATAGCTTAGACAAGAAGAGAATAGATGAATACACTAAGCAGATTCAGAAGGATGTAGGCTGCAGAAGGTACTGGGAGATGTTGAAGGCTGCACAGGATAGAGTAGCATGGAGAGCTGCATCAAACCACTCTCAGGAATGAAGACCACAACAACAACAAGCTTAGTATTACACCTTTCGACCACAATAAATAATACTTGTTAATTTTCTGTTGTTTTTGGTGTTGTAATTGTAATTATAGCAGTGTAATGCCCTGAAGTGTCTTGTAAATTTGCACTGAGAATGTGTCCTTGCTTCTCGAGGCCCGACGTGTAACACGTTATTCATCACCAAGGATATGCGGTTGAACCAGATATTTCATTAATTACGCGACAGTGCGACGTCGCTTCCAATTATAATGCAAAATATCTAAGGAGACACAGCCTGTTCGTACAAGAGAAGCAGTCAGTGCGGGCGGTGCGCACCTTCATCAACGCCATGCAAAGTAGCCGCGGGGCGGCGCGGTACGCGGTGCGTGGGGCTCGGAGGGGTCGCGGGGAACACAATGGCGGTGCTGACGAGGCCGGACGTGCGCGCTGAAAGAGCGCCGGTCCGCCTTACCGCCCACCCCGCCGCCGCCTGCTGCCGCCCACGAGTGGCTCGCAGCGCCCCCCGCGACGACCGAAATAGGCCACCCGCGCTACAAGCGGGCTCAGGCGCCCCCTTCCTTGTTTACAGCTGTCCGCGCGATTACGCCCCCGCAGCTGCAGCTGGCTTGGACCGCTCAGTCGAGGCTCAGGACCCCCAGCTCCGTAGTTTAGCAAGGTTCGTTGAACTGGATGTAAGTTATTTACACCAGGCTCTTACAGTACTTCCTCTCTTCTTATACGTTTCATTTCTTTCTGTTCTCCATATACGTTACGGCACTTGTTTCCCATCTTTCGTTCATCTGATTTTGTTTCCGTTGGAATATAGCACAGTTAAAAAATCGTTTCGATTTTTTATTATTTCGGGCATACGCATTTTAGAGGAGAGCCGGAAAAGTGGCCAGGATAACATATTCTTACTTTTCCAGCTGATTACCAATAAACTGAAAAGCATAGAAGTCACTGATTATAATCTGCCACTACTCAAGTACAATATCGATAAATTTGATTACTTTAGGATGAAATTGCTGTACAATTTTCACAAAGTGGCAAAATCGCTACTATGTCCGACAAGAGAAGGAAAAGTGGTCACTTAAATTTAAACTCGAAAATAAGGGTTAATAAACAATTTTAATAAATGTGTAAATTTATTTTATTGTTGAACAAGATTAGAATTAAATTATTTAAACGTTTTACAAATGAAAGTCAAACTGTGTTCCTACTGTACAGAGATAGCTGGCCCAGAAGGAGAGCTATTAGCACTGAACCCACTGCAATTCTGATCTTGAATTTCAAAATTTTCCTTCGCACTCTGTCTCTTAATTTTTGTCGTTAAAAAGAGTTCTTTTCTTGTACAGTTTCCTGCTCTTCTTTCTACCGTTCCTTTTTCTTGTTACTTCAACTTGGTTTTTCCTTCTGTTTGCTTTGTGTTCTACATCTACATCTACATGACTACTCTGCAATTCACATTTAAGTGCTTGGCAGAGGGTTCATCGAACCACAATCATACTATCTCTCTACTATTCCACTCCCGAACAGCGAGCGGGAAAAACGAACACCTAAACCTTTCTGTTCGAGCTCAGATTTCTCTTATTTTATTTTGATGATCATTCCTACCTATGTAGGTTGGGCTCAACAAAATATTTTCGCATTCGGAAGAGAAAGTTGGTGACTGAAATTTCGTAAAAAGGTCTCGCCGTGACGAAAAACGTCTATGCTGTAATGACTTCCATCCCAACTCGTGTATCATATCTGCCACACTCTCTCCCCTATAACGTGATAATACAAAACGAGCTGCCCTTTTTTGCACCCTTTCGATGTCCTCCGTCAATCCCACCTGGTAAGGATCCCACACCGCGCAGCAATATTCTAACAGAGGACGAACGAGTCTAGTGTAAGCTGTCTCTTTAGTGGACTTGTTGCATCTTCTAAGTGTCCTGCCAATGAAACGCAACCTTTGGCTCGCCTTCCCGACAATATTATCTATGTGGTCCTTCCAACTGAAGTTGTTCGTAATTTTAACACCCAGGTACTTAGTTGAATTGACAGCCTTGAGAATTGTACTATTTATCGAGTAATCGAATTCCAACGGATTTCTTTTGGAACTCATGTGGATCATCTCACACTTTCCGTTATTTAGCGTCAACTGCCACCTGACACACCATACAGCAATCTTTTCTAAATCGCTTTGCAACTGATACTGATCTTCGGATGACCTTACTAGACGGTAAATTACAGCATCATCTGCGAACAATCTAAGAGAACTGCTCAGATTGTCACCCAGGTCATTTATATAGATCAGGAACAACAGAGGTCCCAGGACGCTCCCCTGGGAAACACCTGATATCACTTCAGTTTTACTCTTTCTCTTTCTGTATTTGCTGCTACTAGTGCACTCTTGTAAGGGCTTGTTGTGAGTAACACCTCGGAGCCGATGCAGTTAAGTTTTCACCCTAAACTAAGAAGCCAGAAGCCACAGCTGAGATGGTCATTTTGTCCGCAAATGATGCCATTACACAAAAGTTGTATTCCCTCTAATATCACGATCCAAATTTCAATAACTAAACTAGGATTATGGAGTCAAGATACGATACTTTCAACACAATAAATTCCCTCTCCACAATAAATACATGAAATGACCTTTTAGCCGGGGGTAGATCCCGAGCGGTTCTAGGCTCTACAGTCTGGAACCGCGCGACCGCTACGGTCGCAGTTTCGAATCCTGCCTCTGGCATGGATGTGTGTGATGTCCTTAGGTTAGTTAGGTTTAAGTAGTTCTAAAGTTCTAAGTTCTAGGGGACTGATGACCACAGCAGTTGAGTCCCATAGTGCTCAGAGCCATTTCAACTGACCACTTATCTTACATCAGGGTAACTAAGACCCCCAAAAATTATTATAATTCCGAGGAGCGGCACAGAAAACAGCCACTTTCTCTGATTCTCGCCTACGTATGCTTCCGATCTATGTTATTTTTTAACCAGTTTAATACGTTTCATTTATCTCTCAAATTTGATAAGTTTCAGTTCCTTGCGAGTTTCTGTAAGAAGTTTTGCTAGATATTTCAGTTTCAGTTACACTTCCCAGACGACAGGCCATCAATACATGAACTCTCCCAGTGAACGATTCTCTGATAAATTTCCAATGTAAAGGAAACAGATTAACGTGTATAAGGAAAACAAAAGCGTCAGACGTACATATAATAATTTAGGTGTGATATAATATGGAAGGAAGATTAGGATTTATCACCCCGTCGTAATTTAGCTAATTAGAGACGAGTGATATATTATTCATAAAATAATGCATTTAAATTGGTTAAAAAGTAGACAGCGCATCAGTTTTTTTTTTCTAGAGGGTAAAAAGCAGGTTTCTTATATTTTGAAAAGCAGTGGTATGACAACGTGATATCTCCTCAGTCTTCTTTTTTTCTTGTTACATCAGTAGGAAACGAGTATTTCCATGTGTCGACTTTCCTTCTCGTCCTCCTACAACCTATCCGTCCTATAGCCGTAGTTAGCAAATTGGACTCGCATTCGGGAGGACGACAATACAAATCGGCCTCTGGCCATCTAGATTTAGGTTATCCGTGATTTCCCTACGTCGCTCCAGGAAAATGTCTGGGTGGTACGTGTGAAACAGTACGGCGGTTTGCCACTTCCGCCCCTGAACCATTCCGAGCTTGCATCCCGAATCTAACGACCTAGTTCTGGACGGGACGTTAAACCATAATATTCTTTCCTCCTTTCTGTTGTTTATTCTGTTACTACAAAAATTGTGTGGCGACTTCGAAGATGGGACTTCCTACCGTGTAGCTGGTAGCTAAGCGCCATGCTCCAAGTGTCGACCTCATCGTTTGTGCTTTGTCGTCGTTTGCTCCACGTAAATAACTCGTGGTGATTTTGTTACTAGTAACAATGTAACGAAGTTTACACCTCAGTCACTCATACAGGTTGTCCCACATAAACTTTTCACCGCCAGTATCTCTGGAGCGGCAACAGACATTGACAAACGCTCTCACTGATATGAATCGGCAGGAACTCACGAAAGTAAATACTATGAGACATTGTAAGCCATGTGCAAATATTGGTCTCAAGGCAAACCTAGTTTTTTAATGGACATGCCATATTATTCTACACGCTATCAGCGACATGAGAAATCGCAATAATAATAGCGTTTGTTGCATCGCATTACGTCAGTTACATCCCGAGGAATTGGAACGTGAAGTTTACGCGTGAAGTGAACGAAACGCCCCGCTATTGCACTCCTGGCGATGCAATCGTGATCCACAGATTGCTCCACACCGTGATGTGATTGACGTTCGTATCTCACTTTCACTGTTAACGTGAGGGCCGAAAGTAATAATAGGGATTCCTGCCACGAACACTGATGTTCACGTAGCTATGTCCCTCATGCCTGTTGTATTTACCTATTTAGAGACTACCGTCCGAGTGTACGCCGCCCCGTTACACCGCCCAAGTCAACCCTTCACCTCTGCAGTTGTGTTGAGGAAAGGGCTGCAATAGGCGCTGTGTGTGGAAATGGCTCAGTAAGAAGCATGTTGCTCTATGTGGAAGGACGAACAGAGGTACATGGCACCGGTGTAGTGTACACAGTAACTGGTGCCAATGTTGTAATAGTGGTATTAATTTACCTGTCCATCAGTTTTAGGTATTCGACATGGCATTCACAAATGACGAAATGGTTGTCCTGATATTACCGTACGGAGAATGTCACCAAACGGTGCAGCTGTATGCCCAGCGATGCCCAAATACACCTCATCCACCCCGCCCGACCTTCATGAATATTGTCAGAAGGCATGGCGCGACAGGGCGATCGTCTCCATAAGCGCGGATCCAGGACAGAGGCGTAACACATGAAGCAGCAGAGGTGGTTAGCTGTTCCGGCCGCCACTGCAATAAACCCTCACGCAAGTGTTCGTCAAATAGAGAAACAGATGGGAATCCCTCGA
Source organism: Schistocerca gregaria (assembly GCF_023897955.1). Taxonomy (NCBI): domain Eukaryota; kingdom Metazoa; phylum Arthropoda; class Insecta; order Orthoptera; family Acrididae; genus Schistocerca; species Schistocerca gregaria. Next base: position 502,168,271 of record NC_064925.1, on the reverse strand, counting down.
ACACGCATGATGCGTATTCTGCACAGGCATAGACAGCACCGATATCACGTGGCGCTACATCAAGGAATCCATGGCAACGACGTTCACAATCGCCTGGAAAACTGTCAGTAGGTTCCGCGTCCAGGCCATCACTTTATGTATAGGGTACTGTTTACAGGCAAGGACACAATTACAAACGATGGGAACATCAACTTACACGAATGCACCACTATAGGCTGACGGCCTTGAGTAGATCCTTGATGGAGCGCGCACAGCGGTCTTGCCAAGCAGGTGGTGACCTCTTCGAACATAAGTGCAGCATTTCGGCTGTGAGACATGTGACTGCACACCAGAGTACATTTTGTGTATTGTGGAGGAGACTTAAATGTTTGTTTTGTTGGTACTACTGTATGTATACGTACTCGTTGCACTATTCGCAACGGTTCAATTGTGTCGCAGTCTTTAAAGATGTTCAGTGACGTGTCCTGTACTTGCCATGTACCATTGCGTAATTGATGTACAACTGCGTGGAATAGCAGGCATTCGTCTGTGAAACCCTTTGACAGTGTGGCGTGTGAAGTATTGTGGTTTGACTGCGTGTGGTACAATTTCAGCAAGATTCAATAAAACTAGTAACTTATTCTCAATGTAATATGAGATTTTATTGAAACACAACTTTTCCCGGCTCTTGATCGTTATTTTGCTAAAGAAATCTCCACCTGTGAAAGTGTAGCATTGTTGTCTGTCAAGGAGTGTAAATGGCACTAAGTTGCACATCATACATCGAATTTTACGCTGCTGTTATTTGAGATAGTAGCACTTTTCTTTAAGCAAAATCAACAGTTTTATTACACAGTACCACACGCACAGAACACTAATGTATTTTTCCTGTCAAGATATTTCATAAAAGTTGTTACGAAATAACCAGGTATCATACATTAACAGGCAAGAATTTATATCACATAAGATGCTATTTGCCGTACATTATCTCAGAGTGGGTTCTCAGCCACCAATATACAATTACTATAGCAATTATGACCTACAACATTTTTGTACTTATAGAAGATCAATTTAAAACTGCCGGTGCAATATTTCACTAAGATGGCGGCTAACATAAGACAATCACTTATCGATTCTACTTCAGTCCCTGTTTTACTGCTAACAAATAATATATATTAAATCTTATTGTACCTTCGCTTCATGCATTAACATTTGAATATATTTCTCAATGTTAATCGCTTATTATTCGGTATTTACCAATAAACCGCGCTGTAGATAAATAGTTGTAGCTGAGCGGAAAACTTAAAATTTACTTAGGATAAGAGTTACAATGAAATAAAACTTTAAACAAAGAAAATTCAATTTAATAACACAGAACCTATATTTTTCTAATAGTAATTAACAACATAAAACAGTTTTTTACTACCTCTGTGTTACGAGACATCAATCACGTCCGGTCATTACAACAGTTCGAACAAGAAAAACACCAATTACTCTAGAAGAATCACAGATAACAAAAGTTGAAGATTTATATTAACTTTTTCCATGAGTATTGTCTGAGATATGATTTTCGCAGAAAATTAAATTATGTCACTGGCAATAATTTTTTATTATTATTCTAGTATCACTGAATTCCTTTTTTATTAATATCACGAGAATGTTCTCTCAAATTCCACACGCAATACTGTCGTGAATATTGTTCTGAACAAAATATAGTCGTGGATATTACAACAGCCATTAATTTTCTTTACTGTGGGCGGTAATTATGGCTATTTTGTTATCCTGCTGTCCATTGTGGTACTCTCGGAAAGTCCACAGCTCGTGGTGTAGTGGCTAGCGTTGCTGCCTCTGGATCTCGGGGTCTGGATTCGATTCCCGGTGGGGTTGCGTATTTTCTGTGTCTTGGGACTGGGTGTTTGTGTTGTCCCACTCATATCATCATCATCATTATTAATTGTGACAGTGAACAGATTGGACTGTGTACAAAAAAAATTGAACTGTGAAAAAATTGGGACTTTGTACGGGAGCTGATGACCAAACAGTTGAGCGTCCCACAAACCAAACACCATCATCTATAAAGCACGTTTGAGTAAACCGTGTCCTTGTTTTCACTGTGGGTGACTGGACGTCCGTATGTTTCCCAGGCCACATACTAACAGTGTACGTAGCAATATGCACAGCGTATGTCGTATCGCTGTACGTCAATCACATGGCTATTACGTGCAACGTGCGGGTGACGCTTGAATTGCTGGAAGTGCAACAGCGGCGCGTTTCGTTAATTAGACGCGTCAACTTCTAGGGATATAATAGACGTATTGCGGTGAAATCAATGTCATTATTATTGGCATTTCTCATGCTATTGATTATGTATGGAATAATATGGGGTGTCTATTAAAAAAAGTTTGCCTTGAAACCAATATTTTCACGCGATTTAGAACGTCTCATAGTATTTATTTTCGTGCGTCTCTGCCGTACATTCATATCTGTGCAAGCCGTTTGTCAATGTCTTTTCTGGTTCCAGACACACACATGGTGAAAATTTCAGGTGGGAGATCCTGCATTAGATTAAATGTTGAAATATTTAGCGTGCGTAGATGCCTCTTATTCATGTCAGCGTTTATGTATATGGGGCGTTAAAAGCACAAGGGAACCAAGTCAGTTTTTGAATATTTTGGACTTATTTCTCTTTAAACTACTGTTCATGGAGCAGCTTTCAGGCCATAAAATATTCACGTACAAATATTACAAATAACTGCTTTAGAACTGGCCACATCTTTGAGCACAGAAGGAAGCTGTGTTTTATTTAGAACACAGTGGGAACATGCCCATTATCACAGTTCGCATGGTTTGTTTTGTTGGTGTGTGAGCTCTAATTAAAGAACATAGACGATTATGAGTGATTCGTTTGAAGATATGGAAGACAAAGCGTCACAGTATCAGCGTTGTAGCTCAGTTAAGCTAATATAGGTAATACAACTGTTGAGGACTGTGGTACTTCTGCAACAGCTGGCAACAATGTCTGAAATCAAGATGGAGCAGTGAAAGGAGCTAGAAGACGTTCTCGACATCCTAAGAAGTGGCAGAGATGTATTAGGCAAAGGCGGTGGAGTTATGGGTAGGAGTGTACCAGAAGTAACAGCGTAACTCTACCAGCTAAAAAACTTGCTGTCAACATACCTTGTTGCAAGTTGCAATGCCACTGTCAACTTAAAGAAGAAGACAGAAAGAAACATTCATTCGCTCTGGAAATTTTGTGATTACAGTTGTAAAAACGTGTTTCTTCGGACACTTGTTCAGTGAGATTTGATTATGAGGTACCGAAAAAGAGTTGGCGCCAGGAAACCTAAAGGCGTTAGCTTCAAATATCTCTTGAGAAATGGAATGAGATCTGTAAAGGTGTGAAATTGCTACATACAATAAAATAATAATATACTCAAACTATTGTGCGCGAACATTAAAATGTCACTGTCTCTCGTGAATTTATATCGAGATCCAAACGTGAAGTATCAGCCACTAGTCACAAATTATCGGTATCAGAACATTGTTACAAATCTAAAAATAGTGGTTTTGGTTTAGCAGAGAAAGCCAATGGGAAAATTTCGCACATTTACACATAAAATGATCGATGGATATCGTTAGACAAGCAAAGAAAACACCTCCCCCCCCCCCTCTCCATTTGAGGTCACTGAAATGAAATTCTCAGACTTACTGTCCTCCAAAAACTTCATAACGAATGATAGTCATGGCATCGACTGGATGAATATGAGATGGTTATATTATGTAACAGAATCTAGTTTTACTGTTATGTTTAACCATACTGCCACCCGGAGTGGCCGAGCGGTTCTAGAAGCTACAGTCTGGAACCGCGCGACCGCTACGGTCGCAGGTTCGAATCCTGCCTCGGCCATGGATGTATGTGATGTACTTAGGTTAGTTAGGTTTAAGTAGTTCTAAGTTCTAGCGGACTGATGACCTCAGAAGTTAAGTCCGATAGGGCTCAGAGCCATTTGAACCATTTAACCAGACTCTGAACATTGGTATCAAATTTGAAAAATCTTTTTCTTAAGAAAGAGGCCTGGCCATCTATAGCAAACGTCGACTAGGAAAAACAAAACACAGGTGTTTTCTACTACACAGTTCAACTGTGCATCATTTTTTCAAGAACCTAGCGAGCGACGCTGCCACAATAGCTACCTCAGCATTGTAAGAGCAAAAAGACAAAATGAACAGATTTTTCTTTGAATCTAAATTACATGAGCGACATAAATGAAAGTTGGTAAGCGTGTTTCTACATCTCGAAGATGACGTTCATTCAAATTTAGCGCCAGCCCGATACTATTGGCGCTAGTACGGCCACTAAGAGGATGAAAATAAGCTTTGCTTTAAATACACGCTGCTACGGTCGTGAGCGTTAGTTACCTTTGAGATTGGATGTGGTGAGTTGACGTTAGCCGAGAACACCTCACTGAGTTTGAACGAGACCTCGCAATAGAGCTACGACAAACTGGATGTTCCTTCTGCGGTACAGCAGAAAGAGTTGGCAGGAACGTAGCCACTGTACTTGACCGCTGCAAGTTTACGGTCGCTAGAAGACCGACTCCGGACTGTCACGTGGCGCTACCGACAGGAAAGACCATCGCGTTCGGCGTACTTCTCTGGCGCATCGTACTGCAGCAGCAATCTGAGCAGCAGTTGACAACAAAGCGACAAAGGAACTGTTAAAACCCGGTTACTTGAAGGAAAGCTCAGAGCCAGACGCCCTGACCCCAAACCGTCACCAATTCCGACTTCAGTGGCGTCAAACGAGAGCTCATTAGAGGGTAGGGTGGAGGTCTGTTGTGTTTTCTGATGGAAGCTGGTTTTGCCTCTGTGCTAGTGATGGCGGTTTGTTGGTTAGAAGGAAGCCAAATGTGGGCATGCTGTCTGCATGCTAGATTCGCTAGACTTACACTTGGAGGTATGGTCTGGGGTGCAGGTACACTGTCTAAGTTATCCCACGCACCCTAACTGCGAATTTATGGGTCATACTGGCGACTAAACGTGTTGTGCTGCTTGAGCCGTGTGCGGCTCGTGTTCATTCCGTTTATTTTTTGTCATCTTCTCTTACCGTACTGCCGCCTCGTTTTCTTATTCCATTTACTGGCACCACTAACTTCCTGCCTTACCTGCCCATGAGTGGCAACAGCAGCGCTTGTCGATACGTGCTCTGGAGCGACTGATAGTATTTCCGGGTCGTCGTCTTCCGTGAGTTCAGTCGGGACGCAGCAGTAGCGAAGTCGGGGACGGAGCGCTAGTGAGCTGCGGACAGCGAGTGCTCACCGAGCACTGGCGACACTTACGACACTCATGACCGTTTCTGGGCTTCGCCAGTTGGTCATCTTGCGGGCGTGGGTTGGTTCCTTCATTGTGCAGAGATGTCGGGTCGCCAATGGGGAAGTGTTACCTGTGCATGGTCTGGTCCGAGCCAGTGTGCCCGCCGTGTCTCCGAATTCTTAACGGACATCGAGTTGGGTTGGAGTTGCAGCCAGCTTCGGACAGCCAAAACTCGCCCGACCGTTGCCGACACACGTAACTTCAGTGGGAACGTCCTGGGTTGGTCGTTCGTTCGGTCGTCTCATCGGACGACGTGTATTTGGTCGCCGACCGCTTGTGGAAACTCTCTGTGCCGAATTCATTCGTCCTTATTGTTCCACAGTGATTGCTTTTACGATTGTTCGAGTTACTGTGCAAGAGTGTTTACGTGGAACCGTGTGTAGCTTCTGTGATTTCCAAATGTCGAGGGAATGAAATCTCCTGTAAACACTCTTGGGACATGAATAAAGGTTGCTGCTGATAACGAGCTGCTGTTATTCATCTCGAATGACTCTCGTCCACCTTCCACACCTTTTATAAGTGGTTTCAGAAGTAAGTGTGGTGACTGCAATGATAGTTCAATGGGCGTTGGAAGAAAGGACAACGATGACAGTAAGAACACAAGAAAATGCAGTAATTGCCGAATTTAAGTCTGTGTGATTATTTATTTCTTCCTCCTTTATTTAACTCGGTTACATTTTCCTTGGCACTTTTGTTAGCGATGGACGGCAATGAAAATGGAACTCAGCAACAAGGTTTCAGCTCAGGAAACAATCCAACACTTGTTAAATCTGGTTGCTCAACTGCGAGCTGATATATTAGAATTAAGTAAGGATTTGAAAGTTGTGGGAGGTAAGAAGGAAACAGCCCCTTTCAATCTCATCCCTGCTTCTTCTAGATTCCAGTACCGCCTCATTAACCACCTTTTCATTTTTGAGGAAAATCAGGGGAGGATATTCTGACTGACAATTTACTTAGGGCTGAAAAACTGCCGGGAAGAGGGGCATGAAATCATGAGCAATTATTAAGTATGACTCGTTAAAGAGTGATGCTAGGGCACTTGTAGTGTGCCATGAGAAGCTGCACAAAGCTCCGTCCTTTTAGGATTTACGGGAAGCATTAGTTGAAGAGTACAGGAGGAAAAGAGCGTGTGGATTCTAATGGGATCAGATGAGTAGTTCAAAGGTAGGGAGAGACTGTAAAAACATTTGTTGACAGAGTTAGAAAACTGAACAGTAATACTTATGAGCTAACGAAGGACGCCAATACCAACAAGGTTAGTCTGCAAGACACTCATCAGCACTATCCACCTTCCATCAGTCTCTTGCATATGTTACGTAGTATGGAATACAAAACTCTGTGTCCTGTCCAGTACCTTGTTTTCTAACAAGGTTTTACTAAACACAACGTATTAATGGGGAAATCTGCTCATTACATATAACCAGACTTGCTTCCCAATACCATCAGTATTTTATCCCATGTATCAAGGCTAAGGGACGATGCGTGCAATCTAGTTGACTTTCTTGATATCTGATGTGTCCATTGTGGCATTACCACTTATCTGGCAAAAAAGACATAAAAATGTAAACAGAAGGACGTCCCATTGATCTCTGTTATGCATAGTCCTATATCGACTTCGAAATGATGTTTCCCCAGAAAATTCGGTCCAGGTATGACTCATAACATTTGCCAACCCAAGGAAGTTCTTCCATGCAAGACTGGACGTGATCAAAGCCAGGAGAGTCTATCAATTTAGCCACAATCTGAACGAATGTGTTGAATTTGCTAGGCAGTGACAGGAAGTAATGAAATAGTTGTTAGTGGAATGCATGGTATTATGCAATCTTCCTGGTCCAATGCCAGCTATGCCAATAACACAGTATAGGATTCCCACTGAAAATGAATTGTTGCTTCACAGGAAACCATTGTGTTTTCCAAATCACCTCAAACTGATGGCGGAGGACTTTATAAAGAAACAACTCTTTGATGTAATAACAGAAGAAAGTCTGAAACCATGTATGGTCACAGATACATATCCAATAATAAACACCACAAATATCTTGGATTACTTGGGGCTAGGCCCTTATTTTGCAACTATGGATTTGCAACGTGGGTACCATCTGATGGAGATAGTACCAGAGGACAGCCTAATACCACATTTCAAGTTGCAACCACTTGTTACCGATGTCAGTCAATGCCGTTCTGGTTGAAGCATGTGCTACCAACATTCCAATGCCTACTAGATGGGGTATTACGCGGACTAGAACCAAAACAGTGTGTGGTGTCCTTAGTCACTATCATAGTGTTTTCTACAGACATCCAAGACCATGTGGCACATTTGCAGGACGTCATTAGTCAACTCTGAGTGCAGCAAGTAACATGTGATTTAGGAAAGTGTCCTCCTATACTGAAGGAAGTTCGCGAATTGGGCCATGATAAAGACCAGGATGAAGTACAAACAGACCCTTGACTAATACAAGCTGCGAGGTATTCTCTACTCAGGCTGCAAAGAACACTTTCATCCTTTTTTGGTTTCACTGATTATTACAGGAATTTTGTGCTGGACTTTGCAGAATTTCTAGGCCTTTTACACACCTGTTAATGTAGGGAATGAAATTTTTAAGGACTCTGGATTGTGAGCAGGCGTTTTTGCATTTAAAGGACCTATTGGACTCCAGCTCTATCCTTGCTACCCCAGATTATCAAACACTGTTCATACCGTCTGGTGATGCCATCAACCGCACCTAAGGGTGCAGGTGAACTCATGAAATGATCAGAGAAAAATCGGTTACTGTAGGTGCTTAGACTGGTTTATGATATCACAAATATTTGTTGCTACCTTTATGGTAGGCACTTCAAAGTCGAAACATGTCATAAAACATTAAAAGTAATGAAGAGCTTTCGACTAACCTTCCTAGCCACTTAACCAGATGGAATTTACAGCTTCAGAATTTAAGCTGGAAGCAGTACAATACTCTGAAAAACACATGGCGATGCCATAGGATTAAGTCACAAAGTATGTGTGGTGGAACGTGTTCATATTTACGCAGACAAAAGATGTAAGGCTCGAGCCACTGACCTGGACCGTCAATAGTTTTTTATGTAAGCACAGTTTTGAGCTGATGTTGGAGTATGATACAAATAAAGTGCAGGCGATCCTGGATAGTTTAAATGATGAAGTGTTACGGCAGGCCAATGAGTCTATTTTAGCTGGATATGGAGGTTATCAAATCACTGAGCAATGCATTGCAGAAAACTCACCATACCCATTACACTGGGAGAATGCTGGGGACATCTGATATAGAGCCCCACATTGAACAATGTGGGCTGTACACTTGTTCCTGCACTAGCACCATAATCTGTTGTCCTATCTGTCACTGACTGTCGCTTATCCTGGTTTATGGAATGGGCGACCCCCCAACCTCCATGTTCTGAGGTGAAGTGTGGACTTCCAACATCTTGTCACCACTCGCAGTTTTACTGCCCTTCAACCACATACATAAATTCTTATGAGAATAGCACGAGAACAGCAAACCAGCTTCGCTGCTTCCAAGGTGCTCGTTCGCAGGCTCCAGGCCATTGGAATGTGCCCTTTGTCAAAGACGCTAATGTCGGTGGATTTCGTCAGTTGCAGCCTGTATCATTACTAGTATGATTCCCCATTCATGTCTATTCTGCTTATGTACGTTCTCTTCACAATGTCATGTGCCTGCAGCGCCCCAGTAGATGTCGTCAGTCTCGAAATTTACAGTGTTTAGGGCCATCAGTGTATGCCTAAACATATTACATATTTTGTCTTTGATTTATAGACAGATAAATAGAAATATTTTGTTTTATTCCATTACATGATACAGCGCTTGTGCCTGCTGCATCCAAAACGCAACAATAAAGAGCTATTCTGCGAAAAAGACAATAAAGTGAAGATGACATTTTCAGTTCAAAGGCACTGCCCATTTGTAACAATAACTGCACAGTCTCCTGAAGTGAATGGTCGGATTGGTATTATTTTGTTGTTGTTGTGATTAAAGGGTATCATTAGAACAATCTACTATGGGCGAGTTCATGGCACACTTTGCTAACCACAAAGTAGTTCGCCCCAGCGCACTTAGTCTCCATGGGAAAGCTACGACCGCTGTAGCACCTGAACTCACTGGTTGTTAAAGAAAACTAACATGATACCAAATAAGCTTACAGTAAGTTATGGATAACAGGAACCAAACGTTAGAGAAAAGGAATAAGCTACCTACAAATTATACAAAAATTCAGCTGTGAGAAATTTAGCGTTCTTTTACTGATGTTAAAGGGGCCAAGTCCACACTACTCAGAATGATTCGAAGGAAGGTATATTAGGAAGACTACTGTTCAACGTCCAATCGACAATGGGGTCATCAGTGTCAGACCACAAACTCAGGTTAAGGAAGAGTGCAGAAGGAAATCGTCCGTGCCCTTTCAAAGAAGCCATCCCAGCATTTGCCTTAAACAATTTAGGAGAATCGGGGTGAACCTAAATTTGGATGGTAGGATGGGAATCGAACCATCCTCCTCCTGAATGCGAGTCCAGTGTGCTAACCACTGCGCCATCTTACTTAGTCCTTCTAATTAATTTTCCGTTTAATTACAAAAACTCTCCTTCTGTTTGCCGAGAGTCATCTATTTGAATGAAGTAATTAAAAATGACTGTTGTTGCTATTTGTCCACAGACCGTCAGACATCTCACTGAAATTCTTGTGGCCGTGCCTTCCTGTAATGTCTTGTGGTTCCTGGCTCATTGAGGAGATGGTGGTATGATACACTATGTGACCAAAGTATCCGGGCACCCCAAAAACACGTGTTTTTCATATTAGGTGTATTGCTGCCACCTACCGCCAGGTAGTTCATATCAGTAGTTATGAGACATCGTGAGAGAGCAGGATGTGGCGCTCCAAGGAACTGACGGTCTTTGAACGTGGTCAGGTGACTGGGCGTCACTTGTGTCATGCGTCTGTACGCGAGTTTTCCACACTCCTAAACATCTCTAGGTCCACTGTTTCCGATGTGATAGTGAAGTGGAAACGTTAAGGGACACTTAAAGTACAAAAGCTTGCATGCCGACCTCGTCTGCTGACTGACAGAGACCGCCGACAATTGAAGAGGGTCGTAATGTGTAATAGGCACACGTCTATCAAGACCATCACACATGAATTCCTAACTGCATCAGGATCCACTGCAAGTACTATGACAGTTAGACTGGAGGCTCATAAGTCACACATCACGCCGGTAAATGCCAAACGACGCCTCGTTTGGTGTAAGGAGCGTCAACATTGGACGACTGAACAGTGGAAAAACGTTGTGTGGAATGACGAATCACTGTACACAATGTGGCGATCCGATGACAGGGTGTCGATATGGCGAATTCCCGGTGAACGTCATCTGCCAGCGTGTGTTGTGCCAACAGTAAAATTCGGATGCTGCGGTGTTATGGTGTGGTCGTGTTTTTCATGGAGGGGGCTTGCACCACTCGTTGTGAAACGTCCCCTTAGAAAAATTTATACACGACTGTGCTTAACTGACACACAATATTTTTAGCGCAACGCAATCTGACTTTCAAAAGTCCCTACGAAAGAATGGCCCTGACTAGCATTAAGCTATACGTTTCACAAATCACTTACCTCACAAAAATCTTCGTTACTCAAGCTACTGCAATACAGCGAGCGCCACTACTGCCAGCTAAATAAAAGATTCAAACTACTGAAGGCACTAACTACTAATAGATTTTAATAGAGAACAAACAATGTATTTACCTCACTAGTCATAATATATATAGCAGTTCATGACACCAATTTTTACAAATTTCAAAACTCCGCCATCTCTCTCCCTACGTCCACCAATGCTGGCGGCTCACCTCCAACTGCGCAACTGTTAGCATCCAGCTGCCGCTGCCCAACACTACAATGGCAGACAACAATGCAGACTAAACACGGCACAGCCAGTGATTTTTATACAGAGCGCTACGTGGCCGCGGCGTTACCAATAAAAAAACCTAAACAGCCTACTTACATAGCCCCCATGCTCCCCACAAAAAATTTTTACAAATTGTTTTGGGCAGTGGCCAATAATGATTTGATAAAATTTTTCATAATTACTATAACAAAGATATCAAATACACACAATTATTGATACAATGTTCGTCAGAAGCTAAAATTTTCTCACAGTCCATAAAGACAGTCCTGATCATTCATCACAGTAAAATTGCAGGGTTTTTTTTAAAGTCTGAGCAATAAAAGAAATTGCACTTGGAAGTAGTGGATTTCTAAGCAGTCTTGAAGAAGTAGTGTTGTCCTTCCAACGAAAGACAGTGCTGACTCTTGACATGCAGGCAGGTAAAAGGGCCACAACAGAGCAAACCCACAGCAGAGTCAGTCGAAGTTTTGAAGAATATTGGTAGGTAGGTCATCACAGAGTAGACCCCTTGTAGTCCTGATAGAGATTACGGTATTGGTGGGCCTCCAGAGGTGCAGACCCATTGCAATCCTTGTAGAAATAATGGTACCGGTGGGTCGTCAAAGGTGTAGTCCTTGTAGAGATGGCCAGCAGCCATCTGTTTGACTGTGCAGGCCCACAATCACCATTGAAGAGTCTTGTGGATAACATAGCAAGTCCATAACCCACCACTTGTCCACTCACAAAGTTTTTGGAATTGTCCTTAGAACCAGCAATGCTGTTAACCAGTCCCTTGCTGAGTTATTAACACATGTGCAAACACTGTCAGTCCCTACTTCTCACATATTGTCCATATACTATGACCAACAGAAACGTGTTCAGTGAAATGTAATTTACAAGTTACTTAATTTGATGGACTGGTGTCAATTACAATTTTATAACATGAAAATACAATAACAAAGGAACAAAATATATCATTAAAGAACATAATAGTACAGATAACATTTGCAGTAATACAGGCTTTACAAAAGAATCGAAATAACAAATACATCAGTGTTACAAAAATTATGACATAAGTACATACATAAAAGATCAGAATAACTTTTGAAACCTCAACTTCACAGATGAGCATTAGAACAAAACAGAATAAATAATGTGTAAACATCTTTACAAAGTAAATAACATGTTATTAATGAAAATTATATTTGAGGATAACAGTATTCCTCATCATAGTGAATGGAGCTTAGTATTAGAAAAATTCTGCAACGTAAGTCTTATCAGATTAACATATAAAGACAGGAAGAACATAAATACACAAGGGTACACAAACACATAGTGGGATAACACAAGGAAAGGGCAGGGTTTCTTTCACTACAGTATTTTGCAAACAAAACTTTCTTTACTTCTCGGAGATCTCCCTTCGTTCTTCATTATTTCGAAAAAGTCTTATCTATACCTGCTTTCTGTACTTTTCTCATATAACCTCTCAGTGCATTTCTTCAAATCCATCGCAACTCATTCTCTTATATAGGCTACCCCCTCTTAAGCTAACTTAAATCTACTGAGCTCAGATGCTTAACTAAGGGATGAGGCAATGCAGCAGCACAAAACAATTTACACAAAAAGCAATGATAAAAAAATGGAAATTGGCAAAAAAAGGCAGCAGTATTACAACTAATATAAGGCAATGCGCAGCAAACAAGAAAAATAAATCAGTAGTAAAACTAGCTTAACAGAGTAATACAAAGTGATATTTAGTAGCACTATGCCAGGAAAACAGCAGCAGCAAATGCAGTAACTTATATCTAAACATGGTAAAGCTCAAGCATAAAAATATTACACTAAAGACAACAATGCAGATAAGGGAAATGTATATTCACATCTTAATACACTCCTGGAAATTGAAATAAGAACACCGTGAATTCATTGTCCCAGGAAGGGGAAACTTTATTGACACATTCCTGGGGTCAGATACATCACATGATCACACTGACAGAACCACAGGCACATAGACACAGGCAACACAGGATGCACAATGTCGGCACTAGTACAGTGTATATCCACCTTTTGCAGCAATGCAGGCTGCTATTCTCCCATGGAGCCGATCGTAGAGATGCTGGATGTAGTCCTGTGGAACGGCTTGCCATGCCATTTCCACCTGGCGCCTCAGTTGGACCAGCGTTCGTGCTGGACGTGCAGCCCGCGTGAGACGACGCTTCATCCAGTCCCAAACATGCTCAATGGGGGACAGATCCGGAGATCTTGCTGGCCAGGGTAGTTGACTTACACCTTCTAGAGCACGTTGGGTGGCACGGGATACATGCGGACGTGCATTGTCCTGTTGGAACACCAAGTTCCCTTGCCGGTCTAGGAATGGTAGAACGATGGGTTCGATGACGGTTTGGATGTACCGTGCACTATTCAGTGTCCCCTCGAAGATCACCAGAGGTGTACGGCCAGTGTAGGAGATCGCTCCCCACACCATGATGCCGGGTGTTGACCCTGTGTGCCTCGGTCGTATGCAGTCCTGATTGTGGCGCTCACCTGCACGGCGCCAAACACGCATACGACCATCATTGGCACCAAGGCAGAAGCGACTCTCATCGCTGAAGATGACACGTCTCCATTCGTCCCTCCATTCACGCCTGTCGCGACACCACTGGAGGCGGGCTGCACGATGTTGGGGCGTGAGCGGAAGACGGCCTAACGGTGTGCGGGACCGTAGCTCAGCTTCATGGAGACGGTTGCGAATGGTCCTCGCCAATATCCCAGGAGCAACAGTATCCCTAATTTGCTGGGAAGTGGCGGTGCGGTCCTCTACGGCACTGCGTAGGATCCTACGGTCTTGGCGTGCATCCGTGCGTCGCTGCGGTCCGGTCCCAGGTCGACGGGCACGTACACCTTCCGCCGACCACTGGCGACAACATCGATGTACTGTGGAGACCTCACGCCCCACGTGTTGAACAATTCGGCGGTACGTCCACCCGGCCTTCCACATGCCCACTATACGCCCTCGCTCAAAGTCCGTCAACTGCACATACTGTTCACGTCCACGCCGTCGCGGCATGCTACCAGTGTTAAAGACTGCGATGGAGCTCCGTATGCCACGGCAAACTAGCTGACACTGACGGCGGTGGTGCACAAATGCTGCGCAGCTAGCGCCATTCGACGGCCAACACCGCGGTTCCTGGTGTGTCCGCTGTGCCGTGCGTGTGATCATTGCTTGTACAGCCCTCTTGCAGTGTCCGGAGCAAGTATGGTGGGTCTGACACACCGGTGTCAATGTGTTCTTTTTTCCATTTCCAGGAGTGTATTTTCAAGACATGTTACATAAGAATCAGTATCTTTCAAACCCATACAGCCCCTCAGAACTCATCCGCATTTGCTTAATCAAATTACCTGAACATTTACGACAGATTATTTTAGCAGGACGATGCAAAGACGACATTGAAGCTTTTCAGGGATTCTTACAAGAATTAGAAATTGACACACACAGTCACGGGATGCGTAAACAGGAAAACAATTACTGCAGGTCACATCCGTCACAATTCCGTGACGACAGAAACAATAACTGGACACGACAGGTCTATTCTTACAACGCAAATCGTGACCAAAACAGACACCACCCATATGACAACCACTGGGGGAGTAATAATAATTACAGAGAAGGATCGCATTTCCGTAGTAATGAATATGACAGAGACAATCATAGAAACAGACAATATGGCAACCAGAACTATTATCATCACGGGAGATGGAATAACTTCAGACGCAACGGTCCAGCGTGCAGTTACGATTCAGGGAGAAGTTCTCCACCACATGACCGACAAGAAATTAATTACAGAAATTACCGACATGACGACAGACGATATGATCTTAACGACAGACCTGAATTGCATCAGAACTGGCGGGATTCAAACAGAGCAGGGCCCTCTCGGCAAGGTGAATTTTTAGAAGTTAGGTCTCCTAATCCCAAAAACGACGCCCTCCAACAAAGAGACAGACAATGACTCGCACCGCAGGCAGCTGCGTGCGCCGGCTGGCTCAGAGAAAAATAACATATGCTAACCTTGAGCAAAATTCCAGTGTTCTTTACTGCCGTATACCAGTTGATTTGCTGCATACTGAGGAAGAGTAAAGGTTTACACCACATTTCACATGTAAAACCGTTTATTGAAATATAATCTCTTTTTAACTTTGTCTTTGTCATAAAACATTTCTTTCATAATTTTCGAAGTGCCCTGTGTTATTATTTTGTGGCTGTTCCGTATTTCTATGTCCCTCTTCCCGTATTGGAGCGCGAGTGTCCTCTGAAATACGTAATTGTTGTATTACCTGTGACAGCTGATCTTGTACTTCCTGGATTTCTGTTTGGTGTTGCGTACTAATTTGATTCAGACTTTGTTTGAATTTCCTAATTTGTTCGTACTCTTCTGTGACATTAAAGACTACCGGTTTTGTGTCATTCAGATTATCATCTACCTTCGTAGATAAATTTTGTGAACTGATCCGAAAGTTCGGCTACTTTCTCCGATAGTGAACACATTTCCTCACTGTGTTTTTCTGAACCAAGTTTCAGAGTGTCCATTTGTGTTGAAATCGAATCTACTGTGTCCTTTAAGTTTTCCTGAGTTCTTGCAAGTTGCGTAACCGAATCGGTGGATGCAACTGAGTCCATTTTAGCTTGCAAGGTGTCGTGATTTTCACGAACAATAGTTTGCAATTATTTTATGGCTGCTTCGTGATTCTGTAATACATTTTCATGCCGCGAAAAAATGGGTTGGAAATGCTCACAAATTTGTGTTTTTACGTCATTACAGATTTTTTGACATTTCGATTCAATGTTATGTAACTCAGTAGTTAAATCTTCACGTGTTTGTTCAAGTGTGGTGTCTAACTTCCGCAGATTTTGTTCCATTGTGTCTAACTTTTGAAGATTCTGTCCCATTTGTTTCTGATTTTGTTCAAGCTTTGTGTCTAACTTTTGAAGATTTTGTTCCATTGTGTCTAACTTTTGAAGATTCTGTCCCATTTCTTTCTGATTTTGTTCAAGCGTTGTGTCTAACATTTGAAGATTTTGTTCCATTGTGTCTAACTTTTGAAGCTTTTGTCCCATTTGTTGCATTAACTGTAATAACAGTGCACTGGTGTCTGAAACATGTTCCTTAGTCCTATTCGGCAATGCATTTGCACCGGCAATATTCGCAGTTTGAAAAACAGAAAATGTGTCTTGACTTATTTGAGAAAACGGTGAGGACGCAAAACCTGAATCTACAGTATTTGCAATATTGTGTCCTGTCATTTCGGAATCCTGAGGCGAGCTGTTGCCAACCGATCGATCGATAATGCTTCCCTGTTCACTAATTGATTCACTGCCTACACCATTATTTGCAACCCGCTTCATTTCCCTATGCACAATTACCAAATTACTACTTTGAACATTAGTTAATTCATTACATGGTGGCGCTAACACACTATCACTGTCATTTCTCAGTTTACTTTGGAGCCTAGTATTACGTTTTTCACACGCCATTATTGTCTCAATATTTCACACGACAACACAGAAAAAAACACAATTTGAAGAGCAAAAATAAGAGAATACATTAACATAGAAAATAATATCTAGTCAATTGCAAGCGCAGCTGCGAAATACTTGGTGCAACTCTACATGCATGCCACAACTGTTTTACTGTACAACAATGAAAGACTGCAACTACAAAGGAAATTCTCTCTATGATAAGGCGCTAGCAATAAACAAAGGCTACACTAACTACACAAACTACAAGAAAAAATCAGAAGATTCCAGTGAGGTATCCTTGGCTAAGTGTCGACATATGAAACGTCCCCTTAGAAAAATTTATACACGACTGTGCTTAACTGACACACAATATTTTTAGCGCAACGCAATCCGACTTTCAAAAGTCCCTACGAAAGAATGGCCCTGACTAGCATTAAGCTATACGTTTCACAAATCACTTACCTCACAAAAATCTTCGTTACTCAAGCTACTGCAATACAGCGAGCGCCACTACTGCCAGCTAAATAAAAGATTCAAACTACTGAAGGCACTAACTACTGATAGGCATAGTTAGCAAATGAAAGATTTTAATAGAGAACAAACAATGTATTTACCTCACTAGTCATAATATATATATATCAGTTCGTGACATCAATTCTTACAAATTTCAAAACTCCGCCATCTCTCTCCCCACGTCCACCACTGCTGGCGGCTCACCTCCAACTGCGCAACGCTACGCGCTGTTAGCATCCAGCTGCCGCTGCCCAACACTACAATGGCAGACAACAATGCAGACTAAACACAGACTGCACACGGCACAGCCAGTGATTTTTATACAGAGCGCTACGTGGCGGCGGCGTTAAAAATAAAAACCTAAACAGCCTACTTACAGTTGTTTTGCGTAGCGCTATCACAGCACAGGCTTACGTCGATGTTTTAAGCACCTTCTTGCTTCTTACTGTTGAAGAGAAATTCGGGGATGTCGACTGTATCTTTCAACGCGTTCGAACACCTGTTCATAATGCACGGCCTGTGTTCGAGTGGTTACACGACAGTAACATCCCATTAATGGACTGGCTGCTCAGAGTCCTGACCTGAATCTTATAGAATGGGATATTTTGGAACGCCGACTTCGTGCCAGGCCTCACCGACCGGCATCGATACCTCTCCTCAGTGCAGCTCACCGTGAAGAATGGGCTGCCATTCACCAAGAAACCTTCCAGCAGCTGATTGAACGTATATCTGCGAGAGTGGAAGCTAAGGGTGGGCCAACAACAAATTGAATTACAGCATTACTGATGGAGGGCGCCAAGAACATGTAGGTCATTTTCAGCCCTGCGTCCGGATACTTTTGATCACATAGTATAACATCCACGATATGTATATCTATGTATTTTTATTACGAGTGGAATATTAACGTGTGGAAAATTACGTAACTCAATAATATTCATTCACTTAGGTAATTATTTCTTAAAAAGATGATAATTATGTAAAACAGAGACAATATTTGTTTCACATTCTTTGTTTATCAATGTCATTCTTTTCTTTTGTTATGTACCCTTTTGTCGTCTTCTTCTGATGTACGTCGCCGAAGCAAGACGTGAATGGATTTGAGGTCTGTTGAATGGAAAACATTTAATGTGAAATTATTGTACTTTTATGTTCATTTGCTGGTAGAAACAAAGAGAGTCAAATGCGTTAAAATTATTTATGATTAATTATTGAAAATTCACTTCCTGTTTTAATTATAATTTTGTATTAATTGTTTTATCATAGCTGTAAGAAGTGCAGTCATTATTAGTTGCGATTATATAGCAATTTGGTCTGTACTTCTAGTTGAAAATAGCATGGATTTCCGTTAAACTAATTTGAAAATCAATTGAATAATTTTTTATTAAATGATTAATTATTTATTGAGCAAAGGAAACCCTTAATTAAGAAATAAATCCTCTATCTTTTGTTGGCCGCCATCTTATCTTTTATCGCAGCGGCAAATTTAAATTACTTGAAACTGCAAACAATATTCCGATGTGTAAGAAATAAATGTGCACCGGTGGTACTGAACTCTATTTATTAAAAGAGAAAATTAATCGAATCAGACTGCATTTTCTAAGAACAGTGATGATGGTATTTATTGTTGAACAAGATTTCATTGCTGATGTATGAGGCCAAAATTAAACTACCCACGAATCACGGAGAAAAGTATTTCTGGTAGTATACGTCAGTGTTGTGTGCGGGTGGCATTCTGTGGTTCCTTTTCATGATCAATTTGCTAAGAATAATTAAATCCATCGAAGACAAAAATTATAAAGGCTCTGATGTACGATCTGTAATTTTAGTGTTATGAACACAACTTACAGTCAACATTATGACACTACGTCAGGTGGAATTCTTGTTCAATTTGAACAAAATAATTATCCGGGAGAAGTTGTAGTATGAATAATGCACTATACATGTATATAATATAGTCATTATCATTTACAAAATCAAATCAATGCAACAGCTAAAAAAAAAAAAAAAACAGAGTGAATTCAAACCGCAGAAGGCGATAGAGTATCGTATCATCTACATTCATTGCATTTGTCCATGTTGATGATACGCAAGAACCGCCACAATAGTGTAGGTTGCACATGGGGTTAAAATACACTTTATTATAGGAACTAATTGAATGCTGAACTTCAGTGATGTCCAATATGAAGTTCTGTGCTTAACAGCAATCAAATAAAATCCACTGATTCTTGAATCTTTTCCGTGTCCCTATCACAACTATATACAATGGCTATTCTCTCCATGACTGTCGTTGTGGAAGACTAGAGCAAAGTGCGACGTACTGTGCAATACGAACTGAGTGCCGTGATGTATTGAGGTACTGAGACTGAGCGAGTGAGCCAGCTCGGTCGGCTGTGGCGCCCCCTGTATGCACGCTGCCCAGGGGGCGTTATTGGCGGCTAGCCTGCCTGTTTTGTCTTAGTCTCCTCTGGTCATGGACGTGCTTGGTTCAGCGCCTGCTATACAATGTTTCCTAGTGCCGACCGGTGTGATGGCGATGGCGTATGCCAGCACAGAAAACGTCCCTAACAGCCATAAATTGGAAGAGTGTCCAGATACGTTTGAACATACAGTATATGTGTTGAGCAGATGACGTGTGCCAGGAACGGGCTATTTAGTCCCAGAGTCTGTTCACACCCAAGCAGTATTTTTGACTTGTCACTTAGCAGTTGGATAAAAACGAAATATCATGTCCCTCTTCCTCTTCAAAGCGCAGTTTCACGCAATTTTTCTTTGGCTGTATTGGTAAAGACTCATATGTCTTGGTGATTACTTGATTTCCTTTGTTTTCATAGATCTGGTGCTCCAGATGAGACCTGTGTTACAATTTAGAAGAATTTGTCGTGACTATTTCGTACTTCACGTCTGCATACTGGCACAGTTATAGCGAGAGGATCAGCGGTCCTGACTGACACCTGGAATAGTTCGTATAGGTCTAAAGGTCCTTGTCTCTACTTCAGAATATTATTAAAAATATTAGTTGGCGTGAGCATTCAACTCCTTGTTGTGACTATCAGGCGCTTTGATGCCCGCCCCTCAGTGTGAAATGGGTGCCATGGTCAACACAACGTGCCGCATAATTTGATTGACAAGAATGGCGGTGACTTCCCTTTACCTCCCTTAGGACAATGTCCTTGACACTTGACGTTAATTATTACCCACACGCCAATTCACTGTTATATTACTAAGAGATGACGTGGGCAGCCCCAGAAAGGGTGAACTCTCGTTGATGGATCTGTTGCTCAGCTGACATGCAAACACTAATCTACGTTCCACGTCATTGAGTTCAGACCCATTCTGTAGTTACTGACTCTCTACTGACGACACAATGCTCTTCTACTTATATATTAGTGGGTCCGCCTCTACTAGTGTCTATTGGCCAATTCCGCTGCCCATATTAGTGAGTACTAAGTTACAGTAGCCCGCCCGTTGGCCATGCGTTCCAACGCACTGCCTTCCGGGCGGGAAGGAGAGCCGGTCCCCGGCACGAAACCGCCCGGAGGATTTGTGTCAAGGTCTGGTGTGCCGGCCAGTCTGTGGATGGTTTTTAGGCGGTTTTCCATCTGCCTCGGAGAATGGGGGCTGGTTCCCCTTATTCCTCCTCAGCTACACTGCGTCGGCGATTGCTGCGCAAACAAGTTCTCGTACGCGTACACCACCATTACTCTACCACGCAAACATAGGGGTTACACTCGTCTGGTGTGAGACGTTCCCTACCAGGGGCCGAACCGCACCATAACCCCAGGTTCGGCGTGGGGCGGCGGAGGTGTGAAGTGGACTGCGGTAGTCGTCGTGGGGTTGTGGACCACCGCGGTTGCAGCGGGGACGGACCCCTCTTTCGTTTCTAGGTCCCCGGTTAACATTACATAACATAACATAACATAACTATGTTACAGTATGAGGCAGTCATTTGTATTCTAATACCAACACGCTCAGTAGATTTGATCCCACGCTTGTGATTGGTTTGGGAAGTAAATTTTACTTTTGAACCACAGCTACACATTGCTCCTCATCAATCGTTGTATAGCGGCATTAGATATTCAGTAATAATTCCACAGCACAACCGCAATGTGCAATTTTGTTGCGCGTACGCAAAGTCAATACAGTGGTGTAGTTGGCAGCAAAAATCAGCTACATACCTGACGCTAGGATCCATTATATACCGCTGCACCTAAGTACTGTGATTAGCGTCCAGGACCATCCCTGCTCTAATAGCTTCGACAGATTTCTTATGTGTTAGACATCAGATACTTATAGGTCTGCTTATTTTTCTATTTATTTTCAAATGGACAGCTTCAGCATCGAGATACCAACCCATAAGAAGTATTAAGGAAGTGTATTTGCACACAACTGTTGCTTTAGATGCTATTTGTATGCTAGAACGCCATTGTAGTTGAATACGTAATTTCAGTGCGCGTAGCAACTTTCACTGCAGAACAAACTACATCGTGCAGTTTTTTTGCTGAATGACCTAGCTCGAGACTCTTTTTAATTAACCTTCTATCTTTGATTCGGCTCGTTTACCTTATGCACGCATAGCTGAATAACTTAAATTGGAATATTTTTCCAGGTAAATAACGCTGTGAAAAGCTTCACTACAACGCAAGTTTTTTCTAGCGTAACTTGCAGCAAACTTTACTGATGCGAGAAAAGAAGTTTTCAGCTTGCTCTGGCCAAACTGGCTGCTACTGCTTCCAACGCAAAAAAACGCAAAAGAACTCCGGAAATGGGGCAGGCAAATTTATCATATCGAGCATTATCGAAAAAAATTATCAAAAAACTGAGAAAGCTCTCACATTCAAATGGCTGTAATGCCTACACAGTTAAATTAATGTCTGTAGTGTCGGATACTTAGAGAACGTACATTACATTGCTTGTCTTCTAGAATTTCCTCTGTTGCCAGACTATATGACTGGAAGACAGAAAATATTTCATATATCTTACTCACCTTCAGCACTACATAATACGCCTCCAGCCCCTTCCATTCTTCACTCTTCGTTATTCACGTGTATTACTTCCATAAGCTATTAGATTACAGTTCGCATACGTATTTTTCGAGGTGTCTGGAGCTACTAATTTCCTTTGTTAGGGTTTTCTTGCCCCTTTCCAATCAAGTGTCCATAACTTCTTTAAGGATTCTTCTCTACTGTTACTTTCTTTATTTTCCCAGTCGCATTTTCCAGCATTGAGGTATGTAAGTGGGCTTAGGGTCTGATGTGTAATTACTTAGCCGGCCAGGTTGGCCGAGCGGTTCTAGGCGCTACAGTCTGGAACCGCGAGACCTCTACGGTCGCAGGTTCGAATCCCGCCTCGGGCATGGATGTGTGTGATGTCCTTCGGTTAGTTAGGTTTAAGTGGTTCTAAGTTCCATAGTGCTCAGAGCAATTTGAACCACTTTTTTCTTGTTATTAATGAGGTTGGTTAGTAATAAAAATCATTCATTTATCCTATTTATAATCATGCGACTACATTACGCATCCTACATCTCATCATTACTCTACTATAGTTAGAAAATGTATGTAACCAAAGACACACATTTAGAAACAGGGAGATATGTGGAGTAAGAAGAAAGTAAAACCTTCGACCAGATCACAGCAACTAATAGGGGATGTGGTTACCCCTAGATGACATACATCCTTGGTAGAGACAGAAGAAGGAAGTGACGGTAGGGCTGCAGTGAAAAAATTGACAAGGAAATGGTCGTCGGAGTTTAGATTCAGGATAGAGAAAAGTCAAAACAGGTTTCGCAGATTTTAAAAGCAATTGTGGCGTAAATTCACATAATATGCTTCTTGGATATCAACCTATAGCGTTAGGTCGTCACTTTTGTCGAAGGGTGGGATCACGCTCACCATCAAGTAACCTTCCTCAAACCAGTGGATCCGTGTACTCCGCAAAGTAATGTATTTCGTTCATGTGACCTATTCTATGAACAGCTTCACTGAATACTGTAATCTATTCGTTAATTCTACAATTCAAAACACTTCTGATCAAATAAATATTATTAATTACAGCCGGTTGCAAGGCCTCATGCAGTAGTTTAGTCGGATTATATCAAATTACGATGTGCTCAATGTAGAGTCCACTTACACCAGTGATTACGAGTACATAATGCAGTATACTACCAACTAATAAGCCCTCTCTCAATTTCTCTCTCTCTCTCTCTCTCTCTCTCTCTCTCTCTCTCTCTCTCCCGCTGCGCGCTTGCGCACTCACATACACACGTCTGTGTGTGTGTGTGGGGGGGGGGGGGGGAGGCGTGAAGGAGAGAGAGAGAGGGAGAGAGAGAGACAGACAACAGAATGACAATATTTCAACTAATTCACAGCTTACCAAAAACATTATTATAAATTATAAGTAATAATATTAATAATCAATAGCCATTAAAAAGATATCTCTCTAACAATCACTCTCTCTCTGTCTCACACACACAGGAACACACGTTCCCTGACAGAATGTAATGACACCCACACAACACTAACACACTCTCACTCTCCACCCCGACATCCCCGTCCTTTGCCATTTTATGCATTTCCACGATCCTTCAGGCAACTCTTCAGCAGGGCATTTGCTGTGAGCAGCAAGAAAATTTTATGCCGATTGAAATGCTTAAGGGGTGACTTACAATCTGTTTGAAACCTGTATGCGGTCATTTAATATCCATGCAAGAACCATCGAGCAAATAAAAAGAGTGGGAAAAAAGGTTTTAAATCAAAATCCTATAATTCTATACAATGAGGTAAAACTGTCTCAGAATGTACGTTTGCAGCACAGCGTTGTAAGGCAGTGAAACATAGACTGCGGGAAAACCAGACCATAAAAGAATGGAAGCATTTGAAATGTCGTGCTACAGAAGAATATTGGAAGTTAGCAGAACTGATAACGTAGAGAATGAGGAGGTTCTCCGCAGAATTGGCAAGGAAAGTAACGTACGGAAAAGAGGGACAGGATGATAGAACTTCTGTTAAGACATCAGAGAATAACTTCCATGTTTGTAATTGCTATTCTGAGATGAAAAGCTTGGCACAGAAGAGAAATTCGTGAGGGGCCGCATCAATCCACTTGCAAGATAGATGACTCAAAAAAAAAGGTAACCTAAATGTGGCGGTAGGAAAGCTTTTTTAGTAAAACAAGAACACACACCCAGACAGCTCATATACTGAATACGCATTGGCGAAACTTGTATCCTAGAAAACAAAATAAACATTCAGACAACAAATAGATATTTCAAAAGACGAATTACATTTACTATTAATTAGTAAATAAAAATAATTCAAGTGGCAACATAGGAAGAACGGCTGGAAATATTCTCAATACTTCTCGCAAGTTTCTTGCACACCAGGCTGACCCATTGAGACCAGTGGTTGCCAATCACTCAGAGAATATTGCCCCTGAGTACAATCAGTGCTGCTGGTAACCCTTTCGTTACCCTACCACCCGCTTATCATCAAAATTAGTACCTAACTGAGCTTCAGAAGGGAACAAGAACTTTCTTTGAACACTTATTTTTAAAATAACGAAAAATGACGAATATTTTGTTTCTCCATGCGTTTTATGAAAGCTAGAACTAATGAGTCAACAAGACAATTGCTACTGTTTATTTCTGACAATTTTTCTCGCATTTAGTTTGTTCTACATTAGCGTGCATCGTAAGTGATGCTCAACTTCTTTGTATTTGTTTTCATTGCTATTGTAGTCAAAAAACTTTTTTTACGCCTATATACGTCGCAGAATAAATTTGCATGAGATATGTTCCATTTGTTACCTATGCAGTGTGTTAGGATTACAAATGCAGATATTTCTATTCATGACTGAGAGCAGTGTACCGAACAACATTACATCAGTATTTACTTCATCTGAAGACTAATAAAAATAGCTATTACAAGTAGTATGTTTCTAGGTTGCATTGTGGCTTCAAGTACGCATGGCAAGAGCAGACCGTTAATGCTTAGTTTCCTCTGGCTAATCGGTCAGGTATTGAAGTGGAGACTCGAGTGCGCAAAATGGAAAGTCTACACCAACAGGTACAGTCCACTTCATGGTGTAGTTACGACCGTGCGCAGAAGTCAGCTAATAGATAATATTCTTCTCTTCCGCGGTCCAACTGGCCGACATCTTCAGATGAGAGTGCTGACGTCGGCGTACTTCTCTTTCAATGACCAATATTTTGAACATACTGACGGAGTGGCTATGGGGAGTCCATTGTCCCCAACAGTCGCCATTCTTTTTATGGAGGATTTTGAGGACATGGCGCTGAAGACGACGTCTTTAAAACGAACCTGTTTCTGGAAGTACGTCGACGATATGTTTATGGTGTGGCCTCATGGGAGAGAAGCTCTTGACCGCCTCTTAGATCATTTTAAATCTCTTCATCCTAGCATCACGTTTACCATGGAGGTGGAAAGTGATGGAAAGCTTCCGTTTCTGGGGTACAGAAAGGATGATGGGACACTGGGACACAGTGTTTATCGAAAGATTAAGCACACGGACCGTTACCTGCATCCTTTTAGCTGTCATCCATCGTTCCACCGTACGGGGGTCCAGCGGAAGTTGGCGAGCTTATGTCATTTCAGATGGAGAAAGCTTGACGCAAGAATTGGATCAAGGTTGTGTTCAAGCAGAATGGCTATACAGATAAACTGATCCATCGTGCTTCCCAGTATGGACCTTCGCCTGAACCACCAGAAGATACCTTCAAATCGGTGGCTTTTCTACCTTTTGTTGAGAGCATTTCGTCGAAGATAGGAAGAATTCTAAAAAGATATCATATCAAAAGTATTTTTCGGCCGCCAGCCAAGATTAGGGTGTTTCTTGACTCTGTTAAGGATGACTTGGGTTTGAGGAAGCCCGGTGTGTACAAGATCCCTTGCCACTGTGGGAAGGCTTATATTGATCAGACAATCCGGACCATTCAGGACCGATGTGTTGAGCACCAGCGGCACACAAGGTTGCTTCAACCTGAGAAATCTGCAACTCGCTATTGAGACTGTGTTTTAAAAGAATCCATAGAGATTAATTTATCTGATAATCTTATTAATAGAGACAAGGGTTACCTTTTAAGTAAGACTTGGAAACCGGTGTTATCAGACATTAAAAAACAACTGTCTGTGTTTCGATCGAATAATTTTTAATTTTTGCTAGCAGTATCGCAGTGTCTCGATTTCGCCTGTTTCCATCACTGGCGGCGCCGTATGTTTACTCGCGCTAGAGGGCAGTTACGGCACCTTCTCGTGCACGCTTTGTGGGCCTTCTGCGGCCTATATAGGGGCGTCTCTTGTGCTGAGAAGTCTATCAAGCCCTCCAAATCCTCAAACGCCATGCGCTCCGCCTCACCTTCCGCATACGCCTTCCGTCCCCCACGCTCATCCTCTACGACCTCGTCCCCTTCCCCCACCTTCTCCTTTTCCTTGAACACATCCGCACACTATATATTGTCCGCCACCTTGATCCCACCTGGTGTCTCCCTTCTTCTCCAACCCCAACCAGTTGCCGCGACTTTACCGTTGTGTCCTACCCTCTCTCCATCTCCACACCCTCCATCTCCTTTCCCAACACAACTTCCACCGTCTACCCCTCCCAGATGATGAGCTTCGCCCTGACATCTACCCTTCCTACCAACTCTAACCCCATCTTCCTGCCTCCTCCTCAGGGCTCCCTCTCCTCCCCCTCCATCCTCCTGAGCGGCTTCCCCCTCCTACTCTATCTCTAGTGCCTCCTTTGTCTCTGCGCTCCCTCCTGCCCTGTCTTCCCTCTGCCTCTCCCACCCCATGTGTCTCCTACCTCTTCATGAACCCACTGATGCCCCTCCTCTCTTCATCCCGCCACTTCCCCAGCTGCCCCTTTTTCTCCCCTCCTTTTCCATACTCTCTGACCTTTTCCCTCGGCAGGTCCCACCTGTCAGTTTTATTTTTCGTCGTGTGTGCTCCAAGTGGGTCTTAAGTGTGTTGTTCCGGAGTGGCCAACTTTTAACCTGTGCTTGTGCATTCAGTGTCTTCTCTGTGTTTTAAGAATAGCCAACTGTGTTTTTTAACTTTCTGGTGACTTTTTTTTAACTGCCCCCCATGAAAGTCTCCATGTCAGTGTATATTTTACCTCCATTTTCTCCCCTTACTCTGTTTTATGTTCCCCTTTTTTATCTCCTTATGTATGTATCATTTTATTTTTGTTTCAGTTGTAGTGTCACTCGGCTGAAGACTGGCGGATTATGCCGCTCACAGCCCTCCCCTGCACATATGGGGCAGGGGAATGAAATCACAATAAAGAACAAAAAAAGCTGAGAAGTCAGTTCTGGCGAGATCGTGTACCAGCACTCTCACCTGAAGATGGCGGCCAGTTGGACCGCAGAAATAATGTGTTAAGATTACATTATGATCCGGCTGCACACACAAGAAGAATATTATCTATTATTACATCAATAAAGCCTTCGTAATCTAGTCAGTTAATAAATTATGCAATGTGTTTGCGGGAAGACTGTTAGATACCGAGAAAATAATTAACACATTGGAGTGGGCACATATGGACCAATGATCAGAGTATCTGCTCCTCTACTGCCAACAAACTGTGTGTCATTTATATACTGATGCAATGGTAGACAGCTCAAAGTTAATGTGTAGCAGAGGGACTTTGTGAAGAAGACATGGTTCACATATTCACAATCATTGTTTCACTACTTTTTGCTACTACTTAAAAAAAATTATTGGTAAATAATGAAATCAGTGTTACGAGTCTTACAAAAGTATGATTCTAGTAATGATTTTCTGGAAATAATTCACTTACATTACTGAGACACAGTCAAACTTTTTTAACTTCTGCTTCCATTTTCGGAACCACTGTCATAGGTCAAACTGTGTAATATAGTGGAAACCTCAGGTTAATTAGCCATAGCGTACAATTTGCTACATAATGTCGCATCTGTGTAAATGTGATGGGTCACCTCGCCAGTAGTTCAGTAACTGCCAAATGGGTGTGGCCGCACAACTTTCCAACAGCGAGTGGAAGTTTCCTTTCGGTTTCACTCTCTACAGAGGGCTGGACTGCAAATGCGGTCGGAACAGAGGAAAGAAGGAGTTCTACCGACTCTCTAACTCGGAGTAGTAAAACCACCGCTGCTGCTGCGGACGCACCGATTCTCTGCTGTTAGTGGACGTCAGAGAGAAACTGAGAGAGAGAGAGAGAGAGCGAGAGGGATTAATTCGAATTCTGCTCGCCACACGGATCAGGGGCGGTCGTCGCTGGCCCGTTGAGGAGGTGAGGCTGGAGGGGCTGGAGTTTGTTAAGGGGCGGACACCAAAGTCAATTACAGGTCGCTACGGGCGACCCACTCTGGGGCTGCAAGCCGCGCGGTTAATTGCGGTCCGTGTTTTGCGGCCCCCCGCGTGTTGCGGAGGCCTCTGCAAACTGCGGAACATCTGCCTGTCCTCCTGTCCCCGGACAGTTAGCGCGGTCCATCCCTGCGGCAGGTGGCCCTCTGCCTGTATGTCCATCTAGCAATCTAGACATATCACTAAAATACGCTCTGCTTCGAGACCGCTTGTGTCGCAGCTACAGTCATATGTTATCGGACACTTTCTTTGAGTTATCAAGGCTGTACGCCTGGTTGGTTGCGAAGGAGTTGACGTTTGTGGTGTTTGGATACGGGCGTAATCCCGAAACGCGTATCATGTTCTAATAAAAGAGTCAATTGAACATTTCATGACTACTGCGATTGTACAGCATTGGTTGCCAATTATTAACATACACTACTGGCCATTAAAATTGATACACAAAGAAGAAATGCCGATGATTAACGAGTATTCATTGGACAAATATATTATGCTAGAACTGACATGTGATTACATTTTCACGCAATTTGGGTGCATAGATCCTGAGGAATCAGTACCCAGAACAACCACCTCTGGCCGTCAGAACGGCCTTGATACGCCTGGGCATTGAGTCAAGCAGAGCTTGGACGGCGTGTACAGGTACAGCTGCCCATGCAGCTTCAACGCGATACCACAGTTCATCACGAGTAGTGACTGGCGTATTGTGACGAGCCAGTTGCTCGGCCACCAATGATGTTTTCATTTGGTGAGAGATCTGGAGAATGTGCTGACCAGGGCAGCAGTCGAACATTTTCTGTATCGAGAAAGGCACGTACAGGTTCTGCAACATGCGGTCGTGCATTATCCTGCTGAAATGTAGGGTTTCGCAGGGATCGATTCAAGGGTAGAGCCACGGGTCGTAACACATCTGCAAACAATGAGAACAAGAGGTGACCGAGACGTGCAACCATGGCACCCCATACGATCACACCGGGTGATACGCCAGTATGGCAATAACAAATACACGCTTCCAACGTGCGTTCAACGCGATGTCTCCAAAAACGGATGCGACTATCATGAGGCTGTAAACAGAACATGGATTCATCCGAAAAATATGACGTTTTGCCATTCCTGCATCCACGTTCGTCGTTGACTACACCGTCGCAGGCGCTCCTGTCTGTGATGCAGCGTCAAGGGTAACCGCAGTCATGGTCTCCGAGCTGATAGTCCATCATGCTGCAAACGTTGTCGAACTGTTTGTACAGATGGTTGTTGTCTTGCAAACTCCCCCATCTGTTGACTCAGGGATCGAGACGTGGCTGCACGATCCATTACAGCCATGCGGACAAGATGCCTGTCATCTCGACTGCTAGTGATACGAGGCCGTTGGAATGCAACACGGCGTTCCGTATTACCCTCCTGAACCCACCAAAAGTATATTCTGCTAACAATCATTGGATCTCGACAACCCGAGCAGCAATGTCGTGATACGATAAACCGTAATCGCGATAGGCTACAATCCGACCTTTATCAAAGTCGGAAACGTGATGGTACGCATTTCTCCTCCTTACACGAGGCATCACAACAACGTTTCACCGGGCAACGCCGGTCAATTGCTGTTTGTGTATGAGAAATCTGTTAGAAAGTTTGCTCATGTCAGCACGTTGCAGGAATCGCCACCGGCGCCATCCTTATGTGAATGCTCTTAAAAGCTAATCATTTGCATATCACAGCATCTTCTTCCTGTCGGTTAAATTTCGCGTCTGTAGCACGTCATCTTCGTGGTGTAGCAATATTAATGCCCAGTAGTGTAAAAATGACCGCAGGTGTCAGACGGGATTTTATGTCCTGTATATCATAAAGTTAAGTCCTCGCCGTGTGTTTCTCTCTGAATGTAGAGGCTAATATCAGGAATCAGTGTAAAGTTTTTGACAAGGTATTCACTAATAGATAGATTGGTTCATGACAAAACCTTGTTTACCTGTCTGTTATGTTCTAGGGTTGCCCAGAAAGTAATGGAGCGCATTTTTTTTTCTCAGCCGAAAACAGTGCTACGAATGCGAACGTACGTATGTATTATTTCAAGGCTCCTGAGTGAGTGTGCCAAGTTTCCGTCGCATCCGACAGATAGCGTAGCTCGAGGACAATTTTAAAATGGCGTCTGTAGGTGCCGTACATTACAACCTAGGTGCCGTCATTGAATTTCTCACTGCAGAGAAAGAAACTGTCGCAATATTCACAACGCTTGAGCAAAGTATACGGAGCATCTGCTGTCGACAGAAGTACAGTTCGTCCACGGACACGGAGTGTGACATCATCAGAAGGCGTTTAGGCAAAGCTCTACGATTTGTAGCGTTCGGGGAGACTATCCGCGGCTGTCACACCTGACATGTTGCAGCGATCTGATGTTGTCAATAGCGAGGACTGGCGCATTACGACCCGGCAGTTCTGCATCTGTCAATTAGCAAAGGAAGTGTGGATGCAATTATCCGCACTCTTGGATATCCAAAAGTGTGTGCAAGAGGGTCCCGCGGTGTCTAACGGTGGAATACAAACCGCACAAGAAAAACATTTGTCTTGATTTGTTGCAACGTTTTGAAGGTGAATACGAGGCCTTCTTGTGCTAGACTGTAGCAGATGATGAATCCTGGGTTCACTATATTGAGCCCGAAACAAAACGACAGTCGATGCATTGGCGCCATTTCCTCTCCCCACAGAAGCAAAAATTCAGAGCAACTGCTTCCTCCGGTAAGATCATGTTCACCACGCTCTGGAACTGTCAAGGCGTGATTCTCATTGATGTGATGTCAAGAGGTGGCAACATTAATTCAGAAGCATATGTTAACACATTAACAAAACTCAAGTAGCGCGCCACAGCAACCCAGCAGATGTTTTGATGCCGCATTATAAAGCACGGCCCCCCATAAGTCTGATGAGTGCCGAATACATTGCAAAACATGGTTGACGGTGTTACCTCATCCACCCTACACCCTGACCTAGCCCCCTCGGACATCTGTAATGTTGTTGCATTAATTTGTTCTGAAATCGGTGCTGATATTCAACACAATAAAAGCGGGATAAAAGCCGTGAGCTATCTGGGAAAGTTAACCTTGCATTACTGAGTAACTGTTTCACCAGGTATTCAGTCTAGCTTACCAAATTTCCAACCACACTGAAGTTAACTATAATCTTTTAATAGTCATCTTACGACAACCGGTGATATATATACAAAAAGAGATTTTAAATAAAGAGAAATAAATCAGTTTATATTTGGACATTTATTTTACAATTGATCAATGTTCCGTTAAAATTTCAGCATATTAAACTTGATTCATAACTAAACTGGTGCCTTATTGAGGATTGTGAAAATGTGAGTTTGTTACCTTACGGAACACATCAAATATGGAGCCAAGATTGGGAGACTGCATACAACACTGCATTCACAAAATAACTCACGAAGAGCGTTGAAACATATGCAAGAGAAAATTAACCACAACCAACAAATTCAATTTTCACCCAAAGAAGTTACGTTCGAAGCGCAATCCTGTCCATCGTGAAATTACCACACAGTGGTATACTAAATTCATACCATGTCTCTGTGAAATCTTCCCGAAAAGAATGGCTGAGGGCTACTTTGATGATTACACTACATGCTTCATGTGACACAAAGAGTGTAACTCCACAATAATTCTGATGATTAAAATAAATTACATCGAAACACAAATTACAAATGAAAAAACTCGAACTGGTTACTATCGTCTTACTGTTAACCTCATGGGTCAAACAACTGTATAAGCACGTGATACTGGTCTCACAAAGTATATCCCACGTGGGTTGAACATAAAGAAAAGTTGCTATATTGGAAAATATTGTCAAGACGAGACGTTATAATGTCACACACAATCGCATTTATGACAGATGATCTTAGTTAGAATTACGGATCCTTAACACGTGGTTCCACTTTACTCACTAAGTAGTGACAAAGACACTACTGCAAGATATTATAAACTTCACACTCGAATTACACTGCGTTGCAATTTAAGATAACATAAGATATTTTAGAGGTAAACCTGAAATAAAGGTGATTAAATTTTCAGTTAGGCTCAACTTAAGAAATCCATTGTCCTACGGACTTAGTATACACGCACTTGGCCAGAGATCTTACCACTTCAGACGCTCGCTGTCGACAGACTGCCTGGGCCCCTACCGAAGGCGCTTAACAGATACAAAAGGAAGTGACCAGAGACGCAGCTTTCTATACCAACATGACAAGGGACGGAGAGGACCATACTAAGGATAGAAACCTCCTTGCTTCTATAAAGCGTAGCTACCTGTTCTGACGTTGGTCCTACTGTTCTCTAGCAGACAGGCTTGACTGCTACCATCAGTCATGCAACTAGAAATACATTTGCTCATTCATCCTCTCACACTGAAGGGAAGGGGGATGACAGTATCTTATCGTATACAGTATATAAAAGAAAGCGGATGTAGGTTCCATATGAGACTATGTGTCGTGAATTAAATATAAACTGTGTTTTAAGGTGTAGTAGTGTGACAGATCGTTCTTGATTACGTGACTGCTGTCTCCTCCCAGATAGTCAGACACGCCACAGTAAATTTAGAAGTGGAATGTATGCCATAAATGACAACAGTTTTAAAAATTTAACATGAAAGGAATCCAACAGAGACCTTTCATAGCCCGAACGCTCCGAGAATAGACTGAGCAGGTAATTCTCTGGCCATGCTTGGACATTCCCAAGCAGGATTCTCACACCCAACTTAAACCAAAAATTGTAAAGAGAAGGCAAAAGGTCACCAGCTATTTGCTAAAATACAATAATTGCAACGCAGCATTAGAATCTACCAATTTCAAAGAGAAAAAATAACAATCTGTGACAACTATTTAAAAGATAGTGTAGACCTAATTCGGTTAGCAAGTTAAAACAATGGTCCATGCGACATTAAAATGAAAACTATTTCTGGTTGTTATCCTTATGGAGATTACCAGTATTGGCTCATTGCGAGAGCCAACTGATCACAGTAAAATTTATGACTGTTTATTAACACGTAAAATTTATGAAAATAGCAAAGGTGCCACAGTAATTAAAAAAAATCAGTATTATCAAGCCCAATATTACAATGTACAATCCGCAAAAGCAAAAATATAAAATGATAATAAGAGAAAAACATGTTTTACAAAGTGGTTATCACAAAAAATTTCTATCTCTTATAAAACTAATAGTTTGTAGAATTAAAATAATTTTGTGGCACTAATTTAATCACTCTAATCTATTTCAGTTAGTTAGCAAACGATGATCACTGTGTCGTTATTCTGAAACTACAATCAATTACGTAATTGCTACCCTTATGGGGTTCCTCACTATAAATATGCCCCATGGAAAGTCTAATCGACCACAGTCCAATGAGAATGAATAGGTATCTGACTGATAAACGAAGCAATTCCGCAGGAATGAATTTACGAAACAAAATATCACAATTCTAACGCATCAAACAAAAACAAACATTGAGAAATAAAACAGTTCTGAAAGTACAGTAGTAAACAGCTAAAAACAAGAAAACAAAAACACCAATAAATAAAACACCTGCAAAACACAAGAGTCAAAGAAAAAGAAAGTAAATACAGCAACTACAAAATACAAGAGTCAAAAAAACACCAATAAATCGAACCCCTGCAAAATACACGATCAAAATTTCTCTGAAAGAACACACGTATATGCATTGGACTAAAACCATATAATCACTGTTCACTGGCACACTCAGTAGTTCTACTGTTCTGAGGCACAATATAAGAGGGGGGGGGGGGGGGGGGCTCATCGCCACAGCTGTCAGTAGGAATTTTTGTCCATCTGTTGCGTGCAATCCCGCTGTGTCTGCCCTCTGATAAAGTTTCTCTTAGTGTCTCGTGTCACGTACATCTCGATTTGGTCCATGCTTTTGTTGTCAAATTCGTGTGGTATCGTCATTTGACTCGCCAGGTTGATATTTCTGGGCAGGGATGACACTTAATGGCTTTTATTTGTGCCACCCTTAGCGACCAGAGAACATCGAACTATGATTTACTGTCGCTTGACAGTGGGCATCCGTCAGGAAATGTTGATAGGCGTCGTTGAAGTCCGCCAGTTTCCCTGGACAGTATGTGTCAAAAGGCTCCACGCCCTTTGTGTTGTTAAATTCTTGAGTTATCCTCAATTGGCTCGCTGGTTTGATATTCCTGGGCAAGGATGACACTTAGTGGCTCTTCTTCATGTCACTCTTAATAACCAAAGAACACCGAACCATGATTTACTGTCGCTTGACAATGGGCATCTGCCAGGAAATGATGATAGGCGTCGTTGACAGTACCTGTGAAAAGGCTCCACGCCACTTTATCCCCTGTCTTCTGTCGTTTCACCGCGGCTGTTTCGTCATGGTCGTGTGCG
The DNA here is from genome assembly GCF_023897955.1 of Schistocerca gregaria. Lineage (NCBI taxonomy): Eukaryota > Metazoa > Arthropoda > Insecta > Orthoptera > Acrididae > Schistocerca > Schistocerca gregaria. The sequence continues at coordinate 502,133,214 of NC_064925.1, read as the reverse complement.
TGTGGTGCATTGCCAGCAGATGGATTTAGGCGCAGTGGACCACTCGGACATCTCAGGTCATCGCCTCCACGAAGAGTCGCACTGGTGCGGCCGCCTATTAGCTCTGGGTGCAAGGGAAAGTGTTTGCCCCGCACCTTTCTTTTCTTGTCGAGCGTGCTCCAGAAGTGGCCCAGCTGACAGTGTGTCCCGTTGGGAAACTCGCCTGTTTACAACTAGTCCTCCTTGCTGCTCCCGCTGTCCTGTAAGAGCTTAGCAGTTTCGTTTTCACGTTCTCAACTGCATTCACAGAAATTGTTCATCATAGTTATGTGATTTAAAAATGTCATACATAATACTACAATTTTGAAGAAAAAAAGTGGGACTTAATTTTTAAAATAAAAAAGTTAGATGAATCGACAATATAAAAATAAAAGTTAAATGACTTGACAATATAAAAAAATAAAAGTGAAATGACAGTATAAAAATAAAAATTAAATGAACTGACAATATAATATCTAAATTCACATCACTAATGTGGTTCACTTGCGTTTTAATAAATCAAATGCTACTTATTAATTCACTAAAATGAATAGGATAATGCCTTGTCCAATTATAGGTCAGGACAGCATAGGGTTCACATGTTATTTACACACACATGCACATCTGTTGTCTATTCTACAAACTAACTACCCATAAACATAAACTAGTTAATCCAACAAGCTACTTGAATGCTACTTCAACACAGTGTTTATACCACTACAAAATTGTTCTAATTCATCCTCTTCCTGACGCCCGCAGCGTATGTCTTGTCACATGATAACTATGGAGAAACGTTCCTCAAACATACACAGTAAAAAGAACAATGGTTATTTACACGCTACATCATTTATACCAGTTGACACACCTGATAAGAGACTCTTAATTATACATTTATCATACTCATATGTTCATACATAAAACAGTAAGATAATTTCATCTAAGGTTATGTTATCACAGGAATTAATCACACAGATGACTCTGAGAAGGGTAAAAATATTTTCATCATACATTTTTCATTATACTACATTTTCTTACCCATTCTGCTCCAATTTCGTTCCTTCTTTAAGTTACCTTTCGTTTCCAAATCGGTTATTTCGCCTGTGGTGGTTATTCTTGATTCATATCTCATGAATGGCAAAATTGTGGTCTCCTCTATTCTGTAAAACAGTTTCATCTTAACATTCTATCGAACTTACAACTGACACAAAACATCCGAACCCTACTGTAGTTTAAATGACAAATGTTTTGCTTCATCCTTATTACCTTAAACCAAGCTTTCCTTCGGTCCCATAATCAAAATTATTTAATTTTCCTATACCTTCAGGAGCGACATTTCTTCAGTTTAACTCATACAGGCTGCAGTGCATCCCGCACCAGCGAAAACAGTAAGCTGTAATGCTCACAGCATCAGCAAAACACATAAATGTCACTTTTCTAGGACAAATATTAACGCAGAATAATTTTTCAGGTTCTGGCTCAACGTCAGTCAAGACTACAAAAAGGATCCATATTTCTGTTCCATTCTCCATTTGCTGGAAAACTGCTCGTCATTTGACTGACATAATATTATTTAAGGGCCACGTAAAATTACACAAACCACAACTCTTCTTTCACCTTGAAGGGAATCAATATACTGGCGAAATCCAAAGACAGCACTTTACATACTCAGCTATAAAGAAAAAAAAGACTTATATCATCAATATTAACATAGCATCGCATATTGGAAGCCAATGGTTAAACAATCATATTATTGCATCCTGTTTTCAAGATTCTAAACTTACTCATTCCTTTCTAAGAGTTCTCCTGTCATAAAATATTCATACAGCACGCGTACTATAGTAAGAGATTTTCATTTGTACTGACAGGTATAGAATAGTAATAGATAGATAGTAGCACTGAAAGCAGAAAATAGGAAACAAGTCTACTAACAGCTGGGGACCTAGGTTTGACAGATCCGTAATACCCACAGATCGAATATTCCCCTGAGGTTTGCATTAATTCAACACAGATCTTGCTTCCCTCAGGAGCGACTCTTTTCAATTTACACAAAAAACCATAGACAGCCTTTCACTCGTTCACAAAGAAACCTTTTATCTCCATATTGGAACCAACGTAAATCCTAATTGCACAAGGAAAGAAAAAAAACTACAAACTTTAATCAATCACATAGAAACTTCTTTATCATTATTTTTACCAACATATTATTCAAAGTGCATATGTCATAAATGTAAACTAATCAATTCATTCTCCTCTCTAAACACCCTATGTACTCATTTGCCATGTCACTCATTTGTTCCGATTGGGCGCCTTCTGCGCTGATCATTTGTCATTGCCGGTTTTGTTCATTTCCATTTGCTGGATTATGACTTGGGTTAGCCTGCCGAATTTCAACATCACGTGGCGCTCCGCCTACAATCCTATTCCCACCATGTTCACCGTAGTATCGAGTCTGGTTGCCATGATTGTTGCCTTCACGATCTTGTCCACGTCCTCGATCATTTCCGTTTTTCCACCTGTTTCGCGACTGTTACCCCAATTTCTATACGGTCGGTCCCGATTATTGTTCCGTTCTCGTCGCGACGACCAGTCACGCCGTTGATTAGTACTACGGCCACGACTACGTCTCTCTGCTGTGCCCGTAATAACTTTGTGTATGATTAGGCGGGCTTTCTCTTGTATTAAATCAGAACTCCTGGAGAAGTGTCGTAAACGTTTCCACGTCCTCTTTGCATCGTTCCGCAAGAATGACGTGGCGCAAGTGCATTAGCAATTTGGTGATGCATATCCTAATTAGTTCCGTATAGAAATTGATTCGCCTACGGTATGTGGTCTAATAGGCGTGCTGGGCTGCCGAAACCAGACTGGTTCAAATTTGTCAGCATAATTGTGCCATGCTTGACCCTATCTTGTGCCGTTTCTGAACAATAGGCGGATAGAAAGGCTTGTCGAAACTCGCGAGTGGAGTTGCAATATCGCGCTGCCGACCTCATGAGAATTTCCCGTTTGCCTTCCAAATAGCCACACATATATTCTATCTTATGTGAACTTGCCCAGTCTGGGGGAAGACAGAATTCAAATTGCTCGAGCCATGCTCGTGGATGTATTCCTTTTCGCGAATTTCGAAATATCTCAAACTTTCTCACCGTAAGGAAATGTTTGAAATCAAATCCCCGCATTTCCTCCCGGCGAGGCGCTTGAATGTTTCCATTTTTCTCATATCTGCCCCTCAAAATACATTCTTCCCTGTCGTCAAAATCTCCCTCGTGGCCGGAGCCCCTCTCTGCACTGTTCATACAGCTATTTTTAGTGCTATTGGCGAGTTTGGAATCACACCCCATGTGGCTTTCCAGATGCGCCACACGTTCTTGTAATTCGCCTGTTACAGCTTTGTGCCGCCTGTTGACTTCGAACTGTCCCTTCTGAAATCTAAGAAGCGAATGCACTTCTTCGGTCTCTGCGACCGCTACCGGTGTACTATTGTTATCGCTCTCCGTCACCTACATCGTGCCTACGATGTCCGCTAATGCCGCAATCTTATCATGTGTTTGTCTGTTGTCCTCCGCCCCAGTCTGCTTCAATTGTTCTACTTGCTGTTCGAGTGAATGAATCGCTTGACTGTTGTCCGCTACTCTGTTGCTAACGAACGCGGGACAATGCGTTTCCGCCTCCTGGACTGTGGAGAGTACCTGCTGGTGTTCCCTTTGGTATTCTTCTCTCAGCGCTTGGAAATTCCTAAGTAGCTGTTCCTCGCCCTCTTTCGATTCCGTATGGCGACTCCGCTTGCCCTGTTCTAAGGCTTGCAGACGTTCATCGATTTGTTCAAATGTACGACCCAATTCTTTCATAATATCACTTTTTATTTCACGTGCCAGATTGTTTATTCTCTGCATCGACTTGTCGACTTTATTTGTCTGCTGGATTAGTTTTTCGTCTATTTGTTCGCCTAGCTCTCGGATCGATTTTTCAGATATTTGCGTCATTTGATCACCTAGCTTTCGGATAGATTTTTCAGATTTCTCTGCGTTTTCTTTATTTTGTTGCAGTAAGGCTTTCATGAGTTCAGCCAAAACAATTTAGTTAGTTGGAGGCAAATTAATTTCTGGCTCTGATATGAGCCCATTCGTCCCGTTTTGCATTTCCTTTGAAGTATTCCCCATTGTATTTTCGGAACCGTCCGACTCGTTAAAATTCGAAATCAAACTATCCCCTTGGTCCATGTTGCTTAAGTTGTTGGACCGCTTACTTTTAGCTTCGTTACGTGTTTGCATTATTTCAATTTATATCCGGTACCCAACACACCATTCACAATAAATGTATCCCCCAAAAATTACGACAGTTACACGAAAGGTACCCAACCTAGTACGCACTTTTTCACACGCAAAACAAATTTTTATCTTTGATCAGTGCAATTTACAAGCGAGATAAAAACACAAATACATATAAAACACACAAATATGGAAATGAAATCAACAACAGAAACAACACAACGCCACTCCACAACGCCGTGAATCTTTTGAAAGTCTGCTCAGAAACAACGCAGAAGTTGTTTGAGCGCTGCAGGGAAAAAAATTAAGATTATACAACGGTCGCAATCTAACTTTTCAGAGATTCCAGCGTCTAGCGGAATCGCAGAACAGGGTCGCCATATGTAATGTTGTTCCATTAATTTGTTCTGAAAGCGGTGCTGACATTGAACAGAATAAAGGCGGTTTTAAATCTGTGCGCTATCTGGAAGTTACCCTTGCATTACTGAGTAACTGTTTCACCAGGTATCCAGTCTAGCTACCCAATTTCCAGCCAGACTAACGTTAATTACGATATTTTAATAGTCACCGTGTGACAACTCATGGTATATATATATATATATAAAGAGAATGTAAATAAAAATATCAGTTTATATTTGGACATTTATTTTACAACTGGTCATTGTTCCGTTAAAATTTCAGCATATTAAACTTGATTCATAACTAAACTGGTGCTTTATTTAGGATCGTAAAAATGTGAGTTGGTAATCTTACGGAACACATCAAATATGGAGTCAAGATTGGGAGACTGCATACAACACTGCATTCATAAAATAACACACGAAGTACGTTGAAACATACGCAAGAGGAAATTAACCGCAACCAACCGATTCAATTTTCACCCAAAGAAGTTACGTTCGTAGCACAATCCTGTCCATCATGAAATTACCACACACTGGTATACTAAATTCATACTAACTCTCTGAGAAATCTACCCAAAAAGAATAGCTGAGGGCTACTTTGATGATTACACTACATGCTTCACGTGACATAAAGAGTGTAACTCCACAATAATTTTGATGATTTAAATAAATTACATCGAAACACAAATTACAAAAGAAAAAACTCTAACTGGTTACTATCGTCTTACTATTAACCTCATGAGTCAAACAACTATAAGAACGTGATACTGGTCTCACAAAGTACACCCGACGTGGGTTGAACATAAAGAAAAGTTGCTATATTGGAAAATATTGTCAAGACGAGACGTTATAATATCACACACAATCGCATTTAAGACAGATGATCTTAGTTAGAGTTACGGATCCTTAACACGTGGTTCCACTTTACTCACAAAGTAGTGACAAAGCAACTACTGCAAGAAATTCTAAATTTCACAATCGAATTACACTGGGTTGCAATTTAAGATAACATAAGATATTTTAGATCCAAACCTGAAATAAAGGTGATTAAATTTTCAGTTAGGCTCAACTTAAGAAATCCATTGTCCTACAGACTTAGCAGAAACGCACTTAGCCGGAGATCTTACCACTTCAGAGGCTCGCCGTGGACAGATTGCCTGGGCCTCTATCGAGGGTGCTGAACAGATACAAACGGAAGTGACCAGAGACGCAGCTTCCTATACCAACATGACAAGGGACGGAGAGGACCACACTAAGAATAGAAACCTCCTTGCTTTTATAAAGCGTAGCTACCTGTTCCGACGTTGGTCCTACTGTTCTCTAGCAGACAGGCTTGTCTGCTACCATCAGTCATGCAACTATAAATACATTTGCTCATTCATCCTCTCACACTGAAGGGAAGGGGGATGATAGTATCTTATCATATACAGTATATAAAAGAAAGCGGATGTAGGTTCCGTATGAGACTGTGTGACATTAATTACATATAAAATGTGTTTTAAAGTGTAGTAGTGTGACAGATCGTTCTTGATTATGTGTAAAAGTGATACGTTCCACTACTCAGTCCCCTCCCAGATAGTCAGAAACACCATAGTAAATTTAGACGTGGAATGTATGTCGTAAATGACAACAGTTTTTAAAAAATGATTCAAATGGCTCTGGGCACTATAGGATTTAATATCTATGATCATCAGTCCCTTTGAACTTAGAACTACTTAAACCTAACTAACCTAAGGACATCACACAACACCCAACCATCACGTGGCAGAGAAAATCCCTGACCCGGCCGGGAATCGAATCCGGGAACCCGGACGTGGGAAGCGAGAAACCTACCGCACGACCACGAGATGCGGGCACAACAGTTTTAAAACATTAACATGAAAGGAATCCAACAGAGACCTTTCACTTCCACTTGTTTGGGCCATTTAAGAATGCCATTCGTGGACGACATTTCGAGGATGCTGAGGAGATGATTCAGGCAGTGAAGCATTGGCTCCGCCACCAGGTAGAGGATTGGTACCGACAGGAGGTACACGACGTTTTTTCGCGTTGGAGAAAGGCCATAGAATGGGATGGAGATTACCTGGAAAAATACGCTGTGTAGGTAAGACACCATTGCATCGTGTGTGTAATTCTCATTATGTTCAATAAGAAATCGTCGAAGAAATAAAATGCAGTGCATTACTTTCTGGGCAACCATTATAGATGTGTATGTGTGTATCTGAGTATGTGTAGAACTTTCTCCAAAACCCCTTGATCGTTTCCAGCGATATTTGGCACAGAAAGCTCAGGGCTCATGAGCATCAGCACTGCTGGGCTTCTAACTTCCTAGCACTGAATTGAGTGGAGATATTGGTGAAATGTGTTTTTCCAGCCTCTAGCATGTTGGATGGGAACAGTAACTTCCTGCCAAATCAACCTGATGTGTATGACAACCAACATGTCAGGGGCAAGAAACGGTATTGGATGTGGCGATATGTAGGCTGTCCTGCAAGACAGGCATGTTATGGCAGTAGTATCACCTTGTCTTATTGAACTTTATTGCAGGGGCAATATGTGCTGATGAGCATGACTGGGGACACGTTATGATCGATAGACGTGGTGGTGGAGAGAATTAGGGGGAGGATGTAATAGAATTGGCAGGGTGATGTATGAGGCATGTGGAAGGTGTAGATGGGTAGTGGGCAGGTGGCATATTGAGAGGGGAAGGTGGAGATGGAAGTGAAGATAGAAAGAAAGAGGGGAGATGATGAAGATATGGCCAGGGAGAGGGGATGGAGGAAATAGACATAGAGAAGGAGAGGGGGAGATGAAGAGACTAAGAGAATGGGAATGGGTTTATATACATAAGTGGGAGGATAAAGTGGGCAGACAGAGGGAAGAAAAGATGAACAGAGAGAGGGAGAGGGAGAGGGAAGGAGGTGTGTTCAACGTATGTGTCTAGCCCATATGTGGGCGAAGACCCTGGAAGAGGGTAGTTTGTAAATATTCCATGCAAAATGGCGCAGTTTTTTCGTCTTAAATGAACACTAATCTCAACAACTACCGTATGGATTTGGAAATTGTTTTAACTGACTGGCAGGCTGGTTCACGAAACAGTTTTGTGTACATAACTTATAAATATTTTATGCAAATTAACTGAGCTATGTTACATTAAAGCCTGTACCACGTTTTCCTGTCTGTACATGCATGCTACTCTCAGGAAGTACTGTGGAAATGTTAATACGGTTTTCACTAACAGATAGAGTGATTCACGATGTAGATTTGTGTGTATTATTTATAAATATTTTGTGTAAATTGCAGGAACTCCTGATGAACTGAAGTCCTCCATACTGCGTTTTTCTGACCGTATGTGAAGCAACACACTTTATACTGTGAGCCCCCACAACTGTAAGGATAAATAATTATTATTAAACAAAACTGTAGCAGCTGTTGAATAATACTTAATTAGTACAACTTGTACTAAAAAAACTACCACAGATTGGTGGAAAAATTATTATAATATAATGGTTATTATTATTATTATTATTATTATTATTATTATTATTATTATGAGAAGAGATTCAGTAGGAAACAGCACATGGCACACAATAAGCAGAATACTCAGCTTGAAACCATTTACAGTGAAACAGAGATTATTGGACACCCCCACCAGTCTCGGTCAAGCTGTGTTAAGAATACCGTTGAAAGAAAAGGAGTTCAACGTGCGAGTGGCGGAATGAAGAAGATGGGCATGGTAAATGTCTCACGTTCTAGAAATAAACAGGAGGTAATACAGTAAGAACATGTCAACTGAACCGAGGAATGGATATAACTCATAAAAATCTGTTGTATCGTACCCACCAACGAGAAAATATCCATATTATCGGGTTCGGCTATGAAATAGAGAGCACTATAAAAGTACTACAATCGTGTAAATTGAAGTGAAAAACATGAACCCAATAAGAAAAATAAGATGGCTTGAAGATACAGAGTGGCAGAAAAAACAAAACAAATAGACCAAAAAAATGTATTATCTTATTCGTGGCTCTAATTTTCAGTAGCCATAGTACATATTTATCGGAATAAAATTCATTCACCAGCTGCAAATATATTTTTGTAGCGCTATACCGGTATTTGCAACTGACGACTGAATTTTATTATGTAGCCGCGCGGGATTAGTTGAGCGTTATGGGCGCTGCAGTCATGCACTGTGCGGCTGGTCCCGGCGGAGGTTCGAGTCCTCCCTCGGGGATTGGTTTGTGTGTTTGTCCTTAGGATAATTTAGGTTTAGTGTGTAAGCTTAAGGACTGATGACCTTAGCAGTTATGTCCCATAAGATTTCACACACATTTGAGGAACACATATTATGTAAAAAAACAAATGTTGTGGTTTACCAGAAGCTCCCGACATATAACAGCTAGAACAAACATGGCGCGATACCATCTGAATACAGTGCACACGGGCAAGTGTCAAATGGAAAGGATAATACAATCGCTGAAGCTTTGTTTAACAGTAACTGTACTTGAAGGCTATTGTCGGGAACTACTGTAGCGAGTTTCATACTGCTTCCATTAACAGAGAGAGTGATTTACGAAAAGGTTTATGGATATAATATACAGGGTTTTCTTAAAGTTGCTGTACAGTTACTAAGTATGTTGTAAATGATGTATACGGGTGCTGTACAAGACTGGATCCGCTTTCTGGCAAGCCTGACTGTGATTCTCTTCTCACGTATGCAGTTACTTCAATTTTTTAAGCGAGAAAGCGTGTGTGGGCGATAGCGGTACGCTACAGATTTTCATGCTGCGCAAAGAAAAATGTCTAGTGGACTTAAGTCCGGTAGCCGATGGGGCCATACTTATAGATTTTCTGACGTGGCATGTTCCCCAAAAAAATGTTCCAGAACACCCATAGTATTGTCAGCTGTGTGCGCAGAAGTACAATGGTGTTGAAACCGTGAGTAGTTGATTTCGTCTTCCTTTAACTGATGAATGAGATAGTGACTCGTTAAACAGTAATCTTAGCTATTCACGGTTTATTCAACAATCAAACGTCCAATAATGCGCCTTCTGTATGTTGTTAACCACCACTCCAGTTTAATGAACATGCAATGGCGTTCCAAGAACAGCACGAGAATTCTCCGTTGGCCCTATTCGTGTGTTTCGTGTTTTAACATGACCAGAGAGGTGTAACCAGGCGTTGTCTGTATATAGGATGTCAATATTCAGCGATATGACAGGAGTGATCGTTCGAAACAAAAAGAAGCCAAGTAAACATGGGTTCTTAAACTCGTATCATAAGAGCTATCAGAACTTCGCTGTCTTCGATAGTGAGAAACAAAACTCTTCTACTGAAAGCTCTTTCCTTTGCATATTTTAAGATGTGGCAGTATGGACCAAAACAAGCAAAAAGGGTTTAGTAAACAAGGACTGTAAAATGCATACCTTAAGAGCTTGTTCATCTTCGGCAATTTGAAACACAACTCTTCTAATGAACAAGCGCTCATAACGACTTAGGTACGCATTTTAGAGCACATGTTCACTTTTTTTCTTGTCTTGGACCATGATACAATTTCCTAAATTATGGAAAGCAAAGAGTGTGCAGTATGAGAGATTTGTTTCACAGTATCGCAGATCAATAACTGCTCATAGCTCTTAAGGTAACCGCCGGCCGCGGTGGTCTAGCGGTTCTAGGCGCTCAGTCCGGAACCACGCGACTGCTACGGTCGCAGGTTCGAATCCTGCCTCGGGCATGGTTGTGTGTGATGTCCTTAGGTTGGTTAGGTTGAAGTAGTTCTAAGTTCTAGGGGACTTATGACCACAGATGTTGAGTCCCATAGTGTTCAGAACCATTTGAACCATTTTCTTAAGATAAGCGACTTAGAGCCCATGTTTACTTGACTTTTTGTTTCGAATGATCATTTCTGTCATTTCTGTCGCTGAATATTGGCCATTCCTCCTGGAACACTCTGAAGGAGGTGACATCAAGAATATCAATGGTATTCTTCTCAATTAAAGATGTTAACCATCTACAGTAACGGATTCGCTTTTTATGATCCGTATCTTTCAATTCTTGCACTGCTGTCACTCGCGAACAATTTAAATGTTTGTGATACCGTTGCACACAAGTTTTCACGCCGGAAATCTTTTTTGGGCCATCATAACTAATAATTTCGCTTGACTCTGGTGCACAGATCTGGAGTATCCAGCAACTCCTGTTCGATTAGTTTAGGTGGTCTTCCATTTCGTTCCACATGTAACACTGAGTCTACATCTCGAAGTTTGTCAATAAGTCGACGAACAGCATTAGTTTAGGGTACAGCTGTTTCAGGGAATTTTTCAGCAGTGCCTCCTGCACTAAGTCCGTCTACTTATCGCCTGGTGGAAACGCAGGTTTAACAACAAAAATACGTTGTTCTAGTTCAAAGCACAGTAATTAAAAAAAACTGCACATTTAAACGCTATACATTGTGTTCATTATATCTGATTAAGTGAACCAGACAGTTAACATGTTAATCAAGAGTAGATAGAGTTAAAAAAAAAAACAACCGTATATCTATTAAAAACAGTTGTGTCAACTTGTGTTCTTTCAAATTTGTTTAAAACTTCCATCGTAGTCTACATCTGTAGTCATAGTCCAGTGCACAGCGGCTTTCCGCGCGCACTACATTACCGCCACGCCAGATAGTAGATATTTAGTCCGCAGCTTGTGGTCTAATGGAGGAGTGGAGGCCAGCTGCTCAGCTCTAGTTGACGTGGCAGCCGGCACGGTGGCTCACCCTGTTCAACCAGAGGGTTCGAACATATCCAACGATCAATTAGGAACAAAATGAGATCAGAAAAAAGTGGCTAGCCTTGCTACCTATGCATCACGGCGTCCAGGGTTCGATTACCGGCCGGGTTGGGGATTTTTTCCTCCCAGGAACTGCGTGTTTGTGTTGTCATCATCATCATTCGGAATCTGGCGAGATTGGAACTGGAATGACGGAGAACTTGTCAGGACGCCGATGACCTCGACGTTGAGCGCCCCACAAACCAACATCATCATCATCATCATAGATATTTGACGCTACCAGCGCGAAGCTGCTGCATATCGCTCGCTAGCTGTTACTACACTCTCCAGTCACATTAATGTAACCAGTTGTGAAAAGCCTGAAAAATAACCTTTTGCAGCGAGGAGCGCGGCGAGATGTGCATGAAGATGGTCAGTGACCGTTCTGGAAGGTGCCGCCAGTAGTGTGGAGTCATACCGACTCCAGTGCCGTGGCGAGCTGCGCCAGTTTCCTCGGTTCAGGATCCATGTCACGAACAGCCTGATCGAGCTGAGACAATACATTCTCTATTGGGTTGAAATCAGTGACCAAGTGGCCAAGGGAGTACGGTACATTCTTTGTGTGCCCTTCGAAAACCACTCTTGAAAACTGCGAGCTGTGAGACACTTGGTGTGCTGCTGGTAGATGCTGTCGTGCCGAGGAAAAACGAACTGTGTGTAGGGGTGGGCATGGTCCGCAAGGGTAGATACATGCTTGTATTGAACCACTGTGCCTTACTGAATGACGAGATCGTCTAGGGAACATCACGGAAACCTTTCCAGACCTGTGATTGTTGCAGGCTGTTATTTTTATACGTATCACACCGTACACGCCAACGACAATCTGTACGATAGAGCATAAGACCTGTCATCACGCCCTGTTGCGGTGCTGGCGAGCAGATTCCAGCCTTTGTCGCCGATGGCAGAATGGATGCATGGACCAGGCACCTTCTACAAAGGGCTATTGACAGCAGCGTTTGCTGAACGGTCGTTGAGGACACGTTTGCTGCTAGCCCCTTGGTTCAACTGGGCGTCACCCATGAAGTGGCAAATGGAACATAGAGGAGAGTCCGTTAGTCCGATGACGTGAAGACGTTGATTTGTGGCGAATTTTCCACCTGCGATGTGGTTCCGTGTTACCCGGACGTTGGAGGGAATGGAAGGCTGGTGGATATGACGCAAAACCGTCGGCCACTACTTGAATGGACGTCTGAGTTCGATGTTGGTTGCTGCATACCTAACGAAGCAGTGAGGAGAATGCGTGTTCGGTAAGTGGGTGTGAGCATATCTGAAGCCGACGATGAAATCAGAAATGGGCGTCAGACGGTGCTTGATGTGTCCGACTGGTACTGGTGGCGTTCAGGCAGCGGGCATAAGAATTCCAGCAAGATGCGCGTAAGTGAGGTGCCCCCGTTCCAATACCTGTGCATAGTGGACATGTTCAAGGACGCCTCTCGGAGTCGCATATTGACAAGGCCAAGGACTCCCGCTCGCGGAGGGAGGGTGAGCTCTTCGTAGCGCGCCTTAAAAAGCGTACCGGCCGTAAGAAAGTATCTGAAAACAGCCTGGAGGCTGCGTCCAATAGTTGACCTCAGCGGTAGCACCTGCGCATTGTGGACCATTCTGGATGCTACATGTTGATTGAGGTATTGGACACGTTATAAAGAATCGAGTCGGTTGAGGAGATTTTGTCGCACCACCGTGATGATAACTTGGATTGCACACCGAAAGTTGATGGCAGTGTAGCAGCGCACGGTGGAGGTGAAAATGATACCAAGGTACCTCGACAGTTACACGACTATTTGCCCGTACACATCCTCGAGCCGTCGTTCACCCCTGTCACTTTTGGCCCTTGGTGCCGATCTTGGATAGCGCCATTTTGGTATGTAAGGAGTACTTTAAAAACGACGGCACGCGAACTGTTCACAAACTTAGCCGCTTTGCAAGTGCTTCCACTCTTGGCCCCTCCTGGACGCCAGAAAAAAGTTTCCGCAGTACGGCAACGACTGCACTGTTTTCCCTATCCCCCGACAACGCACTCTACACTGCTAGCGCCGCACCTGCCATCTGTGGGTGATTACTGCACTTTGACGTAAAACAAAGACGGTGGTCACCTTAATGTGGCGCAGCTGTCTATAACTTTACGCCTTCTTCCAGACGTAACCTCGTGACATAATTATGTTGAATTCTCCGTTCTTTACAGGAATCTAAGGCCGAAATCAAGCATTTAACTTAAATAAATCCAATAGATTGCTTCAGATGGAAGGCTCTTTGTTGCACCATAACCTACATTATGTCACTACAACAACTAGTTCTTATGTTGCATACTAGTACATCCGGATGCAACATAAAATTGCTCGTAAACATTCCACCATTTTCATATCAATGTTTTTACACATATTAAATTCACAAGCTTCCATCGTGGATTTCAGGTTTCCGCATTTGGTTCTCTGTTAAGCAATTATCGAAGACATTATTAACATTTATTAGAAGTTAGAATCATTCTTATATGCTTCGACTTCATAGGAAAGCCTCCGTGATATAAGTGCTACAAGCGTCGTAGGGGAACGCTGCACAACTAGACACTTTCTTAAAAAACATTCTTAAGTTCTTGGGATGTTACTGTCGATATACAAGGATAATGTTCATCGATACAGATAACTAGTTTCATCAACAAGACGACAGCTTCTGCACTTCAATTACCCCAGCATGCAGCAGGCAGCAGCTGGTGTTAATCAGTACAACGGAAAAATGGCTAAAGTTGCAAATTTCACTTTTATTTACTTGATGACTAGTTTCGGGTCGGAACTCGTTTTCAAATCATACGGATAACATTTTGACCATCTGGATGATTTGAAAATGGGCCCCGACCCGAAACTCGTCATCAAATGAGTAAAAGTGGAACTCTATCGGGAGCTGTCAACACTGGCTCACACACGTGCTTGACATCTCCGTGTTGTTGACAGTGTTCACTGAAAATCTGACGCTGTTCACGACCCTTATATATCAGACCTGCTAGAAGCGTTAAACACGAAGAACACTAAAGCTGTCATGAGGCCTGCGACCTTTCTGTCACAGAGGATCGCAACGCCAATAATTCACGTACTCATCGATGATGTGTAGACGTACGAAGTAATTATTGACTTTCGCCCAAATCTTCATAGTACTTTTTTTGTTCTTTTTTGTTTTTAGGCGCTGTATTTGAACACACGCTGTTACACAAAGAGACAACAACAGGATAAGAAATTTTGTCTGATCGAAAAAAGCGTTCAGCTCTAATGGTTCAAATGGCTCTGAGCACACATCTGAGGTCATCAGTCCCCTGGACTTAGAACTACTAAAATCTAACTAACCTATGGACATCACACACATCCACGCCCGAGGCAGAATTCGATCCTGCGACCGTAGCAGCAGCGCGGTTCCAGGCAGAAGGGCCTAGAACCGCTCGGCCACCACGGCCGGCTCAGCTCTAATGGTTTCCATGTTTTGTCAGTGGAGTGTAACACAATCATATTAGGTACTGGTAGACAGTGAATGTGATTTATAAGAGTGAGCTGATGCGGACGTGATACTGTAGCTCACGTGAAGCGTTATCGCAGTCATCAGAGACTTGTAATCTACTCACACAGCGTTAGAAACTTCTTAATGAGGAATTTAGTTGTGAATATTCATGGAGCCAAAGGATCCAGGCGTTCAAAATCTCCAGAGCTGCAGCACTGCGCAACAGTTACCGCGGTTTGATGAATAATAAGTTCGATGAATATGCATTTTTGAACAGCCTGAGGCACATCCTGTTGGGCGATGCTTGCCATGTTACCTTACGGGAACTTTGCCTGCGAACTACCTTTGGGCAGATCCCTGCGTTCCGTGGCATGACTTGCTGTAGTGTGCTTTTGCCCTTCCATGGGATCATCTTCCACATCGTCCAAAATTTGCAATGGGTTTTCCATCGGTCGACCGCTACGCTGCACATTTAATTAGCGAACAACCACATCATGACAGTTGGAAAATTTTATTCTTGGCGAATACGTCTACAATGTTTACAGTATTCTTCTGTGTGGTTACGGTAAACGACACGGTACTGAAAAACTTACGGTATTTCCGATGATAAAAGAAATTATCATTATTGTCGATTTACAGAATCTTAGAAAAAAGACCTTAAGACAGTTGTACGATACGTTTGTTTCATTTAAAAGCAGAGAAAACAATTATAATGAGTTCCTTAAGAAATGCCTATCCTAGTCAGCAGATTCTTCAATTTCTACACCGGTGACATATTTCTATTTGTTTTCATGAATATTGAAACATATAGGATGCCATTGTGGGAGTCCTCCTATCCTGTACTGATCCTATCATATATCTGTACCTGCTATATACCTGTACATCGTCTACGAAAGTTCATTTTACACAATCTCATTTTTAGATGGACAATGTTCCCCCTCTGCCGCTCCCGGATACTTTAGGTTCTGTTCCACTAAGATTTACGTTTTGCTGGTATGAATATTGCATGGATAATCATAATAACTCAACGGCCTAGTGTAAGTCTTTCAATTGGGTGGCATTTGGGAGGCTCTCGTATCGCTAACCCATCCTACTGATCGTACCGGTAAAAGGGGACGTAGGGTCGGAACCAAATATGGTTCCTGGTGAAACTTTAAAGCGTTCATAGATTTAACCTGGGTTGAAAGTAGGCCCAGAATACTGGGATCGATCCCACACCGTTTGGGTTCCAGACACGAGTCTTACGAAAAGACCACTAGCGCCGACCGTTCAATGAGATTGTTCCCTCCTTTATTCTTTCAAGTGACCCTTCCCTTCCTGCACTGTCTAATCGTTGAACATTTAACACCCTTCATGTTCTAGGAGAGTGTGACGCTAGCAGATACTGTAGGATACCTTGAAGATGTAGCTAGCATGAAGTTGGGAAGCCCTGATTTCGGTATCTAAACCCACACGACTACTTTGCAATTAACACTTAAGTGCCTGGCAGAGGGTTCACACTCTTTCCCTACCATTCCACTCTCGAACAACGCACGAGAAAAACGATCACTAAAATCTTTCCGTGGAAGCTTTGAGATCTCTTATTTTGTTACGAAGGTAGTTTATTCCTATCCAGGTGGGCATCAAAAAAACATTTCTGCACTCTGCGAAGGAAATTGGAAATCGATATTTCGTGACAAGGTTTCGCTGCATTGAAAGGCGTCTTCGTTTTAGTGATTGCCAACCCAATATGCGTATCGTATCCGTCATCCTCTCTCCCCTACTTCGCTAGTATATAAAACTAGCTGTTCTTCTTTGGACGTTTTCGATGATCTCTGTCAATCCTGTCTAACAAGTATCCTATACCGTACAACAGTACTCTAGTAGAGTACGCACTAACTTAGTGTAGGCAGTCTCCTGAGTACATTTATAATGTCTTCTGTGGACTAATGTCTTGCTAGGTGGTAGCCTTTAAATCGGCCGCGGTCCGTTAGTATACGTCG
The DNA here is from genome assembly GCF_023897955.1 of Schistocerca gregaria. NCBI lineage: Eukaryota > Metazoa > Arthropoda > Insecta > Orthoptera > Acrididae > Schistocerca > Schistocerca gregaria. Next base: position 502,116,255 of record NC_064925.1, on the reverse strand, counting down.
GACCCGCGTGTCGCCACTATCAGTGATTGCAGACCGAGCGCCGCCACACGGTAAGTCTAGAGAGACTTCGTAACACTCGCCCCAGTTGTACAGCCGACTTTGCTAGCGATGCTTCACTGACTTCTACGCCCTCATTTGCCGAGACGATAGTTAGCATAGCCTTCAGCTACGTTATTTGCTACGACCTAGCAAGGCGCCATGATCAGTTTCTACTGATATTGTAAATCATGTACCGTCAAGAGCGACGTTCGTCATTAATGGATTAAAGTTAAGTATTCCAGCAGCTACGTCCGTTTTTCTCAATTCTAATTCTATTGTCATGTTCCAGACCTCACGCCAGCCTGCGTGAGCTGAAACGCGTGCATTTCGGCCTCCTTTATTAACCCTGTGTTGGCTCTCCTGCCAACCACATCTTCTATATGTTCAGTCAACAAAACGCAGTCTATGGTTCGTCTTCCCCACAACGTTATCTATGTAATCGTTCCCATTTACGTTGGTAGTAACTATAGTACTTACGTATTCGCTTTAGAATGTTCAAATGTGTGCGAAATCTTATGGGTTTTCAGTGCTAAGGTCATCAGTCCCTAAGCTTACACGCTACTTAAGCTAATTTATCCTAAGGACAAACACACACACCCATGCCCGAGAGAGGACTCGAACCTCCGCCAGGACCAGCCGCATAGTGCATGACTGCGGCGCCCCTGACCGCTCGGCTAATCCCGCGCGGCTATTCTTTTTAGAGCTCACGTTGATGACATCATACTCGTCATTATGTACAGTCAACTGCCACTTTATCACAATACCGATGCCTTGTCTACAGCATTTAGCAATGGGTTTTGATCTTCTGATGACTTAGTTAGACGGTAAATGATGGGATCATCGGCAAATAGTATAAGAGGGCTGCCCATTTATATAGATTGGAAACAACAGAGGTCCTATAACACTTCACTGACAACCGCCAGATATTACTTCTGTTTTACTCAATGACTTGTCACCAGTAACTACAAACTATGATCTTTCTGCCAGAAAATCACGAAACCAGTCGCATAACTGAGACGATACTCAGTAGACACGCAGATTGATTAGAAGCCGTTTATGAGGAACGATATCAAAAGCCGTCTCGAAATCTGGAACCAGTTTGAGTTCCCCCTTCGACAGAACTCATTACTTCACGAGATTAAAGAGCTAGTTGTGTTTCACGAGAACGATATTATCTGAATCCGTGCTGTGTGTCAACAGGTCATTTACTTGCGGTAATTTATAGTGTTCCAATACAGTACATGTTAGAAAATACTATTGCAAATCTATATCAGTAATATGGGTCTGTAAATCAGCAGATTACTCCAATTTTCTTCCTTCAGTATTGGTGTCACCTGTGCAACTAAACAGTCTTTGAGATCGGATCTTTCGCTGAGCGAGCAGCTGTATTTGACTGCTAGGTATGGAGCTATTACAGCAGCATACTCTAAAGTAACCAGCCTAATATACAGACTGCAACGGGGCTCAAGTATATACGCCAGCAGCCCTATCATCATAATCGAGAACGATGACAGTTTGCTCATTCCATTATTACAAGACAAAGCGTCTACACTAAACAGACGAGCACATTATCCTGACAGTAGACTCAAGAAGAGAATATGAAAATATGATATGAATCATATCGTTAAGGCTAACCGGCCATTGACTTTCTTCTGTGCTGGATACACACGCATTGCCCAAACTCTTACGGGACTCGGTAAGATTGTCTGCAGAGAGTAATGAGTGTAGTGGGCAGGTGCACTACGAATGTAGTGTGTGGGCATGAAGTTGAGAATGTGGGTCTCAGGGTGAGCGTGCAAGGGATAAATCCCTGCTGTCGTACTAGGCTCTGTGCCGTCGGTGGCTCAGGCGGATAGAGCGTCTGCCATGTAAGCAGGAGATCCGGGGTTCGAGTCCCGTTCGGGGCACACATTCTCAACTGTCCCAGTTGATGTATATCAACGCCTGTTGACAGCTTAGGGTCTCGATTTAATTACTATTTAAGAAGGGAATATCCAGCCAACAGTGCCCCTTTGTCTGCCGACCAGCAGCCTTAAGCACTAGCTCTGCTGTCACCATTTCCTATTAGCTAACTCATGTCAAAGCTCAGACGACTTTGTAAGGTATAGCTCACAGAGTCAACCAAAGATGTACTATCCCTACAGACAGAGAAGTGACCTCAAATTCTTTGACAAAGACACGTATGAGTCGACATGCGCTTGCATACGCGGCATGAAAGGTGACTAGCTACACAGGCCACTTGAACTCACATGCCATTTGAAATCATATATGTCATTTGCCGCCATGTGGTTGTGATGATAAGAGATGATTAGCGGTTAATGTGTCGCCGGCAGTGAAGAAGCGAAAGATCAGCTATGTAAGAGGGAGATGTTTACCTGAGGATCGAAATCGCCAGCGTGTGTATCGAAAGGAATGAATAGATTCGAAAGATTTTGAAAAAAGAATGATCTAAATCTGGATCGTGACCGGTTTCGAATCCCGCTCCTCCAAAACACACTTCTAGTAGGTCAGCCGCTCCTCAATCTCAATCTAGCTCGTGCGGTTATGAAGCACCTCAACGGGAAGCATTTAACCACTGCATTTTCATCTGAAGATAATGCTAAAAATAGATACTGTTTATGAAACTGCTTTTAGCTCATGAAATTGTGGAACAAATATTGTATAATGTAAAATATAATAACATCAGCTTCTAATGGTTGTCCAAGATACCGAAGAACAGGTGTAATGGTAGCAGGATCGGTGACGCAGATTACACCAGGTATATGTGACTACTTTGCACGGAGGGGCGGATAGAGTGGAACTTCCCACTGGAACTCGTAAAGTTATTGAAATCTTCTGTTATGCTGTAAAGCGCTTAATACTTTCAAAAAGTTCAAACATTCCATCCCCGTCTGTGGAGAACGTGTTCAAAGGGACTGGAGTACGTTATTGACTGATGTTCCTTAAAGCATGTGCCCGTTCGGGTACGTTAAGTCACTGCTTTATAACTTTGAACGCAATTTAGGACGGTTTCGGTTGTCGTTATTTTGAAGGCAAAGAATATGTCGTCAACGACGTATCCTGGCTACAATCACGACTTTAGTTTCGCTTACCGTCTACAGAGTATTTTCATTTGTCAATTATGAGTCTGTAGATAAGGGCTACAGGTGTACGTGATATTACTGCAATTCTACCAATAACCTTTACCCTCCTGACACACAACGTTTCAGTTCGCCGATGTAAATGCTGCCCATAAAATTCAGCTGTCGTTTCAAGAAATGATAACTTGGAAACTATTACAGACAGAGAATTTCGGTTTGTTTTAAAAGATTAAGCATATTTCAGAGTTATTTCTCTTTGTCCTTTGCTATAAATATAGCTGTGAGTGCATCAAAATGGTGACAGAGCAGGAAAAAAGCAATGTGTCATCTGTTACGCAGAGCAAAAATCATTGACAACTGTAACTGTAAATGGCAATTATCGACGCAAATATGGGAGGACATCTGAAGAAAAAAAGATAGTTGTGGTTCAGGAACTGTAAAAAATGGTGATATTTGGTTTGTGGGGCGATCAACTACGTGCTTATCAGCGCCCATACGAATTCCCAATCTTTGCACTGTCCAGTCTCGCCACTTTCCCGAATTATGATGAAATGACGAAGACAACATAAACATACTGTCTGTGGATGGAGAAAATCCCCTACCCGGCCGGGAATCAAACCCGGAACCCTGTGCTTACGGGGCAACAACGCTATCCACTAGATCACGAGCTGCGGAATAAAGTGTAAATAGACAGTCATTGTTAAACACCTTCCTCGAACTGATAGTGGACGTACCTTTGCGTCTCAAGTAATCGTTGACAGAGTGCAAGTAGGATTTCAATGCAGCACTCAGAAGTCAGCTCGTCTTGCACCATGTGAATTGTAGGAATCAAGATCAACTGTCCATAAATTGCTGTACAGAGTGTGGCAAATAAAACTGACCGACAGAACAGAGTTCTAGGATACAAAGGAACACAGCAGACAAATGAAATACAGTACTATAGCAGATGCTGTAAGTGATCAATCTATTGGCACTTTTGGGCCCCAGTCAGCAAGTTGCTTAAGGCGGATCAAAACTGGACTCCTGGAATTGCTGCAGTCTCATCCGCAATATCCTGCTGTAGTCAGTGACGACTATGTGGATTTTTGCGATGTACATTAGACCTGAGGGCTTCCCACGCAGAGTAATCCCACACTGACGGATCAGGTGACCTTGGTGGCTAGCTGGGGCAGCAAACTCTAAGCTCTAAGAACTCCGTCAGGCGTGAAGAATGTGTAAATGTGCTCCAGGGTTCGGTCGGCTGTACGGGCAGTTATTCCATCCTCATGGAAGTAATTTTAGGTCACGGGGTGTGGCTATAGATTTATATGCATGTCCAATTGTATCCACCCGTCCTGGCCTCTATTTTTCCCACTCTGTATAAGCGGTCACGCCTTTTTCGACACAAAGTGCGAATGGTCCAGGCATTTTAGTCAAACGATCGTAGTATGTGGTACACATTCAAGTGTTTCATGCTGGCCTCCGTAGGTGCTGAAAATTGCTATCCAGAAAGTGCATCTTTCACAAGAAGTAACACTGCACATTTCGAGACATATGAACCACCACAACAATAGGATTTAGGACTCCTAAAACCCACACAACACACGGGGATAGCCCGATGTATGGTATGGCCTAATGCACTACAGGGTGAGACATCTATTTTTCTTCGCAGAGAAAACCACACTGGGAAATGTTCAGCTGGTTATATTGGGTCAGTTGCTACTATCAAATTGAAGAGCTGTAGCCGTCCATCACCTTCCAGCAAACTGGTGTACCTTAACAATGGAGTTTAAAGGTGTGGTATGCGTTGAACGAGACATTTCCAGATAGGTGGATGGGTGAAGATGGCGTTGTCACATTGTCCCAGCGTTCTTCTGTCGTCATGCCATTAGACTTCTTTTCCTGGGGTTATGTCAAGGTTCGTGTGTACACAAAACCAGTTAGTGACAAGGCTACTCTAATGTATCGATGAAGCAACTAGAATTGTACATACTGCAATGCTGAACAATACACGGTTAGAACTACAGGGTATTACACGATGTTCTGTCAATTTCATGTTTGAATAACGTGAGTTAAAAATAAGATACAGCGACATGGCCCCGTCTATTAGTAGTGCGTAGTGTGAAGTTCCATCCCGTGTCCAGGTCAGTAATGATGTCGTACTGGTAGAAGCAACATCGTACATTCCCGGCAGAGCGCCGTTCTCGCCACGGTAAATCTGTCGTATGCTTGCAACGTGTCTTTCGTAACCATTTCAAGATTCTGCCGCAGTATCCAATTCCTGCTCGTGAAACAATACTAAATTTGATAAGAAACTTCCGAGCAACTGCCAGTGCATCGAATCGAAAGTCAACCCACTCTCGGGAATACGCCCGAACTCCGAGAACGAGCAGTTTAATGGCAGGCTTTCATCGTTCGTGACGAAAAAGTGACGGTAAAGTTCCAACAAGATGGAGTCACATGCCACAATTTCGACAATACCTTGCAAGTTGACCGTGAAGCGTTTGGTAACCGTATAATCTTCAAACGCGTTTGTGCCAAATGACCGACTCGCTCGCCTGCTTTAAACATGCCATACCTTTACCTGTGGGGTTATTTGATGGCGTGAGTGTACCTCGACGGACTGAGAATCCTGCCACTGTTAAAAATCGAGTTCACGATGAAACTTCCAGAATTCCTTCAACAGTTACGAAAGATGCGTTCAAAAACTGGGTGAAACACCTGGACTATGGTCATGGTAATCATTTTTCCGATGTTGTAATTCATGAGTGAACTTGAATAAACGTTGTACTTCTATAAAACGCTCAATTTTGTTTTGCGATTAGTTTTTGCGATGTTGAAATTTGAAATCGTTAAAACACTGTGCAACACTCCGTTGCAAATCATCTATGAGGTTTTTCAAAAGTAATGGACTGCATTATTTCTTCAACAGTTCTTTATTTAACATAATAAGAATTACACACGGGAAAGAATGGTGTTTTATCTACACACCCTATTTTTCCACATAATCTCCATCCAATTCTATAGCATTCCTCCAGCGCGAAACAAGGGCGTGTATCTCCTGTCGGTGCCAATCCTCTACTTGGGGCGGAGCCAGTGCTTCACTGTGTGAATCACCTTAAAATATCCTCCATGAATGGCTCCTTCAATGATCCAAGCAAGTTAAATCAGCAGCTCGCTTCAACATGTCAGGTTTGACAGCCATGGATGCTCTCCCTGATCGCTGCAAATCGTGGAACTCCCCCGAACCGCCTTCTGATGACCTCACTCTCCGTGCGCAGCGGCTAACTGCTCCATAGACTTTGCACATGCGTTTGTGAATATTTCCCACACTTTTATTGTCTGCAGTGAGAAATTCAATGACAGCACGTTGCTTGTAAAGTACATCACCTGCAGACGCCCCTTTGAAACTGTCCCGCAGCTACACTATACGTCGAAAGTGACGGAAACATGGCGCGTTCACTCAGGAGGCTTCAAATAATACATACGTAGCATTTCGTATTCGTAGCATTGTTTTCGGCTGTGAAAAAAATACGGTGCATTACTTTCTGGGCCGCGCGGGATTAGCCGGGCGGTCTAAGACGCTGCAGTCATGGACTGTGCGGCTGATCCCGGCGGAGGTTCTAGTCCTCCCTCGGGCATGGGTGTGTGTGTTTGTCTTTAGGATAATTTAGGTAAAGTAGTGTGTAAGCTAAGGTACTGATGACCTTCGATGTAAAGTCCAGTTTTCTTTTTTGTTTTTTTTTTTTACTTTATGGGCATCCCTCATAGTTATACGAGCGATAAATGATCTGCATAACAGGAAAATAAAACCTTAAATGTTATTAAAAGTTTTACAACAAACCACGGTAATCTAATAGTTTTCAAGTTATGATTTTTAAAAGTGACGCTGAGCCTTTATGGACATACATCAGGTGGTGAGAAAATTATTAGAAAATGATGAAGATAATGAGAGTTTGTTTGAAAGACTGGGAGTTGACTTTTATCCTAAATAATGCACTTAAACAAACGAAAACCTCAGACATATTTGGACCAGATAATAAATCACGCCCATCCCCATGAACCATGGACCTTGCCGTTGGTGGGGAGGCTTGCGTGCCTCAGCGATACAGATAGCCGTACCGTAGGTGCAACCACAACGGAGGGGTATCTGTTGAAAGGCCAGACAAACGTGTGGTTTCTGAAGAGGGGCAGCAGCCTTTTCAGTAGTTGCAGGGGAAACAGTCTGGATGATTGACTGACCTGGCCTTGCAACATTAACCAAAACGGCCTTGCTGTTCTGGTTTTGCGAACGCTGAAAGCAAGGTGAAACTACAGCCGTAATTTTTCCCGAGGCATGCAGATTTGCTGTATGATTAAATGATGATGGCGTCCTCTTGGGTAAAATATTCCGGAGGTAAAATAGTACCCCATTCGCATCTCCGGGCGGCGAGTACTCAAGAGGACGTCGTTATCAGGAGAAAGAAAACTGACGTTCTACGGAACGGAGCATGGATTGTCAGATCACTTAATCGGGCAGGTAGGTTAGAAAATTTAAAAAGGGAAATGGATAGGTTAAAGTTACATAAATTGGGAATTAGTAAAGTTCGGTGGCAGGAGGAGCAAGACTTTTCGTCAGGTGAATAAAGGGCTATGAATACAAAATCAAATAGGGTACTGCAGGAGTAGGTTTAGTAATGAATAAAAAAATAGGAGTGCGGGTAACCTACTACAAACAGCATAGTGAACGCATTATTGTGGCCAAGATAGACACGAAGCCCACGTCTACTACAGAAGTACTGCAGATGACGAAGAAAAAGATGAAATGTATGATAAGATAAAAGAAATTATTCAGATAGTGAAGGGAGATGAAAATTTAATAGTCATGGGTGATTGGAATTCGATAGTAGGAAATGGGAGAGAAGGAAACGTAGTAGGTGAATTTGGATTGGGGTTAAGAAATGAAAGAGGAAGCCGTCTGGTAGAATTTTGCACAGAGCACAACTTAATCATAGCTATCACTTGGTTCAAGAATCATGAAAGAAGGTTGTATACATGGAAGAACCCTGGAGATATTTGAAGGTTTCGGATAGATTATACAATGGTGAGATTTAGGAACCAGATTTTAAATTGTACGACATTTCCAGGGGCAGATGTGGACTCTGAACACACTCTATTAGTTATGAACTGTAGATTAAAACTGAAGAAACTGCAAAAAGGTGGGAATTTGAGGAGATGGGACCTGGATAAACTGAAAGAACCAAAGGTTGTACAGAGTTTCAGGGAGAGCATAAGGGAACAATTGACAGGAATGGGGGAAAGAAATACAGTAGAAGAAGAGTGGGTAGCTTTGAGGGATGAAATAGTGAAGGCAGCAGAGGATCAACTAGGTAAAAAGTCGAGGAGTAGTAGAAATCCTTGAGTAAGAGATAATGAATTTAATTGATGAAAGGAGAAAATACAAAAATGCAGTAAGTGAAGCAGGCAAAAAGGAATACAAACGTCTCAAAAATGAGATCGACAGGAAGTGCAAAATAGCTTAGAAGGGATGACTAGAGGACTAATGTAAGGATGTAGAGGCTTATCTCACTAGGGGTAAGATATATACTGCCAACATGAAAATTAAAGAGACCTTTGGAGAAAAGATAACCACTTGTATGAATATTAAGATCTCAGATGGAAACCCAGTTCTAAGCAAAGAAGTGAAAGCAGAAAGGTGGAAGGAGTATATAGGGGGTCTATACAAAGGCGATGTTCTTGAGGACAATATTATGGAAATGGAAGAGGGTGTAGATGAAGATGAAATGGGAGACATGATACTGCGTGAAGAGTTTGACAGAGCACTGAATGACCTGTGTCGAAACAAGGCCCCGGGAGTAGACAACATTCCATTAGAACTACTGACGGCCTTGGAAGTGACAGTCCTGGCAAAACTGTACCATCTGGTGAGCAAGATGTATGAGACAGGCGAAATTCCCTCAGACTTCAAGAAGAATATTATAAGGCAAATCACAAAGAAAACAGGTGTTGACAGATGTGAAAATTAGTAAACTATCAGTTCAATTAGTCACAGCTGCAAAATACTAACGCGAATCCTTTACAGACGAATGGAAAAACTGGTTCTCTTTTAACTACTGAATGTGACAGAGGTAAAATAGAGGGAGCAAAATGCTATTTACAATTTGTACAGAAAGCAAATGGCAGTTATAAGAGACGAGAGACACGAAAGGAAAGCAGTGGTTGGGAAGGGAGTGAGACAGGCTTATAGCCTCTCCCCTTTGCTATTCAATCTGTATATTGAGCAAGCAGTAAAGGAAACAAAAGAAAAGTTGGAAGTAGGTATTAAAATTCATGGGAAAGAAATAAAAACTTTGAGGTTCGCCGTAGACATTGTACTTCTGTCAGAGACAGCAAAGAACTTGGATGAGCAGTTGGACGGAATGGACTATGTCTTGAAAGGAGGGTACAAGATGAACATCAACAAAAGCAAAACGAGGATAATGGAATGTAGTTGAATTAAGTCGGGTGATGCTGAGGGAATTAGATTAGGAAATGAGACACTTAAAGTGGTAAAGGAGTTTTGCTATTTGGGGAGCAAAATACCTGATGATGGTCGACGTAGAGAGGATATAAAATATAGACTGGCAATGACAATGAAAGAATTTCTGAAGAAGAGAAATTTGTTAACATCGAGTATAGATTTAAGTGTCAGGAAGCCGCTTCTGAAAGTATTTGTATGGAGTGTAGCCATGTATGGAATTGAAACATGGACGGTAAATAGTTTGGACAAGAAGAGAATAGAAGATTTCGAAATGTGGCGCTAGAGAAGAATGCTGAAGATCAGATGGGTAGATCACATAACTAATGAGGAGGTAATTGAATAGAATTGAGGAGAAGAGGAGTTTGTGGCACGACAAGAAGAAGGGATTGGTTGGTAGGACATGGTCTGAGGCATCAAGGGATCACCAATTTAGTATTGGAAGGCAGCGTGGTGGGTAAAAATCGTAGAGGGAGACAAAGAGATGAATACACTAAGCAGATTCAGAAGGATGTAGGATGCAGTAGGTACTGGGAGATGAAGAAGCTTGCACAGGATAGAGTAGCATGGAGAGCTGCATCAAACCAGTCTCCGGACTGAAGACCACAATAGCAATAAATCATGACGTCATTTCAGTCAATCAGAAGCGTCCATGTTCTACGATGATCTTTGGAACCGTTTGAAATGGAGCGAGCTATAAACGTTGCCGTGGTCAATCAGACAACAGTTTAAGATTTATAGGAAGAATCCTGTGGCAATGTGGCTTCACAAAAGAAAACAGATAGCTATGGAACTGTATTTCCCTCACGAATGTGTTCCCGTGAACGACGATTGTTCGACCACATGAGTAGTGTTTGTCTGCTTCGGATTCTTAGGGAGAGACGATTAAAAGATTTCTTTATTTCACACGGGAGTGTCACAGAAACAACAGACTGTGAGAGGCGGTACAAATAATACGCTGTCGCCATGCGTACTGTTTTGCTCTCTACATTCGTAGCATCCGTACTCAGTTTCCGATCAATAAACATGCCACTCACAGCTATTTACTCTGGTGTATTGCTCACGACGGCAAAATTAAAATGATTTTGTCGTATGCGTAACTGCGGCGATAAATTATCCGATCAGAAGTATACGGACACCACTACGTAAAACGGATTTGAGCGCTAGATGCCAGGAGATTCGGACCAGCCTGTATAAAGGAGTCGCCGACTCATGTGTTGTCAGTAGAGGAACAGTTAACAGAAGAACGAGTCGATGAGGATGTCTGACTGACACCGAACGTGAAGCAGTCACTGGATGTCACCTGAATAAAAAAAATCCACCACGGTAATTTCAACCCCTCTACAGCTGCCGAAGTCGACTGCTGGTGATCTAATTGCAAAGTGGAAATTCAAAGGAAAACACACAGCTAAATAAATACGTGAGAGCCCACATATACTCGTACTGGTGGACAGAGACCATTGCACGTTGCAGAGGCTAGTTCAAAAAATCGCATAAAATCAGAGGAAGCAATCACTAGTAAGAGTTCCGTCGTTTCATAGTGCATTAAAAAGAACAGGATACTCTCGTCGAGCACCTTCTCATATGCTACTAATTTATATAGTTAGTGCTAAACCACACTTGAAATGCTGTAAAAGCCGACGCCACTGATCTGCGGATGACGATTGGTTTGGGCCGGCTATTGTGGCCAAGCGGCTCTAGGCGCTTCAGTCTGGAACCGTGCGACCGCTACGGTCGCAAGTTCGAATACTGCCTCGGGCATGGATGCGTGTGATGTCCTTAGGTTACTTAGGCTTAAGTATTTCTAAGTTATAGGGGACTGATGACCTCAGATGTTAAGTCCCATAGTGCTCAGAGCCATTTGAACCATTTTTGAGTGATTTGGGGTGTTGGAGCACGCTGTAACCTGTGGCAATCGGATGGTAGATTCAGAGTTTGGCAAATACCTACCTCCCCATCACGCTGTAATGTCAACGCCCCTATTTTGTGTAACCAGCTTATCCGAGAGTGCTCGTGGTTTATGAAGTGTTGAATATTTTTGCAGAAATGACTTTGAACACTGTATGTGAAAACTGATGAAGAAAGGACTTGTTATTATATTTTGAAATATAATTTGCAACAACACTATGTGCTATTATTTTTAAACAGTTTTCTACAGATAATAATCATATAAAAAACATAATACCGCTAAAATAATGTATTGATATTGTATTGTCAGTGAAATTTTTTTCCTTCTATTGTTCTCCATGATGTATAGAGCGACTGAGATCAAAGATTAACCTGAGGTCTGTTCTTTCAAATATTGTAAAAAATAATGGTGTTGTGTGAGGTACAAGTAATCTAAAATATAGCGTAGAATTTACTAAATGGAATTCGAGTTTATGGGATTTCATTTGTGACTAGATAACATACTACGAATGTTTTAAGTTTTGTGTCCGCAGCAAAAAGGAAAGCGGCCATTCGCGCCTGGTCCGACGAAACAGAATTATTGGTAACTGCTGAATAATATTGATATTGTGAACACCCAGAACGGTGAAGGATTCTGACATTTAATCCAGCATAAAGGGAAAGGTTGAAGTTATTGATTTTTTCTATGAGAAATTACTCTGGTAAGAATACCCATTATCGGCTGTGTTTTGTCTGCGCCATTACGTGAGTGTATGGAACGGCAATTTTAATTTTTTTGATCGATATTATAATATTTGAACTCTGATGACAAGAACCCACAGCAATTTATTATTTTTCTATTCTAACAATGAAAATAACATTCAGTAGAAAAATCTCCTATTTAACGTAAATGAAATAATTTTGTGGCTGGAGCATAACATTAATTTTTCTCTGAGTTTTTGATGAGTGACTCTAAAAAAAATATTTACACCAGTCTTCTAATGGGAAGAGGTTGTGGTGTAATACATTAATCATTTGGTGCATACATTTTAATGTCGCTTACTGAATTAATGAAGGAGCATTTCAATATTTATTTATAGTGATACAATATGACAAAATAATTTGCATCTACATTCATGCTCCGCAAGCCACCTGACGGTGTGTGGCGGAGGGTACCCTGAGTACCTCTATCGGTTCTCCCTTCTATTCCAGTCTCGTATTGTTCGTGGAAAGAAGGATTGACGGTATGCTTCTGTGTGGGCTCTAATCTCTCTGATTTTATCCTCATGGTCTCTTCGCGAGATATACGTAGGAGGGAGCAATATAGTGCTTGACTCTTCGGTGAAGGTATGTTCTCGAAACTTTAACAAAATCCCGTACCGAGCTACTGAGCGTCTCTCCTGCAGAGTCTTCCACTGGAGTTTATCTATCATCTCCGTAACGCTTTCGCGGTTACTAAATGATCCTGTAACGAAGCGCGCTGCTCTCCGTTGGATCATCTCTATCTCTTCTATCAACCCTATCTGGTACGGATGCCACACTTCTGAGCAGTATTCAAGCAGTGGACGAACAAGCGTTCTGTAACCTACTTCCTTTGTTTTCGGATTGCATTTCCTTCGGATTCTTCCAATGAATCTCAGTCTGGCATCTGCTTTACCGATGATCAAATTAATATGATCATTCCATTTTAAATCACTCCGAATGCGTACTCCCAGATAATTTATGGAATTAACTGCTTCCAGTTGTTGACCTGCTATTTTGTAGCTAAATGATAAGGGAACTGTGTTTCTATGTATTCGCAGCACATTACACTTGTCTACTTTGAGATTCAATTGCCATTCCTTGCACAATGCGTCAATTCGCTGCAGATCCTCCTGCATTTCAGTACAACTTTCCATTGTTACAACCTCTCGATACACCACAGCATCATCCGCAAAAAGCCTCAGTGAACTTCCGATGTCATCCACAAGGTCATTTATGTATATTGTGAATAGCAACGGTCCTATGACACTCCCCTGCGGCACACCTGAAATCACTCTTACATCGGAAGACTTCTTTCCATTGAGAATTACATCCTACGTACTTTTATCTAGGAACTCCTCAATCCAATCACACAATTGGTCTGATAGTCCCTATGCTCTTACTTTGTTCATTAAACGACTGTGGGGAAGTCAAGAAACACGGCATCTACCTGGGAACTCGTGTCTATGGCCCTCTGAGTCTCGTGGGCGAATAGCGCGAGCTGGGTTTCACTCTACCGTCTTTTTCGAAAAACATGCTGATTCCTGCAGTTATAGTTCTACAGTTATAGTTGGGCTCAGCAGAACATAAATAAGAATTATCAAAGATTTTTTATTTCTTTTAAATAATACTGTTATTCTTGCAGCTACATTTTTATACGTTTTACAATAACACACACACTACCACAGCAACTTTAAACAAACAGGACAAAACCCAGCACAATGTATACCGCTAACAGGGAAGGGCAGGGATGGTGTTACGGGAAAAGGGGGGGGGGGGGGGGGCGGTTAGGATGTGATATCCGCATTGCGATTAAGAGAGCGCTAACTGCGGAAGGATATAAACACTCATTGCCACATTGTACACAATACAGCGAAGGAAAATTTCAGATGCGATGATTCTATCAGCATGACAACGCATTTTGTCATTAAGTAACATCAGTGAGGTAAGATATCGCTCCAGCCCCAGCATCCAACGTCACTTCTTGGTTTCAGCTCTTCTGGAATAGTAATCTACCGTTCTTTCACAGACATTAAGACACACTATTGAAAATGTCCCCAGATGACTTTAGTCCGTCATAAAGGCGAATGCTTGACACAGCCCATATTGATATCCAATAACAGATGTCTAGATATTTTTCATCAGGCAGTGTGATTATTCTCGTGTACCATCCAGCATCCAGCAATGTGACAGGAAGAGAGGAAAATGTTCCTCGTGCAGAACCGTACGGTCACTTACGGAGCATAGGAGTATGTGGGCTAGTATGTAATTGAAGGCTTTTCTTCTGACAGCACATTCTCAACAGCGCGATGCCTTAAACTGACTGATGTTCTTGTGCGTTATCTGTGTTGGCTCAGTAAATTGCTCCATTCGCAACGATTTCACGTTATTTTATTACGAGCGTCCCATTGTGTGAACGGACAAAGGAATGAATGAGGGGAGTGATTAATAGTCTGCCCCTTGAAAGTATTAAAAGTGCAGAGATTTTTCCCTCTATGCAACTACAGAATGTTGATGGCTGTGTAAGTGGACGAAAAATTTACGAGTTTATAAATCGCTTTAAATGCAACGGGTATCTGTCTGCGGCAAAATAGTTTCTGGTTAAGAAAGCTGCCTCACAAGTGGAACTGTATTTTCGAACTCTACCTTAACGACCAAATTAAAAGATACAGTAAGTTATAGACTTTTTATCCTACGAGGCTAACACGTACGAGAAAATAAATAACTCACCAGTGGCCGGAAAACAAACAATCTACAGACAACACCGTGAAAAGAGGAGGAGACTGAGTAACGACGACGCCAATTGAACGTAGCGAGAAAACCATTGCGATAACTCCAGAAGAGTTCGGATGCAGAGAACTTCACTTAAATACCTTTTGCTGGTCACAATACAAGAGTCGACGGCAACCAAAGGGCAGCGAACAGACTTCTGACTCGGCGATACTTATGGCTGAAACCACAGTCGACAGCACCACTAGGAGGATACATACACTTGAGTAACTGGGTTGACACGACGTAGCATCTGCGGATCCCACTGCAGCATTGACATCCATACACAGCTGAGAGACAGAGACGGAGAGAGAGAGAGAGAGAGAGAGAGAGAGAGAGAGAGAGAGAGAGAGAGAGAAGGAGGGAGAGAGACGGTGGAAAGGGGACAGATTGTATTTGCCTGACAGTCTCTTTCCAGTTGGCGATCGGTGTTAACCCTCGCTCGCTGCGCCTGTTGTCACGCGCAAACACAGCCTGAGCCATACGCCATGTGTTATCTTCCCTCTAGAAGCCGCATCGGCTTGCATCCGTAGCCAAAGAGATTACTTTGCCCACCACACCAGTTACAGCAATAGAGTAAAATTATCTATGAAGTGAGCATTCGGATGTGCAGAACGAGAATTCTGTCAGCAACATCCCCTGCAGCTCAATACACGTGATTTTTGGGACGGTGCATTTCAACACATAGGGCGCTTAGCGTATTTTGACCGTAATCAGTTCCCCGCTACGGATGACCATCTTCATAAGCACAATGAAACTTTGTATACGGGTTTTACAGACATCTTAACAATCTGACACCAGGAACTGAAGTTGGCTTAAAAATGTGAAGGGCAAAGGTACTATCCACTCTAGCCACAGTATCATAGTTGTTTTCCATTTTTTTTCGATTTTTCGGCAACAAGATAAGAAGTGACAGTCAGCAACATGGTTTTTCGTTTTCCATTACACTTATTAATACTGTAGTATCTCCGTACCAATTAAAGTACGTTACAATGACACTGTAGACCGTGCCGAAGAGTCGAGAACTTGAATAAATTGAAGGAAATTAATCAAACTGTGACGTGTAAATTTTATCTGTGTTTATGTATTGTGTATTGTGTATTAAGCCGGGGACCTAGAAACGACGGAGAGGCTTCGTCCCGCAGTAGCCCTCGGTGGTTCACAACCTCACAACAGGCCACAGCAGTACACCCACCTCACCGACGCCCCACGCCGAACCCAGGGTAATTGTGCGGTTCGACCCCCAGTGCCGGCTCTTGCAATCTTCTGAAATGTGTGAATGTTATTTATCCAAAAGTCAAGTGGTCTGTAGCCAGACTCATACGTTCTACGCACCAACGTGAATAGTCGTTTTGTTGCCACTTCCCCGAATTATTTTAGAAATTCTGTTGGAATGTTACCTATCCCTTCTGCTTTATTTGCTCTGCTCCAAAGCTCTCTTAAATTCTCATTATAATACTGGATCTCCTATCTCTTCTACATCGACTGCTGTTTCTTCTTCTATCACATCAGACAAATCTTTTCCCTCAAGGGGCCTTCAATGTACACTTTCCGCCTATCTGCTCTCTCCTTTGCATTTAACTATGGAATTCTCGTTGCACTTTTAATGTTACCATCCTTGCTACATGCTGAGTCAGTCTTTCAGACAATAGTACCTTTTTCGATATCTTCACATGTTTCATGCAGGTATTTCGTCTTAGCTTCCCTGCACTTTCTATTTATTTCATTCCTCAGTGACTTTTATTTCTCTGTTCATCGATCAATTGAAGTATTTCTTCTGTTACCCATGGTTTCTTCGCAATTACCTTTCTCGTGTCTTTTTTTTCTTTCCAACTTTTGTGATTGCCCTTTTTAGAGATGCCCATTCCACTTCAACTGTACTGGCTACTGAGCTAATTGTTATTGCTGTATCTATAGCCTTAGACTTCAAGCATATCTTTCCATTCCGTAGTACATCCGCATCCCACTTACTTGCGTATTTATTCTTCCTGAGTAATCTCTTAAACTTCAGCCTACTCTTCATCACTAGTAGACTGTGATCTGAGTCTGCATGTGCTACTAGGTACGCCTTAGAGTCCTATATCTGATTTAGGAATCTCTGTCTGACCAAGATGTAATATAACCGAAATATTCCTGTTCCATCCGGTGTGTTCCAGGTATACCTGCTTCTCTTGTGATTCTTGAACGGTGTATTCGCTATTACTTGCTGAAATTAATTACAGAACTCAAATAGTCTTTATCCTCTCTTGTTCCTTGTCTTAAGGCGTCATACATCTGGGGAAATAAGGTAGAGCAGTCACAAAATCTTGATTCAGAGCTGCTGGAGGACCCACGATACAGTCAGGACTTGAGCTGCATATGAATTTCATGTTTTTGGTCCAATGAAGTTGCCTCTATGTGAATCAAAGCGTTCTTTGGATGAAGAGTTTGTGAAGGCTGTCGAAAGTGTGCATGTACACGATGCCACATAGCTTCCTCCAAGACGAAATTAGGAAAATTGTAAAAAGTTGTACAAAGTGGGTAGAGGTTGACGGGAATTATATGGAGAAATGACGTTTTTTGTAATGTTGTTTTGCTAATAAACAAACTCTTTCTTTTTAAAAAATTGCTTTTACTCTGTAGATATAGAAGTAATGAGCATGCCTAAGTTGAGATTGATACAAAAGTAGCGATCTCGGTTTTAACATCACGTCGATATCTCAACGAGATCTTTCGATACAAATAAGACACTCAGCTGGACAAGAATGGGAAATAGGCCAACCTTTGCCTCATCAGTGAATTGGCTCTTTATGTGATTTATAGCTAGATCAAAAAGAGTGGTCGGTAGCTGACAGCATACCTTAGCAACAACGAATCGAGGAATGAGTTTGCTACGGCCATCTGCTGCCAGTCCACTGCGAACGATAATTTCTTCCGGGGACAAACCGTTGATATAAATTTTCTCTCTGTAATTTGTTTCCTTGTGTGACATGTTTCCAGTACATAATGGAATGTTGGAAGCTAGCAGTGAATGTGTGCAAAAAATTATGAGTTTGCTACGTTTCAGCATAGTGCACTGAAGCTATTCTTTACATAGTCAACTTATAAGTCCACAGAATACTTGACGAGTGCTCTTCAACCTCTCACGAGGTCAGCCGGAGGGAAGACTGTAGATCCTGTGGTACACGATATTCTAAGCAGTATCAGTCGAGCAAAGGAGGTGTGTCAATTGCTTCATCTACAAGAACATGTTGGTATGAGGCACAGACCAACTGGCGTAAACGTTGCAGCTCCCTACCATAAGTAATTTTCATAGTAGGCCAAGAAAAACCGAATGTAAGAAGTTAGTAGTCATGGAACACGACATCAAAGTTATTTTTCTGTTGATCCATAGTGCATAAGGGACAGCGGTCGATCAGATATTTACCAAAGAAAATCACCGAACAGGATTGTGACCTCAGAAATTTGTTTTTTATTTACACTATAACTTTTGACATTTCATTAATGCCAGGGGCATTAATGCATGCGTAGAGGGATGAAGATGGCATTAATCAGATGCCGAAACTGGTCACATAAAAAAAGAACAACGCCTGAAAGGAAACTGCTGTATGATGATTTTTCTTGGGTAAAAATCAAAAGCACATGGTACTGGGGAATTCAGTAACTGAATCCATGCCATCCTTGGTTTTGCCACTCGGCAACCACGAGAAACGGAGTTGTTACTACTAGACTGAGAGTACGTCACGTGTTTATTAATAAAACGAAACATTTGTCACGATTAATTCCGAACCGTGCGACTGCTACGGTCGCAGGTTAGAATCCTGCCTCGGGCATGGATGTGTGTGATGTCCTTAGGTTAGTTAGGTTTAAGTAGTTCTACGTTCTAGGGGACTGATGACCACAGCAGTTGAGTCCCATAGTGCTCAGAGCCATTTGAACCATTTGAACGATTAATTCCCTCTCCAATCCGTTATTCCTACCTCACTGACGATGAGTTACTACATGCACAGATACAATGACATTCACACACAAGAACAATTACACTGTGCGGTATTTCAGTAATTATTTCATTTTTCACTTGGAGTAGTTCTTAGTAGTGTGAACGGAACCGTCGCCAATTCTGCTTGCCATTTCCATTCGAATTTGTGAAACAGAAATTTAAAATTTCAAGATGTGAGAATGCTTAAGCATTTTTAAATAACGCAAGCTTTATTAACATTATATATCCTCATTCTTGATGTTTACATATTTATTTCGCAACATAGTCACTCTGGCGAAGAATCCATGTCTAACAAAGTGACATCAGTTCGTTGATACTATCACTGTAGAATGTTTCACTTTTGATCGAGCCACAACCTCATGTCTGCTTTCACCGCTTCATCACTATCGAAGTTAAGACCTCAAAGATGTTCTTTAAATTCTGCAAACATGAAAAGCGGATGGGGCCATGTCTGTAGTATATGGCGGATGATCGATGGCAGTGAACCCAGCGAGTCAAATCGTTTCAGATGTGGCAGCGCTCGTGTGTGGTAGGGCATTGTCATGCTGAAGGAGAGGATTATGCGTGTGTGGACGAGCCCTTTGGATTCATCACTCCATTACAGCAATTTGTTTCTCACGCATCGTCATAATTACGTTGCACACCGTCATGTTACTTGCTACAATACAAAGCCCTCTAGCAGCAGAGAATTGCAACTTCCGTCAGCATGACAGAAAAGTCGACTGAGTAATATGCATGGCATGTAATACCTCACCCGATTGTGAGAACAGAGTAAAAAATTAAGAGGGTTGGTTTTGGGCACACCTTCGAGTATAGGGCTTTACGCTAAAATTTTGTGGCTTTCATTGTACTGGTGCAGCCGCATCAGTGTACCTTGCAGACTAATTATCTCGTAGAATTATGCTTCACGTTTACTAATGAAGTGAGACCAATGTCTTGCTTGTTTCGCTATGTGAAATAGCCGTATCTGGTAAAATGAGCTTTCTGTTGTGACTGACAATTCGCAGTTTTTCACAGACCCAACTTTTATTGATGTAAGTTCACAAAGTTGATGACTGAACAACAAACGAAAGGTAAAAGGTAACAATAACGATGCCAGTAAAAGTCTCCTAATTTTGGCAAACAAAAGTTCAGTTCTAATTTTCCACACACGTTCGTGGTAACACCCACCCACCCAGCCACACACACACACACACACACACACACACACACACACACACACACACACACACTCACACACACTAGTAACAGTCTAATTCAGAGACGAAGATGTAATCTTCAACGGTCGCAGTACACAAGGTCGGATTCCTGCGTGAACTGTACTTCGGGGCTGGTTGTAGCCCCTAAATAGCTGTCTCCAGCCAGACAGGTTTTGGAGTAGTGATACTTCCTGCCGGCTCAATCCTGCTGGCTCAATCTGCCCCTGCAGGAAGTAATGCTCGGAATGTCTGTTTCCTTTATCTTGTATGTAAGACATAGACAACCTCGTCCACTTTGGTGTTATATGGGTTGCCGGCCCTTAAGGGCTAACTTGGCTCCGGTATAACACTTTCCATGGAACCAATAAAGTAAAATAAAATAAAACAAAATATTGATGAACTTAAGACTGTACAGTGCCACTGGAAAACTAGTATTAAGCAAAGCGTATCTCTATAAAACAAAGAAAAAACGAAAGATTTACTACTTTTCGGCTAGTAGAACGGAAATTCAATTAGTAACTTACATTTTTTATTGTTTGAATATGCTTATTGTACCTTCACCTCCCAAGACAGATACATCATGAACTGAATTCCGTACTTTGTTAGTACGCCACTGGAGGCATCCATTCATTGTTTGTGCTTTCTGTCTTCATGACATGGACTGATGAGTCGAAACATGATGCTCACTGACCTCAGTGAGACCGAACACTGCCTGGTGTCGTTCCAGGCATGTGATGCATAAGGGAAGTATTTAAAAAAATGGCTCTGAGCACTATGGGACTTAACATCTGTGGTCATGAGTCCCCTAGAACTTAGAACTACTTAGACCTAACTAACCTAAGGACATCACACACATCCATGCCCGAGGTAGGATTCGAACCTGCGACCGTAGCGGTCACGCGGTTCCGGACTGAGCGCCTTAACCGCGAGACCACCGCGGCCGGCGGAAAGTATTTATTTATTTAAATTGGTGGAGTAGAGACGAATGTTAAATCACTGTAACGATGATACAACCCTCAGAGATGAAAATTCACTGACTCAGCGCTAACAAATGGCATATTCTACCCTGGCTAATACTTCTCTAATAACAATCCGTTGGAACATGTCGGTTGTGTGGAGCTAACTCTGCACTCAATATATTCTGGCCCATAATTTTAGAAAAACGCGTGACCTGTGTGGAAAGGGTCACATACCTGCGGAAACCTACGGTACCGAGGACTCATAGAGTCCATGCCACGTACAATCAATTAAAGGTTGACCAATACACTAATAAGCACGTGTGCCACACAAATCTCATTTGAGAAACGCGCCACGCCACAGCCGTTTAAAAAATCTTACAAGGACATCATAACTGAAGACGAATTGGTGTCTAATCTAACACACCATTTCGGTTCTGTTGTCCCCCGGTACTTACAGGGAAAAGCGTTTTCTACGTCCACTGAGGGAAATGGCTTAGTGGTAAGACACTCCACTGGAATTTCGAATAAACTTATGTGGCCATCCAGATATAGGTTATCCTAAATGGAGTGAGCAATATGCCAGGATTGTTATTTTGGAAACGTCAGGGTGTGGTTCACCACCTGTTCATGCCCACTCCCAGATTAACGGTGTGCCTCGTCTATAATGACCTCGTTGTCGACGGGATGCCACGTAGAATCTCCCTTTCGTCCTTTCTACACTGTCCAATCACATTAATGTGAGCAATTGTCAAAAGCCTGAATAACAACATTTTGCACCTCAGAACTCTGCGAGAGGTCGAGAAGGAGAACCAACGAGGTTGTGGAAGACGTCGTCAGGGAAGTGACGCCACGCCGACTCTAGTGCAGTGGCCAGCTGCGCTAGATTTATTGGTTGGCGATCCATGGCGCGAACGCCCAGATCGAGGTTCCCACAGATACGCGACTGTGTTAAGTACGGGGAGTTTGGTGTCTAGGGGAGTATGATAAACTCATCCTGCTCCTCTTCGAACCACACATGTACACAGCGAGCTGTCAGACACGTTGCATTGTTCTGCTGGTAGATGCCATCCTGCTGGGGAAACACAAACTGAACTTACAGGTGGACATGGTCCCCGAGGACAGATGCATTTCTTGATCCATTGTGCCTTCCAGAATGACCTGATCACCCGGGGAGTGCCACGGAAACATTCCCCAGACCAAAAGGCTCCCGCCTGCGGCCTGGACCCTTACGACGATACAACGGCCATCTTTCCGATGGAGCAAATAACGTGATTCATCTGGAAAGGCCCCCTGTCGTCACTCTGTGGACGTCCAGTTGCGCTACCGGCGTGCAAGTTCCAGCTTTCATCGCCGATGAACATCGGTCAGCATTGATGAACGGAACAAGCGCCCATTGTGGAGCCACGTACGCAGCAACGTTCGGTGAACGGTCGTTGAGGAGACACTGTTGGTAGCCCTTTGATTCATCTGAGCGATCAGTTACTCGACGGTTGCACGTCTATTCTGCCATTTACAGTGGCCTAGGTCCAGTTGTGGATAACACTATTTTGCCAAGAGGGGTATACTTAACACACGACGGCACACGAAGTGCTTTATATACACTCCTGGAAATTGAAATAAGAACACCGTGAATTCATTGTCCCAGGAAGGGGAAACTTTATTGACACATTCCTGGGGTCAGATACATCACATGATCACACTGACAGAACCACAGGCACATAGACACAGGCAACAGAGCATGCACAATGTCGGCACTAGTACAGTGTACATCCACCTTTCGCAGCAATGCAGGCTGCTTTTCTCCCATGGAGACGATCGTACAGATGCTGGATATAGTCCTGTGGAACGGCTTGCCATGCCATTTCCACCTGGCGCCTCAGTTGGACCAGCGTTCGTGCTGGACGTGCAGACCGCGTGAGACGACGCTTCATCCAGTCACAAACATGCTCAATGGGGGACAGATCCGGAGATCTTGCTGGCCAGGGTAGTTGACTTACACCTTCTAGAGCACGTTGGGTGGCACGGGATACATGCGGACGTGCATTGTCCTGTTGGAACAGCAAGTTCCCTTGGCGGTCTAGGAATGGTAGAACGATGGGTTCGATGACGGTTTGGATGTACCGCCAAACACGCATACGACCATCATTGGCACCAAGGCAGAAGCGACTCTCATCGCTGAAGACGACACGTCTCCATTCGTCCCTCCATTCACGCCTGTCGCGACACCACTGGAGGCGGGCTCCACGATGTTGGGGCATGAGCGGAAGACGGCCTAACGGTGTGCGGGACCGTAGCCCAGCTTCATGGAACGGCGGTGGCTTATCACGCCAAGGGGCCCGCGTTCGATTCCCGGCTGGGTTGGAGATTTTCTCCGCTCAGGGACTGGGTGTTGTGTTGTCCTCATTACCATCAGTGGAAGGCAACGGGAAACCACCACTGGAATCACTTCCCAAGACGCTCATGAGGCGGATCTCTCTGACGAAGCTCCCCCATGACAAGACCTGCCGTAAGGCCGGACGCAGATTTTTTTTTTTGAAATATCCAATATCACTCCCAAGAACACTCCTGGAAATGGAAAAAAGAACACATTGACACCGGTGTGTCAGACCCACCATACTTGCTCCGGACACTGCGAGAGGGCTGTACAAGCAATGATCACACGCACGGCACAGCGCACACACCAGGAACCGCAGAGTTGGCCGTCGAATGGCGTTAGCTGCGCACCATTTGTGGACCGCCGTCGTCAGTGTCAGCCAGTTTGCCGTGGCATACGGAGCTCCATCGCAGTCTTCAACAATGGTAGCATGCCGCGACAGCGTGGACGTGAACCGTATGTGCAGTTGACGGACTTTGAGCGAGGGCGTATAGTGGGCATGCGGGAGGCCGTGTGGACGTACCGCCGAATTGCTCAACACGTGGGGCGTGAGGTCTCCACAGTACATCGATGTTGTCGCCAGTGGTCGGTGGAAGGTGCACGTGCCCGTCGACATGGGACCGGACCGCAGCGACGCACGGATGCACGCCAAGACCGTAGGATCCTACGCAGTGCCGTAGGGGACCGCACCGCCACTTCCCAGCAAATTAGGGACACTGTTGCTCCTGGGGTATCGGCGAGGACCATTCGCAACCGTCTCCATCAAGCTGGGCTACGGTCCCGCACACCGTTAGGCCGTCTTCCGCTCACGCCCCAACATCGTGCAGCCCGCCTCCAGTGGTGTCGCGACAGGCGTGAATGGAGGGACGAATGGAGACGTGTCGTCTTCAGCGATGAGAGTCGCTTCTGCCTTGGTGCCAATGATGGTCGTATGCGTGTTTGGCGGTACATCCAAACCGTCATCGAACCCATCGTTCTACCATTCCTAGACCGCCAAGGGAACTTGCTGTTCCAACAGGACAATGCACGTCCGCATGTATCCCGTGCCACCCAACGTGCTCTAGAAGGTGTAAGTCAACTACCCTGGCCAGCAAGATCTCCGGATCTGTCCCCCATTGAGCATGTTTGTGACTGGATGAAGCGTCGTCTCACGCGGTCTGCACGTCCAGCACGAACGCTGGTCCAACTGAGGCGCCAGGTGGAAATGGCATGGCAAGCCGTTCCACAGGACTATATCCAGCATCTGTACGATCGTCTCCATGGGAGAAAAGCAGCCTGCATTGCTGCGAAAGGTGGATGTACACTGTACTAGTGCCGACATTGTGCATGCTCTGTTGCCTGTGTCTATGTGCCTGTGGTTCTGTCAGTGTGATCATGTGATGTATCTGACCCCAGGAATGTGTCAATAAAGTTTCCCCTTCCTGGGACAATGAATTCACGGTGTTCTTATTTCAATTTCCAGGAGTGTATTTCGTCGTCGTAGTCCAGGGTATTGGTATTGGTGGACCACGTATAAGGCGAGCCGCCGTTCCTTCGTAAATATATTGCTGCAATATTCGTAGGGTTTAGGGTGATTTTATTGCCGTTTGCCCAGTGTTCAGTGACGGCAAGTTGTCGCAGCATCCTGTTGACAAGTTGTTCGATGCTCCTTCCAGAGGTTCGGGCGTGTCATCGGCTTACAGACTGTCGGTGACGTGTTGAATGGTGGGAAAGCCGTTAATATGCTAATTAAACAGGCATGGGGATACCACCGATTCCTATGGGATGCCAGTTGCGAGGCAGGGGCGCGAGCGGATGAAAAACGACGGCGAGCGAGTGGTCGGCGGCAGATCTTCCCACGTGGACCTGTCGGCTTCAAACGGCTGGTGGTTAAGTGACGTCACGAGGGTTTGCCCTGTTCCAGCCCACGGCTTTAAGACAATGTTTTGTCTACTTTGCCTTACATACAAATGCAAATGAAAGAGGATTTGAGACTAATCAGCCGAGACGGTGATACGATTTATAAGAATTTTATATGAAAGATATTAAATGAACAATTCTGTAATATGTGCAGTTTGCTGAATAATTTATAACTTTTGAACCAATTCAGGTACAGACTAGATCAAGCGCTCATTATAAAGGACTGGTCTAAACGCAACGACTGACATCCTTGTATAATTTGCAGCGTTAATGCCGGCCGCGGTGGTCTCGCGGTTCTAGGCGCGCAGTCCGGAACCGTGCGACTGCTACGGCCGTAGGTTCGAATCCTGCCTCGGGCATGGATGTGTGTGATGTCCTTAGGTTAGTTAGGTTTAAGTAGTTCTAAGTTCTAGGGGACTAATGACCACAGCAGTTGAGGCCCATAGTGCTCAGAGCCATTTGAACCATTTGAGCAGCGTTAATATATCACTGTTAAAACGCCAATTTTATTAATCTGTTGCTAATAATTGATTAAAGCAAATAATAAAAGACAGATATGCGAATAGCAAGGAATGTACGACAGTGGGTGGCGTTATAAACATTTCAACTTGCTTAGTTTGTGATATTTGTAATTATTACGTTATGCTGCCTTTCTTTATTAATAATTTTTGCATACTTGTGGCCATATTTTTTAACCTCCGTATATACGTAAATTCTGATCGTTTACCATTTAGCATTTACTATGTGTTATCATTTAGTGTTTACCGTTTCGGATTAGGCATTTAGCATTTACCATTCACTGTTAAATGTTTTTTATTTGCCGTTTATCATTTAGCGTTTCGTAAAAGTAGATGTTGTGTATAAAACGCACTGTTTTTCTATTTCCATCAAGTTGGGTCGCTTTAAAACTGTATGGAAGCAGGTGCCTTATAAAGAACTGTAATGTTATTTAGTGGCACAAATGGACAAAAACTATTTATGCTCTCTGCGAAGGCAATTGCAAAACATTAAAACATTAATTCTGATCAAACTACTGCTACTACAAATTTGTATAATTTACGTTTTTTATGAGAATGTGAAAGCGCGTATAATGGTGGAAACCGAATTAAGATTACTCTTCTATGTAAAATGTTATGCAAAGAAGTGGTGATCAATGTAAATCAGTTATGGGACGAGGGTATTTGAGGGGAGGCGATACAAAGCTCGGGGACTGAGTTCTGTGTGCCGCTCCCGCGCCAGGTCTTTGTTGCCGGAAGCGACACTTTGATGATAGTTTTTGCGGTTCCAGAACTGTTGAACGTACCCGAATTTTGCGTGTGCCAGCAAACTGAAGACATAATTTTTCGCGAAGAAGCCGGCCTTAGGATATTTTCGGCGTGGAACACAGTACAGAATGGTGTTTTTCACGCGTTGTGTCTGTTGGTGATTGTTTTTGTAAGCAAGCGGGACTTCGCTGCAAAATCGTAGCAGTAGAATTCTGTTTCCATTCGACTGCTTCCAGGATAAGCCACTAAAGCCCTACTATGCGACTCTGTTTCTTTTTGAGCATTGCCGGCCGAGGTGGCCCAGCGGTTCTAGGCTCTACAGTCTGGAACCGCGCCACCACTACAGTCGCAGGTTCGAATCCTGCCTCGGGCATGGATGTGTGTAATGTCCTTAGGTTAGTTCGATTTAAGTATTCTAAGTTCTAGGAGACTGTCCGATAGTGCCTAAAGCCATTTGAACCGTTTTGAGCATTCCGAACTGTGTTCTGGGATACCAACAGGACTTAGTTTCTGATATGGTCAGGTTGGATCCTGATTTTTTTTCACCACTTTCGGGCGATTCATTCTGGACTTTGAACTTTGGTTAAAGCAGTCGAGACTTTCAATATTTTGTGGCATCTGACACTTAAGAATTCGCGCTAATGCCGAGTGAACTTTGTATCATTAGGCAGGGTTTTAGCGAACTGATAGATTTGCTAAATATCAATCGATGTTCTACTGCTTAGTAATAATAAAAATAACAAAATAGTGGTAATACCTATTCCGCTACTGGAGTTCCATTACTTAAACATGAAGATTTTGATAGCTTTCCTTTAGCAGTATCACTGCAGCTACTTAGCAGCTTCTCTTGTAAACAGAGGGAGAGTAATACTAAGTCGGAGATCGCGTTATGGAAGTTATCTTACAGCTCTTACATCTGCATCTCCAGCAGATTAACACCTCAGTAGGGCCTAAGTCACATAAAAGGAATCAGGTGAAAAATGACGAACACAGAGTTACAAAAACGATGCTCCTTTTAATAATCTATTCATCAATCAACAGCAATAGACTTAGTTATATTCTACAGAACAAAAAATAGTAATATTTTTACTGCTTGGCACTTGAGAGAAATGCTTCCCACATGTTACAAAGTGGAAAATATATTGACATCAGTTCACTTAGGTCTACAGAAACAATAGTGCCAAGAGAGAAGAAGCGTTTAACATTCATATAGATCACATGAAATATGATTGCCTTTCAGTTTATACATTAATTGCACAATGAAAATTGAAAGTTTATTGCTCATCTTCGAGTTACATGTACAGTCGTTTGACACATTATTACCTTCGGCGAGGGATTAAAATTAAAGGTAGTTCTAACGTTTTATACAGATCTGAACAACAAGGACTTTGAATGTAGAAGGATAAGCCATTATTTCACTACAACACATGTAAAATATCTCCGAAAATAGATCAAGTATTTCATTGGACGCGGCTGAGGGAAAACATTCGTCATGAGGAATACTAATTTTCATTAAGAGTACCGGTATTATGAGCATGGATCGCTTAAGAACTATCTCACCGAGAAACATTTTACAAAATAAAGTCGTAGAAACCGTGGAAGAAATTTTCTTGTGGGTGACATCAGATATTTTTAAACTTAAAATATATTTCTACCATAACCATCGTTCATTTACTTTCGCACAACGAAAGATAAACATTAGTATACAAAATATCATTTACGCATGATATCATGAATGTCCCTGTCACAAAATATAACTTTATTGAAAGATATGCGTGGTGTAATAATGGCTTGAAAGAATCACCCAAAAGTTGCTACAAGGATGTACGAACACAGATTTCATGCTAAATGTTCTCTAAGGTGGAAAGATATATTCCTACGAAAGAATTAATAGGCTCAGATTATTGATAACAAAACAAAAATTTGTCTTTAATTTGATTAAAATGTAAAGTAAAGGCACACAAAAAATATATAATTTAACAGCTGTTTCATTCTTTTCGGTTTTACGCAAAAAAATATCGACTAAAACAATGTTGGTTAGAAGAAGTGTTACAAATACACAACATCTTCTTCCAGATGATAAACGAATAAAATTAATGTGGTTGGACTTCTTGTTTGTCTCCTTTCTTCCATCTAACTTTTGAACGACATTTTGTCAATGAATTTGCACAACAAATTCATATTTTATAGTCCAATTTTCTTTTGTTATAGACAGACTAATTAGAAACTATATATTACAGTGTAATTTCCGTAATTGTCTCATTAAATGAGATTATACTGGAAATATATTGGTGTCTTCACAGTTCCATGGTTATTAAGGACGATTCTTGTAACAGCATCGTATCATGCCAATTTTCTCAATGTGAAGATTTACCTTGATCATTCCTGCGATGACACTTCGACAAAGTTTACTTGCCCGCTAGTACAAAGTTTCTGTTTTTGTTTTCTGTAGTGAAATGATGTTTAAACAGAATAGATTGCTTTACTGACTGGATATTCAGGAAGACCATACCGCTCATGCGTCCGTAGAAGACGCTGACTCTATGACATAACAAAAACAAATAATTAAAATGGCCCTAGTTTTATACAGATGTACTACTCTGCATGGAAACAGTGTTTTAGCAATAGGTCTAACATATTACGTAAGAAGGAAGAGTCCGTTTTCTTTGTCTTAGTTGCTCCAGGAATGCAGTACTTATTTTGCTAATTTTAAGTTTTCTGATGTTTCTAATGTCCATCAGATATTACTATTACTGAGTGAGAAAAAAACACGTATTGTTCTCCGGGACGCAGTTATTGAGAACGTACAGTTAAAAACCTACTACTATGTTCGCCCACGCAACATAAAGTAGCGTGTGTCAGTGCTACAGCATATTATTGTAAGAACATACAAAGTAAGAAAGGATGCTGTAAAAACTTACAGGGTTCATAGTAATAATCTTATTTACCATTGTAAGGAGTCATAGTCCAGTCTTGCATTTAGAGTGAATGAAATTTAAGCTAACTTCAATTCCCAATCAAATTATTTTCTCTGCTTCACTTCTATTCTCACCTTCTGTCGTGGTAACTGGTTTTCGGTCAGACAGCACAGGAAAAGTCGTTTGCTAGTGTGGGAATCGTTCATAAGATTTTCTGAAAGCAGTTATTAGCCAAATGTAGCGCAACCCTTGCGTTTGATACGGTTGAAAGCGTCATTGCAATTACGTACGCACAAGTTTGTGCTGGTACGAATTTACTCTTTAACCAGAGCGTACAAGTAGCGTAACGTCGCACAACATGTCTGCAGTTAATTAGCAAATTACAACCGTTGTGTTGAAATTTACGTTTTTAGGGGAGAAGCAATTATACCAGCGGCGAACGAAGAATTTCCGACTCCTTGGTATTACACTATTCCCCTTGACTTCCTTTTCTTATTTTCGCTCCGTAGCCAGAAATATAGAATGGTTATGTGCAAAATGGCCCGTAAGGAGGATGAAGCTTCACATTCTCTTTCAAAGAAATAAAAATATAAACATCACACCTGAGTTGAGTAGAGTTTGAAACGCAATAACACGTTATAAATAAATTCCACATTATGTGATGTTGCGCAGAAGACGACTGGAGAGGGAGACTACACGTGGAAATTTGAATTAAAAATGTCAGGATGTAGCTTTCGACGCCGATGATATCTGTTAACATTATTCTAGCTGAGGAAACTGGGTTGCATAAATAGTGTTCTTCTTGGGTACTGCTTGTTTGATCCAACAATTCCTCTCTTAATCTCCTTCCAGGAGTTTATCATTATGTAGGATGTGATCCTCGAACCGAGATTGTTCAGTGGCATGCCGCATTACGTGAAGTGTTGGACGTTTTTCCGGCAGAGCCCAGCTGTTTGACAGATGATCTCCACCTTGTCGTATTGACTCATTATGTCTGTAGTTATGTTCCGTTAATTTGATGATGAATAAATACTCTAGGCACGTAATCTAAGTATGCTGTTGTAGCAGCTGTGACAGTAATTGAGATGAGAAGATAATTAGGGCAGTTTGAAGAGACATACGGGAAAAATTTAATTGGGTTCTAGACGTGCTCATGGAACTTTTTGATCAAATCAGCCGCTCACAACGCATCGTGGATTAGGACTGTAGCTTCACGGGAGCAGCAAACTGCATTTCTCCGTCGTAGCCAGAGCGTGGCCGCTGGGACGACGCAGGCTATTGCGACCACAGTGGCCTCTGTGTTGGACAAGCAGAAGTACTTCGATTATAAGACGTGGTAACCAAGAACCTCGTTAGACAAGGCAGTGGTAGCAGGTGGAGTCGAGCGACCAGACGTGGCGTGGCAGACGCAGGTGGTTCGTAGCAGCTGCACCTCTTCAGGTGGTTCTGTTCCTAGTCCTTGACGTTGGGAGCGCTGTCGCGGTCTCGCCCGCGGTTGCTGTTGGCCAGTTCACTCAGAGGGATGCCGAACTCCGCCGTTCCCCAAACGTCACAGTTGGGGCTGTAGCTGGCAGCACGGGGTTTCCAGTTCGACCCAGACACCTGCAGTCACAAAATGGAAGCAAAAAGGTTAGTTGAAACGAACGTATGACTGGGTTTCATAAACTTACTGTTGGTAAAAGAGGTTCTGTTCCAAGAACCTCTGGATACGTTTACGAGGGGCGTGTGAAAAGTCCGTGCAAAAATAAAAATTACTTAGGTGTTTGGGGTAAACCATTTCTATTTTTTCGACACAGTCTCCTTTTAGACATACACTTCGTCGAACGCTGTTCTAATTTGTTGATCGCTTCGGAATAATAGGTATTGTCCAAGACTACAAAATAGCTATTAGTTTCTACAACCATCTCCTCGTTTGAATAAAATCTTTGTCCCACCAGCCATTTCTTCAAATTGGGGAACAAATAGTTATCCGAGGTAGCCAAATCTTGAGAACAGGGGTAAGTGAAACGAGTTGGAATTTTATTTCGATTAATTTTGCGACCACAACTGCTGAGGTGTGTGGAGGTGCATTGTCGTAATGGAAAAGGACTTTTTTACGATCCAATCGCCTGCGTTTTTCTTGCAGCTCGATTTTCACACGGTCCAATAGCGATGAATAATATGCACTTGTAATGGTTTTACCCTTTTCCAGATAGTCTATGAGGATCATTCCTTACGAATACCAAAAGAGAGTCGCCATAACCTTCCGACCGAAGGAGTGGTCTTAGCCTTTTTGGTGCAGATGTTCCCTTGATAACCCATTGTTTAGATTGTTCTTTGGTATCAGGAGCATAGTAATTTATCCATGTTTCATCCACAGTGACGGAACGACGGTTAAAGTCCTGCAGATTCTTCCTGAACAGCTGGAAATCATCCTTGCAACACTTCACGCGATTCCATTTTTGGTCAAGCGTGAGCAATCGCGGAACCCATCTTGCGGATAGCTTTTTCATGTCCAAATGTTTACGCAAAATATTGTGTACCCGTTCATTCGAGATGCACACAGCACTAACAATCTCAAGCATCTTAACTCTTCTGTCATCCATCACCGTATTATGGAATTTAACCATGATTTCTGGAGTCGTAACCTCCACAGGGCGTCCAGAACGTTCAGAATCACTTGTGCCCATATGGCCACCCAGAACATTTTGAAACCACTTATAAACTGTTCCAATCAAAGGTGCAGAATCACCGTAATGTTTATCAAGCTCCTTTTTAGTCTCCTGAGGCGTTTTGCCTTTGATAATGTAATGTTTAATCGCCACACGAAATTCTTTCTCGTCCATTTTTTGACAATCACTCGACTTCCTTGCTTCACAATAATGCCAAATACAAAGAAATAGATCATTCTAGCTGAAACTTAGTGTGCGTTCTTTCCAAAGATGTTACTAACTAAACATGACCTCGAAACGCACCGATTGTGCCATCTGTCGAACTTTTCACGGATTTTCAAACGCCCCTCGTATTTGGTACTGAGTGTTAAGGAATCATTTTGTAGAATTTTTACACAGACAGCTGAAAACGCTAGTCCTAAACACCAACTAATAATTAATACGACTTGTAGGGTTAGCAAAATACTTTGCAAATGGTCAGGCGTGACAAACAAGCAGTACGTGTTATGTGGAAAAGAAGAGCAGCGGAGTATGTGAGGCAATATCTTGTCTTTTAAACGTTCTTGTTGTTGTAGTCTTCAGTCCGAAGACTAGTTTGATGTAGCTCTCCATGTTACTCTATCTTGTGCGAACGTCTTCATCTCCAAATAATTACTGCAAACTACAGTCTTCTCAGTCTGTTTAATATATCCATCTCTTGGCCTCCACACTTACCCTCGACACTTACCCTCGACACTTCCCTCCACACTTCCCTCAAACACTAAATTGGTGATCCCTTGGTGTCTCAGAATGTACCCCAGTAACCGATCCTTTCTTTTGGTCAAATTGTGCCACAAATTTCTTTTCCCCCCAATCCTATTCAGTACCTCCTCATTAGTTAGGTGATCGACCCATCTAATCTTCAACATTCTTCTGTAAGGCCACATTACGAAAGCTTCTGTTCTGTTTTTGTCTTAACTCTTTATCGTCCATGTTTCACATCCATACCTGGCTACACTTCAGACAAATATCTTCAGAAAAGACTTCCTAATACTCAAAACTACATTCGGTATTAAGAAATGTCTCTTCTTCAGGAATGATTTTCTTGCCATTGCCAGTCTATATTTTATATCTTCTCTTCTGCGCAATCATCAGTTATTTTGCTGGCCAAATGAGAACTCCTAATCCAATTTCCTTACCGTTACGTGGTTTAATCCGACTACATTCTGTTTTCCTTATTTTGTTTTCGCTTACGTCTGTCTTATATCCTCATTTCAAGACACTATCCATTCCTTTCAACTGCTCTTCCAACTCCCTTGGTGTCTCTGACAGAATTACAATGTCTCCCTGAACTTTTAATCCTACACCAATTTTTTGTTTTGTTTCCTCTACTCCTTGATCAGTGCACAGATACTTTAAATACATTTTTAAGACTGTGTTGAGATATGCGTCTGTAGCAAACAGCGCTTAGAGAGTTCTCATGCGGCATCTTCCCTGTGATACAAGCAGCAGGAGTTTAGCCTGACTGCATCCTTTTGTTTTCCATACCTTATTTTGAAACTCCAATGGGCAATATCAAATTTAGGGCACAGAGAACAATTCGGTTTATAAATGCCGGTTACATGATGTACTTCATTCTTTAAATGTAAGTTTGAGTTAGTTTATTATTTATGAAAAAAATACAATCTGGATGTTTTAGCACACAATGTGTTTGCAATCTGATGGGACACGTGGCCAAAACGGAGACATATTTGACAGAGTTGGTGGGGGATCGGAACTGAGGTAAGCGCTGTTTGTTGTAGAAGTGTACCTATTTTTTTATTGCAATTTTTTAATTACGCTGTGAAATTTATTGATTATGGTAGTATTACATACATTATTGTGTGGCATCAATTTAACTGTGTTAGTTGTTGTAGTTAATCTTTGGCACACAATGAAATTCTTATCATTGAACATTGATTTTAAAAAGCGGTTTTACATTACTCTGGACACATGAAGTGCTGGTGACTTTAACATCAGTTGTAGTGTGTTTCCTTTAAATCACTTAAGTTTCTGCTTGTATCAGTATCACGTTCAGTGAGTTTTATTACTTCGTCTGAATGGATTTTAGCCCTTACTCATCTTTCACCATCCCTAATAGTGCACACGTTTTCGTAAGTGGGTGGAAAACACATGTAACGTTACATCGAGCCAAGATTCTGCCGAATTTGTTCAATATTTTACCGGCATCCGGCACATACCAATTTGTCTTTTTCTCCTCGTTGTGTTCTGTTTGCTCGGCCTGTATGTTCTACCTGAAAGCACATCGTATTTTTCTCCTCCCGCATAATGGGTCTATTCGTCTGAAAACCTGGACATAATAAAAAACGAATATAAAATCCGAAAAAACTGTTCCCCTCAGATTTTTTGGTTCGCTGTTTACGAATCCAGTGTCGGAATTACAAAATTCCACATGGTTGATTCTATTCGGTGGATCACAAACTACAAATTTAGCAGATTCGATTAAAACTTCAGATATTAAGCATTTTGATGTCGGCGACAACGGCTTAGAAGTCAGAATTGCCTTACTGAAACGTTTTATTCGATACTACACATTTTTAAAACGACATAATCTGCTTCAGAAGAGGCACTCTCGGGTTATTCACTGGTAGATGGTTCGAAACGCATACCTTTTATCTCAGGTGGCATTTTTTTATCATCTTCAATTGTCATTTTCTGGAATGTCGAGATGAGTGAATCGGAATACTTCCAGAAGCCGATGGAACACATCATTCACAGTCTTCTCACGGATGTATTTGCGAGTAAAGTCTTCTCGGTGTCGCGGGATGTCTTTATTCCGAGCTTCCTGCACATATTCAGACTGCCAACAACTCGGCTATGGAGCAGCTTCAGTTAGGCATATCTACATCTGTACTACATGGATGCTCTGCAAATCACATCTGAGTGCCTGGCAGAGAGTTCGTGGAACCATCTTCGTAATTCTCTATTATTCCATTCTCGTTTAGTGCGCTGAAAAAAGCGAACACCTATCTTATCGTGCGAGCTCTGATTTCCCTTATTTTGTTATGGTGATTGTTTCTCCCTATTTAAGTCGGTGTCAACAAGATATTTTCGCATTCGGAGGAGAAAGTTGGTGATTGAATATTTGGTGAGAAAATTTCTCCCCAACGAAAAACGCCTTCGTTTTAATCATGTCAACCCCAAATCCAAATGGTCAAATGGCTCTACTCACTATGGACTCAACATCTGAATTCATCAGTACCCTAGTCTTAGAACTACTGAAATCTAACTAACCTAAGGGCATCACACACATCCAAGCCCGAGGCATACCCCAAATCCTGAATCATTTCAGTGACACTCTTTCACCTATTTCGCGATGGTATAAAACGTGCGCTCTTCTTTGAACTCTCTCGATGTACTCCGTCAATCCTATCTGGTAAGGATGACACACCGCGCAGCGGTATTCTAAAAGAGGACGGGCAAGAGTAGTGTAGCACTCTCTTTAGTAGATATGTTCCTTTTCTGAAGTGTCTAGGCAATAAAACGAAGTCTTTGGTTAGACTTCCCCCGCAACATTTTCTGTGTGCTTCAAAACTATGTAGATTTTCCGCCTAGGTAACTGCGCGATCAACGCGGGTCATTGTTAATCGAAGGGGCTCGGGTTCGATTCCCGGCGGGGTAGGAGATTCTCTCCACTCGGGGACTGGGTGTTGTGTTCTCCTTACGTTCGTATCGTCGTAACACATTATAATCTTGAGATATGTTGGTGGGCGAATTAAAAAAGGTACGAGGACGGGCAGCATCAGGCGTTCCTGCAGAATATCGTGCATTGTTGCACAATAATGAACTACCGTAGGGAACTGGTAGACGGTAGAAGCATATCCACAACACTTGCATGCTGATGGAACCAACCGTAACAAATCAAGCTGCTCGCTTCTGAATTGCTTCACTGTCTTCTTTCAATCCAGCAGCACTCATGAATAGATCGCACTAGCGTCCTATATGCGGTCTTCTTTGCAAAGAACCATGCTTTCCTAAAATTCTCCCAACAAACAGAAGTCGACCATTCACCCTCCCTACCACAAACTTCACATGCTCGTCCCTTTTCGTATTGCTTCGTAACGTTACGCCCAGATATTTAAACGGCGTGACTGTGCCAAGAGGACACTGCTAATGCCATATCCAAAAATTATGGGTTTGTTTTACCTATTCATCCTCAAATCTACATTAAGAGCCAGCTGGTGTTCGCCACACCATCCAGAAATTCTGTCTAGGTCATCTTGCACCAACCTACAGTCACGACAGCATCATCAGCAAACAACCGCAGATTGCTGCCCACGCTGTCTGCCAGATCACTTATGTATATAGAAATTAGCAACGGTCCTGCCACACTTCACTGGAACGCTCCTGATGTTACCCGTGTCATGGCATTAGACTTCTAACACGAACACACATTAAAAAAACCTTATAGAAACGTGAAGAGCGGGTAGTGGACCATGTGTAAAGAAAAAAAATTGTGGCTCACTAACAGGAAATGAGAGAGTCAAGTACCGTTCTCCCGGAGTGCGCACAAAATGGAGTTGTGTTAGGTGTTTATTTTCCCTATATCTGCTGTTCGGTTAAAAATATTCTTGCTCGATACATATAGTCCGACATTTTGGGCTACTGTGACACTGCACTGCAAGTACCTTTTCTGTTCTTTCAACAAGCCGCTCATCAGATCCTTACATAGTTTTCTATGTACGTTCGTGTTACCAGTGGATTTTCTTGATTTAATTTGTTGAGGCTTCACACACTGTTGTGGGCTTGAATCCATATGTCCGGATCATCTTGATTAATTGAAGTACTTAGCGGTTTATTAGCTTCTTGGGTTCCTCGTTCTGAGCTACTAAACTCTTATAACTTAAGTAGGTGAGTACAGTTTTCTCATCTTTTTTTAAAAAAATTGGTATTGGCAGACATTTTGGTGTTGTTACTTTTTCATAAATCGTTGCTATGTAGATATCACCTGAGGGTGTGGTTTTAAGTGGCACCAAACCGTTTGTGATCTGATAATAAAAATAAAGATTAAATACAGCTGAAATGGCCTTTTGATCGCCAAGGTATGAGAAAAAGCATATAGGCTTCAGCGTAGCTTTTTCGAGCTTTGTAATATTGTTTGGCGGCAAGGTTCCACGACTTGTTAGCAGTACGAATAGCTAGACCAGTGTATGCTTCACTGCCGTGGCATAGAATTTTAAGAAAATTTCATGGCAGCCCGACAAACATAAAATGGTATGTACACTGATGTCCAAAATTAAAGCAACAGACCGCTATTTTCCAGTCACGTGGCTACTTCACGACATAACCGTACAAACGTATATGTCAGTAGCATCGTGTTCTGCACGGAGGATGGCTTTCCGGTTCAACGGACAACCATACCAACCATGGCGTCAGGGCACCTATCAATCGGAGTCGTGTTTGATGGGTAGTCCTTCGTCCGCAGTCGCTGTGTACACAGCCATAGATCGTCCAGTGTGGAGCAGAGAAGATGCCTATCAGACTCTGCGGTGGAGAACCATAAGAAGAATGGGAGGAAGACAGGCGCAAACTGATGTGGTCCGGTGGCTTAACGCGAATCGTTCTCTTGTTTTTCGGATGTGGTGACAGTTTATATAGACCTGAAATATATCGCGAAGACCAGGGCAGGGCAAACCACACGTAACATCAGAAACAGAGGACAGTTATTTGGCTATAAGGACACGATTGTACTGCCTTAGTACTGCACGGCAGCTGGCATACGACCTGGCGGCATTCACTGGACTTGTACCGATGCAAACGGTGACAGAAGGCTTCAGTGACCTTTATTGTCGGAGGCCTGCTGTATGTGCACCTCTGACGCGTCTTCACTGTAGGGAACGTCTAGAGATGGAGCTGTAAACATGCCACTGGGAAAATCGAACAGTGGGCCTATTTTTTTTTCACAAATATGCCCCGATTTGCTCTGAAGAGCGGTTCTCCATGGATTCCCATCTGGAGGAAACGTGGAAAGAGATCGATATCGAGGAAGGTCCCTAATGGTGTGAGCAGGGACCATGTTGACCACTCTTAACACTTCTTCATGAAACTGTACGGTTGAATCGGCGAGGTTTAAATGCTGTCAGGTGTCGTGAAGAGGTCTTGGGACCTCATGTTGCGAGGTGCTGTGGCCCCAGACTTTGTATTGATGGACGATAATGCTCGACCTCATGGAGCACGGGTGGTCGATGTTTTCTTGGAAACTGGAGAATTGCCACACGACTGGCCTGCTCGCTCTCCGGATTTGAAACCCATGGAGCACATGTGGGATACGGGTTTCATTACGTCAGCATCCACCACCTACTCCCAAGACGTGCGAGCAGCTCTGCGAGAAGAAAGGGCGTTATTGCCTCAATGTACATAGTGATAGACATCCCTGGGGTTGTGAAGCAGTCGAATGGGTTGAAGGCCGGCCGGAGTGGCGGTGCGGTTCTAGGCGATGCAGTCTGGAACCGAGAGACCGCTACGGTCACAGGTTCGAATCCTGCCTCGGCCAAGGATATGTGTTATGTCCTTAGGTAGGTTTAATTAGTTCTAAGCTCTACGCGACTGATGACCTCAGAAGTTAAGTCGCATAGTGCTGAGAGCCAATGGGTTGAAAATAAATAAATCGCGAGGTCCTGATGGGATTCCAATTCGGTTTTACAGAGAGTACTCTATTGCATTGCCTCCTTACTTTGCTTGCATTTATCGCGAATCTCTTGCCCAACTTAAAGTCCCGAGCGACTGGAAAAAAGCGCAGGAGACGCATGTATATAAGAAGGGTAGAAGGACTGATCCTCAATATTACAGACCAATATCCTTAACATCGGATTGTAGCAGAATTCTCGAATCTATTCTCAGTTCGAATGTAATGAATTTCCTTGAGACATAGACGTTGCTAGCCATGCATCAGCACGGCTTTAGAAAGCATCGTTCCTGCGAAACGCAACTCACAATTTTTTCACCTGGTATCTTGCGAACCATGGATGAAGGGCATCAGACGGATGCCATATTCCTTGACTTTAGGAAAGCGTTTGACTCTGTACCCCACTGTAGACTCCTATCTAAGGTAAGAGCATATGAGATTGGTTCCCAAATATGTGAGTGGCTCGAAGACTTCTTAAGTAATAGAACCCAGTACGTTGGTGAGTGTTCATCGGAGGTGAGGGTATCATCTGGAGAGCCCCAGGAAAGTGTGGTAGATCCGCTGTTGTTTTCTATCTACATAAGTGATCTTTTGTATAGGGTGGATAGCAATGCCCGGCTGTTTGCTGACGATGCTGTGGTCTACAGGAAGGTGTCGTCGATGAGTGACTGTAGGAGGATACAAGATGACTTGGACAGGATTTCTGATTGGTGTGAAGAATGACAGCTAACTCTAAATGTAGATAAACCTAAATTAATGCAGATGAATAACAAAAAGAATCCCGTAATGTTTGCATACTCCATTAGTAGTGTAGCGCTTGACACAGTCACGTCGATTAAACATTTGGGCTTAACATTGCAGACCGATATGAAGTGGGACAAGCATGTAATAGCAGTTGTGGGGAAGGCGAATAGTCGTCTTCGGTTCATTGGTAGGATTTTGGGAAGATGTCGTTCATCTGTAAAGGAGACCGCTTATAAAACGGTAATACGACCTATTCTTGAATGCTTCTCGAGCGTTAGGGATCCCCAACAGGTCGGATTGAGGGAGTACATAGAAGCAATTCAGAGGCGGGCTGCAAGATTTGTTACTCGTAGGTTTGATCATCATGCGAGTGTCACGGAAGTGCTTTAGGAACTCGGGTGGGAGTCTGTGGAGGAATGGAGACTTTTTTTTCATGAATCGCTACTGAGGAAATTTAGAGAACCAGCATTTTACTGCCGCCAACTTATATTTCACGGAAAGACCACAAAGATAAGATAAGGGAGATTAAGGCTCGTACAGAGCCATATAGGCAGTCATTTTTCCCTCTTTCTGTTTGGGAGTGGAACAGGGAGAGAAGCTGCTAGTTGTTGTAAGAGGTACCCTTCACCACGCATGGTGGATTGCGGAGTATGTATGTAGATGTAGAATATGAGATTGATGACATCATTCAAAGCAGGTCCAATCGTTGCCAGGCATGTATTGCTGCCAGAGGTGATCACACCGCATAGTGAACACTTAATCACTTGTCGAAATGTACGGATTGACATTAAGAACATTAATGTCTACCGTTATGCACGCTGCAGTTGTTTGCACTCCGAATTGTTTACTATCACATGTTTTCATTGTTTTGGGGCAAAAGAAACGCAGCCTTGTAAAATTTCGGTTTTTTGCTTTAATTTTGGACACCAGAGTGATTCTTAAGACTTGACCATGGACCTGTTGACGTCTTGAGGTCTCGGGTATTAAGTCTGATTTCAGCGCTGTTCCTTCCCGATACTTCAACAACGTAGCCGCTTATGAAGAGAACGACGCACGTTATCGAAATATCGTGCAAAACGACGTTGATATCTCGCAGAATACCCGATACCTCAAGATGTCGTGGAAAGGCGTGTTCGGAGGTCCGTCAGGCGGCGGCACGTGTACCTGGTGTAGGGCAGCGTGCGCAGCGGCCGACCCGCCGTGGAAGGAACGGGCGTCCTCGAGGGAGCGGCACTTGTCGAGCAGGTCGGCGCGCTGGTGGCCGTGGCGCACGTGCAGGTGGTGGTGGTGGCTGCTGCGGCGGCGCTGCACCTGCAGCTGGTACTGCTGCTGCAGCAGCTGCGCGAAGCTGGCGCTGCTCTTGCGCCGGCTGTCGAGCGCCGTCAGGCTGCAGGCGGGCACGACGCGGTGCGGGAAGCGCGGCGACCCCCTGGCTCGCTCGCGGAACGGCAGGTTGGGCTGCGAGTGCTGGTGGTGGATGCCGGCGCGCGGCCGCGGCGACGCCCCGGCGCTGGCGCGCCGCAGCGCCTCCTTGGACAGCACGCACGGGCTGCCTGCGGACAGAGGGGGTCGCTCGACGCGGGGTACCGACACTCGCGCTTCAAGTCCGTTCGTCGCAGACCCGTCAATCCACTTCTTGGTGCGGCTTTAGACTCCTCATTATAGTTGCCAGTAAGTAGGAGCTACGTCTAAACGCAGGAGGCCGGCCAGCCACTAGAAGTATAATCTCCGCACAGTATAACCAATTTTCTCAACTGCTGTCATTACGTGGGCAACGGCTTTGCCGCAGTGGATACACTGCTCACCGAAGTTAAGCGCTGTCGGGCGTGGCCGGCGCTTGGATGGGTGACCATCCAGGCCGCCATGCGCTGTTGCCATTTTTCGAGGTGCACTCAGCCTAGTGTTGCCAATTGAAGATCTACACGACCGAATAATAACGGCTTCGGTCAAGAATACAAAAAAAAAGTTCAAATGTGTGTGAAATCTTGTGGGACTTAACTGCTAAGGTCACTAGTCCCTAAGCTTACACACTACTTAACCTAAATTC
The DNA here is from genome assembly GCF_023897955.1 of Schistocerca gregaria. Taxonomy (NCBI): domain Eukaryota; kingdom Metazoa; phylum Arthropoda; class Insecta; order Orthoptera; family Acrididae; genus Schistocerca; species Schistocerca gregaria. The sequence goes on along the minus strand of NC_064925.1, from coordinate 502,074,544 downwards.
TCCTAAGACAAACACACACACCCATGCCCGAAGAAGGAGTCGAACCTCCGCCGGGACCAGAAGCAACAATACCATCATAACGACCAGGAGAGGGAGTGCTGTCCCCACGCCCCTCCTAACCGCATCCTCCACTGAGGATGACACGGCGGTCAGGTGGTCCCGGTAGGTCACTCGTGGCCTGAAGACAGAGTGCTGTCATTACGTGAGAGGATAACATGGAGTTGGCCGGTGTGGGGAAGCGGTTTTAGGCGCTTCAGTCTGGAACCGCGCGGCAGCTACAATCGCAGGTTCGAATCCTGCCTCGGGCAAGGATGTATGTGATGTCCTTAGGTTAGTTGGGTTTAAGTAGTTGAAGTTCTAACGGACTGATGACCTCAGATGGTCAGTCCCATAGTGCTGAGAGCCTACCATTTGATAACATGGAGTGTGACTACCAAAGATAGCGCTGGACATGGTGGTTTCTGCAGAAGAAGAGTGTAAACACTGTGAGTATTCACAGTCGATTGGTGGCACTTGCAACATGACTACTCTCGTCCCCCATATGGGCAGGAAAACAATGACTGCCGTCGCTGAAATGGAGTTCTAGGTACTGCCACACCCATTGCATTTTCTTTATTTGGCCTCTGCTGATTTGGGGCTATGAAGAAACCTCTGCAGATACCGGGTTATCAAAAAGTCAGTATACATTTGAAAACTGTATAAATCACGGAATAATGTAGATAGAGAGGTACAAATTCACACTCATGCTTGGAATGACATGGGGTTTCATTACAACCAAAAATATAAAAAAGTTCCAAAAATGTCCAACAGATGGCGCTTCATCTGATCAGAATAGCAATAATTAGCATAACAAATTAAGACAAAGCAAAGATGATGTTCTTTACAGGAAATGCTCAATATGTCCACCATCATTGCTCAACAATAGCTGTGGTCGAGGAATAATGTTATGAACAGCACTGTAAAGCATGTCGGGAGTTATCGTGAGGCATTGGCGTCGGATGTTGTCTTTCAGCATCCCTAGAGATGTCGGTCGAACACGATACACTTGCGACTTCAGGTAACGCCAAAGCCAATTATCGCACGAACTGAGGTCTGGTGACTTGGGAGGCCAAGCAGAAAAAAAAGTGGCGGCTGAGCACACGATCATCAACAAACGATGCACGCAAGAGATCTTTCATGCGTCTAGCAGTATGGGGTGGAGCGTCATCCCGCATATACATCGTACGTTCCAGCAGGTGTTTATCAGCCAGGCTGGGGATGATGTGATTCTGTAACATATCGGCGTACCTTTCACCCGTCACGGTAGCAGTTAGAAACCAGAATCAGGCATTTCCTCGAAGAAAAAAGGCCAGATAACGGTAAATGTGGTAAATCTAACCCATAACGTCACTTTCTCGTCGTGCAATGGAGTTTAAACGACAGTTCTAGGGTTTTTTGTAGCCCAAATTCTGCAGATGTGGGCGTTGACAGACCCATGGAGCGTGAAATGAGCTTAGTTGGTCCACAACACGTTACTCAACCAAACGTCGTCTTCCGCCATCTTTTGAAACGCCCACACAGCTAACGACCTCCATTTCACTAAATCGCCAGGTAACAGTTCATGATGCCTATGGATTTTGTACGGATAGCATCGGAGGATACGCCTAAGTAACAACCAAACAGTAGTGTACGGAATGCCGGTGCGACGTGCGACTGGACGAGCGCTGACTTCCACGTGCATAGACGAACCCGCTACAGTCTCCATTTCTTCCTGAACTGTCTCAGCAGCATTACGCCTTGTGTTCGGTCGACCACTACGGGGTCTATCATCTAAACAGGCTTCGAACTTCGAAATCATTCTCGCCACAGCTGCATTTTCAACGGACCTTTACTCGTTCGAATCCGCTTCCTATGGCGATAGGATCGTAACGCTGAACTAGCACATGCCCCATTCTGATAATACAGCTTTACTAAAAGCGCCTTTTCAGGTAACGTCAACATGCTGCGACTGCTGGTGCATCTGATTCTGTCTCTCATTACAGCTCCTTTTATACACGACTGTCATGTACAGTCACTGACGATTTGCTGTCCAGCGCCATCTGTCGGACATTTTGTGAACTATGTTTATTTTATTTATTTGTTTTTTATTATTTTTTTGCTCTAATGAAACCCGATGTCATTCCAAGCATGTGTGTCAATTTTTACCTCTCTATCTACATTATTCCGTGATTTATTAAGTTTTAAAATTTATACTAACTTTTTGATCACCCGGTACATTATTTTGTGGACTTCCAGGAACTGCAAGCAACCACCCTGCAGTGAGTATGGCAGACTCCAGAAAAGTGGTTCGAAGAGGGACGGAAGAAGATTAAGGGGCCTTGACGGGGGAATGAGGTGGGTGTGGCAGTACCTGGAACACCATTTCACTGACGGCAGTTGTGGCTTTCCGGTTCGTATCGGGACTAGTGATGTGGCATTGCAACAACATTTTTCGTGGCGTTCTACACTTTCTACATATTACTACCGATTCCCTGTGAACATTCGCACTGTTTATACCCTCCTTCCAAGGAAAATACGTCTTTCAGCGCTGTCCTTGATGATCACACTCTATGTTGTCCACTGGTGTAATGACAGCGGTGGGGAAAATTTCATGTACTGTGCAGGGATTACCCTTCCACTGTCATGTATGGTTAGACTAAAGTACTAGATACTTGCAACACTAATGATTAATCAAATGAAGAACGGTCACTCATGGGAAAACAATAAAATGTGAATCAGTACAGAACACCACTCTTAGATCAGCCCAGTGGATGTAGATGGCAGTTTACTACAGAACTCCGGTTTCAGTGGAAGTCTAACACAGAAGAGCTCCAGCGCCATCTCTCGGGAAATAACACACAAAAGTATTTAGAGCAATAGAAGGCACACGTTTCACCACAGTTGTGACATCTTCAGTGGTTTCTTATAAAAGACATAGCGGAAGTCAAGATGAAGGATTTGATGTAAGACACTTGAAGTCTATTACGTCGGGAAACTATCTCATGATGACACCTCACTAAATTTTAGTGTCATCTCGCCCTCGAATACCACCGACTTTCTTAACACCAGTTAACATTATTAAGTTGACCTTTCCTGTAAGGGTAATGAATGAAAAAGACTTTTCGTCATATTACGCGAATACTGCTTACATTTCCAATTCGATTTCTATTTAACCTTTACAAGCACAGTTGTCTCGTAGTAAGAAGGCCAAGAGAAACATTTATTTGTTAATTTTACACCGTTACAATTCAAGAATTGTAAGGCAAATTTACGCAAACGTCAATTTTACAGTTCTTGTGCTCATGAGTGATACGGCGGTGTATGATTTCGAGAGGATATTGAAAATCTTGCGTGCCGCTAATGCCATGTAGCTTTCGGTGGCTTTTGGAGGCCGATATGAGGCTATTTCACGACTTGATAGCTCACAAGTGTCTTGTATCAAATTATTCGCCTAGACTTCTCCTGCAACACTGTCGCACGCTTAAACAATAATTGTCTACACCCTGCATACATACAAATTTTGTGTAGGTAAGAAATATCTTGACACTAGATTTTGTTGTTGTTTAGATTACATACAAACTATACCTTTCTTATTTTTTAATTTTACATTATGTGTACCCTTTGGCTTCCAGAAGGGTATACATAATGTAAAGAAAATGCGTATGTAAACAAAAAAAACAACGAAATCTGGCCTCAAAATATTCCTAACGTATATAAACATTGTATGAATGTATTTAGAAACAATAAAAGAAAAGAAACACACTGGAAATGCCCAAGCTGTGGTATATCATGTTTGGAGATTAAACAAAACAAAAAAACTGCGATCTTACAATTAGTTATTATTTTCTGCAAGAGCGGAAGCAGAGCTTCAAGTTATATTATGATAACGCATGTAAGTAGGCTGTTTAGGTTTTTGTGTTAGTAACGCCACGTAGAGCTCTGTATGAAAATCATTGTCTGCGCTGTGTGCAATCTGTGGTTGGTTGGCATTGTTGAAATATTCGCTATTGTAGTGTTTGGCAGCGCGTAGCGTTACATAGTTGGAGGTGAGCCGTCAGTAGTGGTGGATGTGGGGAGAGAGATCGCAGAATTTTGACAGCTGACGATCTGGACGTGTGTCCGTCCAAAAAAGGAAATTTGTAAGACTGGATGTCATTAAGTGAACACTATTAAGGTAAATACAGTGTTTGTTCTCCATCAAAATTTGCTAATATGCCCATCTGTAGTTAGTGCCTTCAGTAGTTAGAATCTTTTATTTAGCTGGCAGTATTGGCGCTCGCTGTATTGCAGTAGTTTGAGTAACGAAGATTTTTGTGAGGTAAGTGATTCATGTAAAGGTATAGGTCATTGTTAGTCGGGGCCATTCTTTTGTAGAGATTATTGAAAGTCAGATTGCGTTGCGATATATAAATTATAAATTATATAATTACAAATGACTGTGCTGGTAAACCTCTTACGTTATTTGATTTTCAAACAGATGAGCAAAACTGAACGTACAATATATCAGTTTAGTGTTGATCAGAATAAGTAAAGAGATTAACGTCTGAGTATGTTCAGTTTTGCTCATTTCTCTGAAAATCAAATAACGTAAGAGGTTTACCAGCACAGTCATTTATAATTCTCCAAAGGGGACGTTCCACGCGTACGTGACGTTTCCCAGTGGAGTATGAGAACATATCCGTGGTTCGTCCGCTGTTATTGATTCCACCAATTTTCATGATATTTGTCAAGGTGTAAGCGTTCTGACCAGAATCGAAAAACAGTAATGCATTTTACAATGACTATACCACGTGAAGATCACAGGGTTGGTTGACTGGCTCTTACGAATACACAGATGACGAAAGCTGAAATACTATTGGAGGTTACAGCCGGAGTGTCACCACGATCCTTTGGGAAATGAGTTTAGATACGAGGCTGCTATGTGTCTTTCATCACTAATACCACACCACATACAACACATACTTACGTGGACTAGATCCCGTGTCAACTGGGACGTTCAGTGACGTTCTTTGAGTCTTGGTTCTTTTACGTATAAATTTCTCTTGTCAACTGGGACGTTCAGTGGTATTCTCTGAGTTTCAGTTCTTTTTCGCATACATTTCTCTATTGTAGAAGAATGGTTGGGATTCCACTGGTTTGAGAAAAATACGGTAAACAGATGATGAAGACATGGAGTAAGTGTAGCACACTGTCAAGACAGCCATGACAGAGCAGCGAATAAAGTGCTGGATACGGAGAGGAAACAGGGAGAAGATGGATTAATGAGGAATGCGAAGATGTAGTTAAGAGAAGGAAGAAAGAATATGAGTGAAATGAGCTCACAGGATTTAAGACAAAATTTGTGGAATTCAAAACAGTCTCTGATTACAATTTTTCTTTTATCTTATGACCTGTTTCAATCCATATGATCAATATCGGTTATGTCTGTCTTCCTAAGTTAGTAAACGAAATACACAAAATTTTGCCGTCAACATAGATAGCATAAAATAGGTAAAAATTTCAAAATACAGCAAGATAAAGAAAATCAAGTGCCCTGTAGCGGGCCGCCATACATTTCCATTTATCACGATAAGTTTTTTACATTGCACGTTTCAGTATTTCGGAAAGGGTGTAAGCAATTGTCATATTGCTGGCTTGGTCGCGGAGTATCTTCGCGAGCGGCTGCGTTTTGCAGGGTCGAGCACGGGGCACGGAGCTGTTATGCTGTGCTGTCGGTAGTTCTAGATGTAAAAGGCATTGTTATGGAGGTTCAAGTATTGCTACAAGTGGTATTACAGTGAAGTAATGAGATACGGAGGTGGATTCAGTGGAAAGGGTCGCTAAGAAGTATTTAAATATTGCCGGCCGCGGTGGTCTCGCGGTTCTAGGCGCGCAGTCCGGAACCGTGCGACTGCTACGGTCGCAGGATGTGTGTGATGTCCTTAGGTTAGTTAGGTTTAAGTAGTTCTAAGTTCTAGGGGACTGATGACCACAGCAGTTAAGTCCCATAGTGCTCAGAGCCATTTGAACCATTTAAATACACTCCTCGAAATGGAAAAAAGAAGACATTGACATCGGTGTGTCAGACCCACCATACTTGCTCCGGACACTGCGAGAGGGCTGTACAAGCAATTATCACACGCACGGCACAGCGGACACACCAGGAACCGCGGTATTGGCCGTCGAATGGCGCTAGCTGCGCAGCATTTGTGCACCGCCGCCGTCAGTGTCAGCCAGTTTGCCGTGGCATACGGAGCTCCATCGCAGTCTTTAACACTGGTAGCATGCCGCGACAGCGTGGACGTGAACCGTATGTGCAGTTGACGGACTTTAAGCGAGGGCGTATAGTGGGCATGCGGGAGGCCGGGTGGACGTACCGCCGAATTGCTCAACACGTGGGGCGTGAGGTCTCCACAGTACATCGATGTTGTCGCCAGTGGTCGGCGGAAGGTGCACGTGCCCGTCGACCTGGGACCGGACCGCAGCGACGCACGGATGCACGCCAAGACCGTAGGATCCTACGCAGTGCCGTAGGGGACCGCACCGCCACTTCCCAGCAAATTAGGGACACTGTTGCTCCTGGGGTATCCGCGAGGACCATTCGCAACACTCTCCATGAAGCTGGGCTATGGTCCCGCACACCGTTAGGCCGTCTTCCGCTCACGCCCCAACATCGTGCAGCCCGCCTCCAGTGGTGTCGCGACAGGCGTGAATGGAGGGACGAATGTAGACGTGTCGTCTTCAGCGATGAGAGTCGCTTCTGCCTTGGTGCCAATGATGGTCGTATGCGTGTTTGGCGCTGTGCAGGTGAACGCCACAATCAGGACTGCATACGACCGAGGCACACAGGGCCAACACCCGGCATCATGGTGTGGGGAGCGGTCTCCTACACTGGCCGTACACCTCTGGTGATCGTCAAGGGGACACTGAATAGGGCACGGTACATCCAAACCGTCATCGAACCCATCGTTCTACCATTCCTAGACCGGCAAGGGAACTTGCTGTTCCAACAGGACAATGCACGTCCGCATGTATCCCGTGCCACCCAACGTGCTCTAGAAGGTGTAAGTCAACTACCCTGGCCAGCAAGATCTCCGGATCTGTCCCCCATTGAGCATGTTTGTGACTGGATGAAGCGTCGTCTCACGCGGTCTGCACGTCCAGCACGAACGCTGGTCCAACTGAGGCGCCAGGTGGAAATGGCATGGCAAGCCGTTCCACAGGACTACATCCAGCATCTCTACGGTCGTCTCCATGGGAGAATAGCAGCCTGCATTGCTGCGAAAGGTCGATATACACTGTACTAGTGCCGATATTGTGCATGCTCTGTAGCCTGTGTCTATGTGCCTGTGGTTCTGTCAGTGTGATCATGTGATGTATCTGACCCCAGGAATGTGTCAATAAAGTTTCCCCTTCCTGGGACAATGAATTCACGGTGTTCTTATTTCAATTTCCAGGAGTGTAGTTGTTCATACCAGGCGTAGGACAGAGTTCAGTACTGAGTAGCTCCCCTAATTCCGCTTGCATGTTTAGACACATAATTTCAGGCAATCCAACAGCAGTTTGCAGCAGAACAATACGACCACCGTGTGAGTATCAGGTACGTGGGGTGGACAGGGCGTACGGTCAAGAAGCGGCAGCGAGATTCCAGTTTAAGGGACGCCGCAATTAGTACCCCCGCGCGTGTTACAAGGGTGTCACTGGTATCATTTAATGTCTCTGCATTTCTTTGATTTCACCCCGAATAATTGTACACATTTCAGTTCAGTGAAATTTGATCTTCTGGCATTGTAACATACGATTACCAGTATTCTTCGAACTAAGACGCTAATATTTATCATAATTCAATACAAGTTGGTAAGCCTTCAGTGAACACAAGGAAAACCTAATGTTTTCCTGCGATATTTCGGGTTTTCTTGCTCTTAGAGATGAAAGGTGTGGTTTCGGATGTTCAACTGAGTTTTTGGTCCCGATTTTCTCCCTGATATTCCGACGACTGACCCAATAGTCTTCTCAAGGCGCTGTGTTTTGACTTATTAAGCTCACTCACTACTTGGACACCGACCAGGCAGTGAGTGCGCATGGTAAATCATCTCGCAGCTCCTTGATAAGACGACTGGTTCTGTCCTCCGAATATCGTGCTGAAAATCGGGGTCTTGAACTCTCTTGAAGACCCGAAAGCATACAAAAATATTTGGGTAGCACTTAGCTTTCTACTGCGAGTACACGGTGCAAGGTTTTGGGGCAGGGCAGCAGGGCACGCACCTACGGGGCCGCCGTCCAGGTCCCTGGAGAGACACATGCCGAGAGAGAACTTTCGGCGACCCACGTCGGCGTCGTCGGCATCGTCGTTGGAGGTGACGCTGATGATGGGCCCGCTGCCGCCCGTGGCTATGCCGGCACTGCTCAGCTTCTTCAGGGGGTGCAGCTCGCGCGATGACGCCGGCACCATCTGCAACCGCGACCAGTCCTGCCGTGGTGTGAGCTGCCAGCGGTAGGTACAGTGTCCAGCGAAACTCATTTATAACGATATAATCGAGGCTGTCCAAATTCACTAGAGTCAAAATTGTGCAATAGGAAGAGGATTAAACATAGTGCATTCAAATAATGAACTAAATGGAGGAAATAAACATTCAGTTTGATAGCCTCCCCTCCAACCCCGATTCCTCGAGGATTAGGAAAAACAGCTCCGTTTTCAGAGGAGCCATTATTTCACCCATCACAAGGTTTATGACGCCTTATCTCCTGAACTACGTTTCGTCCAATGATATACACTACTGGCCATTAAAATTGCGACACCAAGAAGATGTGCCGATGATAAACGGGTATTCAGTGGACAAATATATTATACTACAACTGACATGTGATTACATTTTCACGCAATTTTGGTGCATGGATCCTGAGAAATGAGTACCCCGAACAACCACCCCTGGCCGTAATAACGGCCTTGATACGCCTGGGCATTGAGTCAAACAGAGCTTGGATGGCGTGTACATGTACAGCTGCCCATGCAACCTCAACACGATACCACAGTTCATCAAGAGTAGTGACTGGCGTATTGTGACATGCCAGTTGCTCGGCCACCATTGAGTAGACGTTTTAATTAGTGAGAGATCTGCAGAATGTGCTGGCCAGGGTAGCAGTCGAATATTTCCTGTATCCAGAAAGGCCCGTACAGGACCTGCAACATGAGGTCGTGCATTATCCTGCTGAAATGAAGGGTTTCGCAGGGATCGAATGAAGGGTACAGCCACGGGTCGTAACACATCTGAAATGTAACGTCCACAGTTCAAAGTGCCGTCAAAGCGAATAAGAGGTGGCCGAGACGAATAACCAATGGCACCCCATACCATCACGTCGTGTGATACGCCAGTTTGGCGATGACGAATACACGCTTCCAATGTGCGTTCACCGCGATGTCGTCAAACACGGATGTGACCATCATGATGCTGTAAGCAGAACCTTGATTGATCCGAGAAAACGACGTTTTGCCATTCGTGCACCCAGGTTCGTCGTTGAGTACACCATCGCAGGCGCTCCTGTCTGTGATGCAGCGTCAAGGGTAACCGCAACCATGGTCTCCGAGCTGATAGTCCACGCTGCTGCGAACGTCGTCGTTTCATCAGACGTTTTCAATGGAGAATGTGCTGGCCAGGGCAGCGGTCGAACATTTTCTGTATCCAGAAAGGCCCGTACAGGACCTGCAACATGCGGTCGTGCCTTATCCTGCTGAAACGTAGGGTTTCGCAGCGATCGAATCAAGGTTAGAGCCACGGGTCGCAACACATCTGAAACGTAACGTCCACTGTTCAAAGTTCATTGAATGCGAGCAACAGTTGACCGAGACGTGTAACCAATGACACCCCATAGCATCACGCCAGGTAATACGCCAGTATGGCGATGACGCATTCACGCTTCCAATGTGCGTTCACCGGGATGTCGCCAAACACATGATGCTGTAAACAGAACGTGGATTTATCCGAAAAGATGACGTTTTGCCATTCGTGCACCCAGGTTCTTCGTTGAGTACACCATAGCAGGCGCTCCTGTCTGTGATGCAGCGTCAAGAGTAACCGCAGCCGTGGTCTCCGAGCTGATAGCCCACGCTGCTGCAAACGTCATCGAACTGTTCGTACAGATGGTTGTTGTCTTGCAAACGTCCCCATCTGTTGACTCAGGGATCTTGACGTGGCTGCACGATCCGTTACAGCCATGCGGATAAGATGCCTGTCATCTCGACTGCTAGTGATACGAGGCCGTTGGGATCCAACACGGCGTTCCGTGTTACCCTCCTGTACCCACCGATTCCATATTCTGCTAACAGTCATTGCATCTCGACCAACTCGAGCAGCAATGTCGCGATACGATAAACCGCAATCGCAAACCTTTATCGAAGTCGGAAACTTGATGGTACGCATTTCTCCTCCTTACACGAGGCATCACAACAATGTTTCACAAGGCAACTGCTGTTCATGTATGAGAAATCGGTTGGAAACTTTCCTCATGTCAGCATGATGTAGGTGTCGCTACCGGCGCCAACCTTGTGTGAATGATCTGAAAAGCTAATAATTTGCATATCACAGCATTTTCTTCCCGTCATTTAAATTTCGCGTCTGTAGCACGTCATCTTCGTGGTGTAGCAATTTTAATGGCCAGTATTGTACATGTAAAACAAACAGTATATTACTTCCAAATTTGGACGTAGGTTAGTTGCAAATAAGCTGGGCAACAGTAACGCCAGACAGAGCGGTAGACGAGTTTACTTCCAGCTCTCCTTAAGCTGGCTTCTCCTAACCAAGGTTCCCTACCTCAAAGTGTACAGTGGAGCATTCTCTGTGACCTGTTACATTTGAGCACGCGCTCACGGAAACATCCTGTATAACAGACGTCAAAAACTTCCCGTCTGAGGGCGTTGCTGCAGTGTACACACTGATCAGACAGAACTTTATGACCAACTACCTAACGGCCGTATACCTTTGGCACGGGTAACATCGGAAAAACGTTGTGGCATGAAACCAATGACGCCTTGGTATGTCTCTGGAGGGAGTCGACGCCACATCAGCACACACACACACACACACACACACACACACACACACACACACACACACACACACACACACAATCATCTAATTCCCGTAAATTCCGAGGAAGGGGACCATGAGCCCTGACGCTGCTACGATCAATCACACCACAGATGTGTTCTATCGGGTTTAGATCTGGCCAGTTGGGGCCAACTGGAAATCGAGATTGTCTTCCTCGAACCAGTCCATCACATTCCTGGCTTTGTGACATGTCGCATTATATTGCTGAAAAATAAAAATGACATTGCCGTTGGGAAACATGGTTGTCATCAAGGGATCTACGTGGTCTGCAGACAGTTTATGATACTCCTTGGCCATGCCCATCTTGGTGCTTTGAACGAGCTCCACTCGACCCACGGATCACGAATGCCCACGTAAACTTTCCCCAGAGCATAACGGAGCCACCGCCAGCTTGTCTCTGTCCCGCAGGAAAGGCGTGAAGGAGTTGCTTCTCTAGAAGACGACGGATTCGCTTCCTCCCATAGGAATGATGAAGAAGGTATCGGCATTCATCAGACGACGCAACGCTGTGCCACTGCGCCAACGTCCAGTGTCGATGGTCACGCACACACTTCAGTCGTAGTTCCCGATGTAGTGCTGTTAACATTGGCAAACGCATGAGTCGTCAGCTGCGGAGGCCCATCGTTACGAGCGGTTGGTGCACTGTGTGTTCAGACATACTTGTGCTCTACCCAGACTTAAAGGGCTGGTCAGCCAGACCGACGACGTATGGATGTAGTTCCATCTTGGTTTCGCCACGTGTTGAAGACACACACCATAGCATCCCTCGAACACCAGTCAAGACGTGGAGTTTCCGAAATGCTCGTGCCGAGCCTCCAGTCCATCACAATCTGCCCTGGGTGAAACTCAAATAGGTGGCGCGTCTACCCATTCTACACACGTACAGCGTGATCACTGATACTATATGCATCGTGCCTTGTCAATGAATCGTGCCTCAGTCAATCCTCGTTGTGACGCTGCTGTCGTCTGGACGGGCTTATATCGATAGTAGCTCCGTGGTCATAACTTTCTGGCTGATCAGTGTATGCAACACAGCGCCACCCCGACACTGATGCACAGGGTGTACCACCCAAACGTAGCAGAGCAGACATTGCGGAAATGAGAAGTGCTATCGATGTGTGGTTTTCGCAGAAGTGACTGGTGGTCAGGGGCTAGTAATGTTAGCCAACCAACAGATTGTAATAAAACTTAGAAAGTGATTTTTTGAGCAAACATACACTTTTTAAGTGGGACAGTGCTGTTACCATTGACAAACTAATAGTAGGGTAAATCAGAATGGCAGTGGTATTTGTTGCAGGATTTTAGTGTGAGTCGTTTGCAAGATATCGTATTTTGAAGAGCTCCCACACGACACTTGTACAATACTTGTGGTATCTCACACTAAAGAACAAAACTAGATCTACGGCTTCTTTAAGGTGGCGAGGCAACTGACCATCGCACGTTGTGTGATGACAGCGGCCGCAGCAACGCACAGTTCCAGTCTGGTACGGAAGACTGCTGCTTACGTACTAGCATTTCTGCGGAGATGTGCATACAGGCTTTGCAGTAATTCGTCGCTGCTTATAATTGGGATGCAAATGTTTTTGAAGATAGCTTCTTTCAGCTTTCCTCACAGAAAAAAGCCTACAGGCGTCAAATCCGGGGAACGGGCTGGCCAAGGTACAGGTCCTCTGCGTGCATTCCAACGATTTGCAAGCAATTCGTGAAGACATGCAGCAGCAATTCGTGCACTATGGGCTGGATAGCCATCACGTTGGCACCACAAGTTCTTCAAAGTCTACAGAGGAACATATTGTACAATCAGTGGAAGACCGTCTGTTAGGAGGCTGCGATACATGTGTTCTGTCTGTGAAAAACGGAACTGTGAATTGATTGTTCACTATCCCACATCACACGATCATATTCCGTGGACGCTTACGTTCCAGCTGAAGAAGCCAACGGGGATTGTCAACAAACCAATAGTGCATGTTTCTGCGTTCTACCTGACTGGTAAATGTGGCATCCTTACTGAACTAGATAAATGATACATGTGGAGTATCCTGGCTTAGTGCACATGTACAGAAAGTGACAAATTTCTCATAAACGTTCCTATGCAGCTCTCGATTGATAGAGCGGTGATGAGGATGGAACTCATGTCGATAGAGAATGCGTAGGAAACTTGCTGACTCATGCCACTTCCGCGTGCGATAGTGCAGGAGCTAACGTGTGGATCAACTGCAGCAGCAGCAAGAACATTAATTTCCCTCTCTTCTGCTTGTTTCCTTCTGTTATTCTTTCTAGCTGTTACACTACCTCTTTCACCTACCTCGTTGAAGGGAATGATTAATAACTGCCGAGATGACTGACGTCTATTGGAATATCTTGCCACATATACCATACAAGAACGAACTGCATTTTTCCTAGACTCTCCATATACTATGAACATGTCGGCTTTTTCTGCATTGGTAAATCTCATCGTCCACTCACAACCTATTCCTTGAGCCATCACACGCTAACTGACTGTCAAGTCGCTCTGCATTCAAAGACAACACAATCACACTGTAAGCAAACCTAACAAAATCGTACCTAGCCACTACGTATGTTGAGTGTGAGAACTATTAACAACGCGATATCTCGTAAAGGACGCGCCCTAGAATCCTGCAACAGACACCTTTGGCATCCTAACTTACCCTATCTTTATACAGTTAACGTCAACAGGCATTTTTCCACGACTGAAAATGTAAATATGCACAAAAATACACTTTCTAACTATTATTACAATCTGTTGATTGACTAACAATACGAGCCCCTGACTACCAATCTATTTCGCGAAAACTGCACATCAATAGTACTTTCCATTTCCTCAATAATTGCGGTCGACTTCTGGTGATTCACTCTGTACAAGCACCGACATGCAGACTAGGGATTAGTGAGGCATTCGTGTTTTTCCGAAGTGTGTGTGGTAAATTCGAAAATTTGAAATATGACGATGTTATTACCTAATGCACCTAAACAGGGCTGAGGTGCTGTTATTCTTTTCTTGGTTGCCGAAGGACAAACGCCGGACACATCCATCGGAGGATGTAGAACGTTTATGAAGCAGAACGCATGTCGAAAACGACCATTGTGGAATGGTGTGCATAGTTCGTTTCTGGTCGGGATTCGACGCAACCCTCTGGTCGGTCCGGTAGGCCAGAATCAGCTGGAAGACTCGATCACCAGACTCATAGACGTGAGGCCTCCACATGCGAATGGCACGACTTCGGCCCCTTAAAATAGGCCTTGAAGTTTCGACGATTTCTGTCGGACGAATATGTGCGTCAGGCACTTATGGACTTCTCCACGCAGCAGGACACAATCTGATATTATCAGCCCGATGCGTCGGTGGAATGATATCTCAATGCCCACGGCGATTGTGCCTGATTAGTACGGTCTTCGATCACCTCATATAAATTTGATCTTACATTCTTACATTCACTGGTATATGTTGATATTGTCTGCAAAGCGAGTTTCGAATTGAGTTAGGAAGTAAGAGCTGATAAATAAAAACGTCATCGTTACGTCTGACGTCGAAGTTTTACCGTACGAACAGCGAAAATTTAGTAGGCTAACTGCTTTTCCTTTCGTTATATAGGGTGTTTCCGTAAGAGGGTGCAAAAATTTAACAGGATATAGAGAATGGTCCACTGAACAATTTGACGTAGGGAACATGAGGCCGGAGAAGCCAGATTTTGGAGATAAGAGGAATAAAATCACATTAACATAACATTAAACCACATTACGGTCTACTTTTTTATTCACACAGCTTGCCGTTAACTGCAAATAATATCACTGACCCAGTGAACATACCATTTGTACTGTGTCTGACAAAATGTTCTGAAACTGATAGCCATAAAACTCATTGCGAGCATGATATTGGCGAACAAGACTCTGACGCATCCTGAGAAATATCCCTTGCGTGTTTCGAGTCACATCACAGGTAGCTACAATTCAGGCAGCTAATTCCATCTTACTATCCACTGCGGTCTAATACACAAGTGACTTTAGATAACCTCATAGGAAATAACCAAGGAGGAGTCAGGCCAGGTGACCTCGTAGGCTAGGGAATAGGACCTCCCCTTGGAATCCAGCGACCAGGAAATATTGTACCGGTACTGTACCATCGTACTGTACTGTATGTCTCTGAACCGCAGTCAGTAAGGAATGGGTCTGTCGTTGTTTCATAGCACGTTTTGTCATCGGGCAATGTAAATTCTATACACCAGAGCCACACGTAAAGTAAACAAAACCTGCATCATGACTGTCTAGTCATCAGGCTCGTCCTCTTTGTTTCCTTGCAGGAAATAAAGAATGTACATGTAAATAAACATCACAGTATGCATAAACTTGTACTGATGTCAGTTGTAAATAATTTGGAAAACAGAAATGCTACACAAAGCGGTAGACAGGTTTACTACCAAATCTCCGTACGCTGGCTCATCCCACCCCAGGTGTCTGCCTTAAATTGGTCAGTGAAGCATACTGTGTATCCCATTACATTTTTGCACGCTCTTACGGAAACACCCTGTATTGCGGGGGGTGTCAGCGAGAAAAGGACTCGACAAAGTTTAAAATGATGTACCAACTTGGTCTGATGTCGCTAAGTGCTTTCATTATCAGATACTGGATGAATACGATGTGTATATCTTGCGCGCCGCGAGTTACATTGACTCAAGAGATATAAAAAATTTCTGCCTTTACCACTAGTCTCATTTAAAGTATGATTACACTTCTGAAAGCGCAGATTATGACAAAATTTCAAATTCCGTCAATAATTATGTAAAATACTGAAAAAAAAAATTTTGTTGCCCCTGGAAGCCATTATGCGGCAACCTGCAAGCTTGCAGAGCAATGCAAACATTATGAAGCTGGAGTATCATCCATTATGTAGCGTAATCGATTAACAGGCTTGAAGTCTGGGTTCAAATTTATTTTGCACTGTTGGTGGCTCATATTATACGTGATAGCTCCTGCACCAGCACTTTTCAAGCAATATCCTCAGTAGTTCACATTCCACAATCACGTTCGCGGATGCTTCGTGGTGTTTGTTCCCCCACACGAAGCGATACTATCTCCTCAAGCTCTACAGTGCGAGCAACATTTTGTCGAAAACTATAATGAAGCCTTTATAGCTTGAAAGTCACAGTCTCTCGAAAGTTTCTATTTACGGTGATACATTTCTTAAAAAAGGATGACACCTATTAGGAAACTTTGCACATTAATTCGGCTTATCGGGTTCCACACCCTGCTGTGCTGCATATTACATGCATGCCTGAAGTTCCTAGCCGGCCGCGGTGGTCTAGCGGTTCTAGGCGCTCAGTCTGGAACCGCGCAACTGCTACCGTCGCAGGTTCGAATCCTGCCTCGGGCATGGATGTGTGTGATGTCCTTAGGTTAGTTAGGTTTAAGTAGTTCTAAGTTCTAGGGGACTGATGACCACAGATGTTAAGTCCTATAGTGCTCAGAGCCATTTGAACCTGAATTTCCTGTAACGACGCCCCGTCTTTGATAACAGTCATAAGCTACAAACAGAGCCAGTTCCTCGGCGACGGATGTATCACAGATCATTGTGCATAACTTTTTTAAGACAGTCGTCATCTGCGATGTGGTAGGCAGTTGATTGTTTTGTAACAAAAGCAATTTACAAACATGAGCCTCACGCGCATTCTCCATTTAATACCGTTGCTTATTTCCACCACTGGCTCTTTATCTCAGAACACTCAGTTAAAGAAGCCTTACGGTGTATATAATTTGGACACTAAAAACATTACACGGAATGAGACCTTATTCCTTACTGTCGTAGTTGCAAGTAATCAACTATGCCACCAGAGCTGACGAACTGAGATAAGTAGTAAAAACTGCTGATAAGTATGAAGAGTAGAAACTCACTGAGCAGGTTTAAGTGGACAACTAAAATAATTAAAAATACAACACTATGTTTGCAGCCATAGTGAGCTAACACTGTAGGCAGACTATTTGGGAGTGTTCACACTCCTAAATTCTTCCTGATCTGCAGACAGTGGTACTGGCGAAGAGAAAGCGTTTCAAAGAAATACATCAGGCTATGGCATGAGGGCCCTGAAGATGACTATGACAATTCCAAAACCGGTCATGTGTGTAATTATACACCGCCCGTCGAGAAAGTTCCGAGGCTGATTTTGTTCCTGACGTATAAGCTAAGTCAGCACGGTAACTACGCCGGCAACTTGAACTTACAACTGTAAGCATCAGACGTTCATTCGACCAATAATTTGTCAGCAGGCAGTATTCATTAATGGACGTGGGCCCATAGTGTGTCAACTTCGCTTTATCAGAAATCGCAATCGAGCAGTATCTCTAAATCAAAGGCTATTCCGCACAGTTCTGACACCCGAACAAAATGATGTGAGGACGCCTTCTGCGACCTGACAGAAATGAAAATCGCTGACAGTTCTTTTCTATAAAAAAAGTCATCACGGGTGACGAGATGTGGTGTTATCAATAAGAGCTTGCTACAAAACTACAAAATGCAGAGATTAACACGAATGGAAAACGCTTTGGTGACATAACTGACAATGAAACTAGTATGACGCTCTTGTTGAACAACATCCCTAGGAAGGACTCTTCCAGCAGTCTCAGATGGTTATATGAATGTTCTGTGCGTTGTACTTAGCTGGCAGGAGACATGTACAACACCTGAAGCTATAGAACCATCATCTTAACGTTTCTGAAGTTTTGTTCTTAAGCAACTTATGAATCATTTTGGGCTGACAGGGTATTTTGTGATTGTGTCTAAATATGAGAAGAGTAGGTCCATACCGGTTTTTGAATATCAGTACTCAGCAGTGAGAGTCCAGTGCATTCATCACTATGCCATCAAACCCGGTACCATCTACTGTTCACCCAGGGTTGTCGTGACTTATCGAATTCACTGCGCAGTTTGGAAACCAAATCACAACCAGTAACTTTTGCTGAAGTCGTCAGGTGGCAGACCAGCGTCTAAATTGAAATTACAGAAAAACTAAGCCTACAAGCTAGGCACTTTTACATGGCCCACCCACGTTACTGATGTCACCACGTATGTTCGACGTCAACATGCTATAGCCACTCACAGACGGCATATGGCAACAATAGCAGTGGAGGGGGAACTCGGAAATCATTGCAGTTTTCGTTGTAATACGGAAACGGAGCGATTTATCTCACGTTTCGATGACACGGGTGAAGGCTGCTGCGGAGAAAGTAAATTGTTACGTAACTGGCAGCCCTGATGAACTAAGGGACTACCAACAGTGTCTCCTCGATGACCGCTCACCGTGCGTTGCTGTGTATGAACCTCCGCAACAGATTCCTGGTTCATACACCCTTGGTGACTGCTATTCATCTGCGACAAAAGTTGGAATTTTCACGCCAGTAGAACTGAAAGTCCATTGAGTGGCGTCAGGTGGCCCTTTCTCATGAATCACATTTTATGTTAAATCGGACAGATGGTCGTTGGCCTTACAACGTGAAACGTCAGAAACAAACCACCCTGCAACCAGGGTGACTATGTAGGCATGCAAATTGTTTTCCCTCGGCACGATGGCATCTATAAATGGGACAACTCAACGTGTCACACAGGTCACAGTGTACGTGCATGGTTCGAAGAGCAGCAGTATGAGTTTACCATACTCCCTTGGTCTGTAGACACCATGGATTTCAACCATAATCGGAAATCTGTAAGAACAGCTCGATCGGGCTGTTCGCGCCATGGATTGTCAACAGCGAAACATAGCGCATCTGGCCTCTGGGCTGGACTCATCATAGCTCCAAATCCCTGTCAGTACCTTCCATAACCTCACTGGTGTTCTTCCTACAAGTCCCGCGCTGCAAAAGGTGGTTATTAAATACTTTGACAGCTGGTCACATTAATGTGACTGGACAGTGTCTTTCTCTATCGCCTGGAGTTTGTGCTTGTAATGATCTCGTAGGACCAGTGCCGAGGGCACCAGCATGCCCACATTATCTATAGCGTCCACTTCAATATCAGTCTTGGGCAGGAATACAAAAAACTCTGAAACGAATATTTTCATCTCCGACGCAATCACCGACTACAGCAGCCCAAATTAGCGCGGCCATTCTGGACACAGACTGGCCTATTGAGAGCGATCGCTCTACGTGTTATCCTGAGCTAATGGCTTCATCTGAATGCGGTGCGGAGCAGCTTGGGGTCAGCCCACCGCTCTTCCAGCCGCTTGTGACTTTTCAGACCTTAGTGCCGCTACTTCTTGCTTAAGTAGCTCGTCAATTGGCGTACCGAAGCTGAGTGGGTTCCGTTATGTCCCTGGCTGTAACGGTAATTTAATCCTAGTCCTCCACTCGGCAGTAGCCACACTGACAGCTTGACAGCTACGGAAGCGGACGACAGAAGTCCATCTGGGACAAGTCAGGACATCAGCGCAGCACCTTTCGGCGTGACGGCATTCAGACGCCCACCTCTTACGATGTGAAGCTTACAAAGCTCATGAAACCAGATGCTTCGCTGGCTCTGAGCCTCATCACCTTTCAATTGTTTTCTTTCCACTAAACACCTGATAAGAGAAGGAAATCTGTAGTCAGTAAATTCTAACGTAGAGTAAGAATATGAATGCAAAGTAAAGTGGGACTAGTCTGTGAAGGTCACATTCCTCCATTATCCAGCATAGATGTCGCCCACCCTACAATATCTCAACACTGAAGTGAGCGGAAAACATTCTGGTGTATCACTGGTACACAGAAATTCTACTTCTGTTTCTAATACGCACTTTATAAAGACCTCACAGTGTGCCTATGAATTCCCCGTACCCCCCGTCAAAAAACTACGCTGTATATTATAATGTATAAGCGACCTTCTCCATCTTCGCACAGATAGCATTAAGTATCTACCACCGAACTTGACTGGCATAGCTGTGGTAAATTACGTACCTTCCTCAAATGGTTCAAATGGATCAAAATCGCTCTGAGCTCTATGGGACTTAACATCTGAGGTCATCAGTCCCCTAGAACTTAGGACTACGTAAACCTAACAAACCTTAGGACATCTCACAGATCCATGACCGAGGTAGGGGTCGTACCTGCGACCGTAGCGGTCGGGCGGTTCCAGACTAAAGGCCCTAGATCAGCTCGGCCACACTGGCCCTCCCTGAAATGGTTCAAACGGCTCTATGCACTATGGAACCTAACATCTGAGGTCATCAGTCCCATAGACTTAGAAACTACTTAAACCTAACCAACCTAAGTACATTACACACATCCAAGCCCGAGGCAGGATTCGAACCTGCAACTGTAGCAGCATCGCGGTTTCAGACTGATGTGCCTAGAACCACTCGGCCACAACGGCCGGCGTACCTCCCTCGTGAATCAATTCACCTTATAGTGAAAGGCACGTAGTTCCTATAGTAGTTCCGGAGATTAGTCTTCAGGCGTAGGCAGAAAAATACAGTGGGTGTCTTTAACTGTTTTGCATCACATCAGTTCCTAGAGTTCCGGAAGATGTACAGAAAGTTGGAATGAAGATCAACACAAACATCATTTCGGTCCTTTTTATTGCTCATGAAAAACACACATTGGATGTTGTACCACAATGCAGCGAGACCTTCAGAGGTGGTGGGCCGGATTGATGTACACATCGATACTTCTAATACCCAGTAGGACGTCCTGTTGCGTAGATGCATGCCTGAATTCGTCGTGGCATACAATCCACAAGATCATCAAGATTATCCCACTATTAGTGGCGATTCGGTTTAGATCGCTCAGAGATGTTGGTGTGTCACGTAGTCCTTAAACAGCGCTTTTGAATCTAACCCAGGCGGGTTTACGTCTGGAGAACATGCCGGACACTGTAGTCGAGCGATGTCGTTATCCTGAAGGAAGTCATTCACATGATGTACACGATAGGGGCGCGAATTTTCGTCCATGGAGACAAATACCTCGCTAATATGCAGCCGATATGGTTGTACTATCGGTCGGAGGATGGCATTCACCTTTCGTACAGTGGTTACGGCGCTTCCATAACCACCTGCGGCGTACGTCGGCCCCAAATAATGCCAACCCAAAACAGCTGGTAACCTCCACCTTGTTGCACTCACCGGGCAGTGTGTCTAAGGCGTTCAGCCTGACAGGGTTGCCTTCAAACACGTCTCCGTAGCCGGCAGCTGTGGCCCAGTGGTTCTAGGCGCTTCAGTTTGGAACCGCGCTGCTGCAACGATCGCATGTTCAAATCCTGGATGTGTATGTTGTCGTTAGTTTGGTTAGGTTTAAGTAGTTCTAAATCTCGGCGACAGATGACCTCAGATGTTAAGTCCCATAGTGCTTAGAGCCATTTGAACTATTGGAACCACGTCTCCGACGATTGTCTGGTTGAAGGCATATGCGACACTCATTGGTAAAGAGAACGTGATGCCAATCCTAAGCGGTCCATTCGGTATGTTGTTGGGCCCATCTGCACCGCGCTGCATGATGCCATGGTTGCAAAGATGGATCTCGCCATGGACTTCGGGAGTGAAGTTGCGCATCATGCAGCCTATTGCGCCCAGTTTGAGTCGTAATACTACATCCTGTGGTTGCACGAAAAGCATTATACAACATGGTGGTGTTGCTGTCAGGGTTCCTCCAAGCCATAATCCAAAGGTAGCGGTCATCCACTGCGGTAGTACCTCTTGGGCGGCCTGAGCGAGGCTTGTCATCGACAGTTCCTCTCTCTCCGTATCACCTTCATGTCTGAACAACACCGCTTTGTTTCACTCCGAGACGTCTGGACACTTGCCTTGTTGAGAGCCCTTCGTGGCAGTAAGTAACAATGCGGACGCGATCGAACCGCGGTAATGACCGTCTAGGCATGGTTGAACTGCAGACAACACAAGCTGTGTACCTCCTTCCTGGTGAAATGACTGGAACTGATTGGTGTCGGACCACCTCCGTCTAATAGGGGCTGCTGAAGCATGGTTGTTTACATCTTTGGCCGGGTTAACTGACATCTCTGAACAGTCAAAGGGACTGTGCCTGTGATACTATATCCACAGTCAACGTCTATCTTCAGGATTTCTGGGAACTGGGGTAATGCAAATTATCTTTTATTTGTGTATACAGCGGGTGGTTATAATTAAAGAGAGGTCGAGTGTGGGTTGTAATTATCGCATGGCAGCGAAATTTGGTAGATATGCTAGTGCGTTAATGGGGAACGGATTTAAGCTGGAAAAAGTAGTTCAAATTCTGGCCACTAGGTGCAAGTCTGGGGTTGTACTCTGTATAACAGTATGGCTATCGATAACACTGCTTACAGTATAGATACAGACGGTGCAGAAACTGAAACCTCATGATTCACAGCAATGTTGTGAATTTGCTCTTCGGTTTCTGGCACGGATCAAAGTTGTTGACAAGTGGATGGGCTCCTGTGGACAGACGAGGCACCAGTTACTCTACAGGGTACAATGAACACACAGAATTGCCGAATCTGGAGCACTGTTAAACCACGTTTTGTGCACGAAGAGCCATTGCACTCGCCCAGAGGACCTCTCAGGTGTAGCGTGACTTCTGCACGTTATCGAGATCTGTTTATACAGCATGTGGTTCCTGCTTTGGAAGACCGCACTTGTGTGGAAACCACTTTTTTCATGCAAGATGGGGCAACACTTCACGTCGCCGGGCCAGTAAATGATCTGCTTAATGCAATCTTCCCCGTAAATGTTATCTCCAGAGGTTTTGCAGATGCATAGCCTGCAAGTTCACCTGATATGAATCCATGTGACTTTTGCCTCTGGGAATATCCAAAAGAACGCGTTTACCAGGCACAAGTTCGATGTCTACCTGATCTGAAGGCCGCTATACAGGAAACGTTGTTCAGATTCCACCACAACACCTACGAGCAGCTGTTCATTACGTCGTTTTGTGGATGCAGCACATCGTCGACGCGTTCGACACTCATACTGAACAAATTGAATAAGCGGCGGTTAACAATAAAATTAACATTATACCTTTCTAACTTGTTTGAATCTTTCCTGGCCATGTCTCATTCCTAATCCATTACATATGGAAACATTTACATACGTCTTTCTTGCATCCGCAACGCCAGATTTTCACCTGGTTGCAAACATTGTGACGAATTTTCTTCCAGAGTAAATCGCTTCCGCATTAGAACAATAGCATATCTACCAAGTTTCGCCACCATACGATAATTACTTCCCACATTGGACGTCTGTGAGCAGTTGAGCTTTAATTATAACCATCCAGTACCTGGCGGTCAGAAACAGTGTAAAAAGCCTGTAAGTGCGTTGCAGTGTAGGCTGTGCTGAGAAATAATTGTTAAGAAAAGAATTCGCTATGATGCGCCGTCCGAAGTTAACTAATCAGGCCGTTGCACGCAAACTGAAAGGGAACGCCGACAAAATTAGTACGAGTTGTTCCCGTAGCGTAGATGACAGTGCACGAGACTGCTTAGCCTTTGGCCTTTTCTCCTTACTACTGTCCCACGTCCAATTTGTGTATCACTCTTTTGCTCGGTTTTTAGAAAATCAAACGAAGGATACTTTTGTGGACACCGTCTCTGGTGGGCCGAAAGAATTTCTGTGCGCCACTGCCTAATTGGCTATCTTGAATGCTAATTAACTCGGAAACGACACAACGTATATACCTTTTTTCTTGTCAAATATTTGTCAGCACAGACTACCCTGCAACGCACTTACAACCTTTTCCGGCAACTTCTGACCACTTTGTATATAGACACAGATACGTGTAAATTCTTGTCGAGCTTCGCTGCTGTATTGGGTTTCAGTCGCTGTTCGCTGTATTTCTCGTTACATACCGACTCCTCTGTAGTGGAACAGCTCGTAGCTTCCAAGACTGAAACGAGATGTCACTCCAAACGCCAATTAAATGTGGAATAGAGAACAATACGTATGTTCCACGCTCATCGTCATTATACTTACAAATTACATACACAAACCTGGCCGTCAGTCTACCTATCAGTGGAAATCGTATCAAGACCCCTACAGTAGTTCCGGAGAGTAGGCTTCACATACACACAAAAGACACGGCGGCGCCCTTAAACTTATGGTATGTATAGATATTGCAATACTTACAGAGATAAACTTTGTATCCAGCAGATCGGTATGTGAACCACTGTACTTTACACACTTTCCTTTCCTCTTTGTCATCTTGCGGAGCATCCCAAACGTTTATCTTCCAAAGGCGTCCTAAACACTTTTGCACAATTTTTATTACTCTCGCACCGGCGCTGAGATACATGGGGCTTGATTGTTTCATATAAAGGGTTGTCTAGCATTGTAAGGCTGCGTAGTGGTCAGCAATGCGGCTGGAAATATCGTTGAACCACGCCGAATCTGACAAGCTCGAAACTGTTCATCGAGGAAAAATTTGGAAATTTGTGGTAAGGTCTTATGGGACCAATCTGATGAACTCATCGGCCCATGAACTTACACACTACTTAAGCTAACTTAAACTAACTTACGCTAAGAACAACACACACCCATGCCCGAGGGAGGACTCTAACCTCCGACGGGGGAAGCCGTGCGGACCATGTTCATCGAGGAATTTTCGTGTCTGAATAGCAAAGCCCGCGGGAGCTGCAACATGCTGTAGCCACACATGATCTACAATTCCCTTGTCTTAGAGTTCAGATATTGCATTGTTTACTGCATGTCCAAATAATTTCCATCCACCTACTCTGAAAGATACAGTACAAACAGATATCGTGACGACAGCCTGACGCACATAAAATAAGGCTGCTCCGTTTCCAGCTCTTGCACATAATGGCAGTTTAATTAGACCAGTAATCCCCATTCCTTGTGTGAGCTACTATGTATGACAAGAGCGTCATAAAATGATACGGCGAGACGCGTCACATCGAAGTTCCAGCATCGAAACACGGCAGGCTGCAGCTAGATTCTCCATGTCGTTGCCAAGCTATTTATTTACAGACATTGGTCAAAACATTTAATTTTCAGGTCTTTTTTACTATGGTCATGCGTTATGGAGCGCGGAATTTTTGTGAATGGGCTTCATTGGAGACTGCTCAGCTGATTGAGCGACGGCAAAAAACATCTACTGCTGGATCTACGAGATGATCCCCCTTTGATACTGCGAGACACAAAAGCACGGTACTTCCAATCAAGCAAGCTTACTTTACGAAATGCGGCCTTGCGAAACCAATCTCTGCACACGGTCACCACCTCCGACAGCGTTTGTCCCCTCTGTGGACGTGGATACACCAACACACATGCTTCTGGAAGCTCCTCAACACCATAACTCTATCCGCTCACATCTGCCATAGCTTCAATACTGAAACAATACCATACTGAAAAAAACTATGCAATAATAACAAAATGCTTACCGTCAGCGAAGGTATGTCAATAGAGGGTCGCCATGTTTATAAACGGAAAAAGCGGAGGTATTAGAAACAGTCTTAATGTGAGCCACAATGGCTTACATTTTTACAATTGCTTTCAAGAATCCTGACAAGTATCTCTTTCTTCGATTTTATGTTATCATAGTAATCAGAACAAATAAGATCTTTATAACTGACGATGAACAAATTCTTTACACATTGCACGGAAAGTTTGTTCATGATGATGTTTGGTTTGTGGGGCGCTCAACTGCGCGGTCATCAGCGCCCACACAAAGCCCAATTTTTAAGCAGTCCAATTTCTTTTTTACACAGTTCAGTCTAATGACTGTCACGAATGATGTTGATGTCGATCATGATGATGATGATGATGGTGACTACACAAACACCCAGTCCCTGGGCAAAGAAAATCCCCAACCCGGCAGGGAATCGAGCCCGGGACCCCGTAATCCAGATGCAGCGACGCTAGCCACTAGACCATGAGCTGCGGACATATTTAGTAAGAAAAATATCCTTACCACAGCTGCCTCGTGAGCAGGGATTGCAAAAAACAATTGCACACATTCAAAAAGTTACGAATATTCATTTTCAGAACGATTGTTTATGAAAGAACATCACTGCCATATGCAGTTTTCTCTAAATATGTTGACCTGGTTCTGATTTGAGCTATTCAGTTAGAAACATTTTTAGGCCATGTACTTCATCAAACAATTCACT
Source organism: Schistocerca gregaria (assembly GCF_023897955.1). Lineage (NCBI taxonomy): Eukaryota > Metazoa > Arthropoda > Insecta > Orthoptera > Acrididae > Schistocerca > Schistocerca gregaria. The sequence goes on along the minus strand of NC_064925.1, from coordinate 502,048,354 downwards.
GTCATCAACAAGAAAATTTCTGTTTCTCAAACATGTTACACCATTTTCTACACTGTCCGAATCGAGTCCTTTGCTAAGGGTTAACCAACTTAACACAGTTACTTCAGCCTCATCCATTTCCTACTGTAATGACTAAATTGCTAATGCAATCATTTTCCAGCAGTTTTGGAGTCATGTAAAGCCCTTCCATCCGGACTATTGCTACAATCCGTCGAGCTATGACTCTGATGATGTTTTAAGGTGTGAAATTCATATGCTGCCTCAACTGCTGGTTTGCAGGAAGAACACAGGCGATTCTTCGCGATGTGCTTTGTGCATCTATACTTCTTTGTGGTTTTTGGTATTAACATGATCCATAATATGTGACAGAGGGAAGAAACACATGTAAGTAAATACCGATAAGTAAGCGTACCGATACATTGTAAACAGTAACGGACCTATCAAGCTTTCTTGGGGTACTCCGTAAATTACTTTTACGTCTGTTGGTTTTTTTCCATTAACAGCGACGTGATGAATTCTGTCTGCAAGGAAGTCTTGAATCTAGTCGTACATCTGGTCCGATACTCGGTAAGCTCGTATATTTTACCGTGGCAAATGCTTTTCTAACGTCAAGAAACACGGCATCAACTGTGCGCCGTTGCCTACAGCTCTGTGGATCTCACGGAGCAACTAAGCGAGATGAATTTAGAACGTTCTCAGTTTCCGAAACAGATTTTTATAGAGAAAATTTTCGTTATCCAATGACGTCACAATTCTTGAGCATAAAATATTTCACATGACTGTACAACATAAAGAGGTAACGATGTAAGCCTGTAATTATATGCATGTCCTACAATCCTTCTTGAAAATGGAAATGACTTGCGGATTTTTCCAGTCTGTAGGTATCCTTCTTTGCTCCAGGGACCGACGGTAAACTGCTGCTAGAAAGCGAGGAATTTTTCTTTCCATAATCTTTATACAATCTCATCTGGTCGTGCTGTATTTCCACTGCTAAGCGATTGTAGGCCGCGTGGGATTAGCCGAGCGGTCTGAGGGCGCTGCAGTCATGGGCTGTGCGGCTAGTCCCGGGGGAGGTTCGAGACCTCCCTCGGGCATTGGTGTGTGTGTTTTTCCTTACGATAATGTAGGCTAATTAGTGTGTAAGCTTTGGGACTGATGACCTTAGCAGTTAAGTCCCATAAGATTTCACACACATTTTTTTAAGCGATTATACTTGCTTTTCTCTTCCGTGATCGGTTATCTCAGTATCTGTCATTTCGACATTCGTGCTACGATTAGAAGGAGGGACCGTGGTACTAGACTCAACATTGAAACAATTTCTAAAGACCGAATTTAGTATTTTGGCCTTTGTTATATTCTGTTTCGGTGCCATTATGGTCAATGAGTGAATGAATAGAGAGGATTTGGAACCACTGATTTTACGTAAGTCTGAAACATCTTAGGATTTTATTTATAAAATTATATTTTCAAAGACACTGAACGATTCTCTCACTGCTCTACTTAAGTTCATTTTCGCATCGTTCTGCTTTTGTTTTAAGCTAGGTTTTGACTTCTCTTGAATCTGTGAAGAATCTCTCTTTGTTTACGTGGCAGTTTAGTAACACTGCTGTTTAACCGCGGTATGTAGTTCCCTTGCTTTAAGACCTTGTTCGGAAGATTGTTGTCCAATGCATACTGAACGACGCTTTTAAATTTTTTTCATTTACGCTCCACATTTTCGTTCTCTTCACTGAATACCTGATGGTCACTACTGATTCTGCAGTTTGTATGCTGTCGCTCTTGCTAAGCAAATATACTCTCCTACCTGGTCAACGTATTTAGTTTGTAATGCTTTTGTGCGAGAGTCTATCCACCCATATTTCTGGTGGACCGCTCGCAAACACGAGATTCCCCGCCCCCCTCCCTTCCCGTGGAACTTTGGTAGCGGTCTACATAGCGACACGCCCATTAATACTCTACAGCGGGAGAGCTGTACTGTGGAAGATTTCTTTCAGATGGAAAGGTTCCGTTCTTTCCCTCTTGTGAAACATCATAAGGATTCTTTTCTGGCCATTCACGAGTGCAGCTATGAATCAAGAACAACAGAAGCTGCAGCAGAAGCATCTACATCTACATTTATACTCCGCAAGCCACCCAACAGTGTGTGGCGGAGGGCACTTCACGTGCCATTGTCATTACCTCCCTTTCCTGCTCCAGTCGCGTATGGTTCGCGGGAGGAACGACTGCCGGAAAGCCTCCGTGCGCGCTCGCATCTCTCTAATTTTACATTCATGATCTCCTCGGGAAGTATAAGTAGGGGTAAGCAATATATTCGATACCTCATCCAGAAACGCACCCTCTCGAAACCTGGCCAGCATGCTACACTGCGATGCAGAGCGCCTCTCTTGCAGTCTGCCACTTGAGTTTGCTAAACATCTCCGTAACGCTATCACGCTTACCAAATAACCCTGTGAGGAAGCGCGCCGCTCGTCTTTGGATCTTCTCTATCTCCTGTGTCAACCCGACCTGGTACGGATCCCACACTGACGAGCAATACTCAAGTACAGGTCGAACGAGTGATTTGTAAGCCACCTCCTTTGTTGATGGACTACATTTTCTAAGGACTCTCCCAATGAATCCCAACCCGGCACCCGCCTTACCAACAATTAATTTTATATGATCATCCCAGTTCAAATCGTTCGGTACGCATACTCGCAGATATTTTACAGAAGTAACTGCTACCAGTGTTTGTTCCGCTATCATATAATCATACAATAAAGGATCCTTCTTTCTATGTATTCGCAATGCATTACACTTGTCTATGTTAAGGGTCAGTAGCCACTCCCTGCACCAAGTGGCTATTCGTTGCAGATCTAACTGCAATTCGCTGCAATTTTCTGATGCTGCAACTTCTCTGTATACTACAGCATCATCCGCGTAAAGCCGCATGGAGCTTCCGACACTATCTACTAGGTCATTTATAAGCAGAGTGGAGGCTGACCGCTGTTCCGAGCGCGCATTGGCTGTGGCTGAGTGTGGACGCCCCGGAGCCGCCGTGGTGGCCTACGGGTCCGCTGCCCGCCACCAAGCCGGACAAGTAGCCCATGTGGAGCCGCAGCGCCGACGCGATCCCAGCGCCGCCGCCGCCGCCGCCGCCGCTGAACGATGTCGCCGACGCCTGCACAGAAAAGGCACGCACCACCGTCAGGCACGAGACCCACAAGTCTCCCATGGACATTAGAATTTCTATATGTGCTGTGTCTCTTCTTTCAGCTACGTCCGAAGGATCCGACACCACACGTATAAATACACTACTGGCCATTAAAATTGCTACACCAAGAAGAAGTGCAAGTGATAAACGGGTGTTCATTGGACAAACATATTATACTAGAAATGACATGTGGTTACATTGTCACACAATTTGAGTGCAAAGATCCTGAGAAATCAGTACCCAGAACAAACACCTCTGGCCGTAATAACTGCCTTCATACGCCTCAACATTGAGTCAAACAGAGCTTGGATGACATGTACAGGTACACTGCCCATGCAGCTTCAACACGATGCCACAATTCATCAAGAGTAGTGACTGGAGTATTGTGACGAACCAGTTGCTCGGCCACCATTGAACAGACGTTTTCAATTGGTGAGAGATCTCAAGAATGCGCTGGCCAGGGCAGCAGTCGAACTTTCTCTGTATCCAGAAAGACCCGTTAAGCAGCTGCAACATGCGGTCGTGTATTATCATGCTGAAATGTAGGGTTATGCAGGGATCGAACGAAGGGTACAGCCACGGGTCGTAACACATCTGAAATGTAACGTCCACGGTTCAAAGTGCCGTCAGTGCGAACACGACGTGACCGAGACGTGTAACCAATGGAACCCCATACCATCACGCAGGGTGAAACGCCAGTATGGCGATGACGAATACACGCTTCCAATGTGCGTTCACCGCGTTGTCGCTAAACACGGATGCGATCATCGTGATGCTGTAAACAGAACCCAAATTCTTCCGAAAAGTTACGTTTTGCCGTTCTTGAACCCAGGTTCGTCGTTGAGTACACCATAGCAGGCGCTCCAGTCTGTGATGCAGCGTCAAAGGTAACCGCAACCATGGACTCCGAGCCGACAGTTCATGCTGCTGCACCGTCGTGGAACTGTTCCTGCAGATGGTTGTTGTCTTGCAAACGTCCCCATCTGTTGACTCAGGGATCGAGACGTGGCTGAACTATCCGTTACGGCCATCCGTATAAGATGCCTCTCATCTCGACTGCTAGTGATACGAGGCCGTTGGGATCCAGCACGGCGTTCCGTATTGCCCCCGTGAACGCACCGATTCCATATTCTGCTAACAGTCATTGGATCTCGACCAACTCGAGCAGCAATGTCGCGATACGATAAACCGCAATCGCGAGAGGCTACAATCCGACCTTTATCAAAGTCGCAAACGTGATGGTACCCATTTCTCCTCCTTACACGAGGCATCACAACAACGTTTCACCAGGCAACGCCGGTCAACTGTTGTTTGTGTATGAGAAATCGGTTGGAAACTTTCCTCATGTCAGCACGTTGTAGGTGTCGCCACCGGCGCCAACCTTGTGTGAATGCTCTGGAAAGGTAATCATTTGCATATCACAGCATCTGCTTTCTGTCGGTTAAATTTCGCGTCTGTAGCACGTCATCTTCGTGGTGTAGCGACTTTAATGGCCAGTAGTGAATGTATGCGCCGAGGCGACAAATAATGATACCTCCAGCACGTATACACTCTTCATTCGACCTCTTGTGGGAACCAGGTAACTCTGTGAGCAATGGTAATAATGGACAGGGGCACTACGCATGTAATGTGCGTGGTAAGGGATTTCGGGTTGGACGGGAAGTGTGATCAGATAGTCGAAGTGATTAAAGCAACTGCTCACGAAAAGTGGGAAATCCAGGTTCGAGTCCCAGGCGAGCACAAATTTTCATTTGTCGCCAGTGGGTTTATTTCAGTGTCCGGCTGCAGCTGATGTATTTTCTCTTCCGTCATGAAAATTAGTTTACTTTCATTTTGACAGCGAGCTGTAGTGATTTAACATCTAGACGTTATGGAGGAAGATAACGAGATCGTGTGGTGTGCGTATGTGTATGTGTGTATGTATGTATGTGTGTGTGTGCGTGTGTGCGTGTGCGTGTGTGTGTGTGAGTGTGTATGTGTGTGTGTGTGTGTGTGTGTGTGTGTGTGTGTGTGTGTGTGTGTGTGTGTATGCGGCATATATATGTATATCCAGCTAGCCACACAAGCAGTTTGCTCACAGGCCAACCACGCATTGGCCTGACCTGCTGAGGGATTAAGTTTTACTAATACCCCACCAGAATGTGTCTTTCTCTTTTTCAGGTTACACCAGCTAGGACCAAGCAACAAGAGTGGTAATATACCTTTCTCTCTTTTACAGGAACCGCAGGAATGACAAATTTTGACCAAACTGCACCACCCCAAGGATAGGCTCGTCTTTACAGTGTCGGCATCATCGTCCACGCCGCCAATTTGGTGGAATCAGTTACCGGCCATCACGAAGGTGTCGTCTTCCAGAGATACTTCTCGCGAAACAACTGTTGCTGAATAAATTGCCAATCTCTCCCACCTACAAACCATCAAGAGGGGGGAAATGTTCAAACGGATATTGTAGTTGTGGTGCCACCCGTGGTGAGTAACCGCGCGTTCTATGACTACAAGTAATTAGCAGAGTCACCGATCTCGCTTAACGAATAAAAAGAAAAAAAGATATTGATTCCAAATGAAGGGGGACGTACATCGCGAGTAAGAAATATAAATATATTATTGTTTTGTCACAAGGGGAAGAAGCTTGGTTTCTATGTGGGCTATTTCGTATTTACCTATCGGCTCATTTTGAAGTTCAGCTGTTGCGTACAATTTGGACGCCAGACTGCTGAAAACCGTTGGACAGGACCTAACTATTATTTGCATTTTGATATACAACAGACGAGTTCCAGGAAATGCACAGTATATTCCATGCAAGGGTAGTGCTATTCACTAGGTTTAGCTGTGTGTACTGGATGGTCAGAAACAGTCTGAAGAGGTTGTATGGGAGTTCCAGAAATAATTGTTAAGAAAAAATTCGATGCTTTTTAAACGACAACAAATTCGCCGTTGACTGTAGAAATTATGAATTTCATAATTGCAGTTCATTAACTCGGAAACCGAGGAAAGTATAGATTTTTTCCTTGATAATTATTCCTCAGTACAACCTACCCTACAACACCCTCACAAATTTTTCGGATTGTTTCTGACATATATATAAGGAAGAGATTTCAGATACTGGATGACGTGATGGACGGAACAACATACAGCAGCCTTAAGAAGGAAGCAATGGTTCGCAGAAAATGGAGAGGCAAAGAACCTGCTAATATAGCAGATAACTGATTATATATATATATGGGACTTTTGACAATATAGATATTTAGTAACTGATGTAGCCTGTACCAATGCGAGTGTCTTACGTTAATTGTAGCCATAATTTTTTGTTGATATTATCTGATCTTAAAGCAATAAAAAATACATTTTTCACTCATAAGAAATCATAATTTACGTCAACAGACATCCACCGGCACTTACTGGATTTTGGTATGAATGTCATCCAAATCTTCTTTAACTCTTTTCACAGTAATGAAGTCAAGTGGTGACATTTCTGCGCTATGGTTTGGATATGTTATGTCCCTGAATCATTAGTTAGCTTGTAACTGGTCCATAATTACTTCTCACGCTGGCGACCTGGGAATGGGAGGGGGATGCCAGGGTAATAAAGGAGCTTAAAATTGGAGAATCATACAGGTTACAGGCTCCCAGGAAAAGCCAGTAACCCCACCAAGGCTCGGATGTAGTGAAAAAACTGTGAGCGGCCTATTTCGATACTCCACTCCCACCATTCGTCTCTTACCAACCTCTTGTGAGTTAACAGCTGAGAATTGTAACATCTTTGCTCGTCGATTCAGTAGCTAGCAGTTAGTGTGTTTCGGTATCTAGCTGTTAGCTTAAGTTTTTCATTTAAAAGAAAATTTAAAATTTAAATAATATGGAAGTAATGATGAGCATAAACGTTTCTTCCTTTGAAGATACAAATTACAGCAGAGTGTTTATGTGTGGACACGTTATTTGCTGCTCTTTGCCATGAGAAGTACCTCGAATGGAAGTGAATTTCCGACATATGTTGCATGCTTGTTGGCAACTAAGTTTCTGAGTGTGTAGTCGGCGCTAGAGCGTTGAGGAAATGGTGAAGAAACTCTAAAGTCCAGACACAACAGCACAGGCCTTTTGTATCATGGATAAGTTTACTGTCAAAATAACTAGAGCATACGTTCGAAGACGAATCTTCCTTGCATTTATGTCTCGTGAAATGAACGCTACAACAAATTCAAAATAATTAGAGTTCATATGAAGATTTATCGACAGCCGTTTTTGCCCCGAACCATTCGCGAATGGAACAAACCTGAAAGGACATAATAGCCGTTCCGCAAGTTACGTCCGCCACTCGCCGGAAGGCGGATTGCGCATAATGTATGTATAGGTACATGCAAAATCTAATTTGGGTTTGAAATAGTAACTTACAAATAAGCTTTCATTCCAAATACGAAAACGGTTTTTATGTGCGCCGGTGGTGTTGGAAAGTATATTAATTTTACGGACAGCATTCCTCCCCATTTATTTTAAATAACTTACCAAAGAACGAACGGTGGGCTCCATAATTGATAGCGAGTCCTCAAAGTACAGATTCTATTTGGACAAGAATGGTTGTGACCATTGTTGAGAGTAATGTTCCAGTTATAAGTTTACAAATTATGGCCTGTGTGCCTGCGCGCGCGTCTGTGTGTGTGTGTGTGTGTGTGTTTGTGTGTGTTTGTGTGTGTCTACTTCACCATACCATTACTTGGCATTTATTCTCAGATGCGAATTGTCTACATATTGTCACCTTTCTTAGTGGCGAGAGTTTCAAAGTGAGCATTAGACAACGATTGACTGAAACATTGGGCCGGGACACAATACAAAAGGTACGGGAGATGAAATAGTGACACCATCAGAGAATCAAATAGGCAATAAGACGAAGAACAGAATAAATCCTTGAATAACACGAAAGACATTGCATGTGACTAACGGAAGGAGACAATATAAACATGAAGCAGCAAAAATGTAATGCTGACGACTAAATAATGAGATATACAAGAAGTGTAAAATGGCAATAGCGGCATGGTAAAGGAAAGATACATGTCACCTGTATTAAAATTACAAACACTTTCGAAGAAAAGCAGCTGTATGAATGCCAAGAGGTGAGATGGTAGCCTAGTACAAAACTGTTAAGGATTTTGTGGCCACTTGTTGACCAACTGCCTGTTGGGTTCTATGTCGGGTGCTTCGGCCGACATTCGTCTGATGATATTTCTGACATTTCACCAGCATGAGTGCCTGTCATTGTCAAAGCTTCATCCTCCATCACCAGACATGGAGGGTGAAGCTTTGACAATGCCAGCCACTTGTGCAGGCGAAACGTCAGAAAAATCATCAGAGGAATGTCGGCCAAAGAACCATGGAGAGAAGCCATCAGGCTGGTCGAAGGTATATATAGGAGGGTTGTAGAAGGGAAATGAATACGCAGGCAATATTATTGAAGTAAATGAGGAAGTAGGTTATCAGTTAGGGGGTATAATACAGCGTGAAGGATACGACAGAGTTCTGAAAGGTCTAAGTCGAAACAAGTCTCCTAAAGCAAACGAAATTCCCCCAACAGTTATTGAGACCCGTGGGAGGGGCTACCATGATAAACTATTGCATCTGGCCTGTAAAATATGTGACACAGGTCAATACTCTCAGACTTCAAGAATAGTGTAGTAATTCGAGTTAAAAAAAAAAGCAGCTGCTGACAGGTGCGAATATTATCGAACTATCGGTTTAACAAGTCATGGCTACAAAATACTAACATGAGCTATTTATAGAAAATGGAGGAACTGTCAGAAACCAAGTTTGAAGTTGAGTTTGGGTTCTGGAAAAATGTTGGAACACTTGAGGCAATACTGACCCTACGACATACATTATGTGATCAAAAGTATCCCGACAACTGGCTAAAGTGACTTACAAGTTCGTGGCTCCCACCATCGGTAATGCTGGAATTCAGTATGGTTTAGGCTCAGCCTTAGCCTTGATGACACGTTCCACTCTCGCAGTCATACGTTCAATCAGGTGCTGGAAGGTTTCTTGGAGAATGGCAGACCATTCTTCACGGAATTCTGCACTGAGGAAAGATATCGATGATGGTAGATGAGATCTGGCACGAAGTCGGCGTTCCAAGACGCCCCAAAGGTATTCCATAGGATTCAGGTGAGGACTCTGTGTAGGCCAGTCCATTACAGGGATGTTGGTGTCGTGTAACCACTCCGCCACAGGCCGTGCATTATGAAGAGCCGCTCGATCGTTTTGAAAGATGCAATTGCCATCCCCGAATTGCTCTTCAACAGCGGGAAGCAAAAAGGTGCTTAAAACATCAATGTAGGCCTGTGCTATGATAGTGCCACGCAAAACAACAAGGGGTTGAAAGGTCCTCCATGAAAAACGTGATCACACCATACCAACACCGCCTCCGAATTTTACTGTTGGCACTACACACACTGGCAGATGAAGTTCACCGGGCATTCGCCATACCCGTATCCTGCCATCGGATCGCCACATTGTGTACCGTGATTCGTCACTCCACACAACGTTTTTCCATTGTTGAACCGTCTAATGTTTACGGTCCTTATACAAAGCAAGGCCTCGTTTGGCACTTGCCGGTGTGATGTGTGGCTTATGAGCACCCGCTCGACCATGAAATCCAAGTTTTCTCACCTCGCAAGGCCTCGTTTGGCACTTGCCGGTGTGATGTGTGGCTTATGAGCACCCGCTCGACCATGAAATCCAAGTTTTCTCACCTCCCACCTAACTGTCATAGTACTTGCAGTGGATCCTGATGCAGTCTGGAATTCCTGAGTATGGTCTCGATAGATGTCTGCCTATTACACATTACGATCCTCTTCAAGTGTCGGCGGTCTCTGTCAGTCAACAGATGAGATCGGCCTGTGCGCGTTTGTGCTGTACGTGTCCCTTTCACTTTACTATCACATGGGAAACAGTGGACCTAGGGATGTTTAGGAATATGGAAACCTCGCATACAGACGTATGACACAAGTGACACCCAATCACCTGACCACGTTCGAAGCCCGTGAATTCCGCGAAGCGTCCCATTCTGCTCTCTCACGATGTCTAATGACTACTGAGGTCGTTGATATGGAGTACCTGGCGGTAGGTGGCAGCAAATGCACCTAATATGAAAAACTCATGTTTTTGGGGTGTCCGGATACTTTTGATCACATGGTGTATCTTAGAAGAGAGGTTGAGGTAAGGCAAACCTACTTTTACAGCATTTATAGAGAAAGTTTTTGACAGTGTTAACTGGGAATGCACCACTTGAAAATCAGAAAATGGCAGCGGTAAAATACAGGGAGCAAACAGTTCAGTACATAAACCAGATGGCATTTGTAAGACTCGTAGGACATGGAAGGTAAGCAGTGGTAGAAAAGTGATTCATTAAGTATTGTAGGGTATTGGCGATGTTATTAAATAATGTACACTGATCAAGCAGTAAAGGAAGCCGAGGTGAAGGAGAAATTTCGAGAGGGAAATTGAAGTTCTTGAAGAAGAAAAATAAACTTTTCAGTTTACTGGTGACACTGGAATTATCTCAAACACAGCAAGGGACATGGCAGAGCAATTGTATGTACTGGATAGAATTTGCAAAGAGGTTATAAGATGCACATTAACAAACGTAAAGCAAGAGTCAGGTCATGCTGAAGAAATTAGATTAGGAAATGAGAATGTAATCGATGTGTTTTGATGCTTGGGCAGCAAAATAACACACGATGGGGAGACCAGGGAGGATATAGTATGCAGACTGGCTGTATCAAGAAAACCATTTCTGAAAAAGGGGAATTTGTTAATGTGGTGTCAACATTAGGCAACACGCTAGTGGTTGCGATAATCGATAGCGGTCCAGCACTTGGAACCTCTCTGGACTCGCTGGCGCTTGAAGCGCCGCCGTATGGCACGGACAGAGACTTGCAGATCACACCGGCCTTCAGCTACAGGTCGTGAGCGAAGTCAGACTAGAGCAGCCTTGAGCTCAGTAGGTTCGCAGCCTCTAGTTCGCGCATGTATTACGCACGTAATACCAGAATTTTGTTATATTGCTTTTTGTATAATGCCTTTAATGTTTGTTAATGAGACATTTGTGTTCAACAAAGATAGTTGTTATTAGTTATGTTCCTGGAGGCCAGTAGCAGGACAATGTCAAGTAAAAGTTATTTACTAAAGTATTCCAGTACTAATTATTATAGAATGTTCCAGATTCCTACAACCACCCCACTCGTGCTAGCCTCTATCATTCCACTGCAAATCCCAGGGGTACCGATCGAAAAGCATCCAGTATTTGTGTGAGGTCATGGCATGCTGCCACCGACCTTCACATCAGTTAAGTACGAATGATCTTGAAAAATAATGTCCAACATCATCCCTAGAAGAGTAGGGTGAGCAAGCCCACCATCCTCATGATTAGACCAAGCATATACGCTTGTCCCAAGCGACGATAAATGTTATCAGAGAAAATTAAGGGAAAGGTGACAGTATTGAATGACCGCTGAAAAACAATTTCACCTTAGGGGTTTTGTCGAAAAGCTGATCTTTCGCAATTGGTCTAACAGAAATCCACATCGTTTGCAAGAAACCCCTCTCCAGTCACAAAATGTAACAGTCTGGTGCACAATTTCATCTCGGGCAGTAACAGCACAGGACCTTGTTAAAGATGAAGATCGTAACATGCTGGCCTTAAAGCCTAAACGTTATGGTCATATGTTATCATTCCTCTGCCAGAACCCGATGCCTGTTATCGAGTTGAAGAAATATTCCTCTTGCAGGCTGGCGCAATAAGCCATATTGTTTTAGCATGAATTGATTTACTTAGACTTGCATTTCCTGGTCGTCTCGTCAGCAAATTAGCCAAATTCCATGGCCTTCCCGTTCATCTGATTTATCGACTGCAGACTTTTGCCTTTGGGGCCACCTAGAGTCTAGATAATTCCACGAAAACCATCCAAGAAACGGAGATGGTTTGAATACGTGAATTCGCCAAGAAACTATCCAAAAAAAAAGAGACGATCTGAGGACATGAATTCGCCAAGAAATGAACAACATTTCGTTGGTTCAAAATAGCTCTGAGCACTATGGGACTCAACTGCTGTGGTCATTATTCTCCTAGATCTTAGAACTACTTAAACCTAACTAACCTAAGTACATCATACACATCGATGCCCGAGGCAGGATTCGAACCTGCGACCGTAGCAGTCGCACGGTTCCGGACTGCGCGCCTAGAACCGCGAGACCACAGCGGCCGGCCATTTCGTTGGAGACGCTACGCAATGTTACGTGCTGTTTCACCCTAAGAGTCTGACAATGTATATGAAATCAAGGACGTCATCTGAATGATACCATCTATAAAAACAGGTATTTTCAGGTTCAACTATTAGTTTACACTCACGTGCAGTAGCTTCGTCTTAAAAGAATAAAGTTAGTTTAAATGGCCAGTTTGGTCGAATTTTTATAAACTTACCGTTTCACAAGCTGCGACATAGTCGCGGTTACAAACAGTGATCCAGGTACTGTCAAATGTCATTCCAGTCTTTGTTCACAATATAAAGTCCTTCGACGATGACCGGTTCCAGTCAATAATGACCACCTTCAGATCTACAATCAGTTTACAGAGCCTTTTGACGCTGTCGTAAGCCACTCAATTTAACGTTTGTATGTTTCACCCTGTATTTTTCTGGAACGTGGACACGTACGGTAGGGAAATTTGGACTAGAAGCAGGTCAGACAAGAAGAGAATAGAAGCTTTAGAAATAATCTGATACAGAAGATTGCTGGAGATTAGATGGTTGATCGAGCTACTAAATCGGAGAGAAAATAAATTTGTGGCATAATTTGACTAAAGGGAAGGATCTTTTGACGAGTCATTTGAGGCATGAAGGATTTCTCAGTTTAGTGAAGAAGGGAAGAGTGTGTAATATTATTGGATTTCAGTTACTTTGCATATGAGATATTTGTCATAAAAGAAAAGGACAGCCAACGAGCTGTAGTTCGTAAGGCTGCTACGCATCACACTGCGGGAGTAAAGAGACGAATTTTTTAATTTTTTTTTTAATGTGCGCTGGTACCAAGACGCGCGTCCAGCGTTTAAATACTCTAAATAAACACAATGACCTGCTGGGCGCAGATATTTTAAATCATTGGCGCAGCGCTTGATGGTAAGAAACTGCGAAACAGAAGAAAGAAGAATCTATCTTTTGTTAAGAAATATTCTAGACACTTTATTATCCCTTGTACCTTTGGTCGCCGACATGTTAAGACGTACTACATAGCAATGCTACAAGTTCTATTTTTATTTTGTCTAAAAACTATGTGAAACGACGAACAAACATTTCGGTAACTCGGGTATGCATACAATGTACTTACGCACACGCAAGGACATTAAATTTTAAGAAGGAACGGACTGACAAAGCAGGGATTATTGCACTGCGCCATGTACAAAAGAAATGTCAGATGTAAGTCATGCATTTATTGTGTATTTATCAATGTCTAGAAGTTAAAAGCCAATTTCTTCAAAGTATATAATATTTTACGATGCAGTAATTTTCTTCTTATCCTTTTCTGTCACTAACCAGAAATGACTTTAAAATTTGATATGAGCTTTGTTACAGGTTCGCTCTTTATCGCGGTGTCTCGATTGTATGTGGGAGACCACTAATGTGTTCAACTTCCGATATGTTAATCTTTCTATTACGAAATTCCACTAATTTGTTTTCATTTCCATTTTTACATTCAAATAGGTCCTTTAGGTATTTTCATCGAAGACTGCGATTGCGTGAAGGCAATCCGGGTCCAAAGGACAATTAAGAAAACCCTTTCGCGTAATCAATCCGTATGTCTCCTGAACACAATCGAGAACCGACGCATCGGTGATCAATTAATAAGCTCTCTCTCTTTTTAAGTCATACTAAAAAACGTCCTCACAGGATATCCGTAAGTATGCAATCTACCGTTAGGTTGCGTTTTGTCAGTAAATATTACCAACCAACAGTTACAGCATCACTATTATTAATTGCTACTATTTCTTATAGATGGGTACATCACATAACTAATGAGGAGGTATTGAATAGAATTGGAGAGAAGAGGAGCTTGTGGCACAACTTGACTAGAAGAAGGGATCGTTTGGTAGCTCATGTTCGAGGGATAACCCGTATAGTATTGGAGGGCAGCGTGGAGGGTAAAAATCCTAGAAGGAGACCAAGAGATGAATACACTAAGCAGATTCAGAAGGATGTAGTCTGCAGTAGGTACTGGGAGATGAAGAAGCTTGAGCAGGATAGAGTAGCAGGGAGAGCTGCATCAAACCAGTCTCAGAACTGAAAACCACAACAACAATATTTCTTACACAGAATAAGCGAGTTCCTGACGCCAGAAGTGGGGACTAAAAATAGTAGAGGGAAACCAACGGGGTAAGGGGGATTTTCTCTGCCTCGTGATGACTGTGTGTTGTGTGATGTCCTTAGGTTAGTTAGGTTTAGGTAGTACTAAATTCTAGGGGACTGATGACCATAGATGTTAAGTCCCATAGTGCTCAGAACCATTTGAACCATTTTTTTGAGACCAACGGATGAATACGAAATGGTTCAAATGGCTCTGAGCACTATGGGACTTAACTGCTGTGGTCATCAGTCCTCTAGAACATAGAACTACTTAAATCTAACTAACCTAAGGACATCACACACATCCATGCCCGAGGCAGGATTCGAACGTGCGACCGTAGCGGTCGCGCGGTTCCAGACTGTAGCGCCTAGAACCGCTCGGCCACTCTGGCCGGCAAATGAATACGAAAAGTAGCTTCAGATTCATATACGTTGCAGTCGTTATTCGGACGTGAACAGGCTCTAGCACTGGATTACTTTTATTTAACCCACAGAATGGGCTGAGACGGTCTAAATTATAAAATACGTAATACATAACAGTAACATAAAGTCCATTGGGTCATCTTCAATTGTTGCGAGGAAAATTATAGTTTTTTTTCATACTGGCTAATGTTTCTCTATGTCCTTAATTAAAAACTGAATTTGTGAATAACAAACGATGTTTCGAATTTTTCTGTTATCGGATCATTCGTGATCACGCATTAATTGTTCGGTCAGAAACAATGTTTTTTCAACTGCAGACTCGTCGCCCTTTTAACGTATCGACAATCTCGAGGAATGTTTAATCAGCGAATATACCGCCTCACTGAGTAGAAAAGCGTTCGTAATTTGTACCTTTAGTGAACTTCCGCGTTGTACGCAGGTCTGTTTCAGCCGGTGGCCCGGCAACGATTAAACGGTTTTAATTAATTTGGGAGCCACGAGTTTCCTCGACAGAAACACGCACAAAGGGTCCCATTACAGTAATTACCCGCGGCTGTTAAGCATGGAGGCCAGGCCGCGCCGACAGGCCGTGTAGCCGAACGGGCTGTGACTCCGTTGACGGAGGCCCGCACGATGTTTGCACAGTGGGTCTGACGGCGGACGCTCACAGAAATCTGCTCTGACATCAACGGACTAAAAACACAGCTTTTAACTTTGTATCTCGAATAACTTGGTCGATTACACTGAATGCTGGGCAACGACGGATAAAAGGTTTATGAATTTGGCACCATGAACTGACGGGCTCCAGGGCTATCGCAAAGAAGTAAATCATCAAAACAGGCTCTGAAAGGACACTGAAAGAAACAAGTGCCTCAGTTGGCACCTAACAATGAACACTAATTCATGGATGAGGAGGAGTTATTTATAAAGGAATAACTACAGGGAGGTCCGTCGATACTGAACCGGCCAAATATCTCACGCAATAAGCATCAAATTAAAAAACTACAAAGAACGACACTTGTCTATCTTAAAGGGGGAAACCAGATGGCGCAAAAGTTGGCCTGCTAGATGGCGCTGCCATAGGTCAAACGGATGTCAACAGCGTTTTTTTAAACAGGAACATCCATATTTATAACAAATTCGTGTAGTACGCAAAGAAATATGAATCTTCTAGTTGGACCATTTTTTTCGCTTTGTCATAGATGGCGCTGTAATAGTCACAAACGGATATGTACCTGGTATCACGTAACATTCTGCCAGTACGGACGGTATTTGCTTCGTGGTACATTACCCGTGTTCAAATGGACCGTTAACCAATTGCGGAATAGGTCGATATCGTCTTGATGTATGGCTATTTTGATCAAAATGCCCAACGGGCGTGTGCTATGTACGCTGCTCGGTATCCTGGACGACATCATGCAAGTGTCCGGACCGTTGGCCGTACAGTTACGTTATTTAAGGAAACAGGAAGTGTTCAGCCACATGTGAAACGTCAACCACGACCTGCAACAAATGATGATGCCCAAGTAGATGTTTTAGCTGCTGTCGCGACTTATCCGCACATCACTAGCAGACAAATTGCGGAAGAATCGGGAATCTCAAAAACGTCTGTGCTTAGAATGCTACGTCAACATCGTTTGCACCCGTACCATATTTCTATGCACCAGGAATTGCATGGCGACGACTTTGAACGTCATGTACAATTCTGCCACTGGGACGATGATAGTTTTTTTGCACGCGTTCTCTTTAGTGACGAAGCGTCATTGACCAACAGCAGTAACGTAAGCCGGCATAATATGCACTACTGGGAAACGGAAATTCCACGATGGCTGCGACAAGTGGAACATCAGCGACCTTGGCGGGTTAATGTGTGGTACGAATTTATGGGAGGTAGATAATTGACCTCCATTTTATCGATGGCAGTCTAAATGGTGCAATGTATGCTGATTCCTTACGCAATGTTCTACCGATGATACTACAAGATATTTCACTGCACGGAAGAATGGCGATGCACTTTTAACATGATGGATGCCCGGTACATAGCTCGCTTGCGGTTGAAGCGGCATTGAATAGCATATTTCATGACAGGTGGCTTGGTCGTCGAAGCACCATACCATGGTCCGCACGTTCACCGGATCTGACGTCCCAGGATTTCATTCTGTGGGGAAAGTTGAAGGATATTTGCTATCGTGATCCAACGACAACGCCGGAAGGCGAACTACTCACTGTTGAGAGGAATGTCGTTACACGTATTGCCAAATGCATCCAGGTTGACGGACATCCTTTTGAGCATTTATTGCATTAATGTGGTATTTACAGGTAATCATGCTGTAACAGCATGCGTTCTCAGAAATGATAAGTTCATAAAGGTACATGTATCACATTTGAACAACCGAAATAAAATGTTCAAACGTACCTACGTTCTGTATTTTAATTTTAAAAACCTACCTGTTACCAACTGTACTTCTCAAATTGAGAGGCATATGTTTGTGACTATTACAGCGCCTTCCATCACAAAGCGAAAAAACTGGTCCAACTAAAACATTCATATTTCTTTACGTACTACGCGAATATGTAATAAAAATGAGGGTTCCTATTTTAAAAAACGCAGTTGGTGTCCGTTTGACCTATTGCAGCGGTATCTAGTGGGCCAATCATAGCACCATCTGGTTTCCCCCTTCAAGCTAGACAAGTTTCGTTCTGTGTAGTTTTTCGTTTGATGCTTATTTCGTGATATATTTGGCCCGGTCACGATCAATGGACCATTCTGTGTATTGAGATGAATTAGTCAGTATCCCAGTACCCTAAAGTGGCCACTGGAGGAGTTTCTTTTGTTGACACCACAAATAATTCTTACTAAACAATTTTGTACTTGTTAAAGTTTAGATTGTCTTGACGAATCACCCCAAAAAAGTGAATCCACTTGGCACCATGAAATGACAGTATTCGAAGTATGTTAGATTTTACGTTTCTGTGTCGCTTACCTGTGACAACACCAGCATTGCAAACACATATCTATTTATCAATAGAACAAGAAACCAGTATAAGCGCCAGATATTATATATTTCATTCGCTGACTAGTTTTGGCCTGAGTCCCATTTTCAAATCGACATAACAAAGTCGACAATGGCATTTCGGAAAATGTCAAATAATGTGAAATTTACATTTACAGAGCATACAGATAACTGCAGCACGACACTCGCCATCGAATGAAAAATAAAAAAAATTTGCAACTTGTACTGGTTTTTGGTTGCATTTATCAAGAGAAGTTGCCGAACCAAGTTATTCCAGCATGCTGGAAGTCCGTACATACTTGTTTAGTCTCTACAGGCCTTTTAATTCAATTACTTTGAACTTGTTTCTTCAAGAATTTGCAATGTCAACCACTTCTACCTGGCTGTCATATACTGGAAGAAAACCTGTTACAGAATGCATGTAGTGTGTGTTTTCAAAGTGTAATGACGAAGAACGATCTAGAAACTATTTATTAATGTCCATGAAAATTTCGTAAACAGATCTTTCTCAACTGAAGTCAATTTTCTATTCATTGCAATGTTTCTGCGATCTGCAAACAATACAAACTTATATCTTGTAAAGTTATTTATGGAATGGCCCTAGGATGGAACCTTGTGGGACACTAAATAGTCATTTCGAACTTTGATACTGACTGATAGTTCAATACAGGGCACTTTCCTATTGATAACTTTTGTCTGCTGTAAAAGAGGTACGATCTGAAGAGTTTTTCGGTGTTTCCTCCTACTCCATCGTGTTCTAATTTAATTAAAAGGTTATTGTGATTCAGCGTATGGCGGAGTTGGCTGTGGCGGTTGCTTACTGGGGGGAGACGCACGCAACGTTTTGCGGTAACTCTCGCCTTGGAAACGTAAAAATATTTGCCTAACATCTGAAAGAGGCACAAAATGAACTCCTGACAAACTTTTTGGTTCTAATGACTATAAGAGTTACTGATGGGCAATAATGGGAAAACACATGGATTCTGGGGTACTCGTAAAGAAGTAGGGCATGAAAGGGAACTCCTACAAAATAACTGATAGTAAAAACAGATTCACTTGCCATCCAACTGTGAACACGATCGTCCGTTTTACTTGTGCCAGAAATGCGAATAACGTTCAATGGTCAGCCTATATTTCACACGATGACAGATAACCTTTTGACATGTACTGAATCACGAAATTTTAACTGTGCACCATCTGTAAATGGTTAAATGGTCTAAAATGCAATAATAGATTTTATATACAAGTAATCTTAACTATCAAAGTCAGTGACGTTTACTTTCAAAGAATGAAAGGAGGAAACCAAACCTGGAAGGCCATATACTGAGATAAAACCTAATTATACTTCATTGTAATCCTTACACGACTGCAACGAGCCACAATCTTTCATAACACGAGTATACGATAAATGAACATCCTACGCAAATTGCCTTACTGAAATACAGTGATCGTGTATGAGATAAAATATGGCGACTATCTGGAATTTTACGGAGGGCAAACGTACAGATCTTTTGATGTGAGCTTCAGGGATTACTCTAACGCGGTCATTAACAAAATACCTATTGGTGCTCCTTTTAAAATAAATACGTAGGACAGTGCTACCCTTAGATCAACATCTTGATATTTGTAGTGGCATTAAACAACAACCAACCATGTTTAATACACTCCTGGAAATGGAAAAAAGAACACATTGACACCGGTGTGTCAGACCCACCATACTTGCTCCGGACACGGCGAGAGGGCTGTACAAGCAATGATCACACGCACGGCACAGCGGACACACCAGGAACCGCGGTGTTGGCCGTCGAATGGCGCTAGCTGCGCAGCATTTGTGCACCGCCGCCGTCAGTGTCAGCCAGTTTGCCGTGGCATACGGAGCTCCATCGCAGTCTTTAACACTGGTAGCATGCCGCGACAGCGTGGACGTGAACCGTATGTGCAGTTGACGGACTTTGAGCGAGGGCGTATAGTGGGCATGCGGGAGGCCGGGTGGACGTACCGCCGAATTGCTCAACACGTGGGGCGTGAGGTCTCAACAGCACATCGATGTTGTCGCCAGTGGTCGGCGGAAGGTGCACGTGCCCGTCGACCTGGGACCGGACCGCAGCGACGCACGGATGCACGCCAAGACCGTAGGATCGTACGCAGTGCCGTAGGGGACCGCACCGCCACTTCCCAGCAAATTAGGGACACTGTTGCTCCTGGGGTATCGGCGAGGACCATTCGCAACCGTCTCCATGAAGCTGGGCTACGGTCCCGCACACCGTTAGGCCGTCTTCCGCTCACGCCCCAACATCGTGCAGCCCGCCTCCAGTGGTGTCGCGACAGGCGTGAATGGAGGGACGAATGGAGACGTGTCGTCTTCAGCGATGAGAGTCGCTTCTGCCTTGGTGCCAATGATGGTCGTATGCGTGTTTGGCGCCGTGCAGGTGAGCGCCACAATCAGGACTGCATACGACCGAGGCACACAGGGCCAACACCCGGCATCATGGTGTGGGGAGCGATCTCCTACACTGGCCGTACACCTCTGGTGATCGTCGAGGGGACACTGAATAGTACACGGTACATCCAAACCGTCATCGAACTCATCGTTCTACTATTCCTAGACCGGCAAGGGAACTTGCTGTTCCAACAGGACAATGCACATCCGCATGTATCCCATGCCACCCAACGTGCTCTAGAAGGTGTAAGTCAACTACCCTGGCCAGCAAGATCTCCGGATCTGTCCCCCATTGAGCATGTTTGGGACTGGATGAAGCGTCGTCTCACGCGGTCTGCACGTCCAGCACGAACGCTGGTCCAACTGAGGCGCCAGGTGGAAATGGCATGGCAAGCCGTTCCACAGGACTACACCCAGCATCTCTACGATCGTCTCCATGGGAGAATAGCAGCCTGCATTGCTGCGAAAGGTGGTTATACACTGTACTAGTGCCGACATTGTGCATGCTCTGTTGCCTGTGTCTATGTGCCTGTGGTTCTGTCAATGTGATAATGTGATGTATCTGACCCCAGGAATATGTCAATAAAGTTTCCCCTTCCTGGGACAATGAATCCACGGTGTTCTTATTTCAAATTCCAGGAGTGTAATTTTCCATGGTCTTCCTTAAGGATATAATGTGGATAAACTTAAAGACCTCGAAATATTTACTAATTAAAACAATATTCACATCAGTTGTTAAACGAAGAAATCGATCCCCTCTAACAGAACCAGTTTCGAAGGATTTTCTGATCCGTGAAGATGCCTCTTTTCACTGCTTTTTGTTTCTGTTTCTGAGTCGTGCTGACCCCGGCTTATGCGTTGCTTTAAAACTTGGGTGTTACTCTGCGTTTGCGGTTATGCCGCGGTTCTTACTCTTTCTACGTGTGGCAGCAGCGGTGTCTATCGATAATTGCACCGTATACCATCTTTTGGCCTGGTGTTTATAGTTCCGGCTTGGCGGTGTCCAGCCAGTTGGTGAGTTGGAGTGGATCAGCAAGCAAATCTCCGCACGGAGCAGGTGACCGGGCTCGCTGGCGGTCTCTACGTAATGTGGGGGCTGTTCCGTGTGCTACGAGGTTCGTGGCTCACCTACCCAGGACATGAAAGTTGAGTAGTGATTTTATTACCGAAGCCACGTCTGTTCACGTTGTTCCCTTGGTTCGGGGTTCGCTTTTGGCAGTATTCCTGGGAGCAACAGAGACTGTTCGAGTTGGTGAAGATTTAGCCGCGATGTAGTGGAATTAACTATATTTGTCGTTTGAAATTCAAGTGCACCACCGGAATTTCCTGTCTTGTGTCCGTTAGTGTTCCGGTTACCAGCCCTGGTCGCTGACGTAAATTCAGGCAGAGTCCTTACCTCACCTGTTGTCGCTGTTCAATATGGTGTGTAGTTTATGACAGCTTAATGTATTTTCGGTTGTGGGGGGCTGTGTCTGTAACGTTTTGGCTTTAGAATTCTCCTATACTGGTCGGTGGTTAGCAAGTCGTCTTGTCGGTAGGTCCCTGATTGTCTCTTGGCTGTGCAGCTGGCAGATCGAGTATAGTTGGGCCAATGCCTTGCCTCACCTAGGCGAACGTTAAGATTTCAAGGGCAGACCGAGCCCCCTGGAAACTTCTGAGCGCCGTTGCCTATACTGCCTTCTTATTAGCGTTTAATTATGTATTTTTAATGGCTCATGGTCGATTGTTGGAATTTGTATGCTTGTAATTGTGTTTTAAAAAACAAAAGCCTTCAGCCGTTTTAAAAGTAAGTTTTTCTAAATTGGACATGTCTTACGTTGTCTGAAAATAAAGTTTAGGCCTTCTGCCTGTTGAAAATTTATGTAGTTATATCGTTTTAGAGTAAGGTTTCTTATTGCTCATACAGCTTCGGCCTTTACCTATTAAAAGGTTATTGTAGTTATGTTTTAAATTCATCGGCCTTCAGCCGCTTTAAAAAAACTTAATCTATTTGACTAGTGAAGTCTGACATCGCTTGGCCTTAAATACTACTTCAGGTTAAAGCATGTCACAAAAAAGTAAAAAAGACGTTTTCTGTCGTCAATCTTAGAAGTTGCGCTGTAATG
The DNA here is from genome assembly GCF_023897955.1 of Schistocerca gregaria. NCBI lineage: Eukaryota > Metazoa > Arthropoda > Insecta > Orthoptera > Acrididae > Schistocerca > Schistocerca gregaria. Next base: position 502,025,801 of record NC_064925.1, on the reverse strand, counting down.
TTTGGACAGCTAAATAAAGTGTTATGTTTGGAGTGTAACTGGCAGCCGCTCATTCTGTCCCCCTTTCACAATTCCTACTACTTGTCCTGTCCTGCGGGTTTAGCAGGGCGTATCAGTTACTTTTTTTGAGGGTTCCTTTCCCGCAAGCTCGAACTTCTCTGACAGCAGCTTGATTTAACAGAAGTCTCATACTCGCTCTTTAGTTTACACTTACGAGCTCCGCTGGCCAGTTTGCCTCTTACGAATCACGTCTATTAGAGGTAGTCATTTAGGCCGCTTCTAGTGTACATCTAGCATGCCTAAGCCAGTAGTTGCGTAATGTTTTGCTAGTTTTCACTTGGATAAATTGGTATCTCACTATCAGTTTTATGTTGTGAATATGTCAGTCTTATGTTTGCAATTTAAAAGTCAGCACCTTTTCAGTGTGTATGGGGCAACATGTCCTCCGCAAACCACAGTTGCCCTGAAAAACTGCGGAAAGGGATGCAGCTGCGTCCCCATATCGCGAATGTCGCAGTGTATAAGTTACGACAGCCCAAGTGGGAGGCTCCGGAACACTCGCCCTATAGTACTGGTGCCTCGCCATGAGATTACCACGCCTTTGGTCCATTTAACTAGGCTTTGAAGGATCGACGATTCCTGCCGGACAAAGATGTGCAACAGGCAGTTGCTGACTTCTTCATTCAGCGAGACACGGTATTTTACCAAACGGGAATCGTCAGCCTGGCGTATCGGTGGGATTATTTTCTCGATGCTGAAGGTGATTTTGCCTGACTGCCACACACATTGTGGAATGTACGGCCTTCGAATGGAAACTCTTTATTGCCTCTTATATACACAAAAAGTTTTGAAACATTTCACCTTGTTTCTATAGGAACGGCACCGGTTATAACAAATGTTAAATATTTTTATGTAATATAACAGTCTTAACCGCATAAAGATGTTTGTTTATTTTCTGGTGACCAGTCTCGACCACTGCTCTGGTTCTCATCAGACCGTTTACTATGTGCAGAGAGTGCTATATATGTAATTCGAGAAAATAATTAGAGGTAAATAAACTACAAGCCCAAAAATAAACACGGAAAAATCAACGAATACGTAAAATAAAAAAAAAGCTGAAACCCATGGGGGTCTGCTGAAATTGCCGAGGACTAGGCGCCACTCTAGGAGGCATATATCCACTGCTGCATGACACACAATTTACATAGCTTAAGTAGCGAAACTTCCACCCACCGTCTCCCGCACTACATCAGTGTCGGTCAATGCACGTAAGGCATGATAGATAAAGCCTAAATACTATTATATGTGTACAATATGTACGTCCAGACCAGAGGAATATCGAAAATACAAATCAGCTTCATGAAACCGTAACCTAAAACTTGAAATTGAGTAAAAGGAAAGATAACAAATTGTTAACCTATAAGAACATGCATGATGGCCTCTATAGGGCCTTGTGTGTAACAACTATGAGGCAAAGATGTTATCGGGGACGTTTCCAGAAACGGAAGCGCCAAAAGAACTGGTATAGGCAAGCGTATTCAAATGCAGAGATACGAAAACAGGCAGAATGCGGCGCTGCTGTCGGCAGTGGCTATAGAAGACAACAGGTGTCTGGCACAGTTGTTAGATCGGTTATTGCCTCTCAAATGGCAGGTTATCAAGATTTAAGTGAGTCTGAACGTCGTATTATAGTCGGCGCACGAGCGATGTGACACAGCATCTGCGAGGCAGCGATGAAATGGGGAATTTCCCGCACGACCATTTCACGAGTGCACCGTGAATATCAAATCTCCGACATAAATGAGGCCCGAAAATGATCCAGCAGGAACGGGACGAAAGAAGACCGAAGAGAATCGTTCAACTTCACAGGAGTGCAACCCTTCCGCAAATTGTTGCACATTACAAAGCTGAGCCATCAACAAGTGTCAGCATGCGAATCATTCAACGACACATGATCGATATGGTGTTTTGGAGCTGCGGGGCCCACTTGTGTACCCTTGTTGACTGCACGACACAGAGATTTACGCCTCGCCTGGACCCGTCAACACAGACACTGGACTGTTGATTACTAGAAACATGTTGCCTTGTCGGACGAGTCTCGTTTCAAGTTGTATCGAGCCGATGGACAGGTAGGCGTATGGAGACCTCCTCATTAATTCATGGATCTTGCATGTCAGCAGGACACTGTTAAAGGTGATGGAAGCTCTGTAATGGTGTGGGGCGTGTGCAGTTGGAGTGATATGGGACCCCTGATACGTCTAGATATGACTCTTGAGGCGTGACGCCTTTACATCGCTCCTGTCTCGAGCCAGTGTATCGGGAGAATGACTCACGCGTGCACAGTGACAGATGGTCTGAAGCGGGTTCAGTCGAGTACGTAGTTCTATTTTTCATCCACCAGAGTACAGTAGCGGACAGACATTCAGGATACAGGTCAAGACAATGTTTTTGTGAATTGTTCTGTTTATTTCTAGAAGACCTTTTTGTTTATTTGCGTTTGTACAGTTTTTATATGTTTTAGTGGTATGAATGATGCGTGAATGTGGTCTAAGGTAAATATGTAGATCTTTTTTATACTGTCAAACGCTGTACGAATTAGCCTGAGAAATTTTTAAGAGAGTGTGGTTGTAGACGATTGGGAATTTTGTATCATAATATGTTAAATGAGTTTATGGTTAAAGGAAAGCTAATTCGAGTACAAATGAAAATAGTTAGTAACGTTAAGTATAAATAAAATATTAAAATGTTAAATATTTATTTTGGGAAAAACTACAATTCGAAAGTGTGTTGTTTGTTGATTGGTTAATCATGAAAATTGCGAACTAAATCGGGGGATTAATATTTTTCTATTGGCCTTAAAGAAAACTAACCAATCAGAATGGAGTATTCTTCGCTCGTCTTTTCTCCTGGAGATAGAGAATGCTTACAGCCGTCAAAAGGGCCGGAGCCCAGCCTTTCAATGGTACGGTCGTATGTAGTATGAGCTCTGAAGGAAGTTATAGTTTGTCGGTTTTAGTAATGCTATATGCCTCAAAAGCATTTTAAAGTGAAGGCAAATTTATTATGGCGCGTTTTTTAGAAAGTACGGACTTTTTAAGTAATTTTGTGTATGAGAAATTCCGCGTGGCGCATTGAGCAGATCGGTGACCAAAAACTCGAGTGCATTAGACACCGATAAACTTAATATTGTGGCGAGGATTTTCGTTTAAGAACAATCTGTGTTTAGTAGCTGTTCAGATTTCGGGAGCTACTTTACCATAAAACTGCGAACGTGAATGAAAGGGTCTGCGAGTAACTGTGTTAGGAGTAGCACGGGCTTGGCAGTGAATTTGTAATTCTAAAATTCAGAATATACCGAATTTTTGCCAGCATTTCCACCTTTCATTCAAAATTAAGACCTTTTCACTATTTTTAGAATAGTTACGTTGTATGCAGCCTGGTGCGACTCGCAGTACGGTAGGTTTCTGCTCGGCTTTTCTACCGGCTATCTGCTGCAACGAGTTCACAAGTAGGTGCTGGTTTAATCCCAGAAAGGAACCGCGCAACCGCACTCTGACAACTGACACGCACGTAAGCATCCTGTCTGATCACCTGCACCCATTCGTGTCCATTGCGCATTCCGACAGACATGGGCAATTCCAGCAGGACAATGCGACATCCCACATGTCCAGAATTGCTGCACAGTGGCTCCAGGAATTCTCTTTTCAGTTTAAACACTTCCTCTGGCCGCCAAACTACCCAAACATGAACATTATTGATATATCTGGGATGCCTTGCAAACTGTTGTTCAGAAGAGATCTACACTCCCTCCTACTCTTACGCATTTATGGACAACCAGGCAGGATTCATGGTATCAGTTCCCTCCAGCACTACTTCAGACATTAGACAAATCCATACCATGTCGTGTTGCAGCACTTCTGCGTGGTCGCAGGGGCCCTACACGATATTAGGCAGAGGTACCAGTTTCTATGGCTCTTCAGTGTAGAAGACCCTAATCGAGTTGTGTTTAAGTCATTATATTTATGTCTGGTTATAATATGTAACGTTAAAGAGAAAATCCAGAAACGATGAGCGCAAAGACTGAGCCGACCGCCTGGCGGAACTGAGGCGAGCGTACACGGCATTCTGCGTACACTGGACTGGACTGTCACGACAGGACCGTTCCTGACAGAGGTAAACTTTGTGTCGTGCAGTCGTCAAGGACACACGAGTGGGCCCTCGGCTCTGAAGGCCCATATCGATGATGTTCCGTTGAATGGTTCACACGCTGACACTTGTTGATGGCCCACCATTGAAATGTGCAGCAATTTACGGAAGGGTTGCACTTCCGTCACACCGAACGATTATCTTCAATCATCATTCGTTCCGTCCTTGAGGGTCTTGTTCCATCTGCAGCGATGTCGATTTCTCATGTTTTACCAGTTTCATGATATTCACGGTACCCGCGCGATATTGTTGTATGGTAAGATCCCCACTTCATCGCTACCTCTAAGATGGTGTGTCCCATCGCTCGAGCTCCGACTATAACACCACTTTCAAACTCACTTAAATCTTGATATCTGCCATTGTAGCAGCAGTAATCGATCTAACAACTGTACCAGATGCATGTTGTCTTACATAGGCATTGCCGACCGCAGCGCCTTATGCTGCCTGTTTACATCTCTCTGTATTTGAATACACACGCTTATACCAGTTTCTTTGGCGCTTTAGCATATAACATTTTCGACAGTGTGAGTTGCTTGTTTTATTCGTTGTGATGCTACAGCTTTAGCCTAATTCTTTTTAACTGCAGGCAACCTGAAGATGTTCTAATAAGGAAACCGGTCGTAACACATAAATACAGCTAATACAGTAATACAGCTGACGTGGTTCTCATTAATCATTAAAATTAGTTTATATGTGTGGGGACTCTTCGTTCTGATACTTTCGTCGAATAATGAATGCATCTGAACTGAAGATGAAAGTGTGTAGTTCGTTCTTTTTGACGTGTCCGAAAGAACAGACACCACACATACGCTACTGGCCGTTAAAGTTGCTACACCACGAAGATGACACGAAATTTAACCGACAGAAAGAAGATGCTGTGATATGCAAAAAATTAGCTTTTCAGAGCATTCAAGGTTGACGCCGGTGGCGACACCTACAACGTGCTGACACGAGGAAAGTTTCCAACCGATTTCTCATACACAAACAGCAGCTGACCAGCGTTGCCTGGTGAAACGTTGTTGTGATGTCTCGTGTAACGAGTATAAATGCGCACCATCACGTTTCCGACTTTGACAAAGGTCGTATTGTAGCCTATCGCGATTGCAGTTTATCGTATCGCGACATTACTGCTCGCGTTGGTCGAGATCCAATGACTGTTAGCAGAATATGGAATCGGAGGGTTCAGGAGGGTAATACGGAACGCCGTGCTGGATCCCAACGGCCTCCTTTCACTAGCAGTCGAGATGACAGCCATCTTGTCCGCATGCCTGTAACGGATCATGCAGCCACGTCTCGATCCCTGAGTCAACATATGGGGACGTTTGCAAGACAACAACCATCTGCACGAACAGTTGGACGACGTTTGCAGCAGCATGGACTATCAGCTCGGAGACCGTGGCGCTGCATCACAGACAGGAGCGCATGTGATGGTGTACTCAACGACGAACCTGGGTGCACGAATGGCAAAACTACATTTTTTCAGATGAATCCGAGTTCTGTTTACAGCATCATGATGGTCGCATCCGTGTTTGGCGGCATCGCGGGAACGCACATTGGAAGCGTATATTTGTCATCGCCATATTGGCGTATCACCCGGAGTGATGGTACGGGGTGCCATTGGTTACACATCTCGGTCACCTCTTGTTCGCATTGACGAACAGTGGACGTCACATTTCAGATGTGTTACGACCCTTGGCTCTACCCTTCATTCGATCCCTGCGAAACCCTACATTTCAGCAGGATAATGCACGACCGCATGTTGTAGGTCCTGCACGGGCCTTCCTGGATACAAAAAATTTTCGACTGCTGCCCTGGCGAGCACATTCCCCAGATCTCTCACCAACTGAAAACTTCTGGTCAATGGTGGCCGATCAACTGGCTCGTCACAACATGCCAGTCACTACTCTTGATGAACTGTGGTATCGTGCTGAAGCTGCATGGGCAGCTGTACGTGTACATGCCATCCAAGCTCTGTTCGACTCAATGTACACGCGTATCAAGGCCGTTATTACGGCCAGAGGTGGTTGTTCTGGGTACTGATTTCTCAGGATCTATGCACCAAAATTGCGTGAAAATGTAATCACATGTCAGTTGTCCAATGAAAACTCGTTTATCACTTGCATTTCTTTCTGGTGTAGCAATTTTAATGGCCAGTAGTGTATAAACTCGTATATGCATCTTGATGGCAAATAATCATATCTTCAGAGCGGATGCACTGTCGCTCGAACCCTTGTGGGAATCAAGTGAGGCTACGAACAAAGAGGATAATGGACAGGGGACACAATGTATGTAGAGTGCGACGTATGGGAAGTCGGCTTGGAGAGGATAGTGGTTAACGTGACCGCTCGCGATATGCAGGATAGCCGCGTTCCTGTCCCGGTCCAGCATAGATTTTCACTTGTCACCATTCGATTTATTTCAATGGCCGATTGCCACTGAAGTCGAAATTTCTCTTTCTCCACGCTTTAAATTTACTATGAATTCAGCTCCTCAAAATAATCAAAATTATTTTCGAAACAAAAAGCCTGAGCTTATTTGGAACACCAGGTGTAACATATTCCTAGAAATCAACATCTTGCTAATGTTATGTATCTGGAGGATTCAGTAATCAACAAGTGGTTTTTGCTGGATATGGCATACCGGAAGAAGTTATAGGTTCTCTTCCTCATCAAATTGAGGCCATTATCCACGGTGGATGCAGCATGACACGATATTAACTAATTTTTGTACAGTACGCTTAGGATAGTGAATGACACCACTCGTACACATTGGTACACGCTACTTCGAGTACCACGGAAATCATATGAGACTATTCACCCCTCTTACCATCAGGTCCCTGATCACTTTGGTAATTTACGTGAGTTCAAATTGGACAGAGTAAAGAAATCGTCTCTCTCTCTCTCTCTCTCTCTCTCTCTCTCTCTCTCTCTCTCTCTCTGTCTGTCTGTCAGTCTGTCTGTCTCCCCCCCATCCCCCCTCTCTCTCTTTCTCTCTCTCTCTCTCTCTCCTCCCTGACCTGATATAGGAAGCTATTGTCCAAATATCAGTACCCGTTTCTTCTCCTACAGCAATTCAAAGGGACCTGTACCTTCAGGAAGACATGCACCACTTAAACTCTGCCAAATTGTGTCACAAGTGAATCACTCACCTCAAGTCAGTCCCAGAATACGTTTTGGCCAGCTTTTAGAAGTTCATGGCTCTCGATGGCTTTAGAACACCTCTTGTTGCCCTCTGGGTTCGCAGCATGAAATCTGGCGCCATCATCAGCTTGGTATCGAGTGCAACATGCATCCAGAGATCTGCCTATTTCAAATGTTCTTAAGGTACCAGTAGACAGGCCTGAAGAGACTGGAATGCAAGGATTTGGGAAGTGGTATTACAGAAAGATGTTGAAAAATTTCGTGTACTGGAAAGCTGTAAATTTAGGTTCTTCCAAGAAGCGGCGAAGGCAGGAATATTTGGAAACTATTGCGAGCTAACATCCCAAAGATGTACGGGCTCACATGCGGTTCCTCTTAGTCGAAATGTCTTGGCTCAAACTCGCCTAGGGGTTGAACCGCACGTGACGCATTACACGTCCTAAGTTTAACACTTCTGACCCTTTGGATAAATTGTCTGAAGTTTATATGACGTATAATGACAGTAATACTAATACCGGGAACTAAATTAACGACCCATAAATGATGTAGGCCACACAGCTGCGATTTGGTTATAATAATGTTTATTCAGAAAGCAAACTAATAGCGAAACTAGCCGTATTTAGAGTTACCGTTACACTCGAAGTTATATCCATTTGACACAGTTCGATCATTCACAATCTCATCGCGAAATTCAAGTCCACCTCTTTAACTACGCGAAACGTTAGAGTTTACACCAGGCGCTGCAGCTGCTCTCCGCTCAGAAACTAAGTCCCGCGATACCACACAACGACATTCTCTAAGTCGTTTCACTTCCTAGCTGGCTAAAGACCGACTGTCCGCTTTCTCGTCTCAGTTCTAACTGTACCCTTTGGCATCTCCAGCCGAACTGTTCGCTTTCGTGTCTCCATCCGAACTTTCCTCCTTGGTGTCTCGATCATAACTGCCCTCAGCCCGTCTCCAACCGCGTTTCCCGCGCGCCGAACATCTTCCCTCAACTGACTAGCGCAGTTCCCTTTCTTGAAGCCGTCCATCTGATTGGCTACAGCTTATTCTACGTTACTTTACATTTTAACATACTTAAATAATCAAAGTTTGACCACTTTCACGTTCTAAATAAAGCAACAAGAACATCCTTTACATAATAAATGTTAAATTCTTTTACATAAAACCAATAAAATTTTCTTCTTAACTTTGAATGTCACGGCCAGTACCTTTGCACCAATGACCTTTCTGATAAATAACTAAAGAATAAAAGTGACTATCATGCACTAAACCTTACAACAAATATTCTATTACCTAATGATTCAATAAGGTGTCATGCTGTCATCGTTCAATGTGTTTTACGTGGAGGAAATGATGATCTAATGCTTAACTGAAAATACTGATAATTTAAATTTTCTATATCTTTTAAACAAATAAAAAAATGAAATGTCGATCGTTAAGATCGACCAAAGCGTCCAAATTTTAGCATTCAGGTCTTTGTTACAAAACTTGTTAATTTAACTTCAACAGTAAATCCTAAAGTATTGTACATATGATCAATATTCAAGTTTTATTGGGATCACTATGAAACTCCATTGAGGATGGAAGATAAAAATTACTGTAGCTTCATTCCCTGCATTACTACAGAATTAAATAGTTTCCATAAATGTTTCCCTTTATGGACGATCTTAGTTCCGCCATATTTAACACTGCTACGTTTCGTTGGCCGAAACGGCTCCTGCTGGGTTTTCCTATGACGTAGGTTCTCGTCTGTCTCACTCGCACACTACATCGCTTAGGCTCAATAGACAATAGACGTGTGTGAGTTTCCCCATCTCGTGGTGAATCTGCGCCATTTGTGGCACGCTGTCCTCGACGACAGGTCCTGTACGCTGACTCTTTCGGTAATATACTTAAATGAGAGTGCAATGCCCTTTAACTCACAATATTGACAAGAGGAAGGGACAGGATAACAGGATATGTTTCAAGACATCAAAGAATAACTTACATGGTGCTTGAGAGAGGTGTTGAGGGTGCAAACTATAGGAGGAGACGAAGGTTGAAACACATCCATCAGATAATTGGGTAATTCGGTGCAAAGTTTACTCTAAGATAGAGAGTTTGGCACAGGAAAAAAAATTCGTGGCGGGCCACATAAAATGAGTCCGAAGACTGCTGACCAAAAGAAAACAAATAAAACACAGTGAGTGGTACTTGCCTTCCTTTAGTTGTCGAATATGTCTCTGGTCTCTGTGGACTCAGTGTTTACGCTTTGGTCAGTACAACACAAACAAAGATCTTCCTTAAATACACACTATGTAGCAATCAGTGCGTTTTATAATCCTGAACGCTACGATCTTCACGTGAGTGCAAAGATACCGTCAGTCAGAGAGCCTGGTTACCACTCAGGACTTATATTTGGAAACAATTGTAAACTCCCCACAAAAAAATTCCGTAACCTCCCAACAGTTTATTATTCCGTAACCTAGCAATAATAAAAAATGTGACTCACTTATAACCTTTCAATAATTGACTGTGAATTTAAACTGGTAAATTTTGGACGTCAGCAGCGCTGCGTCATGGCCCTGGAAGATCATTCTGAATAAAAATGAGAAAATTCTACCTCAATGAAGTCGCCGGATAACGCATATATATCTGCTCATATAATAAATTTTTCTGGCACAGCCTAGTGCAGTGCTGGCCGGTAGATTTGTCATGTATAAAAAGAACAACTGGTTTTTCTTTGCAATAATCGGGATGACCAAGGATTGGAGAAATTAGTAAATTCTTTAAATTGAAATGAATGATTGTCAAAAGTTACTTTTTATGAGAAAGATTATTATTAAGAGATTTTTTTAAACGTTTACTTGGGACTTGATGTAACAATAGTACATATGCGCGAGGCTGCTTTCACCTTATACTACAACGCTGAGGCCCTGCCATCGCTCCCCACGACCGGCGCAGCCAACTCGACACACACGACTGCTCGCTACTTCTACTACAACTGCTACACAGTTCCTACCCTGACAACACTGCTCTATGGTCTGAAATTCTCTTACAGCTTACATATCGCAGGGAGCACGTGAGCAATTACATCTACTCGAGTGCGCTAGCAGCAAATTTGTTAATCATGGACCTCTTACACAATGCTCTGTTGATGATCTTCGTATACGATCAAGAAACTGAGTGTTACTTCCGTTCACTGTTACGTCCGTTCACTCTCACTGAGTGTCTACAGAGATAGATTGGTAGATCCAAGGGGAGAGTTGAGGACAGAAAAACATCAGTATATCGTGGTTAATTGTGCCAATAGCTTACCTTGCGACTGGAAGGGCGACTGCTCCCCAAGAAGCTCCAGATGCGCCCAAAGACTCCCTGCTTCCGATTGGCGCCGTGCAGTCCCTCCACATCCGCGTCGACGTCACCGTCGTGGTCGAAGCTGGCGACGTCGTCGTAGTCGCCGTGGGCGGAGGGCGCGGGCTGGGAGCAGACGGCGGCGGCCGCGTTGTCGTCCAGCTTGGGCTCGGAGCTGAAGGTGACCTGTCGGCGCATGGGCAGCTGGCCGCGGTCGGCCGAGGGCCAGCTGGCGCGCGGGATCACCGGCGGCAGCACCGACAGCAGCAGCAGCGGCAGTCCGCCGCCCACGCCGGCCGCCGGGTTCGGCATCGCCTCGTCGATGCTCAGTCGCGCCAGCGCCGTCGCCTCCAGCGGCGACAGCTCGCCCTGTAAACACGTGGTGTGTGTCGCAGGAACCTAGCATAACAGGAGCAGAAGCCCAACATACACCCCAGCCGCTGAGTTGGGCATCGGCGCCTCGTCGACGCTCAGACGTGTCAACGATGGGCGCCTCCAATGGCGACAGTTCTCCCTGTAACATCGAGAGTAAATAATTACTGTGTGTCGAACGTGCTGGCAAGGTGCCAACTGTACCATCATTGGACGCCCAACGCCCATCCCACCCGCTAGTTGAGCATCACTTCCTTGATCCTCAGCTGTGAGAGCGCCCTCGCGTATAACGGTGCCTACTTGACTGTAACACCGCGAGTAAACAGATAGTTTGTGTCGCAGGTGTTGCCAAATGTGCCAGTTCTAAAAGCAGAAACAGCCCAACATACAACCCAGCCGCTAGGTTGGCCATCTTCATCTCGTTGATGTTCTGACATGTGAGCACTGTCGTCTTCAGTATCGTCAATTCTGCCTGCAACTTCGAGAATAAACTTAAAGTGTGTCACAGCTGCTGGCAAGTGTGCCGACTGTAGCGCTCAAAGACCACCCCAACCGCTGAGTTGAACATCAACTCCTTGATTCTCAGCTGCTCCAGCAATGTCACCTCCAGCGGTTTCTGCTCGCCCTGTAACATCGGGAGTAGACAGTTTGCGCTGGCTGTAACAGCATCAGCAGCTCAACACACACCTCAGCCGCTAGGTTGGGCATCATTCCCTCATCGATGCTCAACTGTGTCAGCGCAGTCGCCCCATCAGCGAGAATTCTTCCTGTAACATGGAGCGTAGACAGTGAACGTCGCAGTGTGCCAACTCTAACATTAATGGCTTCCCAACGGCCACCGGTGCTGCTGAGTTGTGCATCGCCTCCTTGATCCACAGCCACACCAGTGCCATCACCTTCAGTGGCAGCAGCTTGCCCTTTAGCATCTGAACAGCGTGTGTCGCAGGTGCTGGTATCCATGCCAACTGTGGCAGCGGCGGCAGCCATTGCTACGTCGGCTGACTGCTGGGTTAGACACCACCTCCTCGATAGTCAGCCATGCCTTACCGTCACCTACAGTGGCGATAGGTCATCCTTAAACGCAGATACTGGCCAGAAGTGTACAAAGCACGTGTTGGTTAGTGGGCCAGCTGATATCCGCATTAGACATTGAAGCGAGAGTGGCAGTATTACCAAAAACAAAATTTATGCAGACTTTGAACCATTTAGTCTCAGGTAACTATGAAGTGTCTGAAATTTGTATTCCCTGTCCCAAAACTTATCTAAAACAATGGTTATCCCCATAAAAATCCAGAAACCACTGAGTTACCATACTGTCGTAATTTTATTACAAAATATGCTGTTGAAATGTCAGAGACAGATGACTCAAAATCGAACACATTGTATGCGACATCATAGCATTTATGGCCAGGTTTTATTTGGGTGAATAGCAGTCAACGAAAATTTGGGTCATGCCCCAGGGCATGGATGTTAATTTGACTGGTTCTAAAAAAATGGCTCTGAGCATTATGGGACTTAACTTCTGAGGTCATAAGTCCCCTAGAACTTAGAACTACTTAAATCAAACTAACGTAAGGACATCACACACATCCATGCCCGAGGCTGGATTAGAACCTGCGAACGTAGTGGTCGCGCGGTTCCAGACTGTAGCGCCTAGAATCGCTCGGTCACTCCGGCCGGCTGACTGGAGCTTACTGACAAATCCTCAACCAAGAGATTAAACACCATGTTCTATAATTCAACTGCTCGAACTATTCTTTCTTGTTGCCTTACATAGTTCTGAACCTGAAAGCCCCAGTTTCTTTTCATTGCGAAAAGTGTCTTGCAGGGTGCCACTTGTTTTCACACGATTCTATGTACACTCTTTAAGATTTCCGGGCACTTCATCTTGCTACAACACGCATTAAACAATTGCGAGTTCCTGTGATTTGAAATTTTGTGGAGTTGACTACTGCTGTTTACGGTAAATATTAGTAAACTCCTTCTTGGACAAATCGTATAAGACTATATAGCCATTTTCAAGGAAAGGCCATCATATCAAATATAATAGGAGCTTACAAACAGATGCTCTCGAAACAGTCTGCTTACGATCCTCTATCGCCTATATAACTTTGTGAGAATCTGAAACACCCATCCTGTACCCAAGGGACCCAGAGGCCCAACGCGGTACAGCAGAGTCAGTAGGCTTGCCTAAGCAGCAGGCCTTAAGCTGTCAGACGACACTTTAGTTTCAGTCGGGCATTACCTTTGCCGCACTATTTTCTAGCCCCTGTCACGTACTCGCAATTAGCGCGTTGCTCCGAACCTTCCGCTGACTGGGTATTTACGGGGCTGCACGGCGCGACAACAGGAGGGTGAAGTGGAGAGTCAACTGGAGTTCAGTGCGTCTACTTCCGGGGTCGGCGTCGTGCCAGCTAATATGACGAGCGCCGGCGAACCACAGCCGCCTTTAATGGCTGCCATTCGCCCATCAATACATTGCTCCGTGAACAGCCTAACAGATTTTATATGATCATTCTTTGAAGTATTAAGTATGCTGATTAGGATTATTTACCGGTTAAATATTGTGCTTATTGGAAATTGCAGATTTGTGTTAATGTCTTATGGGACCGAACTGCTAAGGTCATCGGTCCCTAAGTTTACACACTGCTTAACCCGACTTCTACATTTATATCTACATCTACATTCATACTCCGCAAGCCACCCAACGATGTGTGGCGGAGGGCACTTTACGTGCCACTGTCATTACCTCCCTTTTCTGTTCCAGTCGCGTATGGTTCGCGGGAAGAACGACTGCCTGAAAGCCTCCGTGCGCTCTCGAATCTCTCTGATTTTACATTCGTGATCTCCACGGGAGGTATAAGTAGGGGGAAGCAATATATTCGATACCTCATCCAGAAACGCACCCTCTCGAAACCTGGCGAGCAAGCTACACAGCGATACAGAGCGCCTCTCTTGCAGAGTCTGCCACTTGAGTTTGCTAAACATCTCCGTAACGCTATCACGGTTACCAAATAACCCTGTGACGAAACGCACCGCTCTTCTTTGGATCTTCTCTATCTCCTCCGTCAACCCGATCTAGTACGGATCCCACACTGATGGGCAATACTCAAGTATAGGTCGAACGAGTGTTTTGTAAGCCACCTCCTTTTTTGATGGACTACATTTTCTAAGGACTCTCCCAATGAATCTCAACCTGGTATCCGCCTTACCAACAATTAATTTTATATGATCATTCCATTTCAAATCGTTCATCACGCATATTCCCTGATATTTAACAGAAGTAACTGCTACCAGTGTTTGTTCCGCTATCATATAATCATACAATAAAGGATCCTTCTTTCTATGTATTCGCAATACATTACATTTGTCTATGTTAAGGGTCAGTTGCCACTCCCTACACCAAGTGCCTATCCGCTGCAGATCTTCCTGCATTTCGCTACAATTTTCTAATGCTGCAACTTCTCTGTATACTACAGCATCATCCGCGAAAAGCCGCATGGAACTTCCGACACTATCTACTAGGTCATTTACATATATTGTGAAAAGCAATGGTCCCATAACACTCCCCTGTGGCACCCCAGAGATTACTTTAACGTCTGTAGACGTCTCTCCATTGATAACAACATGCTGTGTTCTGTTTGCTAAAAACTCTTCAATCCAGCCACACAGCTTGGTCTGATATTCCGTAGGCTCTTACTTTGTTTATCAGGCGACAGTGCGGAACTGTATCGAACGCCTTCCGGAAGTCTAGGAAAATAGCATCTACCTGGGAGCCTGTATCTAATAATTTCTGGGTCTCATGAACAAATAAAGCGAGTTGGGTCTCACACGATCGCTGTTTCCGAAATCCATGTTGATTTCTACAGAGTAGATTCTGGGTTTCCAAAAACGACATGATACTCGAGCAAAAAACATGTTCTAAAATTCTACAACAGATTGACGTCAGAGATATAGGTCTATAGTTTTGCGCATCTGCCTGACGACCCTTTTTGAAGACTGGGACTATCTGTGCTCTTTTCCAATCATTTGGAACCTTCCGTTCCTCTAGAGACTTCACGGCTGTTAGTAGGGGGGCAAGTTCTATCGCGTACTCTGTGTAGAATCGAATTGCTATTCCGTCAGGTCCAGTGGACTTTCCTCTGTTGAGTGATTTCAGTTGCTTTTCTATTCCGTGGATACTTATTTCGATGTCAGCCATTTTTTCATTTTTGAGAGGATTTAGAGAAGGAACTGCAGTGTGGTCTTTCTCTGTGAAACAGCTTTGGAAAAAGGTGTGTAGTATTTCAGCTTTACGCGTGTCATCCTCTGTTTCAAAGCCATCATCATCCCGGAGTGTCTGGATATGCTGTTTCGAGCCACATACTGATTTAACGTAAGACCAGAACTTCCTAGGATTTTCTGTCAAGTCGGTACATAGAATTTTACTTTCGAATTCACTGAACGCTTCACGCATAGCCCTCCTTACGCTAACTTTGACATTGTTTAGCTTCTGTTTGTCTGAGAGGTTTTGGCTGCGTTTTAACTTGGAGTGAAGCTCTCAAATCGCAAGTCGAGGAATCTGCAGCCCACACGGTCGCAGAACCGTCTCAGCCTCTGATTCAGACCCTCCACTCGGCTCTGTATCAAACTGTACTTAAACTAACTGACGCTAAGGACAACACACACATCCATGCCCGAGGGAGGACTCGAACCTCCGACAGAGGGAGCCGCGCGGACCGTGACAAGGCATCTCAGACCGGTCTACCCCGCACTGCTATTGTGCTTAACGCCAGTGTAAAGTACTGTATAAATTTTAGTCAGTAATGAATGGTGTCAGCTTTTACCCAGAACCTTCACTCACTAGTTGTGTATGCCATATTTGTAGAACTGTTATAATTATTTTTGTGTGTGCTCAGTACAGCAGCCCGTAATATACTTAGCCGTTACTCGCGACTCTATACGTAGTTACGTAACTCAACTGTGTAGCTAGATTGCCCAAAAGTAAAAACAATAGATAAAACATGGGAAATGGTCGGGTGGCATACAGTGATAAATATGACTGGCAGGAAGACGAGCTATCAAACGAACAACACCCCAGCCTAAAAAATTCATATTTAAATGTTTTTCTTTCACGTAATGCGTATAACTGTAAAAATGTAATTATTTTCGCTTTCCTTGCATCACGATATTATTATTAAATGAACTGTCAGGGAATGCACAGTAGCATGCTAATTGCTGGTGGACATTTTCAAGAGTAAATGTTTAATTTAAACAGCCATCCTCAGTATTCTTGGCAACTGCGAGGTATTTTTGAATCAACATTAATACTCAGAGAGACTGGACAGGTCTCTTCTGGGGCTTTTCCGATCGTTTCCTTCAGACACAGATTTTTCAGATGTGAGGCAAACTGAGGAGCTACTTGATTGAGAAGTAGCGGCTCCGGTCTCAGAAACTGACATACGGCTGGGGAGCGGTGTGCTGACCACATGCCTCTCCATATCCGCATCCAGTGACACCTATGGGCTGAGGATGACATGGCGGCTGGTCGGTACCGTTTGGCCCTCCTGGCCTGTTCGGGAGGAGTATGGGTGTCTAGGGAGAAACACTTCTGGCCTATCTAATCTGATTGTGGAGAGATGTTAACTGCCAGGGTTTTTGCTATACATGTTGATAGTATTGTGTGTCTCTACAAAATATATATATATATATATATATATATATATATATATATATATATATATATATCTTTCGTTTTGTGTTCTTGACAGTGTTGTTACTTACTGATTTTTCTCTTGTGGCTGACAAATTAAATGGGAAAGACCCATTTGTGCGTGTTGTATCTCCACATACCTTAGACACTCCGGAGTGTAATAAGCTGTATCCAAAGCTCTCTAGGATGATGAAAGCCGGGAACGTTAAAGATTGGCTGTCAATAATATAATGAGATAGTAAGCAACCAGTTGCATAAAAGAAATCTAATTTGTTTACCTTTCTTGGGCTCTTAGTACTCTTCTTCAGAAGGTTATACCTGTCGCATTATCTGCAAGTGTCAACAATGAGACGCATACAGCAAAATTGCAAAATTCCATGGTCCTAAAAAATAAGAAAGTATTCAGTATTGTATTACTTGCTGATCCTGAATATTTTTAGGACCATAGCATTTTGCTGTATGCTTCTTATTGTTGACATTTCCAAATAATGCGATAGCAATAGCCTTCTAAGGAAGCGCACAAAGCGCCTGAAACCGGTAAAGAAATTAAATTTCTCTTATGCAGCTGGTTGCTTATTAATTTATTGTATACGGCCACAGTTGCTAAGAATGGATAAAGTTCCTGGCTTTCGTGGCTTGCCACTCACTTTTTCATTCAGCTTCCCTGTTGAACCCGCTGCAGAATATATGGAATCATCCTTCATGTGTTTGACTTCTGGACTTGGGCAATTTCCTACGCAGAAAGAGTAAACCTTCGTGAACAGGGATTAATTCATTTTTAGAAACTTGTTGGCAAATATTGTAGAGAGCCGGCTTTCGACCAAGGTAAGCTGGAAAAATGTTCCATAGTATTCATAGCCAGCATGAACGTCTAGATCTGAGTGTGCCACTAATGTTTCCCATCGGTTTCACTCAAAAAACGTCAACGTTTTCACATGATCGCTGCAGAGAGAAACTGGTGCGCAATATTCTGCTGCAGTGTGTACCAACGTAAGGATTGTTCCTCGGAGAACAGTCGTATTTGCTGCCCGTGTACTACCTGGCGGCTTCCTCACTATGTTGATTCGTTTTTACACCTTCTTGGCTGAAATGGAAATACAGTATGTTGATGGTATGTCAGGATTCTCGTGGGACACCAAGGTACTTTGGGTATTCTTCGGGGGTAGTTTAAGGCGAGTGGAAGGAACTGTGCAGCGGCAGGCGTTAGGTTTACAGCAGGGCAGCGCCGCAGCGACTCACCCGCCTGGTGCCCACGGAAGACGTGGAGCCGGCAGAGGAGGCCGCCGGGGAGTCGAACAGCTGCCGCTTGAGGCGGCCGATCTCGAGGTCGAGCGCGGCCATCTCCCGCCGGTACACCCGGTTCTGCACCTCCACGCGGTAGTACAGCTCCCGCCGGTCGTCCGTCACGAACCTGCCACAAGGAGAACCTCACGTCCACGCAGCGGCAAGAACTCACAAGCTGGAAATACCACTCCACAGGCTCTTCCCCAACTCTGTGTACCATCAAAGTCAAAAACACAATCATGTGTTTCCCCTTCAAGGATCCTGGTCTTTCCCTCTTTTGCGTGGTCTCCTTTACTAGTTAACCTTACGGCATAGTAATAAAACACCAGTTTTGGGTATCTATCATGGACTATTATTTTCCAGAATAGCACAAGGATTAATTCTTACATCCTTCTGAGATGAAAATTATACAGCTTAAATAGTTTTTTCTCAATTGAGTTTAACATATATTCCTGGCTCTAATCAAGAGCTCAGACGGAAACCCAGTTCTAAGCAAAGAAGGTAAAGCAGAAAGGTGAAAGGAGTATATAGAGGGTCTATACAAGGGCGATGCACTTGAGGACAATATTATGGAAATGGAAGAGGATGTAGATGAAGATGAAATGGGAGATACGATACTGCGTGTAGAGTTTGACAGAGCACTGAAAGACCTGAGTCGAAACAAGGCCCCCGGAGTAGACAACATTCCATTGGAACCACTGACGGCCTTGGGAGAGCCAGTCCTGACAAAACTCTACCATCTGGTGAGCAAGATGTATGAAACAGGCGAAATACCCTCAGACTTCAAGAAGAATATAATAATTCCAATCCGAAAGAAAGCAGGTGTTGACAGATGTGAAAATTACCGAACAATAAGTTTAATAAGGCATAGTTGCAAAATACTAACACGAATTCCTTACAGACGAATGGAAAAACTAGTAGAAGCCGATCTCGGGGAAGATAAGTTTGAATTCCGTAGAAATACTGGAACACGTGAGGCAATATTGACCTTACGACTTATCTTAGAAAAAAGATTAAGGAAAGGCAAACCTACGTTTCTAGCATTTGTAGACTCAGAGAAAGCTTTTGAAAATGTTGACTGGAATACTCTCTTTCAAATTCTGAAGGTGGCAGGGGTAATATACAGGGAGCGAAAGGCTATTTACGATTTGTACAGAAACCAGACGGCAGTTATAAGAGTCGAGGGTCATGAAAGGGAAGCAGTGGTTGGGAAGGGAGTAAGACAGGGTTGTAGCCTCTCCCCGATGTTATTCAATCTGTATATTGAGCAAGCAATAAAGGAAACAAAAGAAAATGTCGGAGTAGGTATTAAAATCCATAGAGAAGAAATAAAAAATTTCAGGTTCGCTGATGACATTATCATTCTTTCAGAGACAGCAAGGGACGTGGAAGAGCATTTGAATGGAATGGACAGTGTCTTGAGAGTAGTATATAAGATGAACATCAACAAAAGCAAAACGAGGATAATGGAATGTAGTCGAATTAAGTCGGGTGATGCTGAGGGAATTAGATTAGGAAATGAGACACTTAAAGTCGTAAAGGAGTTTTGCTATTTGGGGAGCAAAATAACTGATGATGGTCGAAGTAGAGAGGATATAAAATGTAGACTGGTAATGGCAAGGAAATCGTTTCTGAAGAAGAGAAATTTGTTAACATCGAGTATAGATTTAAGTGTCAGGAAGTCATTTCTGAAAGTATTTGTATGGAGTGTAGCCATGTATGGAAGTGAAACATGGACGATAAATAGTTTGGACAAAAAGAGAATAGAAGCTTTCGAAATGTGGTGCTACAGAAGAATGCTGAAGATTAGATGGGTAGATCACACAACTAATGAGGAAGTATTGAATAGGATTGGGGAAAATAGAAGTTTGTGGCACAACTTGACAAGAAGAAGGGATCGGTTGGTAGGACATGTTCTGAGGCATCAAGGGATCACCAATTTAATATTGGAGGGCAGCGTGGAGGGTAAAAATCGTAGAGGGAGACCAAGAGATGAATACAGTAAGCAGATTCAGAAGGATGTAGGTTGCAGTAGGATAGAGTAGCATGGAGAGCTGCATCAAACCAGTCTCAGGACTGAAGACCACAACAACAACAATGAACACATGCTGAAGAAAATGTGTACTAGCGACTAAATTATTTATAGAAAGGTTCAAATGGCTCTGAGCACTATGCGACTTAACTTCTGAGGTCATCAGTCGCCTAGAACTTAGAACTAATTAAACCTAACCTAAGGACATCACACACATCCATGCCCGAGGCAGGATTCGAACCTGCAACCGTAGCGGTCGCTCGGCTCCAGACTGTAGCGCCTAAAACCACACGGCAAAAATTATTTAAACTGTGAGGAGGCACAGAGGCATCCTCTGCACCCTGAGAACTAAGAAGGTTAGTGCTAAGCCAAACTGTTCCTGGCGACGAATAACAAGAGGTGGAAACGGCAAAGGAAGTAAAGTACATGACGTTCACGTCGAAGGGTTCAATATTAGTGGGTGACTTCATAATGGGCCAAGTATATGTCTCAAGAAAACAGATTTTCAAATCGTGACTTCCGAAGATATGCTGGTACGACAGCGATAGGTATATTATCAGATCTGACGTAAAGCGGAGTTTCGCACCAGATGTCGCGAGAGGCAGACTCGCCTGGATAAACGGAGGTGGGGTGCGCTGTACTGTCAGCAGTGACGGAGTAACCGCAGCACAGATCCGTCAGGAGTCCTGAATGATGTTGAACTTACACTCGTCACTGGAATATAACCTTCGTAACAAATCCACCAGAGACATTTCAACTGTCCTGAAGTGCCCCAGTTTGACTGTAGACGTGATTGTCGAGTGAAATCAAGAAGTAACAGCCACAGCTCAACCAAGACCAAGCAGATCTTATGTACTGTTGGATAGAGACAGTGGAATATTACGGAGGGTCTTTGTAAAATTCGCACAACATCGGTAGAGTGAGTTCCAAAATTCTTTCTGGAATCCACCTAGCACAACGACCGTGTGTAGGGAATTAAAAAACAATGGGGTACAGTAGTCGACCAGATTCTCTTAAACACTTCCGTTGTGAATGCTAAGTGACGCTTGAAATGGTGTACAGTCGGACACGAATGGACAGTGAACAACTGGAAACGAGTTACCTGGAGTGATGAACCACGCAGAAATTTCTGCAGAAATCCTACTGGAGAGCGTTACCTGTGATCATGTGTAGTTCCAATAGTGAAAGTATCGAGGAGGTGATGTTACCGGGATGGGGGAGTTTTTCATGAGTACATTATGGTTCCGTTATTGTGCTTAAGAAAACACTAAATACGCAAGGATTGCTATTGTTGTGGTCTTCAGTCCTGAGACTGGTTTGATGCAGCTCTCCATGCTACTCTATCCTGTGCAAGCTTCTTCATCTCCCAGTGCCTACTGCAACCTACATCCTTCTGAATCTGCTTAGTGTATTCGTCTCTTGGTCTCCCTCTACGATTTTTACCCTCCACGCAAGGATATGAACATATTTTACAAGTGTTGTGGACTGTCTACAGTAGGTAACATTTCGGAGGTGATGGGGACAATGATTATGTATATCAACACGACAATGGACTCTGTCATAAAGCGGCATTTCTGAGGCAATGGTTTTGTGGTCAATGACTTTCGTATCTGAACCCAGCAGAAGCCGTCTGGGACGGAGCATCAACTTCAGTCTACACCTCAGCGTCCAGCATCACACTACCTTCAGTAGTTTCGGCAGTTGAGAACGAATGGGCTGCCGTTTCTCCACAGACATTCAGATACCTCACTGAAAGTGTCCCATCAAAGTTCAACAGCCCAAGAAGGTGGCGGACGGAGACACACACCATACTAATTTACATATGAAGATGGGCCGAATGATCAGATGCCATCGGTGCCCATGCAGCTCGTTAGAATGAAATTACAATGAAATGAATACCCATAGCTGCACACAGGTGTTGATATAAGTCAACGGGGACAGTTGAAAATGAGTGCCCCGACCGGAACTCGGACCCGGGATCTCCTATTTACATGGTTGACGCTCTATCCATCTTAGCCACCGAGGACAGAGAGGCTAGTGCGACTGCAGTGACTTATCTATGCCACACCTCCCGTGAGACCCACATTCGCAGCTTATTGTCCGTCCCGCACTATATTCATAGTGCCACTGCCCGTCATACTCATTACTCGCGAGAGAGCGTCTCCATGTAAGCACGAGATCCAGGGTTCGAGTCCCGGTCGAGGTACACATAGGTACACATTTTCAACTGTCTCTGTTGACTTCTATCAGCGCCTGTATTCAGCTGGGGGTATTCATTTTATTGTAATTCCATATTAATTTCCTTTAATAGGTCTCCTGATACTTTTGCAACTAGAGGATAGATTTGGATCCCGAACAGCGACAAGCGAGTACTGAACCACACAATGTGATCACAGCGTCTTCCATGTTTTCCACCAGGTCTGACTGAACCTCACTCGGTAATGGCTCGTTCTTACTGCACGTCTACAAGTGTGGACCTGTCTTTATTAAATGTTCGACGGCTGTTACTGCTAGATGTACCAATGGCACGCTAGCCATTGTGTCACCTACCACTGTTCAGTAATTACCAATACCTCAGAGCGTAACGGACAGCTGAAAGACGACGAGGGAGTCGTCAGGTAGCACAATACAGTGTTTTCGAAGGATCCCCAATTCAGCCTATTCCACATACTGGTCACATAATGTTTGGACGCTAATATCATTTGCGAAAAGGTACCGAGAACGTTTTATAAGCTATTCTGGAAACAGGATAAGGACACTCTCTAACTCAACAATGTTGATTTATTCAAATTTACAAATACGAAGTACTTCCCACGTTATTAATACATATGTATTGATAGTACTTTAAAATTATCTGTGCAAATTACTAAAACGTGTCACCAAAAGCGATTCATTTTATTGATATAAAATATCAACAGTGGTTGCAAGGAAGCATTGCCTAATCTGCTGCAAAGCGCAACAAACAACATTACCAAACGAGGGAATACCCCAAAAATATGCAAAAAAAATTTCGGTATGTGAGCAAAAATAGGAAGTAAAATACCATAAGTAAAATCAACGTCTTTTGTGACTAAATGTTTTTAGATTTAGAAAGCAAGCCAGATTCTAAATTCGTTTCATTACGCGCCATTGATCACGTTTTGGAGCGACACAACTAAATGCGTTTAGTGACAAAAATACGCATTTCCTTACGGATGGGCAGATGGAGCAGGGACTGATAGGGCGGTGCATTACACTTGTAGACATTCAACATTGTTCTGGGAAAGGTGAAAAGGGCTTTAACCTTAAAGCTGTTTTATAAAAACAACAGCAACATTTCTGTTTCTCTTCGCGACTTTTAACGCATTCAAGGGATACGGAGAACTCCTCTTTCCACACCGGCCTTGAAGAACAGGATTAGGAAGTTTAAAATAACTGGAGATGTGGGAAATGCTCCTGGAGAGGCCCAAATGCCAATTGCGACACAAATTGTTGGCGTTGCTGTTGTCATGGTGAGAATGCTGGTCCCAGTGCGATCTTCAGGCAGTGCACGAGCTTTGCCACCACAGCTGACCATTCCATAATCCACCGTTCGAAAACTGCTGCGAATGATTGTGAAATGGTATCTCTAGAGCGCTTCCAGGCTGTCATGGATGCAGATGGTCGTCACATTGAGTAACTTTTGTCACTTGGAAGAAAACATGGCATGAAGTTACCAAACGTGACCCTTGATGTGGAAATTAAAACGTGTTCCTTCCACTGGTTTATTCGTTACCTCTCACCCGTATGTTGTTACAAAGGTTTCCACAAAGTTTCACTGTCTTACGACCACTCGTTTCTCATGGTGACCCTCTAATGTAACGAAAGTTTAACAATAACCATTCTGTAAGTATTTTTCATGGAGGTGTAAACTCTTTATAACAGCTTTGTCATATAATACGTAGAAACAACTTGTCACACAGAAAGCTGGCCCAAATATTATTTGAATTTTTGATTCGGCAGACCGCTTTGGAACTAATTATGAAACTATAGATGGTTCAACAATTTTTTCATATGGAAATAAGCACTGAGTGGATCTTGTACGTAAACCATAAATTTATATTGAATTGTGTATCTTGCTTTACAATTACATTGCGTCCATTTTTAGTCGAGATCAGAATCTGGTAATTGCCCATTAATAGTCACGAGTAAGACATTGGGAAACAACTTTGTTTTGCAATATTTTGTCTGTAAATTAAGGACATATCAGTTATTTAACGAGAACTAATGAAATTTATCCGTTCTCTGTCTGTTCCTACCTTGTGCTAATCTACATAACAACTGATCCCAAAATGTAGGGTTAAGCTGCCTACTATACTTTTTATTTTGTGATTACTTACAATTGTGTGCCCCTAGAGTCAGTTCTGTTGCTGTAGCATAGCGACTAAGAAGTTAAGCAAAAAATTATCAATCAATGACTTCATATTCACAACAGGGTCGGAATATTAAAAAGCTCTGCGCTTCTGTAAAATGTGATAGTTACATGTGCACTTGTCGAACAAAAGCAGTAATGTGGCAAATATAATGAGAGGCAGGCGTTTCAAGTCACTCAGTCCGTTGTAATGGCACAAAGGACACATAAAGAGTTCGAGTACTGCTACGATATATATTCCACAGTTTCAATAAGTGAAAGTTTCCTTTCAAATGTAGCAGTGCGCTGACTTAACTGGAGAGAGGAGGTGGTTAACAGCTGGGAAAAAACATCCGTTAGTCTGGGAAGCTAGTCTTTGCTAATGACTGCTCGGTAGCATTGTTTCATTGCCTAGCGACACAAAAAGCCATCCATTGATGGACGATGCCTGAGCAGCTAGCAGAAGCCACGTTGCCGCAAGAAAAACAAAAGCGCGCAGTTGTTAAATGTAACCGTGAAGTTTTGAAAGTTACTGGTGCTGGCGTCTCGCTTTGCCTAAACAGAAATTTCGTTAGTAATTTTTTTTCGATATTATTAGGGTTTATTTCATGTCAGACTATGTCCAGTACGAAGAGTGAGTGCAGTCACAATACATGAAACGAATCGGAGGGAGAAAAGCGTGCTACATTAGCCAGGAATATATGCGTTGAGGGTGGAAATGTGTCCTCATTTTCTGTACTACGGTCCGTAAAAGCACTGCATCAGCTTTGAAATTCAAGCACATTGGAACGAGACGCACTTCTTAAGTTGAGACACCAAGAAATAAAGGGGCCGAGGAAGAGCCACGTTGTAACGCCATTCGTGGTCATATACTCTATATAATTAGAATCATAGAAAGAGACACCCGATACATTGCAAACTGCTAGTGTCGCTTCAGAAGGATGATCTACACTCCTGGAAATTGAAATAAGAACACCGTGAATTCATTGTCCCAGGAAGGGGAAACCTTATTGACACATTCCTGGGGTCAGATACATCACATGGTCACACTGACAGAACCACAGGCACATAGACACAGGCAACAGAGCATGCACAATGTCGGCACTAGTACAGTGTATATCCACCTTTCGTAGCAATGCACGCTGCTATTCTCCCATGGAGACGATTGTAGAGATGCTGGATGTAGTCCTGTGGAACGGCTTGCCATGCCATTTCCACCTGGCGCCTCAGTTGGACCAGCGTTCGTGCTGGACGTGCAGACCGCGTGAGACGACGCTTCATCCAGTCCCAAACATGCTCAATGGGGGGACAGATCCGGAGATCTTGCTGGCCAGGGTAGTTGACTTACACCTTCTAGAGCATGTTGGGTGGCACGGGATACATGCGGACGTGCAATGTCCTGTTGGAACAGCAAGTTCCCTTGCCGGTCTAGGAATGGTAGAACGATGGGTTCGATGACGGTTTAGATGTACCGTGCACTATTCAGTGTCCCCTCGACGATCACCAGAGGGTACGGCCAGTGTAGGAGATCGCTCCCCACACCATGATGCCGGGTGTTGGCCCTGTGTGCCTCGGTCGTATGCAGTCCTGATTGTGGCGCTCACCTGCACGGCGCCAAACACGCATACGACCATCATTGGCACCTAGGCAGAAGCGACTCTCATCGCTGAAGACGACACGTCTCCATTCGTCCCTCCATTCACGCCTGTCGCGACACCACTGGAGGCGGGCTGCACGATGTTGGGGCGTGAGCGGAAGACGGCCTAACGGTGTGCGGGACCGTAGCCCAGCTTGATGGAGACAGTTGCGAATGGTCCTCGCCGATACCCCAGGAGCAACAGTGTCCCTAATTTGATGGGAAGGGGCGGTGCGGTCCCCTACAGCACTGCGTAGGATCCTACGGTCTTGGCGTGCATCCGTGCATCGCTGCGGTCCGGTCCCAGGTCGACGGGCACGTGCACCTTCCGCCGACCACTGGCGACAACATCGATGTACTGTGGAGACCTCACGCCCCACGTGTTGAGCAATTCGGCGGAACGTCCACCCGGCCTCCCGTATGCCCACTATACGCCCTCGCTCAAAGTCCGTCAACTGCACATACGGTTCACGTCAAAGCTGTCGCGGCATGCTACCAGTGTTAAAGACTGCGATGGAGCTCCTTATGCCACGGCAAACTGGCTGACACTGACGGCGGCGGTTCACAAATGCTGCGCAGCTAGGGCCATTCGACGGCCAACACCGCGGTTCCTGGTGTGTCTGCTGTGCCGTGCGTGTGATCATTGCTTGTACAGCCCTCTCGCAGTGTCCGGAGCTAGTATGGTGGGTCTGACACACCGGTGTCAATGTGTTCTTTTTTCCATTTCCAGGAGTGTATATACAGGGAGAGGTCAAAACAGCGACAGTTCGAAAAGTACATCAACTTCGACATCTACATCCATACTCTGTGCACCACTATGAAGTGAATGGCAGAGGGTGCTTCCTACTGTACCAGTTTTTGGAGCTGCTTCCCGTTTCAGCCACGTACGGAGCGCGGGAAGAATGACTGTTTGAACGCCTCTGTGTACCCTGCCATTTATCTTGCCTGCGCAATACCTACATCTACATCTTCATCTAGATGAATACGCTGAAAATCACATTTAAGTGCCTGGCAGAGGGTTCATTGAACCAACTTCCCAATTCTCTATTATTCCAGTCTCGCATAGCGCGCGGAAAGAATGAACACCTATATCTTTCCATACGAGCTCTGATTTCCCTTACTTAATCGGGTGATCGTTCCTCCCTATGTAGGTCGGTGTCAACAAAATACAATGTGTCCACAATGAGACTCCAACATTTTAATATCCTATATAATTCTCATTTCAGATGGTGGACCTGTGAATCCTGAAGGGGCAGACAGAGCAACTCAACAAGTTTGTGGTGTGCAAATTTGATACGCCAAGTGGCCGTAGTGGAGCTACAATCAATTGTTTTAGCAAAATGGAGGATATGAAGGAGCGTGCACAAGTGGTCTGGTGGTATGCACAGACAAAATCGGCGAACCAGGTGCAAAGAAACTTTCCTCGAGTTTACAACAAAGTGCCCCCATCGTTCAAGACTTTAAAGAAGTGGTGTGATAAGTTTTTGGCTACTCGGAGTGTTGTGAAAGGGCAAGGTGGTGGTAAGCCTGGGAGCAGCGAACATCTTGTGGAACAAGTGCGGTGGTCATTCGAACAAAGTCCACAGAAGTCAGTGCGATAGGCAGCACGAGAACTTCGTATGAAACGTTCAACAGTGCACAAAGTGCTTCGTCAGCGATTACGTTCGTACGCATATAAAGTGCAGGTTGTGCAAGAAATCAAGCCTGATGATCGACCAAAGCGAGAAGAATTTGCATGTGTCGTGTTAGATCATATTGCCGCGGACGCGACGTTTTTATCACTTTTATCACGCGTAATGTTTACTGTCTAGACAACCTTTCATATGTCAGGGGCTGTCAATCGTCACAATGTGCGCATCTGGGGGTCCGAAAATCCACATGCACCTAGGGAACACATGCGCGACAGTCCGAAAGTTAATGTGTGGTGTGCTTTGATGATAAATCGCATTGATGGGCCGTTTCTCTTTCAGGAGCCGACTGTGGATGGAGCCATCTACCTGAACATGTTGGAACAATTTGCAGTGTCACAGATAACAGACCTGCAGCCAATGTGATGTTTCAACAGGACGGTGCACTACCCCATTGGAGCCTTGATGTCTGAAAACTTCTAAATGACACATTCCTGCAACGATGGATTGGCCGTGGATATCCAATTCCTTGGCCGCCACGTTCGCCCGACATAACCCACCTCGATTTCTTCTTGTGGAGTTATGTGAAAGACCGGGTATACGCTACACCAGTAAAGGACATGCAAGACCTGAAACAGCGCATAAGAATTGTCATCAACTCTGTCACAGAACAGATACTCCGCAACACAAGGCACGAAATCGATTATAGACTTGATATTCTTTGCGCTTCCATGGGCACCCATGTTCAAGTGTACTGAACCGTCCACCTGTGTATGAAAACTTGATGAGCTGCTGTATGATTTCCCTGTATTTGTTCGTCAATAAATTGTGTTTCCCCTCAGATTTTATGAGTTCAAATATTGGAGTCTCATTATGGACACCCAGTATTTTCGCATTCGGAGGAGAAAGTTTGGAATTTCGTGAGAAGATTCCGTCGCAACGAAAAACGCCTTTCTTTCAATGATGTCCTGCCCAAATCCTGTATCATTTCTGTCACACTCTCTCCCATATTTCGCTATAATACAAAACGTGCTGCCTTTCATTGAACTTTTTGGATGTACTCCGTTAGTCCTGTCTGGTTAGGATTCCACACCGCGCAGCAATATTCTAATAGAGGACGGACAAGCGTAGTGTAGGCAGTCTCCTTAGTAGGTCTATTACATTTTCTAAGTGTCTTACCAATAGAATGCAGTCTTTGGTTAGCCTTCCCCACAACATTCTCTATGTGTTCCTTCCAATTTAAATTGTTAGTATTGGTAAGACCTAGGTATTTAGTTGAATTTACAGCTTTTAGATTAGACTGATTTATCGTGTAACCGAAGTTTAAAGAGTTCCTTTTAGCTCTTATGTGGATGACCTCACACGTTTCGTTATTTAGGGTCAACTGCCGCTTTTCGCACCATTCGGACATTTCTTCTAACCCGTTTTGCAGTTTGTTTTGATCTTTTGCTGACTTTGTTAGTCGATAAACGACAGCGTCATCTGCAAACAACCAAAGACGGCTGCTCAGATTGTCCCCCAAATAGTTTATATAGAGAAGGAACAGCAAAGGGCCTATAACACTACCTTGGGGAACGCCAGAAATCACTTCTGTTTTACTCTTTGACTTTCGTCAATTACTACGAACTGTGACCTCTTTGACAGGAAATCACAAATCCAGTCACATAACTGAGACGATATTTCATAAGCACGCAATTCTTGAATATTGGTGTGACCTGTGCAACGTTCCAGTCTTTGGGTACCGATCTTTCGTCGAACGAATGGTTGTATATGATTATTAAGTGTGGAGTTAATACACCAGCATACTCCGAAAGGAACCTAATTGGTATACAGTCTGGACCAGAAGACCTGATTTTATTATATGATTTAAGTTGCTTCACCACTCCGAGAATATTTACTTCTACGTTACTCATGCTGGCAGCTGTTCTTGGTGTGAATTCTGGAATCTTTACTTCGTCTTCTTTTGTGAAGGCATTTCGGAAGACTGTGTTTAGTAACTCTCCTTTGGCAGCATTGTCTTCGATAGTATCTCCATTGCTATCGTGCAGAGAAGGCATTGACTGTTTCTTGCCGATAACATACTTCACATACGACCAGAATCTCTTTGGATTTTCTGTCACGTTTTGAGACAACGTTTCGTTGTGGAAACTGTTATAGGCATCTCGCATTGAAGTCCGCGCTAAATTTCGAGCCTCTGCAAATTATCGCCAATCTTGGGGATTTTGCGTCTGTTTAAACCTGGCATGTTTGTTTCGTTTTCTCTGCAATAGCGTTCTAACCCGTTTTGTGTACCATGGAGGATCAGCTCCGTCGTTTATTAATGTATTTAGTATAAATCTCTCAATTTCTGCCGATACTATTTCTTTGAATTGAAGCCACAACTGGTCTACACTTATATTATTAATTAGGAATGAGTGAAGATTGTCTCTCAGGAAGGCGTAAAGTAAATTTTTATCTGCTTTTCTGAATAGGTATATTTTTCGCTTATTTTGGGGGATTTCGGGATTACAATATTCAATCTCGCTACGACAACCATGTGTTCAGTAATCCCTGAATCGATTTTGATGCTCGTTATTAACTCAGGATATTTGTTGCCAAGAGATCAAGTGTGTTTTCACAAACGTTTACCATTCGCGTGGGTTCATGAACTAACTGCCCCAAATAATTTTCAGAGAATGCGTTTAGCACAATTTCGGATGATATTTTATGGGTACCTCCGGAATTAAACATGTTTTTCCACCAACATATAGAGAGTAAATTAAAGTCACCCCAACTATTATAATATGAGTCGGTTACGTGTTTGAAATCAAACTCAAGTTTTCTTTGAACCTTTCAGACACTGTATCATCTGAACTGGAAAGTCGGTAAAAGGATCCAATTATTATTTTATGCCGGTTGCCAACAATGACGTCTGCCCATACTAACTCACAGGAAGTATCTACTTCAATTTCGCGGCAAGTTAAACTACTTGTGACACCAATAAACATGTCACGGGCAACCGTGTTTAGCCTATCCTTTCGGAACACCGTTAGGTTCTTCTCAAAAATATCAGCTGAGCTTATGTCCGGCTTTAGTCAGCTTTCAGTGCCTATGACGATTTGAGCATCAGTGCTTTCTATTAGTGGTTGGAGTTCTGGTACTTTCCAAACGCAGCTACGAATATTTACAACTGTTATACCAATGGTTCCCTTATCTACGTTCATCCTGTGTGTGGCCTGCACCTTTTGTGGCTGAAGCCCTTCTTGTGTATTCCCGAGACCCTCTAACCTAAAAAACCACCTAGGCCACGCCACACAGCCCATGCTACCCGTGTAGCCAGCTCCTGCGTATAGTGGACACCTGACCTATTCAGCAGAACCGGAAACCCTACCACCCTTTGGCGCAAGTCGATGAATCGGCAGCCTACACGGTCGCAAAACCGTCTGAGCCTCTGATTCAGACCCTCCACTCGGTTCTGTACCAGAGATCCACAGTCGGTCCTGTCGGTTAAGCTGAAGGTGGTCAGCTCTGCTTCCATCTTGGAAGCAAGACTGGCAGCCTTTACCACTTCTGTTAGCCACTCGAAACCAGAGAGAATCTCTTCTGATCCAAAGTGACACACATCATTGGTACCGACGTGAGTAACCACCTGCAGTTGGTAGCACCTTGTGCTCTTTATGGCATCTGGGAGGACCCTTTCCACAACTGGAATGACTCTACCCGGTATGCACTCGGAGTACACATTGTTTTTCTTACCCTCCTTCTCAGCCAAGTCCCCATAATACGCCAAGGCCCCATAATACGCCTAACATTGGAGCTCCCAAGAACCACTAGCCCCACCCTCTGCGATTGCCCGGATCTTGCAGGCTGACTGGTTTGCTCTGAAACAGGATAGGCGACAGCATCCGGCTCAGCGACAGTGTCAGCCACAGACAGCACCTGGACCTGTTTGTCAGACAAATCCTGGAGGCCTTACGTGCGGCCGCCTGGGAAGTCTTTCGCCACCTGCTTCGCACTGGGACGACCTCCTACTCGACCACAGGTGAGGTCAGCCTCAGTGCGAGCAGTAACTGGGTTGGCCACCGGTGAGGACCGATCGGATGACTCTGAGGTGCTGGACGTCAGTTGGATCCCCACGGAAGGCCCACAACAGTGGTGCCCATCCACTGCAGCCTCAAGCTGTGTAACCGAAGCCATCACAGCCTGGAGCTGAGAGCGATGTGTCACCTACTCGGCTCGCACCCGCACACAATCGCAGTACCTATCCATACTAAAGACCGTGGAAAACTAAACTACGCAGATAAACGGACTATCGGCACGTGCTGCGCAACTTTACTGTAGACCCTGACGAAAATGTATGAACGGTATCTAGTAATACACAGATATTCAAGAACCTAACTACCAAAGCACTCACGTGAAACAAAATTATTTGCCCCTGATAAGGAACTTGTAATATGTCACAAAATCGGTTTACTTTCTGACGCAAACGAAAACGCGAGACCTGTGGCTACTACATTTTAAATTTACACGCAGAAACTCAAGAAACTATAGCATTTAAGCACTACCTGCAGGAGAGATATTAGGGCGTTGCAGTATATTTTTAGATTCGTTACTTAAAACTGGTTCCTAAAACTTTGAATGCAGTTTGTGTCTCCAACCGACTGCCAGATCAGTTTCTTGAGCATGTCCATGATCCTTGAGCAGCATTTTTGCTGCCTTTGTCTGATATCTTTGGAATCGCTATGTGATACGGTTCCCATACACTTTAGCAAAATTGTAGGATGATTTACACGGGTACTTCGCAAGTAATCTCCTTTGGAGATTGATTGCATTTTTATAGTATTCTACCAATAAACTGAAGTCTGTGATCTGCTCTACCTACGAGAAAAAAAATATATGCAATCAGATGCTGACAATGATGCGAGCGAAAATTTCCCATTACCAGAAACGCAGACACAGGCAGAAATATGGAAGGAGGTGGTATCACCGCGACAGCGTCACAGTGTAAGTATTTTTAGCAACGCCAGTCGTCAAGAATTTAGTAAGCGGTCATTGTGTTATTGTTTGATGTATATGCCGTCTAGACGCGGAAACATTGTTTCATGTCAGTTTTATCTACGCATTAAATGACTTCGTTAATTTTCTTTAAATTTTAATGTTTCAGTCAGATTACCTATGTCTATATTTTTATACTTTGCAGTTTTTGAATCATTTTAGGTGGCCCTTATGCTTTTCGTATGCTAAATTCAGAAATTCCAAGAATTTCTGTGTAACATGTAAGGATTTTTTACAATGTAATGATGAAATTCGGAAAATCCATACCGATGACAAACACTGATCAGCCAGAACATTATGATCACCGACCTACTATCGATACAACCCCTTCCAGGCGATAACAGCATTACCTGGCGAGAAATGACTGCTGCTCAGACACCCCACGGTGCATGTAATACCAGCGATCGTGCTGTTCGTGTGTACAATGGGTAGATGCGCGATCTATTTGTGTTTGTGTTTTACCGAGGGCAGACTGTGATGGCCCGGAGGTTCGTCACGAGCATTTCGCAAACTTCTCGGATGTTCGAGGACTGCTGCGGTGACTGCCTTCAACACGTGGTGAGACAACGTCTAGACGCCGCGAGGCTGGACGGCCAGCGCTCATTACAGATGTCGGACGTCGTAGGCTGGGCACACTGGTAAAACAGGACAGACGGCGAACTGCGGCGGAACTACGCCACCCCTTCATGACGATCATGTTTCCTGACGGCAGTGGCATTTTTCAATAAGATAATGCGTCATGTCATTAGACCAGGAGGGTGATGGAGTGGTTCGAGGATCACAGTGGCGAGTTCCATTTGATGTGTTGGCCCACAGCTCACCAAATCTGAACTGTATCGAACTTATCTTGGATGTGATTGAACGTGGCGTCAGAATTCATCGCCCTACTTCCCAGAGATTACGTGGGTTAGGTGACTTGTGTGTGCAGATGTGGTGCCAACTCCCTCCAGACACCTTCCAAGGACTGATTGCTTCCATGCCATGACACGTCGCCGCTGTTATCAGTGCCAAGTTGGACGTACCGTCTGTTAGGTAGGTAATAATGTTCTGGTTGATCAGTGTAATTAAAAAACTTTTATTGAAAAATATGTGGCAAAATAAATCATTCCTAACATTATGTTGAAGTATTACACCCTTCAGTGTTACTCTGAAGCGCCAAATAAACTGGTATAGGCATGCCTATTCAGATAGAGAGACATGTAAACGGGCAGAGTACGGCATTGCGGTCGGCACCACCTATATAACACAACACGTGTCTGGCGCTGTTATCGGTTACTGCTGTTGCAATGGCAGGTTATCAAGATTTAAGTGAGTTTGAAATTGGTGTTATAGTCGGCGCACGAGCGATGGGATACAGCACCACCGATGCAGTGGGGATTTTCCCACACGACCATTTCACGAGTGAATCCCGAATATCACAAATCCGGTAAAACATCAAATCTCCGACATTGCTGCGGCCGGAGAAAGATTCAGCATCAACGGAACTAAGAACGACTGAAGAGAATCGTTCACAATGACAGAATTGCATCTCTTTCGCAACGTGGTGCTGATTTCAATGCTGAGCCATCGGCAAGTGTCGGCGTGCGAACTATTCAACGAAACATCACCGATATGTGCGTTAGAAGGTGTAGACGCACTCGTTCACCCTTTGACTGCACGACACAAAGCTTTACGGCTCACCTGGGCCCGTCAACACCGATATTGGACTGGAAATTTGTTGCCTGCTCGGAAGAGTTTCGTTTCAAATTGTATCGAACGGATGGACGTGTACGGGCATAGAGACAACCTCATGAATTCATGGATCGAGCATGTCAGCAGGGGTCTGCTCAAGCTGGCGGAGGCTATACAATGGTGTGGGGCATGTGCAATTGGAGTGGAGTGAGATCTTTGATACATCTAGATACGACTTTGACAGGTGACACGTACGTAAGAATCCTGTCTGATCACCTGCATCCATTCATGTCCACTATTCATTCCAACGGACTGGCGATTCCAGCAGGATAATGCGACACTCAACACGTCCAGAATTGTTACAGGGTGGCTCCAGGAACACTCTTCTGAGTTTAAGCACTTCCCCTGGCCTCCAAACTCTCCAGACATGAACGTTACTGAGCATATCAAGGATGCCTTGCAACGTGCTGTTCAGAAGAGGTCTCCTCCCATCGTAATCTTATGTATTTATGGACAGCCCTGCTCGATTCATGCTGTCAGTTCATCCCAGCACTTCTTCAGACGTTACTCGAGTCCATGCCGTGTTGTTTTGAGGCACTTCTGAGTGCTCGCGGGGGCTCTACGCGATGTTATTCAGGTCTACCAGTTTCTTTGGCTCTTCAGTGTAATACAAAGGCGTCAATTTTAGTGTCTCTTCTTTTTCCTTTCAAAACTTCATTTCGGAATTTTTCTTGGGTGCCGTCCCTGTGAAGTATCCAGGGATAGGCAGCTATCATGCAACCATCGCATCGGACTTGGTACCTTCTTCCACTTCTTTAATCTCTTGATGTAACATATGATGCTGTTTGCACTTGCACCACCTAGATTTTCTGCAGCGTGGTAGCGCAAGATGTGCTGGTACAAGCTCACTGAGGGAATGCTTAGACGTTATACAGCAAGTTCCTTTCTATACTATATCTTTGTAATCAGTGTATCTGTAGTTACCGAGAATCTTCTAGATAACTTCTTTAATAAATATCGCAGCTGATCTTTCAATGCTTTTGATCTTCAAATGTTTCATTGTTATTTAGTTCCCGAAAGCCAGTACCGACAAAAATTCCCTTTTTCAGCTTGGCATCTGGTAGCCTCGCAAACCTGCTTCCCACGTACTTCAAAGTATTACCCTCTTTTGTTAGTATTTCAATGAATTGCTTTATAAATTTAAATGTTGCGTGAAGTAGAGGCAGGAGTACTTATTCGGCCACCAAAGAATCGAATACTACATTCCTTCCCCCAACTCTATGCGTTCTACTAGGCCAGATTTATTCGTCTTTTGCACGGCTGTCCCATAGGGATGTAACTGTATCACAAACAATGAAATAAAACAACTTCATGTAGCAGGTAAAACTGCAAAAATCATGAAACAATACTGCTTTTATGATGATCACAGGGGTACATTTTGAATACCTCAGCGAAATCCTCAATTTGTGTCAAAACTGCTTGTGATTGATCGTTTTACTCACTTTACTGGAAATCAGCATCCAAAAATACACCAGAAATATCTTTTATGTTACAAATTTAAGACTTAAACAATAACTATCAATATGCTGGATAAATTCTTCTGTCGCCCGCTTATAGTTGAAAATAATTAATACCATAAACTAAAACTGCTATTTATCTACAATATTACGAAAGTAGTTTGTAATTACATTGCGAAACGTTAGCAAATAAGTTTTTTCACATTTTTTATAGGTCGCTTTTTTGGCTGTTTGTTCGGTGCAAATATTGCAACTAATTTTAAATGACTACCCGATGAGCTACATATTTGATACTTTCAGTATATCTGAAACTTGATAACTATGAAATATTAACCCGCTTTCGTGTCTGGTGTGTAGCGGAGGGTACTAGTAGCACTACTGCTCGTTACTACATTTCCTGTTCCGCTTGCGAAAGTTTCGTGGTAAAAGCGGTTTATAATAAGTTCCCTTGTGAGGTCAATCCTCTGTAATTTTTGTTTCCAAGACCCTTTCCTGAGACAATCGTAGGAGGAAGCAATTTATTGGTTGACTCAGGTCACGAGAAATAGAAATAGTCTTGAGATTTACCACATGTCTCTGTTGCAATCTCATCAAAAATCGATTGAAAAATTACTGGTAGAAACACACACACACACACACACACACACACACACACACACACACACACAGACATACAGACTGACACGGACAAACATGCATAAAGAGCAGAAAATAATTATTTAAACAAAAAACTTTTTAATATAACATGTTTGTTTCAAAACGGACTAAAAGGTATAAAATGAGTTCTTCTAGTCCCATACAGATTTCTAACCCTATAGAGACAATACAGAAAATTTGTGTTTTTGAATCCTTAACAGTTGTGAAAACAGTTGTAGAATTTAAAATGAAAAGCGTCGGTTCCATGAATACATAACTGGTACACGAATATCTTATTTATACTTTTACAAAATTGGATGCAAATATTTTTTATCTTGCTGTTATTACAAAGGTACTAGACAAACTTGTCTCGGGATTTGTACCATTTTCCAGCGTTCCTTATGACGCTACATTTATAAACGTAAAGTCAGCAGGAACTCTTGAAAATTGGACAGGTGCAGAAACAAGCTTGTCTTGTGTCTTTGTAAGAATAGTGAGAAATAAAGTATTAGTATTTAATTTTGTAAAAATATAAAAAAAATGTATTATGACCATATGTAAACTGAAGGCCCAAGAGAGAAGGAACAAGACGAAGAGGAAGAAGAGGATACATGAATAGTTCACCTTCTCACTATTATCTATAGCACGCTTCCAAGTTTATCGTTTTAAATTCTACAAGTATTTTCATAGCTATTAAAAATTCAGGAGCACAAATTAGGACTCCGTCTGAGGACAGGAGAAATTATTTTATACCTTTTAGTACTTTTTAAAAAGGTGTTATAATAAACAATTTTTATTTAAATAATGTTTATAATTAAGGATATTAGATACTAAACAGTTACGTGCAGATTTTCAGGTTCTGATATCCGAACTAGTAATGGTAAATAAATTTACGGATACATACACACCTGCATGTTGTTGTATATTTTGATTATGCTGCTAGAGTACACGGGTAGCAGTGACCTGTATCGCATTCAGTAACAGCGACACTGCAGTGGTTTCAGATAAAGCTCGGTTTAAACAGAGTTTAGAAAGAGTTTTTGATAGGCAACTTCTTTCACTATATAGATGAATATCTTAACTGGGACTGTTAGACCAGCTTAAGCAAATATGTCTGTTACATCTCATCTTCGACAGCACTTGGTCACAACAGCGAAAATTAGGTATTTTATGTATGATAAATTTATTAAAAGTGCGTAATTATGTTTCATTCTGACTGCGTATTGATTCTGTAAATATTAGCAATTCCAGTTTACTGTAATATACTCACCTATTTTGACAATCTCCTGGCAAATGAGCAGGGTAGTGGGTGTTATACTTATACTTTCTGACATGTTCCACACCTACGAGACTCATCACTTTTGTTGGGTCTATGGAACAAATCTAATGTACGTGGCATGAAGTGTCGATACCAAATATTCGTCTCAGCGATGATGCGTTCCCAGCAGAAGCACACCGTGAGCCGCGTGTTGCTCAACACGACGGTAAAAGGCTGAAGTAGGGTAGAGTGTAGGAGGCATTACCTGCGGGTGTTGCACTCTATCTTGAGGCCCATGCTCTCGACGATGGGGTCGGCGTGCGCGGCGCGACCCAGGATGGCCAGCATCTTGGGCAGGAAGAGCAGGCAGAGCGTCGCCGTCGTCGACGTCAGGATCAGCGCCGTGATGGTGACGAAGGCGAGCGTCGCACGCTCCGAGATGAGGTTGGCCAGCACCACCACGATGCCGCTTGTGATCACCACGCTGTACACGCTCATGCCGATGTACTGCGAGTCGTTCAGCGCCGGGATCTTCACGTGCCTACGTGCGAAAGCGCCACCTGTAAGCGCTTGATGGCTGCGTCACACCACAGGCAGAAAAGCCCAGAGCTACCAGGCAGAAAAATTACCGAGCCAGGTGGTGCAGTGGACGATACACAGGCCTTGAATTTGGAGGACTATAGTTCGAAATCCCTTCCAGTTATCCGGATGTTGGTGTATTGTGGTTTCCCAAACAGCTTAAGCTGAATTATTTGTCTTGTAATGACGTACTTTCTCATCCTTCCTTGTACTCAGATTCTAATAACGACATCGGTGAAGGGAGACTAAATCCTAATATTACTTTTTATTTTGGAATAAGCGAGAAAGAATTTGTAGAAAATGTTACCAAAGAAGGGGTCGGTTAGTGGGGATGTGCTGAAAGTATGTGGGAGCAGGTACCTTGGTAATGGCACGTGCAGAGAGGTTAGGGAGCTGGATGTATGAGAGTGTGTAAGTTTTTACAGGGTACCTAAGAACACGCCTAAAATTTTCTACAGATAAAAATGAAGTGGTGGCGTTTGAGGGCATACAGTCAATAAGATCAAAAATAGTATTGAATAATAAAATATCGAAGCAAATCAAATATTCTAAATGTCTAAGATGTGACGTCACCTGCGAATACAACCTTGTGACGGCAAAAAATTAAATAAATTTACTTCCTTATGTGGAACTATTGTGAATAATCTGAAGGAGAAAGCCAGGAAAGAAACCCAGCTGAAGTCCTACAAAACCGTGGAAGTACAAACTTGGTTAGTGGACGAGATGTGCTTCACAGCACCAAAGGTGAAAAAGTACTCATAGCTCTTAAGTAAAGCGCTTTAGAGCCCATGTTCACCTTCGCTTATAGATTTTGACTCGGTTGTTTCTGGACCACGCTCCCTTACTTCCTACTGATTCATTTACCCTTATCTACCACCCCTGAAACATCATCAGCGAAACACTACGTACAACCTAACTGAAGAAAATAAAGTAAAATGGGAGAAAATGAAAAGAACATATAGCCCTCATGGGTGAAGAAAGATTCTCGGCAAAGGTTCGCAGTTATAAATGCAGTGGAAGAAAAAGTGCTGCTTACGAGACATCGAATAACATAGCAGGCAATTTTCCTGATACGTGAAGTGAAGAAGAAGAAGAAGAAGAAGAAGATGTGGAAACGTAGGAAGAATGTTAGCATTTAGCGTGTCATTAGAATGCAGCATCACTGATCCGCATAAGCATTGTACGAAGTCATGTGAATTGTATCCAAACTCGCGATGACCTAGCCAAAATGATTCCCTCTTTTTCACCCGATACGTGTCTAGGGTCTTAATCTCTGTGCCACCTCATCAATACAGGGGGTAAGTAAACATGGCCTATTGCTGCTGTGATATCATTCTGTTACATTCTCCGCTCTTTTCGTTAATCAGGACACCAGTTGAAAGCACTAGACCTATTCCTAACCAAGCTATTTGCAAAACACGCGCTTTTTTCATCATAACCTAAATTTTCGCATAATATAAGTATGTACTACACAGAATCGTATGAAACTCTTCGTCTCATGCCATAAAGATATTCTTACTTGTTTCTAATTTACTATCTTTCTTTCCGAGATTCATATTTTCGTACTTGCTTTGTTTTAGAATACATCCCCAGCATTATTAACATTTTTAAGGCCGGGGATCTTCCGTGAACTAATCCTCCAAAGCATGATATGAGAGCATAGCTTAAGGTTCATCAGCTTCTTTCAATAGTATTCTGAAGTATCATAGTCGATGTAAAAGAGCGAAATAACTCGATACAGGAAATTTCTTTCATCCACATGATAATTTTCTAATAAATATGAGTTGGTTAAATTAGTGATGCAAGCGCATTGGTAATCTGCGAGATACCTTACCATGTCCAAAATTGTAATCTATATTCGAAATGATGTACAACACGGGGTATTTTTAGAGTTTTATTTTAGCGTTCTGTTGTGCCCTTGTTACTTTCATCGTCTCAGAAAGGGGTCGGTTCCGCTCGTCACACTGAGCTGTTGCCGTTTGCTTGCGTTTTTCTGCCAAGCCAACTGTCCAGTCGGGAATGTTCCGCCTAAATATTCTCCTGTCGTTTATACATAGTTTCCTAGTTCTTCCTCTATCAGTTATTCCTTTACTGCACACATCCATTCTCTTACACGAACATTTCTTTTACTGAGAGTTTTGCCGGCCGCAGTGGCCGAACGGTTCTAGGCCCTTCAGTCGGCAACCACGCTGCTGCTACGGTCGTAGGTTCGAATCCTGCCTCGGCATGGATGTGTGTAATGTCCGTAGGTTAGTTAGGTTTAAGTAGTTCTAAGTTTAGGGGACTGATTACCTCATATGTTAAGTCCCATAGAACCATTTTTACTGAGAGTTTCGTACAATTCCGCAACCTGTCTAGTTTATCTGGGTAGGTGCCTTGTTGTAATATGCCCATAGAATTTTAGCTAGCGTTTTTACGTGTAGAAATATATGCTGGAACGCTTAACAATTGGTATAGTTGCTCTTTCTATTAGTCCGTCGGTTCCTTTTTCAGCATAATTTCTATCTAAAATTTTCCCAAACTGCTTAACGTTCTGTCCTTCGAATTTCTTTTCTGTGGCTCTTTCTATTTAAAGTGAGTGTCTTAGCCGTATAAAGACACTATGATCTGATGATTGAGTTGCCGTGTCTCATTTTGGCGTCTTCTGAGATCTACGTTTTGCTATAGATGTCTCTTGTACTCCTGAAAGCTGGTTGCGGTTTGAGACAACGAATTTCGTAAGCAATCTTTTCCAAGACCCTTTTCTCAAAGGTTTCGCCTAAATAATGAATTGAGAAACCGCGGTTTTTAGAATTTTTTACTGGCACTTGTGAATGTCGGATTAACCTTGATAGTGCACTAATCGATCAGCCAGGCGAATGGTGACCCCACAATGGAGCCCGTTTCAATCTCTGACAGTTGCTAATAGAGCTATTCTCCATGCCCTACACAGTGATCACTGAACATTTGACGTTGTTCACGCCTCTTATATACTCTTAACACTAAACTTGAGCGACACAGATGCTCTCTGCTAGGCCTTCTACCTGTTATAGAAAACAGCAGGTCTTAATCATTTATAGTCGTACATCCGCCAGTATGTGTCCGTCTACGATGTTGCATTGGCATTCGACCATGTCTTCCGGTTGCTTCAATTTTGTGATCATGCAGTGTGCTGCGTGACGAAAATTTTAGAAATGTATGCTATTTTTTTATTTGTGATCACTGTACCTACTTATCAATTTTTTCATTGTATACAGGGTGATCTATTGATAGTGACCGGGCCAAATACCTCACGAAATAAGCGTCAAACGAAAAAACTACAAAGAACGAAACTTGTCTAGCTTTAAGGGGGAAACCAGATGGTGCTATGGTTGGCCCGCTAGTGGCGCTGCCATAGGTCAAACGGATATCAACTACGTTTCTTTAAATAGGATACCCCATTTTTTATTACATATTCGTGTAGTACGTAAAGAAATATGAATGTTTTAGTTGGACCACTTTTTCGCTTTGTGATAGATGGCGCCGTAGTAGTCACAAACATATGGCTCACAATTTAAGACGAACAGGTGCTAACATGTAGGTTTTTAAAATTAAAGTGCAGAAATGTAGGTACGTTGGAACGTTTTGTTTCGGTTGTTCCAATGTGATTCATGTACCTTTGTGAATTTATCATTTCTGAGAACGCATGCTGTTACAGCGTGATTACCTGTAAATACCACATTAATGCAATAAACGCTCAAAATCATGTCCGTCAACCTCAATGCATTTGGCAATACGTGTAACGACATTCCTCTCAGTTCGCCTTCCGTAATGTTCGTATATGCATTGACAATGCGCTGAAGCATGTTTTCAGGGATTGTCGGTGGATCACGATAGCAAATATCCTTGAACTTTTCCCA
Source organism: Schistocerca gregaria (assembly GCF_023897955.1). NCBI lineage: Eukaryota > Metazoa > Arthropoda > Insecta > Orthoptera > Acrididae > Schistocerca > Schistocerca gregaria. Next base: position 501,983,533 of record NC_064925.1, on the reverse strand, counting down.
CAGAAAGAAATCCGGGGACGTCAGATCCGGTGAACGTGCGAGCCAAGCTATGGTGCTTCGACGACCAATCCACCTGTCATGAAATATGCTATTCAATACCGCTCCAAACGCACGCGAGCTATGTGTCGGACATCCATCATGTTGGAAGTACATCGCCATTCTGTCATGCCGTGAAACGTCATGTCGTAACATCGGTAGAACATTACGTAGGAAATCAGCATAAATTGCTCCACGTAGATTGCCATCGATAAAATGGGGGCCAATTATCCTTCCTCCCATATTAGCCGCACCATACATTAACCCGCCAAGGTCGCTGCTGTTCCACTTGTCGCAGCCATCGTGGATTTTCCGTTGCCCAATAGTTTACGTTACCGCTATTGGTCAATGACGCTTTGTCGCTAAGTAGAACGCCTGCAAAAAATCTGTCATCGTCCCGTAATCTCTCTTGTGCCGAGTGACAGAACTGTACACGACGTTCAAAGTCGACGCCATGCAATTCCTGGTGCATAGAAATATGGTACAGGTGCAATCGATGTTGATGTAGCATTCTCCCCAACATGTTATAGTTCTGGGAGACTCAAACGTTCATAACGGGTTTCAGGGACAAGGAACCCAGTGTAATTTTTTAAGTGCATTTATCTGAAAAATAACTTCCTTGAGCAGTTAAACAGAGAACCGACTCGTGGCGATAACACATTAGACCTTCCGGTGACAAACACACCAGAACTATGTGAAACATTTAACGCAGAACAAGGAATCAGCGATCACAAAGCGGTTACGGCATCGATGATTTCAGGCGTAAATAGAAATATTAAAAAGGGTAGGAAGATTTTTCTGTTTAGCAAAAGTGACAAAAAGCAGATTTCAGAGTACCTGACGGCTCAACACAAAAGTTTTGTCTCAAGTACAGATAGTGTTGAGGATCAGTGGACAAAGTTCAAAACCATCGTACAATACGCGTTAGATGAGTACGTGCCAAACAAAATCGTAAGCCACCGTGGTGCAACAACCGAGTTAGAAAACTGCTGCGGCAGCAAAGAGAACTTCACAGCAAACATAAACATAGACAAAGCCTTGCAGACAAACAAAAATTACGCGAAGCGAAATGTAGTGTGAGGAGGGCTATGCGAGAGGCGTTCAATGAATTCGGAAGTAAAGTTCTATGTACTGACTTGGCAGAAAATCGTAAGAAATTTTGGTCTTATGTCAAAGCGGTAAGTGGATCAAAACAAAATGTCCAGACACTCTGTGACCAAAATGGAACTGAAACAGAGGATGACAGACTAAAGGCCGAAATACTAAATGTCTTTTTTCAAAGTTGTTTCACAGAGGAAGACTGCACTGTAGTTCCTTCTCTAGATTGTATTACAGATGACAAAATAGTAGATATCGAAATAGATGACAGAGGGATAGAGAAACAATTAAAATCGCTCAAAAGAGGAAAGACCGCTGGACCTGATGGGATACCAGTTCGATTTTACACAGAGTACGCGAAGGTACTAGCCCCCTCCCCCCCCCCCCCCCCCCCCCTTTCTTGCAGCGGTGTACCGTAGGTCTCTAGAAGAGCGAAGCGTTCCAAAGGATTGGAAAAGGGCACAGGTCATCCCCGTTTTCAAGAAGGGACGCCGAACAGATGTGCAGAACTGTAGACCTATATCTCTAACGTCGATCAGTTGTAGAATTTTGGAACACGTATTATGTTCGAGTATAATGACTTTTCTGGAGACTAGAAATCTACTCTGTAGGAATCAGCATGGGTTTCGAAAAAGACGGTCATGTGAAACCCAGCTCGCGCTTTTCGTCCACGAGACTCAGAGGGCCATAGACACGGGTTCACAGGTAGATGCAGTGTTTCTTAACTTCCGCAAGGCGTTCGATACAGTTCCCCACAGTCGTTCAATGAACAAAGTAAGAGCATATGGACTATCAGACCAATTGTGTGATTGGATTGAGGAGTTCGTAGATAACAGAACGCAGCATGTCATTGTCAATGGAGAGAAGTCTTCCGAAGTAAGAGTGATTTCAGGTGTGCCGAAGGGGGGGGGGGGGGGGGGTGTCATAGGACCGTTGCTATTCACAATGTACATAAATGACCTTGTGGATGACATCGGAAGTTCACTGAGGCTTTTTGAAGATGATGCTGTGGTGTATCGAGAGGTTGTAACAATGGAAAATTGTGCTGAAATTCAGGAGGATCTGCAGCGAATTGACGCATGGTGCAGGGAATGGCAATTGAATCTCAATGTAGGCAAGTGTAATGTGCTGCGAATACATAGAAAGATAGACCCCTTATCATTAGGTACAATATAGCAGGTCAGCAACTGGAAGCAGTTAATTCCATAAATTATCTGGGAGTACGCATTAGGAGTGATTTAAAATTTAATGATCATATGAAGTTGATCATCGGTAAAGCAGATGCATTCTGCAAACAAAGGAAGTAGGTTACAGTACGCTTGTTCGCCCACTGCTTGAATACTGCTCATCAGTGTGGCATCCGTTCCAGTTAGGGTTGATAGAAGAGATAGAGAAGATCCAACGGAGAGTACCGCGCTTCGTTACAGGATGATTTACTAATCGCGAAAGCGTTACAGAGATGATAGATAAACTCCAGTGGAAGACTCTGCACGAGAGACGCTCAGTAGCTCGGTACGGGCGTTTGTTACAGTTTCGAGAACATACCTTCACCGAAGAGTCCAGCAGTATATTGCTCCCTCCTACGTATATCTCGCGAAGAGACCATGAGGATAAAATCAGAGAGATTAGAGCCCACACAGAAGCATACAGACTATCCTTCTTTCCACGAACAATACGAGACTGGAATAGAAGGGAGAACCGGTAGAGGTACTCAGGGTACCCTCCGCCACACACCGTCAGTTGGCTTGCGGAGTATGGATGTAGATGTAGATGTAGATTCTCAACGCCGACTTTTTTGAGATTCCCGATTCTTGCGCAATTTGTCTGCTAGCGATGTGCGGATTAGCCGCGACAGCAGCTAAAACACCTACTTGGGCAGCATCATTTGTTGCAGGTCGTAGTTGACGTTTCACATGTAGCTTACATAACTGTGGTCGTGCAGTTCTAGGCGTTTCAGTCTGGGACTGCGTGACCGCTACGGTCGCAGTTTCGAGTCCTGCCTCGGGCATGGATGTGTGTGTTGTCGTTAGGGTACTTAGGTTCAATTAGTTCTAAGTTCTAGGTGACTGATGACCTCAGAAGTTAAGTCGCATAGTGCTCAGAGCCATTTGAACCATTTTGAACCAAACATTGAAACCTTAAATAACGTAACTATTCGGCGAACGGTCCGGACCCTTGGATGATGTCGTCCAGTATACCGAGCAGCTTACATAGCACACGCCCGTTCGGCATTTTGATCACAACAGCTAGACATCAAGTCGTGTTTGCGCAATTGTTAAACGGTCCATTTGAACACGGCTAATGTAACACGAAGCAAATACTGTCAGCTCTGGCGGAATGTTATGTGATACCACGTAGTTATACGTTTGTGACTATTACAGCGCCATCAATCACGAAGCGAAAAAAGTGGTCCAACTAAAATATTCAAATTTCTTTACGTAGTACACGAATATGAAATAAAAATGGGGGTTACTCTTTAAAAAAAGCGAAGTCGATATCCGTTTGACCTATGGCAGCACCATCTAGCGGGCCAACCACAGCGCCATCTGGTTTCCCCCTTCAAGCTAGACGAGTTTCATTCTTTGTAGTTTTTTCGTTTGATGCTTATTTCGTGAGGTATTTCGCCCGGTACTATCAATGGTCCACCCTGTATATGTACCTGAAGATGAGCTGTTGTCCGACTGAACTGGTTGGCTGTAAACTTGTGACATACAGCGACAGTGCATATTATGGTTCTTTTAACAGTATTTACCCTTTTTCACGAATGTTTTATTATTATAATATATTCGGTTTTGTTAGTGTTGAATATAAACATAGGGTACAGAGGGTGATTGAGCTGCATCACTACTGTAGGCGTAGTTTCCCTGATCACAGAGAGGCAGAACTGAGTACTGTGGTGATCAGATGGTTGGCTTACCGCGTCTCCCAGGCCATGTAGACCCCCACGACGAGCAGCAGGCCCTTGTAGGCGTACAGCGCGCCCAGCCACGAGTGCGTGTACTGCGACCGGCACACCTCCACCTGAAACAGCGGCGAACACCAGCCAAAGAGTGGGAACTGTGTGAAGGGCTCTACAGCTGGGCGAATCTTTAAACTCATGGCAGTGGAATATTGTACTACCTGCTGGAGCAGAGGATACTTTGACTTTCATATGCACATATGTAGGAATGTTCACGAAAATACACATATAGTGTTCTTTAGGTGATAAATATTTTCCTGAAAAAACCTTGTGTAAGAAAACTAGACTGTTTCCATAAACCTGTTTACAAAGCAGTAGGAAATCATGAAATTAACAATATCTCTCCTGTATATTTCGTGAATGTACGCGAACGTTTAAGTGATCACAGCAGAGCGAGCTCTCCGTGTTCAGCCCACGAGTGGCCTACCGCGACCATCCGACCGTTGTGTCATCCTCAGAGGATGGGGGCGTGTGGTCAGCACACCGCTCTCCCGGTCGTTATGATGGTATTCTTGTCCGAAGCCGCTACTGTTCGGTTGAGTAGCTCCTCAATTGGCATCACGAGGCTGAGTGCACCCCGAAAAATGGAAACAGCGTATGACAGCTGGATGATCACCCATCCAACTGCAGACCACGCCCAACAGCGCTAAACTTCGGTGATCTCACGGGAACCGGTGTATCCACTGCGGCAAGGCCGTTGTCACAGCAGAGCGAACACCAAAAAGTAAAATAAACTTGATGGAGTGGAGTGTACTAAAATTTATTCAGATGATGGTGGGGGATTTAGATTAGGAGATGAGACATTAATATTAATGTAAGACCTTTGCTATTGGTACAGAAAAAGTCATGGTGGCCATTGTAGGTGAAATACGAGGTGCGACAATAAGGTAATAAGACTGAGTTTCTTTGCAAGATGTGGCAACCCTGCAGGCTTGCGTAAGCACAATATCTTTGACGTTGGTCTATAAGCTGCTTCTGGTCCAAGCGGCACATCGATGCAACTGCTCTAATAAGTTAACGCCTGTTTGTGTCTCTCGACACGGAAATGGAACCGCATAATATTGCGCAACGGTATGCCATTTCTTTTTGCTTTAAATTGGGTGAAAACGCGACGACAGCTTACGGTAAGATTCAGAAGGCTTTTGGAGAGGAGGTTATGAAAAGAGCTCAAGTTTTTCGGTGGCATTAATGTTGATAGTAGATTATCCGTGAAAATTATTGCAGAAGATCTGAACATCAATTGAGAAACGGTTCGTCTAATAACAACTGAACATCTTGGTATGAAAAAGATTTGTGCAATAATGGTCCCCAAAAATCTCACACCACAAGAACGAGAAGCGCGGAAAAAACGTGGCAGCCAATCTGTTAGAGCAAACGGAAATCAATCCAGAATTGTTGAACCGTGTTAGCACTGGTGATGAAAGTTGTTTTTTTTTCAGTACGATTCAGAGACAAAACGCCAAAGTTCGCAATGTTGCTGAAAGGGATCACCCAGACGAAAGAAAGCTCGCATGTCAAAGTCAAAAGTGAAATGCATGCTTGTGTGCTTCTTTGATTTCAAGGCAATTGTCCATAAAGAGTGGGTGCCTCCTGGACAAACAGTTAACCAATGTTAGTACAAAGAAATTTTAGAAACACTTCAAAAAGAGTTCTTCGTGTCCGTGCCAACATTGCTGATAATTGGATTCTGCATCACGATAATGCGCCACCCCATACTGCTCTGTCAGTACAGCAATATTTAACCTCAAAAGAAATTTCAGTACTACCACAGACACCTTATTCACCAGATATCGCTCCTTGCGACCATTTTCTATTTCCAAGAGTCAAAACGGCGGTCAAGGGACACCATTTTCAAACAAGATGTCCCAAAAAGCTGTGACGAGGGTCTTGGGGGATTTTACAGAAGATGAGTTCCAGAAATGTTACCCTCAACCGCAGAAGCGCTGGAAAGGTGTGTGCAATCAGAAGGGAACTACTTTGAAGGAGACAACACGGAACTTGACTAAAACGACAAATAACATTTTTTTCACATCAGTCGCATTACTTTATTGCCGCACCTCGTATATAGATAAAGTGTGTGGTGAATGCCCATGGACGGTTTATCAGCCTGACTCCAGGTAGCATGCACCCTTTCTATTCGCCGCCGCGCTGGGAGCGGGAGTCGTAGTGAGCCGGTTGCTCTAGTCACATTTCACCCGCAGGAAAGATCCCCAGTACTCGCTCTGACAGCAGGCTGAGTGAATCTAGGACTCACCTGTGGCTGGTACACGACGCTGCGGTCGGACGCGCTTATCTCGAGCGTTAGGTTGCGCAAGTGGCGCTGGATGGGGTCCACGATCACCCACAGCGTCACGATCAGACCGTCGATCAGCAGCAGCACGCAGATCAGCGATATTAGCTGCGTGTCCTGCAGCAGCTGCCAAAACACACAGAGTACGCTTACTGTGCTGACACCACCAGAGAGGCGCATACAGAACGGAGCTCTGCCTCTGAATTACGCACAGCAGCTACTAGCGTGCATTGAATATGGAACTCAATAGATAACGAGAAAGAATATGCAAAAAAAAGTTTGTGGGCGTAATTTCGTTGGATTATGCTTACTAAAAGGGACTAATGGAAACGGAGACAGTAACGCCATGCAGGACGAGTCAGATAATTGTCTATCTTGTGGAAATGTTTATCACTTAACGATATTCTACACTACTGGCCATTAAAATTGCTTCACCACGAAGATGACGTGCTACAGACGCGAAATTTAACCGACAGGAAGAAGATGCTGTGATATGCAAATGATTAGCTTCTCAGGGCATTCACACAAGGTTGGCGCCGGTGGCGACACCTACAACGTGCTGACATGAGGAAAGTTTCCTACAGATTTCTCATACACAAACAGCAGTTGACCGGCGTTGCCTGGTGAAACGTTGTTGTGTTGTCTCGTGTAAGGAGGAGAAATGCGTACCGTCACGTTTCCGACTTTGATAAAGATCGGATTGTAGCCAATCGTGATTGCCGTTTATAGTATAGCGACATTGCATGCTCGCGTTGGTCGAGATCCAAGTACTGTTAGCAGAATATGGAATCGGTGGGTTCAGGAGGGTAATACGGAACGCCGTGCTGGATCCCAACGCCCTCGTATCACTAGCAGTCGAGTTGACAGGCATCTTATCCGCATGGCTGTAACGGATCGTGCAGCCGCGTCTCGATCCCTGAGTCAACAGATGAGGACGTTCGCAAGACAACAACCATCTGCACGAACAGTTCGACGACGCTTGCAGTAGCATGGACTATCAGCTCGGAGACCATGGCTGCAGTTATCGTTGACGCTGCATCACAGACAGGAGCGCCTGCGATGGTGAACTCAACGACGAACATGGGTGCACGAGTGGCAAAACGTCATTTTTTCGGATGAATCGAGGTTCTGTTTACAGCATCATGATGGTCGCATCCGTGTTTGACGACATCGCAGTGAACGCACATTGGAAGCGTGTATTCGTCGTCGACATACTGGCATATCACAGGAGGTGATGGTATGGGGTGCCATTGGTTACACGTCTCGGTCGCCTCTTGTTCACATTGACGCCACTTTGAACAGTGGACGTTACACTTCAGATGTGTTACGACCCATGGCTCTGCCCTTCATTCGATCTCTGCGAAACACTACATTTCAGCAGGATAATGCACGACATCACGTTGCAGGTCTTGTATGGGCCTTTCTGGATACAGAAAATGTTCGACTGCTGCCCTGACCAGCACCTTCTCCCGATCTCTCACCATTTGAAAACGTCTGGTCAATGGTGGCAGAGCAAATGGCTCGTCACAATACGCCAGTCACTACTTCTGATGAACTGTGGTATTATGTTGAATCTGCATGGGTAGCTGTACCTGTACACGCCATCCAAGCTCTGTTGGCCAGGGGTATCACGGCCGTTATTACGGCCGGTGGTGTTTCTTGTGCGTACTTATTTCACAGGATTTATGCACCCAAATTGCATCAAAATGTTATCACATGTCAGTTCTAGTATAACATATTTGTCCAATGAATATAAGTTTATCAACTGCATTTCTTCTTGGTGTAGCAATTTTAGTGGCTAGTGGTGTATTATTAAACTTTTAATCCTTTTGTAATTATAGTCCGTTATCAACACTACACTGAAGTAACGGGTCATGGGATAGCGATATGCACATATACACACCATAGTAGTATCGTGTACACAAGGTATAAAAGAGCAATCCATCGCCGGAGCTGTCATTTGTACTCAAGTAATACATGTGAAAAGATTTCAGGTGTGATTATGGCCACACGAAGGAAATTAACTGAATTTGAACACGGAATCGTAGTTGGGGCTAGACGCATGGGACATAATATTCGAAATTTTTTAAGGATTTCAATATTCCGAGATCCACTTTGTCAAGAGTGCACCGAGACTGCCAAATTTCAGGTATTAGTGAGAGGGCAACTCACTTAACGACCGAGAGCAGCGTCCTTTGCGTAGAGTTGTCACTGGTAATAGACAAGCAACACTGCGTGTAATAATCGCTGATATCAACGTGGGAGGAACATGTCCGTTAGAACAGTGCGGCGAAATTTCGCGATAGTGGGTCATGGCAGTATACGTCCGACGTGAGTACCTTTGCTAATAGCACGCCTGCAGCGCCTCTCCTGGACTCGTGACCACGTCGGTTGGACTCTAGATGACTGAAAAACCGTGATCTGGGCACATGAGTCCTGAATTCAGTTGTAAGAGCTGCGGTAGCGTTCGAGTGTGGCGCAGACCCCTCGAAGCTATGGACCCAGGTTGTCAACAAGACACTAAACAAGCTGGTGGTGGCTCCGTAATGGTGTGGGCTGTGTTTACACGAATTAGTCTGAGTCCTCTGGTTGAACCGAATATGTCATTGACATTTTGAGCATGTCTGGCTACATGGAGACCACATTCAGCCAGTCAGCGAAATCATACTTTATGGATGACAATGCGCCATGTCACCGCGCCACAACTGTTCGCAGTCGGTTTGAAGAAAATTCGGGACAGTTCGATCGAATAATTTTGCCACCCGACATGAATTCCAAAGGACATTTATGGTACATAATCGAGAGGTCAGTTTTCCCACAAACCTTATGTCAAAGGTTCGAGCTAGCCCAAAGTGCGGAACATCGCCATTAATTGCACGAGTGTGTCCTCTGGGCATGAAGTGCTGCGAAATGGATGAAAATTTCCAGTGCCGCTAGACACACCAAATAAACAGTTCTGTCAGGTTGTTCACAGATGATGCTGTAATTTATCGTCTAGTAAGGTCGTCCGAAGGCCAGTATAAGTTGTAAAGCGATTTAGAAATGATTGCTGTATGGTGTGGCAGGTGGCAGTTGACGCTAAATAACGAAATGTGTGAGGTGAACCACATGAGTTCCAAAAGAAATCCGTTGGAATTCGATTACTCGATAAATAGTACAATAGTACACCTGGGTGTTAAAATCACGAACAGCTTAAGTTGGAAAGACCACATAGATAATATTGTGGGGCAGGCGAGCCAAAGGTTGCGTTTCATTGGCAGGACACTTATAAGATGCAACATGTCCACTAAAGAGACAGCTTACACTACACTCGTTCGTCCTCTGTTAGAATATTGCTGCGCGGTTTGGGATCCTTACCAGGTGGGATTGACGGAGGACATCGAAAGGGTGCGAAAAAGGGCAGCTCGTTTTGTATTATCACGCAATACGGGAGAGAGTGTGGCAGATATGATACGCGAGTTGGGATGGAAGTCATTAAAGCAAAGACATTATTAGTCGCAGCGAGATCTATTTACGAAATTTCAGTCACCAACTTTCTCTTCCGAATGCGAAAATATTTTGTTGAGCCCAAATTACATAGGTAGGAATGATCATCAAAATACAGTAAGAGAAATCACAGCTCGAACAGAAAGGTTTAGGTGTTCGTTTTTCCCGCGCGCTGTTCGGGAGTGGAATGGTCGATGAACCCTCAGCCAAGCACTTAAATGTGAATTGCAGAGTAGTCATGCAGATGTAGATGTAGATTTAGATGTGTACTCATACCTTTTTCATACGTCCCAACTGACTTTTTCTCCAGTAGGAATAATGAAATAATCTCGCGTAAAGTAGAAATTTTGATCTAGATCCCTCACTAAAGGATGAGTTTGGAAACGTTCGATTACAATGTTCATGGTGAAACAATTTCCTCTGCAGCATAGTGTAAGAGAAGGAGCTTCCGCATTACTATAGAACGGGTCACCAGCGCCTGGATTACCATCAGTTAGTGAAACATCTACTCTAGACCTTTAACATCATCATATTTAAGTGTTTCCTCCTTGGAAAATAATCAACCCTTCAATTTGATCACATTTTACTATTGAAAGCCTCACTTGAAATTTGCAACACCGGTCCTAGAATCAGCTGCACACAGCAGTGACACAGGAGCTCAGACGATTCTGTGAGAATCTTGGATGCTATCAATTCTATTATCTGCCAAACATTTGTAGTGCACCTACACATAGTAACAGCTGTGTACTACAGGAAGTAGCTATTCGGCTGAAAGAGGACAAGTGGTGTGCAAACGCTAATTTTTAGGATAGAGGAACCCCTCTATAAGCTAGATGCTGAGCTGTGTGCCGCATAGGAGAGAGGAGTATATGTACAACAATCTCAGGCTCAAATCATTGGCCTAATAGTCGCAACTACGTTGCTGAAAGCTATGTAAAGTGGTTACGATACACGTGCTATACCTCAAATAGATGTTGCTCTTTGCGTTATGAGAACTGTGTGCGTCGAATTATCGGGCAGCCTCTGACAAAGCGTGACCTAATTTGAACTGAGATTTTAACCGTGTGAGCTAACAGAGTAGCAGTAGCTAAAATGTTATGTAGTCAGTTGTATACAGGGTGGTCCATTGATAGTGACCGGCCCACAAATCTCACGAAACAAGCGTCATACGAAAATAATCAAGCCTCATCTGACCCCTGCAATTTCACAAGTTACAACAATGAAATCAAGATAACAATAATTTTTCCACCTAACAGCTTACTTGGTTATACAGCAACGAATAACATTTACAAAGTAATGAGAAAACATTAACTGTTCTGTTAATGCCAGCGAAAAATTAGGATATCGGAAGAAATGAGGAGACTTAAAATAGCTGTAAATCCAAAGTAATTTGTCTCGTCACATGCCGCAGTTCCACAGTATTGATGTATGTCAACATTAAGAAACATTAAAGCTCAACGAGATCTGTCGATTAAGCTCTTTGAGTTCCTGCATTTTATACAATATTTAATGGAAGTATATTTCTCTTATCATAGCTAGTGATTAACCATTTATGTCCGTCAAGAGACCACCACACGCAGAATAAGTAAGAAAACAAAGTTACCTTATTCTTTACGACTCCGCTGCGACTCCTGGTGAAGATCCTGTGCACACGATACGTCTTCGTGAACATGGAACCGAAAGCCAAGGAGAAACCAGCTGACAGCAGGTAAACCCGTGCCTGTAACGTGAAGAGCACGGAACTGTGAATATTCAAGTCACGCCTTGTACATTAGGTTACTACACTAAAGTTACTCCACATGTAAATTCCCGGCTACAACTTGCTTCAAAATAAAGTAGAAATACGCTTTTACCTGTTCTGCATTGTGCATGTTTTTACTGCTTTAATAACACATGATGTCTTTTTGTTTTTGCGTTGCCTTTCCCTCAGTAATACACTGACGGAAAAAGTTTCCACAACAAAAAATAATTAATGTAGGAGAATGAAATTTAAGTGATTAACGCTACAAGATCGCAGGTTAATGTATAAGTAAGTTAAACCATTTCAAATGTGAAACGCTGTTACATTAATAATCGGTGTAACGCCAGATTGTTGAATTCAAGTATGCAAACGTGCATGTATCTTGTACAGGCGCCGGACGTCAGTTCGTGGGATGGAGTTTCATGCCTGTTACATCTCGTCGGTCAAGACAAGGATGGTTAATACTGTTTGTGGATGACGCTGGCTTTGTCTTTCGATGAAGTTCGATATGTGCTCGATTGGTGACGGATCTGGCGATCGAGTAGGCTAAACAACAAGTCGACACTGCGCTATTCTTTTGGAAAACACCCCCCGGAATGCTGCTCCTTAATCAATAGATTGACGTACAAATTTGCAGGCAAGATACACGAGATAACGATCAGAGTCTTACTGCTGACATATTAAATAGCATGCAAGACCGTAACTGAATTTGTAAATCCAGTGTGTCTAGCACGCATATATATGTTGGTTGCAAGCCTTCAACGAGCCGTCTGAACAGCACGCGGCCATCACTGGCACCGAGACAGAAGCAGCTTCCATCAGAAGACCCAACAGACTTCAACCCTGCCGACCAATGAGCTCTCGCTCGACGCCAATGAAATCGCAAATGTCGGCGGTTTGGGGTCAGTGGAATGCAAGCTATATGGCGTCTGGCTCACTGCTGTCCTTGAAGTAGCCGATATGTAACACTTCGCTGAGTCATTATGGTGCCAACTGCTGCTCAGGATGCTGGTGCAGATGCAGTGTGTGTGTGTGTGTGTGTGTGTGTGTGTGTGTGTGTGTGTGTGTCCAAACTTGTGTCTGGGGTCACACAAGCCCTATACACACACAGTATATTTATGTGTGCTAAAAATCCAACGCCTGTGTGTAGAACAACATTAGGAAAGGAGTACCAAATCATGACTAATAACTCTATATTTCTAAAAAGAACAACATTGGTAGAGTGACCACAGAAAATGCTTCGAAATACAGTGAAACGCGTATGAACTGAGTAACACTTGAATCATAATTGCAATAGAAGGTATATAATCTACAAAACTTACTTTAATTGTCCTGCGTCTCTTATAAAATAGTTTCCTGATAACTCCTGAAATGGAGTTTATGTTGCTAAAATTTGCCAAAATTCCAAGAGAATTTAATCTAAAACTAAATAAGAAGAAAACAAAAACTATGGTAGTAGAGAAGACAAAAGGAAATGGTAAAGTTAATATTAAACTAGAAGATGATGTTCTAGAGCAGGTTGGGAACTTCTGTTATTTGGGGAGCACAATCACTGACGACAATAAATGTATCACAGAGATAAAGAGAAGAATAGCCTTGGCAAAGCAAGATTTCCAAAATAAAGGGAATCTAATAACAGACAACCATATAAACCTAGAAAGTAGAAAAAAGTTTGCCAATACTTTTGTCTGGAGTGTCTTAACATACGAATGTGAAGCGTGGACTCTGGGAAACGCAGAGAAAAAGAGACTGGAAGCAATGGAAATGTGAATATGGAGAAGAACGACGAAAACAATCTAGGTAGATAGAAAAAGTAACGAACAGATCTTAAGAGAAGTGAATAAGAGCAGATAGCTGCTAGATTGTATAGGAAGAAGAAAATCAAGATTGGTAGGGCACTTAATGAGATACAACCAGTTCCTATTGAACGTATTTGAAGGAGAAGTTTTAGGGAAAAAACCAAGAAGCAGGCCAAGCGCAACGTATTTTAAAAACACCAAAGAAGATATGGGGATAAAATCGTATGAAGGATTGAAGAGAATGACAATGGAGAGAGGGACGTGGCTAAGTCGGCAAGGCATAGCCATGATGATGATGATGACAAATTCGAGTTCTTTTATTTTTGGCTACAATGCATTTACTTCATTTATAAGATTTTTTAACGTGACCTGACCGAGCCACATCTTTCAACTTCACGGATATGTGCTGGATATGCCACAAATAACATTGAATGCTAGTAGTATCCAAATGCTGATTCTGGCTCAAAGAGTACATTGATTTAAAATTCCAGGATATCAACGAAGATTTCAATTTCATTCTATCCCCCAACCAGATATTTATACATGCCGAAAAAACCTTGGTTTATATCCCAGAATATTTTATCAGTGTGCTGTTTGAGCCAGAATTGGGATAGATATATTGCTAATGCTGTATTTGAATTAACTTACAAGGGACATCAAATGTTTATAAGCATAAAATTCTATTTGGCGTTAATGTTATGCTTATTCTTCCATATATACATTTTGCTTTGCATTTAGGCTGACATCTACAAAGAAACAATTTTTTCTAATTTGTGAGCAACTTCTATTGTACTGTAAGTAGCGAAGTTCCAAGTCACAATGAAGCTGGCAATCAACGAATCCACAGCGTACTGGTGTATCAGAAATTGTCATACATTTGCTGCAACTACTGCAGTGATGTATTGTTTTTGATAACATTCCTTTATTTGCCTTTCGACGAATATCGAGAAACTCTGTGCGGTTTAAGTAGCTATAAATGAAAACCGTCATGCACAGAAAGATATTACTAGGAAACCTCTTATCAGCAGGGCGTACTAGTTAACAGCACACAGTGGAGCTTTTGGTAAGGCAAAACAATGATAAACATTGTGATTTCGTAGACTTTCCCGGCGTAATAACTTCTGATATTCTTCGCGGGTTTGCAACCGGTTCATGTCGTCGTCCTGGCACAATCTTTCGGCGAACCAGCTGGCCGCCATCTTCAGGTGAGTTAATGCTAGCGCACTGGCTCGCTGGAACTGAATTCCTGCCACTTTTTTTTCTTTATTGTTATTTTAAACCTGTTTACAGGCAGGCCTGCAGCAGCATACTACGCCGCTCTTCGGCCGCAGAGAAACATACAAGACAGAAATGATGACAATGTGAGATAAAAATATGGTGGATATATAAACGGAGACAAACACTTTTTAAAATACATGGAGCCGTTCTCGGGCATAGAGTCCAAGATAAAAGTTGTTCAGACACTTGGACACAGACAGAGACGAAAAATAGTCACACGTGAACATAGGTGCACAAAATGAATAACACTGAACCACTAAAGCACAAAACGACGGCATATACAGAAACACGAGGCGTCGATCTCCGGCGCGCGAATGTTCACTAACCGTGTACGAGTCCAGGGACCTGCCAAGAGAGGAGGAGGAGGAAGGGGAAGGGGAGAGGGAGGGAGGAGAGCAGAGATGCCGTGGGCAGGGGAGATTGGGGGAGGGAGGAAGGGGGAGGGGAAGCCAAGGGGAAGAGGGAAGGAGGAAGGGGAATGGGGGAAAAGGAAAGAGAAGGGAGGGACGGTGCCGAAAGGAAAGGACACAGGAAGTGGAGACAGAAAGGATCAAAGCTGATAGGAGGGATAGATGGAGGGGAGGAGGAGGTCATCAGGGAAGGGGAGCTGGCGGAAGCCACCTTGGGAGAAGGTAAGGAGGGTGGAAATATGGAGACCGGGTGGGATGAGGGAATACAGGTGCGGCAGCAGGCGGGGGTGGGAAAGGATGGGTGAGACAAGCGGGTGAGGAGGGTCGAGTTTGCGGGAGGTGTACAGTATCCATATCCTTTCAAGGAAAAGGAGGATGTGGGGGAAAGGAATGAGATCGTACAGGATCCGCCTGGGGAAGGGGAGACGGATGCAATAGGCGAGGCAGAGAGCATGGCGTTCAAGGATTTGAAGCGATTTATAAAAGATAGGGGGGGGGGGGGGTGGAGATCCAGGCCGGAAGGGCGTAGCAAAGGATAGGGCGGATGAGGGATTTATAGGTGTGGAGGATGGTGGAGAGGTCCAGACCCCACATACGGCCCGAAAGGAACTCGAGGAGACGGAGTCGGGAGTGTGACTTGGCTTGGATTGTGCGGAGATGGGGGGTCCAGGAGAGGCGACGGTCGAGGGTGACGCCAAGGTACTTGAGGGTGGGAGTGAGGGCGATACGACGGCCATAGACGGTGGGATAGAAATCAAGGAGGCGGAAGAAAAGGGTGGTTTTGCCTACAATGATCGCCTGTTCCAGCCACAACGACAGAAGCCTTTTTACACCACGGACAGAGCACCGCGCGTGCACGAGATGATGGGCAGCGCCTCCTGGCGGCAAGTAGAGACGCAGCTCGCCGGGGGGGGGGGGGGGGGGGGGGAGAGAGAAGACGGCAGGTCGGCTGGACGACCACATGATCCGGCTGCAAACCCGTGAAGAATATCAATGATAAACATTATTTCTTGAAGCTTGTTGCTCATACTGACCAGAAAACTTTCCACAGAGTACTATAACGTACCGGTACACCACAGTATTCTAGTAAATAGTTCACTTGCTCTGACAATTAAATTATTGAATGTTCATTAGCTGTTTTACGTCACCTCGAATATCTAAGTTCAACGGTTACAATAGACGCCTGATACGCAGCCACGGTAGGTCATTCCACTGCACACGTTCATCGCATTACTAGCTAATAAGTTATTAGATTAAATTTATGTAGGAGAGTAATAATCACGTGCAATCATAGATAGGTGTATGTAGAACTCACTACAGTAATTATACATGACGATAGTATCTGTTCCCGAAAGAACAGTTACCGTAGATAACCATGCAGCTTTGCTAGAAATGAAATGATAATTAAATGGACACCCTAGCTGCAAACAGGCCTTGATGTACTTCATTAGGGATATGTTGAAAATGTGTACCCCGACCGGGACTCGATCTCCTGCTTACATGGCACTCGAATGTAGTGGTGTGGACATGTTGGGAATGTGGGTCTCACGGGGAGCGTGCAAGGGATAAGTCCCTGCAGTCGCGCTGTCCTCTGTGCCCTCGGTGACTCAGTTTGATAGAGCGTCTGCCATATAAGCAGGAGATCCCGGGTTCGAGTCCCGGTGGCGGTACACATTTTCAACATGTCCCTAATGAAGTACATCAACGCCTGTTTGCAGCTAGGGTGTCCATATAATTACCATTTCATCACTACAGTATGTTTGGTTAAAACAGTATCGCTATCCGAGTGGTTGATCACGAGGTTCTTCAATTTTAATTAAGCTCTGGGACTGTGACGCCGGCGAGGCGGCAGTGCGCCCAATGACGTCACGTCATCGTAGCGGGCTCGAATGCGTCGTTACGGAAAGTTTCGGAAGGACGGCTAAGGACACGAAAAGGCACAAACGAAAAGTAAGACGCGATTTCCGTGAGCATACAACCCTTGTACACCAGAAGCTGGCCGCGCGGGATTATCCGAGCAATCGGAGGCGCTGCAGTCATAGACTGTGCAGCTGGTCCCGGCGGAGGTTCGAGTCCTCCCTCGGGCATGGGTGTGCGTGTTTGTCCTTAGGATAATTCAGGTTAAGAAGTGTGTAAGCTTAGGGACCGATGACCTTAGCAGTTGAGTCCCATAAGATTTCACACACATTTGAACATTTTTGAACCAGCAGCTGGACGAGTACATGGAAGGGACGGCGGAAGAAAGAAAAAAATAGTTCACCCGAAAAACGTGTTTTATAACAATAAGAATGAAGCGACAGTGATTCCACAGTGTGTCCCTAAACATTGCCCGCTGGAGGACCCGGTGTAGGACACTACATTTCTGATAGAAAAATAATTGATAACGTGATCTGTCTGACGTCGCAGCAAAGGTATAAACAGGACCGGCAGAGCATTAATGTAGAGGAAAACTCTTCGGGGCATGACTGAGTTCGACCCTATGTTAGATGGCAGTCCACCCAACTCTTACAGTAGCATACGAAGTGCTTTTAATAGCTGCTTCAAAGGAAATTTTTGCTGGTGACGAAATCTACAGACTCAGACAGGAACAGTTAACGTGAGCGATACTTATGGCGCATCATACTCCATAACTCGACCAACCCTAGATAATTGGGACTAGACTAACTTCCACTTGCTGTGGAGTGTTGAAGATGGCCATATGGTCGGGAATGGGGTGTTCTGAAGAAATCGTGTGTGTTATTCGCGGCATATTCCGAAACTATCCTGTGTAGTCCATACGGGAATCTGTCTGATGAACAAATAATGGTATGACTGCGCGATTCTCATCATGATGTGCATCTTGCGAACGCTCCCGTTTCGAATTTGACAAACCTTGTGTTCACAGGGCTGTATGCGTAAACCTCTGGTTTGACAACCCTAGTAGCGTTTATCAGGGCCGTGAATAGTGAAGGACACTGAGCTGGTGTGTATTCACGTGAGACATTGTTGTCAGTACCTGACAGAGTTTCAGTTGAGTCTCATTATGAGTCTCCATTGGCAGGATGGTCGAATCGTGCAACACCCAAATTTGTGGGTCATTCGAGTGTGACAGCGTCCTGATGATGTGAGGTCAGACATACTCGTTGACAAGGTTCTGGTCGACCAGGTTTGACCACCGCAAGGCACGATTGCCATATTGCGCACAAGCATTCTGTAAGTTTCTCAAATATGGGTCTGCAATCCGAGAACAAGTAAGGTACCCCCTACAACATTCTGAGCCATCTCGGGCAGTTGGTTGTAGATTAACAGCAAGTGGACTATAAAATCAGCGCCCCATTCTTTAGCTACCATTAACACCACAACACTAAAGACTGTTGAAATAGCACCATGACCAGATAGCATGGACTGCTGATGAATGGCTTCACTCAGTGTTCAGCGTTAAATCGCGGTTCTGCACTACTTCAGATGCCCATCATCAGCTAGTATGGAAGCGACTTTGTCAGAAGATTCATTCTTCAAATATTCTGGAGAGACACCGCGGTGTTATTCCTGACACTATCGTGTGGGGAGTCGTCGGTTATAGTTGCAGGTCACGGCAGGTAGCTATTAGAGAAGCTCTGACGGTACAACGGTACGTCACGGACATCTAAGGTCTTCATGAGTTACTTCATGCGACAGCACTGTAGTCCCATTTTTCAACAGGACACTGGTCGTCCTCACATGGCACGTGTCTCTATGGACTGTCTACGTGATATTGCGGTACTCCCAATATCTGTTCCCGATTGATGTGTGGGACCAACTCGGGCATCGAGTCTTCCCCAGCTCCAATATCGAGGAAATTTAGGCTCAGTTACAACAGTTCTGGGCCAGTTTACCTCAGGAGAGGACACGACGGCACCCATCCTAATCAAGGAATGCCTCTGCGCTAGAGTGTGTCCAATGTCATACTGGTAAGAGGACCCATACTGTCAAGTTCGTGGTAAATTTGACCCGATTTCGTAATCACTGCAGTAACATGACAAACCATCTCAGCTGGTGAAGTTTCATTTCATTTTCTCCTCCATTTATGGCTGCTTCGCATTTAGTATCAGGCGCTTCTATCAAGATGCAGAAGTATTGTTCAGTACCGAAATTTCCTCTCATTGACATCAACTGACGACAAGGATGTAATGAAGTGCATTGTGTGCCCTTTCATACCTTCTACTAGCGTGTGCAAATGCTATTGGCACTACATAGTCCAAGCGTTTGTTTCAGACTGGGTCCATTGCCCTACAGAGTGAAATGAAAAACTATCTCAGTGTGCCTCCTAGCAGCGAAATAAGAGGCGAGTGTCTTGTGCTGAGGAAAAGCGTCGAGAAGTTGTCGAGTTCATGGAGACATGCTCTGACTTGTAACAGGTGGCTATAATTATAAAGTATAGCTACTCATAGTCGTCTGTTGTGAGCTGCAATTATCGTACTGCAGCGAAACTTGGTAGATACTGTAATGCATTAATGTGGAACTGATTTACGCTGGAAAAAATTAGTCCAAATTTGTGACACTGGGCTCAGATCTGGTACTATAAGCGCAATATAGTGGTGCAGAAATGTTTTCACATGTAATGGATTATGAACATGACATAGGCATAAACAATCAAATGACAAACGCATAATGGTGATTTTATAATTAAATGTCACTTTTCCATTTTGCCCAATATCAGCACCAATGACGTCGAGGAGATGCTGTACAGCGCCAAATTGGCACCTGGTGGCCAAAATTGGAACAAATTTTTTTTCCGCCGTAAAGCAGTTTCACATCAACGTATCAACACATCTACCAAGTTTCTATGCCGTACGATAATTACAGGTCACAGTGGACCTCCGTGAGTAACCGCTTTTTAATTATAAACGCCCCGAACTTGCGGCCAGCGCCTGACGTGTCGGCGTGCGTGCAGCGGCGCTGCGTGCTGCGTGCTGCCTACCGTGCAGACGGCGGGGAAGTGCGTGCTGGCGGGCAGCGTGGCGTGGTCCAGGCCCAGCAGGATGACGGCCGTGTACACCAGGATGCAGCCCACCACCGCCATGTTGTTGAGGCGCGGGCTCGACAGCTTGATGTACCTGCCGGCGGGCGAGCTGTCAGGTGCGAGTGCACAACAACAAAGGACAAAGCGATGCTTCGTGCTAGCTAGTGTCTACCAAAGGCACACAGGGCAGTGCACATTAATGAGAGACAAACATGGTGAGCCACAGTTTCAGAGTAAGCACTTACAGTGCACAGTATTCCTTTCGAAAAAGTACAAAATTAATTCCATCATGCCCCTATGTATCATGAAATGAGTCGCCGTGCTCTTAAGAACTGTCAAGACAAATACAGTGGTAAAATTAAATTTAGCATATTGCTGAAACTTTAATACAGAACATTGTGACCCATAACCACATTATAATATTAATACATTATTACAATGAAATGAACACTCTTATCTGCTTACAGCCGTTGACATACGTCACCGAGGACGGATGAAAATGTGTGCCCCAACCGGGACTAGAACCCGGAATCTCCTGCAGACGCTCTATCCGTCTGAGCCACCGAGGACACAGAGGATAGTGCGACTGCAGGGACTTTTCTCTGTCACGCATCCCGCGAAACCCACATTCTCAACGAATTGTCCCACACTACATTCGTAGAGCCCCCGTCCATTATACTCATTACTCGCTGAGCGTTGCCGATCCCCGTAAGAGTTCGGGCTCTGTTTGTGTATTCGCATAGAAGATGAAGATGGTCAAGTGGACGGTGAGCCTAACTATATATATATTTACTAAGATGGTATGTCCGAAAGAACAGATACCATCTTAGTAAATATACGAGCCGCGAGTAATGAGTATAATGGGCGGGGGCACTACGAATGTAGTGCGGGAAAATACGGTGAGAATGTGGGTTTCGCGGGAGGCGTGCCAGAGATAAATCCCTGCAGTCGCGCTATTCTCTGTGTCCTCGGTGGCTCAGATGGATAGAGCGTCTGCCATGTAAGCAGGAGATCCCGGGTTCGAGTCCCGGTCGAGGCACACATTTTCATCCATCCTCGTTGACGTATGTCAACGCTTGTAAGCAGCTAAGGGTGTTAATGTCATTGTAATTTCATTCTAACGAGCTGCTTGGTCACCGATGGTATCTGTTAATACATTAGTTAGCTTGTAATGAAATTCTAGCGGAAACAGTCCATATTTCTACCGTGATGGGTCCGTTTGTCTGGTCTATGACTGTGTAGACATTGCAATACTTCTGCAGCGTTTCTTTACGAAAGTTGTTTTAATTTAGGATGGTTCAGACAACAATAACTTACTATCAGAGGCTCCATCTAGTCACTCTAATGGAGCAGGGAATGAGATGGGTGGTCGTCGCATCGAATGTCGAAGTGATGTCTCTACAATCTCGTATACGTTTCTAGCGATAGGATGAGTTGAGGATCGTCACAAAAGTGGCCGCAGAAGAAAACCAACAGCTGTGCAGGACTAGTATCTGCGTATAACAAGAAGCAGAAACCGTCAACAAAATGCTACGCGTCTAAGCGGTAGTTCCAAACAGCTACACGAGTGGCGGTGTCGACACAGACGACACGAAAGAGGCTCCATGAGGAGAGATTACGTGTCAGAAGACCATTCAAGGCTCGTCCTCTAAATCTGGTTCAGAGAGGGTTCATATCACATGAACATGAAACCACTCTTTGCGGACTAGGCAGCAGTGGGACACAACGCTCTTTTCTGCTGAGACTCCTGGCAGTCTTCACCCTGATTCGTTTGTGGAGGCAACGAGGTCAACTTTTACGCCTTAATACAGAATACTCTAAAATGGAACACCTACAGCCGTCCTTACGATGTTTTTTTATTATATGACAGTCAGTTTTGAGGCTTCAGTACGCCATATTCAGGTC
This sequence comes from Schistocerca gregaria, assembly GCF_023897955.1. Taxonomy (NCBI): domain Eukaryota; kingdom Metazoa; phylum Arthropoda; class Insecta; order Orthoptera; family Acrididae; genus Schistocerca; species Schistocerca gregaria. The sequence goes on along the minus strand of NC_064925.1, from coordinate 501,961,550 downwards.
TTAATTGATGTTGAGAGGATTAACTCCAATCGTATACGCCATTCACCAGTGGCCAACATCAGTGAACTGGTTTTCACAGACTACGTCTGACTGCGGTATTGTGTCACAACGGTGTGTCTCTCCAACATCGTTGTTGCAGGTAGTCAGCGAAAACGAGTTCTCAGATGTTGGCCACCGATGAAGCACCGAAACTGGTAGCCATATGCTAAAGAACAACGTAAGGTCGGATGTAGGTGTTCCATTTTATGACATAAGTGAACGGCCCTAAACCCTCAAACCCCCAATCAGAAGGATGGACATACAAGAACGTAACGTTTTGGGGTGGTATCATTTATTGCGGTACGGCAAACTTTGTGCCAATACCTGGGATAATGAATGGTGTGAAGTATCCAGACGACATCCTTGCATTTGGTGAATATATTGGAGTATATTGGAGTGGTATTCACGCTAATGGACGACAACGCTCGTCCCCATTATCACAATCTTATTAACACCTGTCTAATGGAGCACAGATTCAATCGGATGAAACGGCCTCCATATTCTGGAGATCCCAGCGGCTTTGAGAATGCGTGTACCATGCTAAAAAGACCGATTTACAATGGTCCTGTCAGAGACCTTACGAGCCATCACAGCGGTCACTGTAAGGGAATGGAACAATATCCCACAGTTTTATTTCGATAATTTGGTAAGGAGTATGCCTAACCGCATTCAAAAGTGTCACCAATTGGTTCACTTTTGTCAGGTATTGTTTTTGTTTTTGTTTGTATTTATGGAGTGTAAATGTGTTTATCTACTTGATTTTGTTTTTCTTATGATTGTACCTGACAGAAAGAAAGCAGTTTTGTTTCCTACTATGTTCAGTATCGACAACAAAGCAATATGCAAAGGTCATTTTGACCACTGTACTCCTGGAGACGTTATATATTGGTAGACGATGCCTTAAAATTAAATCACAGGAAAACAAAGATCACTAGAAGTATGCAACAAATCGTATGTATATTGTGGAATCTGTAAGAATCTCATACGAAATAGATTCGAAGCACTAGTTACAAAAGCTGCTAACCGATGGTATTGTTCACCAGTGTTACTCAAAACGCGCTCCTTGCATGTCCAGGACATCGCAAGGCCTCTGTGAGGTTGGCGCCAAAAGAATATCATCCTAAAGAACAAAGAACATCAAAACTTGTCGCACACTGAAAAAGACAAATCTTAAAAATACCATATCAATGTTAGTTTAATAAAAGTGTTAGTTTTTTTTCTCTCAGCACGCACGGCCGAAAGTGAGGTGACTAACAGCATGACAAATCTACAATAGTGCTACGATAAAACAGCAAATAAAAGAATTTGGCTCGTACGAGTAAGTATGTGGCGACTCGATACTCGTCACTACGCAAGCACGCAGCGGCCGTACTGACGCTTTCTCCTCCAAGCCCTCTCTCTTTGTCTCTCTCTCTCTGTCTCTCTCTCTCTCTCTCTCTCTCTCTCTCTCTCTCTCTCTCTCTCTCGCTGGTCTCGTATGTACACGCTGTGAGCATTCCAGTGCTCTCCCTCCGTCTCTCTTTCATTCAGAAACATCTCAAAGCACCTGGAAGGATTTCGTCGCTTTGCAGTCTATGTTTGACCGCCCACGGCTATATAAAACCGCGGCGAGCAACACAGAGAACAGTTCCTACTCGAGTTTGAAATGAAATGCACAGTCCAGTATGGCATCGCAAATCCGCGCACGCTCTCGGAGTGCACTATGTTTGATTCGTGTTTGATATTGATTGCAGATGTAAAATTCAATATCTTGTGGCCATTTTATTCTATGTTTGTCACATGTAAAATTAAACTCTTAATATTAAAACTTCAAAGGAGCAAATATTTCCGATCAAGTCTAAGACATGCAAGAAGGTGACGTAACGATCTCACACTTTATAGTTTCAAGCAGTAAGATGTCTAATGATTCACTGATGGTGAAAAAAAGAAAGTGCGGCGAATCTTACCTCAATCTCGGATTTGTCGGTTCTAACTCACCTCTTTGCATTTTATGCAGCGAGGTACTTTCAAATAGTTCCATGCCACCTGCTAAGACGCAATGACACTTAGAACTATACACACTGCTTGCAAAGAAAAGAATGAGGAATTTTTTGTACGTAAGAAAGAACAACTTTTAAAAGGTCAAAAATCTATAAGGGATGAGACCCAAAATGTTTCTGGAAACGCTACAGAGGCATCGTATTTTGCCAGATACCGCATTGCACAAGCGGGCGAAGTGCACACTATCGCTGAGAATTTAAAAGAAGAAAACATGTGTGGCAGACATAACACGATGTATGCTCCATGAAAAATCTGCTGAGCATCTTTCTTCAGTGCCGCTTTCGGACCACACTGTTTTGTGTCCAGTTAACCATATCGCAGGCTGTATCGTACAAGAACTAGTCTGTCGACTTCAGAAATAGGATGAGTCATCTGGCTATTTGTCTGATAATTATACGCTATCGACGTAAACAAGACTTGCTTAGTCAGCAGCTCGTGGTCACGCGGTAGCGTTCTCGCTTCCCGCACCCGGGTTCCCGGGTTTGATTCCCGGCGGGGTCGGGGATTTTCACTGCCTCGTGATGACTGGGTGTTGTGTGATGTCCTTAGGTTAGTTAACTTTAAGTAGTTCTAAGTTCTAGGGGACTGATGACCATAGATGTTAAGTCCCAGAGTGCTCAGAGCCAATCGAACCATTTGAAGACTTGCTTATGTTTACATCTCTGCCAACTGATTAACAGGTTTTCTTATATAAACCTTCCCGGTTGGTGTAATTGTATCAATATGTGTACAGATGGAATCGACAGGCGATGACTGGTTAAACAGTAGGAGATCACTAATAAAAAGTAAAGCGCCAAACTGAAGTTCCAGCCATTCACTTGCGCTCACACAAGTACTAGTGATAGCGAAGGTTCCGCCAAATCCTAAACTGGTTTTCAATGGAGCACTAAAATAATCAGTTAAGTTAAATCACGCCCTCTACAGCGGCAAATCTTTCCTGTACTGTGTGATGATCTAGGGGCACATGTAAGACGCTACTGCTCCCCACTGGTGTTGGATGGTAATCTCAGGTTAAGAACTTAGTAACAGTATTCGAACAAAGAGCTGAATTTAAGCTTTTGTGAGTGACATTTCTTTCAAATTAAAAGGCCATTCGAGTTATGTGTCTTGGTTGTTCAGATTAAATTTTTTGGCAAACATATTTGGAAAAATTAGTGAACTAAATCTATATTTGCAGTGAACCTACAAAAAGGTTTTCAGTGCTAACAGCAAACTAAACACCTTCAAAAAAATTACATTTTTGCATTGGTTCTGTTGCCAAAAGAGAACTAGAAAACATTTTAGCACTGAACATGGATGTTGATGAGAAGGCAGAATTACCGAATGAAATATGAGAAGTATTGGTCCAGAGACACCATAATACCCCCGTGTATTTTGAGACGTATTTTCCTAAAGAGAAGCATACAAAACTGAAAATGAATTCATGGGTTCACAATCCTTTTGTACCGAATTTGCATAAGCCACAATATTCAAGCGTGGAATTATTGTTCAAAACAATGTCACCCGATTTTTGCTGAAGAGGTCATGATGAATATCCACCACTTGCCACACAGACTCTGGCTTCTGTCAGCCCGTCCCCAACAACATAGTTGTGTGTAACGCTGTTCTCAGCATACAAAGACAAAATAAATCGGTATACTGTATGCCGAAGCTGACAAGCGTTTTCAACTTTTTCTGTCAAGCCTGACATTAAAATGTTTGTAAGAAATAAGAAGGAACTTTATGCCTCCCATTAAGTGTAAATAATTTAATCCTTTTAGAACGGATATTGTTGTAGAAGTCAGTCAGATATAGTGTACCTATTTTCGTATGATTTTGATCAAATGAATACAACAGAAGAATGAACACAAAAACAGATTTTGTTTAATTTAGTTCCCTATAAAAAATTAGTATTTCAAACTCAGTGTCCACTACTCATTGATCCACTCTTGAAAAATAGCCGAAAATGTCTCTGTCACGAAAAAGATTTAGAACTGATGCTGTACGCTATACAGCTCGTATAAGGATCCACAAATAAATTCGTCCTGTGCAAGTAGTCTTTGCAACGACATCACAATGCTCTCAAAATGGCCACAGCCCACAGTAGAGGGATTACGCGAACGAGCAATGAAACTGTCGAACATATCGACGATTTTAGCTCATCCAACGGTGGGATGGTTACGGCAGACAGCGCCTTCAATGCGACCGACGAAAATTAGTCATAACGCGTCAGTCAGGGTGAATATGGAAGCCAGTCCATGATTGAGGTAGTTATTTTATGATAATTCAACAGAGTTATTCTATACCCTAAGTATTCATCAAGAAATCGGAACCCCTGTTCAGAGCGATATGCTCGGGCTCCATCTACTGTAAACTACTCGGTGCCTGGGCGATCCTCCAACTCCTGCAATATGGTGACAAATTTTTCCAAAATCGTAACGCGACATCCACTGGTCATTGATCCTCGCTTGTAAAACGGCTGACAATGTCTCTGCAGTATACCCCAACCCAAACAGCAACTTCGGAGGAATGAATTTATTCATGAATACATTTAGGTGAGAGTGTGCTTCATTTGTCAGCCAACATCACAGCCTTAGATGTCAATTACTGTGCTAATCGAGTTCGTGACATCAACCCCTTGTCGCATAGCAAGTACAATACCATCTGGTGACGTATTTCGAACTGAAACATGTCTTGATTCTTTGGAATTACTGTCCCCGTATTGGAATGCTCTAGCCAGTCTGTCCAGTAATTTTTTGAACAGACTTACTGGGATACTGTTGAATAAGACCAATTCGCTGGAGACATTTTTATAGAAAACTACACTTGTCATGGGGTCAACATTCTTGACTAGATCGTCAATGACACTAGCTGTCCGAACTTGGGGAAGAGCTGGCGAATCGTTATCGCATCGGAAACATTGAAGACTGTTAGAAAAACACATTGCCGGATGCTGTGGCCGAGTGGTTCTAGGCGCTTCTGTCTGGAACCGCGCGACCGCTACGGTCGCAGGTTCGAATCCTACATCGGGCATGAATGTGTGTGATGTCCTTAGGTTAGTTCGGTTTACGTAGTTCTAAGTTCTAGGGTACTGATGACCTCAGATGTTAAGTTCCATAGTGCTCAGAGCCATTTCAACCATTTTTTGAAAAACACATTTTTCTGGCGCAAAACTATGCTCTAAACTGTGATATTCCATAACGAGAAACATACCTTGTTTAATGGAATACGTTATTTAAATCTGTTTCTTCGTTAAGATCAACTTCCTTTCATATCTCAATAGTGAAACATATCGCTATAGCATTCGGGAAACTATTTATAGACACTTCATATTGCGATTTGAGCGGCATATGTTAGCATCTTCTGTAATTACTAGTTCGAAAACTGTTTCAGATTCTCAGAGCTTTCACAGTAAATATGCCGTTTGTTATTTTCTTCTTACGACCTTTGTTTTCATCTATTTGTTTTTAAAATTAGGGAGTCCTTTGTTGGACATTCTGGATTATCTACTTGGAGTAGAAAAGCTGTTACTCAGAAGAATTTAGTGAAAACTTTTAGTAAGGTATTCATATTCACAGGTGCAAAGATTCGTCAGCACCCCACTTTCAAGCCTCTCGGAGTGGCAGCGCGGTTTGAGGCGCCATGTCACGGGCTACGCGGCCCCTCTCGCTGGAGGTTCGAGTCGCCCCTCGGGTATGAGTGTGTGTCTTGGTGTAAGCATAAGTTAGTTTAAGTAGTGTGTAAGTCTAGGGGCCGATGACCTAAGCAGTGTGGTCCCTTAGGAATTCACACAATTTTTTTTTACCCGCTTTCAGTCAAAGAGTTCGTGTGTATTTCGTCACTGACTCGCTGAATATTGATTAAAATGCTAGGTTACATGAATATTAAGCCGAAGAGTGTTGCAGCAAAGAGTTTTCAAGTTTTCGTGAAGTTGCTACAGCTACGTGCTAATACGTGCAACTTGACCGCTTGTAATCTACATCAAATCGCAGTGGTTTGTCAAGGAAAACACTAACAGGCAAGCGGGAAGCTGCATCCTGCTAGTTAATGTCGTTTTATAAAGGCAGAAGTAAGAAGGCCGAACAGAAAAAGTAAATTAGTGGATCAGAATAAAAAACTTAACTTCTCAGTCAGCACAAAAATGAAGTAAACAGTTTATCAAATATAATATGTAACCTCCCAAAAGATAAAAAAATATATGTATAACATTCACATTTAGTGTAAGCTCGCCAAAGTTAAAATAAGTAACCTACCAACAGACAAATTTTGTAACCTACCAACAGTCTATTATTCCATAACCTGGCAATAATAACGTGTGACTAACCTCTCAATAAAACTGCGGCGCACCTATAACCTTTCAATAATTGACTGTGAATTTAAACCGGTAAATTTTAGACGTCAGCACTGCTGCGTCATGGCTCTGAAAATTCTTTCCGAATAAACTGAAAAGTCTTACCTCAATAAGGTCGCCGGATGACGCATATAAATCTGCTCCTATAAGAAATTTTTCTGGCACAGCCCAGTGCAATGCTGGCCGATAGATTTGTCATGTATGAGAAGAAACAACTGATTTTTCTTTACAATAATCGGGATGTCCATGGATTGGAGACATTAGTAAATTCTTTAAATTGAGATGAATGATTGTCAAAAGTTAATTTTTGTAAGAAAGATTACTATTAAGAGATTTTTTTAAAAACATTTACATGGGAATGGGATTTGATATAAGAATAGTACACATGTGCGAGGCTGCTTTTACCTTATGCCACATCGCTCAGGCACCACCATCGCTCCCCACGACCGGCCCAGCCAACTCCATACAACCGACTGCTAGCTACTACTTACTCCTACTGACACACAGTTCCTACTGCACTCCATACACACGACTGCTAGCTACTACTTACTCCTACTGACACACAGTTCCTACTGCAGCCAACACTGCTCTTTGGTCTGAGATTCTCTTATAGCTTACATATCGCAGGCAGCGCGTGAGCAGTCCATCGAAATTAGATCTGCTCGAGTGCGCTAGCAATAAATTCCTTAGTCATGGACCTCTTACAAATATTGAACCGCCTCACCGTCTATAGCCATGGGGACTCAAAAGACAATTATAATTGCTGTCAGTGAGGCGTCAGTGATACAGACGTTTAAAATAAAATGTGCAATCAGCAGCGGAATTAGGAAAAGCTGCAACAAGAAAAACGTTTTTAGTAGGAAACGAAAGCACAATGAAATCACGTATTTTGCTTCTGATGTGTTTGTCAACGTTCTCCCTCTGAAAATAGCAACTTCGCGAGAGTGTTCTGTATTAATACTACTTCTGTTCTGGTGGGATTGAATTCAGTTTACAACCGTCCCAGCCGGGAGAGGAGGCCAATGTTGGCTGAGGCTCTGCCTGTCTGGTCGTCATTGATCTTCTATGGAAGAGAAAGTCCTGTTTGGAAGGACTAATAAGCTGTGAGCTGCACTGCCCACTACCGAAAGAACACCGATGGGGAGCTGTGGCCGCCACCATCCGGCCTTCTGGATTATTGACTAACCACAGCCGACAAATGCGAGAATTATCGCACAGTCATGCATCCAAATTCTCCCCAAGAATAATATACACATGAATGGAAAAGAAAATTGATGATGTGTTAGATGATGATCGGTTTGGATTTGGGAAAGGTAAAAACTTCACAGAGGCAGTTTTGACGCTGCGATTGACAGTGAGAGCAGTACTGAAGAAAAATCAAGACTCGTTCATAGGATTTGTCGATCTTGAAGAATCGTGCGACAATGTCCAATGGTGTAAGATATTCGAAACGCTGAGAAAAATGGAGGTAAGGTATAGGGGAAAGCAGGTAACTTAGACTATGTACAAGTGCCAAAAGAGAACAATAGCACCGTATAATGAAGAAGAAAATACTCGGATAAAAAAGGGTGTCAGATTGTTCACTCTATACGTGGAAGAAGCGATGACGGAAACGCAGGAAAGGTTCAGGAGTGAAATTAAAATTAAAGGTGAAAGAATATCAATGATTCGTTAATAAATTTGCTATCCACAGTGAGAGTGAAAAAGAATTACAGTATCTGCTAAATGGAGTGAACAGTCTACCGAATACAAAATATGGGTTGAGAATGTATTGACGAAAGACGAAACTTACGAGAAGTAACGGAAATTTGAAGAGCTAGAAACTTTAACATCGGGACTGTTGGTCACGAAGTTAATACAGTTGAGCAATTCTGCTACAAAGGCAGGAAAATAACGCATGGCGGACGGAGAAACGAAAACATAAAAAGCAGGCTAGTGCTGGCAACAATGGCATTCCTGGCCAAGAGAAGTCTATTAGTATCAAACATAGGCCGTAATTTGAGGAAGAAATTTCTGAGAATGTATGCTTGAAGCAGAGCGTTGTATGGTAGTGAAACATGGACTGTGGCAAAATCGGAACAGAGGAGAATCGAAGCCTTTGAGACGTGGCGCTACAGAAGAATATTGAATATTGGGTGGACTGATAAGGTAAGGAATGAGGAGGTTCTGCGCAGAATCAGCGAGGAAAGGAATATATGGGAGAAAAGCAGATAAGAAGAAGAGACGGGATGATAGGTCGTCTGTTAAGATGTTAGAAAATAACTTCCACGGAACTAGATGGAGCTGTAGGCGGTAAAAATTGTAGAGGAAAACAGAGATTTGGATAGACGCATAAAATAATTGAGGACTTATATTGCAAGTGCTAGTCTGAGATGAAGAGGCAGAACTGACAGGAGAGGAATGCATCACAGACCGCATCAAACCAGTTACAAGGCTGATGAGTCAAAGAAACTAGCAGGATCTGGAAGCAGATCGCCATCGTGGGGGCGTGCCGCTGCTGTCATCCATGTCCGTTCCTATGGCATGCTCCGATGATGACGAAATCTCTACTATCGGGAGGTCACAGAAATTCTGTGCACTTCATGTACTCCAAGAGGAGGTGACGCACACCCTTTTCGCGTGCAATCTACGATGGTGTCATGGGATCCGTGGTTACCATCCTCCTGTGTGCGGACGCGGCTGTGCGATAGCCCTCGCTGTAGCTGACAAAATGTGCTGCTCGACTGCAGGCCGCTTGATGACCGGCGCATTCCGCGGCAGAACATCACAGCCAACGCTGGCTGCCGAAATATCGATGTATTTTGTTGACAATAATTTTCTGAAATTTTAATAACGGCTTTCGGCAATCCGTGGTACAGGGATAGCGTCTTTGACTAGAAATCAAACTACGCCCTGTGTGCGGAATTGAAACCTACCCGTTGATTAAATCTATGTAAAGAAAAATATCAATGTTCATTTGTTCAAAATCGTGTGCCTCCAAAAATTCTTGATCGGCTGCTCTGAAATCTTGGGACAACGCTGAATTCTAACATGGGCGTGTTTTTAGGTACCTAATTCTTACAATAGCGATACATTATTAGCACACAGGACAGTTGTCTTTATGGCTCATTGGCTTATGATTAGAATACTGCTACAGAATATGCATTTTCAATAGCAATAAACAAGGCTCTAGGTCACAGAGACGGTTGTAGAGCAAATGGATAGAGGATTGAAAGGATATGAACATTGAAGTTGGAAAGAGGAGATGGACAGATACAGGGAAAAAGAAGACATGGAGAGGAAGGGGGAAGAGAAGAGAGGAGATGATGGACACACATACGGGGGTAGAGAGAGGGTGCAGGAGGAGATGGGGAGCGAGGGGAGACGAGAGGTTGGACATAGAGAGGGTATGAAACGTCCCCTTAGAAAAATTATACAAGACTGTGCTTAAACTGACACACAATATTTTTAGCGCAACGCAATCTGACTTCCTAAAATCCCTACGAAAGAATGGCCCTGACTAACATTAACCTATACGTTACACAAACCACTTACCTCACAAAAATCTTCGTTACTCGAACTATTGCAATACAGCGAGCGCCACTACCGCCAGCTAACTAAAAGATTCAAACTACGGAAGTCAGTAACTACTGAGGCACAGTTAGCAAATGAAAGATTTTAATAGAGAACAAACAATGTATTTACCTTAATAGTCATAATATATATATCAGTTCATGACACCAATTCTTACAAATTTTAAAACTCCGCCATCTCTCTCCCCACGTCCACCACTGCTGGCGGCTCACCTCCAACTGCCCAACGCTAAGCGCTGTTAGCATCCAGCTGCCGCTGCCCAACACTACAATGACGAGTATTACAACAATGCCAACCAGCCACAGACTGCACACGGCACAGCCAGTGATTTTCATACAGAGCGCTACGTGGCGGCGGCGTTACCAATAAAAATACCTAAACAGCCTACTTACAAGGGAGATGAGTTGACGGACAGAAGGAGTGGAACGGAGGGCGAGATTGACAAAGAGTGGGGGGGGGGGGGGGGGGACAGAGGCAGGGGACAGAAACACTTTACGACGTGTATACAATTCCCATACGTTTTCTCTTTTCTAACTTTATCATTTAGGTAATGAGCCACAGGAAAGCGTGGCCAGATTGTGGCGGTACGCCACATAACTTGAAAAAAATAATAGTGAAGAACTTCACAAACATACCAAAACTGACGACGAAACGAAACAAATATTATCACAGAAAAATCACAAAGACTATGGTAATAAACTAATATGATCTGCGGATGTTATTGTAATCTCTGTTCCTTTTGAATAAGGATCACACACACTTCCCTTTTGTTTCGTGGTAGTGTAAGAAGCTGTTTTGTGACAAGGAACGAAAACGTGTAAGTTTCATGTAATATTTAGACTAAATAGAAAAAAAATATTACTAAAGAGTGTCACAAATGTTTTTCTACAACTCCTATATTCATGACGTGATATATGTCAACGATTTATGCAAATTTTGTAGGGGAACATTGGCGCAGAGGTCAAAACCATTGTTCTTAATGATAACGGGCCAGAGTCATAATACGTATCTTAATACTTACTAATTTTGACAATGAAACATAAATCTAAATGTAGGAGATTTCTCTTCTTTACCACTTCTTCCTTTGCCAAAGTAAAAGCAATCACTTTTTCCAATATTGAATCATATTTGAGTAACATGACTGCGATAAGCTCTTTGATGCCCACTCAACGGAAATTGGGAAACTCTCCTCAACATGGCTTTGTCACAACAGTAAAACATGTCATTAGTAATGTGTCTTTTAATATAAATACAGTGTGTCGGGCAAACTAACTGCGAGAAGTATCATAAGTGATTCAACCATAACTAATCATAACGAATCATAACTGATTCAATGATGTAAATAATTTTCCAGCTGTGAAGCAGCCAGAATAATATTAAATCTAACTTGTCATAAGAAATAAAAACCAAAACGCGTAACATAAAAAGAACCACCACAAGGTACAGTTAGTTTTGAAAAGAAAGCGCCAGCAATGACTGCCGAAGACTTCTGGCATTACAAGCCACGCTCGTCTTGCCAAAGGCCTTGTCAAAGAGAGCAGAGAAGCTGTCAGAGGTTAAAGGCTTTCACTTCCTCTTGTGCTGGTAAACAGCCCCTGATATATAAAAGAATTATTAATGATATACAAGATGAGGATGTGGAAGACAATAGAAACCACTGCATAAAAGACACATAAGGTGCACCCACAGAACATGTGGGTTGTAATTGAAAAAGTGAAGTTATGATCTCTCCATAGGCAATAGAGACCAAATTAGTCCCCCAATTCGGACCTCCGGGCGGGGACTGCCAATGGGAAGCGACCACGAGAAAAAGTGATATAAACAATGAATAAGTAATATTCTATGAGTCGGAGCATGAAATGTCAGAAGATTGATCGTGGTAAAGAAGCTAGAAAACCTGACAGAGACATTCAAATACTCAATCTGAACGTAGCTGGAGTCAGTGAAGTGGAACAGAAAGAAGAAAAGGATATCTGGTCACATGAACATAGGGTCATATCAACTGCAGCTGCAAACAGTAAAACTTGAGTCGGATTCGTTATGAGTATGAAAGTAGCGGAGAGAGTGAAACACTGCGAACAGTTCAGTGACGCGGTATTTTTCCTGAGAACTGATATCAAACGAATACCGACAACAATATTTCAGTAATACATCGCGACCTCGAAAGCAGATAATGAAGAGATAGGGAAAGTGACGATGTTCAAAGGGTAATTCAATATCTGAAAGGAAACGAAAATCTAATAACCATAGCAGATTGGAATGTAGTTGTAGCGGAGGAAATAGAAGGAAGAGTTACTGGAGAGTATGGGCATATCAGCAAGAACAGGAGACGAGAAAGCATAAGTGAGTTTACAATAAAGTACAGGTAGTAATAGTATATACACTGTTCACGTTTAAGAGAATCGTACGAAACTGTCGGTATGGAAGGAAGTGGGACTGTAAAGAACTGACGTATGATGAGACATTTTTGTAGTTCGCTAAAAATGACGATACTCCGATACGGAATGCCGAAGTTGGCTTTTCATTTGAAGAGAAGTGGACATTTCTAAAAATAGTAACCACCGATGTCGGAAAGACAAATATGAGTAGAAGGAAGGTAACTCCGAAGGAGCCTTGGGTATCAGGTTAAATACTTCAATCAATCGATGAAAGAAGGAAATATAAAAACTTTCACGGAAAGACAAGAAAATAGCAACACAGGGTGTTCGGAAATTCTCGTTACAGACTTCCAGGACTTGTAGGGGGAAGTTAGTACAAAATATTTTGAATAAGAACCCGTGTTCGGGAGCGTACTTTTCGCGTCCCACAGCCGTTTGAAAACATATCTGCTAAGTAGGTATGCAATAAAGTCGTCATGGTGGGGGACGTTTACGTCGGATCGGCTGATGGCCCCTCTGACCTAGTTCGAACAGCCTGTGAGAGAGAAAACAACGTACTTGAGTACACGTTTGCAGAATACACCTACATGATCCTTCTTTATGGAGAAGCTCACTGTAACGGAAGAAGTGCTCGTCATCTTTATCAAGATCATTATCCACAACGTACGACTCCATCGCATATCCTTTTCGCCACAATTACGCGACGACTTAGAGCAAGGGGAAACTTCATCGTCAGCGGCGTGACTCTGGTGCTCCAAGAAGACGCTACACACCAAATTTGGACAGTCCGCATTGCATAACACTGAAGAGAAATCACGTGACCGTCTGACGTAATGCACTTCATCCTGTTTTGCAAAAACAGACATAAAGTCTTTTGGGACAACAGCAATCAGTGAAATTATAATGTTACTTAAAAACCGTCTTGATTGCAAATATTTTTATTCATATGACCGGTTTCGGTTCATTCAGAACCATCTTCAGATCTGATATTTCAGTTACAGGAGTAACCCGTCCAAATCCAGCAGTTTTCACATGCTACGTCACATGTGACGTAGCATGTGAAAACTGCTGGATTTGGACGGGTTACTCCTGTAACTGAAATATCAGATCTGAACATGGTTCTGAATGACCCGAAACCGTGACGTAGCATGTGAAAACTGCTGGATTTGGACGGGTTACTCCTGTAACTGAAATATCAGATCTGAAGATGGTTCTGAATGAACCGAAACCGTGACGTAGCATGTGAAAACTGCTGGATTTGGACGGGTTACTCCTGTAACTGAAATATCAGATCTGAAGATGGTTCTGAATGAACCGAAACCGTGACATAGCATGTGAAAACTGCTGGATTTGGACGGGTTACTCCTGTAACTGAAATATCAGATCTGAAGATGGTTCTGAATGAACCGAAACCGGTCATATGGCTAAAAATATTTGCAATCAAGACGGTTTTTAAGTAACATTAATACTTCATCCTGTCTTATAAAGACATAACATTTGAGATGATGACTCAGAGCCGTGGTCTCTTATGAACTGCCATGTTAGAATAATTAAGGAGGATGAGCTTCCGACCTAGAGTGGTGAACTTTGAACGGGATGAGACTGGTATTACTGCACAGCAAGATCAGCGAGCGGGAGTGGAACCTCCATCTGGTTGAAGCACGTCTCCCTTACAGTGTGACGAGCTGCAATATCCACACCACATGCTGCAGTTCCGCATCCTAGATAAATCAAGCCATGTCCGCAACCGCACGGATATTCGTGCACGTTAAAGCGCCGCTTCCAGGATGGGGAGGTGCTCCGGTTGCGGATCGAATCCGCCAGGCGGATTAACGAGGAGGGTCGGTTTTTCGGCCTCCTGGATGCGATATTTAGGCGGTTCTCTGCATATTAGGCGGTTCTCTGCATATCACTAGCTGCGTACCGATCCATATATTCCACCTCTATTACAGGATCGCTAATATTTAGAAAAACTTTTGCTCACTTTGAAAGGAATAACGCTACATGTAGACGGTTGGGATAGGGGGGGGGGGGGGGGGGGTAATGGGGAGGTGACCGGAAGGGCATCTTGCGACCCATTAAACGAACCACGTCAAATCCGTCTATAACCATGCTGATCCTGCGCTGGTGTGAGACCGAGGCACAAGATAAGTGATGAAGTATCAGGTCACATTTGTCGAAATTCTTTGGGGACATCTACGACGGGCATTCAATAAGCAATGCAACACATGTTTTATGAAAGCAGATTGGCTGTATTCGGAAGTCCAACACACCTTATTATTCCCCACTATTTTAAGAATAAAAATCTATTTTTCAACATAATCTTCTTCCCAAGAGGTGGACATGGAAATGCCGTGTGGCTAGGGCCTCCCGTCGGGTAGACCGTTGGCCTGGTGCAAGTCTTTCAAGTTGACGCCACTTCGGCTACTTGTGTGTCGATGGGGATGAAATGATGATGATAAGCACAACACAACACCCACTCCCTGAGCGGAGAAAATCTTCGATCCAGCCGGGAATCGAAACCGGGCAGTTAGGTATGACATTCCGTCGCGCTGACCACTCAAGCTACCAGTGGCGGACTTCCAAGAGATGACCTTACGCCAGGTTACTGGAAGTGCATATATGCCTGCATAGTATCACTCTACAGGGCAATGTCGGAGCCAACATCTTGCTACATCAACAACGTCCGCATCTTCCGCATACCGCTCCCAGCAGAGTGCATACTTCATCGGGCCAAACAAATGGAAGTCGTAAGGTGCGATATTCTGCATCTAGATCGGATGAGGAAGAACAGTGTAACGAAGTTTCGAGAGTTCCTGTCGTGTGAGCAGACTTGCGCGAGTCCTTGCGTTGTCATGGAGAAGGAGAACTACATTTGCATTTTTGTAGCGTTGAGGACAGAACGGTACACTTGAAAGTTGATCGTTGCACTAAGAGAGAGGACATCAAATAGAATCACCCCTCCAGAGTCCTAGAACACCATCGCCTTGACTGTGTGTCAGGATGCGGCTTTCAGTTTGTCTTAGGAGGACAGGAAATGTGGTGCCACTCCATGGATTGCCGTTTTGTTTAGAGTTGGAAGATATGAACCCATGTTTCATCACCTGTCACGATGATTGACAATAAATTGCCACGATCAACTACGTAACGCACAAAAAATTCTGCACAGGGGGCGCTTCGTTGTCTTTTATGATTTTCTGTTATGCACGCATTTGACTACTCCAACTGGTGGAGGAGTGTGTCAGCACTATCAGCAGAGACGTCCAATTTAGCAGTGAGTTGTTTCATTGCGATCCGTCGATCCCCTCGAATGAGAGTGTCCGCACGTTCCAGCATTTCTAGAAACACAGCTCTGTGCAGGAAACTGGCACGAAGGAGATCAGACGGTTTGCACTACTTTGTTGCGATGATGACAGATGCCTTGCCCTATGAGTCGTTGTGTTATTGTTCATTGCCAGATGTCGGTAGACATTCTGCAAGTGGCCAAGAATATCTCTGTTGCTCTGGTTTTCTGTCAAAAGACACTCAATGACAGCTCTCCACTTAGAGCACACCTCATTTACAGACACCATTCTGAAGGTTAAGCACAGCACCACCACCAATCGGAACTTCGAGAAACTATTGAGCCGTGCGGGGTTCGTTTTCCTACCATCATTGTATTACTCCCTGTTTTTAACGTACTTCCACCTCACTACGTTAATTTAAATTACTACAGTCACTGAGTTGCTGCTTTGCCTGACCGTGAGCGGCGTTAGCAGCGCGTATCGATATATCCCCTCTCTTAGTATCTTTGCTCTGCTGGAGCGCCGTCCGGACCTGCCAGTCAGGAGTTGCCATGCGACACTACTGCAGTCGGGTTAGAGCAGCAGTGAGGACTGCATCGGCATGGCTCGCCCGGTCGGGCGCATCACTTGAGCCGGAACACGGTCTTGGTGGATCGTCGGTCGGTCGATCGTTCATGAGTCGCCGGTGTGTGTGTGTGCATCGACCCCCGATTTGTCTTCGTGTGTGCTTAGTTACTGTTGGGTATCGTTCTGCTCTTGTTGCAAGTGTCTGTCAGGTTGTGTGTGTGTAATTGATGTTATCTGAGCTGACGATTATTTTAGATGTTGTCGGAAATCTGAGAGGAGTCGGTCGGTTGTTGCGGACGAGGGAAGTTATCTCCCCGCAGTACAGTCGGCTGGATCCACTGGCGGTCCCTGCACAGTGTCGGAGTGTGTGTGGAGGTGTGCGACCGTTACGAGCTTCGTGGTTCACCGACCCAGGACGTCAAAGTTTACTAGTGGTTTCAACTACCCAAGCCACGTCCATTCATGTTGTGTGGTTCGTTTCGGTGTATCGCTGTTGGGGAGGTATCCCTGTGAGCAAGACCGAGTGATTCTATTCCTAGAATTTAGCTGCCATGCGGTGCGATTAACTATACTGGTTGACTACAATTCAAGTGCACCAGCGGAATTTTCTGCCGTGTGGCCGTTAGTCTTCCGGTTATCTGCCCTGGCCACTAACGTAATGTCAGGCAGCGTCCTTTCCTCACCCGTTGTCGCTGTCCAACATGGTGTGTGTAGTTTTGACAGCTTAATACATATTTTATTGTGGATAATCGCGTCCGTGACTTTTGGTGTTTGAATTCTCATGTACCGATTGGTGGCAAGCAAGTCGTTTTGTCGGTCGGTCCGTGGCTGTCCCCTGGTTGGGTTGCAACGGATCAAGTGTAGTTGGGCTCACCACCTGTCTGACCTAAGTGAACGAGGGCACACCGACCTCCCTGGTGGCTTCTGAGTGCGGTTTTCTTTATTGTCCTTCTCACCGGTGTTTTATTGTCTGTTTGTAATTGTTGTGTGCATAGTTCCGCATAACCAGCGCGTACACAACTTCCCCACTAGAGCGCGCCCCGCTAAGCACAACAGCGCAGGCACAGTGCTCGTCCGTTTCCGCACTACAAGATGGCGCTGTCTTAGAGACGGGCAAAATTCTGCTTCCGCCGATCCGCGTATTAATATGTAACGCAGCCAAAGAGATTGCTGCTAACGTAGAACCTTTTCTCCTCGCGGATCACTCTCGCGCAGTGATACCTGGACGCGCGAGGTATTATAATGAGTGTACAGACCTTCAATTAGTCAGTCTGCCTTAGTCTTCATAAGTCTGCATTAGTCTGTAGTCAAGTTTCAGCCTGCACCTAGTAAGATTATCATATCTCTGTACATAGCCACGCAGAGAAATGTATAGACACTTTGTCAAGTATCAGAGATATGTGAGGAAAAGATTAACGTACCAAGACAAAAGGAACTTCAGACTGTAAGTTTTAAACAGCATCCATGCTTTTTATTATTTTAATAAATGTGTGTGAAAATTAATCAAGTTCTGTTTAAAGTTGGTTACCGTCAATCTGCTACTCTAAGCGTGCAAGTGGCATTTGTATAGTCTGACCTAACGGCAGAAGTAGACAAGCCACGATCAGACCACGAGACATATTGCTGACACTCGACTACTTCGTTAGAGCGACAAGTCACATAATCTGATGGTGTGTGTACCAAAGGTCTTACAGTACGCACACCACAGTAATCTATCATAGCCAGTGATTTTAAAAAAATGGTGGTCTTTACTGGATTTTATGTATTTTTGAGTTTTTGAGAATCAATTGTGGGCCATCAGCCACTTAAATCCTTAGTCTAGTAAAAATTGCGGCCTTCTGCCTTTGAAATGTTATGGTAATTTATTTCAAAATCTTGCATATTTTATTGTGGGCGTTCAGCCGTTTGTATTGCCTCTTGTTTATGTTCGTCAATTCACCCTTGCCGTGAGGCTCTCAGCCTCGCTGTGTGTATATGTATGTTAATTATTTTATTTGCCACTTTAATTGCATGTCGTTACCACTTGAGATTTAAGTTGTTGCTTTAAGATTCCTTGTTTGGAGGCCTTCAGCCGTGAAATAATTGCCTTTTGAAACTCATAGTTCTAAAGGTTCGGCTATGTGCCGTTTTGGTTTAAATGTGTTATTAAATTACAATAAATTACAATTTTACGTGAACCTGACCGACAATTAATTTAGACCTTTCCACAATCCTAATCACCTGTTGTGCCCAGCGGGTGTAGCGGGCGTTCAAGTATAAGGCCTGAAGTGGAAACATGCCAGGGTGTCCCTCAACCGAAATAGGTCTAGAAAATATATGTTTCTTTACTTATTTAGCGGCCCACGTACCTTTGTAGACACGGAAAAATGAAGCAAATAAAAAACTGTGTAACGTAGACTGAGAAGTTATCTGTACGTAGGTTAAGAAATAACAGCGTGCATTTTGACGCTGTTACATATTCTCTTGCTACTAGAGTAATCTCTTGCCATTGCTGGTTCGACAGTTGTGGCATGGTTTATCTAGGCGACATGTGTAAGCAGGCTGTGTAGGGTCTTGTATTGGTAACGCCACCGCCACATAGCGCTTTGTATGAAAATCACTGGCTGTGCAGTGTGCAGTCTCTGGCTGTGTGGCATTGTTGGATTTTGCTATTGTAGTGTTGGGCAGTTGGCTGTGGAAATCCACAACTACCGACTGCATTTTCTTTTACTGCTCAGACTTTGAGAAAAACACTGCAATTTTACTATGATGAACGATCAGCACTGTCTTTATGGTCTGTGAGAAAATTTTAGCTTTTGACCAACATTGTATCAATAAGTGTGTGTATTTGATTACTATGTTATTGCAATTGTGAAAAAAATTTTAACAAATATGTATTGGCTAGTGCCCAAAACAATTTGTAAAATTGTTTGTGGGGAGCATGGGGGCTATGTAAGTAGGCTGTTTAGGTTCTTATATTGGTAACGCCACTGCCACGTGGGGCTCGGTATGAAAATCACTTGCTGTGCAGTCTGTGGCTGGGTGGCATTGTTGGAATTTTTCTATTGTAGTGTTGGGCGGTTGGCTGTTAACAGCGCATAGCATTGCGCAGTTGGAGGTGAGCCGCCAGCAATGGTGGATGTGGGGAGAGAGATGCCGGAATTTTGAGAGTGGACGATCTAGACGTTTGTCCATCAGAAAGAGTAAATTTGTAATATTGGATATCATGGACTGGGATATATATTATGACTTTTGAACGCTATTAAAGGAAATACATTGTTTGTTCTCTATCAAAATCTTTCTTTTCCTAACTATCCCTATCAGTAGTTAGTGCCTTCCGTAGTTTGAATCTTTTATTTAGCTGGCAGTAGTGGCGCTCGCTGTATTACAGTAGTTCGAGTAACAACAGATTTTTGTGAGGTAAGTGATTTGTGAAACGTATAGGTTAATGTTAGTCAGGGCCATTCTCTTGTAGGGATTATTGAAAGTCAGATTGCGTTGCGCTAAAAACTATTGTGTGACAGTTTAAGCACAGTCGTGTATAATTGTTCTAAGGGGACGTTTCATATGGCGACCCTGCCAGGATACCTCACTGGAATATTGTGTTTCAATTTAAGCACAGTCATGTATAATTTTTCTAAGGGGACGTTTCAGCTGTTACACAGTCTCTTGCTACTAGAGTAAGCTTTTGCCATTGCTTGCTCGACAGTTGTGACACGTTTTATTTAGGCGAAAGCATCACTGGTGAAGACTGCGGCGGAGCTACCGCAGGCAGGGCTTACTTGAGTTTGCGGAAGTGCAGGTTGAAGGCGAGGAAGGCGACGGCGAGCGAGATGCCGACGACGGCGAGGCAGGCGACGCTGAGGAAGGCGGCCGGCTCGATGGTGACGACGCGCAACCGGAACTCGCGCCGCGCCACCGGCACCTGGCCGCCCTGCCACGCCAGCGCGCCGCAGCCGGGGCAGCCGAAGTCCAGCGTGCCCGTCGCAGGGTCGAACAGCGCCACCGTCACCACCTCGCCACCTGCCGCAGGAGAGCGCCTCACAACACTCGCTGCCAGCCCAGGGGCCGGGCGACGCAACACGTAATACAGGGTGAACAAGTGCTGTCGCTCCAGAATGAGATTTTCACTCTGCAGAGGAGTGTGCGCTGATGTGAAACTTCCTGGCAGATTAAAACTGTGTGCCGTACCGAGACTCGAACTCGGGACCTTTGCCTTTCGCGGGCAAGGGCTCTGCCATCTCAGATACCCAAGCACGACTAACGCCCCGTCCTCACAGCTTTACTTCTGCCACTACCTCGTCTCCTACCTTCCCAACTTTGCTTCTTTTAATCTGCCAGGAAGTTTCACATCAGCACACACTCCGCTGCAGAGTGAAAATTTCATTCTGGAAATATCCCCTAGGTTGTGGCTAAGCCATGTCTTCGCAATATCCTTTCTTTCCGGAAGGCAAAGGTCCCGAGCTCGAATCTTGGTCCAGCACACAGTTTTAATCTGCCAGGAAGCTCAGGAATGATGGACAAAGGATTAATGTATCAATTTTAGATGAGGGATCATGGACCGGAAACGACCCCGTCCTAACTTAGAAGTGAAACTCATTTTGGTACCGGTAGTGTGTAGGGTGCGCAACTCTCAGCGGGATTGTACGGGCGAAAATAAGGGAGAAATGTCTCGTACACCTGCCCTCTAAACTGCATACCTTAATAGCTTTGGGCTGTTGTTCATCTGCGACACTGTGGTACACATCTCTTCTGAAACTTCCTGGCAGATTAAAACTGAAAGGCGTTTTAATCTGCCAGGAAGTTTCATATCAGCGCACACTCCTCTGCAGAGTGAAAATCTCATTCTGGAAACATCCCCCGAGCTGTGGCTAAACCATACATGCCTCCGCAATAACCTATCTTTCAGGAGTGCTAGTTGTGCATGGTTCGCAGGAGAGCAACTGTGATGTTTGGAAAGCGGGAGACGAGGTACTGGCAGAAGTAAAGCTGTGAGGACGGGGCGTGAGTCGTGCTTGGGTAGCTCAGTTGGTAGAGCACTTGCCCGCGAAAGGCAAAGGTCCCGAGTTCGAGTCTCGGTCCGGCACACAGTTTTAGTCTGCCTGGAAGTTTACAAGTGTTGTCACTGCTCAAGGATGATGGACATGGGATAAATGTATCGATTTGAGATGAGGGACCATGGACCGGAAACGACGGAGTCCTAAGTTACAAGTGAAAGTTATCTTGGTACCGGTAGGGTGTAGGGTGGGCAACGCTCAGCGGGGTTGTGCGGGCGAAAATAAGGGAAAAATGTCTAGCACACCTGCACTCTAAACTGCATACCTTAATAGCTTTGGACTGTTGTTCATCTGCGACACTGTGAAACACATCTCTTCTACTGTAAGCCCTTTGTGAGCCGTGCTTGGCTTGTGTTCGTGCCACCTCATATTTAACACCCTGTTTTTAGCGTACTGCCGCCTCGTTATATCAATTTTTTATTACTGGTGTGTGGTAAGCGTACTGTAAGACCTTCAGTACAGAAACCATCAGATTATTTGACTTGTCGCTCTAACGAAGTAGACGAATGTCAGCAATATGTCTCGTGGTCTTATCGTGGCGTGTTTATCTTCTGCTGTTAGGTCAGACGATAGAAATGCCACTTGCACGCTTAGAGTAGCAGATTCACCGTAACCAACTTTAAAGAGAACTTGATTAATTTTCACATACATTTATTAAAATATAAACAAGCATAAAAATTACTTAACTTGGATCTGAATGCTATTTACAATTGACAGTCTGAAGTTCCTTTGCTATTGGTACGTTAATCTTATTCTAACATACAGGGTGTTACAAAAAGGTACGGCCAAACTTTCAGGAAACATTCCTCACACAGAAAGAAAGAAAATATGTGATGTGGACTTGTGTCCGGAAACGCTTACTTTCCATGACAGAGCTCATTTTATTACTTCTCTTCAAATCACATTAGTCATGGAATGGAAACACACAGCAACAGAACGCACCAGCGTGACTTCACTTTGTTACAGGAAATGTTCAAAATGTCCTCCGTTAACGAGGATACATGCATCCACCCTCCGTCGCATGGAATCCGTGATGCGCTGATGCAGGCCTGGAGAGTATCACAGCCGTTCACAATACGAGCACGAAGAGTCTCTACATTTGGTACCGGGGTTGCGTAGACAAGAGCTTTCAAATGTCCCCATAAATGAAAGTCAAGACGGTTGAGTGCAGGAGAGCGTGGAGGCCACGGAATTGGTCCGCCTCTACCAATCCATCGGTCACCGAATCTGTTGTTGAGAAGCGTACGAACACTTCGACTGAAATGTGCTCCATCGTGCATGAACCACATGTTGTGTCGTACTTGTAAAGGCCCATGTTCTAGCAGCACAGGCAGATCATCCCGTATGAAATCATGATAACGTGCTGCATTGAGCGTAGGTGGAAGAAACTAAAATGAGCTCTAATATGGAAACTAAGCGTTTCCGGACACATGCCCACATAACATGTTTTCTTTATTTGTGTGTGAGGAATGTTTCTTGAAAGTTTGGCCGTATCTTTTTGTAACACCCTGTTTAGGGTGTCTCAAAAGACCGTCTACATTTGATGTGTCAAAATGAAACAGGGGTTGAAGTACATCGATAAATTTATTATTTATTATTGAAATATACTTTTTCGGAATCTACTTCTTAAAAATAGTGTCATTTAACCCCTTAATCCCTGATTAAGTTTCTAGAGGAAACATAAAAATAAAAAATCGTGGTGCATTAGAGGTAGGTTCTTTCAGGCAATTTTCAGCAGTCGAGATATGATTCAAAAACTCATGACATTGAACTGCATTAACTGAATTTTATTAGTACTAATGGTTCAAATGGCTCTCAGCACTATAGGACTTAATATCTGAGATCATCAGTTCCCTGGAACTTAGAACTACGTAAACCTAACTAACCTAAGGAGATCACACACATTCATGTCCGAGGCAGGATTCGAACCTGCAACTTCAGGAGTCGCGCGGTTCCAGAGTGAAGCACCTACAACCGCTCGGCCACACTGGCTGGTTATTAGTACTAATGGTTTCGGACGTAAGCCATCATCTGGTATGAAAATCACTTAAACCATTTCATTTGTCATGAGTACTGAAACAAAAAGCATTGACATTGATTATTTTAAGCCAAATGAAACATTTAATAAGAAACTCATTCACAGGATTTCCAAGTGCAGCAGTCGTCCTATTCATATCGGATATGTCCTTGTCATCTCATATGACTAGGACAATTGCTGCACTTCTAAATTCTATGAATGATTTTTTATTACACGTTTCATGTGAAATAAAATATTCAATGCTTTCTGTTTCAATATTAATGACAAATTAAATGTTTTAAGTGATATTTTCATACCAAATTATGGTTTAGGGCTGAAACTGATAGTACTAATAAAAGACAGTTAATGCCGTTCAGTGTAATGAGATTTTCGAAAGCTTTAGAGGTACTCGAAATAGTCATTAGGGTGCAGCACTTGTCAGAAGCACTGGTAGCTCCAAGAAGAATCAGCATCTACCGGCAGCGGCATTCAAAAACAGTTAACCTTGCAGTTATTAGCGCAGCGCTGATATGATGCGAATTCGCGACACTCGGCATTAGGGGGTTACATGCAATCCAGCACAACTACGTCCCTCATTTAAACGATGAACAAAATTTTGCGTGACGGATCGGCGTGTAGATACTGGCATAGCCGCCACTTGTCTTCAGACATATTTTTCAATTGCTCCACAGAAGTCGGATTATCAGTCTAAAGTGTGATTTGACGCATCCCCATAACAAGAAATCCATGGGACTCAAATGTGAACTACATTGGGGCCAGTTTATGTCACCCCTGCTGGAAATCAATTTATCAGGGAAAATTTCACGATTGTGTGTGCTCTAGCTTCGTTGTGCTAAAACCACGTTCTTTCGTTATAACCATGTCAGTTTTACAGTTCAGGCACAAACTTGATATCGTCATCTAATGTACCAAATTCACTGTAACTGCACGACCGCTCTCGTCCTTATAAAACTACGGACTAATTGTTCCTCGAACCGACATAACCAATTATTCCTCGAACCGACATAACAACCCATACAGTAACTTTTGGCGAAAGTTTATATTGCTTCTTTTTAGATGTTGCACTCCAGTAGCGGCAATTTTAGCTATTGAGCTGACCACACAGGCGAAAATGAGACTCGTCAAAAAACAAGATGTTGTTAAAGAACTACAGCCTATCTCCGGCATCCTGAAGATCTAATTCTTGCACCAACGGGATTTTGTAATGGTGCAGTTTAAGTTGTTTCCGTAGAATTCGGTTCAGTCATGATCTATGCACATTTAAAGTACTTACAAATGGAGACGTTAGGATAATCACGAACAGGCCGATTTACACTCTCCACGGATTCGCCCGTTCTCGATTACCTTGATCGTCCAGATTTAGGTTTGGCCAACGGTTTACTCAACGCTTTGATTCATTTCCGGATAAGAGGAACACTTGGAGCATCATTTACATTATGCAGTCCACGATCACTGCAAAACTTCCTCCGTCGCACAGTCGCCGAATCATAAAGAAGGCGCGGTAGGCTCCCGAGAAGTGCTCCATATCGACTGAATTCCTGAAGGCCATGCATGCAATGAACATAACCCCTCCCCCTCTCTCCCACTCTCTTCAGATTTGATGCGCATGTGCATAGAGCTCTTCAAATATAAACTTGATTTCAAGACACCCTGTGGTAATACATGAAGTAGCATGGACCACAGAAACAAAAAGTCCAGTAAACTAGGGTTCTAAAGTGCATACTTTAAGTACTGTGGGACCCTCTTTCAATAAAAGAGATGTGTTTCATCCTGTCTTGTCCGAAGAGTGAGGTCCCATGTCAAAGTTGGTACCTCATGACGGAACCACAATTAAGGGCCAGCCGCTGTGGCCGAGCGATTCTAGGCGCTTCAGTCCGGAACCGCGCAACTGCTACGGTCGTAGGTTCGAATCCTGCATCGGGCATGGATGTGTGTGATGTCCTTAGGTTAGTTAGATTTAAGTAGTTTACGTTCTAGGGGACTGATGACCTCAGATGTTAAGTCCCGTAATGCTCAGATCCATTTCAACAATTAAGGACAGGCAGCACCGAGTGAGAGACATCGGCTTTGTCACGCCCCCAAGAAATTGCATATGCAGCCACAGCCGGAAGATTACTTAAGTAACAGCGCAGTCCCACTCACCCGTTCACTAATCATCGCCTACGAGGATACCATCGTCCTATTTCACATCCAGCAACGCGAGTCGCATTAGAAGGCAAAAATGTATATCGAAGATTATAGTCAACTGAACATTGAGATGAGACTATCATTCTGTATTATACCAAGTGTTTACTAACAGTGTTTAGAGACAGGAACAAATCCACATGTCGTTCCAGTGGACACGGATTCTTTTCCAGTTCAGTATTTCACATTGTTCATATTTTAATAAAGTTATTTAATATTTTGTGCGGGTTGTAGTATCCATTCGACCACGTCCACAAATAAATTTGGGTTTGCAAGAACCCACTACAGTGTCGAAGCGAATGTCCCAAGTGTTTTTCATCCGGTACTACGAAGATTCACAAGGTCCCTAGTTCTTTAGGCATGCATTTTAGAGCCCATATTTACTGTATATATTTGGTATACATTGTTTGGTATATATCTCCTGCTCCAGAGTTATGGAAACCAAAGATTTTTCAGTAGAGGAGATGTGTTTCATTGTATCGAAGATGAAAAAGTGTTCATAGCTAATAATGTGCGTATTTTAGAGCCTATGTTTAGCAGACATCTTTTTCTTGTTTTGGTGTATGTTATCAAATTCTAAAATACCGGTTCCCGTCAGATCAGCGAAGTTATGTACTGTCGGGCTGGGCTAGCACTTGGATGGGTGACCATCCGTACCAACAAGGGCTGCTGGAAAGCGGGCCGCACTCAGTCCTTGGGAGATAAACTGAGGAGCTACTTGACTGAGAAGTGGCGCCTGCGGTCTCTTTAAACTGACATACGGCCGGGAGAGCGGTGTGTTGACCACGTGCTCCTCCATATCCGCTAGGGCACGTGGTACTACGACTAAACACTTGCTTTCCTGTGCTACTCGCAAATAGAACGAGGGAAAAACTACTGTATGCCTTCGTATGAGCCCTAATTTATCGCATCTTCTCAGTCCTTACTTGCAACGTATTTTAGTAGATGTAGAATCGTCCTTTAGTCACCATAAAATGCCGGTTCTCCAATTTTCTGAATCGTGTTTCTCGAAAAGAACGTCTATATCGCTCCAGCGATTCCCATTTGAGTTCCCGCAGCATATCCATAACATCTGGGTGTTGTTAGAACCTACCAGTATCAAATCTAGCATCCGCCCTCTGAACTGGATCACAGACACTATAGCAGTACTCAAGAATAGGTCGCACTAGCGACCCATATGGAGCCTCCTTTACAGATGAACCCCCACTTTCCCAGAATTCTCCCAATAAACCTAAGTCTATTATTTGCCTTTCCTACCACAATCGTCACATGCTAGTTTGATTTCATATCGCTTTTCATCGTTATGTCCAGATATTTAAACGAGGTGACTATGTCACACTGTGTCTGAACATTGCAGGTTTGATCTTCCTACTCATCCGCATTAACATACATTTTTCCACATTTATGGCTGGCTGCCATTCATCATACCAACTAGAAATTTTGTCTAAGTTATTTGCATCTCCCTACAGTCATTCAATTTCGACACTTTGCCATATTACATACCATTACTCGGAAAACAGTCGAAGATTGCTGCCCACTCTGTCCGCCAACTTATTTATGTATATACAGAATAATAGCGGTGCTATCCCACTTCCCTGGGGCACTCCGGATGGTACCCTTGTCCCTAATGAACACATGCCTTCAAGAACAATATACTGGGTTCCATAACATAAGAAGTCTTCGAGCCACTCACATATCTGTGAATGTCATCCATATGCTCGTACCTTCTTTAACAACCTGTAGTTGGGAACGCGTCAAACGCTTTGTGGAAATCTAGAAATAAGAACCTGCCTTTCGTCCTTCATCCATAGTTCGCTGTATGTCACGTAAAAAAAGGGCAGTCTGAGTTTTGCATAAGCGATGCATCCTAAAACCATGCTGATTCGTGGACATAGGCATTTCGGTTTCAACCAAATTTATTATATTCGAACCGAGAATACATTCACGGATTCCGCAACAAACGGATATTAGGGACATTGGTCTGTAATTCTGCGGGTCCGTTCTTTTGCCCTTCTTATTGATAGAGTAATCTGCGATTTTTTCTAGTCGCTTGGCACTTTGCGCTGGGCAGGAGAAAGATATTTACGATAAATGCAAGCTAAGTACAGGACCAATGCTGTAGAGCATTCTTTGGGAAACCGAACTGAGATTCCATCCGGACCTGGTGACGTATTAGTTTTCTTCTCCTTCAGTTGTTTCTATACACCAGAGATGCTTATTACGATGTCGTCCATGGGTCGAACTTGTGTCTCCACAGCAGTCAGCCCAACGTGGTCCCTTGTTGACCTAAAGGCATTGTCAACTGCGGTTTCAAAGGGCGTGGGATCACAAAGAGTCCGCTGATCAGTGGAAACGTGTCGTCTGGTCTGGTGAAGCACGTTTCTTGTTACGTCATGTAGACGATCGCATGTGGGGGAACACATGCTTCAAACGTACACGGCGCAATGGACGCAGATCGTTGTAATACTAATACTATGGGGGACGGCACTTGGTATTCCTTGAAACTAGCTTTAACAGCTGTGGACTACGGGAACATTGTTGCGGACTACCTGTACCCCTTCTTGGTTGATGTTTCACCCAAATATGATGTCGTCTTCCAGCAGGATAACTGTCTGTATCAAAAGACCAGAGTCATGGTTCATTGGTTTGATGAGCAAGATAATGAACTTTCACGTTGATATCTTGACTAAAATTTCACCTGATATGAACCCGATGGATCACATGGACGCCATCGGGTTTCAACACCACCTCCGCAAACCACCGACCAGTATTTACGGGATGTTTGATCGAGCATAGACATCTAGTGCCTGTTGCAGGTTAGTTATAATTAAACGTTTGCTACTTGAGATGGCATCCATCAAAAACTAATGATACCAGGACACTGAACCTTTTTGAAAACGTTTTTAAGGACATTCGGAAGGGAAACAACGTATAAACCATTGAAGGAAACACATTTCAGTTTCCACATGACAAGGGACCATTTGTTAATTGCGCGCCAAGTTTTCGTTCTGTGTTATAAATGTTGTTCAACATGACTGCCATCTGCATCCGCGACAGCCTGGAACCACAATAGAGACACCATTTCACAATTGTTGGTGAGGTATATCATTTGCTGACGTCACATGCTCAACATTTCTCATACGGTTTTGGAGTGTGTCCCGACATTTGCGAGTGCATGTGTCTCATATGAAATTACTTGTCTCAGCGTCATCTACGCCGCTTCGGAGGTTCTTCAGCGTTAGTAACAATCAGCTTGTGTACTTAATAGTGCGTTATTCTCGTTGAAATGTTTCCTTTCTAAGCGGTACGCTGTGTAAGTAGCATATCAGTGCCCTATAAGCTGCCATTTGGTACTTCATAGGAAGATTAGAGGGTTGATGGATAAGCATCCTAGTAGTAGTAGACGACTTCGGGAAAATATGAGAAGGGGAAGTAGCTCCTTCTAAAGTTATACGTAGGTACTAGCACGGTAAGGAATTATCCGCACTAAGTTCCACTGAAAGTTAAATTTCATCCCACAGGGAGTTCAGACGCTACCCCACAGTCCATGTGTCACTGCCGTACAATGCTGTGCTAGAAACATACATTCTCAGAAATTTATTCTTCGGATTGAGGTCTATGTATGATACCAGTAGACTTCTCTTGACCTGGAAAGTCCTTTTTGCGAGTGCTAGACCGATTCTTATGTCCTCCTTGCTCCTTCCGTCATGGATTATTTTGCTCCGTTGTTTGGCGCTCTATGTAGCAGAAATACATCATCTACGTATCGACAATACAAATTAACCCTCTCACTGTGCTCTGGGGATTGGTGAACATATTGATGCTCGAAGTTAGTCATGTATACACTGGAAGGTCAGTAAGAGGGGCACCTCTTGCAAGCCCAATCTCTTGGAAGACGGGTTTATTACGTTGCTGTATGACAAGGTAATATGCAGTAATGAGATTTGCTAATTAAAATCAATTCTACTCTAGAAAACTGCATTTGAAATTAATAACAACTAAAATGATTAGGAGTACCAGCCGCAGGAATGTAATCACCCTACGTCAATTAGAAGTCAATGGCTCAGTTTTAAAGTGAATGTACTTGCTTAAAGATGAGATTTTGAGATGAGAGTGGTAAATAGTCACCAGTTAAGTAGTTTGTTACAAAGTTAAAACATTACACTACCGAAAGTGAAGTAACAGAGTTTTTCACTTGAAAACTATCTTTCAAAATCAACTGCGAAACGGTGTGCCGTGAAACACCATGTGAAAAGTTTTTTTTTTCCATAAGTAACGTAATATCTTACAAGTTGTCTCCAGAAACATACTCAACCTACTCTAATTTTTATATTCGAATGTTTTAACACCAGCAAAACAGGATTAGTAATTTCCATTAATCTATCTCGTGCTCCAAGGTAACACCGCTAGAAACGGTCGAAGAAGATTAGAATTTCGTCGGACACCGTGCGACGTCGGAAAATTTAGCCGATAAAGTCGGTTGCGCTCATATTATTTATTTATTTTTTCTTTAGTCATCATAGTCCTGACTCATCAGGCTCGCCACGAATTCCCCTACTGTGCCAACGTCTTCCCCTTATACTAGCACCTGCAAACATACGACCACAATTATACGCTGGATGTAGTAAAATCACTGTCTTCCTCTAAGTTTTTACTCCCTGCAGCTTCCTCTAGTACCACTGACGTTATTCCCTGATGTCTTGTCAATGCTTTCCTCTGCGATTCTGTGTAGGACCTCCTCATTCTTTACCTCATCAGTTTACCTTATCTTCAACATGCGTCTGTAGCCCCACATCTCAAATGTTTTGATTCTCTTCTATTCAGGTTTTCCCACAGTCAATGCTTCACTGCCGTTCAATGCTGTGCTAGATACGGACATTCTCAGATATTTACTCCTCAGATTATGGTCTATGTCTGATACCAGTGGACTTCTCTTGATCTGGAATGCCCTTTTTATGTCCTCCTTGCTCCGTCCGCCATGGGTTATTTTGCTCCGTAGATCGCAGAATTCCTTAACTTCATCTACCTTATGACCATCAATCCTGATGGTAAGTTTCTCACAGTTCTCACTTTTGCTACTTCTCATTACTTTCGCCTTTCTCCTATTTATTCTCTGATCATATTCTGTAGGTCATTAGACTGTTCATTTCGTTCAGCATATCACTGAAGACATAAATGTCATCGGCGAATCTTATCGCTGATATCCTTCCATCTTGAATTTTAATTCTACTCCTGAAGCTCTCCTTTATTTCCAACACTGCTTATTCGCTGTATAAATTGAGCAATAGGGACGAAAGACTACATCTCTCTCTTACACCCCTTTTAATCCGAGTACTTCATTCTTCGTCTTCCACTCTAACTACTCGCTGTTGGTTCTTGTACAAGTTGTATATTACCGTTCTGTCCCTATAACTTAACCCTATTTTCCTCAGAATTATGAATATCTTACACCATTATCAACCGTAACGTCAGAACTACCCCTCTGGTGGCTTTACTGTTTCAAAGGCCAA
This sequence comes from Schistocerca gregaria, assembly GCF_023897955.1. Lineage (NCBI taxonomy): Eukaryota > Metazoa > Arthropoda > Insecta > Orthoptera > Acrididae > Schistocerca > Schistocerca gregaria. The sequence continues at coordinate 501,930,571 of NC_064925.1, read as the reverse complement.
ACTGTTCGTCATCTAACACATCCTCAATTTTCTTTTCTATTCTGCTGTATATTTTTCTCGTCAGCAAGTAGGATGCATGAGCTGTTAAGCTGATTGTGCGATAATTGTCACACTTGTTAACTCTTGCAGTCTTCGGAAATGTGTGGATGATATTTTTCTGAAAGTCAAGTAGTACATCGCCAGACTCACGCATTCTACACACCAACGTGAATGGTGGTTTTGTTGCCACTTCCCCCAATGATTTTAGAAATTCTGGCGGAAAGTGGCCTATGCCTTCTGTCTCATTTGATCTTAAGTCCTCTAAAACTCTGCCATACTGATTTGTAAAACGTAGCAGCCTTATAACGACGTTGCTCGTCAATGTTTCGGCGTTCGTATGACGGCAGTCTCAGGCTGACCATCCGTGAAGTCTATGTCATGATCAGTTCCTGTCATCGTGAGATCGAAAAGATGAGCTAGAGATTAACCCACTTTGGCATATGGTGAATTAAGAATAGGCTTCCGAAAGTGTTGTGTTTCTAACATTTTTGTACAGAGTCCTGACATTAAATTTACTGTTACTGAAAAAGCTATTACTAGGCTGCCCATAAACTATAAATATTCCAGTTTATGCGAGGCGTGTTTTTTAATGAGTAACAAACAGGTACAAAACAGGTACACTTTTCCTAGCTATTTTACTTTTACGTGAAAGGCTGTACATTAACCTACTTTTCTACATACTTCTCACCAATCTTAATGCACATATCGTGTCGTACAGCCAGCTTTGAATACAATCCTCTTGCAAATCTACAGCTTGAGCATAATTTCCGACAATTTAAACGTTCAGTAGCAATTGAATAAGCACGCTTCTTGACACCTGAGGAAACTCATCACACAAAGTCGAAATCGTAAAGAATCTGTTCTCTCTCATTTTTTCATCAACTTTCTGCACCAGATCATCATTAATGACTGAAAATAGCCCACTTCGTTCCTCTTCATGCACATTCATAAATCACATTTTAAAGCTCTCACCCATTTCGGTACCATCTCATCGATCAGAAGTGTCAAGGAATGTGCTTTATGCAATTTTTACAGAACCTTTAAATTATCTAAAGTTGTACTCAGGCAGCAGATTCCTACGTGGATGTTATTCAAAGCTGGTTGTACGGTACGATATGTGGCTTAATATTGGCGGGAGTTTTGCAGAAAAGTAGAATAAAGTGCAGGTTTTCATGTAAAAAGCCTACTTGTTTTGTTTTCATTTCAAAACGATATTTCCTTCAAACACACGCCTCGTATTTCAGCAGCTCATGTCAACGCCGTGAACACGATATCAGTCAAATTATATGTGAATTCCACATAACAACCGGCCATTGTAAGTCGTTTATGATGGTTTCCAGCAACAGTACTTCCCGTCGTTCCATTTGTGCACCACTCCTGTGTGTTATTACATAAGTTATCGTCCTAAAGACAGTATCTATTTCGCAAAGACGGTAGTTTCGGCACGTGATGGAGGTAACAAAACGCAGTCCTACATAAAACCGCTCTTTGGAATGATCGAGAGATGCGCTTGCCACGTTTATGACAATATGAAACCCACGAACGCTCTCGATACACTTCGATACATAACAGTGCCCTATGTATAAAAAACTATTTCGTAATAGTATTTATTCGTCATCCTGAATAATTAAGTTACTGTCATTTATAACTTTCACTATTCAGAGTTTCGCTGTTGTAATTACTCGTTCAAAACTTCCTGGCAGATTAAAACTCGGACATGGGCCCTTTGCCTTTCGAGGGCAAGTGCCCTACCAACTGAGCTACCCGAGCATGACTCATAACCCTTCCTCACAGCTTTCCTTTCGCCAGTACCTTATCTCTCAGGTTTGAATTCCAGCCAGGCACACAGTTTTAATCTGCGACGAAGTTTTATATCAGTGCACAGTTCGCTGCTGAAAGCAAATTCAATTTGGAAACAATTAATCGCTGTTTCGTTCCCACGCCTGCCTTGGCAGTGAGTCTGAGAAATAACTAAAATGAGTAAGAAATGTTATGAATCTACAGAGCAATGGAAAACAGAGCAGCTGAAATGAACGATACAAAAACTGAAAACTACAATTAGAATATGTTTCGTGCTTCTTTTTTAGTTTAATATATTCTTCCTGGAATGCGACAGAAACTATTGAATTATCAAGAACGGAGATAGCAATACAGTAACTGGTGCAGAATTAAAGTGTAGCTGAAAAATCGTGGGACGTAAAACCTGAGAACCAATATACACTCCTGGAAGTTGAAATAAGAACACCGTGAATTCGTTGTCCCAGGAAGGGGAAACTTTATTGACACATTCCTGGGGTCAGATACATCACCTGATTACACTCACAGAACCACAGGCACATAGACACAGGCAACAGAGCATGCACAATGTCGGCACTAGTACAGTGTATATCCACCTTTCGCAGCAATGCAGGCTGCTATTCTTCCATGGAGACGATCGTAGAGATGCTGGATGTAGTCCTGTGGAACGGATTGCCATGCCATTTCCACCTGGCGCCTCAGTTGGACCAGCGTTCGTGCTGGACGTGCAGACCGCGTGAGACGACGCTTCATCCAGTCCCAAACATGCTCAATGGGGGACAGATCAGGAGATCTGGCTGGCCAGGGCAGTTGACTTACACCTTCTAGAGCACGTTGGGTGGCACGGGATACATGCGGACGTGCATTGTCCTGTTGGAACAGCAAGTTCCCGGTCTAGGAATGGTAGAACGATGGGTTCGATGACGGTTTGTATGTACCGTGCACTATTCAGTGTCCCCTCGACGATCACCAGAGGTGTACGGCCAGTGTAGGAGATCGCTCCCCACACCATGATGCCGGGTGTTGGCCCTGTGTGCCTCGGTCGTATGCAGTCCTGATTGTGGCGCTCACCTGCACGGCGCCAAACACGCATACGACCATCATTGGCACCAAGGCAGAAGCGACTCTCATCGCTGAAGACGACACGTCTCCATTCGTCCCTCCATTCACGCCTGTCGCGACACCACTGGAGGCGGGCTGCACGATGTTGGGGCGTGAGCGGAAGACGGCCTAACGGTGTGCGGGACCGTAGCCCAGCTTCATGGAGACGGTTGCGAATGGTCCTGGCCGATACCCCAGGAGCAACAGTGTCCCTAATTTGCTGGGAAGTGGCGGTGCGGTCCCCTACGGCACTGCGTAGGATCCTACGGTCTTGGCGTGCATCCGTGCGTCGTTGTGGTCCGGTCCCAGGTCGATGGGCACGTGCCCCTTCCGCCGACCACTGGCGACAACATCGTTGTACTGCGGAGACCTCACGCCCCACGTGTTGAGCAATTCGGCGGTGCGTCCACCCGGCCTCCCGCATGCCCACTATACGCCCTCGCTCAAAGTCCGTCAGCTGCACATACGGTTCGCGTCCACGCTTTCGCTCCATGCTACCAGTGTTAAAGACTGCGATGGAGCTCCGTATGCCACGGCAAACTGCCTGACACTGACGGCGGCGGTGCACAAATGCTGCGCAGCTAGCGCCATTCGACGGTCAACACCGCGGTTCCTGGTGTGTCCGCTGTGCCGTGCGTGTGATCATTGCTTGTACAGCCCTCTCGCAGTGTCCGGAGCAAGTATGGTGGGTCTGACACACCGGTGTCAATGTGTTCTTTTTTCCATTTCCAGGAGTGTATTATAGCATGGGATGAAGATAACATTATTGCAAACAGCTAAGTATTACTGTACTGCATGAAAATAACTTTACAAACAGCGGTGAAGGTCGTTAGGTCAACGGATACACAACCTATCGAGTCTAGGCGCTAATGAAGAAGAAAAATATTCAAAATATTCTGGTTCAAAAATGGCTCTGAGCACTGTGAGACTTAATTTCTGAGGTCATCAGTCCCCTAGAACTTAGAACTACTTAAACTTAACTAACCTAAGGACATCACGCACATCCATGCCAGAGGCAGAATGCGAACCTACGACCGTAGCGGACGCGCGTTTCCAGACTGTAGCGTCTAGAACCGCGCGGCCAGCCCGGCCGGCAAATATTCTGGAACGAGCATGTTTACAGAAAGCGAACTCGCAGAGTACCGAATGTAACGTAATAACATCCCGATTAGGAGACCGAGTTAAACTGTAGCTCCTCCTGTAGCTGCCCGTATAAGTCAGTTCAAAGGTCGTAGGAAGGCAACGGCATACCACCTCTGACAAGATCATACCTAGTAAAGCAATGTGGTGTTCAAAACCACCTCAGAGTTGATGACAGTTTACCTTTTTTAATGTAAGAGCCATTAAGCAAAAGGAGTACTAGCGAATCTCAAAAGAGATGAAGATAATGGGAGCCAGAACAGCTGAGTGTGGGTATTGTATTCTGTTTTATAGCGCGTTTAAATTTTTAACATTTATTTATTTGGGTTTTATTCTGTGACGTGCATACCTACCTAAACCTAGTGAATTCCTATGTCTATTTGCCGGAAATGAGGCAGACACGTAAAATGAGCTTAACTCACTGTTGCTTCTCGGAAAAGTCTAAAATATAGTGGGGGATCAAAAGTTTTGTGTTTGAGGATGTTGCTGCAGCGTATATGCAACGTAGCGCGACTCCTGTACGGGTTTGTTAGCACCGACATGTAGGCAAGGGATTAGTGTGAGACTCGTGTCTTTCTGGCGTGCGTGTGGTGAATGCGGAAACGTGAACTATGGCGATGTTACTACCAAATATGTCCAAAGAGAACTAACATGCAGTTACTCCTTTCTTTGCCGCCGATGGACAAACACCTGCTGACAACCATCAGAGAATCAAGAATGTGTATGGGGCACCATGTCTGTCGAAAATCACAGTTGTGGAACGGTGCATCAAGTTCTGTGCTGGATACTGTTGCTTAGTGAAAACGCACGTCCTCATGTCGCAAATGCTATAACGCGAAAGCTATGCCAACTGTAGGGGGACACGAGGACTGCCCTATAGGCCTGAGACCCCCCCCCCCTCCCTACCCCCCCCCCCCACCCCCCCGAGTATCACACCTTCAGACCTTCAGTCCCTTGAAAGCGGCCTTGAAGGGTCGACGATTTCTGTCGGAGGATGATGTGTATCAGGGAGTTACGGCCTTCTTCACGCAGCAGGAGACAGTGTTTTACCAGTTATCTTCAACTTGGTGCGTTGCAGGCATTATTGCCTCAATGCTCACGGCGATTTCCCTGATCGGCATACCGATTCTGGACTGCGGCCTTCGAGCGCAAAGTTGCCCTCTATACGGCTCGAATTTCGAAACACCGGTACATACAAAATCATAATAAACAGTCGTTATCAGCGCTGCTACTTTACCTTGTACCTGGTAGAACGCTGAGATGCCGACGCGGTCGGCGCCGCTGAACGACACTGGACCCTGCAACAAAATAACGACGCATCAGCGTAAGAGCTTGTCGAGCAACTAGCTTAGCAATAAGCCGCAGTAAGCACTGTGTCAGCCCTATGGCAAGCGTGAACAATGCAAATCTACACATCAGATGAATTCGCAATTGCGAACAATAACGTCCATCGGCTGTAGAATGGAATGACGACAATGAAAATGTGTGCTGGACCGGGACTCTAACTCGGATTTGCCGCTTATCGCGAGCGGTCGCCTTAGCATTTTTAATTTATTTTTTATTTTTTATTCTGTTTATTTATTAATTTTTATTATTATTTTAGTCTATGTCCCAGAGTTCCAGGAGTCGCTAGCGCCTTCCGATTGGCGCAACATACAAACGTGGCTTCTCGAAATTTTAATGGAAATTCCGTTTGTAGTGCGTTCACAACATCATGTCCACAAAAAGCATCAGCATCACATGGCTTGGACGCTCCAGCGAGAAGGCGGGTCATGAAAGGCGCTCCGTAGAAAATTGGAAAATAACTGCTTGTATCTGAGGTTGCGAACAAGTGCACAGCGTCGATCGTTAAGGTACATCCAATAAGCTAGTTCTAATTTCTCATAGGGGCCAAAAAGGCAGCGGACCGTATGACCGTGTATCCAATTCACAGCGTTAGTTTTTGTTGCGGGGTAATCAATTACATCCGGGAATAAAAGCGTCAGGAAAGTGATCTGAGCAGGTGTCTGTCGAGTAAGGAAAGCCAAGATACGCTGCATGGGCCTCCAGACGTCAGACGACGGACCACATGAGAATCGATGAGCGTCTGTGTCCTCCACACCACAGTGAACACAGTGTCAGCGAGGTAGATGCGGTGCAAACGAAACTAGTTGACCTGTTTGCCACTGGCGGTGCTATACCAGGTGGACTGAGCGCTTGTGTCTAGATAACCAGCATGGACAGCTTTCCACACACGACGCCATATGACCTGCGGAAACTTGGGTTCGATAGGGTTGGAGGTTCGACCCATTTGCAATGTGTCATTTACAGCCTTTGCCTGGACTATACGTGGAAGGAGTAGGGAAGGCAGGACGTAACTTAATTCAAGAAAGAAGTACCGAAAGTGATAAAAGAGGGGTGGAATGTCTGACACCGTGACTGGGGCTGACATGGAGACTGTCGCGCATTCATGCAAAAGCAGTCCGGTAAGGCTCGACGGGCAGCGACGCCAGACTTAGAGTTGGGAGCTAACAAAAAGTGCCGTAACTCTGTCTGGCACATGGAATAAGCATACTCCACCACGCTCCCGTGGGAGGGCAAGGGAGGAGTGTTGAACATTAAATAACATCCCGATACAGACAAAAGATCCCATTGCCATCAACAAACGACGCGCGAGGGCAATCGGAACCGGGAGCACTTGTGCCACATGGTGGATGCGTGAGGCGTGGTAAACATTCACGTATTGCGCACGCTGTACAATGTCGAGGGATCCAAGCCGGTGGTCCACAAGGCCAGCCCTGATCGTTTGGAGGAGACCTATACTGTTGGTTGCTGCTGAACGACGGAGGTCATCCATAAAATCAATTCCCAAACAGTGGATGCTGGTGGCCACACTTAGAGGAGCGACATATCTCTCAGGTAAACCCTCACCAATGAGCAGAACCTTCGATTTGGAAATGTTAAGAGAGCTGCCCGATGCCTCCCCATGCAAGAGCCGCGCGAACATCGTCTTCACTGCGGAAGTAGAGGACTAGATCGTCCGCATAGGTTGTACAACAGAACTGGTGCCCATGCAAAGTCATGCCCACCAGGCGTTGGCGAAGCCCCTGGAGTATGGGCTCTAATGACAAAGCATACAATACCATGGAAAGTGGGCAACCCTGACGAACAGAGCGCTCGATCGCTAGAGGCGCAGTGATGCGACCATTACAGAGTATTCTTGAAGTCGCCCCACTGAAGAGCCGCATTGTCAATGTTACTATACGATCCAGAAACCCATGTGTTGGAGGACCGATTCCATAAAGGTATGTTCGGCACGGTCCGATGACTGACTGAAGTCTAGCGATGCTAATGCGCCAGGTAAATGTTGTGACCGCGCGAGCGCGATCATTTCCCTGTAACGGCAAAGTGCTGTATGGATCTTGTAGTCACCACCCAACGAAGTCTAATCAAGGGAGATGATGTATCTACCTGCCTTCTTGAATCATGAGGCCAACAAAAGGGTAAAAAGTGTGACTGTTGAGTATAGTGAGGGGCCGGTAATCACAGATACGTGATCGCCCATGTGGCTTAGGGACCAGGATGATGACCCCATCAAGGAAGGTGGCTGGGATCATCGTGGTGGGTGACGTCAGTTCACGACAGATGGACGTCCAAGTAGGTACAAAAATATAACTAAAACACTTGTAAAATTCGAGGGGGAGGCCGTCAAGTCAAGGGGACTTGTTGGCAGCTCCCACCTTGATAGCATCTAGGTCTACATCGGAGGTCACTTTGTTCTTGAAGTTCTTGACCCACATCCTCTGGCATGGTTTTGACAGTAAGTGCTGCCAACTTCTCATTTAAAGTTGAGGGATGTGGGACGGCAGCATACAGCAGGCTAAAATGAAAATACAAAGCGTGATCAATGGCGCATTGCGTAATGTATCCGCATCGGTGAGGTCGTGGATGAGAGCTCGAAGACGACTTTGGCGTTCTGTGAGGTACATCGACGGCGTTTCGTGAGACATATGCTCACGCGTGCAGGATCTGACAAGGGCCCCTTCCAAGCGTCGTCGCATGAGTGAAGTGATCTGCGCTTTAGCACTATCGTCTGACGCACAGGAGAGAATGCCATCGAAGTGCAGTAACGAAGCACCGCATAATCAAAGTCCAAGTTGCTCACTTGCCAAGCTTTGAAGCCTTTGTCATATCCCATCAGTGCCCTACGTTGGCTGGTTTCGCGCATGATAGCCACCAGGATAAGGTGTATGAGTATGCTGGGCGACGACGACGACAGAGACCCCCCTTATCCTCAACGATCCGTCGGCAATCACGGACAGTCAGATGGGAAACGTTGAACTTCCACAGGCCGCGGCTGTGCCACACCTGTTGGCGGGCGAGGACGATATCGCAGATGTAGGCATCGTGGTCAGAGAAAGCCAGAGGCTATACTTCGGCATGTCGAGTGTTGGCAGCAAGGGAACGTGTGAGGTATATACGGTCGAGGTGACTGGACGAATGCGCTGTGTAGTTTGTGAAACCTTTGTGAACCTTTGTCCATCTGTCTACAGAGAGGGCTGCACAAGGGGAATGACGTGGAGGACGCAGGGATATCACTGTCTTGTATCCTATCTACAGCCTGTGATGCCACTTGAAGAAGTGTGTCGTCGGATGGCGTTTGACTTCTCTTCTTCCGTTTCCGGAGCGACCGATGCTTTCGGAGGAGCTGTTCTGTATCAGAAAGTGGACGTTCAATGCCCGAGGTCACGCCCGTCTGAAGGAAAGCAGAAGTAGGCGCCACACTCACATCGGTGTCCATCGCAGCGGACGGACTGGTCATAGAGTTCTGGAGAGTTTGTGGTGTACTAGCCATCGAAGGAGTCGGTGCAGGTGAGGCGGTGGCAGCACCGTCATTTCCAGTGGGGAGTTCTGGTGGGAGGACAGGCGCTTCCTGAAGTGACGCATTGGGGCTGCATATGGCTGTGGCGTAGCTGTCTGGTACAGAAGTCACCGTCGCTTTGGGAGATATGTCACTGTTCGGGACCTGGAGCAAATGGCGGCCGAGACAGTCTGACCGAACATGGCCCTCTTGTCCGCAACCAGCACACGTCCGCGGCTGGCCATCGTACATGATGATGGCTCGCACGCCACCTATCAGCATATAGGATAGTACACGTTTGGAGAGTTCTCTTTTGATTTGGCGGACACCATTCAGTACATGGAATGTCGTGAACGTCTGCCATTTCTCTGCGATGTGCCCCACAACACTGCCGTAGGTCGGAAAGCTTCGCGACCACGCCTTGCGACACTTTGAAGGGGAGCTCAAAGACCCGAATTGTTCGGAGATCGAAACCAGAGTGATATACCGCTACCTCTCCAATATGCCCATCAAAATGCTTGAGCTTGTGTCCGTGTGTGTGTTGCCGAACTATCTCAGCACATGCTTCCTCCTTCGTCACCTTAATACACTCCTGGAAATGGAAAAAAGAACACATTGACACCGGTGTGTCAGACCCACCATACTTGCTCCGGACACTGCGAGAGGGCTGTACAAGCAATGATCACACGCACGGCACAGCGGACACACCAGGAACCGTGGTGTTGGCCGTCGAATGGCGCTAGCTGCGCAGCATTTGTGCACCGCCGCCGTCAGTGTCAGCCAGTTTGCCGTGGCATACGGAACTCCATCGCAGTCTTTAACACTGGTAGCATGCCGCGACAGCGTGGACGTGAACCGTATGTGCAGTTGACGGACTTTGAGCGAGGGCGTATAGTGGGCATGCGGGAGGCCGGGTGGAAGTACCGCCGAATTGCTCAACACGTGGGGCGTGAGGTCTCCACAGTACATCGATGTTTTTCCAGTGGTCGGCGGAAGATGCACGTGCCCGTCGACCTGGGACCGGACCGCAGCGACGCACGGATGCACGCCAAGACCGTAGGATCCTACGCAGTGCCGTAGGGGACCGCACCGCCACTTCCCAGCAAATTAGGGACACTGTTGCTCCTGGGGTATCGGCGAGGACCATTCGCAACCGTCTCCATGAAGCTGGGCTACGGTCCCGCACACCGTTAGGCCGTCTTCCGCTCACGCCCCAACATCGTGCAGCCCGCCTCCAGTGGTGTCGCGACAGTAGTAAATGGAGGGACGAATGTAGACGTGTCGTCTTCAGCGATGAGAGTCGCTTCTGCCTTGGTGCCAATGATGGTCGTATGCGTGTTTGGCGCCGTGCAGGTGAGCGCCACAATCAGGACTGCATACGACCGAGGCACACAGGGCCAACACCCGGCATCATGGTGTGGGGAGCGATCTCCGACACTGGCCGTACACCTCTGGTGATCGTCGATGGGACACTGAATAGTGCACGGTACATCCAAACCGTCATTGAACCCATCGTTCTACCATTCCTAGACCGGCAAGGGAACTTGCTGTTCCAACAGGACAATGCACGTCCGCATGTATCCCGTGCCACCCAACGTGCTCTAGAAGGTGTAAGTCAAGTACCCTGGCCAGCAAGATCTCCGGATCTGTCCCCCATTGAGCATGTTTGGGACTGGATGAAGCGTCGTCTCACGCGGTCTGCACGTCCAGCACGAACGCTGGTCCAACTGAGGCGCCAGGTGGAAATGGCATGGCAAGCCGTTCCACAGGTCTACATCCAGCATCTCTACGATCGTCTCCATGCGGAGAATAGCAGCCTGCATTGCTGCGAAAGGTGGATATACACTGTACTAGTGCCGACATTGTGCATGCTCTGTTGCCTGTGTCTATGTGCCTGTGGTTCTGTCAGTGTGATCATATGATGTATCTGACCCCAGGAATGTGTCAATAAAGTTTCCCCTTCCTGGGACAATGAATTCACGGTGTTCTTATTTGAATTTCCAGGAGTGTATAAGCAGGACTGCCAGTGATTGAGAAGTGATTACCTATCACTTCCTGGAGGTCCAGACGTAGCTCTTCGCCAATGAATTGTTCAATTTCATGAGCGCGTGGTCGTGCACGTTCAGACTGGAACGTTACTTTAAGTGTCGCTCTGCGGTGTGCTGTCCGGGGCACGAAGTCGGTCCGGACGCGACCAGGGCCGAAAGCCGGCGGTCCATCTGGCTATCCGTGCACGACTCACGGGCAGACCCAGTCTTCCATATGTCGTCAACCATACGCCTAAAATCTATAATTGCATACCCATTATGTGTATTCCCGTACAGATCAGACGTTGCCCTTGAAAGTCGTATGCCAGGTATCGGCAGATAAATGCGATACTCCAGTTCCTGTGTTATTCTGATGATTGTCGTCATTCCATTCTACAGCCGACGGTCGTCATTATTCGCGGTTGCGATTTCATCTGACGTGTTTCGTAACGGCTGTGGTTGCCACAGTGCATTCTCATCAGAATAACACAGGCACTGCAATATGGTACGAAAATCTACGGATACCAGAAAATTATTTTGTCGGCAGTTACGTTAGATTTTCAGTTGCCTATCACTCGTTCATATCACCCATTCGTACACCTGAAAGTCATCCGCTGTCAGACACATTTGATGCCTTGTATTCAAGAGAACATCGGTCGGCACTTGGGTGTCTCAAGGAATCTGAACACACATCCCCGTCTACTAGGGTAGCTCATCGTTCAGTCAAGACTGCGAGTGCGCAGAACTTTGACACGAGCTGAACAACAGAAAAGTTTGCCAGCAGAATCAGTGTGATCGCATGATCAGCGGACAACTGACACACTCCAGATGAAAGTTTGATTCTACAACGGAGTGAGTATGTGCTGATCTGAAACTTCTTGGCGGATTAAAGCTGTTCGCTGGCACGAGACTCGAACCACGGGTGCGTAACTGCATTAATGCTGTCACTTTGCTTCTCGCTGGCTAGGCCTAGTGATGATGGAACAAGACAATCCCACTGTGTCTTAAAGACGCAATTTCATCTGCAACGTCGCTGCTCGCTAAGGTGATCGCCAGGCGCTTATAAAAAGCTCATTTGTGTTTCGCGCCGCGATCATTGCCCCATTTCATGAAACTTGAACAGTGATTCGATACTTCAACGTCACTCCAGCAGCGCCGTCTGTCACTGTGCTTACTATGTGCAGCGTAATTATTCCTGGTGAGCATCGAGCAGCAAGATTATAGTGTAAAGGTGGCGAGGCAACAAGGCCACGTGGTGCATTGAGCCAGCAGAAAGGCGGCAGTGTTAGCGTATCCTAAAGTGTAGGCAAAAACAACTGGCGTTCTGTGGATCGGAGCGTGGAATGTCAGATCCCTTAATCGGGAAGGAAGGTTAGAAAATTTAGAAAGGGAAATGGTCAGATTAAAGTTAGATATAGTGGGAATTAGTGAAGTTCGGTGACAGGAGGAAAAAGACTTCTGTTCAGGTGTATGCAGGGTTATAAATACAAAATCAAATAGGGGTAATGCAGGAGTAGGTTTCATAATGAATAAAAAAAATAAGAGCGTGGGTAAGCTACTACGAACAGCATAGTGAACGCATCATTGTAGCCAAGACAGACACAAAGCCCACGCCTACCATAGTAGTACAAGTTTATATGCCAACTAGCTCTGCAGATGAAGAAGAAATTGATGAAATGTATGACGAGATAAAAGAAATTATTCAGATAGTGAAGGCAGACGAAAATTTAAGAGTCATGGGGAACTGGAATTCGGTAGTAGGAAAAGCAAGAGAAGGAAATGTAATAGGTGAACATGGAATTGGGGTAAGGAATGAAAGAGGAAACTCGCTGGTAGAATTTTGCACAGAGCACAACTTAATTATAGCTAACACTTGGTTTAAGAATTATGAAAGAAGCTTGTATAAGTGGAAGAGGCCTGGAGACAGTGGAAGGTTTCAGATAGATTATATAATGGTAGGACAGAGATTTAGGAACCACATTTTAAACTTTAAGATATTTCCAGTGGCGGATGTGGACTCTGACCGCAATCTATTGGTTAAGAGATGTAGATTAAAACTGAAGAAAGAGCAAAAAAGCGGAAATTTAAGAAAATGGGACCTGGGTAAACTGAAAGAACCAGATGTCGTAGACAGGTTCAGAGAGAATATTATGGAACGATTGACAAGAGCAGCGGAAAGAAATACAGTATAAGAAGAATCAGTAGCTTTTAGAGAAGAAATAGTGAAGGCAGCGGAGGATCGAGTAGGTAAAAAGACGAGGGCTAGTAGAAATCCTTAGGTAACCGAAGAGATATTGAATTTAACTGATGAAAGGAGAAAGTATAAAAATGCAGTAAGTAAAGCAGGTAAAAAGAAATACACACGTCTCAAAACTGAGATCGACAGGAAGTGCAACATGGCTACGTATGGATAGCTAGAGGATAAATGTAAGGATGTAGAGGCATATATCAGTAGTGGTAAGTTAGATACTGCCTACAGAAAGTTAAAGAGGTCTTTGGAGAAAAGAGAACCACTTGTTAGAATATCGAGAGCTCAGATGGAAACCCAGTACTAACAAAGAAGAGAAAGCAGAAAGATGGAAGGAGTATATAGAGGGTCTATACAAGGGCGATGTACTTGAGGGCAATATTGTGGAGATGGAAGAGGACGTAGATGAAGATGAAATGGGATATATGATACTCCGGGGAGAGTTTGACAGAGCACTGAAAGACCTTAGTCGAAACAAGGCCCCGGGTGTAGACAACACCCCATTAGAACTACTGATAGCCTTCAGAGAGTCAGCCATGACAAAACACTATCATCTGGTGAGCAAGATGTATGAGACAGGCGAAATACCCTCAGACTTCAAGGAGAATGTAGTAATTCCAACCCCAAAGAAAGTAGGTGTTGACAGGTGTGAAAATTACCGAACTATCAATTTAATAAGTTACGGCTGCAAAATAATGACACGAATTCTTTACAGACGAATGGAAAAACTGGTAGAAGGTGATCAGTTTGGATTCCGTAGAAATGCTGGAACAGGTGAGGGAATACTGACCCTACGACTTATCTTAGAACAAAGATTGAGGAAAGGCAAACCTACGTTTCTAGCATTTGTAGACTTAGAGAAAGGTTTTGACAACGTTGACTGGAATACTCTCTTTCAAATTTTGAAGGTGGCAGGGTTAAAATACAGGGAGCGAAAGGCTACTTACAATTTGTACAAAAACCAGATGGCAGTTATAGGAGTCAAGCGGCATGATAGGGAAGCAGTGGTTGGGAATGGAGTGAGACAGGGTTGTTATTCAGTCTAAATAATTGAGCAAGCAGTAAAGGAAGAAAGAAAAAATAGAAGGAGAAGAAATGAAAAATACAAAATAGAAAAATTGTCTCCTATACCATCAGAAACGAAAAGAGACTGTATGAAAGACTAACCCTTCAACGAAACCAGAGACTATTAACAATATTTCAAAAGACATCTGAAAACTTACGAATCACGAAGTTGAAATTTTTGTGGCAAATCTGGGAAATCGGGTACAAATGACCAAGAAATCTCCAACATTTTAGGATACTGTTTCGAAGACCTTCTCAACTGTAAACGGAATTCAAAACTCCAGAAGAAATCCCTGAAAAATCACGTCTACCAACTCTAAATGGAGTCCGGTAAGCTATAAAATCCCTGAAGAATAACAAATCTTACGGTGAAGATGGAATCGCAGCTGAACTTTAGGCGAGGAAAAAGTAGCACAACACCTCGGTACAATTATTAAGGAAATTTGGAGAACCGAGAAGATACCAGAAGATTGGAGGAAGGCACATATACATCCACTTCACAAAAAGGGTGACAGATCAGATGTGAACAAATACAGAGGAATTTCCCTTCTGTCCGTTCCATACAAGGTCGTTTCCAAGGTATCACTAAATAGGATTGAACCAGTTCCCGATGCACAGACTGGAGAATACCAAGGTGGATTTAGAAAGGGGAAAAGCTGTTAGGAGAAAATTATTAACCTTAAAAAGATAGATCACGTGCTGGTAAACCACATGTTACGACGTTTAATTGATTTTAGAAAAGTGTATTACTCCATAGACAGAGAAAGACTCATTAGAACTCTGGAGGAATTTGGAATTGACTGAAAAACTAGAGAGATAGTAAAACAAACACTGACAGATACCAAGTCGAAAATCAAATTTCGAGGCAAAATTTCTGAACCTTTTAAAGTCCAAACGGGTTTGTGACAAAGGGGTGGATTCTCCCCTATTCTATTCACGTCACGTTGGAAAAGATTATGAGGCAGACGTTGGAGGAATACACAGAACAAAGAGTAAAGGGATTTTCTTTTGGAGGATCAGCTTAAGGCCTTACGGTACATGCACTAATTTTTGCAGATGATATTGTTGTCCTATTCACAAATATAGCAGATGCAAATAAGCAAATAGAAATATTAGCAAAACATGCTGCTAAATTTGGTTTACAGGTATCACAAAGAAACTAAATTCATTTCTAACGAACATAAGGAAATCAAAAAATTGCATAAAATTATTTGATATATTTAAACGGTCAAATACTTTAAATATTTGGGAGAAACAATAACGGATATTGGCATAGATAAAGATGCTGTCAAACTACGAGTAGCTAAACTTAGGAGGGCACACATTTTAACACAGAAGCTGTACAACAAATAATGCCTATCTCGAAATGCGAAGTTATTTCACTACAATACAGTGACGAGAACAGAAGTTAAGGACTAATAGATGAGAAGTAGGAAAGAGTAATTCTGAGGAAGATTCTTTGTGGACGGTAAAAAATGGGTGAAAAATGGGTAGACATAAGCAATTAGAATATCTACCGATTTATTAAACCAGTCACAACGGAAATGAGAAAGAGAAAGCTGATGTTCTTTGGTCATCTGCTGAGAATGGATGATGGAAAATTAACGAAGAAAATCTTCAATATAATTCAAAATAGGAAAACACCAAACCCTGGACTGCAAGGAATAAAGAAAGACCTCAGTGAACTTGGAGTTACAGAAATGGACGCAATGAATAGGGACAAGTACAGAAAGGCAATAACTGAATTCGGGGCTCCAGTACATTTCGAGTCGAAAATCAAGTTCCAGCCTAACAGGTTGAAGGCCTTGCACTACTTTATACATTAATCTGCGAGTTCATAAGAGACTATCACCCAGCATTTGAATTCCCTTTATATAAAATCTGACCCATATGTGAAAACCACATTTTGACTAACATTTTTTAAGTTGCATAGCAAGAAGCACTTTCTTATAGCGCAACGGAAAAATTAAGGGACTTTTTAACAGGAGTTAACCCAAGACAAAACTGTAACCATAATCCTTACAAAAGATCTCGTGTAGCCACTCAGTATATGCGTATATGAGTTACACCTTGTGGGAGTAATACGTGCGACGCAAATGTATTTTCACTCTGTAGGCTAGCAAATGGGAAAGATCTGCGCTAGTGTGATAGCAGAAATTTCATCGCAAACTCTCCATCTCTGCAACCACCTATCCTGAAGTTCCACAGAAACTTAAACTAATAATATAACTTCAGTAAAAATCACTGCTGAAGGGAGTTTATTTATTAACTTATTTACACGAATTCGCCGGCTAAGAATTGCGGTCACTTTTTTTCTTTCTCTTCTCTCAGGTTGCTCTTCTGTCTGCTGCCATTTTTGACAGATGTTCACCTCTTAGTTTCATGTTGATCTTCGGTTTTGGAGCCTCCTGAAAAACCTCGAATTCATCATGCAATGCAGGCTTTCACGGCCAGCGTTGTCTTCAGTTGAAATTTCCAGGCTGAGTCGCCGTGGTCGATGTGTAAAATTTCCACCTGACGTTTCGTCTCCATCTGCGGGAGATATCTTATGAGGTCTCCGGCTACTGCCGCTGAGGCTCCAGGTACTCTCGCATTAATAGAGGGCACCACCATTCGTCACGTGATGCCGACGGTATGCCTATCTTCGGAAGGCGTCATCATTCTAGATTAAGAGTAATCGATTGTCATTCTACTGGCGCAACTTCGATATCCATATTTTGTCCAACTTTAAAACTTCCTCTTTTCTATTAAAATTGTTATGGTGTTTGTGAATTTCTATCGCTTCTCTAAAGATGCGTGCATGCTAATGGGATGTTCGTGCTAGAACACTTGTCTCATTAAATTTAATTTTGTGATTTCCATTATAATAACTAATTTTACGAGCAGATCGGCGGGGTGGCGAAGGGAAGTCCTCTCAGCCCAGCTGTTGCCAATATATTTATGGATATCTTCGAACAGCGAGCGCTGCAGACTGCCATTAAGAAGCCTGCTAAACGGTACAGCTATGTTGATGACACATTTGTAGTATGGACTCATGGTGAGGAAAAGTTGGATGTCTTCTTGGTGCACCTGAAGATACAGTTTACGATGGAGAAAGAGAGTAGCGGTCGACTCAGTTTCGTGGAGGTGTCGGTAATTAAACGGGTGGATGGGACGCTGGGCCACAAGGTATATAGAAAGAACACTCACACGGATCGATACCTCCACTAGGAATCTAACCATCAGCCTAGGCAACAAAGAGGTGTCTTGAAAACCTTGCTGGACAGAGCCAACAAAATCTGCGAGCCGGCTTGCTTACAAGATGAACTGAATCACCTACGGTTAGCCTTCATGAAAAATGGATATACCAGCAAGGAAATTGATCGAGCCCTCCATCAAAGAATAAAAGAAGCCAGAAGTCCAGAGCAACAACGGTCACCTACTGGAAATGATTTCCTACCGTTCATTAATAAGGTCACGGACCGTATCGGGAAAGTGCTGGCCAAGAATGGGATCGAAACAATCTTCAAACCTACCAAGAAGATTAAGGAATATTTAAGAACTGTAAAAGACGCCCGATATCCACTAGCAACACCTGGGGTATACAAAATTTCATGCAGTTGTGGACAAGTATACAGGGTGTTACAAAAAGATACGGACAAACTTTAAGGAAACATTCTTTACACACAAAGAAAGAAAATATGTTATGTGGACATGTGTCCGGAAACGCTTACTTTCCATGTCAGAGCTCATTTTATTACTTCTCTTCAAATCACATTAATCATGGAATGGAAACACACAGCAACAGAACGTACCAGCGCGACTTCAAACACTTTGTTAGAGGAAATGTTCAAAATGTCCTCCATTAGCGAGGATACATGCACCCACCCACCGTCGCATGGAATCCCTGATGCGCTGATGCAGCCCTGGAGAATGGCGTATTGTATCACAGTCGTCCACAATACGAGCACGAAGAGTCTCTACATTTGGTACTGGGGTTGCGTAGACAAGTGCTTTCAACTGCCCCCATAAATGAAAGTCAAGATGGTCTACCAATCCATCGGTCACCGAATCTGTTGTTGAGAAGCGTACGAACACTTCGACTGAAATGTGCAGGAGCTCCATCGTGCATGAACCGCATGTTGTGTCGTACTTGTAAAGGCAGAACAGGTAGAGTATCCCATATGAAATCATGACAACGTGCTCCATTGAGCGTAGGTGGAAGAACATTGGGCCCAATCAAGACATCACCAATAATGCCTGCCCAAACGTCCACAGAAAATCTTTGTTCATGATTCATTGCACAATTGCGTGCGGATTCTCGTCAGCCCACACATGTTACAATTTAATCACGCTGGAATGAAGCCTCATCCGTAAAGAGAAAATTCGCAGTGAAATGAGGATTGACACATTGTTGGATGAACCATTCGCAGAAGTGTACCCGTGGAGGCCAATCACTTGCTGACAGTGCCTGCACACGCTGTACATGGCACGGAAACAATTGGTTCTCCCGAAGCACTCTCCGTACAGTGACGTGGTCAACGTTACCTTGAACAGCAGCAACTTCTCTGACGCTGACATTAGGGTTATCGTCTACTGCACGAAGAATTGCCTTGTCTATTGTTGGTGTCATCATCGTTCTAGGTCCAGCCGCGAGTCATAGGCTGGAATGTTCCGTGCTCCCTAAGACGCCGATCAATTGCTTCGAACGTCTTCCTGACGGAACACCTTCGTTCTGGAAATCTGTCTCGATACAACCGTACCGCGCCACGGCTATTGTCCCGTGCTAACCCTTGCATCAAATGGGAATCTTCCAACTCCGCATTTGTAACCATTGCACTGACTGCAAAACCACGTTCGTGATGAACCTGTTGATGTTACGTACTGATGTGCTTGATGGTACAGTACTGTAGAGCAATGAGTCGCATGTCGACACAAGCACCGAAGTCAACATTACTTTCCTTAAATTGGGCCAACTGGCGGTGAATCGAGGAAGTACAGTACATACTGACGAAACTAAAATAAGCTCTAACGGGGAAATTAAGCGATTCCGCACACATGTCAACATAACATCTTTTCTTTATTTGTGCGTGAGGAATGTTTCCTGAAAGTTTGGCTGTACCTTTTTGTAACACCCTGTATACTGGAAGAACACCCGCAAGAACACTCGCTTAGCAGAACATAAAAGAAACAGATCGAAAAATCGGCCTTAGCTGAGCACGTTTTTGTAGATGGGAATCACGAAATTAGATTTAATGAGACAAGCGTTCTAGCACGAACATCCGATTAGCATGCGCGCATCTATAGTGAAGCGATAGAAATTCACAAACAACATAACAATTTTAATAGAAAAGAGGAAGTCTTGAAGATGGATAAAATATGGATGTCGACGTTGCGCCAGCAGAATGACAATCGATTACTCTTAATCTAGAATGATGACGCCTTCCAAAGATAGGCATACCGTCGGCATCACGTGACGAATGGTGGTGCCCTCTATGCGCTCTATTAATGCGAGAGTACCTGGAGCCTCAGCGGCAGTAGCTGGAGATCTCATAAGATATCTCCCGCAGATGGAGACGAAACGTCAGGTGGAAATTTTACACATCGACCACGGCGTCTCAGCCCGGAAGTTTCAACTGAAGACAACACTGGCCGTGAAAGGCTACATTGCATGATGAATTCGAGGTTTTTCGGGAGGCTCCAAAACCGAAGATCAACATGAAACTAAGAGGTGAACATCTGTCAAAAATGGCAGCAGACAGAAGAGCAACCTGAGAGAAGAGAAGGAAAAAAAGTGAACGCAATCCTTAGTCGGCGAATTCGTGTAAATAAATTAATAAATAAACTCCCTTCAGCAGTGATTTTTACTGAAATTATATTATTAGTTTAAGTTGCTGTGGAACTTCAGGATAGGTGGTTGCAGAGATGGAGAGTTTGCGATGAAATTTCTGCTATCACACTAGCGCAGATCTTTCCCATTTGCTAGCCTACAGAGTGAAAATACATTTGCGTCACACGTATTACTCCCACAAGGTGTAATTCATATACACATATACTGAGTAGCTACACGAGATCTTTTGTAAGGATTATGGTTACAGTTTTGTCTTGGGTTAACTCCTGTTAAAAAGTCCCTTAATTTTTCCGTTGCGCTATAAGAAAGTGCTTCTTGCTACGCAACTTAAAAAAATGTTAGTCAAAATGTGGTTTTCACATATGGGTCAGATTTTATATAAAGGGAATTCAAATGCTGGGTGATAGTCTCTTATGAACTCTCAGATTAATGTATAAAGTAGTGCAAGGCCGTCAACCTGTTAGGCTGGAACTTGATTTTCGACTCGAAATGTACTGGAGCCCCGAATTCAGTTATTGCCTTTCTGTACTTGTCCCTAATCATTGCGTCCATTTCTGTAACTCCAAGTTCACTGAGGTCTTTCTTTATTACTTGTAGTCCAGAGTTTGGTGTTTTCCTATTTTGAATTATATTGAAGATTTTCTTCGTTAATTTTCCATCATCCACTGTCAGCAGATGACCAAAGAACATCCACTATAGTCCAATCATCCTGTGAAATGTCACTCAATCTTGGCCTCTTTCGATGATGAGTTGGGGGGGGGGGGGGGGGGGGGACACAGGCGGTCGCTCACCTTCGTCTGACGACAAATCTGTGTCTGAAATAATACGGAACGTAACAGAACAAATCGCAACATGAACTGTCTTGTTCTGCATCGATTTAGTAAGATGTTAGACTTACCTGGACTATCGTTATTTTCCGGCATTTCTTAATCACTGTCACTATCGAAATCCGAAAAATCATCATCAGTAGGTTCAGCCAGAACTTCTTCAATCATTTTTCGAAGTTTTGCATCCTCATCAGTCACCATTGTGAGCAAAAAGAAGATAAACAAGCTAAAACCAAAATACTTGGGCCAAAATCAACGGTAAACAAACGACAGGACACCACAGAACACGTAACATATGCATGAAAAACACACGTGAATTCGTTCGGAAATATATACGGATATATCGCATTACCACACTAGGTGCTGCGATCTAGCGATAATATGATGAACTACAAGCATTACAAGACCTGCAGGTCGTAGCGGAAACGCTAACAATGCGTTTCAAATACTAAAACAATGTGGAATGGGGCGGGACGTAATATTACAGCGGCCGCACGGTAAGTTTTATAAGCCAGTTAGAAGGTATAAGACGTCGTGGTCTCCTGACCTTCATTGCTTACATATTCCGCCCTCACAATCATATTCAGCACATCAAGACGCTTCATTCGAACCCAAACTCGATAAGATAAAGTCAATGTTGTATGAATTGATGTAAATGATATGCAAATAAGAAGTAAATCGCAAGTGTGCACCGAAGTTCAAACACTCCAGGCCGGCGTACACACACACATTCAAGACATGACGGTCACTAAAGCTTTTAGTTCAGGAGAGGCAAACGGCACGCCAGTAGGCCGGTCCCTTCAAAGGACGGATCAACCTATCTACGTCGGCTTGTGACTGCCCGTAGAGCACACAGCGTTTGCCCAAGTGAAAGAGAGAACGACCCCGTGCTCGGCTTAAAAGCAAATTCCGCTACATTGTGTGGGAGCGCCCAGCCTACTCATTCTTTACAAACATCGTATGCAGTTTCAGAGGTTTTCACAGGGAGACAGATTTTTGGATTGGTCGCCTTAAACGGAACGTCATTTTCCCATTTTAGAAGAGCAATGCTGATTGTCAGACGATATTCCTGACGCCTTGAGCTGAAGGAGTAATGGAAGAGACCGAAAGATATACCTCTTCACGTCTGGCATGGAGAGAATGTCATTAGCGAATCTTATCCTTAAGAGGTAACTTCACATTCTGAAACGAACCCGGAAATAACTTGTTCCGTTCATAACTAAAAGTGCCATTGTGATTTCTCAGAATTTTTGCAAAAAAAAGATAATAATTTTTGTTAGTTTCATGTTTTTCTTACACTAACTAGCATTATTCCAGTACCCATGTATACCACTAGTTACGTAGGAAATTTTGTGAATTTTTGTGTCATTTCCTTACAGCGGACGACTCCAGAAGATATTTATTGCTGTAAGTTTTTCAGGCATTTCTCTTTAGAACGTTAGGAGCGTCTGTCTGACTTCTGTAGTAGTGTGGGGGTGGAAATTGCATGTTGTACGAGCCACAGGGTAAAGGGTGCATCTCAGATTAATCCGTTGTGCAGGATGACAGAACAGTACCCATACGTCGCTCACAAAGGGAAACGGGATCTCGTATCCCAGCCAGGTGAAAAGCTGAGGTTGATCTCTCAGTATGAGTGCTACAAGGAGAGCTCTACTCACAAGTCTTCCTCACATCACACTAGTACTGTGCCTGTTAGATTACACGTGTCAGACACATGGACCACAGTTGGAATTAAGGCACGAACCACATCCTCGATCCGTTCCTAACGGATTTCGCGTATTGCTTTTGAGATAGTGAACTGTTATTTGGTAGGGTTATTTATAATTAGTGTATCCTGCAGATTCTAAATCATTTCCTGATCGACAGGCTTTTGCAATTCGTATCACGATGCTTTTAATACCTTGTAAGAAATCAGCGATTGTGGTACAGTTCCACAACTAACAGTTACTTGCACCGTACATAATTTTTGCACGCCAATGATTAAAAAGCGTTTCAGCGGACTTCTATCTTCAAATTCTAAAAGAGAGAAATAACCAACGTAAAATATCTCGTCAAAATATATACTAGAAAGCACAATGTACAAAATTTTACGAGCGATCTTTCCTCTAGAATGTGACAGAAGCACTTTGCTCAAAATGTTTGTAAAAGCTCAGGTTGAAAATTAAAGCAGTATTCAGGCACCTCTTTTATAGCAGGGATTGTAAAGGAAAGCGTTGAGTGTACTAACATGAGAATATGTGACGTCGCACGCCATTCAAGCTTGTCTGCTGTCGTAAAAACAATGAGTGTCTGATTGGACACAAGAGATTTCACCTTTTAGGACCTCGTAACTTCCCTGCACATTAATCACTGTGGGATGAATAAAAGGTGGACCCAAATGCATCAGTATTGTCAGTGGTCTGTTTGGAACGAAAGAGAAAGGTGTCCGAAAACGTTGTTCCCCATAACGCATATTGTGTTAGTGAAGCAAATAAAAACGCATTCGTGTTAATAACTACGCGATATTCATCAAGATTTTACCGTTTTACATGGACTACGGTCTGACAATCAGACACAGTATCATGAAATTACAGATAGTGAGGGCTGTCTATAGCCAGTAATTCACTAAAAAAGAAAGAAAAAACTAGTAAGAATTTATGTTACGTGCAAATTGATTTACAAGATATGGGAAATACTTGTACGATGACTAACAGCGACTGGTGACGTCAGACAGCTGTATCACTCAGTACGGTAGTAGATTATTAGAAAGCTGTAAGGAGCGGTAAGTTGTGGAAAGCTCTGTGGTATTTAGCGGGCCGTGGAACGTGTATGGGAAAGACAGAGTGGAGGCCGCAGGAGGGGAAGCGTTCATTGCAGTTGACAAAAATATTGTCTCTATTGAGATCGAAGTTGAGTGTGACAATGAAGTTATCTTGTAACCCATAACAGGTGAAGGTGAAACCATGTTCACTGTTGGATGTTTTTACCTGCCACCCGGCTCCGCTGTGATAGTTGTAGAGTAATTCAAATGAAGTCTACGGTTAGCAGCGCGTAAATGCACAGGTCATGCAATACTAGTAGGTGACTTTAACCTATCGACTATATAGACTGGAATGTCTATGGATTCACTGCCAGGGGTAGAGACAGACAGACATACTAAATACATCTGAACACGTTTTCTGATAATTGTCTTGAGCAGCTAGCTCTGCAGCCCACAAGCAATGGAAACATCTTACATCCTGTAGCTACAAACAGGCCGGGCCTTATCAATAGTGTTAGTACAGAAACAGGGATTGGCGGCCATGATGTCATTACAGCAACTAGTTTAAGGAAATTAATAAAACAGTCAAGAAGGATAGTAGAGGGTTTCTGCTAGATAAAGCACACAAGCAGTTGTTTAGCATCTAATTTAGACAGTGAACTGACATCACTTAGTTCCAGTAAGATGGACGTAGGGGAATTGTGGGCAAAGTTTAAGAGACTGCAAATCGTAATCTGAAGAGTTATGTGCCTAGTAAGTTGATTAAGGATGGAAAAGACCCATCATTGTTTAACAAAAAAATTCGGAAGATGCTGAGGATGCAGAGATTGTTGCACTCTCGGTTGAAAAGAGAACACACAAATGCGAGAATCTAAAAAATCAGTAGAGATTAGTGCGTCTGTGAAAATATTTATAGGCGAAACATACAACAGCTACCACCGTCACATCTTAGCAAAAGTTGTGGCAGAGAACCCGAGAAAATTCAGGTCTAAGTAAAATTGCTAAGCGGGTCTAAGGCCTCCATTCAGACCATTGATGACCAGTAGAGTGTGGCAGCTGAACATAGTTCGGTGTTACCGCCAGACACCACACATGCTAGGTGGTAGCCTTTAAATCGGCCGCGGTCCGGTAGTATACGTCGGACCCGCGTGTCGCCACTATCAGTGATTGCAGACCGAGCGCCGCCACACGGCAAGTCTAGAGAGACTTCCTAACACTCGCCCCAGTTATACAGCCGACTTTGCTAGCGATGGTTCACTGCCTACTTTCGTTCTCATTTGCCGAGACGATAGTTTAGCATAGCCTTCAGCTACGTTATTTGCT
Source organism: Schistocerca gregaria (assembly GCF_023897955.1). Taxonomy (NCBI): domain Eukaryota; kingdom Metazoa; phylum Arthropoda; class Insecta; order Orthoptera; family Acrididae; genus Schistocerca; species Schistocerca gregaria. The sequence goes on along the minus strand of NC_064925.1, from coordinate 501,905,594 downwards.
ACGACCTAGCAAGGTGCCATTATCATTTACTACTGATACTGTGAATCATGTAATGTCAAGAGCGACGACGTTCGTCATTAATGGATTAAAGTTAAGTATTCCACCAGCTACGTCCGTTTTTCTAAAGTCTAATTTCCTTGTCCTGTTCCAGACCTCACGCCAGCCTGCGTGAGCTAAAACGCGTGCCTTTCGGCCTCCTCTAGTAACACGGTGTTAGCTCTCCTGCCAACCACAACAGATAGGAGAAAAATGTACCGTCATTTGACCATCAGACAGACTCCAGTATGGAAGACATCCTAACAAGCGTCCCTGGCGTAGAGGAACAAGTGCAAGATTTGAAAGCAAATAAATAACCAGGTCCTGACGAAATCCCAATGCTTCTTTACACAGAGTATACTAAAGCATTGGCCACTTACCTATCTTCCATTTATCGTGAAAGTCTGGCCCAGTAGAATTTCCCAAGAAACTGCAAAAAGCGCAAGTGATTACAATACATAGGAAGGGTAAAAGAACGGAGCCGCAAAATTACAGATCAGTATCCCTAACTTCGATTTGCTGCAGAATCCTTGAACTTATTCTCACCTCAAATGTAATAAACTTTCCTGAGGCTGAGAAGGCTAAGTCCACGAATCAGCATCGCTGTAGAAAGCCTGGCTCACTTGAAACTAACTTGCCCTATTCTCAGATGATACGGCAACGGCCTTACCGCAGTGGATACACCGGTTCCCGTCAGATCACCAAAGTTAAGCGCTGCCGGGCGTGGCCGTCACTTGGGTGGGTGCACTCAGCCTCGTGCTGCCAACTGAGGAGTTACTCGACCGAACAGAAGCGGCTCTGGTCACGGAAAACCATCATAACGACCGGGAGAGCGGCGTGCTGACCACATGCCCCTCCCATCTGCATCCTCAGGTGAGGATGACACGGCGATCGGATCGTCCCGATGGTCCGCTTGTGGCCTGAAGATGGAGTGCTTTTCTCACATGATATACTGCGAAGTATGGATGAAGGGCAACAGGCAGATTCCGTATCTGTAGATTCGCGGGAAATATTTGACGCGGTGCCCACTTGCACGCTGTTAACAACGATACGATAATATGGAATAAGTTCACACATATGTGAGAGGCTAGGAGACTTCTTACGTACCAGAAGCCAGTATGTTGTGCTCGGTGGCAAATCTTCATCAGAGACAACGGCATCTTCAGGAGTGCTCCGCGGAAGTGTGTTAGGACCGGCGTTATTCTCTATGTACATAAACAATTTGGCTGGTAGGGAGGGCAGCAGCCTGATGTTAATTGCTGATGATGCTGTGGTGTACCGTAAGGTGTCGAAGTTGAATGACTGTAGGGAGATACAAGGCGTCATAGACAAAATTTTTAGTTGGAAAATATGTAAGTTAAGAGTGGGAATAACTAACCTGTAATGTTCGAATACAATATTACTGGTGTCCTGTTGACAAAGTCAAGTGGTTTAAATATCTGGGCGTAACGTTGCAAATCGATATGAAATGGCCGGCCGGGGTGGCCGAGCGGTTCTAGGCGCTACAGTCTAGAACCGCGCCACTGCTACGGTCGCAGGTTCGAATCCTGCCTCGGTTATGGGTGTGTGTGATGTCTTTAGGTTGGTTAGGTTTAAGTAGTTCTAAGTTCTAGGGGACTGATGACCTCAGATGTTAAGTCCCATAGTGCTCACAGCCATTTGATTTGATATGAAATGGAACGAGCATAGGGGAACTATGGAACGGAAGGCGTATCGTCGGCTTAGGTCTATTGAAAGAATTCTAGGAATGAATGGTTCACCTGTAACGGAGATCACATGTATGACTGTGTTGCGGCTATTCTCGAGTACTACTCGGGTGTTTGGGATCCGTACCAGGTCGGATTGAAGGAAGACACCAAAGCAGTTCAGAGGAGGGCTGCTAGATTTATTACCAGTAGGGTTGTCAACACGTAAGTGTTACGGGAAATACTTCGGGAACGCAAATGGGAATCCTTGGAGGATAGGCGACGTTATTTTCGAGGAACACTACTGAAAAAAATGTAGAACCGGTATTTGAATCTGACTGCCGAACGATTCTACTGCCACAGACATACACTGCGCGTAAGGACAGCGAAGAGAAGATACGAGAAATTAGGTCTCATAAGGTGGGATGCAATCAGATGATTTTCCCTCGCTCTGTTTGCGAGCAGAACAGGACAGGAAATGACTAGTAGTTGTACAGGGTACCCTCTGCCACGCACCGTACAGTGGCTTGCGGAGTATCGAAGTAGATGTAGCAATCAGTGTTGGACAGCTCGAATTAGCGGGATTTAGTGACACGAGTAGTTAACGAAAAGTAGTAGCAAGAAAGGTATCTATGGGTCATTTACTCGTAGATATACGGAGAAGATGTCTACGAATGAGACTCTGTATTTCTCATCTTCGTTATCATTTTATTGTATAACATCAGTATAAAAGACTAATAACATAAGTAAAATGGTTAGTAACATAAACAATTCTTGCAATTACGATTTTTGTGTGGAGAAAGAAGTGTAAATGTGTTGCAGTAACAAGGACCCTTCAATACTTACTGTAAACTGTTAAACGTTGAAGATTTTTGTATAAAATCCATTAACAGTGTAAATCCCAATACTTATGTTACTCTGATGACAATGTGTCTTCATCTTATCTTGTGATAAGGCACTGCACTGATTTAATTAATTGAACTGAAGATAGTGAATTGCTTACTCGAAAATAGTAAGCAATGACTGTTAAAATATCGTTTTCTGTACTTCTAAAAGTATTGTATAGAAAATACATTTTAACGTTTAACATTTTCATAGATCACGTGTCTCCAACCTGACCACGTTAGACTATAATATATTGTGAAGTAGTCATAAAAATATACACGTTGGCACGCATCTCGTGGTCGTGCGGTAGCGTTTTCTCTTCCCACACCCGGGTTCCCAGGTTCGATTCCCGGCGGGGTCAGTGATTTTCTCTGCCTCGTGATGGCTGGGTGTTGTGTGCTGTCCTTAGGTTAGTTAGGTTTAAGTAGTTCTAAGTTCTAGGGGACTCACGACCATAGATGTTAAGTCCCATAGTGCTCAGAGACATTTTATACACATTGACAGTGATAGACAAGTATTTTACTCACCAAAAGCGGAAGCATCGAAACTAAAATAAGTAGTTCGAATTTTTATGATGTGTTGGTGTATCTAAAGTAGAAGAAAATGGGCAAAAATTAAGATATTCTCCATGAAATTCAGTGAGTACTTTCCTAACAGTGAAACACCTAAATAAAACTTTCACAAAACAGCATCATAAGAAGTATTATCTAAAATAATTTGCAAGTAGTAAGCTAACCATTATATCTAGGTATTGTTACATTTCCAAGCTGCTTGACATATCATATATTCGTGAGTTTTTCATACTCTTTAATAAATCTCATATGCTAGTACTTCAGAAATGGGAATGATAATATTTCCGATGATGAAGTAGGACTTCCATTAATTTTTCTTGTCAGCGACCTGACTTCCATTGGATCGATAGTGGGCAGTGAAGCTACAGCTGCAAGAGATTGAATATTAAGAAGGGCCTCCTTCACTTTGGGAAGGAGAACTGATATTGGGATACTGATTGCAAAGGACGAGGAACTCGGTAAGGAGATGGACGAAAATCCATATGGCTGGAATGAAATTTCTAAAGAGTGAACTATATGGGGAGAGGAGGGGAGGGGGGGGGATGGGAAAGGAGGTCGGCTTGAGAGTAAAATGATGCACGAATCGTGAAATACCAGTTATGTTCGGTGGAGAAGTAATTTACTGTGAACAGTCCGAAAGAAGAAATAACACACCTTCTTAATGACATAGACTATACACAAATAATGAAAGTCCACGAAAAAGAGAGAAATTAAAGGTATGGATGAAAGAGATCTAACATCAAAGAAATGTATCATGAAGATAATGCTGTCTTGTAACTCAATTTATTCACGACCGGTTTCAGTCATAAATATTTTCACAGTGCTGTGCACATAAAACCAACACAACATAGTGAACTTTGCAATTACAATGTAATTAACATGGGATATAGTAAATGAAAATGGTAAATACTTACAAAAAATATCTTTCACAAAGGCAAGAGCCCATTGCATTCACGTTTTTCAAACATGGCATGAAGGGCATTACATCATTACTTATTGAAGTAAAATGACTGAAATATTTACTATCAGCCATCATGTAAAATGTGGTTCTGGTTCCACATCATTGTAAGATACACTGATACGGGATTAAACCTTGTTTTTCTTGGTTCCTCTTATCTTCAGGTTTGTACTTAGGCAAGACATTTGTGCCATGCTTGTTATATTATCGTGACGATCTTTTGTGTATAGTCTAGAAATAATAACATATGTTTTCACCATTTAGTTCTTACACTACGTCAACCATCCCTTTATTCTTTGATAAGATTTTAATATGATGTGATATTATGTAGGCATAAATGACGAAGTATTTTTGATTTTAATAGATGTGGCTGACACTATTTTCCAGTGATTTTTTGTTGGGTAACTCTTATTGTTGTTATGAAATTATGTTTATTATACTTCTTTTGGCTTTGAAAGAAACTCTACAAAGAAGCTGTACAGAATTACAATCTTTGTTCGATGTATAGCTTATTTTCCAACTGTTCCATGCCATTCTGTTGTATTATGACTTTGTACTTCACTTTAGTCGTAGTTTGTCTTTGGCTATATGATCTTTGGCTTAGCTTTGCATCCTCCTAGATCGCATTTATAACCTGGGCTATCAATGGTCCAACTTCTTGTCGTTTGACTTACGGCTTTTGATCCTTACGTTTTTCAAGTCATTCAATGTCCTCCATGTCACGTTTGAAAAGCACGAACGTGAAGGGATTCTGCATTTATAAAAGACTTCTTTCGTAAATATACAAAACTCTTCGCTTACGATTTAACAGATGGTTTAATGCAGTGGCGCTGTTTTTATTATTACTGAAGTTTTTTGTCATATTTTAACTGCGTACTGTAACTTTTTAGTACGGGCCTTAAACAGTGGCCAGTATTTATTCACAACCGATACAAACGAGTTACATGTTTGCACCTGTTACTGTCCCTCGAAGTAGTCACCAGCGTTGTGTAGAACCCGTTGCCAGCGATGTGGAAGGCCTAGTATAACGTTTGCAGAGCCTGTTCTGTTGATGGTGCTAATAGAGAGGTCTAAAGTTATAGTGATTCTCGTGTACGACTGTGATGGTGTTATCCTAACGCATTACGTTCCTCCAAGGCGGTATTACTGTGAGTTTTTGGAGCATCGCCTGCGCCCAGCTTTGCGAAAGAAACGGCGATACTTTTCTGCGCAACCCACCCGTCATTTAGCAGGATAATGGGCGTGCGCATACAGCTCTGTTCGGTCGATGGGACTGGGAAGTACTGTCCCAACTGCCGCACTCCACGGACTGAAGTCCTTCTGACTTTGATTTGATTCCGAAGTTGAAGGAAGCATTCGCTTCAGAACTGTTCCAGAGATTAAGTCCTTGTGATTTTGATTTGATTCCGAAGTTGAAGGAACCACTTCGTGGCATTCGCTTCAGAACTGTTCCAGAGAATCGACAGGCAGTAGACCGCTACATTCGCACCATCAACAGAACAGGCTCTGCTAATCGTATCCTTCCACATCGCTAGCTACGGGTTCTACACAACGCTGGTGACTACTTTGAAGGACAGGAACAGGGGCAAACATGTAACTCTTTTGTATTGGTTGTGAATGGTCATGTTGCTTCTGGAGTGAAAGGATCAGCTACTATACAAACGCCCAGGGGACGCCCGAGTATGTGTATTGCATTCACATACTCTTTGTGGAGGCTCCTTTCTTTTTTCTGTGTGCTACTCATTTTTTTTATATACTCCTGTATCCATGGTGCTTCTGACACGAATAAAAAAATTGGTTGTGAATAAATAGTTGCCACTATTTAAGTTCCAATCCTCGTATTTTCCGCAGTTTCCTTCTCCGTAGCGGTTGGGGGGGGGGGGGGGGGGGAAATGTCCAGAGTTGTTTACAAATACCTCCAGGGTTTTAGAAGACTACTGCGTGGAAGTGCAAGACATACGGAAAGCAACATCTCCTCCCGTTTGTAACTCACATTGCAACTGCTAATTACGGGCACTGTTTGTCAAGCATCGAAACGTGGGTAGCTATTTTGTCCACTGATATGTTTCACTTTTATGTATGCCCTTTAGTTCGGCGCAGTCGTCTTGTGATATCATGGAGTTACGTATGAATAACCCTACATGTGTCCCACTGACTTTTCGATGTGGGGCCTATATGTCTCTTAGTATTAACGGCAAGAATAATGACCCAGTACTTTCATTTATTTTGTACATTTTACAAACGAACTTCGATCCTATTTATGGTTAGTTAAAGCGGCAATGTTTTGCAATTGCTAAATATGTATAGGAATTGATTTTACGTCCTACTTTCTTTCTACGACCTCTCTCTGTTCATCTTCTCCTCTTTTCGCTACTCTTAGTCCACCCCCTCTTCATCCACCCTTACCCCACACCTTTATCTATCTTCTCCCTCCCCCCTCTTTACGTCCAGTTTTTCCCTCTCCCCCTATCTGTACATTTCCTCTCGCATACTCTCTCTGATCTTGAGCATTGTTTATTGCTACTATAAACAAAACTTGATTCGAAAACAAAGTCGTTTCAAAGGAATGGGTAAATCGACTGGGTCATTAACGTATGGGGATCCGAAAGCCCTCACCAACTGCTCGATCTGTTTATACAGAAATTTCCGTCACAGTATTTCTTACCGTTTCAATCTGTGAGCGCTTAGGAATGCAAAGTTTAGGGTGATTCAGGTTTCATCGAAAATAGTTAATCCATAAATAAATCTTTCCCTTCTAAACTGACTGCGACAGAGAAAACAAAACAACACATTGTCGTGTACACAATTTTTGTTTAAAATTACATATAAGGAGAAAGAATAAACGTGGAAGAAACAATTTGTCTGACGTTTTAGACACCCTGCCATCTAAGTCAAACCGGACAGCGAGATAAAAAACCAAACTGCAGATTTTGAAGCACAGCAGTTTCTCTCTGGCATTCGCTTCTAACAGAAAATCTAGACAGTGTTATATAAAAAAATATGCAGCCTATATCCGCTTGAATGTTTAGTAAAATATTGTGTAACAATCGATTAAGAACTTTTCGAGTTTTTGCTAAGAAAGAGTCCGAAATTTTTGTTAACAATGTTTCTAGTAGCTTTTGTCAATCAGAGCTTTTGTTGGAGTGTTGTGTCTAAAAAGTAAATCGGTCAAGAATTTTTCGAGAATTTTGGCAACAACTTTCCCCTTTATGTGCTATAACATGTTTATACAGCAAATACCTGTATATTTAAAAGAAAATGTGTAGAGTACGTCCGTCCCAACGTTTATTAGATAATCGTGGAAGAATATGAAATATATCGATCAAGAACTTTGCAAGATTTTTGGTAACAACATTAACCTACGACTTGTCTTCACATGGTATTAGAGATTATAAACATTTGACATATCAGTAGATTATTCCAGATGACAATCTCTTTATCATGACGCGCAAATTCAAACGTCTCATGTGACAATCACATTGATCCTCCTACTGGTGATATTGCGTGAGATACTTTTGCACAAAGCAATATGACACTCGTAATTTCTTTCTTTTCCTTATCAAATTCCGTGCACCTTATTCTTGTTTCAACCTTCAGTTGCTTGATTGTCCTCCAACAGTCATCATAGATTTGAAACTTCCTGACAGATTAAAACTGTGTGCCGGACCGAGACTCGAAATCGGGACCTTTGCCTTTCGCGGACAAGTGCTCTACCAACTGACCTACCCAAGCACGACTCACGTCCCGTCCTCACAGCTTTACTTCCGCCAGTACCTCGTCTCCTACCTCCCAAACTTTACAGAAGCTCTCCTGCGAACCCTGCAGAACTAGCACTCCTGAAAGAAAGAATATTGTGGAGATATGGCTTAGCCACAACCTGGGGGATGTTTCCAGAGTGAGATTTTCACTCTGCAGAGGAGTGTGCGCTGATATGAAACCTCCTGGCATATTAAAACTGTGTGCCGGACAGAGACGCGAACTCGGGACCTTTGCCTTTCGTGGGCAAGTGCTCTTCCAACTGAGCTACCCAAGCACGGCTCACGCCCCGTCCTCACAGCTTTACTTCTGCCAGTACCTCGTCTCCTACCTTCCAGACTTCACAGAAGCTCTCCTGCTAACCTTGCAGAACTAGCACTCCTGAAAGAGAGGATATTGCGGAGACATAGCTTAGCCACAGCCTGGGGGGATGTTTCCAGAATGTTTCATATCAGCGCACACTCCGCTGCAGAGTGAAAATCTCATTCTGGCAGAAGTAAATCTGTGAAGAGGGAGCGTGAGTCGTGCTTGGGTAGCTCAGTTGGTAGAACACGTGCCTGCGAAAGGCAAAGGTCCCGAGTTCGAGTCTCGGTCCGGAACACAGTTTTAATCTGCCAGGAAGTTTCATATCAGCGCATATTCCGCTGCAGAGCGAAAATCTCATTCTGGAACCACAGATTTGTACGCAGCCTTTAGGCGTCTAATAGTTCTCTTTCCTTTTACAATTGCGCTTTTCTTTCCTAATTTAATCATTTCATCTGTAAGTGGTATAAGAAAATCAGACGACGGTATTGTTTTCGTGGCGAGACGTCTAGTGAGCAGATGGTTAACAATAAAACATGACGACAGCGCAACCTATAGATGCAATCTGTAACTACCAGAATTCTGCAAACCATCAGCAGGCTTCGCTTTACCCTTGCGTCGTTGGTAGCACATTCCCACTGATTCTTTAGTAACTTACAGTAGCACTTACGTGTCCCAGCAGTAGGTAAAAGGTTAAACTATGAACGTACAGCAATCAAAATAAATGTTGCACAGTGCTTTAATGCCAGTACCAGACAAAATAGGAAACAACAGACTTTCTTCTGTCACGTACACAAATAAAAGCTTAGAAATATAAGGGAGCACAAGAAAAACAACAACAAAAAAACCAAAATACATCTTTACGTAAGATTTAATTCCAAACTTTATAGTTTCTTCTCACTTTCATCTTGCACAACACATTATGTATAAACAGTATATGGGCCTCTTCATTCGTGGTCTGAGCTTCATGGAGAGAGGGCAGCATTGTTATAAACAATAGTAACTATTTTCTACGTATTGCTCATTTAGAGAGGAGGCACCTTTGAGTGGGATTAGGTATACTCCTTACCAGATTGTCCAGATCAGACTTTCGTATATCGTCCCATTCCTCCAGAGGGGTGTCCATGATGCTGTGCAGTGTGTCTGTTGTGACAGGACGATTGAAACCTTGTCTTATTAGCATGGTACATGCATCCTCAAGGCAAATGAGATCTGGAGACTATGTAGGCCACTCTGTCTGCTGGATTCTACGCTCCAATAGGAAGATCTTCACAAGTTTGAGACTATGCGAGCATGCATTGTCGTCCATCAGCTTGACACACGCTCCAATGTGTTCACCAACCGGAGCCACAATTAGTGCAAGGATGTCGTCCCGGTTCTACACAACAGTCATCCTTCCATCTATTGGCACAAGGGATAGCATGTGGCCATACATGATTGTGGCGCAAACATGACTAAACCACCTTAATAAGTATAGTGATCTGCAACACAGTTGCAGGGTAATAATTGTCCTAGGTACCTCCACACATGAATATGAGGATTTCTAGCATGGATGCAGATTCAGGTCTCACCAGAAAAGAGCGTTGTGTCCCACTGCTGTCTAGTCCACAAAGAGTGGCTTCGAGCCCAGGCAACACGAGCCTCTCTCCGAAAGCAATTTAGAGGAAGAGCCCCGAGAGAGCTCATGAAGCCAATTTCGTGTCGTTTGTTTCTACACTTACTGTTGTTGAAATCAGACAGTTGATGAACGGCGAAGCAGACAAATAAAAATATAGGCCTGGAGCGGTTCTGGCAAACTAAATATATACACGCCAGTTTTTCTGAAACTGAAAGGGTACTGTCAGTGCAGTACCAGTTTTGATTGGCGGCAGTGAAGGTACATTCCACGCGAAAACACTCAAAGCCTGAGGGTAACTTCGCGACTTACGAAGAAATGGATGTTTATAGTTTCTAGGAGAGACAGAAAAACAGAAATAAAGATCACGGAATAGAATGGAGTTGAAGACGTAATTATAATTGTAGTAAAAGTCAAAATGATATTGATAGGACATGTTACAAGGCGACTACATGGAGGAATGGAGGACAAAAGAAGGAAATACTTTGCTTGATTCTAAAAGTAAAGAAAGACCGACAAGACCTAATGGAAAGTGATGGATGCCAGAGTAACAAAGATGCGTTTCAGTAAAAATCGAAATGGGTGCAAATGTCCCGTGGGGGCCTTTATTCAGCAATAGGCGTAAAAGTCTCCTTATGAGCACGATGAATTTGATGACTGCAAAGATTGCATTAGCGGTCGTAGGAGCAAAAAAAAAAAAAAAAAAAAAAAATAAAAAACTATTGTTCTCGTAAATTCAACATGAATTTTCGATATAGGAGAATATCAACTATAAAGTATATTTGGACACCACTGAGCTTTGTGAGAAGAGGTGTGTCGGATCTGTTACGCCCTCGATCCATGAATTTTCGATATAGGAGAATATCAACTATAAAGTATATTTGGACACCACTGAGCTTTGTGAGAAGAGGTGTGTCGGATCTGTTACGCCCTCGATCTCTTACACCATATGAACCAACACAATTACGCTGTAACTATCATCAAATTTATCATGGGGCTGTGAGTGTCAATCTATATTATTCCAAATGTGCTCCACACGGTAAAAAAAAAAAGAAACTTTTTGGGATATTACAGCTGGAGGACGTAGGAGGTAGTCATCTTCTTATTGCTCCACTTCCTATACGCCAGGAACATACCAAGAACGAAACAATCTGATCAAAGTGTCCATCTGCACGCTGACGATTCAGTCTGCTGTTGATATTTACTAACTAACGAAATAATGGCACAGTAAGCGATCAAATACATACAAACTGCTTAGATGCCGATGCAAAGATGGTTTATGAACAAAATCCAGGCGATTGCAATCTGTCACATATAATTCATTTCCAGATGTAACCAATTGACAGAAACTACATGATTGGGGCTCGGACAAGCCACAAACCGCAACACACTTGCTAACAAACGACTCATCTTCGAGGCGCACATCACACATGAGACTACCATTGCCCAACCCACGCACAGACAAGACCTTCTACGACAAATGCAATGAAAGCTCGACCCCTATAGTGATATGATAGTCATCCACAATTACAGCACCTTCGTCCGCCTACTTAGCTGACTGGTAACGTGTTTCCCTACCTTGCAGTGGGCCCGGGTATGACTACGGGCCGGGTTTGGAGATTTTCTCTGCCAGTGGACTGGGTCTTGTGTTGTTATTATAATCTCATCATGACAGACGCGAAAGTCACCCAATATGTCCTCACCTGAAATAAGACTTGCACCCGGCGGAAGAATTTCCTTGGACGGGACCTCCCGCCCAGCAATGCCAAACTATAATTTCATTTCATTACAGCACCTTCTCTGAATGTGCTTACAGATTCTTTTCATGTAAACTCTGTGGTAACATAAACACTTCTCGCCCACATGACGCTCTTAGTCAAGAAGGTGTTAATGGAACACCTCTCCAGTTGGATGAACACAGGGTGGAGATCTTGATAGCAAAGAATGATTGTTCGTAGCATAATCAATCACTCATCTAACTGGTAATCGGCGCACAGGCATAACTCATAGATCTGGCCACGAAATTTCAAGACATATAGAAAAGGCGGTCACAAATCTGCTGCTGTGGAACACGTAGTATAAATACGTAAGTCCTCTGCTTATTACAGCAGTTTTGCTTGGGAAATTATTGCTCATGTAGGCCACGTGTAAAGATTTTGAAAAAAGAGACGAACCTCGACGTGTACTTCTCCTAGATAAATTGAAATTTTGTGGGACTTATGGTATAACTAACCAATGGGTAATGTCATACCTAACCAAAAGAATACAGAAAGCTGTATTTAGTAACTAACCAACATAGTCCGGGTACATAATACTGACTGGAATTCCCCAAGGATCACTCTTAGGACCACTATCGTTCCTCGTATATGTAAACGATTTTTCATCTCATATACAATAAGCAGATTTCGTTTTTTTTTTAGATGCCAGTAGTATTGTAATCAATCCGAGCATACACACAGAAACAGGAGAAGTGGTGAGCAATCTTCTTAAATGTATCACTGATTTGTTTTGCGCGAATGATCTCACCCTCAGTTTTAAAAAGGCACGACATACTCAGTTCTGCACATCTGGGGGAACTACACCAGTTTTATGTGTAACACATGATGAGCAAATCATTCTTAGGGTGGAAACTTCAGAGTCATGATGAGGAAATAATTCTTGGGGTGGAAACTTCAAAGTTCTTACCCATTCATATTGATGGGAATTTATCTGGGAGAAGCACATTTTGAAACTGCAAAAACAACTTAGTTCAGTCACATTTGCACGTCTTGAGGAGAGACAAACTAGTATGCTGACGTATTTGGCATATTTTCATTCAATAATTTCATGTGGAATAACATTCTGGAGTAACTCATCTTTACGAAAATCTTCGTTGATCAAAATCGTACTGTAATAGCAATATGTCCCACTCACCCACGAACATCTTGTACACATCTGTTCCATCGTTGCTTAAAGTCGTGCTGTAAGATTAATCTGTGGTGCTCACCCACGATCGTCTTGTGCACTTTTGTTTACGGCGTTACGCCTTCTGACTAGTGCTTCACAGTGTACTTACTGTCATGAAGTTTGTTGTAAATAATCTACTATATTTCAAAAGGAACAATTATGTACATAATTACAATAGCAAAAGGGAAAATGGCATTTATCGATGCACATTAAGGTTCTCTTTAGCACAAATAGGTTGCACAATGATGCAAGTAAAGTTTTTATTACTTATCCATTGATATAAAACGCCTGACACACAGCAATGTAAAATTTTAAAACAAATTGAATTGTGTTTAATTGACAAATCCTCCTGTTCTGTAGAAAAATATCTATTACTGCGGCATGTGAAAGGTGGTGGGTGGGAATTACTAACTCACGACAGCATGTAACCATATTTACAAATATCCAAAGTAAATGTAAAAGGACTTGGTCCACACCATTACGATTTATCATACAAAATGATCCATGGAACGTCAAATTAACGGGAACTGGCTAGCTGACTAGGACTAGTGACTGTTGCCCTTTGATACACTCCTGGAAATTGAAATAAGAACACCGTGAATTCATTGTCCCAGGAAGGGGAAACTTTATTGACACATTCCTGGGGTCAGATACATCACATGATCACACTGACAGAGCCACAGGCACATAGACACAGGCAACAGAGAATGCACAATGTAGGCACTAGTACAGTGTATATCCACCTTTCGCAGCAATGCAGGCTGCTATTCTCCCATGAAGACGATCGTAGGGATGCTGGATGTAGTCATGTGAAACGGTTTGCCATGCCATTTCCACCAGGCGCCTCAGTTGGACCAGCGTTCGTGCTGGACGTGCAGACCGCGTGTGACGACGCTTCATACAGTCCCAAACATGCTCAATGGGGGACAGATCCGGAGATATTGCTGGACAGGGTAGTTGACCTACACCTTGTAGAGCACGTTGGGTGGCACGGGATACATGCGGACGTGCATTGTCCTGTTGGAACAGCAAGTTCCCTTGCCGGTCTAGGAATGGTAGAACGATGGGTTCGATGACGGTTTGGATGTACCGTGCACTATTCAGTGTCCCCTCGACGATCACCAGAGGTGTACGGCCAGTGTAGGAGATCGCTCCCCACACCATGATGCCGGGTGTTGGCCCTGTGTGCCTCGGTCGTATGCAGTCCTGATTGTGGCGCTCACCTGCACGGCGCCAAACACGCATACGACCATCATTGGCACCAAGGCACAAGCGACTCTCATCGCTGAAGACGACACGTCTCCATTCGTCCCTCCATTTACGCCTGTCGCTACACCACTGGAGGCGGGCTGCACGATGTTGGGACGTGAGCGGAAGACGGCCTAACGGTGTGCGGGACCGTAGCCCAGCTTCATGGAGACGGTTGCGAATGGTCCTCGCCGATACCCCAGGAGCAACAGTGTCCCTAATTTGCTGGGAAGTGGCGGTGCGGTCCCCTACGGCACTGCGTAGGATCCTACGGTCTTGTCGTGCATCCGTGCGTCGCTGCGGTCCGGTCCCAGGTCGACGGGCACGTGCACCTTCCGCCGACCACTGGCGACAACATCGATGTACTGTGGAGACCTCATGCCCCACGTGTTGAGCAATTCGGCGGTACGTCCACCCGGCCTCCCGCATGCCCACTATACGCCCTCGCTCAAAGTCCGTCAACTGCACATACGGTTCACGTCCACGCCGTCGCGGCATGCTACCAGTGTTAAAGACTGCGATGGAGCTCCGTATGCTACGGCAAACTGGCTGACACTGACGGCGGCGGTGCACAAATGCTGCGCAGCTAGCGCCATTCGACGGCCAACACCGCGGTTCCTGGTGTGTCCGCTGTGCCGTGCGTGTGATCATTGCTTGTACAGCCCTCTCGCAGTGTCCGGAGCAAGAATGGTCTGTCTGACACACCGGTGTCAATGTGTTCTTTTTTCCATTTCCAGGAGTATATATATATATATATATATATATATATATATATATATATATATATATATATATATATAGGGTGGTCTAAAAGTCCGGAAACACCCTCATAAAATTCAAATGGAGTAGCAAACCAGGAAACAGAGTCCCTATACAAGAGTAACGGGAAGCAGGAAACTTTATAGGCTATGCCACCAACATGACGGCCATCTTGAAAGCCGCCATCTTGGATTCAACTCCAAAATTTCAAATGGGAATGTGGCCGTGTGACATGTCAGGCAGATAGAGAATTTCACCAGAAAAACAATGCCGTTGTTATTTTAAACATAGCTTTATTCATTCTCGGGTTATGGCCAGTTACATGTGGCTGCGGTGGGACGCTCGGCAGCATGTGTGTTATGTACCGAATAGACATAACGCCGATGTTACACAGTCCCGAGAGATCACCAACAGTCATAGGAATGGCTCGATATGTTGTCCATTATGTTGGATTGTTAATGCTATCCTCCTGACCCAGTCCTGATGAACTTTGACCAACACATCTGGCTGAATTTGACCCCACGCATCAACAATGCACTGCTTTTGATGATGCAAATCCCGTATTTTCACAGAATACACCAGTGCTTTAACATGACCCCAAAGATAAAAATCCAAAGGAGTCAAATATGGTGAACGTGGTGGCCACTCCATTCTGCGAACTGTACCTGACGGTCTGGGTCATCCTCGTTCAGGTGTTGGAGCAGCTGAATTTTGTACGAGTGCCATTTGTGCTGCGATAAAATTCGCAGTATGGATGTACGGCTAACCCCCCATTCTTGTGACAGGCGACGAGTACTCCGTTACGGACTCTTGCTAAATGATGCCAACACGCTCACTGTTATTGCTTCATCGGTGGCGGATTTTGGTCTTCCAGCCTTAGGTTTATCTGCGACAGGAGCCGTTTCTCGGAATTTGGCCAAAAGCTTGGCCACTGCGCTTCGAGTGATGGGCTGTCTGGTTTGGTGACAACTGTTGAAATACTCAGCAATGACCCGTGTGCTACTTTCTCTTGATATCAAGATCATTTCAATGCGTTCCTCATGTGTTAAGGACATTGTGCAACATGTAAATAAGGAAGCAATGATTAAAACGTTAGCATGAGTAAATGATACCTAACATTTAAACACATGTAACACATCAGGCACGGGATAGTCACTTTGCACCGTTTCAGGCTCAATTTTATGACTTCTCAGTACGTAATACTCACGCTGCCGAGCGTCCTACTGCTGCCGCAAGCAATTGGCTGTAGCCCGAGAATGAATAAAGGTATGTTTAAAATAACAACGGCATTGTTTTTCTGGTTAAATTCTCTATCTGTTTGATATGCCACATGACCACATTCCCATTTCAAATTTTGGAGTTGAATCCAAGATGGCGGCTTTCAAGATGGCCGTCATGTTGGTGTCATAGCCTATAAAGTTTCCTGCTTCCCGTTACTCTTGTGTAAGGACTCTGTTTCCTTGTTTGCTACTCCATTTGAATTTTATGAGGGGGGTATTTCCGGACTTATAGGGTCAAACGTCACTTGTACGTTCGTGATAAGCTGGATGAAAATTTTATTCATACCACTGTCTTCATGAAGCCTAACGTCGTTCTAGGGATCACGTCATGACACAGGTTGTAACGAATCGGTGAAACTGTGCACTTAAAATTAGGTCATCCAAAAATACATAGAGATGATAACCTCCGCGTGGGTAATTTGTACCGATTTCTCAATTTTCTACGTTCATCTGATAATAATTTTATGTATTAGTAATTGCAGAAGAATTTGAAGAACATACTGTAAAACGGGTAAGAAAGAGTAAAGTAATCGTTTTCACGAGCGATTGCTGTTCCGGCTTGTGCAATATATTAAAATAAAAATAGATGCAATGTTAAAATATAATAGTGTGTGACAGAATAAGTGTGTACAGAACTGCGTAATATATTTGGTTTAAGTATTTGTATACTGCGGACAGTGTAAACGAATTATGGTCAGGTATATGGATGTTAATTTGGCTAGAGTAGTGTGTCTAGTGACAAAACGCCGGACGGAGACGCTAGGCAGAGATCGTGGTCTTTTGTGTGCTGGGAGCTAGAACAGCTCCGGGACACACGTGTTTTAGTTCCAAGGCAGGATGACACCTATAGTACTATTCAGAAGCTCGTCTTGAGTTTATAAGTTTGTGAGTTGTGAACATTGTGGGATTCACAGTGTCTGTGATATAGTGAACTGTTATTGCCTGAAACAGATCTGCTAAAACTATTTTACATTCGACTGGACAATTGTGTGTAGAACCCTCGTTCATAGCAAAGGGATTTTCTATGAATAAAGCAACGATATAATTCTGAAGTATCCTAAACTTGCATTACTATTCTCAATTCCCGATTTCATTGCTCGGTTTACTGTTACCTACCAGTATTTCACTGACTGACGTCAAAGGCCACATTAATACTCGTTAATAGCTTATGTAAGGACATAAAGCGGAGTGCGACGAAATCCCTGCGCAGACGAGCCGTCTGTCGGACTGCTAGGAGTAGTAGTTAGCGCTAGCCGCTGGTGACGTTGTATGGTACCGTTTACGAGGGCTACTCCAAAAGAAATGCACACTACATATTTATAAACCCATCTCCTATTCTACCTGTTTGTAAGTTTTACAGTGTGTAGTTACATCCTTTAGGAACAATATTTTCATTTCTCCACATAATTTTCATCCATCTCAACTGCCTCACGCCATCTTGGAACCAGCGCCTGTATATCCGCGCGGTAAAATTCTGGACCAACCTGTTGGAGCCACTGTTTGGCAGAGTGCACAAGGGAGTCATCATCTTGAAACCTTGTTCCACGAAGAGAGGCTTTCAATTTTCCAAAGAGATGATAGTCACATAGAGCCAGATCAGGACTGTAAGGCGGGTGTTTCAGTGTTGTTCATCCGAGTTTTGTGATCGCTTCCATGGTTTTTTGACTGACACGTGGCCGTGTATTGTCGTGCAACAGCAAAACATCTTGCTTTTGCCGATGTGGTCGAACACGACTCAGTCGAGCTTGAAGTTTCTTCAGTGTCGTCACATATGCGTCAGAATTTATGGTGGTTCTACTTGGCATGGTGTCAACAAGCAAGAGTCCTTCGGAATCGAAACCCACCGAAGCCATAACTTTCCCAGCAGAGGGTGTGGTTTGGATTTTTTTTTTTTTGGTGAATTTTTACGATGCCACTCCATTGATTGGCTCTTCGTCTCTGGTGAAAAATGATGGAGCCATGTTTCATCACCTGTCAGAATTCTTCCAAGAAATTCATCTCCACCGTTCTCTTACTATTCGAAAAGTTCGCTGCATACCATTTTTCTTGTTTCTTCGTGAGCCAGTGTCAACATCCTGGGAACCCACCTGAGCACAAACTTTTTTTAACGCCAACACTTTCAGTATTCTGAAAAATCTTCCTTCCCCGAACCCAACGTAGCGTGACAATTCGTTCACTGTGGTGCGTCTGTCAGCAGTCACCTATTCGTTAACTCCCTACACACTGGAGTGTGTGCAGTACGTGGCTTGCCGCAGCGAGGAAAATCCTCAGTGTTGCCTTGCCCGCTTTCATCACATAACCTGCTTGCCCACCGACTAACTGTACAGAGATAGACAGCAGCATCTCCATACACCTTCTTCAACCTCTTGTGGATGTTTCCCACCGTCTCATTTTTACGGCACAGGAATTCTATGGCAGCACTTGCTTCTGACAAACGCTTCGATCATAGATACTAGTAGACTGCCCTTGCTGTGCAGAAGGTATAGTGCTGGCGTGGCTCCAACATAAACCACGTGACTGTTGGCAAAACGTGGCGCGATTTCAAATCAGCGGTCTGCTATCCTATGTTTGTATTGTATTTTCCCCACATTCCTCAACTGACTGCCAAACGCTTCCAATAAAAATTACTTTCTATTTTCGAAAATTTATGCCAGAACTACATTTCGCCTGGATTTGTTCACAGTATCATTTATAAAATCTCACAAATACATCGAACCCCACTCTGGTGGGCAGCGGGATAAAATTACTATAAACTATCAATTAAAGTAAAATGTATTTAAAATTCTTTTAAACAGTAAGGGTGGGCTCGTGTCAAAACTTTGAACATTGGATTCGCCGCGTTTTGAGCTCTAGTCACTTATAAAAGAAAATGGGATATGGGAATTATGTCAACTATAGGTGCCAAAATTGTCGACTTTAGGAGCAGGTCCATTTTAAAGTATCAATTTTAGGTGCACTTCAAAGGTTCAGTTCCCACTATTTTTACAAAAGTTTAAACTATCAGTTTAAAAAAAAAAAAACGTAACGTGCCTCAGTTCTAGTCTGAAACAATATTTTACTAACTCGTAGTTATCACACAGATTCTAACAACATTCAGACTTACAGGCATTGGAAGCACACATTTCAGAAGACGAGGCATCATCTAACGAACGCCTTCTAGTGTGTGATTTAGGGAGCTTAGGCCTCTTCGTAGGTACTGGGAGATGAAGCAGCTTGCACAGGATAGAGTAGCATGGAGAGCTGCATCAAACCAGTCTCAGGACTGAAGACGACAACAACAACAACAGGCCTCTTCGATTTGATATGCTTCGGAAAATCAAAAAGTGTCGAGATAGCATCACTACTTAGCCAATTCCCTCCAGTCTTAGCCCTATAAAAACATCAGGATTAAAATAGACAGACACTGTAAATATAAATTATAAATATACATTGTAAATAAAAACTAACCTATCAAAACACTTCTCTTCGAAGTGCTTCAAGCAAAGGCGCGTATGTGCAGATGGCTTAAAGTTGTTCCGTTTCAGGACCTGTATCCAAAGCTGCCTTCGGTTTCTGCCATTTTACCTTTAAGTCACCGATTTTATCGCCAACTGTTATTTTTTTAAATTATCTTTATCTTTTTAAACCAAATTCTGCAGGCTGAAGAGCGGCGTAATAAGCAACTGCCAGCCCGCCCCGTTCAGGGGGAATCGGAACTCAATAAAGGGAAAAAAAAGAAAGCTTACCGAGACTCCGAGGAAGCTGAGGCGGCCCATCTGGCGCAGGAACTCCTGCGCCATGTCGCGGCGCGAGTAGTCGAAGTGGCGCACGGTGGTGGCGCCGGCCCAGCGGAGGTGCGCGGCGCGCAGCGTCAGAGCGATGGCCCACACCGCGTCGTACGTCTGCGGCGCGTAGGGCGACACGGGCAGCGCGCGCCGAGAGAACTCCTCCACGAAGTGCGCGTTCGTCTGCCGGCAGGCGGGCACCACGCGCGGGCCGTTAACCCTGTAACTCGTGTACCTCCAAAAGTATCTCACACATAAGCGGGAAAATGCTCCTGTCGGAGGACAAAACAATGTGAATATCTTCCTGTTCCTTTAAAAGCCTGACTGAAAAGCTGCTTGCCCGTCTGGTTGGCCGTGCGGTCTCACACACTGCTTTACGGGCGGGAAGGAGCGCCTGGTCCCCGGCACGAATCCACCCGGCGGATTAGTGTCGACGTCCGGTGAACCGGCCAGTCTGTGGATGGCTTTTAGGCGGTTTTCCATCTGCCTCGGTGAGTGCGGGCTGGTTCCCCTTATTCCGCCTCAGTTACACTGTGTCGGCACTTGCTGCACAAACAAGTTCTCCACGTACGAGTGCACCAACATTGCTCTATCACGCAAACATAGGAGTTACACTCGTCTGGTGTGAGACGTTCAATGGGGGGTCCACCGGATGCGGAACTGCACAATAACCTTGGGTTCGGTGTGGGGCGGCGAAGGGGTGGACTGCGGTAGTCGTCGTAGGGATGTGGACCACTGCGGCTGCGGCGGGGACGGAGGCTCTCCGTCGTTTCTAGGTCCCGGGTTAACATACAATAGCCATGTACGGAAATGAAACGTGGTCGATAAATAGTTTAGACAAGAAGAGAATTGAAGCTTTCGAAATGTGGTGCTACAGAAGAATGCTGAAGATTAGATGGGTAAATCACGTAACTAATGACGAGGTACTCAATAGAATTGGGGAGAAGAGGAGCTTGTGGCACAACTTGACTACAAGAAGGGATCGGTTGGTAGGACATGTTCTGAGACAGCAAGGGATCACCAGTTTAGTATTGGATAGAGGATAAAAATTAAAGAGGGAGACCAAGAGATGAATACACTAAGCAGATTCTGAAGGATGTAGGCTGCAGTAGGTACTGGGAGATGAAGAAGCTTGCACAAGATACAGTAGCATGGAGAACTGCATCAAACCAGTCTCAGGACTGAAGACCACAACAACAACAACAACAACAAAAACAATACAACAGCTGCTTCATTCTACCTTTTCAAAATTTTCCCAAAAATTTACGGATGCGAACTTATTAGAGCATTTTTAACAAACGAGTCACCTCAAATTCCCATAAGCAACCCTAACTGTAATTCACTCACACCCAATAGTCAGTCGCTTATGTCGGTCATACACATACACTCCCTGTTCCTCTTTCTCACTTAGCCATTGAGCTCAGCTCCTTGTCATTATTTCTTGGTGACTCTCTCTCATTGACTGTTCTGTGACAGCCACAGTCTCCTTCATACTGCCCTATTACTGCAGCCTCATCTCACAGTCACTGTCTACCTGTTGCCCTCTCTTACACCGGCCGTGGTAGCCGAGCGGTTCTAGGCACTTCAGTCTGAAAGCGCGCGACCGCTGCAGTCGCAGGTTCGAATCCTGCCTCGTGCATGGATGTGTGTGATGTCCTTAGGTTAGTTAGGTTTAAGAAGTTCTAAGTTCTATGGGACTGATGACCTCAGACGTTAAGTCCCATAGTGCTCAGAGCCATTTGAACCATTTGAACCCTTTCTTACTGTTAACATCTCATTCCTTCCTTCCTAATGCTGCTTTTTTTAAAAACTGTCACTATCTCTCTCTTCTTCATTGTCATCCTCTTATATTTTGTCTCTCACTGTGACTAGCTCTCAAGCACTTGATTTTTCTCCTTATTCATCCCCCTCGCCCCTCTGCCCCAAGCCTCTGCCTCTTTCACTATTTTCTTATCACTGTTATCTCAATGTCAGCTACGTTCCACCGCCACTGTGCCCCTCTCTTTCTCTCACACTGTCACTGCCTCCTTCGTCCTTTCTATAAAGCAACCACTGTCTGCTACGTTCCAGTATTCATCGATTTTTCCGTCTCTTTGTCACTGCCATTGTTTTCTTTTCAGCGTTAAAAACCGAGCATGTGTTGGAATACCTACATTTTTGGGAAAAATTTTAAACGGGGTGGGGCAGATAGAATGAGGCACTGGTACCCCTTTTCATTCAGAGCCTTTTAAATAAACAGGAACATATATTCATTTTTTGTGCGCCAACAGAAGCGTTTTTCCGCTGCTTTGTCCCTGCTGTCGCAGGCCATGTAACTCCTCTGAAAAGAAAATATGTATTGGCCAGTAAAATTTAGATAGTTTACTTATATGAAATAGAAATAACGCAAAGCTAATTTTACACCTCAGACTGGATTTTACGTGCAGAAAAGTCTGCGTGACCGCAACATGGGGTCCCCAGACGAAAATGAAGACATTGTTGAGTACATTTGTCCGTGCTACGTCACTTGATAAACTATGTTTTTGTCTCACAGCGGAATTTACGTACATATTTTACGTGTACAAGTGTTATAACTTTCAATCTCTGTGTCTTGGAAACGGATAAGGATATCAAGAAAATTTTCCAGTTCATTCGAGATCGGGATCTTAGAAATATATCGCAAAAAAGTCAGCCACTTGCTGTACACAGCCCTCTTCGAATGCTCGGCTCAAATTTAGTCCACTGGTCACAGTGAAAATATAGTAAAAAAACTACTCATGAACTAATAGTAGCTCTGTAAGTCCCATCAAGTCCATCGTAGACAACATCAAACGCAAAAATAACCAACCGATTTGTTCCGTTAGCCTAAGCATAAAGAAGTGTGTAATGCTCATATTTTGATCCTGTACCGCAGGATAGCGACAATTTGTGTTGGGTACACAAATCGTCCCCATCCTAGGGGCTATCCAAAACACTGACCTTACCTTTTTATCACCAATGCTATCCGTGGTACGAGCGCCGGAATATCCCGTCCTTATGCGCAGCGTTTTGGAACATATTAGTTACGCATCCTGCCACACGCATACGCATTATTATGGCAGGCCAAGTAATTTTTATTGAATGCTGCACTACACTTCAGAGTGACACAGATATGTGACATGCTTTTTCAGTGTGTTAACAACTTCTTATAGACAACGCCGGAATGTTCTACCGCCCGTTCAATCCCTCGTCGATAAAAAACCACTTGTTTGTCACAGAGCCGTTTGAGAACAGCTATGTGAACGTTACTTCCGTTGGAAATATCTCTCCCCCCGCAGAAATTCGTTCAGCTTACCGATATGATGGTAACTGCGTGGTGCAGGATCTGGACTTTGAGGCGAATGATTCCATACCTTGCATCGAAAATGCTGAGGCCAAGCTTATAATTGAGTGAGATGGAAGATGTTGATCGTTGTTGTTTGTTTCATTTGGCCTCCAAAGTTTGTAGTCCATTCAGCTATCGAGAACACATGTGTATATACAATACATAATTGTACAGAAAAATACGTGAATACACATTTACGGAATCGAAAGCTCAAACCATCAACTTTTTCCACGACAAATGTTACACAAATCGACTGATAAGCGAACTAGAAGTATTTATGTCATCAGTTCACACTACTTCTTAAATTTAATAAAAAGTGATAAGAATAACCGATAATATGAGCACTAAGGAATTTTTCCCTACACTCTTAAGAAAAATGGCAATCACTTTATAACAGGCGAATGTCTTTGGAAACCAAAAGAGAAGACGCTGACTGATTGAGGAAGTAACCCATACTCATCAAAGTTTTCAGAAATTCCGGTCATCCATTGCCGGATTGCTGGTTTACATCAGATTCTGAATCTGAATCACCCTCACATTCAGGGCAATCGTAAATATTGATTCTGTACACATGTGTAGGAAACGAGGCAGGGATAAAGCGGTTTAGAATGATGGTGAAGATCGTAGATCGGTCCAAATGCGTCCTCGCAACCATTTTAGGTTGCAATGCGGCATAATATCCACCTTCCGTTTGTTCGGCGCCTTGGCACATCTCCTGCCACTGCTCTCTTCTGTGGCTCTTGGCTTCACGTGTTAATCTGTATAAAGTAAATGCAAATCGGGAACAGTTCCTGTAGATACCGTTTGCCTCGCTAAAACGTCAAGATCCTCATTATAGCGGATTCCAGCGTGGAACTGCACCCAGAGCATAACGACTGCCTGCTCTCTCTACGTTTACAACGAATATATTCCAGTACCACATCCAAAATATAACGGTTGGTTGCTTAATTCCATCTTCGGTCATGAATACCATTAACAACACTATTGGTGTCGGACAGGAATAATATTTTTAAGAATAAAGTTGAAGGTACAAACATAATTGCTTCAAAAATTGCCACAGTCTCCGCCGTGAAAACTGAAGCACTTTTAGGCAGTTTGTAAGCTTTACTAATTTTGATTCGAAAGTACTGAATTGTAGTGTAGGAGAACTACGCCTGTGCTTGATTCTTCTTTATGGCCATAAACTCTGCGCCTTTGTTTGCAGATGGCAGTGATCGCGGACCCAATTTGAGCATAGTTCCTGATGTTCTAAGGCGATTTCGATAGAATATCAACAGGTTATTATGATGCGCATCTGCTGAGCAATGTTAGCGATAGTCACCCCGCGGTTGCTTAGAATCAGTTCCTCGATTTTCTGGACATTGCCGTCTGTGGTCGATGTCTTTGGCCTTCGTTCCCTGTCAACATCACCGAAACCTATGCGGCCTTGCTCTAACTATTGGCACCTTTTCACTACAGCTGGACGTGACTGTGCGTTTGGTCCACATCCCGTCAGAACATCACGGTCAATCTGTGTGAAATTTAGATGTTTTGCTCGCGCGGGATTAGCCGAGCGGTCTATGGCACTGCAGTCATGGACTGTGCGGCTGGTACCGGCGGAGGTTCGAGTCCTCCCTCGGGCATGGGTGTGTGTGTTTGTCCTTTGGATAATTTAGGTTAAGTAGTGTGTAAGCTTAGGGACTGATGACCTTAGCAGTTAAGTCCCGTAAGATTTGACACACATTTGAACTTTTTTTTCTTTTTGCTCACAAAAATCGTACTCTTTCGTGTATTTCAGCTTTGGAGTGTGTTCCCAGTTGTCGCTCACTTCACTCGCACAGTGTGTGATACACCTGGTACCCGTCGCACAGCAGAACTGTGTGTGCAGAAAAGCCAGAACATGTAGTCTCTTCTTACAATGTACCACAACTGTTGCGCAGTGGTCTGAGTGTAGGACGACACGCGTAATTTACTTTTTAAAGCGTCTACATTTACATCTACATCTACATCTACATGACTACTCTGCAATTCACATTTAAGTGCTTGGCAGAGGGTTCATCGAACCACAATCATACTATCTCTCTACTATTCCACTCCCGAACAGCGAGCGGGAAAAACGAACACCTAAACCTTTCTGTTCGAGCTCTGATTTCTCTTATTTTATTTTGATGATCATTCTTACCTATGCAGGTTGGGCTCAACAAAATATTTTCGCATTCGGAAGAGAAAGTTGGTGACTGAAATTTCGTAAAAAGGTCTCGCCGCGACGAAAAACGTCTATGCTGTAATGACTTCCATCCCAACTCGTGTATCATATCTGACACACACTCTCCCCTATAACGCGATAATACAAAACGAGATGCCCTTTTTTGCACCCTTTCGATGTCCTCCGTCAATCCCACCTGGTAAGGATCCCACACCGCGCAGCAATATTCTAACAGGGGACGAACGAGTGCAGTGTAAGCTGTCTCTTTAGTGGACTTGTTGCATCTTCTAAGTGTCCTGTCAATGAAACGCAACCTTTGGCTCGCCTTCCCGACAATATTATCTATGTGGTCCTTCCAACTGAAGTTGTTCGTAATTTTAACAACCAGGTACTTAGTTGAATTGACAGCCTTGAGAATTGTACTATTTATCGAGTAATCGAATTCCAACGGATTTCTTTTGGAACTCTGTGGATCATCTCACACTTTTCGTTATTTAGCGTCAACTGCCACCTGACACACCATACAGCAATCTTTTCTAAATCGCTTTGCAGCTGATACTGGTCTTCGGATGACCTTACTAGACGGTAAATTACAGCATCATCTGCGAACAGTCTAAGAGAACTGCTCAGATTGTCACCCAGGTCATTTATATAGATCAGGAACAGCAGAGGTCCCGGGACGCTTCCCTGGGGAACACCTGATATCACTTCAGTTTTACTCGATGATTTGCCGTCTATTACTACGAACTGCGACCTTCCTGACAGGAAATCACGAATCCAGTCTATGTGTATAGGAAGGGTAGTCCTAAGCTACTAGTTATCACATCAAAAAAATGGCTCTGAGCACTATGGGACATCTTAGGTCATCAGTCCCCTAGAACTTAGAACTATTTAAACCTAACTAACCTAAGGACATCACACACATCCAAGCCCGAGGCAGGATTCGAACCTGCGACCGTAGCGGTCGCGCGGTTCCGGACGGAAGCGCCTAGAACCGTTTGGCCACCAATTATCACATCTAAAAACCAAATTTAAGTAATTAAGTTCGTTTTTTGTATGTACGAGTCTGCATTCCTGCTGCTCACTGTAATGCCCGCACCACAACACCGTAGCACGGCGCGAGAAGAGCCAAAGTAAAGTAGTTCATTCCACTGATAAAATGGAGTATCGTGTGGTAATTCGTTTACTGTATTTGAAGGGAACGACGTAACTTCCATAAACGAGGTCACTTTCCGCTTTTGGGTGTACTTTTTCTTGTGATCTCGTAGTTTCGGCCTACGTGCCATTTTGAGGCACTTACAAACATGTAACGCAGCGCACCTGGGAAACGCAACAGGAGAACAATAGCAGAGTGTACAACAATATTCGCAGTCACCGCACATTCACACACTTATAAGGGAAGTGCGTAAACTTGAACACAAAGAATCTCATGAAAATGGGCTTAGGATATATCTCGCTCATCCCTAAAACAGAGGAATGAACCACATGCATGCAAAACTGAGCGTCTTACCACGAGATAGACTTGCATTATCACCTATTGAAAGTGTAACGGAGAAGCGTACGTAACGCAATGAAACAAAATATCGGTATAATCGGACTAACGAACACCGACGACAAAAAAGTTTTGCCAAGCTCTTCATGTTGTAAGTAGGCTGTTTAGGTTTTTTTATTGGTAACGCCGCCGCCACGTAGCGCTCTCTATAAAAATCACTGGCTGTGCCGTGTGCAGTCTGTGGCTGGTTTGCATTGTTGTCTGCCATTGTAGTGTTGGGCAGCGGCAGCTGGATGCTAACAGCGGGTAGCGTTGCGCAGTTGGAGGTGAGCCGCCAGCAGTGGTGGACGTGGGGAGAGAGATGGCGGATTTTGAAATTTGTAAGAATTGGTGTCATGAACTGCTATATATATTATGACTAGTGAGATAAATACATTGTTTTTTCTCTATTAAAATCTTTCATTTGCTAACTATGCCTATCAGTAGATAGTGCCTTCCATAGTTTGAATCTTTTATTTAGCTGGCAGTAGTGGTGCTCGCTGTATTGCAGTAGCTTGAGTAACGAAGATTTTTGGGAGGTAAGTGATTTGTGAAACGTATAGGTTAATGTTAGTCAGGGCCATTCTTTCGTAGGGATTTTTGAAAGTCAGATTGTGTTGCGCTAAAAACTATTGTGTGTCAGTTTAAGCACAGTCTTGTATAAATTTTTCCAAGGGGACGTTTCATATGTCGACCCTTAGCCAAGGATACCTCACTGGAATCTTCTGATTTTTTCCTTGCAGTTTGTGTAATTAGTGTAGCTTTTGTTTATTGCTAGC
Organism: Schistocerca gregaria; assembly: GCF_023897955.1. Lineage (NCBI taxonomy): Eukaryota > Metazoa > Arthropoda > Insecta > Orthoptera > Acrididae > Schistocerca > Schistocerca gregaria. The sequence goes on along the minus strand of NC_064925.1, from coordinate 501,877,949 downwards.
GCGTAATCATAGAGAGAATTTCCTTTGTAGTTGCAGACTTTCATTGTTTTACAGTAAAATAGTTGTGGCATGCATGTAGTTTTGCACGAAGTATTTCGCAGCTGCGCTTGCAATTAACTACATATTATTTTCAGTGCTATGTTAATGTGTTCTCTTATTTTTGTTCTTCAAATTGTGTTTTTCTGTGTTGTCGTGTGAAAAATTGTGACAATAATGGCGTGTGAAAAACGTAACACTAGGCTCCAAACTAAACTGAGAAATGACAGTGAAGACGAAAGCAGTGTGTTAGCGTCACCATGTAATGAATTCACTAACGTTCAAAGTAGTAATTTGGTAATAGCGCGTAGGGAAATGGAGCGGGCTGCAAATAATGGTGTAGGCAGTGAAACAATTAGTGAACAGGGAAGCGTTATCGATCGATCGGTCGGCAACAGCTCGTCTCAGGATTCTGAAATGACAGGACACAATCTTACAAATACTGTAGATTCAGATTTTGCGTCCTCACCGTTTTCTCAAATAAATCAAGACACATTTTCTGCTTTTCAAAATGCGAATATTGCCGGTTCAAATGCACTGCCGAAAAGCACTGAGGAACATGTTTCAGACACCAGTGCACTGTTATTACAGTTAATGCAACAAATGGGACAAAGGCTACAAAAGTTATACACAACGCTTGAACAAAATCAGAAACAAATGGGACAAAATCTTCACAATGGAACAAAATCAGAGACAAACACAGCAAAAGCTTCAAAAGTTAGACACAATGGAACAAAATCAGAGACAAACACAGCAAAAGCTTAAAAAGTTAGACACAATGGAACAAAATCTTCCGAAGTTAGACACCACACTTGAACAAACACGTGAAGATTTAACTACTGAGTTACATAACATTGAATCGAAATGTCAAAAAATCTGTAATGACGTAAAAACACAAATTTGTGAGCATTTTAACCTATTTGTTCGCGGCATGAAAACGCATTACAGAATCACGAAGCAGCCATAAAAGAATTGCAAACTGTTGTTCGTGAAAATCACGACACCTTGCAAGCTAAAATGGACTCAGTTGCATCCACCGATTCTGTTACGCAACTTGCAAGAACTCAGGAAAACTTAAAGGTCACAGTAGATTCGATTTCAACACAAATAGACACTCTGAAACTTGGTTCAGAAAAACACAAGGAGGAAATAATTTCACTATCAGAGAAAGTAGCCGAACTTTCAGATCAGTTCACTAATTTATCTACGAAGGTAGATGATAATCTGAATGACACAAAACCGGTAGTCTTTAATGACACAGAAGAGTACGGACAAATTAGGAAAGTCTAACAAAGTCTGAATCAAATTAGTACGCAACACCAAAGAGAAATCCGGGAAGTACAAGATCAGCTGTCACAGGTAATACAACAATTACGTATTTCAGAGGACTCTCGCACACCAATACGGGAAGAGGGACATAAAAATACGGAACTGCCACAAAATATTGACACAGGGCACTTTGGAGATTATGAAAGAAATTGGCAAAGTACACCTAATTTTGAGATGGAACCGCCGACATGACGTAACAATGACCGATATGCTACTCGCCGACACGATGATTTTGACTATAAGCTGTTCATTACTGCACCTAAATTCAAAACATTTAAGAATTCTGGCAACGACATTCATCCACAAGCGTGGCTCCATCAATTCTCCCATTGTTTTCCTCCCAACTGGTCATTAGAGCACAGATTAGAATCTATTTGTGGCTACTTGAAGAATGAACCAGCTGTAAGAATGCGATCGGTCATTCACGATTGTCACAGTGAAGGAGAATTTTATCATGCCTTCCTCTCAGCATATTGGTCTCAAGCCACACAAGACCGAGTAAAACATAGCATAATGATGATGAAACACTTTGAACAATCTAAATTTTCCAGTCTCGTCAAATATTTTGAAGAAATGTTACATAAGAATCAATATCTTTCAAACCCATACAGCCCCTCAGAACTCATCCGCATTTGCATAATGAAATTGCCTGAACATTTAAGGAATATTATTTTGGCAGGGAGTTGCAAAGACGACATTGAAGCTTTTCAGGGACTCTTACAAGAATTAGAAATTGACACAGACAGTCGCGGAATGCGAAAACAGGAAAACAATCACTACAGGTCACATCCGTCGCAATTCCGCGATGAAAGAAATAATAACTGGACACGACAAGGCTATTCTCAGAACACAAATTGCGATCAAAACAGACACCACGCGTATGACAACCACTGGCACAGTAATAGTTACAGAGAAAGATCGTATTTCCGTAGTAATCACTATCACAAAGACAACCATAGAAGCAGACAATATCGTAACCAGAACTATTATTATCAAGGGAGACAGAATAATTTCAGACGCAACAGTTCAACGCGCAGTTACGATTCCGGGAGAAATTCCCCACCACATGACCGACAAACAAGAAACTATGTAAACTACCGACAAAACGACAGACCTGAATTGCATCAGAACTGGCGGGATTCAAACAGAACAGGGCCCTCTCGGCAAGGTGAATTGGTAGAAGTTAGGTCTCCTAATCCCAATAACGGCGCGCGCCAACAAAGAGACAGACAATGACCCGCACCGCAGGCAGCCGCGTGCGCCGGCTGGCTCAGAGAAAAAAACATAGGCGCTAACCTTGAGAAAAACTCCAGTATTCTTTACCGACGTTTACCACATGATAATTGAATTCAAGTTGAAACTCTGAGTACTATGAAGAGTAAAGAATTGCACCATATTTCACATGTAAAACCGTTTGTTCAAAGATAATCTGCTTTTTAACTTTGTCTTTGTCATAAAACATTTCACTTCACATTTCTAGTATGCTTTGTCACACTGAGAAACTGTTAACATGCAACAATGTTTTGAAGTTAACTATACAGTCTAGAACCTAGGGAACATTTTTAAACAGAAATTACGAATGCATTGTTATAGTGAACAGACGACACAGTGTTGTTATTTGTACATTCTTGCTTGTTAGTTGCACGATTACGTAACGACTATAAGGCTTACATACTTAGAACATATACTGTTAATGAGGTTTTGATGCAACATTTTGGTTTAGTTGAAAAGACATTCTTTATTTCAAGTTAGTTCTGTGAGATTAAATATGACTTAGCATTTGGTTTCTTTGATAGCTACACGATTATATCACGACGCTACTATTGTGTGACACAATTTACATTGTGCTTTTGCGGTGTATCTGTTTTATATCGGCACAGTTTTTCTGAATTCTTCTGGAAAGGAAAACATGTTTTGGTAGTAACTTTTGTGGTGTAGCTACAATGACACAGCCTTTATCGTAGCACAACAATACGTTACATTATAGTACTTTCTTGATCACGGTAAGGTACGTAATAACTACGATATCTATACGGAAAGCATTTCACCTTCGTTTATGATGAGGTAAGTACATTGACTTCAGCAGAACTTTGCTTACAGAGGACGATAACTACGACAGTTCCACAGAATTATCTTACAGCAAAACACACATTTACCAACACAGGGCACGCATTTGAGTGATTAATTTGGTACTTAAACCATTTATTTATTAAAATTGTTGAATTAAAAAGAAAGTTTTTTGTGATACATTTCATTCCATTGCTGTAATCTGTAACACCTGAGGGTATAATTACATTAATCCTCAGGGGGGTACACGCTTACTTTGTGTACCATGTGTTTGGCAAGCATAAGGAGCCCTAGCTAATATGATATTTGCTTATACAACTCTACACATCGGTACCATATTTATCTAACACATAAATTACACAGCTATCTGATCATTTAACTGAGAGAAACAAACATTTATTATACTACATCAGTGACAGATGTTTACGTAATTACACAGTTGGATAACTTCACACGAAATTGTATTTTTTTCTGTACTTTGTGAAATGTTCATATTTCTTCGGAACCATTGTGATACTATGAGAGCTTTGAATGACATATTTGGTATGGGGTCATGATTTTTAAAGTACGTTTGAGGTAGATGACACTTTTGACATGAGCACACTTTTTTTTTAGGTTTTGAAATAGGAGGCCACGAGGATTTTGAGATTGGCTGAGGTTTTATGATGTTATGATGACGATGTGTATTACGCTGTTGTGGTATGTTTATGATCAATAAGCTGATGCTATATGAGGAATTTGATTATGCTACTTATTTATTATGATGAAATATTGAAGAAGTGTCTAGGAGTGTGTATATGTGTAATAAAGCAAGGAATAATAAGTAGTGGTTAGGGACTCTGGTTTGTGAAAAAGGTTGTTCGAAACCAAGAATCGTACTTTAAGAGTTGTGAAATGTATGTAAATGCATGAATGTATTACAATGCCGACGGAACTTTTTTGGACACTGTTGTATCAATAGGATTTTGTTTCTACAGATTTGTAACGCAAATTCTTGACCTGTGAAATTTTTTATATGAGACTGCCACTGTAGCGGAAATCACTTTAATGAAACTGGTGTGGTAAATATTTCGGTAAGAAAGTTAAGTGACCACCTGATCGTAATGCATCGTGGGCACACAGCTGCGCGACAAGCACCTGGAAACAAGCCATTAGTGTGTGCCTTTCAGAGGCACAAGAAAAAAAAGGGCCATTATGCTCGCTATTGACATTTCTTTGTAGAAAGCGTCGCAAATACGACACGCTCAAACTTGAAAACATATGATTACACTTTGGAGTTCTTAATTTATGATATTTACTGAAATGAAATGATGAGAAACATTCCATGTCTATTGTCTTGCTAGTTGGAAGATTGTTTACTGCATTATGAAATGACTTATGGCTAGCGAACGACGTTTCACGCCTTGCTTCGCCTATTTTGTTTAATATCTAGTTTCTAGCTGCCCTGCAGCATTGGTTAAAGTAAAATTTTATAGATGTACTGATATAAATATTTTATGCCTACAGACCCAGTAAAGAATAACCTCGTGATATATATCCAAAAAAAAAAAAGAGGGAGCACAAAAAGACATTGCCTTTCACAGGAACTGCATACATAATTTTCTTTTCAAGTACTTGGTAATTTATTTCATTGAATAAGTAGTGGTGCACCATTTTAATTACATAGACATTAAGATGTGAATATACATTTCCCTTATCTGCGTTGTTGTCTTCAGTGTACTATTTTTTCTGCTTGTGGGTTTGTCATGTTTAGATATCATTTATTACATTTATTGCTGCTTGGTTTGCTTACCTGCACCTTTTTTTATTGCTGTTTGTATTAATTGTTTTGTGCTGCTGCATTGCCTCGTCCCTCAGTTTAGCATCTGAGCTCAGTAGATTTAAGTTAGCTTAAGAGGGGGTAGACTATATAAGAAACTAACTATGATGAATTGGAAGAAAAGCGTTGAGAAGCTATAAGAAAATGGTTTGGCCAAAAAAGTAGTGTACAGTGGAGGAAAACTATTTTTGAAAGAGGATGAGAACAGAATACAGAAAGCATGCTTGGATAGGATTTTTTTTTTTGGCTCGAGCAAATGTTGAAATAAGAGGGGCGATCTATGGAATGAAGTTTTGGGTTGGACTCCAGTACCAAATGTTACCTTGAAAACAAACCCTGTCCTTTCCTTTTGTGTTATCCCACTATGTGTTTGTGTACCCTTGTGTATTTATGTTCTTCCGGTCTTTATATGTTTATCTGATAAGATTTATGTTGCATAATTTCTCTAATACTCAGTTACATGAACTATGATGAGGAATACTGTTATCCTCAAATATAATTTGCATTAATAATATGTTATTTACTTTGTAAAGATATTTAGACATTATTTATTCTGTTCTGTTTTAATGCTCATGTGTGAAGTTGATGTTTCAAAAGTTATTCTGATCTTTTATGTATGTACTTATGTCGTAATTTTTGTAACGCTGATGTATTTGCTATTTCCATTCTTTTATAAAGCCTGTACTACTGCGAATGTTATCTGTATTGTTATGATCTTTAAAGATGTATTTTGTACCTTTGTTATTGCATTCTTATGTTATAAAATTGTAATTGACACCAGTTCATCAAATTAAGTAACTTGTAACTTACATTTCACTGCACACGTTTCTGTTGGTCATAGTATGTGGACAATATGTGAGAAGTAGGGACTGATAGTGTTTGCAAGTGTGTTGATAATTCAGCAAGGGACTGGTTAACAGCATTGCTGGTACTAAGGAGATTTCAAAAACAATTTTTTGAGTGCACAAGTGGTGGTTATGGACTTGCTATATTATCCGCAAGACTCTTCAATGGTGATTGTGCGCCTGCACAGTCAAACAGATGGCTGCTGGCCATCTCTACAAGGGCTACAGTGGGTCTACACCTTTGATGAGCCACCAATACCATTATTTCTACAAGGACTGCAGTGGGTCTGCACCTCTGGTGGCCCACCAATACCGTAATCTCTACCAGGACTACAATGGGTCTACTCTGTGACGACCTAACTACCAATATTCTTTAAAACTTCGACTGACTCTGCTGTGGGTTTGCTCTGTTGTGGCCCATTACCTGTCTGCATGTCAAGAGTCAGCACTGTCTTTCCGTTGAAAGGACAACACTACTTCTTCAAGACTCCATGGAAATCCACTACTTCCGTGTGCATTTTCTTTTACTACTCAGACTTCGAGAAAAACACTGCAATTTTACTATGATGAACGATCAGGACTGTCTTTATGGACTGTGAGAGAATTTTAGCTTCTGACCAACATTGTATCAATAAGTGTGTGCATTTGATATCTTTGTTATAGTAATTATGAAAAATTTTATCAAATCATTATTGGCCAGTGCCCAAAAGAATTTGTAAAATTTTTTGTGGGGAGCATGGGGGCTATGTAAGTAGGCTGTTTAGGTTTTTTTATTGGTAACGCCGCCGCCACGTAGCGCTCTGTATGAAAATCACTGGCTGTACCGTGTGCAGTCTGTGGCTGGTTGGCATTGTTGTAATACTCGCCATTGTAGTGTTGGGCAGCGGCAGCTGGATGCTAACAGCGGGTAGCGTTGCGCAGTTGGAGGTGAGCCGCCAGCAGTGGTGGACGTGGGGAGAGAGATGGCGGAGTTTTGTAATTTGTAAGACTGGATGTCATGAACTATCATATATATTATGACTATTAAGGTAAATACATTGTCTGTTCTGTATTAAAATCTTTCATTTGCTAACTATACCTATCAGTAGTTAGTGCCTTCAGTAGTTTGAATCTTTTATTTAGTTAGCAGTAGTGGTGCTCGCTGTATTGGAGTAGTTCGAGTAACGAAGATTTTTTGTGAGGTAAGTGATTTGTGAAAGGTATAGGTTAATGTTAGTCAGGGCCATTCTTTTGTAGGGATTATTGAAAGTCAGATTGCGTTGCGCTAAAAACTATTGTGTGTCAGTTTAAGCACAGTCTTGTAAAATTTTTCTAAGGGGACGTTTCAATGTCTACTTCTTTAGACAATGTTAGCTCTTGATGAGAAGAATTGTTGATTTTATGAGACAGCCATACGAATAAGCAGTTATTAAGTTCTACAATCAACATTTCTTCAGACTTCACTTTTTGCTATACAGTCACCTTTCTGCAGCGACGTACAAGTTTATGTTACAACATACTTGGTAAAAGGCAGCTTATGAGCATATAATCAAATTTTTAATGTAATTATTATACTCCAGATTTTCGCCAAAATTTTCTAGACGTTCCAATATCATCGTCTGAAAATGTAAATAATGTGGTTTTGATACTGGAAAACGTTTGTTGGTCAGATAGCGTAATTAATTTAAGCATAGGAAAATATGGGAATAAGACACGTCATTGAAATACAAGGGGCGTTCAACAAGTAATGTAAAACATTTTTCTTCTGAAAGGAGGTTGGTTTTAGTCATCAGTCCAAAGCACAATATTATTCCCTACTCTATTGGCTCAAAACCCTATTTTTCAAAATAATCTCCTTTCAGCGCGACGGCCTTAAGCCACTTTACTGAAAGGGCCTTTATGTCCGCAAGGTACCACTTTCCTGGCCGACGTTCGACCCAACGTCTTGCTGTATCAGTAACCTCATTATCATCCATGTACTGCTTCCCTCGGAGTGCGTCCTCCACTGGCCCAAACAGGTGAAGTCGGAAGGTGCGTGATTCGGGCTGTAGGGCGGATGAGGAAGACCAGTCCAATGAAATTTTGTGGTCACCTCTCGGGTGCAAAGCCTTGTATGAGGCCATGCGTTATCACGAAGAAGGAGTAGTTCGTTTGCATTTTTGTGGCGACAAACACAAACGTTTCCAACGTCGCTGGAGTTACAGCCGCGTGCGACCGGTCGTTAGAAGGGAGATCGGATAGGCGTGCGCGACCTTGTTGCGAAGATGTTGTTGCGATGATGGGAGACGCCTCGCCCAACCATACCTCGTGCTTTTATTCACTGACAGCTCTCCGAAGACATTCTACTGGCGCCTTTGAATATCTGCGATGCTCTGGATTTCCGCCAGAATAAACTGAATGGCAGTTCTCTGCTTGGGATACACCTCCGATACAGACGCCATTTTAAATTCTACGTATAGTGCCGCCAAGTATCGGAACTTCGTGGAACTACAGAGACTGAAGCGGGAATGTTCCACAATATCCCACAATAAAGTCGCATTTTTTAAACGAAACTCGCCGAGAAATACATGTGTAGCATTACTTATTAAACGCCAATCGTATGTACATAACTGGCCATTAAAATTGCTACACCAAGAAGAAATGCAGATGATAAACGGGTATTCATTGGACAAATATATTATACTAAAACTGACGTGTGATTACATTTTCACGAAATTTGGGTGCATTGATCCTCAGAAATCTGTACACAGAACAACCACCTCAGGCCGTAATAACGGCGTTAATCCGCCTGGGCATTGAGTCAAACAGAGCATGGATGGCGTGTAAAGGTACAACTGCCCATGCAGCTAAAACAGGATACCACAGTTCACTAAGAGTAGTGACTGGCGTATTATAACGGGCCATTTGCGCATCCACCATTTTTTCAGTTGGTGAGAGATCTGGAGAACGTGCTGGCCAGGGCTGCAGTCAAACATTTTCTCTACCCAGAAAGGCTCGCACAGGACCTGCAACATGCGGTCGTACATTATCCTGCTGAAACGTAGGGTTTCTCAGAGATCGAATGAAGGGTGGATCCAAGGGTCGTAACACACCTGAAATCTAACGTCCACTGTTCAAAGTGCCGTCAATGCGAACAAGAGGTGACCGAGATGTGTAACCAATCCCCATACCATCACCCCGGGTGATACGCCAATATTGCGACGACGAATCCACGCTGTCAATGTGCGTTCACCGCGATGTCGCCAAACACGGATGCGACCATCATGATGCTGTCAACGGAACCTGGATTCATCCGAAAAAATGCCATTTTGACATTCGTGGACCCAGCTTCCTCACTGAGTACACCATTGCAGGCGCTCCTGTCTGTCAGCGTCAAGGCTAACCGCAACCATGGTCTCCGAGCAGATAGTCCATGCTGCGGCAAACGGCGTCGAACTGTTAGTGCAGATGGTTGTTGTCTTGCAAACTCCCCCATCTGTTGACTCAGGGATCGAGACGTGGCAGCACGATCCGTTACAGCCATTCGGATAAGATGCCTGTCATCTCGACTGCTAGTGATAAACAAGGCCGTTGGGATCAAGCACGGCGTTCCGTATTACCCTCCTGAACCTATCGATTCCATGTTCTGCTAACAGTTATTGGATCTCGACCAATGCGAGCAGCAATGTCGCTATACGATAAACCGCAATCGCGATGGGCTACAATCCGACCTTTATCAAAGTCGGAAACACGATAGTACGCATTTCTTCTCCTTACACGAGACATCACCGGGCAACGCCGGTCAACTGCTTTTGGTGTATGAGGAATCGCTTGGAAACTTTCCTCATGACTATGTGTTGTAGGTGTCCCACCGGCGCCAACTTGTGTGAATGCTCTGAAAAGCTAATCATTTACATATCACAGCATCTTCTTCCTGTCGGATAAATTTCGCGTCTTTAGCACGTCAGCGTCGTGGTGTAGCAATTTTAATGGCCAATAGTGTTTGTTTTTGGTGTTTATATCGATATGTTTTTCTTCACGCTACCAAATCTCCTCTCTCTTAGACCATGAATAGCTGATTACGTGAATACCTCTCTTCTAAGAAGCGCAGTGTTGCATGCAAATGGTTATTACCTCGTTCTTTTGGGATGAGCGATTTATATCCTAAGTATAATTTCATGCAGTTGTGAGGGTTCGAAGTTACGCTCTCGCCTTGTTACAGCATAAAACATGTTGAAATATCGTTGCAGGGTGTTCTTGTAAGGCTGCCTCCCCCTTGATTGTCTGTAAATTAATGACTTGAAGATGTAACATATGTGTCCCCCGATTGTTACAGCTGGAAGCAGCCTACGGCGCGACGGTAGATACCATATCTGAACCGTCTCTTACAGATGAATGTGACATGAACGTGGCAGTACGTCACGAATTTCCAACTTCGAAAGAGGGGTGATACTACAAGACGTAGGGGTCTTAGCACATCTGCACAAGCATCCTTGTTAACGAAGTCAACAGTGTTTAAGATGGCTCTTCTTTTCAACAAAGACAGCGTTTCCACACGTGAATACAGCCACCAATGATGCCCATAGGTGACTGTACAACTTTTTCACCACTGTATGATTCCAGAGACTTTTCCAAGATTGAAACATCTATGATGTATGAAAGTAAACGGAACCGAGAAATGAAAATCTGTACCAAGGCTGGGAATTGAACCTGGGTCAGACAGTAGGGAGATGTGCTAGCTACTACGCCAGCCTGGCACAGTTGCTTTGCATAGCTGCACGTGGACTATCTTAGGACGCCTCCCTTCCAAGGGACCTTTTCAAGACTCAAACGTCCATGAGATATATAAGCAGACGACACCAACAAATGGAAATCTGTATCAAGGCCAGGTTTCGAACCTGAGTCTCCTTCTCAGTAGGCAGATGCGCCTGCTACTATCCCGCCGTGGCACAGTAGCTTTGCACAGCTGCACGGACTCTCTCCTCAATCGAAATTCTAACTCAGGCATCAATTCACTTAGTATTCCCCTAATCTTGAACAGCATTACAGAAGCCCTCCAACTGTGCTGGAATAGCACCTCAGCGTCGACCGAAAGCGGGGGATCCAGCTTGAAACCGAGGCATAACTGTTTTAATTAAATGAAACCGTATGGACCCAGAGATATTTTCAAGTCTCAGTCATGTGTCAGGTATATACGCAGACTGAATTTAAAAAAATCAAGATTTGTACTAAGGCTGGGATTAGAATCTGGGTCTCCTGCTCACTAGACAGATGGGACACTGGACTCGCATTCGGGAGGACGACGGTCCAATCCCGTCTCCGGCCACCCTGATTTAGGTTTTCCGTGATTTCCCTAAATCGCTTCAGGCAAATGCCGGGATGGTTCCTTTGAAAGGGCACGGCCGATTTCGTTCCCCATCCTCCCCTCACCCGAGCTAGCGCTCCGTCTCTAATGACCTCGTTGTCGACGGGACGTTAAACACTAATCTCCTGCTCCTCCTAGACAGATGGGCTAACCATGACACCTCCCTGGCACAGTGGCTACGAGATCCTCTGCTAAGCTGTTAGTGTTTAGAGGGGATACAATGTTGGTTGAGGCGTGAACGGGAATTTGCATCACGGAGTGACTTGTGCTAGGGTAGTCCGTGCAACAGTGAAGAGTCTCTCTGCCAAGGTGGCTAGTTATTTATATACTACTGGCCATTAAAATTGCTACACCACGAAGATGACGTGCTACAGACGCGAAATTTAACCGACTGGAAGAAGATGCTGTGATATGCAAATGATTAGCTTTTCGGAGCATTCACACAAGGTTGGCGGCGGCGACGACACCTACAACGGGCTGATATGAGGAAGTTTCCGACCGATTTCTCATACACAAACAGCAGTTGACCGGCGTTGCCTGGTGAAACGTTGTTGTGATGCCTCATGTAAGGAGGAGAAATGCGTACCATCACGTTTCCGACTTTGATAAAGGTCGGATTGTAGCCTATCGCGATTCCGGTTTATCGTATCGCGACATTGCTGCTCGCATTGGTCGAGATCCAATAACTGTTAGCAGAATATGGAATCGGTGGGTTCAGGAGGGTAATACGGAACGCCGTGCTGGATCCCAACGCCCTCGTAGCACTAGCAGTCGAGATGACAGTCATCTTATCCGCATGGCTGTAACGGATCGTGCAGCCACGTCTCGATCACCGAGTCAACAGATTGGAACGTTTGCAAGACAACAACCATCTGCACCAGCAGTTTGAAGACGTTTGCAGCAGCATGGGCTATCAGCTCGGAGACCATGGCTGCGGTTACCCTTGACGCTGCATCACAGACAGGAGCGTCTGCGATGGTGTACTCAACGACGAACCTCGGTGCACGAATGGAAAAACGTAATTTTTTCGGATGAATCCAGGTTCTGTTTACAGCATCATGATGGCCGCATCCGTGTTTGGTAACATCGCGGTGAACGCACATTGGAAGCGTGTATTCGTCATGGCCATATTGGCGTCTCACCCGGCGTGATGGTATGGGGTGCCATTGGTTACACGTGTCGGTCACCTCTAGTTCGAACTGACGGCACTTTGAACAGTGGAGGATACATTTCAGATGTTTTACGATCCGTGGCTCTACCCTTCATTTGATCCCTGCGAAACCCTACATTTCAGCAGGATGATGCACGACCGCATGTTGCAGGTGCAATGCCTGCCCAAACGTTCACAGAAAATCAGTGTTCATGACGTGATTGTACAATTTCGTGCGGATTCTCGTCATCCCACACCTGTTGATTCTGAAAATTTACAATTTGATCTCGTTGGAATGAAGCCTCATCCGTAAAGAGAACATTTGCACTGAAATGAGGATTGACACATTGTTGGATGAACCATTCGCAGAGGTGTAACCGTGGAGGCCAATCAGCTGCTTATAGTGCCTGCGCACGCTGTACATGTTACGGAATCAACCGGTTCTCCCGTAGCATTCTCCATACAGTGACGTGGTCAACGTTACCTCGTCACTTCTGTGACGCTGACATTAGGGTTATCGTCAACTGCATGAAGAATTGCCTCGTCCATTGCAGGTGTCCTCGTCGTTCTAGGTCTTCCCCAGTCGCGAGTCATAGGCTGGAATGTTCGGTGCTCCCTAAGACGCCGATCAATTGCTTCGAAAGTCCTCCTGTCGGTACACCATCGTTCGGCAAATCTGTCTTGATACAAACGTACCGCGCCACGGCTATTGCCCCTTGCTAATCCATACATGAAATGAGCATCTGTCAACTCCGCATTTGTAAACATTGCACTGACTGCAAAACCACTTTCGTGATGAACACTAACCTGTTGATGCTACGTAGTGATGTGCTTGATGCTAGTACTGTAGAGCAATGAGTCGCATGTCAACACAAGCACCGAAGTCAACATTACCTTCCTTGAATTGGGCCAACTGGCGGTGAATTCAGGAAGTACAGTACATACTGATGAAACTAAAATGAGCTCTAACATGGAAATTAAGCGTTTCCGGACACATGGCCACATAATATCTTTTCTTTATTTGTGTATGAGTAATGTTTCCTGAAAGTTCGGCCGTACCTTTTTGTAACACCCTTTATACATGATAGATGTTTGAGACTTTGAAAGGTCTCAGGAATGATATAGTTTCAACCTGTTGAAAGTTTCGGTTTTGAGTCTAAAGTAAATTGGCAGATCGGTCATCAGTCGCTCTAACACCAGGCAGACAGGACCGCTCAGCTGAGCGCCGCAGCCGCTCACCATGCCCGAGATGGCGGGCGCGCTGCCGACGAGGCGGTTGTGCGAGGAGACGAGCAGCAAGCCCTCGACGGCGGCGGCCAGCTGCGTGGGCGGGCAGGGGGCCGAGGCGTTGCGCCACCAGCGGCTGTCGGGGCCGCCCTGCAGGATCCACGCATAGTCGCCGCCGAACATGCCCAGCTGGTAGGCCTGCAACACCGCACCACTCACATCAAGCCTGTCAGCACTTTCAAAGCTGATACGCCACTTAATGTTGAAGAAACTGAGGAAACAATAAAAACTCTAAATAAATGGTGCTAGTACTGTATTAACAGCCGTTATTTTGGCATTGTTTTATTAGGCAACCAGTTTCGACCTTCCAGTCGCGTCGTCTTAGACCTGTCACATGAATGACACGAGGTACCACTCGTGCATGTACGAAAGAAGGGACCAATAGTAGAAGCTATTTGCAACACAAAACACGACGTTCCCCATTTACGAGGATGACACCGCCGCCCTCGTGCAAGACTGGAAATCGTCGAACATAATCTCACGAATACAGACGGCACTCAGAACAGCCGAACCTTGGTTGGAACGATGGCGTGTTAAAGTAAACGTCGAAAAGTACGAAGCAGCTCTGTTCACACGCTGACCGAAGCTACTGCGCAAACATCAACACTGTTGACATGTAACACTACACGCACGCCCAATACGTGTCCGGGAGAATGTTAGGTATCTCGGTCTCTGGCTGGACCGGAAACTTACATGAGGGGACCACAATGGATACGTTGTCAACAGAGCGCACGCGAGGCTCAAACACCTCTACCCAAAGCTCAACACGGAATGCATACTGAATACGAGGGTGTAGAGGTCCATAAACATGACACTGATTGGACCTCTGATGACGTACGCAGCTTCCGTATGTGGATACGCAGCTCCTACACGCCTGCGCCGCCTGCAGCTCATACAGAACAAAGTGTTACGCATCACTAGCAACGCTACGAGCTGCACACGCACTGTGGATCTTCACAATGAATATCGCCTTGAAACCCTCAAGGAAGTGTTCAAACAATAAGCCACACGACTGTACAGGAACTCGAGACACTCGAACAATCCTTTCATCCTGACTCTGGGAAGCTATGGTCACAACCAAAAAGGTAGACATAAATGAAAATTAATCGAAACCCTCAGCTGCCAATAGGTGTTGTTCGTATACCTCAATGGGGACAGGTGAAAATGTGTGCCCCAACCAGGACTCGAACCCGCGATCTCTTGCTTACATGGCAGACGCTCTATCCATCTGAGAGGCTCAGAGGATAGCGTGACTGCATGGACTTATCCCTTGCACGCTTCGCGTGAGACCCACATTCCCAACTGTCCACAACCTACATTCGTAATATTCTTAAAGGATATTTGCCCATTTGTGCCCGAACTCTGACGGGTAATTGTCACCTTAGTTGGCGCGAGTAATGAGTAAATGCGCAAATATCCTGTAGAAATATTACGAAAGTAGGTTGTGGACAGTTGGGGATGTAAGTCTCACGGGAAGCGTGCAAGGGATAAGTCCCTGCAGTCACTCTATCCTCTGTGCCCGCGGTGGCTCAGATGAATAGTGTTGCCAAGTAAGCAGGAGATCCCGCGTTAGAGTCCCGGTCGGGACACACATTTTCAACTGTCCCCATTGACGTATATGAACAACACCTGTTGGCAGCTGAGGGTTTCGATTAATTATCATTTCTTTCTAGAGAAGTTGCATGGTCATCATTGGTATCTGTTCTTTTAGAACAGTTACTCTCTTCATACAACTGTAGGTGAAATCAAACATTGCGAAAGACTCTTCTACCTAGAGCATAACCATCTATAGCAAGCTAACATACAAATCCAAGCGACGATGTCGGCAAGCCCCTGCATAACAGCAACGCTGACTCGATATGCCAGCTGCTATTAAAGCCGACCAACAGGCTACAGCAGGGAAACCGAAGACCTCGCACACTGACGTGCAAACTAACCGCCAAAATTACCTTACAATGTGAATCTGGTATACGACCTATGGGAAACAAAACGATGATCAACCTAAATGTTACAGGTTTGCTGACGCTGACCGAGAAGCCAACACCGGCACCCAGGAGCAGTCGCCTAGTAACACCACCGCACAGCGTCCAAGGTATTACTAACAAAGCCTACCCTTGCACGACCTGTCGCAGGCAGAAAGAAAACCGCTACTGCTCTTACAACCCGACCCAACTATCGCAGCGGTTTTTTCCTCTTCGCTCTTACCTTGGGACTTTCTTTTCCTGTGCCCTTCAAACCGCTATCCTTCGTTCTATTTTAGACCCAGTCTATCCCCAGATGAGCTACCCTTACCGAGAAGCACGCAAACATCGCAGTACCCCTATCCTGCCAGACCTCACTGTAGTGAAAATTAACCCTTATGCAGAGATGGTAGTGGACCTGTTGTGTTGCCCATTTGCCCATCATGACTGTGTGGGCGTGGAGGGCCTCCACCTCTTATAATAATCGGATCTGGTTGCGTAGATAACCGAGCTTCATGAGCATGTGTGTTCTTCATACATGTGACGCAACTGTCCATCTCATGTGTGATGAGCACACATCTTCATGAAGTTGGGGATCTACACAACCAGACAAAAATATGGTCCGTTGCCTTAGACGTGCACGAGTGGTACCTGGTGTCATTCATGTGACAGGCCTGAAGATGACGTTATTGGAACTTCGAAACTCGTCGTGTAATAAAAGAATATAAAAGTAACGGCTGCTTGTACAGTACTATTACATTTCAGTGAACAGCCACTGTTCCACGCTGATGATCCAAACGTGAAATTAAATTTTTTAAATAAATTGCCAAGTGCAAGGAAGACTCGTGCACTGACGTTCCAGTACAAATTTAATTCTTGTATTGACAGTTCATCCATCTTTTGCTATGGGAATGTTGCATGGATCTCTGCCCGACGCCAGTTCTTTATGTCCATCCAGATCCTCGGACCCAACTCATTCAGCCTCGCTTACCGCATCCGTTTACCTTTCCCCACAAGAATCCTTCACCAACACGTCAAATTCCCGTCTTTCTCACCCACACTAAATACCTTCGAACAACCTACACCCTACGGAAACTCAACACCAATAATCTTAGTTTCTCCTCTACTTTTCCACTCTGGAATGTCGCCACACCTTTATCAACACATTCTACCGACTGAATACATACACGCACGCTACACGTAATCTCCAAACGAAACTTCAACCATCTCCCCCTCCCAGATCAGAAAGTCCACCCCAATATTGACCCGATCGTCTCAGCTTTACGTCCATCTCACCTATTCCACCTTATCAGGGCTCCCTCTCCCTCCCCTCCCCATATTTTCTTACCCCCTTTTTTCACTGTCAGCCTTTCTTTTGCAAGCCCTCTTTTCCCATCAAGTTTTAGCCTCACCACTAACCCCCCCCCCCCCTCAACTCCACCCCCTCTTCTGTCGCAACACCCACTCCTACGCCATCGACACTATGTACCAGCCCTCCATCCTTATACCACCACATTCCTACCGTCCATATCGACGAACCTTTCCCCTACAACAACAGACTCCCAAACGGTTTCAGTGCCAGGAAAGTGCCCCTATTAACACGGCATCATGTTTTAAATGCTTTTAAAAGTGCTCTTATTGTGTTTCATTTTACATTTTGTTATTACTGTTTTAACTACATCTGCAAGAATTAATACGTTTTTAACTTTCCATTACCTTTCAAAAGTTTTATGTTCATTGTAAATGTCCCGCTTTTCTGCTTCTTGTTTATTTCCTCATTTATAAATGAGTTTACATCCCAGAAATGGAGAATCTCGAATGTTTTTGTTTGTTGTCGATATCTATACTGGCAAGATACCGATTCTGGGAATTCTATCAAAATCTGTGCAGTGTTCCTAAGACTGTCCTGGGTATATACTCTACTGGTCATTAAAATTTGCTACACCACGAAGATGACGCGATACAGACGCGAAATTTAACCGACAGGAAGAAGATGCTCCGATATGCAAATGATTAGCTTTTTAGAGCATTCACACAAGGTAAGCAACGGTGGCGACACCTACAATGTGCTGACATGAGGAAAGTTTCCAACCGATTTCTCATACACAAACAGCAGTTGACTAGCGTTGATTGGTGAAACGTTGTTGTGAAGCGTCGAGTAAGAAGAAGAAATGCGTACCATCACGTTTACGACTTTAATAAAGGTGAGATTGTAGTCTATCACGATAGCGGTTTATCGTATCGCGACATTGCTGCTCGCGTTGGACGAGATCCAATGACTGTTAGCAGAAGATGGAATCGGTGGGTTCAGGAGGGTAATACGGAACGCCGTGCTGGATCCCAACGGCGTCGTATCACTAGCAGTGGAGATGAGAGGCATCTTATCCGGATGGCTGTAACAGGTCGTGCAGCCTCGTCTCGATCCATGAGTCAGCAGATGGGGACGTTTGCAAGACAACAACCATCTGCACGAACAGTTCGACGACGTTTTCTGCAGCATGGACTATCAGCTCGGAGACCATGGCTGCGGTTACCCTTAACGCTGCATCACAGACAGGAGCGCCTGAGATGATGTACTCAACGACGAACCTGGGTGCAAAATGTCATTTTTTTTCGGATGAATCGAGGCTATGTTTACAGCATTATGATGGTCTCATCCGTGTTTGGCGACATCACGGTGAACGCACATTGGAAGCGTGTATTCGTCATGGCCATACTGGCGTATCACCCGGCGTAATGGTATGGGGTGCCATTGGCTACACGTCTCGGTCACCTCTTGTTCGCATTGACAGCATTTTTGAACAGTGGGAGTTTCATTTCAGATGTGTTACGACCCGTGGCTCTACCCTTCATTTATCCCTGCGAAACCCTACATTTCAGCAGGATAATGCACGACCGCATGTTGCAGGTCCTGTAGGGCCTTTCTGGATACAGAAAACGTTCGACTGGTGCCCTGGCCAGCACATTCTCCAGATATCTCACCAAATGTAAACGTCTGGTCAGAGGTGGCCGAACAACTGACTCGACACAACACGCCAGTCCCTACTGTTGATGAACTGTGGTATCGTGATGAAGCTGCATGGGCAGCTGTACCTGTACACGCCATCCAAGCTCTTACTCAATGCCCAGGCGTATCAAGGCCTTTATTAGGGCCAGAGGTGGTTGTTCTGGGTACTGATTTCCCAGGAACTATGAACCCAAATTGCGTGAAAGTGTAATCACATGTCAGTTCTAGTATAATATATTTGTCCAATGAATACCCGTTTATCATCTGCATTTCTTCTTGGTGTAGCAATTTTAATGGCCAGTAGTGTAATAAGAAGTGAACAGGGGACTCCAGTTTACACATGTAGAGATGAGAAGAGTTAATAAAATATTGTTATTTGTTTATTAAAACATGAATTCAGATTACATTTAACATCCGCATGTCGTAATACGTTTCTATTACGCTCTGGACGGTAGTGAATGAAATGTAAGTTGTAATGGTGAAAAGATATTTTTGCGTGGTATAATTATAGTTTAAATAACTTCGGATTTTTTCCTTTACATTTACTGTGAAACCTAGCTTCTTGCCAAACATAATGACCGTAGGTGAAGGGCAAGTATCCTATAGGTTCTGCTCATTGGGTCTGCGAGTGTCAAAAACTGACACCAACAGCCATATATTTTGGTTGCACTGACTATGAAGCTTCAATTCTTTTCACCATCAAGGGGGGTGGACGTAAATTTCAACGCGATTTGTCTACCTGCTCGTGAGCTCGTGAGTCTAGACAGAGTGACAGACAGGAAATAGGATAACAAATGACAAAAAAATCTATTTTCGTGTGATATAATATCAAATTTTGCTTCTATTTGTATCGTGAAATCTTACTTCTCGCAAAATTTCGTAATTATGGGTCAACGAAAAGTGCCCTATGGGTTTTGATAAGCGAGTATTAAAATATCTTACATAAATGGCCGTAAATTTTCGTTGCATCGACTTATAAGCAAAAATATTTTACACCGCCAAGTGGCCATACACTTCAGAATGTGACATAAATTTCAACTAGATACGTCTGTCTAGTCCTGAGAGAAACTGTTTTTAACAGTCAGACAGAAAGAAAGACCAACAACAAAGTAATACTGTAAGTGTGTGTGTGTGTGTTTGAGGTTTACGGGCGCTAAACAGCGTGGTCATCAGCGCCCAAACGCATAGAAACAGGAACACATGCAGTGAAGGGACGAAGACGGACACCGAACAAGGAGAACGGCTAAAAGACACAGGCCTGACGCAGTTCCAATTGCTCACATACAGAGGTAAAACAAGAGGAGAAGAAACACACTAAAAAAGGAAAGGAAACACAAGGAAAAGAGAGCAGATGCCGAAGGGAAACAAGGAGGTAATCGTGAGTGGCGGACCTCTTACCTAAAACCTGGGTGAGCCAGTCACCCAGCAGCACATTAAAACCCTCTCCCTAAAATCCGAGGCAACAGATTGGACAGGACACAAAACCGTAAGACCATAACCACAGTCGCTGCGTCGTCTTGCAAAATAGAGGGCAAATCGGGTGGCAAAGAAACCACCGCCCTCTGGTCAGAGAATAAAAGACAGTCAAGTAAAATGTGGCGGACAGTAATCTGGACGCCACAAGCACTGCAGATTGGGGGGTCCTCCCGCCGGAATAAAAAACCATGCGTTAAGGGACTGTGCCAAATGCGGAGGCGAGTGAGGAGAACCTCATCCCGCCGGTATGACTGGTAGGACGTACGCCATGGTCGCGTAGTGGCCTTTACCAGACGCAGCTTATTGTCAGAAACTGCCAGCCACTCCTCTTCCCATTGATGCATAATGCATAACACGAAAGCGCAAAAGGGAGGTTACAGCATGGAGGGGGACGGCACATTCAACAACGTGAGGGAGGGAACATACATCTTTGGCAGCCACATCCGCCAGTTCGTTTCCCCTAATACCCACGTGCCCCGGCACCCAGCAGAAAGAAACCGCCTTCCCCTGCCGTTGCAGGTGGAGTAGGGCATCATGGATGTTCTGGACGACCGTATCCGCTGGGTACAAGTGTTGCATGGTCTGAAGGGCACTCAGGGAGTCAGAACAGACGAGGAACATAAGACTGGGAACACATCTCATCTGCTCCAATGCCCGCAAGATTGCAAACAATTCGGCATCGAGGATGGTAAAAGCCGCAGGAAGCCGTAACTTGACGACTCGATCAGGGAAAACAACAGCACAACCAACAGAGTCCCCCTGTTTAGAGCCATCTGTGAATACTGGTACATGGTCCGGATGCTGGTTTAAAATATCGTAAAATAAGGAGGTAAAAACAAACGCCGGAGTGCAGTTCCTCCGGTTCTCCGACAAGTCTAGAAGGATGCTGGGCCTCTGGAGCAACCAGGGAGGCAGGCGAGTAAAACCTTGTCGTTGGGGGGCCACACGCTCCACACCAAGGGACTCAAGCAAATGCTTGGCACGAATCCCAAATGGTGTCGTTGCCCTGGGACGACTGGAAAAGAGACGTTCCATAGGCGGTCGGGCAACGGTAGGGTACGCAGGGGAGGTAGGACAGGCAAGGAAATGACACACCCGTTGCACCATGAGGAGTTTCCGCCGGATGGCGAGCGGCGGTTCCCCTGCCTCAGCACAAAGGCTGGGGATGGGACTGGTACGGAAGGCACCAGTGGCCAGCCTGATACCCTCATGGTGCACTGCGTCAAGTATCTTCAGATACGAAAGCCTTGCTGACCCATACACGGTGCAAGCATAGTCAAGACGCGATCGGACGAAAGCCCTATAAAACTGCAGCAGACGCGACCGATCTGCTCCCCAGGACCGATGGCTCAGACACTTCAAAATATTCAGTGCCTTCAGTGCCCGCACCTTGAGGTCTTTAAGGTGAGGCAACCACGACAACTTGGAATCAAAAGTGAGGCCCAGGAACCTCACAGTGTCTCTAAAAGGAAGAACGGTGTCCCTCAGACGCAATTCAGGGGAGGTAAAAAGACGCCGAGAACGATTAAAATGAACACACACAGATTTGTCTGCAGAAAAGGTAAAACCCGTCTTTGCAGTCCATGCCTCTAAGCGCTTTATCGTAAGCTGTAACTGCCGACTAGCAGTGACAAGACTGGAGGAAGAACAAAAAACAGCAAAATCGTCCACAAACAAGGAGCATTGGGCAGGACTCCGGATAGTGGACGTGATACTGTTAATAGCGACGGCAAAGAGAGTGACACTTAAAACGCTGCCCTGAGGAACACCATTCTCCTGCACGTACAAATCCGATAGCACATTACCAACGCGATACCGAAAGAGGCGGTGAGAAAGAAAGGACCGAATGAAGATGGGGAGACGGCCACGAAAGCCCCACTCATGGAGTTGATTGAGGATAAGGCGGCGCCAAGTAGTGTCATAGGCCTTATTAATGTCAAAGAAGACCCCTAGACAATGCTGGTTACGTAGAAAGGCCTGCTGGATGGCGGCCTCAAGCAGGGTCAAGTTGTCTATAGTGGAACGACATCTCCGAAAGCCACACTGAGAGGGGCTAAGGAGCTGCCTGGTCTCGAGCAGCCAAACCAGGCGGCGGTTGACCATGCGTTCCAACGTCTTCCCAACACAGCTCGTCAAAGCAATACTCCGATAACTACTGGGATGCGTTCGGTCCTTCCCTGGTTTGAGGAGGGGAATCAAAATCGCCTCCCTCCACGATTCAGGGTACGTGCCGGGTAACCATATCATATTGAAACAGTTCAGGAGTACTTCCTTGGATGGCAGCAACAGGTGCCGCAGCATGCTGTACCGGATTTGATCATGACCAGGCGCAGTATCATGAGCCTCAGACAGCGCTGAATCCAGTTCCCACATTCTGAAGGGGCAGTTATAGGGTTCAGAATTTATAGACCGGAAGTCCAAGTGACCCCTGAGGGCAGTGCGGTAGCGGCAGAAATCTGGATCACAGTTAATAGTGGCGGTAGAGTCCGCAAAATGCATGGTCAGTGTCTGAGCAATGTCTCTCGGCGCCGTGAGGAGACATCCCTGATGCAGCAATGCCGTGACAGGGAGCTGGCTGAGTTTCCCGGAAATCCTCCTGATGACTTCCCATGCTTTCGTAGAAATAGTGGAGCGAGAGATGGAGTTCAAGACCGATTGCCATGACAGTCGTTTGCTCTCTTTAATCACTCGCCGCGCTCTGGCCCTTGCCACCCGAAAGGCCGCAAGATTGTCAGCTGAGGGACGGCACTTGAAGCGGCGCAGTGCTGCACAGCGGGCGCGGATGGCTGAGTGGCACTCAGTGGTCCACCAAGGGATTGGGCGCCTCTTGGGATGACCGGATGACCGTGGAATTGACAATTCAGCCGCATGTGAGATCACGGCTGCAACATGGTCTACGCGTTCGTGGACGCTGGCACGGTGTTCCAAAACAGCCAGTTGGCTGAAAAGTGTCCAGTCAGCTCTGCAGAGGTGCCACTGGGGCGGCACTGGTAATGCCACAGCCTCATCCAGGAGGCGAATCCAGAGGGGGAAGTGGTCACTAGAATGGAGGTCAGCTGCAGCCTCCCACAGAGCAGAATCCGCGAGTGCTGGAGAGCAAAAGGAAAGGTCAATAGCCGATGACGACCCGGAAGCAGTACAGAAATGAGTGGGAGCACCAGAGTTGAGGAGGCACAGTTCTTCAGACATCATGACGCTTTCCAGAATGCGACCCCTGGGGCAAGTAGTCGAAGAGCCCCATAAGACATTATGAGCGTTGAAGTCCCCCAGAAGTAGAAATGGGCGGGGGAGTTGGCTAATAAGGACCGTGGGAGCCTCAGAGTCTATGGCATCCGGAGGTGGTAAATAAACAGAACAGACTGTGAGCCTCCGACCCACAAGAATGTCAACTGCAACTGCTTGCAAGTCGGTGACGAGAGGGAGCTCAGATGAGGGGTGCATGTCACGGAAAAAACAGCAACACCACCCTTTGCCCTTTGCCCCGTCAGATCATCTTTTCGATATACGGTATAGCCCCGTAAAGAAGGAGAATCAGTGGCCCGAAAATGTGTCTCTTGGAGACATAAGCACAAGGGGCACTCTCGTATAAGGAGTTGTAATTCGGCCACATGCGTCCTGAACCCATTCAGGATCCACTGTAATATGGGAGCCAGTGATCAGGGTGGCTGAACTTTCACCCTGCCTCTGTGCTTTGGAGGAGAGACCGTACTGGCCGGAGATTTATTCCTGGGGCGAGAAGATCGCCCCCGGTCGACATCAATGTCCATAAGCTCCGATACGACCCACGGGAGATGTCGGACAGTACGATGGCCTCGTCATCGGACCGACGCTGACTAGTTTCCTCAGGTGGCAGAACCTTCATCTTCTGAGGCTTTGTCTTGGGGGGCTTGGAATGCAGAGCCTTGTCAACAGTTGGAGGTTGACTCGCCTGGGCAAAAGGCGCCTTATGAGGAGAGGCAGGAAGTACCTCAATGTCAGCAACCACGGCCTTGTCCGACGTAGCGGGGAGAGCCGCAGATTGCAAAACAACAGCAGCAGCACAAGTGCACTGGCAAGCGCAGGTATTAGAGCTAACACTAGCAACCTCCGTTTGCGTAGCAACAGTGGCCAGTTGTATCGGTTTTTTGAGAGCGGAAGCGAAAGATGTTGAAAACACAGGAGGTTGCATGGCCTTAAAGAGCTTCTTGGCCTCACCATAGGGGATGCGGTTAGATGTTTTAATCTCCTGTACCTTCCGTTCTTCGAGATAGACGGGGCAGATCCGGCTCCAGACAGGGTGACTCCCAGAGCAATTCACGCACTTCACAGGCGATGAACAATCGGCTCCGTCATGGGCAGGCTGACCACATTTACCACAAGTGGCTATCCCAATGCACCCCAACGTAGTATGCCCAAAGCGCTGATATTTAAAACAGCGCATTGGGTTGGGGAAATATGGCCGTACGGGCAAACGTAAGAACCCCGCTTTAACATGCTCTGGGAGTCTCGGGCAACTGAACGTGAGAATAAACGAGTCAGATTTGACGAGGTCCCCATTGACTCGTTTCATAATGTGCTGCACGTCAACAATTCCTTCGTCAGCCCACTCAGATTTTAACACGTCTATGGGAATATCCACCAAGTCCCTACACGTCACAACACCCTTACTATAATTCAAAGTGGAGTGGAGCTCGCTCTCGACAGCGTACTCTCCTAGACAGGTTGCTTTCCGAAGGGCAGCGACTTGACGGGAACTTGAAGTTTCAACTAACAGAGTCCCATTGCGCAGTCGCTTTACAGATTTCAGTGTTCCTGCAATTCCCTCAAGACCCTTGTGGATGTAAAAGGGAGAAACCCTCTCAAAGCTACCCTCCTTCCTTTTAACAATCAAAAACACATTCTGATTATCAGCATGTGCTCCGTTACTACATTCTGTTAAATGTCTAGCAACACCAGGCGCTGGAGGACTCGCAGCGCGTAGCCGCTTTTTCGATGGGGTGTGTTTTCCTACCAGCGGCCCACCCAAGCCACTGGTAGGGGGAAATGTAGAGATCGAAGGGTCCATTGCTGTCCCACGAGCAGCTAGGGAACTAAAAGTCCGTTCAGACAGAGCCCCGCGTGCCTGAGTAAGCCTTATACAACTGGGGTGCGGCAGGTGCCCCAGAGGTTGCCCGCTTGCGACTGTTCCACCCCAACAGCCATGCATCCTCTAGGCGCGGAGCACACCGAAAGATTGAGGGGCTTTTATGGAGGCTGGCCTCCCTCGCAATCCAGGCGGTCAAGCCAAGATTACCATTCCCCGCAGCACACAACATTTCACCGCCGCGCCGTACGGTGGTCGTTGAAGCATGTCCGGGGGTTACGGTGACAGGACACTGGCGGCGCAGACCAGTCCCCAGCTCAGGACCCCGGGGTCGCCAAGCCCGTACTCAGCAAAATACTATAAGGGTTCCGTTTTTACTGATTAAGGTATGTAACTTTAAGAATAACGAAATCTATCGGGAAAGACGCCAGAGCAGCTGAACTTGTAAATAATTATAGAGAATGTACAAATAATCTTTGAAAAAATAGTGAAAATGGGAAAGATTCAAGACGAATGAAAAGTGGTTACGAATGGTAACAAGCAAGGAGTTTACAGTTACAAGGATGTATCCCTTTTACCAGCTGCTTATAAGATATTCCCATCAATAATAACAGAGTACGTTCTACGCTTACTGTTAACTGGGTGAGTACCAAGAAGGGTTTAGAAGGGGAAGATCCTACTCACGACATATTTTCAATCTGTAAACCCTAATTCGCCAGAAATTAATAAACTCTAAAGGCACTGTGACAATTATTGGTTTTAACAAAGCCTCTGACTCCGTCGATAAACGAAACCCTAGAAGAGGTACTCCATGAATTTTGTATTATTACTAAGTTGTTAAAACGAAACCGAAGAACTCTGACAGACGCAACCTTAGAAGATAAATCTACAGGTCACAGAAAAAGTAATTTTCTCCTTTTCAAATGTGTAATGGAAAAATTGTAATAATTCTGAATGGAAAACTGAAAGACTTAAAATTTCGCCAGTTGTGCTAGGGAGAAAGAACATAGGTGTTGAATGGAAAACTGAAAGACTTAAAATTTCGCCAGTTGTGCTAGGGAGAAAGAACATAGGTGTCGCAATAAATTGCCAGGCATTTAGGGATGATATTGCTACACTTCCGGAACGCCTGGCAGATGCAGTTGTGAAAGTCAATCTTCTGAAAGAAACAGCCAATGTGACAGGCTTAAAAAACGCTGCAATCCCACCCACCACCATTTCAGTTTCATTAGAATGTTAATTTCGTCAGGAGTGTGTCACTCGGTTGTCAGATAAACTTGTTTTTCACCTTCTCTTTCCTAGTGGTTCCAATATGCATTTCCTCATTACACGTCAAACGAAAGCTATACACAAACTGCAAATTTTCCGTTTCAGACACATTAGAAAATTGGTTTTGTAAGCATTCTGTAAAGTATCAAAAGAACTCCAGGCCCTAATACCCTTTTATTAGTTACTTGCCTGTGATTTCTGTTGTTCAATTCTACTGGCCTAAATAAAAAACGTAGCAACGGCATCTTGAACATCATTGTTAATTTGTGCTATGCTGCTTTGCAAGTCCCCATTTTTCATTACTTTGGGGTCACTGTAAGTGACTTTTTTTCCAATTAACTCTCAAGGTTGCTTTGTTCAGTTCTTCCGTTAGCGACTGAAGAGTCTCAGGACCAGAGAAAACAGTATTACGTCATTAGTAAAACGAAGGTCGTTCTGTGTTCGTTCCATTAACCAGTGTTTCTCCTCGTTCCTATTAAACTTCGTCTAGGGCAGCACATTTAGTGATATGGAAACTAGCTGCCTGACTCTTTTATTTCCGAATTTTAAACTATCCTGGGTGATGTTAATGAATTCGGTACCTTTATGTAAATCTCTTGCATTACATTACCATATGTTGGTTGGATGTCTTGTATGTAAAGTGTAGTCCGCTGTGTTACATCCTCTTCCGAAGCGAGAATTTCGCTTTGCTTGGGGCAAATTGATACTACTTTCTACTTGGTTGGTGGTTATTTTAGTGAACAACTTCTGAATTATGAAGATCAAGCAGGTACGTAAGTAAGTTATTTAAGTATCGCCTGATTCCTTTCTTTTGAAGCATAATGTCATTTTCGGGGAACGTTCTCCCTCGGCAAACATTTTACATACAAAGTTGCTTTTTCTCTTCGAATTGCTCCAGTTTTAACGACTTTTACTGAATGATACACATCGGGTCGACGCACAATAATTTCGTTGAGTGTGCTTTACTTGCTGACCTTACAAATTGTCTTGGTTAGACATTGTAATTAAATAATCAACCAGCAGCCGGCCGTTGTGACCGAGCGGTTCTAGGCACTTCAGTCCGGAATCGCGCTGCTGATACTGTCGCAGGTTCGAATCCTGCCTCGGACATGGTGTGTGTGATGTCCTTAGGTTAGTTAGGTTTAAGTAGTTCTAAGTCTAGGGGACTGATGACTTCAGATGTTAAGTCCCATAGCGCTTAGAGCCATTTGAATCATTTTTTTGATCAATCAGCAACAATAACTTGAGCACTTTTAATCATCTGATGACACATTCCTTTCTTCGTATCTCTAACGGATTTATAAACCCTCTTGTGGCATTCAGTGGACTGTCATTGCTTTTCTTACTAAATGTGTTCCTCATTCGCCTCTTGAAGCACACGAACACTTGAAGAACTCTTGCAGAACAATTTTGTCTCTGTCGTTAGTTACTGAGCTGTTTGGGGTCTTACCTAGTAAAATGTCTACTTTACACAACGTAAGTGTCGGTTTTATCTCATTCATACTCTTATTGTTTTCAGTTATTTGTACTACCATGCAATCATTGTATCCTCTTACGTACCCTCCAAGATATTTCCGAGCAGTTTCGATTAATTCGGCATATTTATAGTATTTTTACTGGCCCAATGAGAGGATTCATTCAGTAACATTCTGTATTGATACGGGTATACAGGATTGTTTGCTATCCTACGGATACAACAGATAAGACGAAATAGTGGCACAAACTTAGGCTCCGATTCTCAAAATGCTCAAAGCCACTGGAAAAAGGTACACACCAGACGAGATTGTCCAAATTACCTAAAGCGTTCTTCTTTCTTACGAAAGTAAGGAAAGATGGTAATAATTTAGCGATGGGTACCAAGGTCTTGAGTTGCAAAAAGAAACGAATTCGCTGATGTGAATGTCAACGAGGCTTTCTGTTTCTGACGGGACCCTTTGCTCGAGTACCCTGAAAGCAGTTACATCATTCCTCACAAGGAGGGCCAGGTGTTGTGAGCAGCTCAGCCGCTGGGAGTAGGGTGCAAAATGCTGCGGTCACTCACATGTACAGATCGACTGTGGCTTATATTCTTCTGGCCATGAAGTTCAGAAGACGAAGCCCCGACACGTCTGAGTGTGGTCCATTGTTTTCTCCGACGGCAGGAGGAACCACAAATGTGTGAAATGTGCGTAATGTAGTTGTTCATACAATATAATGTAAGTGAGTGCATATTATCTGATTACCTCGCATATTACTGCGCTGTCTGGTTACCCATTTTCACACTGCCTGACAAAAAAAAAAAAAGTGAAACTCCCAGAAGAGGAGTAGGAAATGAAATGGTACTTCACGGGTTGAGAGAGTATGGCATGTTATTTCAGTGATTAAAAAGTCGTGTAAGACTTTCAAAGAATTTAGCAGTATTAGCTTTCCCACTAATGTGACGTTAACCCCCTAGCATTCAGGTTATAGATTATTTTTGCCGTGTACACTGCGAGTCTTTGATCACTTACAAATTATGGTTCAGAACTGTCATTTACTCTATTTAAATTATGGTGTCATTTAGTCCTTGGGAAAAATCACTTTCTATTTCTTTTCTTATGGAAGAATGTGTTAAGGACAAGCACGTTGTTTCGACAGATTTTATTAACACATGATCCCTGTCCTTCTTAGAAACACGTTCAAAGTGTCCCATTGAAGATCCATTCTTTACTTTGTGTTATTTTTTTACTTATTCCTGCCCCCTCTGCCCAATATGGTCTTGTGGGATTAGCAGTCACTTGTTAGTTTCATTTGTTCTTTGTAGAGATCTTTTAGTACTATGTTAGAATGTCGTTGTGCTGGTGACCATAGATCCGTATATTTCATTAAACAAGTCTCAATGTGTGTGATTTACTCAGTATATATAATAATGCTCTTAAGTGCCTTGTTTACAATAAACCACACATCTGAACTTCTTCCTTCTGTTTTCCCCCATGATAAAACTTGTGTTTAGTCCAATTTAGAAACACATATAACTTCTATTGATTTCGAGAAAGCTTTTGACGGTGTGAACAGAAAGAAACTACGAGACGTAATGATAAAAGTGGGATATTCTAGACATCTTCTTTGAACTATGAAGAGCTTGTACAGGGACACAAAAATAATAATAAAAGTTGCTAATAATAAAACTGAAGAAATCGATACTAGTAAGGGACTCAAATAAGGATGTAGTCTGTCACTAACCTTATTAAATGGCTGTATAAATGATATGATTAAAAATTGCAGACAGGAAATAAATTTGGGTATAGGCATTAATGAAAATAAATATGTAAACATCTTTCAGGAAAGTAATATTACCATACTGGAAGAAAGTGAATATTAGCTGCAAAAATCAGTCTATAAATTACATAAGTCTGGAAAAAGACAAAACCATGCAATATCAATAAAGAAAACTATAATAATGGCTCATCGTGGGAAATACCCCACATACTCAAAAACAATAACATGTAATACACCACTTCAACAGCTTTCCAACTTAAATTTTCTAGGATGTGTTGTAAGCTATGACATGGACGAGGACACAGAAAATAACATTAACAAATATCAGTCAATACGTCGAATGGTAAGTAAAACATTACAGAAAAAAATATGGAAGGAAACAAAATTGAAATTTCATAATACCATTACTACACTTATATTGCTCTTTGGAGTTGAGTAATGAATTCCTAAAAATCACGGTAAAAGCAAACCACAAGCAGCAGAAATGAAATATCTTAGGAGAGTGAGAGTTTTTACAAAGGAATACTGTATAAGAAATGAAGATATTTGGAATGAACTAGATATTTATAATATTAATGAAAAGATCGAAGAAAATAAAACATAATGAAAACATGACCTACAGAAATGAGTGTAGAGAGACCTTGTGCATGCAATACCAGGAAAGAGGAAGAAGGGAGGCAGGAAGACTCAGAACAAGGTGGCAGTGAAAAGTTAAGACGAAGAGTCACGAGCGGCTAAGCCTTGAAGTACAGCAGCAGAAGAAGAAGAAGAAGGAGGAGGAGGAGGAGGAGGAGGAGAAGGAAAATTTAATTTGATCTCCTTTTTCACACAGTTGCTCTTCTGTATACGGTATTCAATGTATTTCAGATCCTCCTCCAAATCCACTTCTCTATGAATACTCCACTAATCTCTCTTTGGATTTTATAAATGGAAATTTGTGGTAAGATCTTATGGGACCAAACTGCTAGGGTCATCGGTCCCTAAGCTTACGCACTACTTAATCTAACTTAAACTAACTTACGCTAAGGACAATACACACGCCCATACCTGGGGAAGGACTCGAACCTCCGACTTGGGGATTGGATTTTGAAAGTCTCTAATTTATTGCCTCCAAACATCAATCAAGAGGTGCAGCTGGGTTCCTATGGTCCATATTGTTTTCTGTACTGTCAAAACCCGCGAAGTAAAGTGACAACACTGGACTAGCGGGTCTGAAGCGAATACCGGAGATCCGCCAGTCTACTCCCACTTTCGCCTTTCTGCCATGGTGTAGGGGTTCGTCTAAGCATGTAAACAGCAAGTTCTAAGACTCGGCCGAGCGATTTTCACAACTTTGTCAGCTTACTCCTGGTTTTAGATCTCTCAGGTTGGAATCAACACGACCCGACAGCGTGTTGATCAGGTTCAAGCAGAGACATATCACTATTTTCATTTAGCAGTCGGCAAATGATTACGTCATCCTTTATACACTTACTTCAGACAGTAGTATACTAATGACAACGTTAGCAGTGTGGCTTTTTGGGCATATTTGGTCCTAGTTAAGTTTGTTACCTCGCTGATCCTAACAGCTGTGTGGCGTGAACATATGGAGTAGGAATTGGA
Organism: Schistocerca gregaria; assembly: GCF_023897955.1. Classification (NCBI taxonomy): domain Eukaryota; kingdom Metazoa; phylum Arthropoda; class Insecta; order Orthoptera; family Acrididae; genus Schistocerca; species Schistocerca gregaria. The sequence continues at coordinate 501,846,479 of NC_064925.1, read as the reverse complement.
GTGAAACCTGGTTGGTTATCTTAATCTTCATTAAGTTGTACTTAAGGGGGCTTCCCCATCCCCCAGTTCTTGCACGTAGCCAGTTTTTGCACGTGTATAATACATCATTACAAGCTAGTAATCTGACATGCGGGCCAGTTTCCGCCAGAAAGGAGATTCATCAATAGATTATAGTTAACACCTAATTGTTATGCAACTGAAAGAAGGAAAACATCAGTTTACACTTGTTTTTGTAAATTTTTCACCAGAATAACGTACTGAAGAATATAAATAAACAGGTTAAATCGTTACGAAGTATAGAATGACATGGTGTTTTTAGCAGCCAACGAACTGAAATTCAGGAGGGTATTTCACAAGATAGTCACACCACAGTCTTTCTTATGGGGGCTTGGGGCGCGGGTAGACTTTGGCAAACGTACCTGAAATTTCTCTCTCAAAACTCACAATTCAAATCACCGAAGGAGAAACTGCCGCTTTCATTTGTCAGTACTGCGGCCATCAGCACATGGGACCTTGTTCATGTTATTCTTGCCTGTTGATGACGCTATAATTAACAAATAGAGACCGAGCGAGGTGGCGCAGTGGCTAGCACACTGGATTTGCATTCGGGAGGACGACGGTTCAAATCGTCTTCCGGCCATCCATATCTAGGTTTTCTGTGATTTCCCTAAATTGTATCAAGAAAATGATGAGATGGTTCTTTTGAAACTGCATGGCCGGCTTCATTCCCATATCCGATGGGACTGATGACCTTGCTGTTTCGTATCCTCCCCCAAATCAACCAACCAACCATCAAATAGAGTCTAATTTTTAGATTCTTTCGCTAGGTAAGATAAGAAAGAAAAGAAAAGCATGTTTCATACCTCACAAAAAATCTTCGGAGCCACCTGCTGCGAGAAACTGCCGATGATGATCCTGGTGTCAAGATCCTGTAACAAAAAATATAGTGCATCTTCAACAATGATCTCAAGTCTCAGAAGGTCGATAAATCAATGTTGTTAATTTAATGATAATTTCGTATGTTCTAGATCTTAGAACAAACTAACGTGATGTATCCAAGTGAAGGAATTTATCTGAAGAAATACACTAAGATGGGGTATTATTTTGGACGCAGTAAAAGTTTACAAAACGTCTCTTGATATACACTAAACATGCTAGATGAATATCTAAATACAGGACAAAGGGATATAGGCTACAAATGAATGAAAGAAAATACTGTAATAATTTACTCGTACTTTACTGCGCTCATAAAAGGGTGTAGGAAAGGTCTAAATTTATCGCTGGGGTGAACGCAAGTTCGGAGTTCGTACTCTATTCAAGATGAGCAGTCTGTGCCCTGTCACCAAGTTCCTCCCGCTTCTTTCTCTCTCTCTCTCTCTCTCTCTCTCTCTCTCTCTCTTTCTCTTCCTCCTCCTTCTCCTCCACCTCGTCTTCTTCCTCCTCCTCGTCAGTATTATTGCCATGACCAAGACAAACACGATACAAGTCTACCACACACCCGCTATACGAGACGGTCATATTCCTGCCACCCCTCAAGTGGTGCCGGTAGTAAGTTTTGCGTCAGATTGTAGCTACCGTGCTTCACACCGAAAAATCGAAAATAATGATAAGTTTTCTGAAATTAATTCCAACGAGAGCAGATTGCACAATGTGAGGAAACAGATGTCAATATTTGTTCTGCCAACAGTAGGATACAGCGATGTTGGAGGGGGGGGGGGGGAGGGCGTGGGAGGGCATTTCGACGGATACGTGGAAGCGGCGTGGAGGATAACTCAAATTTTAAAAGAACACAATTACAGAAATTTTAAAAGGAGCCTAGAAGAACAATGCCAATAAGCAATACAGACACATATGGTTAAATTAGGCCAAGCACATGTGTGTAAGACCATTCCCAACGATACACAACTAAAACTGCGGCTAGTAAAATATTGCGAAGCAGCGAGGGCCTACAACAAGAGCATCCGAGAGCCATACGATATGTGGAGTCGCAATTGGGAGCGCGGGCTGGGCCTGAGTCTGAGGCAAGCTGGAAGCCGTGGTTGATCGACGCATCGCCTCTCGTATGCGTGAAATGGGATAAATTTGATTTAGTTAATACAGTAAACAGCCAATCAACTGTCGGAAGACTATTTATTTAAACGTGGCCTAAATTTCGATACTATTACAAGCATCTTCCTCAGAAGTGCATGATCTTACCTAAGATATTGTAAGAAAACCAATAATTTCAACAACCAGTCATGATTTAAAATAATTAAAACTGACAATTGCAAACTGAAACTATTGATCACTTCTTTACATTAATTAAGACATGTTACATGAATCATGAAATAACAAGCTCATACCACATGCAGTACTTATAATTAAAATGTCCATTAGAACTGAAAGGAGGAACAAAGGGAAATGTCGAACTAATCGCGCAGCGTCTAGCTATAGTACTTACGTAAAGTACCGTAGAGAGCTCCATATGTTGTGAGCTGATGCCGTAATAGAAAGCTCAGTTACGTAATACTCATGTTCTTGTGCTTTGACATGCCATTCTAAGAAATAATAATAGATGTTACAACCACTATAAAACAGTATGACGGTAAAGAAATAATTGTAATTTACCTGTTCTATTTAATTACTGTTAAGGTCTCTTATACTGGTAGCAACACCAGTAGTAACTGTTTATGAGAACTGAAAGTGGGTGCAGAAAAAGAGAAATATTACATAACTGACCTGTTTTTTATGGCCTCAGCTCGAAATGTTTGATGTTCTCTGCAGTAGATTACATAAGCCTTTGTTGGAGTTACGCTTCTAGGTCGACATTTGTCTTTGTTTAACATCCATACACATGTCCTTCATAGAGTTTTAATGGACATTTTAATTGTAAGTACTACATGTGACGTGAACTGGTTAGCGCGTGTTTCACGTAACATGTTTTAATTAATCTGAACTAGTAAGTAATGTCTCCTGTTTGCAACTGGGAATTTTAATAGCCGTATTGTGGCGAAAAAAGCGCTGTATCATTTGAGAGATACAGAGACGGGCAAGTGTGCAAGTTCAACACCGTGGATTAGACACTACATACCTTTTGTTGATACGTTTTGCTTTCTGTTTTGTTCAACATTCCATCGTTGAGCTACTGCAAATGTTGTTTGATTGAATCGATAACACAAAATTGTATATTCCTTTGTTTGTAAAAACTTTGATGTCATGGTTTGATTCTGTGCAATTTAGTGTATCTATCATTTAAATTCTTTGTGTCATTTGGAGGGAACAAAACTTATTGTATATAAATGTAATTTCTGTGTGAATAATTTTTTTTGTAGGAATGTCAATATGTGTAAATGTTCTCTTTTATTTAATATGTTTGGCTGCTGTTATGTAAACTGCTGACCTTCACTTACGGTTGTTAGTTATTTGGTATGTAAAAGGTGGTGTGGTTCCCCTCGGGAAAGGAACTTTATGGCGCGCGCAAAATGTGGTTGGCATGTATGGAAAGGTGGAAGAAAGAGTCAGTCGGGGACGAGCTGCCAAACTATCAACAGCTCATGTAAAATGAAACTTTCTGGCACTGTGTGGCGGACCAAGACTCGAACTCGGGACATTTGCCTTTCGCGGGCAAGTTCTCTACTAACTGAGTTGCCCAAGCACGACTCACGCCCAGTCCTCGCAGCTTTACTTCTGCCAGTAACACGTCTCCTACCTTTCAAACTTTACAGAAGCTCTTCTGCGAACCTTGCAGAACTAGCACTCCTGAAAAAAGGATACTGCGGAGACATAGCTTAGCCACAGCCTGGGGGATGTTTCCAGAATAAGACTTTCACTCTGTAGCGGAGTGTGCGCTGATATGAAACTTCCTGGCAGATTAGAACTGTTTGCCGGACCGAGTTGGTAGAGCACTTGCTCGCGAAAGGCAAAGGTCCCGAGTTAGAGTCTCGGTCCGGCACACAGTTTTAATCTGCCACGAAGTTTCATATCAGCGCACACTCCGCTGCAGAGTGAAAATCTCATTCTGATCATGTAAAAGTTGTGTATTGTGCTGGTTCCGAGACAGGCTTTTCCTGACGCTTTCCAATGCCTCGGATGGATGGATAAAGAGCTGGAACTATTCTGAAATTGGTATTTATAATCGCCACCAGGAAATGACAGAGTGCAGCAATTCTACCTGCAAATCCACCTACCAACATAAAATCGCCACCACTTTGCGCAAACACTGAAAAGGAACCAAGGAATTATAATAATGTGAAGGATCAGCTCATGTAGATGATTTGGTTGTTTTCAATAATAAGGTAACCAAAAGACTATTTATGAAAACTTACCTTGATTTATCTTCTGTCACATTTCCACTTAGGATCTTTCCCATGCTAAAGTGATTACCGAGTGTCCTTATTGAAAGAACATCAAAGCTCAGTGATTTACTAATTAATGTCACTTGAAGATACTAAGAAGAAACTAAGTTAAAGTTAATGTAGCAGACCTGAGTAATATAGTATATGATGCTTGCTTAAAATAATGTTTCTATTAAAACTGCTTATTAATATTTTGTTGCCAACTTCTAAAGTGAATGTTCTCAAAACTGTGGCTTGTAGAGTTTTGCAAATTAAATGATTACAGTGCAGTCTGTTCAAATGGCTCTGAGCACTATGGGACTAAACATCTATGGTCATCACTTCCCTAGAACTTATAACTACTTAAACCTAACTAACGTGAGGACATCACACAACACCCAGTCATCACGAGGCAGAGACATTCTCGGACCCCGCCGGGAATCGAACCCGGGAACCCAAGCGCGAGTGCAGTCTGTCGAAAATACCGAAAGGTGAGCTATTGTCTTATAACCACATCAAGTTGTGTTCTACTGCAGTAATAGTTGAGAACTATTACAGTTGAAAGTTACATGTTCATGTTTGTTAAGGGCTTGTTTCTTTAGTGTATTGAAAGTGTGTTTGGTTTTCTCTGCTGCAGTGGTCAGGATTAAGCCCCCTCCCCCCCCCCCCCCCCCCCCCGCTCCATTGAAAGTAGTTCAAATGCACAAAGTTACTGAATTATAGAACGTTTTATTTACTCTTGATATTCAAGTCAAATTCTGTACAATATTGTTACTGTTTAAATATTTACGTAATTCTAACTTTCACTTCCGATAAGCCACCACCGTTAGGTATATTACGGTCAACACAACTTAATTTCTTTCAGAGGGTAACACTGCTCTGCTTCTTTATAGTGCAATTGCTTTAATGAAAATGATTTCATTTATACGAACTACCTCCAGCTTTGAGGTTATGGTATAACAGTGGCAGGCCGAAGTGTTATACAAGGACTTACCCCAGTTCACTGCTACCAGCGTAGTGTCACCATAACGCGTCTGTGCGTGGCAAACAAGTATTGCACCACAATTTAAGAATGAACTTAAGAGTTAAAGTTGCTTTGCCAAACTTTGTGAGCATGTACTGTAGTATATTAATGTTTAAACTGTCAAATCTCAGATTGATCACATAAATATTTTTCCCTAAATACATGTTTTTAAGAAAAACATTAGTGGTGCTAAATAATAAAGCTAGGAATCCAAAAATTGGTCATAAGGCGCAGATGTAAGTCAAAATTAACTGGCACAAGTCTCAACGTGATTAAAGCAATATTTTGGTCAGGAGCCACATTTTAAAGAAAAACTGAAGGCGCTAAATATTAGACTTAGAAATATGAAAATTCATATGAAGCTTCAGTTTAGTATAAAAGTATTAATAATGTAACCCCAGTGCCGCACGGGATTAGCCGAGCGGTCTTCGGCGCTGCAGTCATGGACTGTGGGGTTGGTCCTGGCGGAGGTTAGAGTCCTCCCTCGGGCATGGGTGTATGTATTTGTCCTTAGGATAATTTAGGTTAAGTAGTGTATAAGCTTAGGGACTGAAGACCTTAGCAGCTAAGTCTCATAAGATTTCACACACATCTGAATTTTTGTAACCCCAGTGAGCTACCTCTAATACACTCCTGGAAATGGAAAAAAGAACACATTGACACCAGTGTGTCAGACCCACCATACTTGCTCCGGACACTGCGAGAGGGCTGTACAAGCAATGATCATACGCACGGCACAGCGGACAGACCAGGAACCGCGGTATTGGGCGTCGAATGGCGCTAGCTGCGCAGTATTTGTGCACCGCCGCCGTCAGTGTCAGACAGTTTGTTGTGGCATACGGAGCTCCATCGCAGTCTTTAACACTGGTAGCATGCCGCGACAGAGTGGACGTGAACCGTATGTGCAGTTGACGGACTTTGAGCGAGGGCGTATAGTGGGCATGCGGGAGGCCGGGTGGACGTACCGCCGAATTGCTCAACACGTGGGGCGTGAGGTCTCCACAGTACATCGATGTTGTCGCCAGTGGTCGGCGGAAGGTGCACGTGCCCGTCGACCTGGGACCGGACCGCAGCGACGCACGGATGCACGCCAAGACCGTAGGATCCTACGCAGTGCCGTAGGGGACCGCACCGCCACTTCCCAGCAAATTAGGGACACTGTTGCTCCTGGGGTATCGGCGAGGACCATTTGCAACCGTCTCCATGATGCTGGGCTACGGTCCCGCACACCGTTAGACCGTCTTCCGTTCACGCCCCAACATCGTGCAGCCCGCCTCCAGTGGTGTCGCGACAGGCGTGAATGGAGGGACGAATGGAGATGTGTCGTCTTCAGCGATGAGAGTCGCTTCTGCCTTGGTGCCAATGATGGTCGTATGCGTGTTTGGCGCCGTGCAGGTGAGCGCCACAATCAGGGCTGCATACGACCGAGACACACAGGGCCAACACCCGGCATCATGGTGTGGGGAGCGATCTCCTACACTGGCCGTACGCCTCTGGTGATCGTCGAGGGGACACTGAATAGTGCACGGTACATCCAAACCGTCATCGAACCCATCGTTCTACCATTCCTAGACCGGCAAGGGAACTTGTTGTTCCAACAGGACAATGCACGTCCGCATGTATACCGTGCCACCTAACGTGCTCTAGAAGATGTAAGTCAACTACCCTAGCCAGCAAGATCTCCGGATCTGTCCCCCATTGAGCACGTTTGGGACTGGATGAAGCGTCGTCTCACGCGGTCTGCACGTCCAGTACGAACGCTGGTCCAACTGAGGCGCCAGGTGGAAATGGCATGGCAAGCCGTTCCGCAGGACTACATCCAGCATCTCTACGATCGTCTCCATGGGAGAATAGCAGCCTGCATTGCTGCGAAAGGTGGATATACACTGTACTAGTGCCGACATTGTGCATGCTCTGTTGCCTGTGTCTATGTGCCTGTGGTTCTGTCAGTGTGATCATGTGATGTATGTGACCCCAAGAATGTGTCAATAAAGTTTGCCCTTCCTGGGACAATGAATTCACTGTGTTCTTATTTCAATTTCCAGGAGTGTAGTTTGCGAGTAATTTGCTGAAAACTTAATTTGGAACAAAATCGTTCTTATTAGCAGTGGATTAAGTATTTGTTATCTTAATTCTAGAAAGTTTTGGTTACAGCACGTGATGAAATCTATTAAATAATAAATCTATAACTTGTTCCAAGGAACTGATGGTAATAACAACCAAAACAAGGTCTCCTAAACTTGTAGTTCAGAGGGCATGTTCTATTATCAGTACCATTCTAAAAATTCTAGACATCAAAGTTTAAATGAAGGCGAGCTAAAACTTTTTCTCTGATTTTAACCAACTTAACTATACTCAAACAAAAAATTACGAAAATTCAAAATTAATACACAACCGAGTTATGAAATGTTATGCGTCTGCGAAAGCGGCCGTTTAGAGGCTGCTACTGTGGGCGTAGAGCGGATAACAGTAGATGTTCCCTTGGCCGTCCGTGGCGCCCATAGATAAATAAAGCCTCAGAGACAAGACTAGAGTCTTTACTTCGCACCCAGCCACCGTAGGATCCGCTCCAGTTAAACGTCGGAGTACGTGCTGCCTCGGATGACGTCAGAGACAGGATGTTAACTAAACGTGTATTTTCAGGAATAATATAAAGTGAACTCGCGAGGAATGTACAACCGTCCTGGATCGTTTAGATTTTGAGAAGTCTTCACTTCGCACCCTGCTACCGTACTGTCCGCGTCAGATAAACGCAGGATTTCGCACTGCCTCACATGACGTCACAGCAAGACTGCAACTAAACTCATGTTTTCGGTACAAATAGGAAACGAAAACGCGGGACTGTACACCATCCTGGATCGCTTAGATTTCACTGAAGTAACTGTTAGTGTGCCTTCCGTAATGTACACAAAACCGCATGGCAAGTGGTGACAATTACGTTCCACTTTTTCGGCGAGCAATTATTTTGATTATCAAAAAGTAGGGCGAAAGACAATTCAATAGGAACTTACCGTAGAAGTCGCCTCTGAACTGCTCATAGTGGTTTTATGGATAGGGAGATTTGTTATTAGTATTAACATAACGAATATTACGGTGATGTGGATGTGAAACTTTACTAAATATATACATCTACATCTACATGACTACTCTGCAATTCACATTTAAGTGCTTGGCAGAGGGTTCATCGAACCACAATCATACTATCTCTCTACTATTCCACTCCCGAACAGCGAGCGGGAAAAACGAACACCTAAACCTTTCTGTTCGAGCTCTGATTTCTCTTATTTTATTTTGATGATCATATATCAACCACAACTCAAAATCTTCATTTATAATCATAGTTGTGATCCCGCTGAACAAATAGAGAATCGAAACATTTCCTTCAGTGGGATGGACAAGAATGTGGACTTGGCAGACTGAGAACTATGGTCAGAACGTTCTCCATCGCTTTCTGGCTGACCACAGAAATAGTTTCTAGGCTCTCGTAAAAGACTGCGAACTATGTTTCAAATATTCTAATATTTTCTTATATTAATTATTATTATTGACCCGCCGCCCCACAGTAAGACATGATTGGAAGCTAAAAATTATTTGGTATTCTCGTAATTTTTTGACAAGATTATGTACTTCTGAAGAAAATTACTGTTTTTTGTCGTAATTTTTAGGTAACATCACGTACTCTTAAATGAAGTTTTGTAATAGCAGATACTTTCAGTGTTAAACTTGTGTTTACTTTATGACACAAACAAGCAGTCATGTTAAGATTTCTGGCTACTGGGAGAAAAAAAATCTAGTTGTTGTCTTCGTTAGCGACGTTTCTCTCCACGAGGCTAAAATCTAGCACGCCAGATTCTTTATTTCACGCTTCGCGGTGTAGTGCTACTTGGAATTCCACGCTGTGACGTCACCGGCTTCTGTTTCACGTGCGTTTTTACGTCCCTTGCCAGGACGGCTTTAGGCTGTTACACCAGCAGGGAGCCTACGTATCGATGCAGGGAAGACCACGGTGATCAGGAGGGCGCTACACTAGTCACCAGGCATTGCTGAGCGCAAAAGAATTTTACCACGGTGAGCAAAAATTGATCACACGACATTTCATTCGGCTATTATGTCGCAACGCGGTCTCTGGTAGATTACAGGATATCATTGGCCAGAGCATCGTTCTCTTTGCTCGTCTCGCATTTCATTACAAGAAGTCGGATTTGTACTAGGAATAGTTAGAATACAGCCGGACGGGAGGAGTGGGGGGGGGGGGGGGGGAGGGTAGGGGGGGGGGGTAGGAAGTCGCAAGATATTGATCAAAGCGATTATCACACTGATGTTTAACTTTTATGTCGAACACACACTGAAGGAGGAAGTGTAGGAACTGTGCCGAAAAGAATCAGAGACACAAGTTTGACTTATTTGTCCATATGCGTCATGTTAAGTTAGAACAGACGCCAATACAGTTGGCACTGTAATGTTCATTGCGTTGAAAATTCAGAAAATAATATAGTGACTGTATCAATTCCCAGTTCTGTTAACATTTTTTCTCTCTGAAAAGATGTCATATTCGTCGTTGACTGCAGCAATTATTTATTACACAACTGTAATTTCGACCTTCGGGCCATTTTCGAGTGGTTGTTGTTGTTGTCTTCAGTCCTGAGACTGGTTTGATGCAGCTCTCCATGCTACTCTATCCTGTGCAAGCTACTTCATCTCCCAGTACCTACTGCAACCTACATCCTTCTGAATCTGCTTAGTGTACTCATCTCTCGGTCTCCCTCTACGATTTTTACCCTCCACGCTGCCCTCCAATGCTAAATTTGTGATCCCTTGATGCCTCAAAACATGTCCTACCAACCGATCCCTTCTTCTAGTCAAGTTGTGCCACAAACTTCTCTTCTCCCCAATCCTATTCAATACCTCCTCATTAGTTACGTGATCTATCCACCTTATCTTCAGTATTCTTCTGTAGCATTTCGAGTGGTACTGCAGAAGATTTTGCTTCAGAACATGTTAGACATTAAAATCCTCCGACATGTAAATACGTCATCCTCAAAAAAACAGAGACGTCGGAAGATTTTGAAGTCTCACATATGCTGAAGGAAAATATTTTGCAGTACCAATCGACAAAAGCTCAAAGACAAAAGTGCAGTTGCGTAACAAATAGTTTCTACACTCAATTGCGAATATGATGGCGTTACAAAATTCTGCATGTATCTCAACCCCGACCATGAGAAGTTAATCAGTTAACAGGTTAGTCCATGTCATGGATCTCGGTCAACACCCGCACCTCAACGAATCAAGTATCGTTCACAATGGAAGACTCCTACGTAGTAATGTTATTATTGTAAAGTTATTATTTTGCGATTTTTGGCTGTTTTAATGTTTGTTGACGAGCCAGTTGATGCTAACCTGTACCCTCGGACATGTTTTCGAATATCTCGACGTGTCCTGTCACGAGCTGGACAATATAATTCAATATGTAGAATTTAAAAATTGTTGAAATGTTCCAACGTGCCAATAACATAATACTACAACGTATCTGCTTTTCAGTTAGTGTTTTTCACATTTTGTAGAGTGGGATGAAATTTCATACGTGTGTCCATGCAGTTACTACAATTGAAAAGCTTAGTGTGCTTGATGATTACCAATCGAATCTACCAGTAATAATAAAGATTTTTCATGACAGCTAATTGTGGCACTACGTGATTTTTCAAATGTTCAAATGTGTGTGAAATCTTATGGAACTTAACTGCTAAGGTCATCAGTCCCTAAGCTTACACACTACTTAATCTAAATTATCCTGAGGACAAACACACACACCCATGCCCCAGGGAGGACTCGAACCTCCGCCGGGACCAGCAGCACAGTCCATGACTGCAGTACCTTAGTCCGCTCGTCTAATCCCGCGCAACGTGATTTTTGACAGGTGAAGTTGTAGGTATCAATAGTTTCACCAGCTGCTTCAGTGGAGACGAAAACCACTGCCTTATGACCATTGGATTTTCCCACTTTGTATTCGGAAATGTCTGGGTTAATTACAACGTAACGAACTTGTAAATTTCTCGTAACGTCCCTCTGTGACGAACTGAATTGTATCGTGGTCTCTTGAGACCATCTTAAAATTTTTCGACTTATATTTTGCTTGCAACCATGTCTAGTTGTATTCTTTGATCTAGAATTGTTTGTATAAGCTACCAGAAATTCATTGTGAAACATGCCGCAAGCAGTGAAGCAATGTCTCAGATGAAGACAGACGATAAACTTGGATAAATAGCTCTCGCTGCCCATTCCATGTAACGAAAAAAAGTGAGGAGATATTCAGAAAAGTGACTGAGTGATGCAGACGTCCATAAGCTGGAACATCAATAAAGCATAATGCAGTTAGAAACTGGTAAAGTAATATTGTGACTATATTGGTTTCGGCTATGTTCTGCTGTAGGACCATCGCATGCCAAATTGTGCTCGATACATTGTAATGATGACGGCAGTATAGACCGATTTCCGACAATAATCAGCACCAACTGCAGAAGGCACATAATTATCACATTATAACATTGGACTCAAGGCTTTCTCTGCCATAAACCCATACAAATTTACAGCATGCAGATTTTAATTAAAGCGTCTGTGAAAGAAAAATTTCGGCAGTAGCTTGTAACAATAAAATCACACTTCAGTAACGTGGCATGCGCCATCGAACGACTACAGAGAACAGGACTTCCTTTGATGTCTGCGCTGGAAATTCACGATTTCGTTAGGGCGAAACGAAGGAATCCGAGATTACGTTTAATTCGCAATGTCAACTCGTTTCTAGCGGGGAAGTCAGAGAAATATTTTGAAACTTTTAATCCTGGCGAGACAGTTGCCGTCTGATATTGTGTGAAGTGGAGAATCTTTTGAAACTCTAAAGATGTTTTGAAAGTAAAAAATACATTTTTTCCAGACAATTTGGAAAATAATTTGTAATAACTGTTAAAAGGGACGGCTAATAGCTCTCCGTACGGTACAATTGCTCATTAAGTGTTTTATACTACACGGAGGTCCAGTTTCGAAGAGTTTCATTCCTTTGTACTCTTAATAAATATTTCCCTTATTGTGGCGCATGTCCCGGAATTTTAATGCATATTCACTTTTATGAGATAAAGCGTGCACTTTTTTTTTGTTTTTAGAGAAAACTAGTCACGTATGCAGTGATGATACTTTGCACTTCACAGTATGGACAAAGACGTTCTTCCTTATGTCCTACGACTATTTATCTGGTTAGAAAAGGTGAAGTCCGTATGAACAGCAGTACATCGAAATGATAAATCTTAGTCAGAAATGTTAATTATTCGTTACCATTAATAATACGTAGCCTGTTAAAGTAACTATACCGTACAGAAGCCAAGTCAGCGAATACCAAGACTAAATCATTATCACTATCAGTTACTTATAAAATTATGAGTATATTTCACGTATATTCTGTCATTGTACGCCTTAATTTCTTATTTTGAACCAAATCCGAATCATTCCTTTACATGTAATGTCATCTGTGGAAGTGCTTTATGGATTTCTGGTCCACGTATGTGGTCGACGGACCTGGAGGTCGCTGGCTCCGATAGTAAAGGTGTGGGATGTTTAAGCAGTGTTCCACAACAATTGTTACTTAGAAGAAGAGTCATGTGTGAGCCTTGCAAGCGCTCTGGCTGAAACTACTGTGTATTATACAACACCGACGTAGTACTTCACAACATCACCTCCAGGCAATGTAGCGTTTCCTTTAGCATTGTAAATCATGTGGGCCAGTAGTAATTGTTTGGCCATTTATGAACACAGTTCAGTTTACGTGTGTATATGCGTTATTGCGTTATTCCGAGTCATACTGCCTGTGGTAGGTTCCTGAACTATACCCTTAAAATTAACTTAGCGTTCTAATTTTAGACAGGAAACGGTGTTATTTTCTTAACACAGGCTGTCAGAAATTGTTTTTGTCTTGAAATACCATTTTACCAGTTGATTCTAGTTACGTCGTGCAGCCAGTTACGCAGTATCGTAAACCATTTTAGTTTTAGGAAACGTCAGTTATTACTCTGAAAGTAATACTATTCAACAAACGTTCAAGATAAATGAGCAGTTTTTATTCTGCATTTCCGTGTTTGCAAAGTGTAGCGAGTGTAGCTTCATTTGTGTGTACTTATGACTATGGAACATCTACGCGAAAAAAAAAAAAAGCTGCCGATTAATATCATTTGTTATTTGGCAGGTAGCTTTGTTTTAAACCGTACAGAAAGTTTTCGTAACCGTTCATATGAGGGAATGATTTGGTTGTTAAATAGTTTCGCTTGGTACATGACGTGATCAGTAATCATCTTGGGGTTGAAGCTCTTTTTTCCGTGTTTGCTTTAACAATACATATGTCTTTGGATAGGGTCCGCCATTAGCAAAACACAATTTTGTTTTCTAAGGCAAACGTGTTTCACTGCAGTTGCAGCATCAGCCATAAAATAAAAGCCCACTAAACGTGCTGCAACTGCAGTGAAACATGTTTGGCTTAAAAAAGAAAACTGTGTTTTGCTAAAGGTGGACCTAATCCAAAAACACATAACGTGATCAGTATTTAACGTAAAAATTGGTTCAATAGTATTCTCATGAAATAGTTAATACAGACAATTAATAATTGAAATTAATTTGGTTCAATTATTGTAATTTGTATACTCGTTAAAATGTATGTAGGTTTGGCAGTAGCGAGCATAATTTTATCTTGGTACAATACATCGTTTCAGATTTGCGACACCTAAGTGAAACTATATGCTATCCGAAGTGTTTTATCCACTGATTATGGTGTGTTTATGGGAATAATAATTAACTTGGTGTCTTATTTCCTAATAAGCATTAGTAACACGATCACGGCCAAACCTTTTCTGAAATAACAGCTTACGCGATTTGTACAGGGTGGCGCAAAAGGAAGTAGACACTTGGCACTGATTGAAACGGAAGATTGAATTTAGGTTTCCCTACAAATACAGACCATACTTAAATTATTTTGTATGTTCAAACAGTTTTCCATCTTCATCAACACATCTTTGAAATCTTTCTCGATCACTGTTAGATATTCTATGGCGTAGTGTGGTATCACTGTCCAAACCATGAAATGCATCGTGTAAGTAGACTTTCAGTACCGCAATGATCTGAGGCTTATGAGAATACACAGAGTCCTTGACAACAACGCATAGAAAAAAGAATCCATGGACCTGATATCGTGGAGGCATGTTAATACCTGCCCTTCGAACAATCATTTCTCCTCGGGTAGTTTCTTTTAAATAATTGTGAACGGCAGTGTGGTGGAGAACCAACGAGTGGTAAATAAATTCCTTGGATGTTTTTAGCACACATTGCAAGTCCTGATGCCGAGTAATCCTGAAGCATATCCAAAAAGTTATTTCCTCTCACTGTTTCTTCAAAAATACACTCCTGGAAATTGAAATAAGAACACCATGAATTCATTGTCCCAGGAAGGGGAAACTTTATTGACACATCAGATACATTACATGATCACACTGACAGAACCACAGGCACACAGACACAGGCAACAGAGCATGCACAATATCGGCACAAGTACAGTGTATATCCACCTTCCGCAGCAATGCAGGGTGCTATTCTCCCATGGAGACGATTGTAGAGATGCTGGATGTAGTCCTGTGGAACGGCTTGCCATGCCATTTCCACCTGGCGCCTCAGTTGGACCAGCGTTCGTGCTGGACGTGCAGACCGCGTGAGACGACGCTTCATCCAGTCCCAAACATGCTCAATGGGGGACAGATCCGGAGATCCTGCTGGCTAGGGTAGTTGACTTACACCTTCTAGAGCACTTTGGGTGGCACGGGATATATGAGGACATACATTGTCCTGTTGGAACAGCCAAGTTCCCTTGCCGGTCTAGGAATGGTAGAACGATGGGTTCGATGACGGTTTCGATGTACCGTGCACTATTCAGCGTCCCCTCCACGATCACCAGAAGTGTACGGCCAGTGTAGGAGATCGCTCCCCACACCATGATGCCGGGTGTTGGCCCTGTGTGTCTCGGTCGTATGCAGCCCTGATTGTGGCGCTCACCTGCACGGCGCCAAACACGCATACGACCATCATTGGCACCAAGGCAGAAGCGACTCTCATCGCTGAAGACGACACATCTCCATTCGTCCCTCCATTCACGCCTGTCGCGACACCACTGGAGGCGGGCTGCACGATGTTGGGGCGTGAGCGGAAGACGGCCTAACGGTGTGCGGGACCGTAGCCCAGCATCATGGAGACGGTTGCAAATGGTCCTCGCCGATACCCCAGGAGCAACAGTGTCCCTAATTTGCTGGGAAGTGGCGGTGCGGTCCCCTACGGCACTGCGTAGGATCCTACGGTCTTGGCTTGCATCCGTGCGTCGCTGCGGTCCGGTCCCAGGTCGACGGGCACGTGCACCTTCCGCCGACCACTGGCGACAACATCGATTTACTGTGGAGACCTCACGCCCCACGTGTTGAGCAATTCGGCGGTACGTCCACCCGGCCTCCCGCATGCCCACTATACGCCCTCGCTCAAAGTCCGTCAACTGCACATACGGTTCACGTCCACGCTGTCGCGGCATGCTACCAGTGTTAAAGACTGCGATGGAGCTCCGTATGCCACGGCAAACTGGCTGAAACTGGCGGCGGCGGTGCACAAATGCTGCGCAGCTAGCGCCATTCGACGGCAAACACCGCGGTTCCTGGTGTGTCCGCTGTGCCGTGCGTGTGATCATTGCTTGTACAGCCCTCTCGCAGTGTCCGGAGCAAGTATGGTGGGTCTGACACACCGGTGTCAATGTGTTCTTTTTTCCATTTCCAGGAGTGTATATGGTCCAGGTACCCCAAATGATGATTTTGCCCCCAAAACACACCAGGTTGATTTAGTGGTTCTTCAAATCTATCTCGTATGTCGTATACTGTTTGTGTAGACGGTTGTTTTGATCTAAAATGTTCTCCTCATTCATTAACAACTGCAGCAGCACCACTTTTATAAAATGTTTTTATCGCGAATATCCTTTCCTCTTTCGTTTACGTCATGACAATACCGCTGCATCCACGTCTCACAGATCACCCTTTCAACAATTCACTAGTATCATTTCTATGTTTGTTTCGTTTGTCATTACATTGTATGCAAACTTGGCAAGACTTAATTAGAACCATTTGCTAACAACAGCTTAAGGGTTTAAAACTTCCTCCTATACTACACCTTGCGGTTACTTTTCTTTCCTTTTAACCAATTGTCCAGTGACTTTTGCGGCACACTGTATGATTTTGTTGTGCAAAGGAGGAGTGGAATACAGCATTTCGGCGTAGAAAAGAATGGCGTACATCTTTTGTAAACAACAACTATCCAGTGCGATGAATACCTTGTTTTGCTGTGCAGACTACTAGAAGATGAGCGTAATTAAATAATAAGATTTCGGACGTTGTAGTGGCGCGAAAGTGAGTGGGAAGTAACGGAAACGTTCCACTCCCGGCTTCATGACGAGAAGGGACATCAGTTAAAACTCGCCGTCACATTTGGTGCTTCTGAGAGGGAACGTAACCAGTGCTGGCTACATTTCACGCATTGGTATCCACGTTCCACTGCCGTTTGCTCGACAGGAACGTGATGTGATTTTTCAGCAGGACAATGCACATCTACATAAGGCTGCCCTGAGGTAACGTGCCCTTCATGTTGTATTAAAACTGCCCTGACCAGAGAGATCACCAGATCTGTCTCCATCTGAACACGTATACGACATAGTGGAACACGAACTTATTCTTTCTACAGAGCCTGGGAGAACCATTGCCGAATTGCAACCAAATGGTGCAACGTACTTGGGACAAGCAATCGCAGAATGCCATTCGGTATATTCACGATCGTTTACATGCCAGAATACACACAAGTGTTGCTGCCAGAGTGCGGTATACTGTGTATGGCTGCGACAGTTTGGGCACCCTTTCCTATAACATGTGCATCGCATTTGGTATGAATTTGTTATCGTATAGCCACCGGTCTTGCTCCAGTGGCAACACCGTTCCTTCTGAGATCACAGAAGTCAAGCGCTGTCGGTCTAGGTTAGGACTTGCATGTTTGACCATCCACGTCTGCCCAGCATTGTTGGCAAGTGGGTTGCATTGAGCCCTTGTGAGGCCAATAGAGGAGCTATTTTATTGAAAAATAGCGGCTCCGGTCATGGAAGCTGACTACGAGAGCAGTGTGCTGACAAGATGTCCCTCCATACCTGCCTCAGGATGACACGGCGGTCGGTCAGTAGCGATTAGCCTTTCTGGATTGTTCGCATGGATTCTAATTTGTTATCATATGATTCTACAACGATGAACTGCGTGTCACATCACTTGTCAATATAACAGCCTTGTCCTAAACAGTATAGCATTTTTTCTCGTAGTGTATTAACGTAGCCCATTTCAGGTAGAAAGACGTGAAAATTCATTTGATGAGAGGTGCAGAATGCGAACTTTTCATTCGACTATTTCTACGGAGTATCATAAAAGAGCAGGAGGCAGAAGAATTTCTTAAAGCGGCCATTAAAAAATATGATGATCACAACCAAGATACTAGAATATTACTTAAAGCATTAAAAATTAGGCTCCGCCCGAACAGGCCATGAACGCCGAAGGGTGCCGACGGCCTCCGTGGCATCCTTAGCCCACAGGTATCACTGGATGCGGATATGGAGGGCATGTGGTCATCACACCGCTCTTCCAGCCGTGTGTCAGTTTACTAGATCGGAGCGGCTACTTTTCGCTCAAGTAGCTCCACAGTTTGCTTCACAAGGGCTGACTGCACCCCGCTTGCCAAGAGCGCTCGACAAACCGGATGGTCACCCATCCAAGTGCTAGCCCGGTCCGACAGTGTTTAACTTCGGTGATCTGACAGGAACTGGTGTTACCACTGTGGAAAGGCCGTTGGCTTATTTAAAGCATTACTAACTGAATTTCAGATAATTGAAGGCTATGTGTAACTCTAGACACGCTGTAGATGAAAATGGATTCTTAATTCCCGAAAAAATGCAATTTTTGACAATATGGTTTGCAAAATCATTGTCGTGCGAACTCTTCAAAGAAATTAAAGTTACAGCAATCCAACATGAAGGAAGCATGGAGAAAGTTCACAAATTGGTCGTAATGGCCAACTGCGATGTTGTGAAGTAAACTTCAAGGAAATTATGGTGTTATGGATATATTTTCGAAATTTTTATAGCTTTGTTACCACTAGCTGTAATCCCAGTAACTAAGCCACTCACCCGCAGCATGCGCATCTGGTCCTCGAAGTCGGACTCTGCGAACGTGATGGTGGCGCTGCATGTGATGTTGGCCTGTTCCAGCTCCGTCACGAGGTCGTTCACCGCCTGCGAGGAGAGAACAGAACGTCGTGAGCAACATCTGGGAAACAACATGGTACTGATGAGCTGCAGCGCGGTAATATTGCCGTAAATACGTCTGTGAAGTACCGGGATCCTTGTATGAAGTTAATAGGCGTTTACTGTCAGTATAGATCTACGGTAGAGGTAATGCGCACCAGAGCTTGACAGCGAACTGTCGGATAATACTCTTACATAGATAAGCTTAATACATAAAATTTTAGTCGTATTCTTCAAAGAGCATAGTGACAACTTTGGAAGACTGTAGGTGGTGTGCAGCTGATATCAGTCATGTGACTCACTGGTGACTGTAAGTGCTGTAGCGAGAAGCAGAGTTAAAAACATATCTTGAGGTAAAATACTTTGACACTTCACAGTATGTGGTGTGACGGCATATTCCGCGATATGTTAATCGAATGACACCAGAACCGGAAGCTGGTAGATTTGGCTGTAAAACTGACAGTTTGGTAGGATGCAAAACATGGAATATGTTAAAACTTTATGATACGGCAGGAAGCAAATGAGAAAAATGGAGGTTTGGTAGAACAAAACAAAATGTATATTCTCCTTTTTTTTGTATTTGAGTAGTCAATCTTTGGACTGGTTTGATGCGACCCGCCATGAATCCCTATCCTGTGGCAACATCTTCATCTCAGAGTAGCACTTATACCCTGCATCCTCAGTTATTTCTTGGGTGTTTTCTAGTCTTTCGTTTCCTCTTCTATTTTCTTATACTTCTCATCACTTTCGTCTTTCTTCGATTTACTCTCAGTTCATATTTCTTACTCATTACACTGTTTAGTTCATTCAACAGATCCTGTCATTCTTCTTCACTTTCATTGAGGACAGCAATATCATCAACGAATCTTGTCACTGATATCCTTCAGCCATGAATTTTAATTCCACATTGAACCTCCCTTTTATTTCCGACATTGCTTCTTCTATGTATAGACAGACTGATCATTAGGGGGAAGTGTTACATTCCTGGCTTACACCCTTTTTAATCCTAATACTTCGTTCTTGACTGCGATTCTTATTGTTCCCTCTTGGCTCTTGTACATATTGTACATTCCACGTCTTTCCTAATAGTGTAAGTAGGCTGTTTAGGTTTTTTTAATTGGTAACGCCACGTAGCGCTCTGTATGAAAATCACTGGCTGTACTGTGTGCGGTCTGTGGCTAGTTTGCATTGTTGTCTGTCATTGTAGTGTTGGGCAGCTGGATGTGAACAGCGCGTAGCGTTGCGCAGTTGGAGGTGAGCCGCCAGCAGTGGTGGATGTGGGGACTGAGATGGCGGAGTTTTGAGAGCGGATGATCTGGACAGAGACAGTAAATTTGTAAGGCTGGATATTATGAACTTATATATATATATATATATATATATATATATATATATATATATATATATATATATACTTTTGAACACTATTAAAGTAAATACATTGTTTGTTCTCTATCAAAATGTTTCGTTTGCTAACTATGCCCATCAGTAGTTAGTGTCTTCAGTAGTTAGAATCTTTTATTTAGCTGGCAAAAGTGCCGCTCACTGTATTGCAGTAGTTCGAGTAACGAAGATTGATTTGTGAAAGATATAGTTTAATGTTAGTCAGGGCCATTCTTTTGTAGGGATTATTAAAAATCAGATTGCGTTGCGCTAAAAATATTTTGTGTCAGTTTAGTGTTGATCAGAATAAGTAAAGAGAGTTGTGTCTGAGTACGTTCAGTTTTCCTCAGCTGTTTGAAAAGCAAATATTGTAAGAGGTTTACCAGCAAAGCAATTCATTAATTTTTCAAAGGGACGTTACATATGTCGACCCTTAGCCGAGGATACCTCACTGGAGTCTTCTGATTTTTCCTTATAGTTTCTGTAATTAGTGTAGCTATTGTTTATTACTAGAGCGTAATTATAGAGAGAATTTCCTTTGTAGTTGTAGTTTTTCATTGTTGCACAGTAAAACAGTTGTGCCATGCATGTAGATTTGCACCAAGTATTTCGCAGCTGCGCTTGCAATTAACGAGATATTATTTTCAGTGCTATGTTAATGTGTTCTCTTATTTTTCCTCTTCAAATTGTGATTTTTTGTGTTATCGTGTGAAATATTGTGACAATAATGGCGTGCGAAAAGCGTAATACTAGGCTCCAAAGTAAACTGAGAAATGACAGTGAAGACGAAAGCAGTGTGTTAGCGCCACCGAGTAATGAATTAACTAATGTTCAAAGTAGTAATTTGGTAATTGTGCATAGGGAAATGGAGCGGGCTGCAAATAACGGTGTAGTCAGTAAAACAATTAGTGAACAGGGAAGCATTATCGATCGATCGGTCGGGAACAGCTCGCCTCAGGATTCCGAAATAACAGGACACAATCTTGCTAATACTGTAGATTCAGGTTTTGCGTCCTCACCGTATTCTCAAATAAATCAAGACACATTTCCTGCTTTTCAAAATGCTAATATTGCCGGTTCAAATGCACTGCCGATGCACTGAGGAACATGTTTCTGACACCAGTGCACTGTTATTTCGGTTAATGCAACAAATGGGACAAGGCTACAAAAGTTAGACACAACGCTTGAACAAAATCAGAAACAAATGGGACAAAATCTTCAAAAGTAGGACACGATGGAACACAATCAGAGACGAACACTGCAAAATCTTCAAAAGTTAGACACAATGGAAGAAAATCTTCGAACGTTAGACACCACATTTGAACAAACACATGAAGGTTTAACTGCTGAGTTACTTAAAATCGAATCGAAATAACAAAAAGTCTGTAATGACCTAAAACCACAAATTTGTGAGCGTTTCCAACCTATTTTTACGCGTCATGAAAATACATTACAGAATCACGAAGCAGCCATAAAAGAACTGCAAACTATTGTTTATGAAAATCACGACACCTTGCAAGCTAAAATTGACTCAGTTACCGATTCGGTTTCGCAACTTTCAAAAACTCAGGAAAACTTAAAGGACACAGTATATACGATTTCAACACAAATGGACACTCTGAAACATGGTTCAGAAAAACACAAAGAGGAAATAATTTCACTATCAGAGAAAGTAGCAGAACTTTCAGATCAGTTCACTAACTTAACTACAAAGGAAGATGATAATCTGAATGACACAAGACCTGCAGCCTTCACTGACACTGAAGAGTACGAACAAATTAGAAAATTCAAACAAAATCAAAATCAAATCAATACACAGTACAAAAAAGAAATCCGGGAAGTACAAGATCAGTTGGCACAAGTAATACAAGAATTACATGTTTCAGAGGACACTCGCGTTCCAGTACGGGAAGAGGGACATAGAAATACGGAACAACCGCAGAATAATAACACAGGAAATTATGAAAGAAATTGGCAAGGCGCATTGGATTTTGAGATGGAACCGCCGAAACCAAGTAACAATGGGCGATGTCGACTCGCCGACACGATGATTTCGACTATAAGCTGTTCATTACTACACATAAACTCAAAACATATAAGAATTCTGACAACGACATTCATCCACAAGCATGGCTTCATCAATTCTCTCATTGTTTTCCTCCCAACTGGTCATTGGATCACAGGTTAGAATTTATGTGTGGCTACTTGGAGAATGAACCAGCTGTAAGAATGCGATCGGTCATTCACGATTGTCACAGTGAAGGAGAATTTTATCATGCCTATCTCTCAGAGTATTGGTCTCAAGCTACACAAGACCGAGTAAAACATAGCATCATAATGATAAAACATTTCGAACAATCTGAACTTTCCAGTCTTGTGAAATATTTTGAAGACCCGTTGCATAAAACTCAGTATCTTTCAAACCCTTACAGCCCCTCAGAACTCATCCGCATTTGCTTAATCAAATTGCCTGAACATTTACGACATATTATTTTAGCAGGGTGTTGCAAAGACGACATTGAAGCTTTTCAGGGACTGTTACAAGAACTGGAAATTGACACTGACAATCGCGGAACGAGAAAACCGGAGCACAACAATTACAGGTCACATCTGTCACAATTCCGCAATGACAGAAACAATACACGACAAGGCTATTCTTACAACGTAAATCGTGAGCCAAACAGACACCACCCGTATGACAACCGTTGGCAGAGTAAGAATAATTACTGAGAAAGATCATCTCTCCGCGGTAATGACTATCACAGAGACAATCAGAGAAACAAACAATATGGGAATCAAAATAATTATTATCAAGGGAGACAGAATAACTTTAGATGCAACGGTACAACGCGCTGTTACGATTCAGGGAGTAATTCTCCACCAGGTGACCGATAAGAAAGAAACTATGGAATCTACAGACATGTCGACAGACGATATGATCGTAACGACAGACCTGAATTGCATAAGAAATGGCGGGATTCAAACAGGGCAGGCCCCTCTCGACAAGGTGAATTTGTAGAAGTAAGGTCTCCAAATCCCAATAACCACGCGCGCCAACAAAGACACAATAGGCAATGACTCATACCGCTGGCAGCCACAAAACGTACTAATGAAACTGACGACGCAGCTGCCGTAGCTAGTAATTACGTAAAAATGGATGACATTAGGGGCATCTTACTCCAGGAACACGACGTAGAACATAACAACATTGCATATCCTGTGATTCACATTACTGTAAATGGCGTAAAATTTGTGTCAGTACTTGACTCTGGCAGTCCCATTTCAGTAATTAGTGAAACAGCTTTTAGCAAATACAACAAATCGAACGATTGTCCCACACTTCCGTTACGTAAGATTAAATTACAAGGTGCAATCGTTGGAAAAAGAGTAGATGTACGCCAACAAACCAACTTAGAATTCTTTTGTCAAAGTCACAGCTCCTCTGTGAACTTTCTTATTGTTCCATTATTGTCGACGGAAATTATATTGGGATTAGACTTTTTGAATGAATACAAAGCAATCTTAAACTTTCACGATGCTGAAATAAGTTTAGAGAAAGAAGGTAAGTCAATAGTTTTGAAATTTTAAGATTGGCTCTCAAACCATGATGAGGAAATTTGGCTTCACCTTCTGTTAGACAACAGTTCGGAATTTTCTACGGAACTAGACACTAACAGTCACTCTGCAAGTACTGACAGGGATGATATCGATGGCATATTTGAAACTAATGAGATAATTCAGAATAAAATTAAAACAATTGAGAATTGTAATGACACTGATAGGCAGGACCTTTTTGAGATTTTACAAGCACATTCCACAGTCTTTAATCACAAAACAGGAACAATCACGGGATTTCAATACCAATTTCGTGTTTGTGAGCATACTAAACTTTGTGTTAGACCATACGTTATTCCAGCACATTAAAGGGACCGTGTTAGAACAGAAATACAATTTATGCTTGACGAGGGCATTATTGAACCTACAGTAAGCTCATACAACAATCCATTACATGTTGTCGAGAAGAAAAATGGATCAATCAGGCTTGTCTTCGATTGGAGACAAATCAATACTATAATTATTCCTGAAACAGACAGGCCGCAAACGTTGGAAGAACTTCTTCAAAATTTTAATTGTGTAAAAGTGTTGTCTTCCATTGATCTCAGATCCAGCTTTCATCAGATCGAACTTCATCCAGAATGTAGAAAATACACAGCTTTCCTTTGTTTCGGCGTTTGTTATCAGTTTCGGAAACTTCCTTTTGGTTTGAACATTTCTTCGGCAGCATTCATTCGTGGGCTAAATTCCATATTACCTGAGTTCTTAAAACGTCACAACATCTTATATGTGGACGATATTCTAATAGCAGAAGCCTCATGGGAACAACATAATAGCATCCTCAACAGTTTGTTACGTATTTTTGTAGAATATGGAATTACAGTTAACTTGGAAAAGTCTTAATTCGATAGGTCAAA
Organism: Schistocerca gregaria; assembly: GCF_023897955.1. NCBI lineage: Eukaryota > Metazoa > Arthropoda > Insecta > Orthoptera > Acrididae > Schistocerca > Schistocerca gregaria. The sequence continues at coordinate 501,821,900 of NC_064925.1, read as the reverse complement.
GGTGAGGTTTTTGGGACATATTTTTTCTATTCCAGTCCATCCACAAAAAAACAAGTCCGCAGTTTTCTAGGTCTCGTAAATTTTTACTGAATATGCAAATTCTTGTTACACCAAAACTTTGTTCCTTCACTGGAAAAAATACTATTTGGAACTGGGACAAACAAGCACAGTTGGAATTCAATTCTTTGAAAGAATCGCTACTTAACGCGCCAATACTAGCTCATCCAGATCTGTCACAAGATTTCTGCCTTAGCACAGATTCTTCTAAAGTCGGTCTTGGTGCCTATTTATTTCAAGAAGCCATAGAAAATGACACTACCGTTCAGAAAACCATTGCTTTTGCTAGCCGAGTGCTAACAAAACCGGAAAAAAGTTATTCCGTTACTGAATTAGAAGCTTTAGCTACAGTTTGGGCATTTAACAAACTCCGTTTCTTTCTTTCTGGTAAGCACGTAAAAGTATATAGTGATCATCGTGCATTACATTTCTTATGTCTTCAAAATTAAATCATGACAGGTTAAAACGTTGGGCATTGTTTCTACAAGAATTCCACTTCACAGTGGTCTACATTCCCGGCAAGGAGAACATTGTTGCGGACGCACTGTCACGCGCACCGGCTGGGCTTGAGAAAAGTAACACAGAAGGCAACCTCGAGAAATCTTCAGTATTCTTTACATTCAGAAAGTCGCCTTTGAAAACTTCATCACCACATCTTTAAAGGACATTGCTCATGAACAATATAAAGATCCAATTTGGAGAGACATCAAAAGTAAATGGCATCAAAAGACACATACTTAGATTCGGCATTATTATCTGGTTAGAAACAACATACTGTTCAAACGCTGCACTGTTGATGACAAGCTATGGGTACTTTGCATTCCAGGCGATTTTGTTAATAAGCTAATTTTTTACATTCATTTCAGCTACGAACATTTTCGTCCACGAAAACCTTATCATATTCTTCGAACGACTTGTTATTTTAACAATATGGAAAAGAGAATTCGAAGAGTCATGTCTATTTGTAAACTTTGTCAAAAGGCGAAACCATCTACTATCTCTCCCATCGTGCTCCGCTGTTTCCTATCATTTCTTCTAAATTAAAAGAATTTGCTGCTGTTGATCTCTTGGGACCGCTTGTCAGAATATCTAACGGATTTTCGTATATTCTAGTTGCTGTTGAACTTACTTCAAAATTTGTTTCTTTCACAAGGTTACGTAAAGCCACTGGACGGTCTGTGTCCAACGCCTTTGTTAAAAATTTCTTACGTGAAGTTGGACACGTTAGTAAAGCCATTTCAGATAACGGACCGCAATTCAGATCTGCTGTTTGGTGACGCATGCTTCGGAATAATAAAAACAAACCTGTTTTTATTTCATTGTACTCACTACATTGTAACCCGTCTGAACGGATTAGGAAAGAAATCAATAAGCTTTGCAGACTTTATTGTCACAGAAAGTATCAGCATTGGGACAGATATTTACACTTATTTCAAAATGTGCTGAATGAAATGCCTCATGAGTCCACTGCTTTACCACCTAATCTTGTACTGAAGAATGAAGAACCACCAAACAGAATCAGAGAGCTTGTACCTTTTCCGAATACCCGTAAACTTCGACACAAAGACAAATTGATTTGGCCATTAAAAATATAAATTCTGCTGCAGAGAAAAGGAGAAAACTACACGGTAAAGCAAATGCAAAGATACTATATATTGGTCAGAAAGTTGTCTTTTATTGTCACATAAGAAAAAACAGTTGAGTCACAAATTCTTTCTGGTTTACAATGGACCTTACAGAATCCGACGTATACCACATGATAATTGTGCTGAACTTGAAACTCTGCGTACTAGGAAGAGTAAAGTTTTACACCACATTTCACATGTAAAACCGTTTCTTGAATGATTATCTGCTTTTTAACTTAGTATCTGCTATAAAATTTTTCACTTCACGTTACTGGTACTCTTTGTCACACTTACAAACTGTTAACATGCAACTATGTTTTAAAGTTAACTATCCAGTCAAGATCCTGGGGAACTTAGACAAGTAATTACGAATGCATTGTTATAGTGAACAGACGACACAGTGTTGTTATTTGTACATTCTTTCTTGTTAGTTGCACGATTACATAAGGAATACACGGCTTACATACTTAGAACATATACTGTTAATGAGATTTTAATGCAACATTTTGGTTTACTTGAAAAGACATTCCTTATTTAAAGTGCTTTATGTGAGATTACCGATGACTTAGTATTAACAGCTACACGATTATATCACGACGCTACTAATATGTGACGCGATTTACATTGTTGCATTTGCGTTGTATCTGTTTTATATCTGCACAGTTTTTCTGAATTCTTCTGGGAAGTAAAACATGTTTTAATAGTAACTTTTGTGGTATAGCTACAATGAGACAGCCTTTTCCGTAGCACAACAATACATTACAGTATAGTACTTTCTTGATCACGATACTGTACGTCATAACTACGATATCTATACGCATAGCATTTCACTTTTGTTTATTACGAGGCGAGTACATTGTCTTCAGCAGAACTTGGCTTACAGAGGACGGTCACTACGACACTTCCACAGACTTATCTTACGGCAAGACGCACATTTAGCGCTAAGGGACACGCATTTGAGTGATTAATTTTGTACTTAAAACATTTATTTTTTTTAAAGATTTTTGAATTACAAAGAAAGTTTTCCGTGATACATTTTATTCTATTTCTGTAATTTGTAACACCTGAGGGTATAACTACATTAATGCTCAGGAGGTACAAGCTTACTTTGTGTACCACGTATTTGGCAAGCACAAGGAACCCTAGCTAATACGGTATTTGCTTATACAACTTTACACATCGGTACCATATTTCTCTAACACAGAATTACATAGCTATCGGGTTATTTAACACATACAAACATTTTTTTTTTTTACTACATCAATGACAGATATTTACGCAATTACACAGTTGAATAACTTCACACTTATGAAATTGTATTTTGTCTGTACTTTTGAACTGTTCATATTTTTTTGGAACCATTGTGATAATATGAGAGCTTTGAATGTCATATTTGGTATGGGATCATGATTTTTAAAGTATGTTTGAGGTAGATGACACTTTTGAAATGAGCAGAGATTTTTTTGTAGGGTTTGAAATTATTGGAGGAAGTTACAACGTTTTTGAGAATTGACTGAGATGTTATGATTTTATTATGACGACGATGTGTATTATGCTGCTGTGGTATGTTTATAATCAATAAGATGATGCTACCGATATGAGGAATTTGATTATGCTATGTAATTCTTATGATGAAATATTGAAGAATTGTCGACAAATATGTGTATGTATAATAAGGTAAGGAATAATGAGTAGTGGTTAGTTACTTTGATTTGTGGAAAAAGGATGTTGGAAACCAAGAATCGTACTTTCAGAATTATGACATGTATGTATATGCGTAAATGCATCACAACGCCGACGAAAATTTTTTGGACACTGTTATATTTATAGGATTTTGTTTCTACACATTTGTAACGTAAATTCTCGACCTATGAAATTTTTTATATTAGACTGTCATTGTATTGCAAACTGGTGTCGTAAATATTTCGGCAAGAAAGTTAAATGGCCACCTTCACGAAATGCGTCGTGGGCACCCAGCTGCGCGACAGTCGCCTGAAAAAAAACCATTAGTGTGTGCCTTTCAGAGGCACAGGTGGAAAAAAAGAGGCCATTATCCTGGCTATTGACATTTCTTTGTATAATGCTTCGCAAATACAACACGCTCAAACTTGAAAACATTTGATTACACTGTGGAGCTCTTAATTTATGATATTTACTAAAATGCCTAATTAAATGATGAGAAACATTTTAACATCTACTGTCTTTCTAGTTGAGAGATTGCTCAATTTGTTTAATATCTGGTTTCTAGCTGCACTGCAGCATTGGTTACAATAAAATTTAATAGCTGTACTAATATAGATATTTTATGCCTACAGATCCAGTGAATAAATCATTTTATGATCTACTTCCAAAACAAACGAGGGAGCACAAAAAGACATTTCCCTTCACAGGAATGGGATAGATAATTTTTGTCAATGACTTGGTAAATTTTTGGTACAGTAAGTAAAGGTGATGCATCACTCTAGTGTTAAGATGGGACATAGGTATTACACATGGCAATCTTTACTTTAATATTTTTTATGCTTGAGCTTTGTCATAATTATATATAAGCTGTTGCATTTGCTGCTGCTGCTTGCTTTGCCAATTTGCATTTTTTTGTCATTGCTGCTTGTATTAATTGTTTTGTCCTGCTGCATTGCCTCGTCCCTTAGTTTATGCATCTGAGCTCAATAGCTTTAAGTTAGCTAAACTGGGGGTAGACTATATAAGAGAATGAGTTGTGATGAATTGGAAGAAATGCATTCAGAAGTTATATGAAAAAAGTACAGAAAGCAGGTATAGATAGGACTTTTTGGAAATAATGAAGAACGAAGAGAGATCTCTGAGAAGTTAAGAAAGTTTTGTTTGCAAAATACTGCAGTAAAACAAACCCTGTCCTTTCCTTGTGTTATCCCACTATGTGTTTCTGTACCCTTGGGTATTTGTGTTCTTCCTGTCTTTGTGTGTTTATCTGATGAGAGTTACGTTGTAGAATTTTTCTGATAATATGTTATTTACTTTGTAAAGATGTTTAGACATTATTTATTCTGTTTTGTTTTAATGCTCAAGTGTGAAGTTGATGTTTCGAAAGTTATTCTGATCTTTTATGTATTTACTTATGTCATAATTCCTGTAACACTGATGTATTTGTTTATTTGTATTCTTTTGTAAAGCCCCTATCACTACAAATGTTATCTGTATTGTTATGTTCTTTAATGATGTATTTTGTAACTTTGTTACTGTATTCTTATGTTATAAATTCATCAGATTAAGTAACTTGTAAGTTACATTTCACTGCACATGTTTATGTTGGTCATAGTATATGGACAAAATGTGAGAAGTAGGGGCTGATAGTGTTTGCACATATGTTAATAATTCAGCAAGGGACTGGTTAACAGCATTGCTGGTTCTAAGGACAATTAAAAAAAAACTTTGTGAGTGCACAAGTGGTGGTTTATGGATTTGCTATATTCTCTGCAAGACTCTTCGATGGTGATTGTGCACCTGTACAGTCGCAACAGATGGCTGCTTGCCGTCTCTACATGGACTACAGTGGGTCTGCATCTTTGATGGCCCACCTATACCATTATTTCTACAAGGACTGCAGTGGATCTGCACCTCTGGTGGCCCACCAATACCATAATCTCTACCAGGACAACAGTGGGTCTGCTCTGTGTTGACCTACCTACCAGTATTCTTCAAAACTTCGAATGATTCTGCTGTGGGTTTGCTCTGTTGTGTCCCATTACCTGTCTGCATGTCAAGAGTCAGCACTGTCTTTCCGTTGGAAGGACAACGCTACTTCTTCAAGACTGCATGGAAATCCACTACTTAGTGTGCATTTTCTTTTAGTGCTCAGACATTGAGAAAAAACACTGCTATTTTACTGTGATGAACGATCAGGACTGTCTTTATGGACTGTGAGAAAATTTTAGCTTTTGACCAACATTGTTTCAATAAGTGTGTGCATTTGATTTCTTTGTTATTGTAATTAAAATTATGAAAATTTTTTTCAAATCTGTATTGGCCAGTGCCCAAAACAATTTGTAAAATTTTTTGTGGGGAGGATGGGGGCTATGTAAGTAGGCTGTTTAGGTTTTTTTATTGGTAACTTCACGTAGCACTCTGTATGAAAATCACTGGCTGTGCTGTGTGCAGTCTGTGGCTAGTTTGCATTGTTGTCTGCCATTGTAGTGTTGGGCATTTGGATGTGAAGAGCGTGTAGCGCTGCGCAGTTGGAGGTGAGCCGTGAGCCGCCAGCAGTGGTGGATGTGGGGAGTGAGATGGCTGAGTTTTGAGAGCGGATGATCTGAACAGAGACAGTAAATTTGTAAGGCTGCATATATATATATATATATATATATATATATATATATATATATATATATATATATAATGACTTTTGAACACTATTAAGGTAAATCCATTGTTTGTTCTCTATAAAAATCTTTCGTTTGCTACCTATGCCTATCAGTAGTTAGTGCCTTCAGTAGTTTGAATCTTTTATGTAGCTGGCAGTAGTGGCGCTCGCTGTATTACAGTAGTCCGAGTAACGAAGTTTTTTGTGAGGTAAGTGATTTGTGAAAGGTATAGTTTAATGTTAGTCAGGGCCATTTTTTTGTAGGGATTATTAAAAGTCAGAGTACGATGCGCTAAAAATATTTTGTGTCAGTTTAGTGTTGATCAGAATAAGTAAAGAGAGTAATGTCTGAGTACGTTCAGATTTGCTCAGGTGTTTGAAAAGCAAGTAATGTAAGAGGTTTGCCAGCACAGCAATTCCTAAATTTTTCTAAGGGGACGTTACAATAGCTTATCCCTATTTCTCTCAGAATTTCGCACATCTTGATCATTTGCAATTTTTTCCAGGTCGACAAATCCTGTGAATGTGTCTTGGTTTTTCTTTAACCTAGCTTCCATTATCAAGCGCAACCTCAGGGTTACCTCTCTGGTGCGTTTACCTTTCCTAAAGCCAAACTGATAGTCATGTAATACATCCTCAATTTTTGTCCATTGTTCTGAATATTATTCTTGTCATAAACGTGGATGCATGAGCTGTTAAGCTGATTGTACTACAATTTTTGCACTTATCGGCTCTTGTAATCTTCGGAGTTGTGAAGTTTGCTGTTTTTGCGAAAGTCTGATGGGATTCTACATACACCAAGATGAACAGACGTTTTTTTGTCATTTTCCCTCAATGATTTTAAAGCTTATGATGGAATGTTATATACCCCTTCTGTCTTATTCGATCTTAAGTCTTTTGATTATAATAATGGATCCTTTAATTCTTCTATATCCAAAGTCTTCCACCTCAGAGGCCTTCAGTGTACTCATTTCACCTATCTGCTCTCTTCCATGCATATATGTATTTAACAGTGCATTTCCCGTTGTATTCTTACAGTTACTATCTAGGCTTTTATTTTCAACGAAGGCTGTTTTGAGTTTTGTGTATGTTTAGTCATTCCTTCCGACAAGCATTTCTTTTCCGATTTCTTCACAGTTCTCATGCATCCATTGCGCTTTAGCTTCCTTGCACTTCCCATTTCTAAGTGAACTGCATTTTTGTACTTCGTTCATTAGTAGATCAACTTCTTCGGTACTCAAGGCTTCTTCGCAATATGTTTTGTGTACCTACTTTTTTCTTTCGAAATTCTGTGACTGCCCTTGTTAGAAATGTCCATTCCTCTTCAATTGAACTGCCTACTGAGCTATTCCTTATAACAGTATCTAAAGTCTCAGAGAACTTCAAGAGTATCTCTTCCTTTCTCAGCACTTCCCTACCCCACTTCTTTGCGCACTGTTTCTTCCTGACTAGTTTCTTAAAGTTCAGCCTAGTCTCCATCCTAGTGTTGACATGTTGTCGTTTATTATGAGAACAGACGTATCACTGAATTGTTCACAACACCTCACTATTTGTTCTATCTACCGATTCATAATGAATCCTATTCCCATTTTACCATTTTCTACTGCTGTTGACGTTATCCTACAGTCATCTGGCCAGCAATTCTTGTCTTCCAGCCATTTCATTTCAGTGTGCCTCCGCTATATCTAAATTGAGCCTTAGCATTTTCCTTTCCAGATTTTCTAGGTTCCCTATCAAGTTCAAAATTCTGACATTCCATTCCCAAATTCGTATAAATTATCGTTTCATTGGGTATTCGGTCTTTTCCTCATGGTCCCCTATCGGAGATGGCTCTGCGGGATGTGTAAAGATATCCATTCTTGCAGGCACATATTTATATTCAATACTCAAGTGCTGTGCTTTAATGATTACTGAAAAGCTGATGTCCTTATGCTCTATGGGAAGAAGCAGTCCTAAAATAAAAAAAAAGTAGCGAGATAAGATCAGTGGCCTCATAGCATATTCCGCAAAATGGTGATATATGTCGTTACGATGTGTGTGAATTCTAAAAAATTTTGCTTTTTACGTGGTTTTTTTGCCTCATACCAATGGAAAACCCAGTTTTCCCATCCGATGTGGTACGATCTTCCGTAATTAAGAGGGCCACAACTGCTAATTGCCGAAGTTGTGCAGTCATATGCACTAACCAGTATGAATGATGTAATGTGCTATGCAAATCATAGACGTCCTATTGCGATAAATCTGCCATTTGTATCCGGTCGATTTATGTTAAGATATTTAAAACGTCATCTATTGGTAAAAGTTTTATTAATTTTATTTAATTCCATGATGTTTCCTGCTGGGTCAAAATAGCAGCGTGCATACAAAACAGACCTAGGCTGATGGTTGAAATGCGAGAGTTTGCTCAAAAGTAATGCATTCGAATTTCTTGTGTGGAACCTCTTAAGGCTTTGTGCGCAAAAGAAACCCTATTAATATTTTACATTTTTATTCTTCATGTCTACATACTCATGCGTCAACATAGTCACCCTGGCAATGAACATATTTCTCTCAACGAGAGTAATGCGTTCATTGCGTCACTGCAGAATGTTGACTCTGTTGACGCAGCCTCAGCCGCAGCTCTGATTGTACCACTTCGTCACTATCAAAGTGAAATTTGCCATGGCGTTCGTTAAATTTTGGAAACAGTTGAAAATCGAAGGAAGCCAAGCCAGGAATGTATGGAGGATGACTGACGACAATGAATCCAAGGCACATGATTGTTGCAGGTGTTGCAGCGCTCGTGTGTGGTCCGGCGTTTCCATGCTGAAGGAGAGGGTGCTCCATGCGTGGACGAACTCTTAGAATTCGTGCTTTCCGTTTTCTGAGGGTCTCTCACGCTCAAACATAGTTATATGTTACATATAGCCGTGTTACACGCTACAGTTCAGGGCACGCTAGCGGCAAAGGGTTGCAACTTCAATCAGAAATGCGGGAAAGTAGAGTGAGTAATATGCAAACAAGCAATACCTCAAGCGATATTGAGAACATAATAAAAAATTCGGAGTCAGAAATAGCCGCGGTCATCCGTCTATAACCTAACGTTTTATCATGCAGCAAATAACTGTAAACGCTGATTCAAATCGAATGAGCAGATGGTAAGAAGAATATCCCTAGCATAGACTCTGAGAGAACAAATGAGTCTCAAAAATTATACATGTTGTAGTAGAGAGTGAGCACCATTTTTCAATCTCAAAAACAAATATTGGAGCATAGCAGAAAGTATTAGTTGTGTCTCTAGCCTATCAAGACTTTATAGACGTAGTGACGTTAATCCATATTTTTATGTGGTAGTGGAGTGATATTTTGCAAATATGAGTAAGTCTCACCACAAAGCACAGGCCTCGAATCGACAGCAACAGCTGATGGCTAATAATAACACAGGTACTTTTGAGTACTAAATTAGATTCTTCTATATCCTTCCTTGTGTTTGACGGTCTGCGGGACTTCGGCCGTTCACTTACGCAGTAAAATGAAACACCTGCAGCCACCGTTCTGATGTCACTTTATTATACTGCAACCAGTTTCGGTGAATGACGATGGTGTGTTCAGTCACCAACGTTGGTTATAATATAATAAAATAAAGTAAAAACGACGGTTGCCGGTGTTTCATTTTGTTATGTTAATTAATTATGAGTCACAGAAACAAATTATGAGCTGACTTATAACATGTATTGACGCCTCCAGTGTAATGCCGGCGTAACACGACTGTATAGCCGGCGTTGCGCTGTCGCGGCGCGGTACATATGCCATGTATATTCCTCTATTACGCCACATACGCGGAGTATGACACCCTCATAGTCTTTGAATAATTTGGGGCACAGTTTCCCTCAAGGACTTGGTGCCTCCCAGCTAATACAGACGTCAAAACGTTTTGCATCACATCGGTTCCGAGAGTTCCGGAACCTGTACAGAAGATTGGAGTAGAGATCAACATAAACATCATTTGGGCCTTTTGTTGCTCATGAAAACCACACATTGCATGTTGTGCAACCAAACGGCGAGACCTTCAGAGGTGTTAGTCCAGACTGCTTTGCACACTGGTACCTTTAATACTCAGTGTCACGTCCTCTTGCATTGATGCATGCCTGTATTCTTCGTGTCATACTATCCCGCTCCTCAAAGGCGATTCGGTGTGTCTCCCTCAGAGTGCTTGGTGTGTCACGTCGTCCATAAACAGCCCTTTTCAATCTGTTCCAAGCATCTTCGTAGGGTTCATGTCTGGAGAACATGCTCGCCACTCTAGTCGAGCGATGTCGTTATCCTGAAGAAAGTCATTCACAAGATGTGCACGATGAGGGCACGAACTGTCGTCCGTGAAGACAAATTCCTCGCCAATATGCTGCCAATATGGTTGCACTATCGGTCGGAGGATGGCATTCACATATCGTACAGCCGTTACGGCGCCTTCCATGATCACCAGTGGCGTATGTCGGCCCCACATAATGCCACCTCAAAATATCAGGGAACCTCCACCTTGCTGCACTTGCTGGACAGTGTGTCTAAGGCGTTCAGACTGACTGGGATTCCTCCAAACACGTCCCGGACGATTGTCTGGTTGAAGGCAACACTCATCGGTGAAAAGAACGTAATGCCAGTCCTGAGCGGTCCATTCGACATGAAGTTGGGCCTATCTGTACCGCGCTGCATAGTGTCGTGGTGGCAAAGATGAACCTCGCCATGGACATCGGGAGAGAAGTTGCGCATCATGCAGCCTATTGCGCACAGTTTGAGTCGTAACATGACGTCATGTGGCTGCACGAAAATTGTTATTCAACACGATGGCGTTGCTGTCAGGGTTTCTCCGAGCCATAATCCGTTTGTAGCGGTCATCCACTGCAGTTGTAGTCCTTGGGCGGCCTGAGCGAGGCATGTCGTCGACGGTTCCTGACTCTCTGTATCTCATGTCTGAACAAAATCTCTTTGGTTCACTCCGAGAAGCCTGGTCACTTCCCTTGTTGAGAGCTCTTCCTGGCACAAAGTAACAATGCGGAAGAGATCAAAGCGCGGTATTGACCGTCTAGGCATGGTTGAACTACAGACAACACGAGCCGTGTACATCCTTCCTGGTGGAATGACTAACTGATCGGCTGTCGGACCCCCTCCGTCTAATAGGCGCTGCTCATGCATGGTTGTTTACACCTCTGGACGGATTTAGTGACATCTCTGGACAGTCAAAGGGACTGTGTCTGTGATAAAATATCCAGTCAACGCCTGTCTTCAGGAGTTCTGGGGGTGATGCAAAACTTTTTTGGTGTGCGTATTTTACAGATCACGTTATGACGTTACAACACGATTGTCGAATGAGTGCCGTATATTTCTATGATCCTGCTGCCACTCTTAACTCCGTTGATTAAGAGACTAACAAAACTTTATAATATGGGCTGCCAGAGACGTTTAAATTTATGGCAATCTAGACTTTAATAAGCTTTAACGCAGCGGAACCAGTCGTGAATAAATCATCACCAACAACTGTTTGCCATTGTATTCAGGATCAACTGAGTGACTGATATAATCAAGTAATTGATAATCTCGGGAAGCGGATGACGACAGGTATTAAGAAGAACAGTTATTGTTAGGAAATCACGAATAGTACGATTTATTGTCGAAAACGCGACTCACACCAAACATTTTGCAGCATGCACAATTAATTAAAAGTCCGTGTGCCACTACACGACATTGGTCAATTCGCACTGGAACTCTCAAATGAAATAACGCGGTGCGGATACTCAGATGCCGAACAAGTTAACAATTTTATTCAGAGAGTGTCGCGTCATACATTCTCTCAACCTGACCGCATATGACTCAACTCTGCCTTCAGACTGCAGGCAGCCAGCACCTCCACAGCGGTTGCGTTCACCAACAAGAATAAGACTTTATTGAAAACACTGTCAGCAGGCAGAAATTACTTAACGTTTTTACTTCAGCCGTACCAGAGCTGGCTGTGACCAAGCAATTCGATGAGCTGATTCTCAAAAGTTATAAAAGCAAATGTCTCTCCATATATTTGACGATACAGTATCTTCACGTAATTATTTCACACCGTCTTCTTCTCACCACAGAGAATGACAGAATTTACGTAATACAATATAACGGAGCACTGAGCTAGAATGGAGAGCATACTGCCCAAAAGCAATGGTGCAACTTCATCCTCGACGTGCAGACTACAAATGATGGCGTTCGCACAGTCGAATTATGAAAATTAAAATTGGTCAAAGGCACGAGAGGGTGGGGGAGGGGGGTGGGGGTGGTTTGAGCTTGCGAGCCACTGGAGGTGTGGTGTTCCACAGCAATTTGCAGACAGAACGATGACATCGATGAGCAGTTCCACAACATGCAGAGTTGTGGGGGGGGGGGGGGGGGGGGGGGGCAAAGGCAACGAGTGGTTGTGGCCTCCACAGGGCAGTGATACGATGACGTCATGGCCTTCGTACAATCGTACAGGTATGATGATGTCAGAATTGCAGGAATACCGATACCATTGTCTGTGAAATATAGGAAATATAGTTGCCTGAGCACCGGATGCTGACGTCAGTGACTCCAGGAATGCTGACTCTGATGTCATCAGTTCCAGGAATGCTGATGCTGGTGTCAGCAGTTTTTTAACCAGAAAGTGCAGTGACTCTCTGCTGACAATAGGTTTCAAATTCGCCAGGAAATGCTGCTGGCATGTCCATCTGAACCATTTTACAAGCGAACATTGCGAAGGGAACTGCATGCAAAAGATGTTTGGAACCATGTATATAGCAAAAGGCTATTGCTCACAGCGCCGGCCGCGGTGGTCTCGCGGTTCTAGGCGCGCAGTCCGGAACCGTGCGACTGCTACGGTCGCAGGTTCGAATCCTGCCTCGGGCATGGATGTGTGTGATGTCCTTAGGTTAGTTAGGTTTAAGTAGTTCTAAGTTCTAGGGGACTAATGACCACAGCAGTTGAGTCCCATAGTGCTCAGAGCCATTTGAACCATTGCTCACAGCTGCATACAATGCTGCAAGTATTCAGTGTGGCATGCAGGACGGAAACTATACAGCAGTAGAGTGTAGGCAGCGTTGTAATTTTGTCGCTTTTCAAATAATGCAAGACGCCGAATACACTGTGTGTAGAAAGTGCAGTTCAGGTCGGAGATGGTTCTGTGAATACAATGACTTAGACCCACCGATTCAGGTTACCGTGGACGTGAATCAGGATGTACCTTCGTACATTCTTGATGTCCAAGTGTTCCCCTTTCTTCTACATCTTCATGACGAACATGTGTGAAAAGTTACATCTTCCAAGATGTCAACAGCTGCGGTCGTAAGGTTGAATGCATGTATTACGAGTTGCCGCGCTTTGGGGGTTTGACAGCATGTAATTGCGCTCGACTTGCTATGATAGTTTCTGACACGGTGTCGCGGACGGGAAGCATTAACTGGCGCACATCAAGAGCCCGTTTCGCCTGGTGACCGTGTCGCGAAGAAGGCGCGCCAACATCCAGCTTCTGCAACAGCGACGGCCGACAATGAGTGACGGTCGCCACCTCCTCGATCGACGGCTACAAACCTTCGATCAAACAACAAGGAAGACTGGAAGCACGTAAAGTTTTAGAACTGTATGGCAGACCTCAGCGTTTCAAACTGTTCCGTTTTCATAACTAAAATTACAGCAACTTAGCATGAACATTTATCGCTCATTGTCCCAATTGCATTACCAAGCAAGGTCCCTTCCTTATCCGGAATGAACCCGAGTTTCGTGGAAATTCAATCGCCGGCATTAAAGTAATATCATTCAATTTCACTGCTTTAATTTCAAAGTTCAGTTAAAGTATTCATAGATGGCTGCAATATTTAGATTATACGAGCACAAATTAAGAGTTCGAGTTTTGTTAACATTTTTTTGGTTACCTGTGACTACAGCTCAGCTTGGTACGTACTAATTTTTACTATTGTTAATTGTTCAGAATCATTTAACTCAGGTTCAAAGTTAAATCTTATTTCTAAATTGCATAGATTCAAGTAGTTTTTTAAATGATTGTTGGGGTAGCGCAAGACTAACCTTATTTTATTGAATTTCGTAATGCTTCAGAAACAAAGTTCACTATTAATTTCAGTCACTAAATTAACTTTCAATTTTCCTGTTTTATTAATTCTTTTGCTAAATTAAGTCAAAGTGTAGCGAAATTTATTACTTCTGACAAACATTCAGTTTTCACACAACACGTGTCAACCTTCAGTTGCCACGCTTTTAGTGCTAATTACACTCCTGGAAATGGAAAAAAGAACACATTGACACCAGTGTGTCAGAGCCACCATACTTGCTCCGGACACTGCGAGAGGGCTGTACAAGCAATGATCACACGCACGGCGCAGCGGACACACCAGGAACCGCGGTGTTGGCCGTCGAATGGCGCTAGCTGCGCAGCATTTGTGCACCGCCGCCGTCAGTGTCAGCCAGTTTGCCGTGGCATACGGAGTTCCGTCGCAGTCTTTAACACTGGTAGCATGCCGCGACAGCGTGGACGTGAACCGTATGTGCAGTTGACGGACTTTGAGCGAGGGCGTATAGTGGGCATGCGGGCGGCTGGGTGGACGTACGGCCGAATTGCTCAACACGTGGGACGTGAGGTCTCCACAGTACATCGATGTTGTCGCCAGTGGTCGGCGGAAGGTACACGTGCCCGTCGACTTGGGACCGGACCGCAGCGACGCACGGATGCTCGCCAAGACCGTAGGATCCTACGCAGTGCCGTAGGGGACCGCACCGCCACTTCCCAGCAAATTAGGGACACTGTTGCTCCTGGGGTATCGGCGAGGACCATTCGCAAACGTCTCCTTGAATCTGGGCTACGGTCCCGCACGCCGTCAGGCCGTCTTCCGCTCACGCCCCAACATCGTGCAGCCCGCCTCCAGTGGTGTCGCGACAGGCGTGAATGGAGGGACGAATGGAGACGTGTCGTCTTCAGCGATGAGAGTCGCTTCTGCCTTGGTGCCAATGATGGTCGTATGCGTGTTTGGCGCCGTGTAGGTGAGCGCCACAATCAGGACTGCATACGACCGAGGCACACAGGGCCAACACCCGGCATCATGGTGTAGGGAGCGATCTCCTACACTGGACGTACACCTCTGGTGATCGTCGAGGGGACACTGAATAGTGCACGGTACATCCAAACCGTCATCGAACCCATCGTTCTACCATTCCTAGACCGGCAAGGGAACTTGCTGTTCCAACAGGACAATGCACGTCCGCATGTATCCCGTGCCACCCAACGTGCTCTGGAAGGTGTAAGTCAACTACCCTGGCCAGCAAGATCTACGGATCTGTCCCCCATTGAGCATGTTTGGGACTGGATGAAGCGTCGTCTCACGCGGTTTTGCACGTCCAGCACGAACGCTGGTCCAACTGAGGCGCCAGGTGGAAATGGCATGGCAAGCCGTTCCACAGGACTACATCCAGCATCTCTACGATCGTCTCCATGGGAGAATAGCAGCCTGCATTGCTGCGAAAGTTGGATATACACTGTACTAGTGCCGACATTGTGCATGCTCTGTTGCCTGTGTCTATGTGCCTGTGGTTCTGTCAGTGTGATCATGTGATGTATCTGACCCCAGGAATGTGTGAATAAAGTTTCTCCTTCCTGGGACAATGAATTCACGGTGTTCTTATTTCAATTTCCAGGAGTGTAAATCACGGACGCCGGCAGATTTTGAGACGGAGCCCAAACGTGGGTCTGTCCAGGTCCCACGCAGAGAGAGCAGTTACAAACAAATGTTGCGTAGCTGCTCTCGCAAAAGCCTCGGAATGCAGGAAAAAGATCGCAAGAATGTGAAATAGTGAGAAAGATGTCAATTCCCGGGGCACACGCCAGCCCACGCCAGATAGGAAATTTCCACCCCGCACTGAGAGGCGCGGCGATGAAACGGCGATCTGTCATTGGGCTGCACTAAAAATTTCGTCCGCCGGTGACAACGCCGAAAGGAAGAATATATCGAAGAGGAGTTGAGCTGAGAGATGGGTGGAGAAGCGAGAGGGGGAGTCGTGAGAACACCGCGGAAGCGGGAGGACATGGGTGCTCTTCCACTCATCGCCAACATCCTCCTTCCGACACTGCGACCGCACAGCTTCGGCCACGCAACCGACAATGGGCAGACTGCGTGGAGATCGTAGCAGGGCCTCGCGGCAAAGCCGCGATTGCTGATCAGGGAGGCCGACTTGCGCCGCACAGTCCCGAGTCGACGCGCAGTACCGAAGCAGCGCCTGCCGCTGACAGAATTACACGACAACGACAACGAATTGTGGTGAGACGATTCGTCCACCCCCTCCTCCTTCTCCTTAATAACTGAGTCGGTTCCACGCCCAGTCTAATCGGCCCTGAGATTTATAATTTTGTTTAGGGTTGTGTAAACACGAAAATAAACACATTTCTTTCAGGTTTTGATCATATAAGCAATCTTTTACGATTACATTCATACAAGAACCCATTAAATACGAACCATTGCTGTTTGATTTCATTTCATTATTGATATCAAGCAATCGTTGGTTCCTAGTGTGAGACAATCTTATTAGTCATCTACTCGTCATTTGATGTCCGGCAGCAGAGAGAAGAATTCACAGTTCACCACAAATGGCATCCCGAAGAACGGGAACCGCTGATGATAAAAACCAGACTCGGAAAGGCGGGGGACAACAGGTGTAAATTTCTAAATATAAAAATATCAAATGGAGCATAAAAGCCCCTATGTGGGTGTGATCCTTACATCTTGGAGTTTAGGCATAAAAAAGTGATCTTAATAAGCATTAAGGTAGATATGTAATGCTCATGAAGCATAAAAAGTAAAATAGGGTTAACTACAATTTATTAAAAATGGACAACATATGATCGTAATATACTTGAGTTTTGCTGGCCGTGGTCGTATTTTCTACCGCTATGACTGCTTTTGTGTTTGTAACTAAATAAGGCTGTTTTTCTCATATTTCATATATATACGTGTGCAGTTCTATTTCCGCATGATCTCCATAACTTACGTACAACATAGAGTATAGTAGCTCCTAATAACCCTCAAACATTAAATATTAGTCAGCGTGCTCCAGCACAACCTGTCGAAGTTCAAACATTACAGTTGACTCAAAAGTCGTTTGTCAGACTACAGATCTCGGTGATTTGTCATCTGTCTCAATTTTCCTGTCAGCACCTGGCGATAATTCTCAATCTTAGACATGCTCATGCAAAGTATCCTCCAAATTTTGTTCATACAAATGTAGGGTATCGAAACGACTGTGATGATAAAAGTTCTCCCTGGTTTTTCTGTAATTTCCGAAGTATCCATGGGGCAGACGTCACACCATGCTGAACAGCCTGACGAATACCCTTTATTAGCGGAATAATTCAAGTCGTTCGTAAATGCAACCGGAAAATGAAAAAAATGGTCAAGACGGGACCCTCAGATCCATCTCATGGTAGTCCACTGTTAGTGACCGGACCAAATATCTCACGAAATAAGCATTAAACGAAAAAACTACAAAGAGCGAAACTTGTCTAGCTTGAAGGGCGAAACCAGATGGCGCTATGGTTGACCAGCTAGATGGCGCTGCCATAGGTCAAACGGAACTGCGTTTTTTTTAAAGAGGAACCCTCATTTTTTTATTACATATCCGTGTAGTACGTAAAGAAATATGAATGTTTTAGTTGGACGACTTTTCTCGCTTCGTTATAGATGGCGCTGTAACAGTCACAAACGTATATGTACTTGCGGACGGTATTTACTTCGTGATACATTACCAATGTTAAAATGGACCGCTTACCAATTGCGGAAAAGGTCTATATCGTGTTGATGTAAGGCTATTGTGATCAAACGGGCGTGTGCTACGTATGCTGCGCGGTATCCTGGACAACATCATCCAAGTGTCCGGACATTTCGCCGGATAGTTACGTTGTTTAAGGAAACAGGAAGCGTTCAGCAACATGTGAAACGTCAACCACGACCTGCAACAAATTATGATGCCCAAGTATGTGTTTTAGCTGCTGTCGCAGCTAATTCGCACATCAGTAGCAGACAAATTACGCGAGAATCGCGAATCTGAAAAACGTCGGTGTTGAGAATGCTACATCAACATCGATTGCACCTGTACCATATTTCTATGCACCAGGAATTGCATGGCGACGACTTTGAACGTCGTGTACAGTTCTGCCACTGGGCACAAGAGAAATTACTGCACGGTGACAGATATTTTGCACGCGTTCTATTTAGCGATGAAGCGTCATTCACCAACAGCGGTAACGTAAACCGGAACAATATTCACTGGTGGGCAACGGAAAATCCACGATGGTTGCTACAAGTGGAACATCAGCGACCTTGGAGGGTTAATGTATGGTGCGGCATTATGGGAAGAAGGATAATTGGCCCCCATTCTATCGATGGCAATCTAAATGGTGCAGTGTATGCTGGTTTCCTACGTAATATTCTACCGATATTACTAAAAGATGTTTCACTGCATGACAGAATGGTGATGTACTTCGAACATGATGGATGTCCGGCACATAGCTCGCGGGCGGTTGAAGCGGTATTGAATAGCATATTTCATGACTGGTGGATTGGTCGTCGAAGCACCGTACCATGGCCCGCACGCTCAACGGATCTGACGTCCCCGGATTTCATTCTGTGGGGAAAGTTGAAGGATATTTGGTATCGTGATCCAACGACAACGCCGGAAGGAGTACTACTCGCTTTTGAGAGGAATGTCGTTACACATATTGCCAAAGGCATTGAGGTTGATGGACATAATTTTGAGCATTTATTGCATTAATGTGGTACTTACGGGTAATAACGCTGTAACAGCATGCGTTCTGAGAAATGATAAGTTCAGAAAGGTACATGAATCACATTGGAACAACCGTAATAAAATGTTCAAACGTACCTACGTTCTGTAGTATAATCTAAAAAACTTTGGTGTTGGTCTAAAATTGTGAGCCTTACGTTTCTGACTATTACAGCGCCATTTATCACAAAGCGAAGAAAGTGGTCCAACTAAAACATTCATATTTCTCTACGTACTACACGAATATGTAATATAAAATGGGGGTTCCTATTTAAAAAAAAAACGCAGTTGATATCCGTTTGACCTATAGCAGCGCCATCTAGCTCGCAGTTCTGCCACCTAGTAGTAGCGTAGTTGGAAAGGCAGAGAGATCTAATTGTGTCAGAATAGGTGTTAGATCAGGTAAACTGGGCTACGTTTCTGGAGTGTCTACCCCTACAAATTGAAAGAGTTAGTGTTGTTGGCAGTCTGAGGCATTCTTCCACTGTGCCTTGGAAAGAACATGTGTCCCTCTGACAATCTGTGGATTTAATTCAGCAGTTTGGATATTAGGGGGAAATCACTTTAGTTATTGTAGGGATAATTTAGTGCGTGTTTTAATTTTAAGTACGTTTATTTTAAGTACGTTTTTGGTAGGAAGTAGTTCACGTGTCAGTAGGTTTGAAATCAATTCAGCAGTTTGGATATTAGGGGGAAATCACTTTAGTTATTGTAGGGATAATTTAGTGCGTGTATTAATTTTAAGTACGTTTTTGGTAGGAAGTACTTCACGTATGAGTAGGTTTGAAACCATGTGATGTTCAATAAGGCTAGTAAAGTTAATTCTATAAAAAGTAAGTTTAAAAAAGTAAAAACAAAAATTGAAGAATCAGTCCCACATTTTGCACAATTATTGTACATAACATGGGTTAAATTCTTTATTTTTTATGATCTGAGGTATTTAACTTTGGTTGCTTTGTTCAGCTATGTCTCCACACAACCAATGGTAGGAATCAAGTTTATTCTTCCACTGACCTTCAGTAAATATGTGCCGTCCCAGTGCGTAATTATTGAGTGCAGAGATTTTTGAAATTAAGGTGATTTTTTGCGCAGTAGGCAGGTTCTTTCTTTGCATGTACAATTGATGCAATCAGCCGTGTCTTACTCAAAGTCCACCGAATGTCACTGATTATTAACCACTGAATATATCTAATCTGGCAGAACAGAACGGATACATGGATTATTTTCGTTGATTTTTGTAATGTGGAATTCAACGTATTTTTCACTTTTTTCATGTGCTCAGGATTGAGTGAGGGCTCCTCTGCTGATTTCACAGTAGTCTTGGTAGCGACTATTAGTAGTGGAGAATCACTTTCAATGCTATTTCATTCGTGGAACCACGTATAAATATACCACATGGACGTCATAGCAATGGAAATGCAAGCTTCCACCGGACGCCGATAGCTATCCCCTTATGATCTGGTGGACCCAATGGTGCGTGCTTGCTGAGCCACACCTCATATGGGTCAGTACCACGAGTGCCCTCTGTCGCCGCAATAACAGACAACCAGCAGTAGCGACGCAGCACACCTGCGCTCAGAGCCACATCTCTGTCCGAAGTTATGCAGACGCCGTCTAGGCACGGCACAAAGCCAGCATCGTTTGTGCCTCACCACAGACAGACACTTCCCCGTTGACACTGAGTGCTGAATCCTGCTTATTGTCTCATTATTTGTAATGTCTTCGTCTGTTGGAGAAACACAGATTAGGTACATCTTCTGTATGTTGTGTTAACTTCTTCACTAATGATTTCTGCTCCTATATAGCTTTTCCACGACGGCAGCTGACGTAGCACTGTGTAACCCACCTCTCCTTACCATTGTTTACGATGTCGTACATCTCTGACGAATGAATGTGTATGTGACTGCACTATTTCCCATCCTACGTCACATTTTTTCTTGTCACAAACAAAAACGGTCTTGATTGCAATTTATTCTTTTATTAACAACGCGTTTAGCCTTCGTGAAGCATCTTCGAATTATCTATAGGGATAAAAAATAAGCTAGAATTGTTTTGATCCACACTATCGCCTTACAATCTTGGCAAAGATAGGACCGGTACACGTATTCCACAGTCAAAGGTATCAGAACTATTTACATATCTGACTTTCGACACATTCGCTTCCGGACCAACTTCTCTTATCCACAATTGATACATTTACCCTTCTCCGTCATCCCTAAAAGTTCGTAACATCATCATGGCATCACCCTGTATAACGACTGCATCCTTTCACTCAAGAATGGTCAGCAATGGAGGACTTGTTTTATCGATGAATCTCGTCAGTGCCATCTGGTTTCTAGAGGTGACTCTATCACCTTTCTCAAACATTCAAAGTATTGGGAGGAAATCAGCAAGTAGAGTGAAATTCATTTCCCATGTAGCTTCTATCCACCATCATTACACTGCACTTGCTTCACTGGTAGACGGTATATTCATTATCCACGTTGCCTGTGCTACATCGTACTGCTTCACTCATCTCACACATTTCAGTTGTGTTCTGCGCCAATATATAAATTATTTTCCTAGATTTGGATTCTTATGGATATTGATAACTCAATCGTTGCATATCTCAGCCTACAGTTCATCTTACGGTATATATAACGAAGTGAATTTTAGTATTTTGGTTTTTCAAGAAATGTGGAAACCTGTCTACTTGTAAAGAATGGAGAAAAATGTCCGTAAGCGTGGTATTTCCCTGCAGCGAGCAGAACTGGTACTGCGGCTGCAGCATGTCAGGTGGAAACCACTTTGCGGTTCCAGTATTGGCGCTCTTCGGTGAAATCCAGCCGCTGTGATTAAAACGAGCCCACTTCCTGCCTCTGGTGACATCAAAGGCTGCCGCAGACGCCTACGCCAACCGCTGTGACACCTGCAGCCTGGAACTCGTCGTCATTGCCTGCACATGTCTCGACCGTTTGGAGGACGATTCAGATTCGAAATCGGGGGAAGCTACCTACTGAAATTATAGGTCTTCTCTAAAATTTCTAAAGCAGGCTTTCCTTGGAACAATTGGAATTTATTTTTTTGTAAAACTTTGAACATTGCTGCTGAGGATCAGTGACCGTGTCAGAATTATATTGGAGCAAATAAGCCCTCGGTCACAAATATTAAGTCAAAATTGACCTGGTTTCGACCTTACTATGGGCGTCGTCTTCAGAATTAGACTAACTGTATTAAAACATATTAGGTATATAGTAAATTAATTAAATTAAAGTTTGTACTGATTCGAAAAGATGCAGTACTTACAAGTCACATATTAAAAAAAGATCTAAGCCGGAAATGCGACGTCATGAACAGTTGTGAGATGGCGAGCCGCTAAGGGCTGCTCGTACTGTGAACAAGGGTTGCAACAAGACTGAGGTGCCCACTTTAGTAAGTGTGGGCAGGTAAACATGGTGTTGCTACGAGCGCCGTCTAGTAGCCGCAGAAACAACTAGGCTACTGTACATTCAAAATTAGACACATGAAATTGTGATGCAGCTAATTCAGGCATAACGTAAGCATTAATAATAACAGGATGAAGTTACATATTTATCTGCTTTAAGTAGAGATACACTTTGTAACGTAAAAAACGTTAGTTATGGCATACAGGAAAACAGCAAAGATGTGTCAGGAAAACAACATTTAGGTAAACTGCATGAGGAAATCTGAATCAAAGATCAAGCAATGGCTTTATACAGTCGAAAAAGTCTTTATTTCACAGCTGCAGCTGTTCGTTGAGAATGAGGCTACAAGACGAGAGAGGTGTTTGAAAATCTCCAATTCCTCTAAGACATCTAACCTATGCCCCTTCTTTTCGGTATGCAAAATATTGTTATCGCCTATGGCTTTTCCACCGAAAAAGTTTCATCAAATTTTGCAATAGCGCGTAGAGTTTGGGCATCACTTCGGAAACACGGTAAACAGTGCCTGCAGAAAATAAAAGAGCAGTCAACGGCTGTTTAGCTTCTTTCTCCTGAAGCGCAGTTTATCTGCTACTATTAACAGTCAGGGAAATGCAGCTATACAACTACGTGTGTAAGGATATGGAAATTTCTTTGCGACTTTTAACGCTGTACTTCGATGCTTAATCTGAAACACAACAACTGGAGAATAAACTTTTCACTGACGGAGCAAAGAGGTTAGAGGACGTTTAAACACTGAATGTAGAGAAGGCATCTTGGAACGTGGTGACAAGTTTTGAAAAATTGACATATTCCGAAGTGGGAGTACGCGACCTTCCCAGTGTTTGCGTAATAATTTGTTATGTGCAACAGAGTTTAGATTATGTTCAGCTTATATGCTTCACTAAGATATCTTGCAGATTCGATGCTGCTCAGAATGAGTAACTGGAATTTTTTATAAATCCTGAAGAAGATGTCAGCGGATTAACCACAACCGGAGATGGCAGTCAATTGCTAAAACCGTTAATATAAACAATGTAACGTTTAAGCGATCTTGAACGTAGTAAGTTATTATATAAGCATCGTTACTACTAAGTTAATATGGGTATTCTTGCAACGAGGTCTACTCGATAGTTTTATGCAAGGCAGCTTTAACACTGTACGTACTACTCTTAGCGAGGCTACAGCAAAAGCGCATTGGAAATATCCATGACTCTTACGCTTTTTTCTTTGAATCACATGTTCCAAATCACTTCTTTCTTACTTCTATTGGCAGCGTATTCTTACTGAACTGTAGGCCTTGTAGTATAGTTTTGCGGAAGAACACAGAAGTCACAAACATTTACTTCTGATTTTTGTTGTTTATTTTTCATTTACTTCCTACTGAATCATCACCGTTCATTAACATAAATAAATACCTAATCGACTGGTTGTCTCTATGTGTTCCACATTCATTTTAAATTTAAAATGACTACAGGGTTAGGGTATTACATTTACATAAAACAGAATGAACCTTTAGGTATTGTTAATTACTGCTCCTTTCAATATCCTACTTGGGCCCTCCTTGAAAACCAAAATCCCCCTTCCTACAGTCTCAATCGTTCCATTCTTCTAATACTTAATAATTAATTAAACGGAATCTTGGTATATAGCCAAGAAGTTTACTGAAATTAGTCTATGCACCTACCCTGAAATAAAAATGTTCAACTTCGGTGTTACAGCTTCCAGAGCCATAATTCAAAGACCCTTGACGTGAAGCATTTTTCCTCGCTCAATGTCTCTGCATTTTTTGGTGGGAATAATCATTATTTTCAGACGTTCTTTGGTAACGACAGTTTAGAATATCGTCAGTCACGCTGGATAATAATTTTTAAATGGCGTGTGGGACGTTAAGGGTATTGGCTCAGCAGACAGGAGCGGCACAGTGTAGAAGAGACAGTGACGACCTAGCCTGGAAGAATTAAAACGGATCTCACCGCGCTGTAGTGACGAGGTATTGATGCATTTAATGTGCACAAGTCCAGGGTGTGCCGAATTAACACTTCAATGATGATAACCGTAATTACTAGTGCTCTGTCGATTACATATGAATAGGTAGCAAGAACAGGCTCCCCTCTCCACAATATTCAGGGAAAGACTACAAAATATTTTAACGATACCACAGAAGACGTAGACTGATTAAGTACAAGGAAATTTGGTTGTATAAATACGTTTAAGGCCTTAGAGGCATCAACAATTTTCAACTATATTGGGTGTCCCTGGCAGAATGGTCAGTATTGAGGAACATGGCAGAAACGATCATTCGAAATCAAAATGTCTAGTAAACATGGCCACTAAAAAGAATACCTTAAGCGCTACAAGCACTTCTACATCCTCGATACTGTGAAACAAACTCTTCTATTGCAGGATCTTTGCTTTCCATATTTTGAGAGGAGGTAGTACCGGCCAAAACAAGAAAAAATTGTCTAATGAACTGGGCCGTAAAATGCATACCTTAAGAGCTATAAGCACTTGTTCGGTGGAAGAGATGCGTCTGACATTAGTGAAGATGAACATGTGCTCATAGCCGTTAGGGCGTGTATCTTAGAACCCGGGTTTATTTGACAATTCTGCTTCGAATGGTCGCTCTTGTCATATCTGTGAATACTGACTATTCCTCTTCGCACATCGTGTATACTGAAATGGACCATGTTAGCATGTGTTCATAGTTTTTTAACACCGCCGTAATTACATACAAGCAGAACTGTCGATTACCTATTACTGGAGGCACTAACGTCCAAAGATTTTCGATACTGACTATAAATACGCTACACCTCAAGCTGAAGACATGGATTGCGGACACACCAATAAAGATACCTTTTTGAAATTTGCCTGAAATTACGACCCGGGCATGTCCACAAGGAGTGCTTATTATCTTTTATTTTAATTTATTCATTAGTTATCAGAAAAAAACTGACAGAAAACACACAACAAAATTACATCTTTGTTTCAAAAGTCCACCATTTTATCAATCTCCCAAATTTGAAAAACCTGTGAGAGCAACATTTAATAGATTAAGAACATTGTTTGTTTTTTGATTTCAGATAAGATTTGCGGAATGACTTCCGTCATGGACACATCTCATTTTTGACAGAATAACTTTAACTCCTCGAATCGGGAGCTTAATGATGGCTGAATCTGTTCAAAAAATCAAAAAATGACGTCCAAGAATGAATAAATATGTGAAAAAGATTTACGTTGTTGTTTCATTACTATTTTCAAGAAAAGATCCTAAAAGTCACTTATTTTATAGGCTGATTGAGGAGAATTCTGCCTTAAGGTATCCATTTTAGAGCCCATTTTATTGGGTTGTTCTTTCTTGTTTTAGTCCATACTTCCTCCTCCCAATGTATGGAAAGCAAAGGTTTGCAGTAGAAGAGATGTCTTTCACAGTCCCGAAGAAGCAGTTCTCATAGCTTTTGAGGTATGCATTTTAAAGTCGTTGTATACTGGACTTCTTTGCATGGAACGGTCGTTACTGCTGTATCCCTGAATACTGACTATTCCGAGTGGAGCACTCGGTATATGTGAAAATGAAGTTAGTTTCAATACCTTCTTGTTTTGTCTTGCCTGTCCGACCCGCCTCTAACTTTCACAAAGGGCAAGACAAAATCCTGCACAACATTTATTCCACTCTGACCCGAAGTAACGCAGCAGCTTTCTACCCTTATGAGAGAGAGTCCTGAGGCATGGCTGCCAAAGCCAAGTGCTTGCTCAGAAAGGACATGGTTTGCTCTGGAAATGTATGAAGGCTGCTATAATTTGTGCTTCTTTATTCCTTACTCTTTCATAACATTTCTTTGGACTGAAGAATAAAACAGACTGCCATATTTTGTATTTTCTCTGAGTACATGTAAGGTTGCACCTGTTACCTCCAGAAATAAGAGGAATAGTCATGAGTTCGGAAAATTAAGTTATGTAATTATTTTTTTGTTTTAGTGCAGGTACGGCAGTAGGCCTGGCACGTATTGATATCCCCGCTTTACTTATCTTACCAAGCCGCTACAGCCAGCTAATGCAAAACTGAGCGACCCATCTGCTCTATATAATTGAGCTGGGTCCTTTTCTTTTGTTCCTCTAACGGCGGGCTACGGTACTGTGCCACAGGAATTCAATGTCTGTCACGGCTGCTCACATGTGGCTGAAAACAAACAAACAAATAATTACGTATCTTTGTTCTTGGAGGTGATAACTAAAGCTGTAAGTCTACCCCTTGTATAAGAGATCACGCTGTTGGGCTTATCTCCGAGCACGCACGTTTCTTGGTCACATATCACCGGGAACGCGGAAGACTCAGCGCCTTGTTATTTGCTGCCCTCATTCCTCGTTCAGAGCGCAGGACACAGTATTCAATTAATTAGCGATGGTTTCAGCGCGCGCTGACAAAATGGGTTAATAACTCATCATTCATCACGCAGACGTCAGAGGCCTTTCTCTGGGCCACGTGTCGGTCACGGGAACCTTCCGCCGTCTGAACGCGTCATTACACGTGGATGCTCGGGCGCCACTTTTAGCGCAGAACGATATGATCCTTTAGATATTCCTTACGTCATTACCCCAACGGAAATAAAATTCATCTTTCGTTTAGACGGCAGATATCGCAATAATGATGAAATAATTCAGAGAACTGACTGATCGTGAAGTCTATTCGTGCAATTTCAGCACGATTGAAAGGGCGAGTCATCTTTAAAGAAGATAATAATTAGGAGAAAAGATTACCATCTCAGTGAAGCATCAATAGCTGTGGCCCACAACGACGACGACAGATAACTTATTCTTCATTTACCTAATTTTTTATCCTTGTTTTGCCAGTGACTGCATTAGACAAGGAGCACGCTAATTCAGCATTTTACTCGTTGGAAATCTTCATAGTGACAGATCTTTCGTAAGCGATATTCAGCTTTTATCAGTTGTTAACTAAATAGAGGAGAGGAAAGGGAAGAGGTTGTTTCCCTGCTACGTCTGTCATCTCTTACATCGCTTCGCATTGTAAGAAGTGATATTTGTCACCTGAATACTATAATAAGAAGAACCATTGGAATATCCTAGTAGAGAACGTGAAGTATGTGTTGTCCTTACTGACCCTTTAACTTAAGAACATGTTGCTTGATATGAAGGAAGAAGAGTGAGAAGTTAGCAAAATTGGGTATCTCAAATCGGTTGGCATCGTGGTTGTGAAATCACGACCGTTGCCGGGACAGATTTTATGCAATTACTTGATCTGTAAAACATTCATGTGTTCTGCATAATTTTGTCCATTATTAGCATCAGTGGTCAAGAACCATATGCAGAATAGATTTTGGGAGAAATCAGTGTGGATTTGGAACTAATAGATCAACAACAGATCAGACGTTTGTCGTGAGGCACTTAAATGGAAAGGCATATGAATACAATAATTCCAATCCCAAAGAAAGCAGGTGTTGACAGACGTGAAAATTACCGAATTATCAGTTTAATAAGTCACAGCTGTAAAATTCCCTACCCGCATTCTTTGCAGACAAATGGAAAAACTGGTAGAAACCGACCTCGGGGAAGATCAGTTTGGATTCTGTAGAAATGTTGGAACACGTGAGACAATTCTGACTTTACGACTTATCTTAGAAGAAAGATTAAGGAAAGACAAACCTACGTTTCTAGCATTTGTAGACTTAGAGAAAGCTTTTGACAGTGTTGACTGGAATAATCTCTTCGCAAATCTACAGGTGGCAGGGGTAAAATACAGGAAGCAAAAGGCCATTTACAATTTGTATAGAAACCAGATGGCAGTTATAAGAGTCGAGGGGCATGGAAGGAAAGCAGTGGTTGGGAAGGATGGGAAGGAAGTGAAATAGGATTGTAGGCTCTCCCCGACGTTATTCAATCTGTATATTGTGCATGCAGTAAAGGAAACAAAAGACAACTTCGGAGAAGGTATTAAAATGCATGGAGCAGAAATAAAAACTTCGAGGTTCGCCGACGATATTGTAATTCTGTCAGACATAGAAAAGGACTTGGAAGTTCAGTTGAACGGAATGGACAGTGCCTTGAAAGGAGGATATAAGATGAACATCAACAAAAATAAAACGAGGATAATGGAATGTAGTCGAATTAAGTCGGGTGATGCTTAGGGCAAGCGTTTCTGAAGAAGAGAAATTTGTTAACATCGAGTTTTGATATAAGTGTCAGGAAGTCGTTTGTGAAAGTGCTTGTATTGAGTGTAGCCATGTATGGAAGTGAAACATGGACGATAAGTAGAAGCTTACGAAATGTGGTGCTACAGAAGAATGCTGAAGATTAGATGGGTTAGATCACATAACTATTGAGAACGTATTGAATAAAATTGGGCAGAAGAGAAGTTTGTGGCACAACTTGACTAGAAGACGGGACCGGTTGGTAGGACATGTTCTGAGTCATCAGAGGATCACAAATTTAGCATTAGAGGGCAGCGTGGAGGTTAAAAATCCTAGAGGGAGACCAAGAGATGAATACACATTGCAGATTCAGAAGGATGTAGGTTGCAGTAGGTAACGGGAGATGAAGAAGCTTGCACAGGATAGAGTAGCACGGATAGCTGCATCAAACCAGTCTCAGGACTGAAGACCACAACAACAACATGAATACAATCTTCACGAGGAATTGTGCGGAGACCTTTGATAGTTTTAACAGGGCGGAAATGCTAATGAAACATTATGACTGGATACATAATGGAATTATGACGCAATCATTCAAGGAACTCTGGATTCAGAATGAAATTTTCACTCTGCAGCGGAGTGTGCGCTGAATTTGAAACTTCCTGGCAGATTAAAATTGTGTGCCGGACTGAGACTCGAACTTGGGACCTTTGCCTTTCTTCCATTAGTGCTAGTTCTGCAAGTTTCGCAGTAGAACTTCTGTGAAGTTTGGAATGTAGAAGACGAGGTACTGGCGGAAGTAAATTGTGAAGACGGGTCGTGAGTCGTGCTTGGGTGGCTCAGTTGGTGGAGCACTTGCCCGCGAAGGCAAGTCCCGAGTTCGAGTCTCGGTCCGGCACACAGTTTTAATCTGCCAGGAACTTTCAACCCTGGATTGATTCAAGGCTGTTGTGCAAGTGGGTGAAGTTTAGCGCCAGTAACTCTACCAGACAAGGGAAGGCCCTATTTGTAATACTGTCCCGGCTTACTCTGAAGCAGCTATTCTCATACTCCAAATACCTGATTAAACAGGCACAAAGTCTACCCATGCATGTGCAAACGTCCATTGTGTAACAAACAATCTCGAGATTTTGCTATCAAGGAAATAATGACAAGTACATGATGCTCACCTAAAGAAAAATAATAACAGGAACTGATTATCAATTTTTATCGGGTGCAGAACTTTGAATATCTAAGATTTAATATCAACAGCGGAAATTTCAGGCAATATGGAGGATGACAGTTATCTTAGTGTTTAGTGACGGGGCAACATTCCTTTTAAATGGAAAGGTGAACCGTCATACTGTAAGACTGTGGGATACAGAACCACCATATGAAATTGTACAACATGAGAGGGATTCCCCAAAATGTAATGTGTTTTATTCAGTTTCACGGGAAAACGTGTATGGTCCTTTTTTCTTTACCGAGAACACTGTTACATGAAGCACATATCTAGATATTTCTGAAAACTTTCTTTGCCACAGTTGGAGGCTGATTCTAACGACTTTATCTACCAACAAAATGGGGCATCCACCTGCCGCAGTGGCCGTTTGGTTCTCGGTGCTACAGTCTGGCAAAGCGTGACCGCTACGGTCACAGGTTCGAATCCTGCCTCGGGCATGGATGTGTGTGATGTCCTTAGGCTAGTTAGGTTTACGTAGTACTAAGTTCTAGGGGATTGATGACCACAGCAGTTAAGTCGCATAGTACTCAGAGCCATTTGAACCAATGGGGCATCCCAACACTATCATCTGGAAGTGCAGGAATTTTTAAATCAAAGGATTACTGAACCATGAATCGGTCGCAGTGGACCAAACGATTCAGCCTTAAATTACTGCCCTCCAAGTTACCGGACTTGACTATATGGGGATTTATAAAAGACTCTGTTTATGTGCCTCCGTTACCATCAACAATGAGTGAACTGAGGTCACCGCACAACAGCAGCCGTGGAACCTGTAACTCAAGACATGCTCGCTGCAGTCTAGGAACATTTTGAATATCGCTTTAACCTATGCGGTGCATCTCAAAGGGGGCATATTGAACACCTATGACAAGATATGAAATAAAAACCTTTTTCAGTTTAACGTTCATCAAAAAACAAAATTCATTGTACATGTTTATTAGTTTCAGAAGTATAGTCATGGCAAATCGGATGGTTCTTTTGTTGATGTTTCGAGATCATACCTTCACCGAGGAGTCAAGCAGTATATTGCTCCCTCCTACGTATATCTCGCGAAGAGACCATGATGATAAAATCAGAGATATTAGAGCCCATCTTTCTTTCCACGAACAATGCGAGACTGGAATAGAAGGGAGAACCGATAGGGGTACGCAAGGTATCCTCCGCCACACATCGTCAGGCGGCTTGCGGAGTACTTGCGGAGTATGGATGTAGATGAAGATGTAGATGTAGATACACCCTGTGTTATTGTACTTCGAACAAAATCTAAATTATTTTACTACCACATACCTCACATGAAAACTGAATTGGAAGTGAATTCTAAAAAGGGAAATGTGGCAGAAAACGAAAGGGTCGTACGACGACGAAGAATCCAGATGAGCACCACTAGAAATGGCTCAGGCCGTGCAAAAGCCAATGTGCTATAACATTTGCACCAGCTGTACCATCAGTTCGTATTGAAACTGTAGTGTATGACGGATTCTTAGTTTATTGTGGACTTATCGTAAACTGCTTAAATGCTCTCGTCTTGGTGGAAAACATTGTGTACAGATTGTGACGAGGTGGTCAGCTAGGTAATGTACAGACATTGGGGCAGAGAATAGGAAAATGCAACGAATCAGGCTACACAATTGTATGTACAAATAGCAGAAGAGGAAAAGTTGAGAAGATAAATACAGGCCTCAGAGTTTAAGACACAAAGGGAACAGCTGCTCCAGACGTAAATGCTGTTTTCACTGCAACCATAGAGAATGGTGGCTAAAGGAAGTCACTCCACTGATATAATGGCAAAAGAAAATTCGCCATCTGGGAATGGAAAGAAAATTGAAAAACTGACAGCGAAAGGAAGTTAGCATACAGAAGCGACGGATGAAAGGAATGGGATTTCACCCAGAAATAGCCGCTCCTTTGTTCACTGTAGAAGGCAGCCTCCACAGCGGAACAGGATAAATACAGCCGAAGCTGTGAGAAGTTGTAGAATCTGTGGTCCGCTACTGAAGCTGCGGAAATTACCAAAGTGATGTAGACTTCTAACAAAGGTTTCTAGTGCAGCAGTGGTGACAAGTTATTAAGATCCGGCTGAAGAATGTAAGTGTTACTGAGACAGCATACAGAAGCGACGGATGAAAGGAATGGGATTTCACCCAGAAATAGCCGCTCCTTTGTTCACTGTAGAAGGCAGCCTCCACAGCGGAACAGGATAAATACAGCCGAAGCTGTGAGAAGTTGTAGAATCTGTGGTCCGCTACTGAAGCTGCGGAAATTACCAAAGTGATGTAGACTTCTAACAAAGGTTTCTAGTGCAGCAGTGGTGACAAGTTATTAAGATCCGGCTGAAGAATGTAAGTGTTACTAAGACAGCATACAGAAGCGACGGATGAAAGGAATGGGATTTCACCCAGAAATAGCCGCTCCTTTGTTCACTGTAGAAGGCAGCCTCCACAGCGGAACAGGATAAATACAGCCGAAGCTGTGAGAAGTTGTAGAATCTGTGGTCCGCTACTGAAGCTGCGGAAATTACCAAAGTGATGTAGACTTCTAACAAAGGTTTCTAGTGCAGCAGTGGTGACAAGTTATTAAGATCCGGCTGAAGAATGTAAGTGTTACTGAGACAGAAATACCTGTTGCATACAATATCACTGAAGTGCTGGGATCAATGAGCGAAGAGTAAATCCGTTACCTTCGCTTAAATGAAACCACGTATAGGTATTATCGATGTTGGTACTGTTGGCCCCCTAATGAAATAAACTAAGCTGGCAACTGACATAATTTGCAGCGAAGTTCCAAGACCAAATGACAGATTTACGGACGTGATAAAAGACTGATAATCACAACTGTAACGGACAACATTACAGAAAGTCAAGAGCTTTAAAACAACTAGCAAAACAGTTCCCCACTCAACCTCTGACCGCCAGACGTCTTTGATAGCTAGACTCGGATTAAAGCCCGGCCACTTTCGAGAATAATTGCACAGAGAGTACATCGTAGGCACATCTATCTGTTCTTCTGGATAAGAGGAAGATGAAGGACTTCTTTTCTTTGAGTGCCACAGGCGTTACGGCTGCCCTCTTACATGAAATTTTGTCACCCCCCAACACTGTTGTGTTAACAACGCAAAATCGCTAAACGCGATACATCTAACAGAAATATTTCGCAGCCGATGTACTGTACTGTAACAGTAATAATCTTTAACAAATCCATCAGAAATGTATGTTAGCTGTGGGAGCAAGCTGGTTGTATAGTGCAAGCTTAAGCCATCTCATCACATTAAAGATATCTTGTACAGAAAGATTTTCTGTTTACAGGCAGCATGGATTCACCCTGTGCCTTTTTCAATGACAATCTGAAATCGAGGGATCAAGGCAGTTAGTTGTTTCTTGATTTTCGAAAATCATTTCCTTTAATATGAGAACAACGCTGATTAACGAGAATACGATCATATGTGTTATCAAACGAAATTAATTCGAGAACTAGTGACTGTACAATTTCACATTTTTTTTATCATCCACACAGCTTCCCGAATCTTCTGTATGTCCTCCGACTGTATTTCCATTAGAGAATGGGAAACAGTGGTTGGGATGGGAGTGAGAGAGGGTTGTAGCCTCCCCCCGATGCTATTCAATCTGTGTATTGAGCACGCAGTAATGGAAACAAAAGGAAAATTCGGTGTAGGTATTAAAGTCCATGGAAAAGAAATAAAAACGTTGATGTTCGCCGATGACATTGTAATTCTGTCAGAGACAGCACAGGACTTGGAAGAACAGTTGAATGTAATGGACAATGTCTTGAAAGGAGGGTATAAGATGAACATCACCAAAGCAAAACTAGGATCATTGAATGTAGTCGAATTAAATCGGGTGATGCTGAGGGAATTAGGAAATGAGACACTTAAAGTAGCAAAGGAGCTTTGCTATTTGGCGAGCAAAGTAACTGATGATGGTCGAAGTAGAGAGGATATAAAATGTAGACTGGCAATGGCAAGGAAAGCGTTTCTGAAGAAGAGAAATTTTTTAACATCGAGTATTGATTTAAGTGTCAGGAAGTCGTTTCTGAAAGTGTTTGTATAGAGTGTAGCCATGTATGGAAGTGAAACATGGACGATAAATAGTTTATTCAAGAAAAGAGTATAAGCTTTCGAAATGTGGTGCTACAGATGAATCCTGAAGATTAGATGGGTAGATCACATAACTAAAGAGGAGGTATTGAATAGAATTGGGGAGAAGAGGAGTTTGTGGCACAACTTGACCAGAAGAAGGGATCGGTTGGTAGGACATATTCTGAGGCATCAAGGGATCACCAATTTTGTACCGGAGGGCAACGTGGAGGATAAAAATCGTAGAGGGAGACCAAGAGCTGAATACACTAAGCAGATTCAGAAGGATGTAGGCTGCAGTAGGTACAGGGAGATGAAGAAACTTGCACAGGATATAGTAGCATGGAGAGCTGCATCAAACCAGTCTCAGGACTGAAGACCACAACAACAACAACAACAATGACTAAGTATCTACGGCCACATGACATATCTGGCGGAGCGGCAATTATGTTTACGGGTCACTGCGTAATGTTACAACTAATAATCAGGAACTACGTTACAAAACAGATCATAACTTTCATTTAAGACGGGGCGGTCGCACCAGACGCAGCGAGAATAAAATCCGTTTACTATTTCGTGAGACTAGCCTTCAAATAGAGACAGAGAAACGGGGCGGGGAAATGCATTCAATATAGCTCAGCAAATTTTTACCACACATTTACAAATTACAGGAAAGCGAGTACCTTCCTCGTGAATCAATGCATCTATTTACAACTTCACCACAGGTGTTGCTGGGATTAGGCTGATAATGGCATATAGACGAAAAAGCCAGCCTGAGGTTTTAAATTATAAAATGTATAGAAGGAGAATGTGCATACAGATTCTCAATGTCTCGGTGTAAGTGACTGAACTGAACGTCACTTCGGCGGACTGTGTCTCCTTAGACATCTGGGAAAAGACGAGTGACAGTTTAACGTAGAATCGGAAACACGTTTCGTTTTCGGCGAACCTCTGTATCGTTGAGAGAGCTGATTGCTTAGCTAAAAGACAATGAGATATCAGTGGGGCGGCCAGAATTCGATCGCGTGAATTTTGGGTTTTCCGGCACACACTCAACTGGCAGACCACCAGGCCCAATTCGGTTTATGCCCGAGTTCACTGTTGTCTGGTGGTGCGACAGCCTTACCAGTAGATGGCAATGCCATCGTTTTCGCAACGGCGGGGGATTTTAATTGATCATAGTTCTGCAACATTCCTAGAAATATTGATAGAAATTACAAAGGGTGATTTTTTCCACCAAGTACAAACTCTAGGGATTTATCTATGAGGGGATACGGAATAGAAAATGTCTAATGAACCTATGCCCAGTGTAAGTAGGCTGTTTAAGTTTTTTTAATGGTAACACCACGTAGCGCTCTGTATGCAAATCACTGGCTGTGCTGTGTGCAATCTGTGACTAGTTTCCATTGTTGTCTGCCATTGTAGTGTTCGGCAGTTGGCTATTAACAGCGCGTAGCGTTGCGCAGTTGGAGGTGAGCTGCCGGCAGTGGTGGATGTGGGGAGAGGGATGGCGGAGTTGTGAGAGCGGATAATCTGGACAGAGACAGTAACTTGTAAGACTGGATGTCATGAACTGAGATATATATATATATATATATATATATATATATATATATATATATATATATATATATATATATATGACTTTTGAACAATATTAAGGTAAATACATTGTTTTTTGTCTATCAAAATCTTTCATTTCCTAACTATGCCTATCAGTAGTTAGTGCCTTCAGTATTTTGAATCTTTTATTTAGCTGGCAGTAGTGGCGCTCGCTGTATTGCAGTAGTTCGATTAACGAAGATTTTGGTGAGGTAAGTGATTTGTGAAAGGTATAGGTTAATGTTAGTCAGGGCCATTCTTTTGTAGGGATTTTTGAAAGTCAGATTGCGTTGCGCTAAAGATATTGTGTGTCAGTTTAAGCACAGTAATGTACAATTTTTCTAAGAGGACATTTCACCAGAAATGCAT
Organism: Schistocerca gregaria; assembly: GCF_023897955.1. Taxonomy (NCBI): domain Eukaryota; kingdom Metazoa; phylum Arthropoda; class Insecta; order Orthoptera; family Acrididae; genus Schistocerca; species Schistocerca gregaria. The sequence goes on along the minus strand of NC_064925.1, from coordinate 501,786,200 downwards.
GGTTTCCATGCTAGAAACCATTTATTCAATCATACTTCGTTACAGAACCCCTCCAAAACCCAGGCAATCATCACAGGCCGCACCACCCGCTCCTTCTGCCTCCATGCTTTGTACCTCACTCTTTATGGTCGTCCTGTCCAGCTCACCCCCACACTGAGATAACTTGGCCTCACCCTTGACCGTCCCCTCAAGTGGACCCCTCACCTCCTGACCATCCCGCAGAAAGCCCATTCCCGCCTCTGCCTCCTGAAACTCCTGTCTGGTCGGACATGGGGATTGCATCCTTCCACCATCCTCCACAACAACAAATCCCTCATCCGTCCTATCCTCTGTTATGCCAGCGTTGCCTGGATCTCTTCGCCCACCCACTTTTACAAGGCCCTCCAAATCCTTGAACGCCCTGTGCTCCACCTTGCCTTCCATATCCGCCTTCCTTCCCCCACACGTCTCCTGTACGACTTCATACCCGTCCCTCACCTCCTCCTTTTCCTCCAACATCTCTGCACCCTTTACACTGTCTGCAGGCTTGAACCCCACCCCCTGGTTTCCTCCTTCCTGTCTGCCCCCCGCCCGTTGCCGCGCCTCTATCGCTGTATCCCTCCCTCTCTCCACCTCCACACCCTCTTCTTCTTCATCAGGGTAATTTCCAACACCTCCCCCCTCCCCCTTCCAGATGTTGAACTTCACTGTGACATATACCCTTCCTTCGAACTACACTCCTGGAAACTGAAATAAGAACACCGTGAATTCATTGTCCAAGGAAGGGCAAACTTTATTGACACATTCCTGGGGTCAGATACATCACGTGATCACACTGACAGAACCACAGGCACATAGACACAGGCAACAGAGAATGCACAATGTCGGCACTAGTACAGTGTATATCCACCTTTCGCAGCAATGCAGGCTGCTATTCTCCCATGGAGACGATCGTAGAGATGCTGGATGTAGTCCTGTGGAACGGCTGCCATGCCATTTCCACCTGGCGCCTTAGTTGGACCAGCGTTCGTGCTGGACGTGCAGACCGCGTTAGACGACGCTTCATCCAGTCCCAAACATGCTCAATGGGGGACAGATCCGGGCGATCTTGCTGGCCAGGGTAGTTGACTTACACCTTCTAGAGTACGTTGGGTGGCACGGGATACATGCGGACGTGCATTGTCCTGTTGGAACAGCAAGTTCCCTTGCCGGTCTAGGAATGGTAGAACGATCGGTTCGATGCCGGTTTGGATGTTCCGTGCACTATTCAGTGTCCCCTCGACGATCACCAGAGGTGTACGGCCAGTGTAGGGGATCGATCCCCACACCATGATGCCGGGTGTTGGCCCTGTGTGCCTCGGTTGTATGCAGTCCTGATTGTGGCGCTCACCTGCACGGCGCCAAACACGCATACGACCATCATTGGCACCAAGGCAGAAGCGACTCACATCGCTGAAGACGACACGTCTCCATTCGTGCCTCCATTCACACCTGTCGCGACACCACTGGAGGCGGGCTGCACGATGTTGGGGCGTGAGCGGAAGACGGCCTAACGGTGTGCGGGTCGGTAGCCCAGCTTCATGGAGACGGTTGCGAATGGTCCTCGCCGATACCCCAGGAGCAACAGTGTCCCTAATTTGCTGGGAAGTGGCGGTGCGGTCCCCTACGGCACTGCGTAGGATCCTACGGTCTTGGCGTGCATCCGTGCGTCGCTGCGGTCCGGTCCCAGGTCGACGGGCACGTGCACCTTCCGCCGACCACTGGCGACAACATCGATGTACTGTGGAGACCTCACACCCCACGTGTTGAGCAATTCGGTGGTACGTCCACCCGGCCTCCCGCATGCCCACTATACGCCCTCGCTCAAAGTCCGTCAACTGCACATACGGTTCACGTCCACGCTGTCGCGGCAAGCTACCAGTGTTAAAGACTGCGATGGAGCTCCGTATGCCACGGCAAACTGGCTGACACTGACGGCGGCGGTGCACAAATGTTGCGCAGCTAGCGCCATTCGACGGCCAACACCGCAGTTCCTGGTGTGTCCGCTGTGCCGTGCGTGCGATCATTGTTTGTACAGCCCTCTCGCAGCCCTCTCGCAGTGTCCGTATGGTGGGTCTGACACACCGGTGTCAATGTGTTCTTTTTTCCATTTCCAGGAGTGTATAACTCCCTTCCTTCTCCCAGAGCAGATTTTACTCCTCCCCCCCCCCCCCCTGAGTCGCTGCACCCCATACTCACCCCTTTTCCTCCCACATCCTTCCCTCCCCAGACCTCTTCGGCGCCCCACCCCCGCCTGTCTCACAACTCTCTACCCCTCCCTCCCTTCTTCCCTTCTCCCTCATCTCCTTGCACCTAGTAGATCCTCTGTTTTGCTCATCGTCATTAGTGTGCTACGTCAGTGTTATGTTTGGTGCTGTTCTCCTGTTCATCGAGAAGTGTGACTTTAATTGTGTGCTAGAATTGTACATAGTGTTCCTATCAGTGATTGTTATGTGCTACACCATCTGTCGATACTTTTGTGTTCCCGTCATACTTCACCTTGTGTTCTTTTAATTGTCCCAGGGTGTGGCTTTATTTGTGTGCGCTACTTTTTTCCGGGTTTATCACCATTTTACAGTCACCCCTTTTTGTCTATTGTCTTCCATAATGCTCCCCCCTTTGTTATATCTACCTGGTGTACCGGTATGAAATGAGCGTCTTTTTTTTGGTGAAAATGACATTAATTTTGAATTGAAAAGTAAAAACATTTTGTTCAAAGTTATGACCATTGCTTTCTATACACTTTTACCACCTTTCTGACAATTTGTGGTCACTACGCCAATAGAAATATTCGTCTTTTGAAGCAAACAAATCAGACACCAAATTTTCGACTTCTTCGTAGAAATCGAACTGTTCCTCAGCCAATGCGTGTCCCATTGATGAAAACAAATGGTAGTCGGAAAGGGCCAGGTCTGTTGAATACAGCGGGTGGGGTAGCAGCTCCCAGCCAAGTGTTTTGATTTTATGCTGAATCAGTTTAGCTTAGTATGCAGGTGCATTGTCGTGTAAAAAATTACTTTCCCATGTCTTCTGGCTCACTTTGGTCTTTTCCGATCAATGCATAGTTCAAATTGATTATTTGTTGTCTGTAGCGATTAGTATTTACAGTTTCACCTGGTTTTAGAAGCTCATGATACACCACACCTTTCTGATCCCACCAAAAGAGAGCGTTGTCTTCTTGACGAATCGATCTGGTTTTGGAGTCGATGTTGATGGTTGTCCCGGATTAACCCATGATTTATCCCGTTTAGAATTCTTAAAATGAATCCATTTCTCATAGCCAGTAACAATTCGATGCAAAACTGATTTTCTTTCATGTCTTTGAAGCAAAATTGGACAATTGGTTTTTCGGTTTTTCATCTGTCTTTCATTCAATTCATGTGGCACCCATTTTCCACACATTTGGATCTTTCTCTTAGCTTTCAAACTGTCAGAAATTGTTTCTTGCGCAACAATTAGCATTGATGCCATTTGATTCTGACTCAAAGTACCATCTTCATCCAATATTGTTTGCAATTCGGCGTCTACGAACTTTTTTGGTGGTCTTCCACGTTCTTCATTTCTTACATCAAAATCATTATTTCCGAACCGTTGAAACAATCTTTTGCATGTTGCTTCTAATAGAGCATGATCACCATATGCTTCGACAAGCATTCGATGCGACTCTGAAGCACTCTTTTTCAAATGAAAACAAAAAATAATGATTTCCGCAAATCATCACTTTCTGGTACAAAATTCGACATTGTTAACACGATGAAAACATATGATTTTGTTTGTTCCATGACTTGATGTATACTAAATATCTTTGACAGATGTCATACCAACCAAACAAACAAAAAATTTAGGCTCGTTCACAACAAATGTTCGTTATCGACACATTTGTATCTTAACGCTCATTTCATACCAGTACACCTGATACGTACATCACGTTTTCTCCTTCATGTTATTTTTAAATGTCTTCTATTGTATGTTTTATGTCTCTCGGCTGAAAAGCAGCGCATGTACTGCTGCCAGCCAGCCCTGATGCGGAACTGAAATATAATGAAGAAAAGAAACAAAAACTTTGGTAGCCAGCCGGAGTGGCCTTGCGGTTCTAGGCGCTCCAGTCTGGAACCAAGCGACTGCTACGGTCGCAGGTTCAAATCCTGCCTCGGGCATGGGTCTGTGTGATGTCCTTAGGTTAGTTAGTTTTAATTAGTTCTAGGTGACTGTCCCCAAACGCCATGCTCAGAGCCATTTTAGCAAAAGCTTTGTTACAGGTCTAATACGCCCTGTACCATGCAGCCACAGTTACAGTATGCATGTTTTCTTCCTACAAGGTGGTACCGTTCCCCAAACGCCATGCTCTAGAGCCCTCTCCCACCATAGTAATTGGTAATGTTGTGTCAGATTCACTTCCCTCGCTGACTCACCTTGTAGTGGATCTCATACAGCATTGTACACAGTGGCTTCGTATTCGAATCGAGAGCCTGCCGATATAGTGTTTACTTACGTAAAGGCAAATGGCAACTGGCAGCGGGCAGCAAGGTTGTATCAGGAGACCTATCCTCGCCGACAACAACCACAGCATTCAATGTTTACAACAGTGTTTTGTTGTTTGTCTGAGATAGGTTCGTTTCAGGAAGCAGGTAATTATGAAGGACGTACTCGAAATGTTCAGACACCAGACTTGGAGGAAAATGTGATTAACGCTGTGGAAGGATGCCACCGTGTCAGTACCAGGCAGTTGGCCAGAGAGAGTACGCCAGACTACTGTGGGGAACATTCTCCATGACATTTGTTACTATCCTTATCACTTGCAACGTGTGCACTACTGACTAACGACAGACTTTCCAAATCGGGAGTTGTTTTTTTTATTGTTTTCTTCACCAAGCAACCACTATTTCGGGATTTGTGTCATCCATCCTATTCACAGATGAGGTCACCTTTGCGCGGAGTGGTATCTTCAACTTTCATAACAGTCATTTGTGGGATAGTATGCAATACCCCTTGCTATTGTGACAGCGAATCGTCAGCATCGGTGCAGCTGGAATGTGTGGGACCTATTTCTTCCACGTTATCGTTTCTTGCGGAAGACTTTGTCTCCCCTGCTGGAAGAAGTGCCATAGATGATTCGGAGTGTCATGTGGCTGCTACATCCCACTTTGTCGTTAACGTCCGGACGCATCTCAGTCGTGTCTTCCCTTGTCACTGGATTGGACGAGATGCACCAGTTACATGGCTTGCTCGTTCACCGGATGTCAACCCGCACAATTTCAGGTTGTGGGCCCAACTGAAAAGTTTGGTGTATGCAGAGCCCAGTGCAGATGTGGAGACACTGGAGCAGCGTATTCACGATGTCGTTGACGCTGTTCGGATGCAGCCTGGACGATGTGAACGTGTGAGACAGAACGAGCTACGGTGCGTATTTTTTCTGATACTGTTACCGCTATTTAAACATTAAGAAATAATATGAACTTCTTACTGACTTAACTGACCACTTTGTTTCATCCATGATACAAATAAAGTCAATAGAAAATAGTAGTGGGTAAAGTAACATCGTCTGTATCCAGTGAGCTACCTGCCATTCATCACACCACCTAGAAATTTTGTCTAAAGTCGTCTTGTAAGCCCCTATTGTCATTCAACGGCTACACCTTCCTTTATTTAAAAGTCAGCTTCCGACTAAATAAAATCACTGCATTTTTAATGTTTTGAACATGGCTGTGATCAGCAACCGTAGTTAATTACAATGTCACAAATTTCCAGCCGACTGGTTGCAAATAGAATTTAAAATCCTTCAACTAGCTTTCAAAGCCAGCTAGGGGCACCTTCTTCAGAGGAAACTGTTACCTTACATATGGTTAAAAGGAAATTTGAATGACATCGATCTAGTCAAAACATTAAAACTACAATTAAAACATTTTCCAACTGAATACATAACAGGTATAGTCAAAATTTTAAAACAATATATGAATATGCCACACAGCTCACGAATCGTGTCCTATATCACTGTAGTGCCCTTAGTGGCATATTTATATAGTGCTTTAAAATTTTTACTATACCGGTTATGTATTCAGGTGGAAAATGTTTTAATTGTGGTTTTAAAGTTTTGACTAGAGCGATGTCATTCAAATTCCCTTTTAACCATATGTAAGGTAACAGTTTCTTCTGAAGGAGGCGCCCCTAGCTGGCGTTGAAAACCAGTTGAAGAACTTTAAATTCTATTTGCAACCGGTTGGCTGGAAATTTTTTGACATTGTTAAATAACTGCATTTTTAACCATCAGCTGCAGAAACATACCTTTATTCTCCACCAGTTTCGGTGTCTCAGGCCATCATAAAAGGAAGAAAATCATTATCAGATGGCAAATTATTTCATCGTTGTTTTAGGCGTTATTTTTGAAAACTTTATTTGAGAAAACAGCGATCGAAATATAATCTCCTCAATTAATTATAAGAGTATAGTTCGCAAGACACGTTTATTATAAGGTGACCGGTTTGGACCACCACATGATCATATTCAGAGCTGCAACCATATTGGTGGACAGTGGCTGTGCTAGGAACAGGAATCGCTCAGTGACGATAGTCAATTGTCAAGTGATCAGTTGACTATCGTCATTCAGCAGTTCCTGCTCCTACCACAGCCACTGTCCGTCGATATGGTTGTAGGTCTGAAAACGGTCAAGTGATGATCGAGACCTGTCACGTCTGAGACACGTGCCTTGTGATCTAGACTGTTTTAATTGATTTTACAAAAAAGTTTCTCTTAGATAGTTCGAAAGTCCACAATGTTTCAATAAACATACATGACCATCTACCATATACCAGGACCATAGACAGTATCAAATTAGTCTTGCAATAATATACGAGCAAATACGGAGAAGCTAAGGTTGAGTTTCTTTGCTGAGTTGAGCAACGCTGTGCTCTTTCGAATTACCTGCGAGCTTTATGGATTCCCTTTCCATCTGATGTTTCTGTTTTTATTCCTGTGATGATCGATTGAGAAACTGAAACCGGTAGAGAATAAAGTTTTATTTATACAGCTGATTGTTAACAATACAGTTCTTTAAGTACTTGACGGCTGTAAAATGTCACCTCGCTAAAATATAAAATCGGGCTAAACTACACCTTACCATTATAAGTACCCTTTGCCATGTACTTCAGACCGGTTTTAGGATTGCGAATGCAGATGCAGAATCAGTAAAAGAGGCATGCGTTGACGCAAAGCACGTGAAGGGAGACCAGGCTAACCAAAACTCCCGTGTTTCGAGGAAACTGGTATTCCAGAATATTTTTTAATCCTCCCGGCTGCCTTATTGGCCGTCTGCTTCTGCAGTATATATTTTCAGTGATGACTGTTATAAATATTATTCCCGTGAGGTACTATTAATATTTTGGTAATGGCACCAACGACATTAAAAATCAGGCGAGCTAGCAATAGTTTTTCAAACAGTCAAACATGAACGGCCCAGTGACATTAATGTAACCACTGCCTGTGTTTAACGTCAACGTGCAGTAACCACTCAGAGACGACAGTTGGCAGCACTGTCAGTGGAGAGTATGCAAGGCGTGTCGAGGAGACACGGAAAACAATGCAGTCGTTATCGTAATGCGGAAACGGAATGATTTAGCTAACTTCCAATTGTCAAGATCAAAAAATTGGTTCAAATGACTCTAAGTACTATGGGACTTAACGTCTGAGGTCACCAGTCCCCTAGACTTAGAACTACTTAAACCTAACTAACCTAAGGACATCACAAACATCCATGACCGACGCAGGATTCGAACCTGCGACCGCAGCAGCCACATGGTTCCAGACAATGTCATGATCATTGGCTTTCGGTATAAGGGGGGAAGAATTAACGAAACGGCTAAGACTGAAAACTGTTCGCGTTCCGCCTTGATACATTACACTGTGCATGGCAAGATGAAACTATCCAAAACCGGTCGCGAGGAAGGTGTCGTACACCATGGGCCATAGACGACAGGTGTCAGCGACGGCTACGGAAGTGTGTATGTTCAACAACCATGCAACTGTCGAGCGACTGACCGTCCAGAAGAACCAAGGGGCTACCAGTAGCGTCGCTCCGTATGCGACTGCGCAAAAGGCACGCGGTACTACCGAAACTGAATGTTCATTGAGTGGCGACAATTGGCCTTTTCATTGTCAGACGAATCACGTTTTATGCTCCATCGGACAGATGGCCCTTGGCGTGTATGTCGTGAAACGTCAGAAAGCAAATAACCTGCATGAGTTATGGTCTGGGGAACCCGCCAGGGTAGCCGAGCGCGCTAATGTGCTGCTTCCTGCACTCGAGTAAGAGCGACGGCCCCTGATCATATCCGCCCGATGGATTAACGACGAGGACTGGTGTGCCAGCCAGCCTGGATGTCGTTTTTAGGCGTTTTTCCACATCCCAGTAGGTGAATACCGGGCTGTCCCCAGTCCCCACGTCACGCCTCAGTTACGCGACTTGCAGACATTTGAAACACATTCACACTGTTTCATGATTTACACTAGACGCAGACAGCTGGGGTACACTAATTCTGTCCGGGGGGGGGGGGGGGGGTATGAGATGACAGCAGGAAGGGCATTCGTCCACCCTTCAAATTAACCATGCCAAATCCGTACTTAATCCTGCCGACCCTGCACATTATGTGGGATAAAGGTAGTAGCAAAAGAAGAAGAAGTTATGGTCTGGGGAATGTCTGCGTGTCATTCCTTGGGTGGTCCCTTCGTTCCGAATGGCATAATAGAACAACAAAAGTAATGCATCTATCCTTGGGGACAATTTTCACCAATTGTTTTTCTTCTTCACGATAGCATCTACCAGCATGACAACGTAAAGTCTCACACAGCTCGTAGTTTATGTGTGTGTGTCGAAGACAGTGAGGATGTGTGTACCGTTTTCCCCTGGACACTGAACTCCTCGGATTTAAACCAGATCGAGAATCTGTGGGACCACGCTAATCCTGCTGTTCACAACATGAATCCTCAACTACGAAAACCAGCGAGTCAGCATGCCACCACATATCGGTTGGTGCTTTCCAGAACCTCACTGACTCTCTTACTGTGTATTTCGCAGCGGCATCTGCTGCAAAAGGTGGTTATTCCGGCTTTATAAAGGTAGCCACATTAATGCGACTGGACACTGTAATATTTGCTACAGAAGTATTGACAGTGGAAATAAATTATTGAATGACGTTTTCCATAACTCTAATCTGTAAATGTAAACAACTTCCTGCAGGGTACAGGTAATTTACACGTCTAAAACCGTTAAATCGTGTTGTGATCAGATTTGTGTATTATGTGCCATGAGAAAACAAATTGTTTTGGTAAGATTAGATTCATTTTTCATTCCATCCGCCCACAAATGAGGGGATCTTTGGAAATGTGGAGCATGTCATAAAATGTAATTCATGAGTATTGAACATATTTAGAACATTTGAGTGAAATACTCACCATAAACTAATCTTATTACATTATTTCACACTTTAAAAACTCTGTCTCTGTACATGACACTCTAAGACATAATAGCGTAAATGTGAGCAAAGTGTGCCAGTTTATTTTATACTTAAATAATCATTTGTTAAAGGGGCAGATGGCACATTTTTTTATGATTTTTCACTTTTTCAGTGATTATGAGACACTAAAGACAGATTTCTCATTCTATGTCAAAAGGACACTAATATCTTAATTGCAAGGAAGTTTAAAATGCTGTTATTGACTAGTATTTTGCTGAAAGAGTCAAATGACCTAGACATTTTCCTTTTTAACAAAATACTTCATGTTATAAAATGGTTCAAATGGCACTGACCACTATGGGATTTAACAGCTATAGTTATCAGTCCCCTAGATCTTAGAACTACTTAATGGGTTTAATTAGTTCTACGTTCTAGGGGACTGATGACCATAGCTGTTAACTCCCATAGTGTTCAGGGCCATTTGAACCATTTGCTAACCTAAGGACATCACACAACACCCAGTCATCACGAGGCAGAGAAAATCCCTGACCCCGCCGGGAATCGAACCCGGGAACCCGGGCGTGGGAAGCAAGAACGCTACCGCACGACCACGAGCTTCGGACCCTACATGTTATATTGTTATTGAGCCCGCTACGTATTTTGGCGTCTGTTAATGGAAAGCACAACAATATAGTTGACAACATTTTTAGTTCAATGCTTAACAATGCACTATAAAATCTGCATTATGGTGTATAAAATTTACTATTTGATAGAACATTATTCACCATTGTTTCTTCAGATAAAAGTGAATGTGTTCTCTGTGCGAAAAAAAAATCAAATCCCCACAGCTATAAGAGAAATACAATAAAGCAAGCATGACAGAGTAGCATCTTATAAGAATAACTCTGCAAAGAAAATAGAAGCCAAAATAATTGGTGGACAGTGCTTGTACTTTCATATTATTTTGTATATATGTCATTCAGGACGTCTGTTACGACATCAGGGAATTACTTCCGCAGTGCTAGAGGGAGCTGTAAAGGGTAAAAGCTGTAGAGGAGAACAGAGATTGGAATACACCCAGCAAATAATTGAGGGCGTAGGTTGTAAGTGTTAACTCTGATATCAAGAGGTTGGCACAGAAGAGGAATTCGTGGTGGGCCGCATCAAACCAGTCAGAACACCGATGACACAGAAAAAAGAAAAAAAGTTGAATCAGTTCTACAAGTGGAGAGTTGTCTCGCAAGAAACGTCATTCAAACCAAGGGATGAGAGAATTCATTTTAGTACAAGCACACTACGTCACTTTATTTATTATTCCAACAACCCTGGCTATATTTTGGGACTGCCATTCATACTTTTAATGTCATACATACTTTTAATGTTGGCCTCAGCCAGGACGTTGAACGACCTAGAAACGTATGCCATCCCTTCGGTAAAGAACGCACAAAAACCAATATATCGAGGATTTTCACAAAAACCATTCAGAATGTGGAACATATCTGCAGTGAATTTTATCTGAATATTGTGAAGGACGCTTTGGTGGGAGAAAATACAGAATTAGAGAACTATTGTCAAATTGTTTCACATTTATTCTTTTTAATTTCTTTTCTGAAAATTATAAAAAGTGGGGCTATGTACAAGAATTAAAAATCCAATAAAAAGTTTTTTATGTTTGTTATTTTCGAAAATTTGTTAAAAGAGCCTAAGTCCGGAATTTTCGAAATGTAATAACATAATCATTCTGTTCAATAGAAAAGATTTCAGGTCAGCCATAGTTACCAAGAGTATGAATTTGCAATGTCTGTGTTAAGAAGGACTATGCAATGCTCCTGTTGACATGCATGCAAGTCTCAAGGAATAGGCAATGCGGCGAGTACTGTCGTTATGAAATAACATGAAATGTATTCGCAGTTGCGAATACAGGCAACAATCACGTGCATAGGGGAATGACAACAATGAAAACGAGTTTCTGACCGGGACTCGAAACCGGATTTCCCGCTTTACGTGAGCGATCGCCTTAAGCGCTTCGGCAATCCGTGCACGTCTTCCAACCAAACCCAAACTTCCATATGTCGTCACTCGTTCGTCACAACCTGTAATCGTACACACACTGTGAAATCTCCACACAGGTGAGGACGTTTTAATTCTAGGCCACTTCCTGGTATTGGCGGATGAATACGATATTGTAGTAGTTGTGTTGTTCATAAGAACAATGCAAAGTTTTTTCGGAGAAGCCTGCACGTCCAAATGGACAGACCGCAGCTTGTGGTCTAGTGGCTGACGTTGTAAGCTGTGGATCACGGGTTCCCGGGTTCGATTCCCGGTTGGATTGGGGATTTTCGCCGCCCGGGGACTGCGTGTTTGTGTTGTCCTCCTCATGTCATCATAATTCGAGAAGTGGCGAGATTGGAACTGGAAACATTGGGAACTTCTACAGGCGCTGATGAGCTTGATGTTGAGCGCCCCGCAAACCAACATCACCATCATCATCATCATCATCATCACCGTCATCGTCATTCAGATGGACATGTACTACGACGACCAGAGCTGTTATGAAATACATGAAATCCGGATTCGAGTCCTAGTCTGGCACAAATTTTCAGTGTTGTCGTTTCCTTATGGAGCTGACAGTTCTTCGCAACTGCACTCATTAAGAGTGGTGGTACTGTGTTCCAGAATGGAAAAAATCGGAGAAAACTCACGAAATGTAGTAATAAATAATTTTTTCTCCATACCCGGAAATTCAGTGATGGACATCTCCCCTTCTAACAAAATGAATATTCATTTGGGTCTCCATTTCCACCAGTTCAAAGATAATTCGATGTAGTTATGCAGCTGAAATTTCTTGCGAGCACACTCCCTCAAAACTGACTTAAAATCGCCGTGAGATGCTGGTCACCTCAGGCAGGTCACACTCACCAGCGAGTAGACGTCCTCGTTCTGACTGAGCGCGGCCACCGTGTCCCAACCGAAGCCGCGCACGAACGCCAGCCGGGCCGGGTTGTGCGAAGAGTCCGGCGCGACGGTGCGGTAGAAGAGGGGGAACTCCTTGCGGTCGCTCAGCGCCGGAGACGTCGACCCGAACGACACCTGCGGCAGTAACCACAACCACGTCAAGTCGCGCCAGCGGGGCGGTCAAAGGCGCCCCCTCTAGTGTCTACACAAGGCGCACAAATGCTCCGTAACAGCGTAGAGCTCTCAGTAGAGGTACACTCCGCTTCTGTACTTCGGACCCAGAGGAATGGTCTCTGTGACAAAGACAAGAAGCCAATTTGCATTAGCGGCGGCCATCAGTTTGATGAGAGTAATATGTAGGCCTACTGTTTACAACACGCGGCGACGTGTTGTCATTCGGTACACCGGCATCCATCCGGAACATCTCTGCCTAGTACCGTTTTCCGAAAACCACACTTCGTTACCTCGAGCCCACTCAGGAAACAAAAGACGTACAATGTTTAAGTGATTTACCCTCTAAAGACTTGCTGATCAACCATCACTGCTTGATTTTTTGGTGAAGATCTGTTGATCGTACCAAGGAGTAACCAAAAATTTGTTATGCCTTATGAATCAATTTTTATTGCTTCAGTTACTTTTCGCCATCACCAGCTGCCTTACAGTTACATGTACATTAATCTGCAGTAGGAAGAGTATTGTTTATGGATGTGCTAGTGAGGTTATGTACCAAAATTTGACTCCATGCAGAAAGACACAGTTATTTCAGTGTGCACCTTGAGTGATTTGTACACTTAAATAATTTCATTGGTGTATTTACTTACATTTTTGATGGAAATTTGTCTTGCACACAGAGCACAGTACGAAATACATCACCGTTATTTAAACTTTCACGTTCAGCTTCTTTGATTGCAGAGAACTTAACTGTTAAGATATACTCTTTTCAGATACTGCCAACGGAATCTCCCCGTCGCATCCCCGTCACATTAAGTGGTAAGTTGATCCGTTGGATAGCCCTTCAGAAACTGAACGCAGATCAAACACGAAAACAGAAAGGAGGTGTACTGAACGGTGGAAAAGAAAGAATAATAGAAACAGTGAACGGTCCACAAGTAATATGTGCAAAAGTGAATACCATTAACTACCATCGTCTCTTGGTTGTGTGGTCACCGTGCTGGACTGCGACGGGGGGGATCGTGATTCAATTTTCACTTGGGCCTAAGTTTTCCTTTTTTTCACACAATTACGAACATTCCGTCCAGTCGTTGACGTGTCTTCTCTCTGTATTCAAATTTGTGTATTTGTCGTGGCGTAATGTCAGTTTGTAACAGCTTGCTGACACTATTCATCACATTTACTTGCGACTCATATTCTGTGATGAATAGTGAGTGAGAGCAGGCGAAATGCCTCATAGACCTCCCACAGAAACGAAAACAACAAATAAACGGGTGTGAATTATATTACAATTAAGGAATTCAAGAGCCGAAACTTCCAAAACGGAAAGCAAGAGCCATAGCATGTGATATCTGTGTGGTACAAATAGGAGTTAGGTACATCTGGAGGATCCTTCGCTACACGTCGCTGTTACAAACTAACATTATGCCACGACACATACACAGATTTGAATACAGCGAACAGATACGTCGATGACCAGACAGAAAGTTCGTAATTAAAAAAAAAAAAAAACAAGAAAACAGTTGGGTCCGAGTGAAATTTAAACCCGGACCTCCCCCCATCATAGTCCAACACCGGGATCACACAACCATACACGTCGGTTGCTACTGGTATTTCGTTTCTGCTCATGTTAGCTATGGGCTATTCACCTTTTCTATTTTTCTTCTTTTTTCCGCAGTTCAGAGCACCTTCTTCCTGTTTTCAAGCTTGATCTGCGTTCAGTTTTTGACGGACTATCCAATAGGCCAACTTACCACGAAATATGAGGGGGATGCGATGGGGAGTTTCCCTTCTGAGATAGAGCAATACATAAACTAATTTATGTTATACCACATATTAAATGAATGTTAATTTCTTATTTCTTGATTATAAGCTTAAGCTAAGACAATTATTTTAAGTTACCTCATTGTATGAATAACACCATAATTCCACACAGGAGAAATTTTTGAAGAAATTCACATTTTCAGTTTCTAGCTTGTAATTATATCACGAGCTAGTAAAATCTTTTTCATAAATTTATAGTACGGTCACAGACTTCAAACAGTTCCACTCGCCATAGGTAAATATATCTACGACGAATTTAAAACACACAACATTGGTGTAATGGCTCTAATATTTATTATTTGTTACACGAATCGGGTTTCGCCTGTTACATTATAAACAAGTACAAAGAGATGTATTCGGTGCAGTGAAATTTTGTTGAATCAACGATTCTAAAACAGTGCATGTACTGAGTATCCCCATTTCCAGGGATCAACATTTTTCATCTCTGGAAATTAAGATAATCCGTACATGTAATAGTTTAAAATCTTTGATTCAACAGTATTTCAGTGCACCACATTCCTCTCTTTGTACTTAATGATGGCGTAAGAGCCGCAAAATCGGTTCCTCTAACAAATAATTGTAGAATATTACACCTGAGTTCTGTGTCTTTCATCATAGTATATAAAATATTTTACCAAGTACAAACGGAACAATCAATCAATGCAATAAATTGATGTTTTGGGTTACTTTACTGGAAATAAACGTCACTGGTTTCGAATTGATATAGTCGTCATCAGACTGCCTACATCACTTTATCAAAACCCATGGTACGTTGGTTTAGAGTGAGTTGCCCAAAGATAAAGAGTGCCGAGACTGTCGAAACAGAAGTTGAGGTTTAGTACATTCTCGCTTACCCACATTTATTTCTCATCGTTTTGTAAAATAAGTTTATAATTCACCAAGTCCCATTTGTTTCTCTATCTATGACCCCTGTATTTACCGTAAAATACGTTTTCAACTTAATATAATAACAACGCAGGCCTCCCTTTCCGAAAATGTCACAGCTTTGTAATTTATCAGTGTAGTGCAGCCTGTTTGACAGTCTAGTAATTTGCAACCACGGAGTACTTGTATTAATCTGTTATGAGTGAGTAAAGGCACTTGGTGTGCGTTACTATTGTTTCTTTGTCCCAACAGATGTTTAAAATAAAGAAAACCGAAGTGTACGTGTGTCTGAAAATGTAAAGAATATTAATACGAATCTATCTTGTACAAACAAATGTCCCTGGTGGACACTTCATGTAAGTTGCATTCTAATAAAACTCGGTAGCGATACAATGATTTTTACTCTTCTGTAACTAGGAATTAATTTTCATGCTACAGTCGAGTCGTTCTAAGAAGATTCCTGACAGATGCAGTAGGCTGGGTGACACCACTTCGTGCGCCTACCTCAATCATGAAACGCGATTTTGGAAACTCTCTATGGCAACACCTTCGAAATGCCCCTGCTGAATATCTGATTATTGTTTTCGCGTTCAGCCAATTAGCGCTGCCCAACCGAAAGCTGGCACCAGCACTTATCAGCAATCTTCTTACGTTAACTAGACTATAGGGTAACTCAACCTTGTATTAGAAACGGGAATGAAATATATTTACAGTTTAAAAAAAAAACATTGATCATTAACGCTGATCAAAGTGCTAAACACAGCATATACATACATAAAAAAAAGTTTTGCATCACCCTGGTTCCCAGAACTCTTGAATATAGATGTTGACTGTGGTTACTGTATCACAGATATAGTCCCTTTGACCGTTCAGAGATGTCACTAAACCCACCCAAAGATGTAAACAATCATGCGTGAGCAGCGCCTATTAGACGGAGGGGGTTAGATTGCCAATCATTTCCAGTCATTCCACAATGAAGGAGATACACAGCTCGTGTTGTCTGTGGTTCAACCATGCCTAGATGGTCAATACCGCGGTTCAATCGCGTCCGCATTGTTACTTTGTGCCAGGAAGGGCTCTCAACAAGGGAAGCGTCCAGGAGTCTCGGAGTGAACCAAATGGGCGTTGTTCGGAGATGACGGAGATACAGAGAGAAAGGAACTGTCGATAACACGCATCGCTCAGGACGCCCAAGGGCTACTACTGCAGTGGATGACCGCTACCTACGGATTATGGCTCGGAGGAACCCTGACAGCAACACCACCATGTTGAATAACGCTTTTCGTGCAGCCACATGACGTCGTGTTACGACTCAAACTGTGCGCAATAGGCTGCATGACGCGCAACTTCACTCCCGACCTCCATGATGAGGTCCATCTTTGCAATCACGACGCCATGCAGCGCCGTACAGGTGGGCCCCACAACATGTCGAATGGACCGCTCTGGATTGGTATCACGTTTTCTTCACCGATGAGTGTCACATATGCCTTCAACCAGACAATCGGAGAGACGTGTTTGGAAGCAACACGGGCAGGCTGAACACCTTACACTGTCTAGTGAGTGCCGAAAGGTGGAGGTTCTCTGCTGTTTTGGGGTGGCATTATGTGGGCCGACGTACGCTGCTCGTGGTCATGGAAGGCGCCGTAACGACTATACGATTCGTGAATGCCATCCTCCGAACGATAGTGCAACCCTATTGGCAGCATACTGGAGAGGCATTCGTCTTCATGGACGACAATTCGCGCACCTATTGTGCACATTTTGTGAATGACATCGCTCGACTAGAGTGGCCAGCTTGTTCTCCAGACATGAACCCTATTGAACATGACTGGGATATATTGAAAAGGGCTTTTATGGACGACGTGACCCACCAACCAATCTGAGCGATGTACGCCGAATCGCCGTTGAGGAGTGGGACAATCTGGACCAACAGTCCGTTGATGTACTTGTGGATAGGATGCCTCAACGAATACAGGCATGCATCAATGCAAGAGAACGTGCTACTGGGTATTAAAGGTATCTGGACCGCCACTTCTAGAGGTCTCGCTGTATAGTGGTACAACATGTAATGTGTGCTTTTCAGGAACAATAAAAAGGGTGGAAATGATGTTTATGTTGTTCTCTATTCCAATTCTCTGTACAGGTTCCGGAACTGTGGGAACCGAGGTAATGCTAATTTTTTTTTATGTGTGTACACTACAAAGCAAATTCTTTTACAAATAATTACAATATCGTTCCAATAAAATATTTGTGGATAAGTGACTGTATAATCTGTGATGAAAGTATCAAAGTTTCCATTTTTATTGTACTAATGGAGCTTATTTACAACATCCTCTTAAACGTTAGAAATTTTGTCACAGATGATGCGGTCATACGTACATGAAAGGATTTATTGAAATGGAATCCAGCTAGGAACGGCTGCACTGCTATATTGCTACATCAATTTAAAACGAAACCTTGCTAGAAACAGAAGTTTTAATTTATCTTACAGGTGTAAGATTAAAAATTACATCGATTAATCTACTCTTAAGTAAGAAGCATAAAGTTTCAAGTAGGAGATGTATAGCGATGTCGGATCTATTCAAGTATTTAATACACGGACGGAAAAAATCGAAACACCAAAAAATAATTAATGTAGAGTTACGAAATTACAAGAACAGATTCGTCTACATGGCATATGTAAGTGATTGACATTGCAAGATCACAGGTTACTGTAATAGCGAAATAAGCCACTGCAAATTTGAAATGCTGGTACATTGACAACCGGTGTAACCGCCAGAATGACGAATGCAAGCATGCAAGCGTGCATGCGTTGTGTTATGTAGATTCTGGATGTCAGTTTGTAGCATAGTGTTCCATGCCTGTTGCACTTGACTGGTCGATACAGAGACGGTTAATGCTGGTTGTGGACGAAACAGGAGTTGCTGTCCGAATATATCCCATATGTGCTTGGTTGGAGACTGGTGCTTATTACACCATATGTTGCAGCGAATGAAATTTAGCTAAGCTACTGAATTTTTATTTAGATCTGGAAGGAAATCTCCACTGTCTCCATTCTGGAGAAATTGGGTTTTCAGTAGCATGTTCATTTCCGACCGAAAGAGAAGGGGAGTGATATATTCGTAACATCCCTCGCACCTCTGAAACTGTTCGAAATGTCGAAGCGAGATTTTGGTCAATGATAGCACGAAAAGAGGAGAGTCTTTTGCCATATGGTGAATACACAGAACTTTTTTGCGGTGATATAGCAGAAGCTATAGTTTTTCTTTCATATTTTTCAAATTAGTATTGCAATTTTTAAGAATCATGGAAAGCTAGTGAATAGAGGATTTGCTAGTATGAAAAACATGAAATTTCTTGTGTTGCTGTAAAGTTAAACAATGATATTTTCTACAGTTCAGTTATCTTTGACATATGAACAACTGCAGCAATTGCCATTCCATATTTCTGTTCCCATCCCTGTAGAGAGCGATGGAGTGAATCTTCTAACTATAAATATCTCTTAATTTGTCAGTGAAAGCGACTTTCACGAATACTTTGTAATGTTTTGCAAGTTGTCAGTTTCCTGACAGAATCAGAGGTACGAAAGTCTTTTTTTCGGTCAGTTCTAGTCTGCAGCAAAAATGCACAATTGTTCTATTAGAAATAACGCATTTGATTCC
Source organism: Schistocerca gregaria (assembly GCF_023897955.1). Lineage (NCBI taxonomy): Eukaryota > Metazoa > Arthropoda > Insecta > Orthoptera > Acrididae > Schistocerca > Schistocerca gregaria. The sequence goes on along the minus strand of NC_064925.1, from coordinate 501,767,239 downwards.
TGTTTATCTGCCATTAATAAAATAATGAGAACAAGACAGTCATTACTTTATAAACCGATTGAGACAGTTAATTAAGGTTAAAATAAATTATAAATATATATAATTCAGCTTTGAAACATCAAAAGATAGTTAAGGTGAAAAGATTCACTACTTTATTCTTAATGGATATACGAACGGGAAGATGGTATACTGTTTCCTGTGAATTATTTTCATGTTTCTCAAATGAAGAACAGAAAGAAAATTCTTTGTTAAATTTCAGTCTTAGGTGTTCACTATTAAAAATATGATGGGTTACACGATTCCATCAAAATTTCAACATAATTGGGGTTTTACTTTTGCCTGTAATGTTAACCTTTCTTATTCGAAGAAGCACCATCAGTTATGAGTAACATCTAAATTTCTGCTATGGACAGGTTTAATTTTGATTTTTTTGCCGAAACACAGTACAATTTACACAAAATCACCTTCCACTAGCTGTTGCTACAGAATCCAGAAGAGAACATCTCATTAAACAAGCAATTGGTGAGCAGAAATGGCAATAGCTTACAGAAAATGTCATTGTGCCGATTTACAGTAACGTCAGTGGAGAAATTTCGTGTTTTTCATACTAGTATATTCTGTTTTGACTAGCAATCACTGACACTTCGAAAATTACTTTATTGGTCTTAAAAAAAATCTGTGGCTTCTGCTTTATCACTGTAACTAAAGTTCCTTATGTTAACAGTATGGCAAAACACACTCCTCTTTGCGTGATATCATTAGCCAAAATCTCGTTTCAGTATATCGAACGGTTTACAACATATGAGGGATGGAACAAATATTTTATTCCCGCTCTCGTCCTATGGAAGTGAACATGCTGCTTAAAATCTAATTTTCATTGCAACATTTTCGAACTTGAATGAGATTTTCACTCTGCTGCGGAGTGTGCGCTGATATGAAACTTCCTGGCAGATTAGAACTGTGTGCCGGACCGAGACTCGAAATCGGGACATTTGCCTTTCGCGGGCAAGTGCTCTACCAACAAAGATACCAAAGCACGACTCACGCCCCGTCCTCACAGTTTTACTTCTGCCAGCACCTGGTCTCCCACCTTCCAAACTTAACAGAAGTAGGAGACGAGGTACTGGCAGAAGTAAAGCTGTGAGGACCGGGCGTGAGTCGTGCTTCGGTAGCTCAGTTGGTAGAGCACTTGCCCGCGAAAGGCAAAGGTCCGGAGGTCGAGTCTCGGTCCGGCACACAGTTTTAATCTGCCAGGAAGTTTCATTTTCGAACTTGTTTATATAAGAAATATTACAATAATTATGATCATTAACGAAATGGTGGGCATTTCACCATGAAGCTGACTTAATTGTAAAGCTACAAGTAGAAATCAAGTTATTTTGGCCGAATAGATTGTGTGAAATCGTAGAAAGAAATGCAGGGGGTGTACCTCGATTTTTGTCAGCGCAGCGGCTCGCCAAGTCTAGCCCGCTCTGCGTGACGTCACAGTAAGTGCGCCTCGCCCTTCTCTTTAGATAATGGTGGTGGTGGTGGTGGTGGTGGTGGTGGTGGTGGCGCTGGTGCTGGTGGTCATGGTCGGCGAGCAGTCTGTGACTCAGCAACTGATCCTGTTCGGAAGTCTTAGATTCTCAGTCCATGTAAATCAAAGAGACGTGCTAGCTTAGAATTGAGTATGCCAAGTGTTAAAGTGTGGAAGGTATTACAGAAATGCTTGACATTCAAGTCCTACAGAATTGAACTGTAGTAAGCTTTCAGAGAAAGTGACATCGAAACTCGAGCTGAGTTTCGTGTATAAATGTTATACAACATCAGGCTGAAGGTGATTTTCTTAACAAAATTGTATTCGATGACAAAGTAACATTCCAAACCTGCAGTAAAGTGAATCGGAGATATGGGATGAGCAAAACAATCTCACCTAATGGTGTCGCCTAAGATAGATGTTTCTTGCGCTGTAAGCTGTAACAAAACTTACAGCCCTTTCTGTTTACTGAGCATATTGCACCTGGAAACGCTTGAGCATTATGTAACGCCACAGTTACAACAGTGTATGGCCACAGAAGTTACTTTCCATAAAATGGCCCTGATACGACATTACCAGTGCTACGTTGTCATGTATACTCGTAGGAATGTGGCGACTTGCATTGGACGTTGTGGAATAATATTTTACCACCATGATTGCCTGATTGAACCCCAATGGACTTCTGCGTCTGGTGTTACACCACCGTGTTTGTTTCTCCGCTTCCGCTGAACGTAGACGAGCTGCGACAGCGGATAACAAAAGCAGCTGCCACTATACATAAAGATCTGTTTCACAAGATTCGGCAGGAAACTGACTACAGATGGGAAATTTATTGTGTTACAAATGGTACCCACACTGAACACTTACAAATAACAAAAATATACTGCATTCTATGCTGTATCAACATCTCTCTAAGTTATTTACCTTTTTCACGTTTAAAGGTTATTTCTGCCTAACTACTGTATGTTGGACCCTCCGTAACACGCACTATGCTGGCTCGCGAAGTATAAAGTCGATGTAGGTATGCTGATGTTCAAACTGGAAGAGTAAACGTTGACTGAAAACGTATGGAACTAACCCCTCCCCCCATGACATCACACGTTACAATGTTAGGATAATTAAATGAACTGAAACAATGCTGTTTCCTGCACAGCCTTGTTTGATGTTACTCGCACCCAGCCGACAAACACGAGTCTCTTATCTCATCATAGAATTTCAGCTGCTGCCAAATTTGTCCACCAACGTGGTGTGTGTTTGTACGGCACCCCTGGGCATCTCTTTGTAGCTCGCAGGGCTTTGACACGTGACAGCCAACCAAGAGAGTGGCCACCAAAATTCAGTTAGTGGACAGAATGTTTTGGAACAAAGTACTTTGTCTTGCTTCAGCTGTACTCCAGACAATGTCTGCTGCTTCTCCGTCGAATGGGTTTTAGGAAGATCCTTGTGCTGTGTGTTTTGACAAACGAATTCAGCATGTTGTTGAAATGATTTGGTGAGACAGCTGCTTGCTTCATGCATTAAAGTTTCATTTACGTTGCTAGAATTTTAAGTATTGTTCAAGCTATGTTAGATCGAACTAATCTGCCACAAAGTGTTTTCCATTTGATTTGTTAAGGAAACATAGTGTTTACGAGGTCTCTTCAAAAATTTTCGGACCATTCGTAATTTCGCGCCCATGGTGTGTTGGAGCGAAATGCGGTTGGCATCCGTGCACACGCCTGTGTTTAATGTGTAACTGCAGAAGTTTCATTGTTGAACGTCAGTTAATTATTGTTCAGTGCTGTGTTGAGTAGAACGTTGTGTCACACGGTTTGCGAATTTCGAGATGGCTGAGTCAGAGGTACAACGCGTCTGTATTAAATTTTGCGTGTAAGCCCTTACAGAGACACACCAAATAATGCAGAAAGTCTGCGATGGTCAGTTCTTAAGCCGTACTCGGTGTTACTAATGGCTCACACGGTTTAAACATGGCCTGACGGAAGTTAAAGATAACCCTCTATGAGGATGCCCTTTGATGTCTGGTGACGACACTCACATCAGGAACATCAGCGAAATTGTGAGGGGCAATCGAAGACTGTCTCTGCGAGCGCTTTGAAAAGTACGTAACATTTCAGTTGGACCATGTCCTGAAATCTTGACACAGCATCCTGGAATGCATCGTTTTGCTGTCACGTTCGTTGCACGGCTCATGAGTCAAGAGCACACTCATCCCTGTTTGTGCGTTACTATTGCACAAAAAATGAAATTCCTGGGCTGCCTTATTCTCCTTACTCTCCAGGCCTGGCCCCTGCAGACGTTTCTTTATTCTCAAAGTTGGGTGGTGGGGTTTCGGTTTCCGCTAAATAAGTCAGGTGTCCACTACACACAGGAGGCGGCTACACGGGTAGCAGGGACTGTGTGGCGTGGACCGAGCGGTTTTTTAGGTTAGACCGTCTCGGGAAAGATCAAAAAGGACTCCAGTCTCAAAGAGTACAGGGGAAAGAAACGACAAGAATCGACCAAGCAACAGTCGGTGCTGTAGTTGTAAATCGCCGTAGCTGTGTTGGAAAAGTACCAGCGCTTCAAGCGCTGATAGAAAGCACTGAAGCTAAAATCGGTATCGGAACAGAAAGCTGGCTAAAGCCGGAGATAAATTGTGCCTAAATTTTTACAGAGGCGCAAACCGTGTTCAGAAAGTATAGCGTAAATAAAGTAGGTGGTGGTGTGTTTGTGTCTGTTAGCAGTAGTGTATCCTGTAGTGAAGTTGAAATAGATAGTTCCTGCTAATTAATATGGGTAGAGGTTATACTCAACGCTAAACCGTGTTCAGAAAGTATAGCGTAAATAAAGTAGGTGGTGGTGTGTTTGTGTCTGTTAGCAGTATTGTATCCTCTAGTGAAGTTGAAATAGATAGTTCCTGCTAATTAATATGGGTAGAGGTTATACTCAACAGCCATACCAAAATAATAATTGGCTCCTTCTACGGACCCCCCGACTCAGCTGATATAGCCTAATAGCTGAACGGTTGAAAGGAAACTTGAATCTCATTACAAATAAGTACCCCACTCATACAGCTATAATTGGTGGAGACATCAATCTACCCTCGATTTGCTGGCGAAAATAGATGTTCGAAGCCGGTGGTAGACAGAAAACATCTTCAGAAGTTGTACTAAATGCTTTGTCTGAGAATTACTTTGAACAATTAGTTCATGAGCCCACACGAACTGTAAATGGTTGCGAAAACACACTTGACCTCTTAGCCACAAATAATCCTGATCTAATAGAGAGCGTCATGACGGATACAGGCATTAGTTGAAAATGGCTCTGAGCACTATGGGACTCAACTTTTGACATCATTAGTCCCCTCGAACTTAGAACTAGTTAAACCTAACCTAAGGACATCACACACACAAATGCCCGAGGCAGGATTCGAACCTGCGACCGTAGAGGTCTCGCGGTTCCAGACTGCAGCCTCTAGAACCGCTCGGCCACTACGGTCGGCACAGGGATTAGTGACAACATGGTCATTGTAGCTAGGCTCAAAACCATATCAACCAAATCCACTGAAAATAAACGCAAAATGTATCTGTTTAAAAAAATGGTTCAAATGGCTCTGAGCACTATGGGACTCAACTGCTGTGGTTATCAGTCCCCTAGAACTTAGAACTACTTAAACCTAACTAACCTAAGGACATCACACACATCCATGCCCGAGGCAGGATTCGAACCTGCGACCGTAGCAATCGCACGGTTCCGGACTGCGCGCCTAGAACCGCGAGACCACCGCGGCCGGCATCTGTTTAAAACAGCAGATGAAAATTCGCTTGATGCCTTCCTAAGAGAGACTCTCCATTTCTTCCAAGCTAATTATGTAAGTGTAGATTAGATAAGGCTCAAATTCAAAGATACAGTATCGACAACAATAGATAGATTCATACCACATAAATTAATAAGAGACGGGAGTGATCCACCATGGTACACACAACACGTCAGAACTCTGTTGCAGAAGCAACGAAAAAGCATGCAAATGTTGAAGAACGCAAAATCCCAAAGACTGGCTAAGTTTCACGAAAGCTCGAAATTTAGTGATGACGTCAGTGCGAGATGCTTTTAATAGTTTCCACAATGAAATATTGTCTCAAAATATGGTAGAAAACCCAAAGAGATTCTGGTCATATGAAAAGTACACAACAGTCAATACCCTCACTGCGCGATAGCGATGGAAATGTTGTCCATGATGGTGCCACTAAAGCGGAGTTACTAAATACAGTTTTCCGTAATTGATGTACGAAAGAAGACGAAGTAAACATTCCAGAATTCGAAACGAGAGCACCTGTTAGCATGAGTGACATAAAAGTAGATATCTTAGGTGTTGCGAAACAACTCTAATCATTTAAGAATGGCAAGTCTTCCGGTCCAGATGGTATATCAAGCAGGTTTCTCTCAGAGTATGTAGCTACAATAGCGCCTTTCCTAGCAGTCATATGCAGCCGCTCACTTGACGAAAGGTCTGTTCCTCAAGACTGGAAAGTAGCACAGGTCATACCAATATTCAAGAAAGGGAATAGGAGTAACCCATTGAATTACAGACTCATTTCACTGACCTCAATTTGCAGTAGCATTTTGGGGCATATACCGTACTCGAACATTATGAATCATCTTGAAGAAAATGACTTATTGATACATAACCAACACGGATTCAGAAAATATCGTTCTTGTGCAACACAGTTAGCTCTTTACTCATATTAAGTAATGAGTGCTGACGACAAGGGATCTCAGATCGATTCCATATTCCTAGATTTCCAGAAGGCTTTTGATACCGTTCCTCACAAGCGTGGTGCATATGTAGTATCGTCTCAGTTGTATAACTGGATTCGCAATTTCCTCTGAGAGAGGTCACAGTTCGTAGTGATAGACGGTAATTCATCGAGTAGAACAGAAGCGATATCTGGCGTTCCGCAAGGTTGTGTCATAGGCCCTTTGTTGTTCCTGATTTACATAAATGAATTAGGTGATAATCTGAGCAACCCCCTTAGATTGTTTGAAGATGATGCTGTAATTTACCGTCTAGTAAAATCATCAGACAATCAATTACAATTACAATATGATCTAGAGAGAATTTCTGTATGAAAAGTGGCAATTGGCACTAAACAAAACAAAGAGTGAGGTCATCCACGTGGGTACTAAAAGAAATCCGATAAATTTTGGGTATACGATAAATCGCACAAATCTAAAGGCTGTCAATTCGACTAAATACCTAGGAATTACAATTACGAGCAACTTAAATTGGGGAGACCACATATATAACGTTGTGGGGAAGACGAAACAAAGACTGCACTTTGTTGCCGGAACACTTAGGAGATGCGACAAACCCACTAAAGAGACAGCCTACAATACACTTGTCCGTCCTCTGCTGCGCGGTGTGGGATCCTTACCAGGTAGGATTGACGGAGGACATCGAAAAAGTGCAAACAATGTAGGCTCGTTTCGTGTTATCGCGCAGTAGGGGTGAGAGTGTCACTGATATGATACGCGTGCTGGGGTGGCAGTCTCTGAAACAAACGCGGTTTTCTTTGCGGCGAGATCTATTTACGAAATTTCAATCACCAACTTTCTCTTCCGAATAAGAAAATATTTTGTTGAGGCCCACCTACGTAGGGAGAAATGATCATCATTATAAAATAAGAGAAATCAGAGACCTACCGGAAACATTTAGGTGTTCTTTTTTCCCACGCGCCATTCGACAGTGGAATGGTAGAGAAGTAGCATGAAAATTATTCGATAAACCCTCTGCCAGGCACTTAAGTGTGAATTGCAGAGGAACCATGTAGATGCAGATGTACATGGAAAGCTCAGTGAAAGGGCAGAGATTTGCAACGATAGAGGAGATAAAAGAAAATTGGAGGGCACCGATTTGCAACTAGTAAGAGGCGTACCAAGAGTGCTCTCTCTCATAAAATTAGGATAACCAGCTTTGTAACGCTCTTGTGTGAAATCCCTTGTGTTGCGATATTGAATTACACTCCTGGAAATGGAAAAAAGAACACATTGGTACTTACAGGTAATAACGCTGTAACAGCATGCGTTCTCAGAAATGATAAGTTCAGAAAGGTACATGAATCCAATTGGAACAACCGTAATAAAATGTTCAAACGTACCTACGTTCTGTAGTATAATTTAAAAAACATTGGTGTTCGTCTAAGATTGTGAGCCATACGCTTGTGACTATTACAGCGCCATTTATCACAAAGCGAAGAAAGTGGTGCAACTAAAACATTCATATTTCTTTACGTACTACACGAATATGTAATATAAAATGGGGGTCCCTAATTAAAAAAAAACTCAGTTGATATCGGTTTGACATATAGCAGCGCCATCTAGCGGGTCAACCATAGCGCCATCTGGTTTCCCCCTTGAAGCTAGACAAGTTTCGTTCTTTGTAGTGAGATATTTGGCCTGGTCACGAACAATGGACCATCATATATATACACTCCTGGAAATGGAAAAGAGAACACATTGACACAGGTGTGTCAGACCCACCATACTTGCTCCGGACACTGCGTGAGGGCTGTACAAGCAATGATCACACGCACGGCACAGCGGACACACCAGGAACCGCGGTGTTGGCCGTCGAATGGCGCTAGCTGCGCAGCATTTGTGCACCGCCGCCGTCAGTGTCAGCCAGTTTGCCGTGGCATACGGAGCTCCATCGCACTCTATAACACTGGTAGCATGCCGCGACAGCGTGGACGTGAACCGTATGTGGAGTTGACGGACTTTGAGCGAGGGCGTATAGTGGGCATGCGGGAGGCCGGGTGGACGTACCGCCGAATTGCTCAACATGTGGGGCGTGAGGTCTCCACAGTACATCGATGTTGTCGCCAGTGGTCGGCGGAAGGTGCACGTGCCCGTCGACCTGGGACCGGACCGCAGCGACGCACGGATGCACGCCAAGACCGTAGGATCCTACGCAGTGCCGTAGGGTACCGCACCGCCACTTCCCAGCAAATTAGGGACACTGTTGCTCGTGGGGTATCGGCGAGGACCATTCGCAACCGTCTCCATGAAGCTGGGCTACGGTCCCGCACACCGTTAAGCCGTCTTCCGTTCGCGCCCCAACATCGTGCAGCCCACCTCCAGTGGTGTCGCGACAGGCGTGAATGGAGGGACGAATGGAGACGTGTCGTCTTCAGCGATGTGAGTCGCTACTGCCTGGGTGCCAATGATGGTCGTATGCATGTTTTGCGCCGTGCAGGTGAGCGCCACAATCAGGACTACATACGACCGAGGCAAACAGGGCCAACACCCGGCATCATGGTGTGGGGAGCGATCTCCTACACTGGCCGTACACCTCTGGTGATCGTCGAGGGGACACTGAATAGTGCACGGTACATCCAAACCGTCATCAAACCCACCGTTCTACCATTCCTAGACCGGCAAGGGAGCTTGCTGTTCCAACAGGACAATGCACGTCCCGTGCCACCCAACGTGCTCTAGAAGGTGTAAGTCAACTACCCTGGCCAGCAAGATCTCCGGATGTGTCCCCCATTGAGCATGTTTGGGACTGGATGAAGCGTCGTCTCACGCGGTCTGCACGTCCAGCACCAACGCTGGTCCAACTGAGGCGCCAGGTGTAAATGGCATGGCAAGCCGTTCCACAGGACTACATCCAGCATCTCTACGATCGTCTCCATGGGAGAATAGCAGCCCGCATTGCTGCGAAAGGTGGATATACACTGTTCTAGTGCCGACATTGTGCATGCTCTGTTGCCTGTGTCTATGTGCCTGTGGTTCTGTCAGTGTGATCATGTGATGTATCTGACCCCAGGAATGTGTCAATAAAGTTTCCCCTTCCTGGGACAATGAATTCACGGTGTTCTTATTTCAATTTCCAGGAGTGTATGTGTGGCCAAAAGGTATTAAACCTCGTAATGAAATCGGTTGAGAAACGTATTTCATAGATTTAGAGTACCTACATGCTAATCGATGTTGCCCACTCACCCGCCCCCACCCCACACACACGCCTGAAAGCGAACCTCAAAACCTGATCAACAACGCAGCACAGTCTTTCTTAGTACTGAGCCAGGTGGCGCAGTGGTTACACACTCGCATTCGAGAGGACGACGGTTTAATCCTGCGCCTGGCCATCCTGATTTAGGTTTTCCGTGATTTCCCTAAATCGCTCCAGGCAAATTCCAGGTTGGTTCCTTTCAAAGGGCATGGCCGACTTCCTTCTCCGTCCTTTCCTAATCAGATAAGACCGATGACCTCGCTGCCTGGTCTCCTTCCCCAAAAACAACCCAACAGTCTTTCTTAAGTCAAAGAAACAACGAGGTGTCGTATACCCCAGTAATCTTACAAGTTAAACATTAATTAGTGTATTCCCTGGATAGGGTCAATATGGCAGTTTCCCAAGGTACTGTGACATCCGCTCTCCCCTTTAGTTGTCGCTGTTGATGTTGAGCCTACTGCTACAGCTCGGTCCGTGGAATGGAGGCGCGACGCGCAGTGATGGATATCCCCGTTCGATAATGCGGAACAGCACCTGAAAATCTCTAAAGGAAACTGTTCCTCGCGTAATGTATGGAAGTCCGTTTGCGAGTCCGCACTGTCTCCTAAGCAAAGCGAACTGCTGATTTTAATTGTCTGTCATGGTTTTATGACCTATACAGGGGCGATGTACCTGAGGACAATATTATGGAAATGGAAGAGGGGGTAGATGAAGATTAAATGGGAGATGTGATAATGCGTGAAGAGTTTGACAGAGGACTGAAAGACATAAGCCGAAACAAGGCCCCGGGAGTAGACAACATTCCATTAGAAATACTGACAGCCTTGGGAGAGCCAGTCTTGACAAAATTCTACTATCTGGTGAGCAAGATGTATGAGACAGGCGAAATTCCCTCAGACTTCAAGAAGAATATAATAATTCGAATCCCAAAGAACGCAGGTGTTGACAGATGTGAAAATTACCGAACTATCAGTTTAATAAGTCACAGCTGCAAAATACTAACGCGAATTCCATACAGACGAATGGAAAAACTGGTAGAAGCCGACCTCGGGGAAGATCAGTTTGGATTCCGTAGAAATGTTGGAACACGTGAGATAATACTGACCCTACGAATTATCTTAGAAGAAAGATTAACGAAAGGCAAACCTACGTTTCTAGCATTTGTAGACTTAGAGAAAGCTTTTGACGATGTTGACTGGAATACTCTCTTTCAACTTCTAAAGGTGGCGCGAGTAAAATACAGGGAGCGAAAGGCTATTTACAATTTGTACAGAAAGCAGATGGCAGTTATACAAGTTGAGGGACATTAAAGGGAAGCAGTGGTTGGGAAGGGATTGAGACAAGGTTGTAGCCTCTCCCCGTTGCTATTCAATCTGTATATTGAGCAAGCAGTAAAGGAAACGAAAGAAAAGTTCGGAGTAGGTATTAAAAACCATGTAGAAGAAATAAAAATTTGAGGTTCGCCGATGACATCGTAATTCTGTCAGAGACAGCAAAGGACTTGGAAGAGCGGTTGAACGGAATTGACAGTATCTTGAAAGGTGGGTATAAGATGAACATCAACAAAAGCAAAACGAGGATAATGGAATGTAGTTGAATTAAGTCTACTGATGCTGCGGGAATGATATTAGGAAATGAGACACTTAAAGTAGTAAAGGAGTTTTGCTATTTCCCTAGCAAAATAACTGATTATGGTCGAAGTAGAGAGGATATAAAATGTAGACTGGCAATGGCAAGGAAAGCGTTTCTGAAGAAGATAAATTTGTTAACATCCAGTATTGATTTAAGTGTCAGGAAGTCGTTTCTGAAAGTATTTGTATGGAGTGTAGCAATGAATGGAAGTGAAACGTGGACGATAAATAGTTTAGACAAGAAGAGAATAGAAGCTTTCGAAATGTGGTGCTACAGAAGAATGCTGAAGATTAGATGGGTAGATCACATAACTATCGAGGAGGTACTGAATAGAATTGGGGAGAAGAGAAATTTGTGGCACAACTTGACTAGAAGAAGGGATCGGTTGGTAGGACATGTTCTGAGGCATCAAGGGAACACCAATTTAGTACTGGAGGGCTGCGTGGAGGCAAAAATAGTAGACGGACACCAAGAGATGAATACACTAAGCAGATTCAGAAGGATGTAGGCTTCAGTAGGTACTGGGAGATGAAGAAGCTTGCACAGGATAGAGTAGCATGGAGAGCTGCATCAAACCAGTCTCAGGACTGAAGACCTCAACAACAACAACATTGTTTTATGATGATTTGCTATGCCCGGTTAGTTAGTTATTGCAGTACTGAGTCGATCATTCATCACCGGCGTCGTTTCACATCACTGAAGCGAGGAAAATTTCATTTGCGGTTCAGTATCAGTAGTTGTTGTTATGTTGCTAGGCAGAATTGTTCACTACGGCACGATGCAAATCGATAGCTAATCTGTAATGCTATCGTAATACTATTTCGGCAAAACACTCCTTTCAATGCTCAATGTTCATCAAGCCACTCTTTCAACTAAATTGTTCACAGTTAATTAATTTTGATCATCAACTATCACACGGTTCAATTAATGATGGAGCCAACACGTGAGATTTCAATTACTGACGAGCAGTATTTGTGCAAATGTGTGTGAAATCTTATGGGACTTAACTGCTAAGGTCATCAGACCATAAACTTACGCACAACTTAACCTAAATTTTCCTAAGGTCAATCACACACACCCATGGCTGAGGCTGGACTCGAACCTCCGCCAGGACCAGCCGAACAGTTTTTATTGTTCCTTCTTAGCAGTTAGCTTATAATCATCACACCACACGCGCACCGATGGATCAGATCATTTACGATTCTTTTCATTTCGGTGACCGTGACATTTACGACAACTTTTACAATCATCGTATTTGCATTATCTTCGTGTGGTCGTATTAATGTTTCCTACTTAAGGCTAATCAGGTATTGTAGTCTTCGATACTATTTCCATCCTTTGTTGTTACTGTTCACTTTGATGAGGCTTGAGTCCAACAATAATCAGAGTTCATTAACTCGTCGTACACTATCAGAATATCACTTCAGTTCAAGTTCTCAAGTCAGAATAACTGAGAACAAAGTCCACGCATCTCTATCACGCAATAGTACTTTTTTTAATGGAAACAATCTCCGTTTGTAGTACAAGGGTACTATAACCAACGGTGCTCTCTCACGACTTGATAACAAGCAAGCTAGCAAGCGGCTAACATTTCCATGATCGAGCATTGTAGACGCATTGAATTTCCTTTTCGACGCGTTTACAACTCTCTTTCACTATAGGTGTTATCTCTGACCGACATATTACTTTGGACGTTACTTTCGTCTTACTGATTTGCAGTTATTACTGAGATGTTCGATAGCTAATTAAAATAACCTTCCTTCCTTTTTACCTTTATATCATGACATACTCCGTACTTAATGAAATTAGTGTTCATCAAAACTGTAAGGTGTTACATTATTGTCAAAGTTGTCGTATGTGTATGGATAACACTGTTCTCTACTTTCAATTATCATGACATTCTTATTTGGGTTTTCGGGTTTCTTGGGGTGTTACAGTACGTAATTTATCCCTTTTCTGCAGAAACAGGTGTAAAATGCCTCTACATGTCACAGAGAAAAATGTAAAGCTCATTTTTTTGTTACTTTAGCTATTTTTTGGCTGTCGGACGCAAGTGTGTCAGTTTTACACAGGGATCACGCTTCGTTACGAAATAAACCTGATCTTGTACCTAATGTGACTACGGGTCTCTTAGACAGAACTTTTCAAATTTTGAAGTCTTTCAATTAAAAGTAGGAAACTGTTAATTTGAAATAATAACAGGACAAAACAATATCACCATGTTCTATCAGTCTATTGGCAAGTAATACACTCCCTAACAATACCTAACACATCAACTCAGGTTGTAACCGTTACGTTTCATATTCATAATGAAGAAATCATTGCCGTATTGTATTTTGACAGGAATTTAATAGGTTATCACTGATCACGGAATACTTTTTCAATACTGTACTAACAACAGCATGTTCCGCTATGAGAGTTACTTATTAACAAACACTGTGGCGTCTCCTCCACAACTCTAACAAATATTTCCGTTCGCTTTTCCACGAATAAACCGAATCACTGCAATGCTGTTATCCTATGAAGCAACGTAATAGCTGCCACTTTTATTCATATTTTAAGCCAAATTCGTGTCACCATTTATTACAACTCCCGCACACTACATCGGTGCGTCAGCAGTAGCGCTTGACATTGCCGACGCTAAAAGAAAGACTGCAGCCGTGCCAGAGAAAACGCGCGCTCAGCTTCGTAAATTCCAGAAACCAGCGATAGGCAGCAAAATATCACTTCGTTACAACACAAAAATAGCAGTAATCCTCACACAGAATATACGGAGTATCATTACTACTCTTGATGCTCACAACACATTATCTACTTAATAATCTCGTCCCTGACCAGTCTTTTCTCCCATCTTTCTCTCAGGACGCTTCTCTGTTAGTACGCGTAGACCTTCCGCAGCTAAATTGACGAGCCAATACATATTGACCACCGCCCATCGCCCGTTTAAATGCCGCGCAGTATAGCGTTGCTGGTACGTGATGCGATAAGGAAGATGTATGAGCGGAGAAGAGACGAACAGGCAATCATCTAGTAACGTTACTAGACGCAGTTGGGGATATCCGTCGACGTAAGCAACATTGACAAAGGGAAGGTTGTTATTTCCCGCACTTTGCAACGATCATCGTAGAAACGGAGAAGACAGTCTGCAGTTCCCCAGCTACTGTCGTAAGTATTTACGGGAACCATGTTCAGGGAACAAAGTTTTAGGCGTCCACGTCTTATCGGAGAACGTGTGGGTGGGGACGTTGGCCATGCTATAAAACAGGATACGAATAATTAAAATCGGAGCGATCACATAGGTAATTTTGTGGAGAAAGCAACCAAAGACAGTGATTTTCAGACAAAACACTTAGAAAGCGCCGCAGGTCCACCAGAGAGACTGATTACACCACGGTTGTTAGCCCTCTTCTGAAATACGGCTGTGCAGTGTGGGATCCGCATCAGTTGGAACTGACAAAGTACAAACAATGTAGCTCGTATTGTATTGTCGCGGCATACGGGGAAAAGGTCCCACGAACGAGATACTTGAATTTAGATGGCAATCATTAAACAAAGGCGGGTTTCGTTGCGGCAAGATCTTCTCGTGAACCTTTATCACTAACGTTCTCCTCCCATTGCGAAAATAGTCTGTTGTTTATTGTTGTTGGGAGAAATTATCATCACGATAAAATAAGAGAAATCAGAACTGGCACAGAAAGATTTAAGAGCTCGTTTTTCTCTTACGTCTTTCGGGAGACTGTAAAGAAATACAGTACCTTGAAGGAGGTTCGATGAACCCTTGGCAAGGTATTTAACTGAAATTGCAGAGTAATGATGTAGGTTTACAAATACGCGATAATTTGTTGCAGATTTTACGACAAAATATAGAGCTGGTGCTGGCACATTCCTGAGGTGCTAAAAAAAATAATACTTCAATAGTTTAACTCCGTTCCTCAAATTGGGTGTACTTACTGTACTGCTACAGAAGACAGTGAAATTTTTATAGTGTTAAGAGAAACAAAAATATGGTTGTACATTTCGTACTCTCTCAACCGTGAATCATCGCCAAGAGTAGTGGAAATGCTGGACAGCGGCTTCTACCAGCAGTTATCCTCTGCCTACATGCAGACTACCTATTCAAACTTTGCCTCTGTTTTACTTCGTCAGCGAAGTTCAGTTGGTAACTCGAATGCTGACTGCGCGCTGTTCTCCATCGGAGGAACTATCCACCATTAATTTTTTTTCTGAAGTCAGCAGAAGTAGTCCTTACTGCATCCCCGAATGAAACGAGCTGTAAAGTATCGAAATAGTACCACTGGAATAAATGAATAGTCCCTCACGTCCGATTATTAACGATTCTCTTTTCGACACCTTCCACAACGTGAACTTCTGATAAAGCCTCAAGTACTCTAACACAGCAATTCTTACTCTGTCGTTTAGTCTCCTTTTTAGTTCAATGTGTAGCGGTGGTGGATTTGCAATAGAAGGTGGTACATTTTGTTATCAAAAGTATCCGTACACCCCCAAAAAACATACGTTTTTCATATTAGTAGCAATGTGCTGCTACCTGCTGCCAGGTATTACATATCAGCGACCTCAGTAGTCATTAGACATCGTGAAAGAGCAGAATGGGGCCCTCCACGGATCTCACGAACTTCGAATATGGTCAGGTGATTCGGTATCACTTGTGTCATACGTCTGTATGAGAGATTTTCACACTACTAAACACGCCTAGTCGACTGGTTCCGATGGCATAGTGATGTACCGACCTCGTCTGTTGACTGACAGAGACCGCCAACGGTCGAAGAGGGTCGTAATGTGTAGTAGGCAGACATCTGTCCACACCACCATACAGGAATTCCAAACTGCATACGGATCCACTGCAAGTACTATGACAGCTAGGCTGGAGGTGATAAAACTTGGATTTCATGGTCGAGCAGCTGCTCATAAGCCACACATCATGCTGGTAAATGCCAAACGGCACCTCACTTGGTGTAAGGAGGGTAAACATTGGACGATTCAACAGTTGGAAATCGTTGTGTTGAGTGACGAATCACGGAACACAATGTGGCGATCATATGACAGGGTGTGGGTATGGCGAATGGCCGGTGAACGTCACCTGCCAGCGTTTGTAGTGCCAACAGTAAAATTACGAGGCGGCGGTGCTACGGTGTGGTCGTGTTTCGCACGGAGAGGGGTTGCCCCCTTGTTGTTTTGCGTGCCACTATCACAGCACAGGCCTACATTGATGTTTTAAGCACCTTCTAGCACTCCACAGTTGAAGAGCGATTCGGGGATGGCGATTGCACCATTCAACACGACCGAGCACCTGTTCATAATGCACGGCCTGTGGCAGAGAGGTTACACGTTAATAACATCCCTGTATTTGACTGGCCTGCACAGAGCCCTGACCTGAATCCTATAGAACACCTTTGGGATGTTTTGGAATGCCGACTTCGTGTGCCACGCGGGGTAGCCGAGCGGTCTATGGCACCTTGTCATGGTCCGTGCGGCTGCCCCCGTCGGAGGTTCGTGTCCACCGTCGGTTATGGGTGTCTGTGTTGTCCATATCGTAAGGTAGTTTAAGTTACATTAAGTAGTGTCTAGGCTTAGCGACCGATGAACTCAGAAGTTTCGTCCCATAAGACCTTACCACAAATTTCCAATTTTCCTACTTCGTGCCAGGCTTCACCGGCCGACATCGATACATCTTCTCAGTGCAGCATTGCGTGAAGAATGGGCTGCCATTCCCTAAGAAACCTTTCAGCAGCTGACTGAACGTATGCCTGCGTTAGTGGAAGCTATAATCAAGGCTAAGGGTTGGCCAACACCTTATTGAATTCCAGCATTACCGATGGAGGGCGTCACGAACTTGAAAGTCATTTTCAGACATGTGTCCAGATACTTTTGATCACATAGCGTAAAATCAATAGAATTCAATCTTCAAGGGTTTTCAGTAAATTCTAACATTTGGGTCGACGGTTCAGTGTAACAGAAACCTCCAGCAGGATTTAGGTATAGTTGGAATGACGAAGGATGGCAGTCGAGTTTAGGCTTGTTTTGCGCATGTGCGTCACGCATTCTCCGACAGGCAATGGGCGTTCAGAAGTGTTCTGTGCACTCTGCTTGAATGCCGTAGCTATTGCGAGCATTAAACGTGATCGTAGCGAGTTGTTTAGTGAATTTCTATTCCTTTTCTTGCGAGATGTCATCGCTGGTGGTGGTGGTAATTGATAAATTCTGCATAAGCAAGCGAGAGACATAATTTGCAGGATACATGCTTTTCCAGTGGAAAGGACGCACATGCGCATATCGCAATTCTGCCTTGGAATCGCCATCGCCAACAATGAAAACCGGTCCGTGCCGCGGCATGCGCGAACCGCCATTGTTCGTGGTTTGGACTATAGTAAATATGGATTTAATACCTAGAATAGCTCAACACTGGCGGCAGAAGGTTATTGTTACTCTCCCAGAACGTAGAGATGGTAGAGTGGAACACATGTTTTTACAAGTCCATCTGTTTAAAATGGAAATACCGCTGTTGTGCGTCCCCAAATCTCATCATTTCCTACCCTTTGACGTTAAAGAAATATGTAAAGGATATTTGGAAAGAGTTTTACAGAGATCGATCTTCATATTCCGGTACAAGTTAACAGCGAAATACGTGATGAGTACTTTTACCATTAAAATTAAAAATAAGTGAATAAAATTTTCCATAAATGCACAACTTTTAAAATTACATTGTCAGTAGCTTAGACATTGACCATCTGAAAACTTCGACAGTAAATTGTCTACAATATCAACGTCTATCGCAGTAAAACCCTCCTGATTATATGTTATATGTATAAACTACAGTCATAAGAAGTTTCAGATGAGCAGCTTCTGTGTAGACGTTAAGTTTACTTTACTCATTACATAAAAATTTATAAAATCGGGATGCTTACGTAGAACAAAACAGCAAGTGGTCTGGTGTGTACAAGTAGCTATTATCAGACCTTTTTGTTTTGCCATCAATCTGTCGCTAGTTCCATGCCATCCATTTCATAATGTGTTAAACTTTTCATCTACACAAAGTGGGTACACCAACATCATAACTAATCTGATTCACATTTCCAGCCTTACTGTCTACAATCTGTCGTTACGTGTGGAATAATAATCAGCGACTCAAATCACAAAATATCGGCACTGGTTTTCCAAACTATGAAAAAGCGAGCTGTAAAACGACGGAGATTATAGAGCACCTGGCAACAACATTCATGTTATCACTGTTAATGATAAATGAAGTGTTAGCATTGGTCTTTGAAGGAGAAACCTTCATTTCAAACAATTTGACCATCATCAGTGCTGCACCATAAGTTTCATTTGTGCCTTCGGTCTGGCAAGTACTTTTCATTGAAATGTGCAGATATCGCAGTTTTTCTACTTGTATTTATGACTCCACAGGGTTTTAATATTAGAATTGATGATGGTCACTCTGTGATTGAGATCAGTTTGCTACGGAAGTAAAGATTACTTCTTGAACGACCAATGCTAACACTCCTGTCATTATTAATATTCGCAACTTACTTGCTTAGTGTAGTTGTCTTCATGTTGGTTTCATACACTCCAATCCATCCCGTGCAGGATGGAACCTGTCAGACTATCCCTATTCTATCTATTCACTACCTCTTCAATTGTTCGCATTAGCCAATCTACGTACCAAATCCTCTGCATTCTCCTGTAATACTGTACTTAGAAATCTCCTATTCTCTTCTCGTCTTGTCTGCCATGTTACACATCGTACACCGCTGAAGTCCAAACAAGTATTTCCATTGCATTGGTATCATGCAGTCACGAGCCAAAACATTGCGACCAGAAGGTTAATAGCGTAATGGCCCACAACTGCAGATTATGCATGGCAACATTCGACAAGTCCTTGGTGAAGAATGAAATTTTCACTCTGCAGCGGAGTGCGCTGTGTGAAATTTCCTGGCAGATTAAAACTGTATGCCGGACCGAGACTCGAACTCGGGAACTTTGCCTTCCGCGGGCTAGTGCTCTACGAACTGAGCTACCCAAGCACGACTCACGATCGGCCTTTATAGCTCAATTCTGCCAGTACCTCGTCTGCTGCCTTTCAAAATTCACAAAAGCTCTTCTGGGAAACCTTGCAGAACTAGCACTCGTGGAAGAAAGGATAATGCGGAGACATGGCTTAGCCACAGCCTGGGGGATGCTTCCTGAATGAAACTTAAGCTTTGCAGCGGAGTGCGCGCTGGTATGAAACTTCCTGGCAGATTAAAACTGTGTGCCGGACCGAGTCTCGAACTCGGGAACTTTACCTTTCGCGTGCAAGCGCTCTACCAACTGAGCAACCCAAGCACGACTCACAATCCGCCTTCACAGCTTCAATTCTGCCAGTACTTCGTCTCCTACCTTCCAAACTTCATTCTGGAAACATCGCCCAGGCTGTAGCTAAGCCATGTCTCCGCAATATCCTTTCTTCCAGGAGTACTGGTTCTGTAAGGTTCGCAGAAGGACTTCAGTGATGTTTGGAAGATAGGAGACGAGGTACTGGCGAAATTGAAGCTGTGAAGGCGGGTTGTGAGTCGTGCTTGGGTAGCTCAGTTGGTGGAGCATTTGCCCACGAAAGGCAAAGTTCCCGAGTTCGAGTCCCGGTCCGGCACACAGTTTTAATCTGCCAGGAAGTTTCAAGTCCCTGGTGGTTTTCAGGAGGTATGTGGCATCGGATGTTAAAGGAAAGTTCATGCTATTCTCCTTAATTACGGGCCGGTGGATTGTGTAAATGCAGCTGGCGGCTGACAGCATCACACATGTGTTCCACTGGGCTCATATTTGGCAAATTTAGTGCTCAGGATATCGATGTGAGTTAAATATCAATCTCCTCTGACCGCCGTAGCTTGCCACACGGGTAAATATCCCGCTGGCAAATACGATCGGTACAGACAAGAAGCGTATATAGATATACACTCCTGGAAATGGAAAAAAGAACACATTGACACCGGTGTGTCAGACCCACCATACTTGCTCCGGACACTGCGAGAGGGCTGTACAAGCAATGATCACACGCACGGCACAGCGGACACACCAGGAACCGCGGTGTTGGCCGTCGAATGGCGCTAGCTGCGCAGCATTTGTGCACCGCCGCCGTCACTGTCAGCCAGTTTGCCGTGGCATACGGAGCTCCATCGCAGTCTTTAACAATGGTAGCATGCCGCGACAGCTTGGACGTGAACCGTATGTGCAGTTGACGGACTTTGAGCGAGGGCGTATAGTGGGCTTGCGGGAGGCCGGGTGGACGTACCGCCGAATTGCTCAACACGTGTGGCGTGAGGTCTCCACAGTACATCGATGTTGTCGCCAGTGGTCGGCGGAAGCTGCACGTGCCCGTCGACCTGGGACCGGACCGCAGTGACGCACGGATGCACGCCAAGACCGTAGGATCCTACGCAGTGCCGTAGGGGGCCGCACCGCCAATTCCCAGTAAATTAGGGACACTGTTGCTCCTGGGGTATCGGCGAGGACCATTCGCAACAGTCTCCATGAAGCTGGGCTACGGTCCCGCACACCGTTAGGCCGTCTTCCGCTCACGCCCCAACATCGTGCAGCCCGCCTCCAGTGGTGTCGCGACAGGCGTGAATGGAGACGTGTCGTCTTCAGCGATGAGAGTCGCTTCTGCCTTGGTGCCAATGATGGTCGTATGCGTGTTTGGCGCCGTGGAGGTGAGCGGCACAATCAGGACCGCATACGACCGAGGCACACAGGGCAAACACCCGGCATCATGGTGTGGGGAGCGATCTCCTACACTGGCCGTACACCTCTGGTAATCGTCGAGGGGACACTGAATAGTGCACGGTACATCCAAACCGTCATCGAACCCATCGTTCTACCATTCCTAGACTGGCAATGGAACTTGCTGTTCCAACAGGACAATGCACGTCCGCATGTATCCCGTGCCACCCAACGTGCTCTAGAAGGTGTAAGTCAACTATCCTGGCCAGCAAGATCTCCGGATCTGTCCCCCATTGAGCATGTTTGGGACTGGATGAAGCGTCGTCTCACGCGGTCTGCACGTCCAGCACGAACGCTGGTCCAACTGAGGCGCCAGGTGGAAATAGCATGGCAAGCCGTTCCACAGGACTACATCCAGAATCTCTACGATCGTCTCCATGGGAGAATAGCAGCCTGCATTGCTGCGAAAGGTGGATATACACTGTACTAGTGCCGACATTGTGCATGCTCTGTTGCCTGTGTCTATGTGCCTGTGGTTCTGTCAGTGTGATCATGTGATGCATCTGACCCCAGGAATGTGTCAATAAAGTTTTCCCTTCTTGGGACAATGAATTCACGGTGTTCTTATTTCAATTTCCAGGAGTGTATATAGTCCGCCGTACACTGAGTTGTCAAAAGTCATCGTAAAGCGATATGCACATATACAGATGTCTGTAAAATCGCGAACACGAGGTATAAAAGGAAAGTGTTTTGGCAGAGATGTCATTTGTACTCAGGTGATTCATGTGAAAAGGTTTTCGGCCTTATTAGGCCTCACGGTGACTTCGAACACGGAATCGTAGTTGGAGCTGGACTCATGGGACATTCCATTTCGGAAATCGTTAGGGAAGTCAACAGCGTGAAGAGTGTGCTGAGAACACCACATTTCTGGCATTACCTCTCACCACGGACGACGCAATTACCGACGGCCTTCACGCAACGACCCAGAGCAGCGGTTTTACGGCGTGAAATAACCGCGAAAATCAACGTCGGACGTACGACCAACGCAACCGTTAGGCCAGTGCGGCGAAATTTGGCTATGGGAGCAGAAGACCGAAGCGAGTGCCTTTGCTAACAACATGACATCGCTTGCAGCCCTTCCATTGGGTTCGTGATCAGGCCGGTTGTACCCTAGCCGACTTGAAAACCGTGGCCTGGTCAGGCAGGTCCAGATTTCAGTTTGTAAGTGCTGATTGTAGTGTTCGAGTGCGGCGCAGTTTCCACCAAGCCATGGACCAAAGTTGTCAACAAGGCACTGTGGAAGCTGGTTGTGGCTCCTTAATCCTGCAGGCAGTGTTTACGTGGAATGGACTGGGCCCTCCGCGTGTTCGGCTACTTGGAGACGATTTGCAGTTATTCGTGGACGTCTTGTTGCAACCGAACGATGGACGACAATGCGCCATGTCACCAGTACACAATTGTTCGCCAGTGGTTTGGAGAATATTCTGGACAATTCGGGTGAATGGTTTGGTCACACAGATCGCCAGACACGAATCTCATAGAACATTTATTGGACAGTTCAGTTTGTGAACAAAATCCTGCAGCGCCAACACTTACGCATTTGTGGATGACTATAGACGCAGCATGGCTCAATATTTTTGCAGGGGACTTCCAACGCTTACTGAGTCCATGTTACGTCGAGTTGCTGCACTAGGCGCGCAAAAGGAGACTCGACACGATATTAGGAGGTATTCCATGGCATTTGTCACCTTAGTGTGATATTCTGTAGTATCACGAAACTGGCTGAGGTACTCGCCACCTACAAACACCTACTCACTGTCTACTCAAGCCGATTTATACCTTGTATCATATGTTAAAATCTGTTCTTGTTACATGATTACAGAAACTGTATTTCTCCCTTCTCTTTCAAGGTCAGATCACGGGGAGAAGGCGTTGCTGAAGAAGGACCGCCGCTGTCGAATATCTGCTCTCAAGCAGCCGGCCGCTGTGGCCGAGCGGTTCTAGGTGCTTCAGTCCGGAACCGGGCGACCACTACGGTCGCAGGTTCGAATCCTGACTCGGGCAGATGTTGTCCCATAGCGCTTAGAGCTATTTGAACCATTTGCTCTCAAGCTGTATCACGCTGATGTTCAACATCCCTCAGAGTAGCGCTCTCATACTGACTCTGCTTTTCCGTGAGACTTTTGTCGTAATCCGGAACTTAACGCTAATGGAACTGAATTGAGTTTAGTCCACTGTGTCGAATAGGCTTGCCCGCTTTTAATGTACAAAACTTATAACATGATGAATGTTTATTGAAGATTAAATAAACGTCTTGTGACTAGGGCCTCCCGTCGGGTAGACGGTTCACTGGGTGCAAGTCTTTCGATCTGACGCCACTTCGGCGACTTGCGCATCGATGGGGATGAAATGATTAGGACAACACAACACCCAGTTCCTAAGCGGAGAAAATCTCCGACCCAGCCAGGAGTGGAACCCGAGCGCTTAGGATTGACATTCTGTCGCACTGACCACTCAGCTACGGGGGCAGACCAATGAGGATTTAAAGCTAAAAAATATTTGCTCGGTACTTGAATTCATTGAATTTTTTTAAACATGGTTCAAATAGCGCTGAGCACTATGCGACTTTACTTCTCAGGTCATCAGTGGCCTAGAACTTAGAACTAATTAAACCTAACTAACCTAAGGACATCACACACATCCATGCCCGAGGCAGGATTCGAATCTGCGACCGTAGCGGTCGCTCGGAGCCAGACTGTAGCGCCTAGAACAGCAAGGTCACTCCAGTCGGCTATTGAATTTTACGGAAAGCGTGTTTCTTATAGGAACCAAATATCTATTTTTTTCTGTACGCTGGAGTCTGGAGAGTAGTTTATTGGCTGTATGACAAAAGGCGAGTGAATTATCCAGGCATATGAAGACAAACTTAAAGAGATTTCCTTCAATACTTTTGGACAGTATACAGAAGTTCTGTGCCGCACAACGGCGATTTAATGCAAGCTATTGACGACAGACATATCAGAATTACTCTACGTACCTTTTCCTTCCCACGCTGAATAAAGCCGACCCTCCGTTATAAAAATGCTAATTATTTTATCAGTCAACGTAGAATTTCGGCGCACAACAGAGAAAATAGAAATTTGATTAAGATTCTTTACTGTCACAAGAACAGTTCAGGAACATGGGAAGAGGTAAAATATAAAAGGGAAAGTTACGACACCCAACACTATGACTATCCTCTTAATTGCGTGTGGGCTAACCTTTGTAAAGCAGTACAGGAACGATGTGACAGGTCCTTCACAGCTTTCCGCACATATGTGGCACCAGATGCAAACGCAAAATTCTTACGACCAAATAACTTCTTGATATCGCACATGGCGGCCATGCCCTGGTCTTCGGGGTACTGTTTTGGTCTTTATAAATTGTTGCCACATCCGAGAAACGACAGAATGTTTCACAGTAAGCCTTCGGATCCCATCAGTTTGCGACTGCCCTGTTTCTATTCTCTCTTTAGCCCTCCACCGCAGAGAGTTTGGTAGGCGTCTTCTTTTTGCCGTACTGCATCTTCTGTGGCTGTATGCACAGCGATTGTGGATGTGGGACTACCCAGTAAATGCTGCCCTGTTTGATAGGTGCCCCGAGGTCATCGTTGACGTGGTTGTGCTACGGTCGCAGGTTCGAATCCTGCCTCGGGCATGGATGTGTGTGATGTCCTTAGGTTAGTTAGGTTTCAGTAGTTATGAGTTCTAGGGGACTGATGACCTCAGATGTTAAGTCCCATAGTGCTCAGAGCCACCTGACCCATTTTTTTGGACGTGATTGTCGGTTAACCGGTACACCATCTTCCTTGCAGAATACTATTGTACGAACATGTGTTGATGTTTTGTTCGATTAGACCACGAATTAGACACAAGACGAGGAAATTGCTGTTTGGTGCTTTAATTTTGAACACCAGTGTACAAACAAGATGTCATCTATCATTGGGGTTAATGTGCCACACTGAAGGACGAATACATAGAGGAACACTAACACAGTCATCCAGTTGGATGGTAGTATGAGCCTGCTTCTAAGCGATGGTTAGAGCTTTAATATTACCCCTCGTAAGTAACCACTACAATACTTGCTGTTTGGGCGTAGTAAACTTACCGTCCCCCTCGAAGCGGTAGCGTAGCTGACTCTCCCCACGGACGCCACTGCTCTCCTGCCACACAAGAAGCGGCCATACAGCCACTCTGAGTGGCAGCCGCTGCGTGGGTCGAAAGCAGCCGCGCCCCGCCGCGCCGCTAACAGCCTCTTTAAGAATGGACGACCCCACCCCACACCCCCGCGACCGCCTTGCCGCCCCTCTCTGTTCCGCCAACCTGCTTCTCACCCCGAAGAATGCACAGCTGCCAGATGCACCACAGACTGCTTTCCACCTCTCTTTATTTAGCAACACGGATAACTACACAGGAGAGCTAATGAAATTGTTTTAATCAGTAAAGCCCTAGTCTTTAAAAAATAGAACTTTGTAATGGTACTTGAATTACCTCACCATTATGGTACCTCACCTGAACCTCTCGATACCAGTAATATTCTACTGTATTTCTGTTAACTACTTAACATATTTATGAGACAACATTCAGATTTGATTTTACTTCGGATATATCGATATGTTTATATTGCAATGATATTATTCTTATGTCTATTCTTTCTATTGTCACTGTGATCTTTGACGTACTTGTAACTCTGATTTTTGGGCGCCTAA
Source organism: Schistocerca gregaria (assembly GCF_023897955.1). Taxonomy (NCBI): domain Eukaryota; kingdom Metazoa; phylum Arthropoda; class Insecta; order Orthoptera; family Acrididae; genus Schistocerca; species Schistocerca gregaria. Next base: position 501,741,640 of record NC_064925.1, on the reverse strand, counting down.
GAGAGTATTAGTTGTTAACTTGTTAGAGAGTCGGACCTTGAGTAAGTCAGGTAGTGGACGTCATGTTGAAAAGACGAGTATTGCAGTCCGCTTATAAAATGTGATCTTTAACAGTGACTGTGAGAAAGATGATTTTAAGTATGTTTTGTATATTGAAGTGATGTTAGTGTGTCACGTGATGTTGCAATAAAAGCAATTAAAAGTAAGTGTAAATTAAATTCGGAGTGCTGACTATACTTTACAGCACCATTTTCCTGCTAAAGTGTAACCTTCAAGAATGGTTTGAGAAGCGCATCTACAAAACTTTCGAATATAACAGAATAAAACCTAGGCCTCTTTGCATCCGAGCTTGGAATCATAATCTCCTAGATTTTCAACGATTGATCCATGATAATACGAGACCAGCGTGGGAAACACAGAAAGATGAGTGCCTAGTTTTTTTATTATTACATGAAATGACTTGATTAACTGTGCTCTAATGACACCTGCCACATAATATGACTGTTGTTGCGCGAAAATCTACACTCCTGGAAATTGAAATAAGAACACCGTGAATTCATTGTCTCAGGAAGGGGAAACTTTATTGACACATTCCTGGGGTCAGATACATCACATGATCACACTGACAGAACCACAGGCATATAGACACAGGCAACAGAGCATGCACAATGTAGGCACTAGTACAGTGTATATCCACCTTTTGCAGCAATGCAGGCTGCTATTCTCCCATGCAGACGATCGTAGAGATGCTGGATGTAGTCCTGTGGAACGGCTTGCCATGCCATTTCCACCTGGCGCCTCAGTTGGACCAGCGTTCGTGCTGGACGTTCAGACCGCGTGAGACAACGCTACATCCAGTCCCAAACATGCTCAATGGGGGACAGATCCGGAGATCTTGCTGGCCAAAGTAGTTGACTTACACCTTCTAGAGCACGTTGGGTGGCACGGGATACATGCGGACGTGCATTGTCCTGTTGGAACAGCAAGTTCCCTAGCCGGTCTAGGAATGGTACAACGATGGGTTCGATGACGGTTTGGATGTACCGTGCACCATTCAGTGTCCCCTCGACGATCACCAGAGGTGTACGGCCAGTGTAGGAGATCGCTCCCCACACCATGATGCCGGGTGTTGGCCCTGTGTGCCTCGGTCGTATGCAGTCCTGATTGTGGCGCTCACCTGCACGGCGCCAAACACGCATACGACCATCATTGGCACCAAGGCAGAAGCGACTCTCATCGCTGAAGACGACACGTCTCCATTCGTCCCTCCATTCACGCCTGTCGCGACACCACTGGAGGCGGGCTGCACGATGTTGGGGCGTGAGCGGAAGACGGCCTAACGGTGTGCGGGACCGTAGCCCAGCTTCATGGAGAAGGTTGCGAATGGTCCTCGGCGATACCCCAGGAGCAACAGTGTCCCTAATTTGCTGGGAAGTGGCGGTGCGGTCCCCTACGGCACTGCGTAGGATCCTACGGTCTTGGCGTGCATCCGTGCGTCGCTGCGGTCCGGTTCCAGGTCGACGGGCACGTGCATTTTCCGCCGACCACTGGCGACAACATCGATGTACTGTGGAGACCTCACGCCCCACGTGTTGAGCAATTCGGCGGTACGTCCACCCGGCCTCCCGCATGCCCACTATACGCCCTCGCTCAAAGTCCGTCAACTGCACATACGGTTCACGTCCACGCTGTCGCGGCATGCTACCAGTGTTAAAGACTGCGATGGAGCTCCGTATGCCACGGCAAACTGGCTGACACTGACGGTGGCGGTGCACAAATGCTGCGCAGCTAGCGCCATTCGACGGCCAACACCGCGCTTCCTGGTGTGTCCGCTGTGCCGTGCGTGCGATCATTGCTTGTACAGCCCTCTCGCAGTGTCCGGAGCAAGTATGGTGGGTCTGACACACCGGTGTCAATGTGTTCTTTTTTCCATTCCAGGAGTGTAGTATTTAGCAGCGTGAGCAACACCACAATCATTAAATTTTGACCTTTGTTGTGGTAGGGTTGTTAGAACTTCCATGTTAGAAACAGCTTCTAACATCTGACTGCAAGTGAGTTAATCTGTAAATATTTTCCATTAATCATACGTGCCTCAGCGAGAAAACTTTAGGAAAGGTTCGAAGTAATGCTTAAAGATCGTTGGATATCGCTAAGTGCTCGTATTATGAAACACTGGAAGAATATACAGGGTGAAAAGTATTTTAACCGACAAACCCTGGGAGGTTGTAGGGGACATCAAAACAAATATTTTCCCCTAATGTCATTTTTTCCTGTGAGGAGTATTTAAACCGGTAGAAGAAGATTTCTCCAGCGACAAATTAATTAAACCAACAAAAAAGTCCAGAGGGGACATATCTGGGGATCGAGCAGGGCATGGTACAGGCCCATCTCTGCCAGTCCACGTTTCTGGGAAGCGTCGGTCCAGGAATCGACGCACACGACGACTGAAATGTGCCGGCGCCCCGTCATGTTGGAACCACATGCGTTGTCTTCTAGGGAGCGGGACGTTTTCCAGCAATTCTGACAATGCTCTGGTGAGAAAATTGTAATAGTGCCTGCCATTTAATGGCCTAGGTAGCAGATACGGTCCAGTTAAACCGTCCCCAACAACACCGACCCACACATTAACGAAGAAACGCACTTGATGAGCGCTAGTAACTGTGGCATGTGGGTTATCCTCACTCCAAACATGCGAATTGTGCATGTTGAAGACTCCATCACGCCCGATGGTTGCTTAATCGGTAAACAACACAGAGGATGGAAATATATGATCCGTTTCACAGTGTTTCAGGTACCACTGCAAAAACTCTGCTCTGGGTGGGTAATCAACTGGTTCTACGTTGTGGACACGCTGTAAGTGAAATGGACGTAACAATTGCTCTCGAAGGACTGTTCTCACATACGTCTGATTCGTCCCCAAGTTACGTGCGATTGCACGAGTGCTGATTGAAGGATCCCGCTCCACATGCTGCAAGACAGCTTCCTCAAATTGCAATGTTCTTACCGTGCGACGGCGTCCCTGTCCAGGTAATCTGCTAAATGACCCGCAGACGTCGGTACACAGCAGCAAAGGTCGTATGATCGGGGATACGGCCATTAGGATATTGTTTTTGACAAACCCGCTGTGCAGCTCGTCCGTTGTGTTGCACTACGTAGTACGCACCAACCATATCAGTGTACTTACTCCAGGTGTATCGCTCCATTAGTAAACAGAGACAATGCACTACTACACTGGTGGACAGCAGTTGCCTACCACTGAAGATCGTAATACGGCTTCTAACAACTGAAGAGCGTACTACGGCCTCCACCGGTTTAAATAATCCTCATAGGAAAAAATGACATTAGGGAAATATATTTCTTTTGATGTCCCCTACAACCTCCCAAAGTTAGTCAGTTTAAATACTTTTCACCCTGTAGACGTAAACTGAGACAATTGCGCTACAGTTTATGCAGAAGCTAGTGTCTCACACATCTCAGTGGTTGAGTCTTCATACGTGGGCTGTTCGGAAAGTAACGTCCGATCGGGAGTGGAATTTAAACCACAGTCAAAATCCGATGACCTTTACACAGATGTGTTGGGCAGAGTCTCTAGTATGCCTGTTGTTCTTTTCAGTTCTGAGCGCAAGACACGGGAAGATGCCTGGAAAGTAGTGCCTCTCATCACGTGTGTGGGCTTACTGAGACCTTTCGCCTGATTTCATGCAGGCTACTTAACATAGTTGCCACGAGTTTCCTTCTTCATGAAAATTCTCGACAGCACTCTGCAGGGGCAACGAAAATGCTACTGCAGAGTTTTCGCAGGGAAGTGTTTGATCGCCCGTTAGACAAACCGCAGTTGCCTCACAGAGAGATTTACTTTTGCTCTTTGCTCACATGAACTGCTAGCTATCAGCACAATTTTTCACGCAGACGACGAGCAGTAGATCAGAGTACAGAATTTACGGAAAGCATAGGCGGCTGTTTTCTATGACGACGGTGTTGGAAAGCTTGTACAACACTACGACCGATGTCTAAGTCGGAGCGGTGACTATGTGACTACGTAGAGAAGTAGCTGGAAGACGTGGCTAACCATTGCAAAAACAAAACAAAAAATAAATAAATAAATAAAAACAAAAATAAGTTTTTCACAGTGATTTCCATTTTCGCGACTGATCGGATCTTACTTTCCGAGTAGCCATCGTATATCCTGAACTACACTGAAGAACCAAAGAAACAGATACATATTCAAATACTGAAATATGTAAACAGGTAGAATATGGCGCTGCGGTCGGCAACGCTTATAAAAGACAACAAGTGTCTGGCGCAGTTGTTACATTTCTTACTGCTGCTACAATAGCACATTATCAAGATTCAAGTGAGCTTGAACGTGGTGTTACAGTTGGCGCATGAGCGATGAGACACAGCATTTCCGAGGCAGCGATGAAGTGAAGATTTCCCCGTACGACCATTTCACGAGAGTACCGTGAATATCAGGAATCCGGTAAAACATCAAATCTCTGACATCGCTGCGGCCGGTAAAAGATCCTGCAAGAACGAGTCCGACGACGACTGAAGAGAATCTTTCAACGTGACAGAAGTTGCAACCCTTCCGCAAATTGCTGTAGATTTCAATGCTGGGCCATCATCAAGTGTCAGCGTGCGAACACTTCAACGAAATATCCTTCGGAACCGAAGCCCACTCATGTACGCTTGATGACTGCATTACTCAAAGCTTTACACCTCGCCTGAGCCCGTCACCACTGACATTGGACTGTTGGTGACCGGATACGTGATGCCTGGTCGGATGAGTATCTTTTGTAAGTAGGCTGTTTAGGTTTTTATGTTTGTAACGCCACGTTGCGCTCTGTATGAAAATCGCTGACTGCGCTGTGTGCAGTCTGTGGCTGGTTGGACTCATTGTTGGAATATTCGCTGTTGTGGTGTTGGGCAGTTGGATGTGAACAGAGCGTAGCGTTGTGCAGTTGGAGGTGAGCCGCCAGCAGTTGTGGATGTGGGGAGAGAGATGCCAGAGTTTTGAGCGGGCGATCTGGCCGTGTGTCCGTCAGAAAAAGGAAATTTGTTAAATTGGCTGTCACAAAATTATATATATTTTTGAACGCTATTAAGGTAAATACATTGTTTGTTCTCTATCAAAATCTTTCATTTGCTAACTATGCCTAACATTAGTTAGTGACTTCAGTAGCTAGACTCTTTTATTTAGCTGGCAGCATTGGCTCTGGCTGTATTACAGTAGTTCGAGTAACGAAGATTTTTTTGAGGTAAGTCATTCATGAAAGGTGTAGGTTATCGTTAGTCAGGGCCATTCTTTTGTAGGGAATACTGAAAGTCAGTTTGCATTGCGATAAAAAAAATTGTATGTCAGTTTAGTGATAATCAGAATTAGTAAAGAGAGAACTGCCTGAGTACGTTCAGTTTCAGTCAGCTGTCTTTGTATCGAATAACGCTGAAATTTACCAGCACAATAATTCGTAATATTTGTAAGGGGACGTTTAACGTTTGAAGTTGTATCAAGCAGATGGACGTGTACGAATCCAAGGACGCTGCATGTCAGCAGGGGACTGTTGAAGCTGGTGGAGGCTCTGTAATGGTGTAGAGCATGTGCAGTTGGAGTGATACAGGACCCCTGATACGTGTAGATACAACTCTGACAGGTGACACATACGTAAGCATCCTGTCTGATCACCTGCATCCATATATGTCCAGTGTGCATTCCGAGGGACTTGGGCAATTCCAGCAGGCAATGCAACATACCGTACGTCTCGAATTGCTGCAGCGTGGCTAAAGGAACACTGGTCAGAGTTTAAACACATGCGCTGGCAAGCGAACTTCCCAGACATGAACATTATTGAGCATATCTGGCATGCCTTGCAACGTGTTGTTCAGAAGAGATATCCACCCACTCGTACTCTTATTGATTTATGGACAGCCTGCACGATTCATAGCGTCATTTCCTTCGAACACTACTTCGAACATTAGTTGAGTCCATGCCACGTCGTGTTGCGGCACTTCTTAGTGCTCGCCGGGGGGTTAAAATATTTTAGGCAGGTGTACCTGTATCTTTGGTTCTTCAATGTAATGATACAATTTTGCAGGTACTGTGTGCAAAGTGTGGTACGAGTAGAATTAGTAGCAGAGAGGTAAGAAATCAAAACCTCATTCCTGATTTGAAGTTTGACTGCATGAACACCGAAAATGTAGTAAGCCAGGCCCGCCCACGACATGTGTATAGCATGTATGTGGCGCGTGAGGCTTGTGGCTTTGTTCGGTCCTTCTCGGAAATACCTGGACCAGCGAGATATTTCATTTAGCATAGCAGTGCGGCATTTTGCGGTCGGCATAACCCTCGGAGTTAGGCAGAATCGTGGTGCCAGCGCTGTTTACCCTTCGCTATTGGTTCGTGCTGTGATGGACGTTCACAGGTCCAGTCGCTGTTAGCACAAAAAGAGGCAGTCTTGTGACCTATCGTCGTAATCCTTGAAAATGAATGGGAACGACAGAAAAGAAATACGCCATTATAGTACCACGAAGAAAGAATTTATACTTTTAGATGACAATGAGAGAGCAAAGAATTCATTGTTATGTTCATCAGAAAGAACTCTGTACTAAATTTGCGGGCATGGAGCACTTGAAGGATCTATTGGTACAAATAGTAACATTTCCGAAGTTTCACCCAGTTTTCTGTTTTCAATTGCAACAGTCTTCAGTGAAAATGAACAAAGGATATGAAGATTTCAATTTTACTGCAAAGTGCGTTGGTTCAGTTAAGCGGGATGCCTATATCGGTTTTCCTATATAAATCTTGCTATTGTTGACCTTGTGAAGGTAAAAGGAGTGCAGTAACGAACATTAGAATATCCGGAATGTATTGCACATATCGCATTTTAAGTGGACTTCACTGCACACTCACTATGGTAAGACAGTGCATGTTACCTTCTTTCTGATTTGATGAAGATTCATTTAAAAATAAAACTTCGTTGCAATAGGGACACATTCAGACAAAGGAGGTCACTTCCACAAGCGCACTGGCGTTAAAGTGAGGGCGAAGTTTGAAGAATTCATTGTGAACTTGCAAGAAATTACAACGGTAGTTTTATAAGGATTTCGAGGACACTGTCGGTCTCAGATCTGTTTTCAAGCTGTTTTCGAGACCGGTTGCCTTTTCAGTCGAAAGTGAACTTGTGCATGTGCAAATGTAATTGATTGATCTGCGAAGCTATTCCAGTCTCAATTACAAATCTTTTTACATTAATACTGTCCAGGACGTAATCACTTCATTTCTCAGGTAGATTTTCCTAGTCTTCAGACTGAGGATGCAAAAGCTCTACATTATTTCGTTCGATATATTTGTATGAAAGACCTTTTTCCGATTATGAAACTTACTAAGTCACGGCAAATAAAGTTTGTATTATGCCTTCCGTGCGCCAAAAATAATTAATCAGTACTGGAAACTTGTTTCATTTGTGACATTTTCATTGAGAAATATGAAATAAAAATCCAAGTCTTATGCAGTACGACAGTACTGTCATTTAAATGCAACGCGTTCGCTCCCTCCTCCCAATCAGTGCGGCGTGGCAGTGGGGAGAATGTCAAACGAGGCTGAACACTTTGACATTAGGGGCTCGGGCATCACCCCTGAGCCGAAATGTTGGACGCTCCTGTAGTGAAACTTCTTTCCTTCCACAGTTCTCTGAGCGGGGAGGAGGGGGGTGTCATGGAGAAAAAGTTTTGTTAAGTTTTCAAATTATGCATAAGTGCTCTCGTTCTCATACTCTCGATGGATGATGTCCGTATTTTGCGCGCTGCCAATTACACTGCCTCAAAATAAACATAACATACACTTTCCAAAGTAACACTTGTCTTACTACGTTCACTCTTAACATAAGATTATACAGAGTGACGATTATTCAACTATATGGAATAAAATCGTCATAATTTCTGAACGGTTTGCATTAGGACGTTCAAACTGTATGGCTGATCACGGGGTATGATGGGAATTAGTATGCTCATGTATGCTTTGGTTTACCGACGCAGTCCATATTCATTCGAATGGGTTCATCAGTAACTGGTGCATTTGGAGGACTAAGAATCCGCATTTCGAGATCGACACATCTGTTCACCTTTAACGGGTGACCGTGTGTTATGCAACGTCCAGTCACGGAATAATCGGGTAGATGTTCCTTGATCACACTGTGACTACCGAACGGTAGGTGAAGGTTTTGAAGATGATTTCATCCCCATTATCCGAAGTGACCCTGATTTCAATAAGATGTGGTTCTTGAAAGACGGAAATCGACCCTATATAAGCTATAGAGTGATGTCCTTTGGGGACCGCATTCTGGCTCTGGGGTACCCAGAGGCAGCTAGCAGGGGCTTCGATTGGGCGCCATATTCTCCGGATCCGAACACATGCGACTCCTTTTTGTGGGGGCTTGTTAAAGACAAGGTACAGCAATAGCCCCAAAACCATTGCTGAATTGAAAACAGCCATTCAGTAGTCATCGACAGCATCGATGTTCCGACACTTCAGCGGGTCATGCATTCGCTATTCGTCTGCGCTACATCATCGTCAAGGATGACAGGCACATCAGACATGTCAAAACCTAAATGTGAATATCTGCAGTGACATTTACATGTTGAACAAAGTGTGTGCACGCCCCAGTTTGTAACTAATTTACGTCTTTTTGATATAGTTTAATAAATATCACCCTGAACCTCTTAATGAGCAGATTATCGGACTTTTTCAAATGACGTCAATAACTACGCGAAATATTGAAAATTAAATATTTTTCGGGATCCAGGATAATGTTTCAGTGATATAGACCGTCACCTAGAAACATCTATGAAATTTGGTGACATTCACCCTGTAAGTAGGCTGTTTACGTTTTCTTATTGGTAACGCCACGTAGCGCTCTGTATGAAAAATCACTGGCTGTGCCGTGTGCAGTCTGTGGCTGGTTTGCATTGTTGTCTGCCATTGTAGTGTTGGGCAGCGGCAGCTGGATGCTAACAGCGCGTAGCGTTGCGCAGTTGGAGGTGAGCCGCCAGCAGTGGTGGACGTGGGGAGAGAGATGGCGGAGTTTTGTAATTTGTAAGACTGGATGTCATGAACTACCATATATGTTTTGACTATTAAGGTAAATACACTGTTTGTTCTCTATTAAAATCTTTCATTTGCTAACTATACCTATCAGTAGTTAGTGCCTTCCGTAGTTTGAATCTTTTATTTAGCTGGCAGTAGTGGCGCTCGCTGTATTGCAGTAGTTCGAGTAACGAAGATTTTTGTGATGTAAGTGATTTGTGAAACATATAGGTTAATGTTAGTCAGGGCCATTCTTTCGTAGGGATTTTTGAAAGTCATATTCCGTTGCGCTAAAGATATTGTGTGTCAGTTTAAGCACATTCGTGTACAATTTTTCTAAGGGAACGTTTCATATGTCGACCCTTAGCAGAGGATACCTCACTGGAATCTTCTGATTTTTTCTTGTAGTTTGTGTAATTAATGTAGATTTCGTTTATTGCTAGCGCGTAATCATAGAAAGAATTTCCTTTGTAGCTGCAGTCTTTCATTGTTGTACAGTAAAACAGTTGTGGCATGCATGTAGATTTGCACCAAGTATTTCGCAGCTGCGCTTGCAATTAACTAGATATTATTTTCAGTGCTATGTTAATGTGTTCTCTTATTTTTGTTCTTCAAATTGTGCTTTTATGTGTTATCGTGTGAAATATTGTGACAATAATGGCGTGTGAAAAACGTAACACTAGGCTCCAAAGTAATCTGAGAAATAATAGTGACAATGAGCGTCGCTTATCAGCACCAATGTGTAGTGAATTAACAGATATTCGAAGTAGTAATTTGGTAATCGTGCATTGGGAAATGGAGCGGGCGGCAAATAATGGTGTAAACAATGAAACAAGTAGTGAACAGGGAACAATTATCGATCGATCAGTCGGCAACAGCTCGCCTCAGGAATCCAAAATGACAGGACACAATATTGCAAATACTGTAGACTTAGGTTATGGGTCCTCACAGTTTTCTCAAATAAGTCAAGACACATTTTCTGCCTGTCAAAATGTAAATGTTGCTGGTGAAATTGCACTGCCAAAAAGCATAGAAAAACAGATTCCAGACACTAATACATTATTATTGCAATTAATGCAACAAATGGAACAAAATCAGAAACAAATGGGGCAAAATCTTCAAAAGTTAGACAGAATGGAACAAAATCAGAGACAAACACAGCAACAGTTGGACACAATGGAACATAATCTTCAGAAGTTAGACACCACACTTGAACAAACACGTGAAGATTTAACTACTGAGTTACATAACATTGAATCGAAGTGTCAAAAAATCTGTAATGACGTAAAAACACAAATTTGTGAGCATTTTCATCCTATTTTTTCGCGGCATGAAAACTCATTACAGAATCACGAAGCAGCCATAAAAGAATTGCAAACTGTTGTTCGTGAAAATCACGACACCTTTCAAGCTAAAATGGACTCAGTTGCATCCACCGATTCGGTTACGCAACTTGAAAGAACTCAGGAAAACTTAAAGGACACATTAGATTCGATTTCAACACAAATGGACACTCTGAAACTTGGTTCAGAAAAACACACTGAGGAAATGTGTTCACTATCGGAGAAAGTAGCCGAACTTTCGGATCAGTTCACTAATTTATCTACGAAGGTAGATGATAATCTGAATGACACAAAACCGGTAGTCTTTAATGACACAGAAGAGTTCGAACAAATTAGGAAATTCAAAGAAAATCAGAATCAAATTAATACGCAACACCAAAGAGAAATCCGGGAACTACAAGATCAGTTGACACAGGTAATACAAGAATTACGTATTTCAGAGGACACTCGCACTCCAATACGGGAAGAGGGACATAAAAATACGGAACTGCCACAAAATAACAACACAGGGCACTTTGAAGATTATGAAAGAAATTGGCAAAGTACACAGAATTTTGAGATGGAACCGCCGAAACGACGTAACAATGACCGATATGCGACCCGCCGACACGATGATTTTGACTATAAGCTGTTCATTACTACACGTAAATTCAAAACATTTAAGAATTCTGGCAACGACATTCATCCACAAGCGTGGGTCTATCAATTCTCTAATTGTTTTCCTCCCAACTGGTCACTAGAGCACAGATTAGAATTTATGTGTGGCTACTTAGAGAATGAACCAGCTGTAAGAATGCGATCGGTCATTCACGATTGCCACAGTGAAGGAGAATTTTACCATGCCTTCCTCTCAGCATATTGGTCCCAAGCCACACAAGACCGAGTAAAACATGGCACCATGATGATGAAACATTTCGAACAATCTGAATTTTCCAGTCTTGTGAAATATTTTGAAGACATGTTGCACAAGAATCAGTACCTGTCAAACCCATACAGCCTGTCAGAACTCATCCGCATTTGCTTACTCAAAGTGCCTGAACATTTACGGCATATTATTTTGGCAGGCCGTTGCAAAGACGACATTGAAGCTTTTCAGGGACTCTTACAAGAATTAGAAATTGACACAGACAGTCGCGGGATGCGAAAACAGAAAAACAATCACTACAGGTCACACCCGTCGCAATTCCGTGATGAAGGAAACAATAACTGCACACGACAAGGCTATTCTTACAACGCAAATCGTGACCAAAACAGACACCACCCGTATGACAACCGTTGGCAGGTTAGTAATAATTACAGAGAAAGATCGCATTTCTGTAGTAATGAATATGACAGAGACAATCATAGAAACAGACAATATGGCAACCAGGACTATTATCATCACGGGAGACGGAATAACTTCAGACGCAACGGTCCAGCCCGCAGTTACGATTCAGGGAGAAATACTACACCACGTGACCGACAAGAAATTAATTATAGAAATTACCGACATGACGACAGACGATATGATCGTTACGACAGACCTGAATTGCATCAGAACTGGCGGGATTCAAACAGAGCAGGGCCCTCTCGGCAAGGTGAATTGGTAGAAGTTAGGTCTCCTAATCCCAATAACGGCGCGCGCCCCGGGCCAACAAAGAAACAGACAATGACTCGCACCGCAGGCAGCCGCGGGCGCCGGCTGGCTCAGAGGAAAATAACATAAGTTAACCTTGAGCAGAATTCCAGTGTTCCTTACCGACGTAATCACATGATAATTGCTTTTCAGTTGACAGTCTGCGTACTAGGAAGAGTAAAGGTTTACACCACATTTTACATGTAAAACCGTTTATTAAGAGACAATCTGCCTTTGAAGTTTGTCTTTGCCATAAAACATTTCACTTCACATTTGTAGTATGTTTTGTCACATTGAGAAACTGTAAACATGCAACAATGTTTTGAAGTTAACTATCCAGTCTACAACCTAAGGAACATTTTTAAACAGAAGTTACGAATGCATTGTTATAGTGAACAGACGACACAGTGTTGTTATTTGTACATTCTTGCTTGTTAGTTGCACGATTATGTAACGACTATAAGGCTTACATACTTAGAACATATACTGTTAATGAGATTTTAATGCAACATTTTGGTTTAGTTGAAAAGACATTCTTTATTTGAAGTATTTTCTGTGAGATTAAAGATGACTTAGCATTTGGTTTCTTTGATAGCTACACGATTATATCATGACGCTACTAATATGTGACACGATTTACATTGTTGCTTTTGCGGTGTATCTGTTTTATATCTGCACAGTTTTTCTGTATTATTCTGGAAACTAAAACATGTTTTAGTAGTAACTTTTTTGGTATAGCTACAATGAGACAGCCTTTATCGTAGCACAACAATACGTTACATTATAGTACTTTCTTGATCACGGTAAGGTACGTAATAACTACGATATCTATACGGAAAGCATTTCACCTTCGTTTATGATGAGGTAAGTACATTGACTTCAGCAGAACTTTGCTTACAGAGGACGATAACTACGACAGTTCCACAGAATTATCTTACAGCAAAACGCCCATTTAGCACTACAGGGCACGCATTTGAGTGATTAATTTGGTACTTAAACCATTTATGTATTAATATTGTTGAATTAAAAAGAAAGTTTTTTGTGATACATTTCATTCCATTGCTGTAACCTGCAACACCTGAGGGTATAATTACATTAATCCTCAGGGGGGTACACGCTTACTTTTTGTACCATGTGTCTGCCAAGCACAAGGAGCCCTAGCTAATGTGGTATTTGCTTATACAACTTTACATATCGGTACCATATTTCTCTAACACATAAATTACACAGCTATCAGATCATTTAAGTGAGAGAGGCAAATATTTATTTTACTACGTCAGTGACAGATGTTTACGTAATTACACAGTTGGATAACTTCACACTTATGAAATTCTATTTTGTCTGTACTTTGTGAAATGTTCATATTTTTTCGGAACCATTGTGATATTATGAGAGGTTTGAAAGATGTATTTGGTATGGGATCATGATTTTTAAAGTACGTTTGAGGTAGATGACACTTTTGACATGAGCAGAGCATTTTTTTAGGTTTTGGAATTATTGCAGAAAGCTGCGACGTTTTTGAGATTTGACTGAGGTGTTATGATGTTATCATTATGATGACAATGTGTATTATGCTGTTGTGGTATGTTTATGATCAATAAGATGATGCTACCGTATATGAGGAATTTGATTATGCTACGTATTTCTTATGATGAAGAAGTGTCAACGAATATGTATATGTGTAATAAGGTAAGAATAATGAGTAGTGGTTAGGGACTCTAGTTTGTTAAAAGGTTGTTGGAAACCAAGAATCGTACTTTAAGAGTTATGAAATGTATGTAAGTGCGTGAATGTATTACAATGCCGACGAAAATTTTTTGGACACTATTATATTTATAGAATTTTATTTTCTACACATTTGTAACGAAAATTCTCAACCTGTGAAAATGTTTTATATGAGTCTGTCACTGTAGCGGAAACTGCTGTCGTATATATTTCAGTATGAAAGGTAAGTGACCACCTGCACGTAATGCATCGTGGGCACCCAGCTGCGCGACAGGCGCCTGGGAAAAAAGCATTAGTGTGTGCCTTTCAGAAGCACAGGTGGAGAAAAAAAAGGAGGCCATTATCGTCGCTATTGGCATTCCTTTGTAGAAAGCATCCCAAATACGACACGCTCAAACTTGAAAACATATGATTATACTGTGAATTTCTTAATTTATGATATTTACTAAAATGCCTAATGAAATGATGAGAAACATTTTACATCTATTGTCTTTCTAGTTGAGAGAACTTTTTTGCCTTAGGAGACGCCTTTTGCCTCTTGAATGACGTTTCATATGATGCTTTATATATATATATATATATATATATATATATATATATATATATATATATATATATATATATTTGCTCATTTTGTTTAATATCTAGTTTCTAGCTGCACTGCAGCATTGGTTAAAATACCATTTTATAGATGTACTAATATATATTTTTTCTGTCTACAGATCCAGTAAATAATAATTTTGTGATATACTTCCGAAAAAATGAGGGAGAGCAAAAAGACATTTCCGTTCACAGGAACTGCATACATAATTTTCTTTTCAAGTACTTGGTAATTTTTTGTAGAATTAGCTTTTGTGGTGCACCACTTTAATGACATAGACATTAAGATGTGAATATACATTTCCCTTATCTGCATTGTTGCCTTTACTGTAATATTTTTTCTGCTTGAGCTTTGTCATGTTTAAATATAAATTACTGCATGTGCTGCTGCTGTTTACCAGGCATAATGTTACTGAATTTGACTTTGTATTACTCTGTTAAGCCAGTTTTACTACGGATTTATTTTTTCTTGTTTGCTGCGCATTGCCTTATATTAGTTGTAATATTGCTGCTTGCTTTGACAACTTCCTGTTTGTATTAATTGTTTTGTGCTGCTGCATTGCCTCGTCCCTTATTTTAGCATCTGAGCTCAGTAGATTTTAAGTTAGCTTAAGAGGGGTAGACTATATAAGAAACTAACTATGATGTATTGGAAAAAAATGCATTGAGAAGTCATACAAAAAAAGTACAGAAAAAGGTGTAGATAGGACTTTTTGGAAACAATGATGAACGAAGGGAGATCTCCGAGAAGTAAAGAAACTTTTGTTTGCAAAATACTGCAGTAAAACAAATCCTGTCCTTTCCTTGTGTTATCCCACTATGTGTTTGTGTACCGTTGGGTATTTGTGTCCTTCCTATCTTTATGTGTTTATCTGATGATTGTTACGTTGTAGAATTTTTCTGATAATATGTTATTAACCTTGAAATATGCTTAGACATTATTTATTCGGTTTTATTTTAATGCTCATGTGTGAAGTTGATGTTTCAAAAGTTATTCTGATCTTTTATGTATGTACTTATGTCGTAATTTTTGTAACACTGATGTATTTGTTATTTCGATTCTTTTGTAAAGCCTATATTACTGCAAATGTTATCTTTACTATTATGTTCTTTAATGATATATTTTGTACCTTTGTTATTGTATTCTTATGTTATAAAATTGTAATTGACACAAGTTCATCAAATTAAGTAACTTGTAAATTACATTTCACTGCACACGTTTCTGTTGGTCATAGTATATGGACAATATGTGAGAAGTAGGGACTGATAGTGTTTGCACGTGTGTTAATAATTCAGTAAGGGACTGGATAACAGCATTGCTGTTTCAAAAACAATTTTTGTGAGTGCACAAGTGGTGGTTATGGACTTGCTGTATTATCCGCAAGACTCTTCAATGGTGATTGTGCGCCTGCTCAGTCAAACAAATGGCTGCTGGCCATCTCTACAAGGACTACAGTGGGTCTACACCTTTGATGACCCACCAATACCATTATTTCTACAAGGACTGCAGTGGGTCTGCACCTCTGGTGGCCCACCAATACCGTAATCTCTACCAGGACTACAATGGGTCTACTCTGTGACGACCTGCCTACCAATATTCTTCAAAACTTCGACTGATTCTGCTGTGGGTTTGCTCTGTTGTGGCCCATTACCTGTCTGCATGTTAAGAGTCAGCACTGTCTTTCCGTTGGAAGGACAACACTACTTCTTCAAGACTGCATGGAAATCCACTACTTCCGTGTGCATTTTCTTTTACTACTCAGACTTTGAGAAAAACACTGCCATTTTACTTTGATGAATGATCAGGACTGTCTTTATGGACTGTGAGAAAATTTTAGCTTTTGACCAACATTGTATCAATAAGTGTGTGCATTTGAATTTTTTTGCTATTGTAATCACAATTATGAAAAAAAAAATCAAATCTGTATTGGCCACTGCCCAAAACAATTTGTATATTTTTTTGTGGGGAGCATGGGGGCTATGTAAGTAGGCTGTTTACGTTTCCTTATTGGTAACGCCACGTAGCGCTCTGTATGAAAAATCACTGGCTGTGCCGTGTGCAGTCTGTGGCTGGTTTGCATTGTTGTCTGCCATTGTAGTGTTGGGCAGCGGCAGCTGGATGCTAACAGCGCGTAGCGTTGCGCAGTTGGAGGTGAGCCGCCAGCAGTGGTGGACGTGGGGAGAGAGATGGCGGAGTTTTGTAATTTGTAAGACTGGATGTCATGAACTACCATATATGTTTTGACTATTAAGGTAAATACACTGTTTGTTCTCTATTAAAATCTTTCATTTGCTAACTATACCTATCAGTAGTTAGTGCCTTCCGTAGTTTGAATCTTTTATTTAGCTGGCAGTAGTGGCGCTCGCTGTATTGCAGTAGTTCGAGTAACGAAGATTTTTGTGTGGTAAGTGATTTGTGAAACATATAGGTTAATGTTAGTCAGGGCCATTCTTTTGTAGGGATTTTTGAAAGTCAGATTGCGTTGCGCTAAACATGGCGGAGACCTTGCTAGCAGAGTTTGCATTAATGCTGTTCAGGAAACGTTCCATTTGGTAAAGGATACCCTCTCTGTCACCATCCTGCGCAGGTGACTCGTCATGTTGGAAGAACATAACTATCCTTGCAGACAGAAGAATCTCTTCAAATAATGCTCCGAGCTCGTTTACAAGACAGTCTTGATGAAACTGAAACTCAACAGGTTTGCTCAACTGGTTCACTGTCATACCATACCAAACACTTTCAAAGATGGTGCAAATAGCTCTGAGCACTATGTGACTTAACATCTGAGGCCATCAGCCCCCTAGAACTTAGAACTACTTAAACCTAACTAACCTAAGGACATCACACATAGCCATGCCCAAGGCAGGATTGGAACCAGCGCCGTAGCAGTTGCGCGGTTCCGGAGTGAAGCACCTAGAAGCGCTCGGCCAGCGTTGCCGGCAAAAATTTACAGAGAAGTGTTCCTGAAAATGTGTGTCCACAAAGGCATTTGGATTTTCTTCACGCCAACGATATGAGTTACGGGTGTTACTGATAACGTCACGAACAAAAGTGGTATCATCGCTAAACGGTATTAGGGGCGTGTTGGGCAGACTACCTACTGCCAACAGCTGGAGAGCTTCATTCGATACTATTATCAGACAAGACAGCTGTTTATTTTATCCTATTACATCATTACGACGTATTCACGTTTTTTGTGCTCTGGTAGGAGCATTCTTCCGCTGGTTACCTTCTTTTCACTGTTGCAGCAGGGCATCTAACTCATATTAAAAGAAATGTGTTGGTCAGTAAAATTTAGATGTTTTACTTATGTGAAATTGAAATAACGGATAACTAATTTTACGTCTCAGACTTGATTTTACATGTAAAAGGATTTGGCATGTGCGGCAGCACTACTTCATGGGATTCCCAGATGATAACGGAGACACTTATCAGCATATTTCTCCATGATACGTTACTTTATAGACTTCGTTTTCCCTTTAGAAAGTATTTTATGTCAGTATTTTATATGTATAAGAAGGGTGATTTTAACCGCTGTATTTCGGAAAGGGATAAAGATATCAAGAAAATTTTCGATGGTTTTCGAGATTGGGATTTAAGGAACATGTTGTAAAAATTTCATCCATTTGCTGTGCATGGCCGCCTTGGAATCCTCGGCTGCACAATGAAATGGTGCACAGCTTATCGAATAGGTAGATATTTTAATCCCTTTGTGGGGTCTGTGTTGTAAACGTGACTCTGACAAAGCGTCTTGCTTCAGTATTCGATGTAGACATTGGTTTCTACTATATGAGCTGTAATGACCATTTACCTGGTGGAAACTTGTGTTCTACCTTTCAAAATTGGTAAATGAAATGTTTTCCTATATGAGACTACAACATTGTATTTAAAGATCGCCTCCTACATCACTGACAGTGTCAGGTAATTATCGTGCGAGAGGAAAAGTGCACCGATGGGATCACAAAAAATGCGAATATGTTCCTATTTATATAAAAGACTCTGACTGAAAACTGGAGTGTCAGGTGCCTCATTCTACATTCCACAGCAATTTTAAAAATTTGACCAAAACTTTAGGCATACGAACATATTCGCACTTTTTAACATGCAACTCACCTCAGACTCCCACAACGTCTCGTAACCTCAATTTACTATCACCCACTAGTCCATCGCTATAAGTCACTCATACACATCCACTCCCAATTGCCCTTTCTCACTCACTCAGTCTGCCCAACTCGTTGACAGTTTTTCTTTGTGTCTCTCTGTTATTGTCTCACGTGTCACAGCCATAGTCCCCTTTGTTCTGTCGTACCACTTCAGTCTCACCTCCCTGTCACTGTCTACCCTTTACTCTCGTTCACATCTCATTCCATTCTTCGCAATGTTGCTGCCTATTCTCATTGTCACTACCTCTCTCTTCCTCGTTGCCATTGTCTTATATTTTGTCCCTCATTATCACTTGCTCTCATCCACTTACTCTTTCTCCTTACTCCTCCACCCCTGGCACTGCCTCCTACACTCTCTTCCTATCACTGTTCTCTCACTGCCAACTACGTTCCTCTGTCACTGTGCCCCTCTCTTTCTCTCACACTGCCGTTCTCCCTCATTTTTTCTGTAACACAGCCACTGTCTACCACCTTCCAGTATTTACTTTCTTTTCTTTGCAACTGTCTTCTTCTCTCCCAGTATAAAAAAGAGGGAATACGTTCGAAAGCCAAATTTTTGGGAGGGAGGTAAAATGAGGCAGTTGGTATCCCAATTTTTAGTCTAAATCTCATAAGTAAACAAGAACATACTCGTATTCTTTGTGCTCAAATAGGAGCATTATTCCTTCGGTTCCCTTCTTTTAGCTGCCGTAGCAACGCATCTTATCAAAAGAAATCTGTTGGTCAGTAAAATTTAAATGTATTACTTATGTGAAATTGAAATAACGCATTAATAATTTTACACATCAGACCGTATTTTACATCCAAAAAGGACCGGCAGGTGCTTCACTACCACAGCATGGAGTTCCCAGATGATAACGGAGACACTTACTAGCGTATTTCTACGTCCTGTGTCACTTCATAAACTTCGCTTTCGCCCCACACCGGATTTTACGTGCGTGTTTTATGGGTACAATTAGGGTAACTTTTAATGACTGTACCTCAAAAACGGAAAAGGCACCAAGAAAATTTTCAAGGTTATTCGGGATCGGGATCTTCAGGAACATGTCGTAAAAATTCCAACCTTTTCTGTGCACACCCGTCTTGGAATCCTGGGCTGGATTTTGGCCCGTTGGTGACGGCGAAAATATAGTGAATAAACCGTCTCTTTGAGGTTTTCCCAGAAATCACCATGAAGTAATGGTGCCTCCGAAAGTCCCATCAAGCTCATCGTAGACCACATCAAGTGGAAAATGAAACAACCGATTTTCTCCCTAAGCAGGAGGAAGCGTGTAGTATTCATACTTTGACCCTGTACTGTAGGGCAATGATACTAAGACTATCCTTCTGTTGGATATACATATGATCCCTAGCCCAAGATCTATTCAAAAGCCGCTAGGTTTGAGGCGCTGTGACACGGATTGCGCGGCATCTCCCGCCGGAGGTTCGAGTCCTCCCTCGGGCGTGGGTGGGTATGCTGTTTGAAAGGTATGTGCTGAGATTCGATCAGGATAGAGCCAGTGAAAAATGTCGATAGTTCCCAACCGCAAGGTTGGACGAGTAGTACTTCTTCGAGTAGTAAGACCTTTGACACCAACAGAGCTAGGTGCACGCGGTAAAAGTTTGAGTAGTGGTGAGGAGATGCGCAGAGACAGCAGACGTGTTTCGGGTCGGAGGTAAATACCTGTAGGAGGCAGCCGGGTCGTGACAGCATCAAAGTAAGAATTGGCGCTAGGCACATAATAAGCTATATATTGAGCGAAACGCGGCACATACCTGGGAAACTAGAAAGAATAATGAATAAAATAGGTTTTCTTTGGTTAAAAAATATCTAAAAGCCAGATAGAAATCCCATTGTTGATGCAATAAGCGTTTTGGGAAACTTTCTCGTAAATCCATGGTATAGAAGTTTTTTTTTAGTTGTTCACATTTGCCTTAAAAGTTTGAACAATAAATATTTTTTAGATAAAATTAGAGCTTCATCTCACACCTTATGCCGTTCTCCGCATCCTGTGCTTGCATTGAACCAAAAGGTACATTAAAGTAAAGTTCCCATGAGTAAAGCTAATAATTTCATTTATCAGAGTAAAATAATCCATATGCCATTGCACAGTTGGCAAATTGTTCAGATCAGGACAGAATTTTTATTAAGTAACAAACAGGGCCAAAATGAGTAAAGTTATCTAGAATGACAATTTTATGCCATTGCACGACGGCTGAGTTGAATATATGTTTTATTATCAGCTAAACGGGAAGAAGTGCACGAGTTAATTCCACAGACGCAGTTAGATGCAGGTTGGTGACTTTCATTTATTTTTACCACTAAACTTTCATGCAGTCAGATGTGTATTTTGAGTATTAAGTTTCCAACAATATTTTCATGCAGTCATATAAAGTTCAGTTCAGTTAAATTCGCAGTCAGATGCAAGTTTTATTAAAGACTAAAGCAGTCACATGCAGTTCAGTCTAGTTTAAATAGAGGAGTTTGATTAACAACGCTTTCATGTTCTTAGCGCAAGTTAGTTTAAGTTTGTTAACTTGTGTGTAAGTCTATGGACCGATGACCTCAGCAGTTTGGTCGCTTAGGAATTCACACACATTTGAACTTTTTCTGTTCAAAACACTTGACCCTACCTTTTTATCACCAACAGAACCCGAGGTATGAGCATCTGAAAATCCCGTTTTTCTGCGCAGCGTTTTGGACATATTAGGTACGCATGCTGTCGCATCCACAACGATTAATGGGATTACTCGGATATTTGCAATTAGCCAACAACAAAAATCCAATCAACTATCTAGACCACCTTCTCTTAGGTAATAGATCCGTTGTAAATGATAGGGATGGAAGTCGTGCATATTGGAAGTTCATATTCTTGTAGAAATTCTACATGTGCTTGTAGCAGAATTACACTGTGCCAACTGAGTACAGTTTTCTGCTTCATCCACACTGTTTATATGCACGTTAAGATGAAACATGACTTCTGGGCGCTGCACCGATCTCACGCGATTTTATGAAAACACGAAATAGCTCTCTTGAATCCAACAATCTGTGCTTTGGAAATCAGCTGCTTTATTCTCCGTGGGCAACAGCAGAGTTTCCACTGCAAAATCCATATACAGTATCAAATTGGCGTGCTGATCATTCATAAGTATGAGCAGCATGCTTAAATGATCCTTTAGAATTGTTCAACAAAATACAATCACAGTTGAAAATTTCAGTCTTGTAAACTCAAGCACCAGTTCACAACTTGAGCTTTATTATTAAAACGACAACCGATAAATAACCCATAGCAACTGGAGTATAAACAAGCAAACTGAAAACCTATTTCTGTAACCAGTTCTATGTCTTCAACGAATAAAACATTACACACATCCATGCCCGAGGCAGCACTCGAACCTGCGACTGTAGCAGTCGCACGGTTCCGGACTGCGCGCCTAGAACCGCGAGACCACCGCGGCCGGCGAGGTTAATAAACACATCAGGCACACGCAAGAGACATAATTCATCAATAATATATTCTCCATCACTATTTGCAACAGTCCGCCAATATTGGGGTGACTTTTCGGTCCCGCGACGGTAGAAATCTCATGGTTTTGAGGCGACGAACACGTCGAGCCATGGTCGGAGCACATTTTCATCCGGAAAGTAAGTTCTTTGCAGGTTGTTTGATACAGAGCGGAAAAGAAGAAAATATGAGCGAGCAAGATCAGGCACATAAAGTGGGTGCAGAGTGATTTCCCAGTCCAGCTCCCGCATAGTGTTATTTTGTCTGCCTAGAAGAATTCGGGAGGGCGTTACCGTTGAGTAAAATCACTTCACTAAGTCTTCTTGGTCGTTGTTCTTGGACTGCGTCTGCAAGACGTCTCAGTTGTTGACAGGAAATGTCGTAGTGCCCCACAGCGTCGCTGCTCCACCAGATGCGTATTCTTTTATGGATGCGAGTAGGTCTTTGTTAGGGGAATTGTTGCTTTGTTTGGGCTCAACCATCCCTCTCTTCTCCTTATGTTAACATAAAGACACCACTTCTCGTCACCAGTAAAGATACAGGATAGGAATGGTTGGTGTTGATCGGGAGACAGTAGATGACGAGCAAACAGAAATGCATATATGACCAATGGCTGATTTTTGTGATTTTCGTTAAGATCATGCTGTACCCATACACACGATTTTTGATCCTTCTCCACTGCATGAAAATGTCGGACGATGGTGGAATGATCACAGTTCACACATCTGCCAGTTCTCGAGTATACCAACGTGGATCATAGTGGATTAATACATTTAAACAGTCTTCATCAGACCCCGAAGGTCTTGCTGAACGTGGAGAGTCGCTAAAGTAAAAACGATTCTCCATAAAAAAAACCAAAACACCATTTTCTTGCCGTGCTCTGTCCGGTGGAATTATCCTCATACACGACGCAAATGTTTCTGGCTGCCCCCACTGCTGTACCCCTCTATTGAACTCTGATTTCTCCATTTGGCATTCCATTTTCTAGCATCCACAGCTCCACTGTGATGACAGAATGACAATATGTAAACTCAAATAGCAACAATGAACTACGAATTGGAAACGGCAATCGATAAATAAACCCATAGCAACCAGATCACCACCATGCAAGACAAAAAAGCTACGAACCCACGTCCCAACCAAATATTGATTATTTCTCTTGAAACACACTGCGCATGCATTATGTAATACATTTTCACAACTGGAGCTGGTACCTTTTTTTTGCAGTGTTTCCGCCTACAAATTATCATCTTTTTAGCACTTGTTTCCTTAACACTATTGATGAAAATGCATAACACAAGCAGACAGGTTGTGTCGTGGTAATCTGAGAAAATATTGGCGAGAAATGATCCCATTCATTCCCTACCTATGACAACACTAGAGGGCTGAGCTAGACGTGTGTCGGGCAATACAAAGGGGGACATGGGTTGTGCAAGGTAGCGGCGCCATCACATACGTCACGCCCAGCGCCGGAGAAACAAAGGGGATAAGCCGGCACGTGCTCCCCAGACAACTATTCAAACGTGTGGGGGCCACGTGACGTATGTGTGGTGCTTTGTTGCTGGCTTCACAGGGCCACGTGGACTCGGGGATCAGGTGCAGCTGCTTCCACTGTTCGGGGAACTCAGCGAGGGGTCTCTGACATGAAAAGAAGCACGAGATTCGTCGATGTAAAAGAAGAAAAACCTTTCTCTCACAGTCCATAGATTTCGTATTTACTGCTGCGCAAGTTCCGTACCAGACTTGCATGAACGAAAACACCTTTCACTCGCAGCAACCTCTCACCAGTATAGCGAAACAATGAGCGTTTGCTACGTTCTTCCGTTATGTAGTTGAAATGACCGAATCGGATTTATCTGTCACAAAGAAAAATTCACATTGGTATTTCGGAGTAAAGATTAAGTATACAAAATATCAGCCTGAAATATTTCTCACGTTGCTTTCGCATTTGGTCTTAATATACGTTGTCCAACGAATTTTTAGTGTATTTAATGCTTTCGTAGCTGGCCGGTGTGGCCGTGCGGTCCTAGGCGCTACAGTCTGGAACCACGTGACAGCTACGGTCGCAGGTACGAATCTAGCCTCTGGCACTGATGTGTGTGATGTCCTTCGGTTAGTTAGGTTTACGTAGTTCTAAGTTCTAGGGGACTGATGACCACAGATGTTAAGTCCCATATTGCTCAATGCCATTTGAACCAATGCTTTCGTATCGTAAGGTTTATGAAATTATGAGCCCTATGTCCAAATACGACTATTTCTTGCTCCCCAGTTTTGAGCTTAAGTTTCTCACTGTCAAGGGCGCCTATACGTTAGGAAGGCGCAGCTAGAAGGGGGGGGGGGGGGGGGTAGACCTGGGAGTATGGTGTATTTTTAACATTTTGGAAGACGAATCGCGACTTGTGAGTTGACACAAAAACTTTTCAGATCCAACCAGTTAAAAGCCTGTGTAAAACTGAAATTTAAATCGTTTTCTTGAAAAAATAACACGTGAATACATTAAATCTTTGCCTTTCCCTGAGTTCCCGCAACCCCCCCCCCCCCCCCCCCCCCCACTTCCCCCCTCCCCCTTCTCCCATCTCGCCCATAGGTATGGGGACGTTCTTCTTCGCTATTCTCATTTCTGCTATTTCTCATTATTTTTGTCTTTCTTCCATTTCTTCTAAATTCCTATTCCATATTCATTAGACTGTTCATTCCACTCAGCAGATCCTGTAATTCTTCTTCACTTCCGCTGAGGATAGCAGTGTCATAGCGAATGGTATCATTGATATCTTTCCACCTTGAGTTTAAACACCACTCTTTAACCTTTCTTCTATTTCAGTCATTGCTTCTTCGATGTTTGTTGAACAGTAGGGATGGACGACTACATCGTTGTCTTACACCCTTTTTAGTCTGAGCACTTCTTTTTTGGTCTTCACTCTTATTGTTCCCTCTTGGCTCTTGTACATATTGTATAGCACATGTCTTTCCCTATAGCTTACTGAATTTTCCTCAGAATTTCAAACGTCTTGCACCATTTTACATTATTGAACGCTTTTTCCAGTTTGACTAATCGTATTATTATGTCTTGATATTTCTTTTGTCTTGCTTCCATTGTCAGCTGCAACGTCGGAACTTCCTCTCTGGTGCCTTTTCTTTCCTAAAGCTAAACCAATCGTCATCTATCACATCCTCAGGTTTATTTTTCGTTCTTCCGTATATTATCGTTGTCAGCAACTTGGATGCATGAGCTGTTATGCTGATTGTGTCATAATTCTCACACCTGTCAGCTCTTGCAGTCTTCGGTACTGAGTGGATGATGTTACCCCGAAAGTCAGATGGTAAAAAAAGCGTCATATGGTATACCGCTAGACTTATATATTCTACAGACCAATGTCAATTGTCGTTTTATTGTCACTCTACCAGATGATTTCAGAAATTCTAATATAACGTTATCTATCACTACAGCCTCATTCGATATTAAGTCTTACAAAGCTCTTCCAATTCTGATTGTAATGCTGGATCCCCTATCTCTTCTATATAGACTCCTGTTTTCTCTTCTATTACCTTGTCAGACAAGTCTTCACATTCACAGAGGCCTTCAATGTACTCTTTCCACCTAAACAGTGAAATTTGCAGTTCACTCTTAATTTCACCGAGAGTTGTTTTGACTTTTTCGTATGCTGAGTCAGTCCTTCTGACAATCATTTTGTTTTCAATTTCAGCACATTTTTCATGCAGCCATTTCTTCTTAGCTTCTCTGCACTTCCTGTTATTTTATTCCTAAGTGACGTGTATTTCTGTATTCCTGAATTTCCCTGAACATTTTTGCACTTCCTTCTTTTGTCGAACAACTGAAGCATTTCTTCCATTACCCATGGTTTCTTCACAGTTACGTTCCATATACCTACATTTTTCTCTCCAACTCTTGTGAATGCCTTTTAAGGGACGTTCGTTACTCCTCAAACTGAACTGCCTACCGAGCTACTCTCTATCACAGTATCTATAGCCCCAGAGAACTTCAAGTGTATGTCTTCATTCTTTAAAACATCCTTATCCCACTTTGAGCACTGATTCTTCATGGCTACCTTTCAGATTTCGGCCTACTGTTCATCTTTACAAATCTGAGTCTATGCCTGCCCCTGGGTACATCTTACAATCCACTATGTGATTTCGGAATCTCTGCCTGACCATGACGTAATAAAATCGAAATCTTCCCATATTCCTGGTCTTTTCCAAGTGTACTTCCTCCTCTTGTGATTCTTGAACAGAGTAGTCGCTATTACTACCTGAAATGTATTGCAGAAGTCAATTAGTCTTCCTAGTCTATCATTTCTAGTATGACCATGTTCTCCCATACCCCTTTTACTCCTTCCCAAACAGCTGCATTCCAGTCCCTCATGACTTTAGGTTTTCAACTTCCTTCACATACTTAATTATCTTTCCACTATCCTCATATATTTCCTCTATCACTTCATTTTCCGTCTGCGTCGTTGGCATGTATACCGGAACTATCATTGTTGATGTTGGTTTTGCTGTAGATTCTGATGAGAACAACGCGTTCATTGAAATGTTTGTAGTAGGTCTGACTCCGCCGTATTTTCCTGTTCATAACGAATCCTACTCCCATTGCCATTGATATTACCGTATGTTCGTCTGAGCAGAAATGGTCTTCTTCCCAAACCACTTCACTCACCCCAGCATATCTAAACTGAGCCTCTGTATTTCCATACAACGTTCAAACTTCTGATATTCCACGCCCCAGATAGTAGAACGTTACCCTTTATTGGTTGTTCAGTCTTTTCTCAAGGCCACCTACCCTTTTGCAGTCCGCTCCAGGAGATCCGAATGGGGAACTAGTCCGGAATCTTTTGCCAATGGAGGATTCAACACGACACTTTTTCAATTACAGGAAGGGCCGGATTAAGGGCAAAGCAATGCAAGCTGCTGCTTGAGGTGCCAAGGCGACTGGGCACCCTGTGCAAGATTTATATGTAGCGCATATCACTGTTAGTAGTGAAAACTAAGGGAAATGGAGGGGTGGGGTGGGGAGGAGAGGAACGCCAAATGATAACTTGTTTCTCTGTAAAAATGTTTCTGAACTGGCCCTAATTGCAGGCCACATGTCCTATGGATACACATTATGTGTCTTTAATGCAGCGGTTTCCTTTTGCCTTCCGCACCCTCATGCCATTGATCATTGCTTATTCTTGCACCTTTAGAAGCAGGTTCTCTCCTAAAGGGAAAGAGAGTGTCCTGAACAAAAAAAATGGTTCAAATGGCTCTGAGCACTATGGGACATAATATCTAAGGTCATCAGTCCCCTAGAACTTAGAACTACTTAAACCTAACTAACCTAAGGACATCACACACATCCATGGCCGAGGCAGGATTTGAACCTACGACCGTAGCGGTCGCGTAGTACCGGACTGAAGCGCCTAGAACCGCTTGGCCACTGCAGCCGGCAGTGTCCTGAACCTCCCTCGTCCTTTGGTCAAGGCAGACGTCACGTGACACACCTTCAAGTTCATCAGTGAACTTCATTCAGTTTTTTTATTGCAGAGGGCGATGAATATTACGATTGTAGATAGATTTATTTGTTACTGACGCATTTTGTTTCATTGCAGGAATCCTCAGTGATCATTGTCTCAGGTTCTACAGTTTTTCAATGCTTTTTCTGTGCACAGGAGTTCGATTTTTGATACATTGCAATGTACTTATACGAGTGTACACAAGACAAATGTGGATATACAAATGCATCAAAACGAGTAGATACAATGTGTCAGTGCACTGCAGTGTTTTAAAAATTGAACTCGTGCATATGGAAGAACGCATGGAAATAATTCAGGGTCAAAACAAAAAGGACCATTGAAAATCCGTTAAATAAAATGACACATTTCTGGCCCATACAGCACTTTACACAGTTGCAAAATATTGCTTAACGACCAAATTACTTGTAAAACTGCGACTCCAGAGGAGAGGCGTCAAAAACACAGAATCAGCAAGTATAGTGCGCACAGCATACCGTAGACAGTAGATGAGCAGACGGCAGGGCACACCTGGGGAGAGCAGTAGTGGTGGGGACTGCGGCCAGGCGCTGTAGGGGAAATGCCAAGCACTGGAGGGGAAGTGCCACTCTAAGCTGAAGCGTATACTCACATCTTTTTAGTATTAAGTCGGGACCCACCATGCCCACACCTGCATGGTGGCCATTCAAAAAGATCTACTGTCACCTCTGCTTTCATTAATATCTGAAGAGAATCCGCTGAAAATGCAGCGATTTATTTCTCGCCTGGCTTGTTAACCATTTGTAACTTTCAGAGAAGCGTCTTTAGTGATGAATTTTGAGTAAAGCCTACACATAGCTCTGGTTGTCATGTCAAAATTTGCTCCTTTTGCCAAAACACAGTGTATTTTACACTGCCTCACCTCACTAACATGTTGTGCAGGTAGAGATACGAGAGAATTTTGAAACAGTGGTTTATTAAGTTTATTTGGTGCGGAACTGAGGGAAAGTAAAATCAGTATCATGAAAAACATATCCTCGATACAAAAAACCTATTAAGTCGCCACATATGTTGTTCCCAAACCCATAGCATTTCTCGGTTCATCGGTTGTCGATGGCTCTTACAAATTACATTTTTTCACGAAAAAGGTCTGCAGTTATTGGAATAACGCGATATATGATGAAGTTTTACATAATAACGATGTGGCAAAATACTCTCCTCTTTGCTTGCTATCATTTGCCAAAATCTCATTTCGACATCTGAAAGCGTTTATGAAATATGAGGAGCGTTGTGGATATTTCACTCTGGCGTTATCGCTTGCCCCAGACAATCGCAAATGAGTGTGACACATCAGACGAGTTTCCTCCAGATTGGTGAATGATAGCCACCTCTACCCAAGTCTAAAGATAAATTCAATATGTTAGCTAAATTTCTTGAGCAACAACAAACATATTACGTAATGTGCACCAAACGCAAAATGATAGCGACCTCTATGCTTCATTGCACACTTTTCCGAGTTTCGGGCAGTGTTTTCCTTTCACGTAAATATCACAATAACTATGACCATTAACTAAATGATTGGCACATCATCACGAACCTGACACTGAAATGTACAAGTAAAGCAAAAATGATTTTTAAGGGAATAGTTTCTGAAACTTCCTGGCAGATTAAAACTGTGTGCTGGATCGAGACTCGAACTCGGGACACAAGTTCGAGTCTCGGTCCGGCACATAGTTTTAATCTCCCATGAAGTTTTATATCAGCGCACACTCCGCTGCAGAGTGAAAATCTCGTTCTGGAATAGTTTCTGTAAAATCATTTGAGAAAGATTGCAATGTGCGGGCCGCGATTCTGTCATCGAAAGGTGGAAAGGTGGAAAACAGTTATCGGCCTCCTGTTCCGAACAAAAGAATGAGCTAGACCAGCGCTTTGGATGAAAACTGGTCACTGCCGCCGTATCCTGCAAGTTGCTTTTGGTGGAAGGGGGGGGGGGTTGGTTGAGGGGAGGGAAAATATTGTGATGTGTCCATTCACCGAACTCTAGAGTAGGATGTCAATGTCGCCGATACGGACAAGGACTGTTGATATTTTCAAAAACATCGGGAATCCGATCCATCGACTGAACATTGTAAATATACTACCAGTGTTAGAGCTGTATAGTAAGTATTGATTTATTATTAGATTTTCTGTACATCAACAAGTTAGCAACCTGCCTATCCCCCTTAGAGCGAAAACTGAAAGGAAAGGGATGCACGCTCATGCCCGACGATAACCACTCTGCTAAGAAAGGTAACTGCATGTAAATCGGTTCGATGGGACCATCATCGGTTTCGTCACAGATCGGTTTTGTTCGGAAAGTCGACTTCTCTGATTCTCATTTCTGCCAGCGACGGTAAACTCGTAGTTATGTGTCAAAACTGCGTGTCGAAGCTAAACGTTGCAGATTCTGCTGGTAGCGCCAAGCCGCGATTACGTCAACATTTCCCCCCACACGTCTCCGCCCATCGTAAAGACGAATCTTGTCATTCAGGTATATGTTCGCAATTTTTACAAACTGTTTTTGAAGAATGACAAAGTGAAGAAATGCCACACTAGTTGTGTCAAAAAGTTGGACTGTTCAGAGATTTCATTAAACGCTCCCAAAGATGTAATCAACCATGCATGAGAAGCGCCTATTACATGGAGGGGGTCCAACAGCCGATCAGTTCCAGTGATTTCCACCACGAAGGAGTTACAGGACTCGTGTTGTCTGTAGTTCAACCATGCCTAGACGGTCAATACCGCGGATCGATCGCGTCCACATTGTTACTTTGTGCCAGGAAGGTCTCTCAACAAGGGAAGTGTCCAGGCGTCTCGGAGTGACGATGTTGTTCGGACGCGGAGGAGATACAGGCAGACAGGAACTGTCGATGGCATGCCTCACTCAGGCCGCCCAAGGACTACTAATGCAGTAGTAGATCGCTTGTGAATAGTATGCCACGACGAATACCGGCATGCATCAATGCAAGAGCACGTGCTACTGGATATTAGAGGTACCGGTGTGTACAGCAGTCTGGACCACCACCTCTGAAGGTCTCGCTGTATGGTGGTACAGCATGCAATGTGTGGTTTTCATGAGCAATAATAAGGGCGGAAATGATTTATGTTGATATCTGTTCCAATTTTCTGTGCAGGTTCCGGAACTGTCGGAACCGAGGTGACGCAAAACCTCTTTTTGATGTGTGTAGATTTCCTGAAAGCACTTGAGACGGTGTTCCATTGCAATCTGTTAACGAAGATTCGAGCGTATGGAACAAGTTTACAGATATGCGAATGACTCGAAGACTTCTTAAATAATAGAACACAATATGTAATCCTCAACGGCAAGTGTTCGTCAGAGACGAGGGTATAGTCAAGAGCGCCTCAGGAAAGTGTAATAGGACCGTTGTTGTTCTCTACATACGTAATTGACTTGGTGGACAGAGTGGGCAGCAAACTGTGGTTGTTTGCTGATGATGCCGTGGTGTACGAATGGCTCTGAGCATTATGGGACTTAACATCTGAGGTCATCAGTCCCCTAGAACTTAGAACTACTTAAACCTAACTAAGCTAAGGACATCACACACATCCATGCCCGAGGCAGGATTCGAAACTGTTACCGTAGCGGTCGCGCGGTTCCAGACTGAAGCGCCTAGAACCGCTCGGCCACCGTGGCCGGCTATGTGATGAATGGCAGTTAGCTCTAAATGTATAAAAAATTAAGTTAATGTGGACGTGTAGGAAGAATAAACCTGCAATGTTCGTATACAGTATTAATAATGCAGTCAAGTGGTTTAAGCATCTGGGTATAACGTTGAAAAGCAGTATGAGTTGAAACGCGCATGCGAGAACCGTGGTGGGGATGGCAAATGATCGGGAGAATTTTAGGAAAGAGTCGTTGACCTGTAAAAGGAGACCAAGAGAACGCATATAGAACGCTGTTGCGAAGTATTCTGGAGTACTGCTCGGGTGTTTGAGACCCATGTCACGCTGGACTAAAGGAAGACATAGAAGCAATTCAGAGGAGGGCTGGTAGATTTGTTAGCGGTGAGTTCGAACAACACGTAACTGTTACGGAGATGCTTAGGGAACTCAAATGGGAATCCCTGGAGGGAAGCCGACGTCCTTTTCGAGCATCACTATTGAGAGAATTTAGAGAACCGACATTTGATGCTGACTGCCGAACGATTCAACTGCCACAAACATACATTTAGCGCAAGGGCCAAGAAGATAAGATACAAGACATTAGGGCTCATACCGAGACACGCAGACAGACGTTTTCCTTCGGTCTGTTTCGATTGGTACTCTCCACCACGCACCATAAGTTCGCTTGCGGAATATCTACACTCCTGGAAATGGAAAAAAGAACACATTGACACCGGTGTGCCAGACCCACCATACTTGCTCCGGACACTGCGAGAGGGCTGTACAAGCAATGATCATACGCACGGCACAGCGGACACACCAGGAACCGCGGTGTTGGCCGTCGAATGGCGCTAGCTGCGCAGCATTTGTGCACCGCCGCCGTCAGTGTCAGCCAGTTTGCCGTGGCATACGGAGCTCCATCGCAGTCTTTAACACTGGTAGCATGCCGCGACAGCGTGGACGTGAACCGTATGTGCAGTTGACGGACTTTGAGCGAGGGCGTATAGTGGGCATGCGGGAGGCCGGGTGGACGTACCGCCGAATTGCTCAACACGTGGGGCGTAAGGTCTCCACAGTACATCGATGTTGTCGCCAGTGATCGGCGGAAGGTGCACGTGCCCGTCGACCTGGGACCGGACCGCAGCGACGCACGGATGCACGCCAAGAGCGTAGGATCCTACGCAGTGCCGTAGGGGACCGCACCGCCACTTTCCAGCAAATTAGGGACACTGTTGCTCCTGGGGTATCGGCGAGGACCATTCGCAACCGTCTCCATGAAGCTGGGCTACGGTCCCGCACACCGTTAGGCTGTCTTCCGCTCACGCCCCAACATCGTGCAGCCCGCCTCCAGTGGTGTCGCGACAGGAGTGAATGGAGGGACGAATGGAGACGTGTCGTTTTCAGCGATGAGAGTCGCTTCTGCCTTGGTGCCAATGATGGTCGTATGCGTGTTTGGCGGTACATCCAAACCGTCATCGAACCCATCGTTCTACCATTCCTAGACCGGCCAGGGAACTTGCTGTTCCAACAGGACAATGCACGTCCGCATGTATCCCGTGCCACCCAACGTGCTCTAGAAGGTGTAAGTCAACTACTTTGGCCAGCAAGATCTCCGGATCTGTCCCCCATTGAGCATGTTTGGGACTGGATGAAGCGTCGTCTCACGCGGTCTGCACGTCCAGCACGAACGCTGGTCCAACTGAGGCGCCAGGTGGAAATGGCATGGCAAGCCGTTCCACAGGACTACATCCAGCATCTGTACGATCGTCTCCATGGGAGAATAGCAGCCTGCATTGCTGCGAAAGGTGGATATACACTGTACTAGTGCCGACATTGTGCATGCTCTGTTGCCTGTGTCTATGTGCCTGTGGTTCTGTCAGTGTGATCATGTGATGTATCTGACTCCAGGAATGTGTCAATGAAGTTTCCCCTTCCTGGTACAATGAATTCACGGTGTTCTTATTTCAATTTCCAGGAGTGTATATAGATGTTCACTTAGATGTGGATCCCTCGGTGAGACAAGACGAGCGATGCCTTCGTTGAAAAATGTTTGAGCTTACTTAAGGAAACATGATTCTATCGAGGCGTGCACCTCCTCGTCTGAAGCAAATCGATGGCCACGAATGGCTTTCTTCAGTGCTACAAAAATAACTAAATCGAGTGCAGAGAGATAGGGACTGTATAGAGGATGTACACTATCTGATCAAACGTATTCGGGCACACCCAGAAACATACGTTGTGCTGCCACCTACTGACAGATACTTCATATCAGCCAACTCAGTAGTCATTAGACATCGTGAGAAAACAGAAGAGGGGCTCCGCGGAACTGACGGACTTCGAACGTGGTCAGGTGATTGGGTGTCACTTGCGTCACAAGTCTTTACGCCAGATTTCCATACTCCTAAACATTCCTAGGTCCACTGTTTCCGATTTTATAGTGAAGTGGAAATGTAAAGGGACACGTACAGCACAAAAGCGTACATGCCGACCATGTCTGTTGACTGACAGAGGCCGCCGACAGTTGAAGAGGGTCGTAATGTGTAATAGGATGATATCTATCCAGACCATCATACAGGAATTTTAAACTGTATCAGGATCTACTGCAAGTACTCTGACAATTAGGCAGGAGGAGAGAAAACTTGAATTTCAAGGACGAGCGGCTGATCATAACCCACACATTATGCCGGTAAAAGCACAACTACGCCTCGCTTGGTGTAAGGAGCGTTAATAATTCACGATTGAACGGTGGAAAAACGTTGTGTTTAGTGACGAATCACGGTACACCATGTGGCGATCCGATGGAAGGGTGTGAGTATGGCGAATGCACGGTGAAGTCATCTGCCAGCGTGAGTAGTGCCAACAGTAAAATTCGGAGGTGGTGGTGTAATGGTGTGGTCGTGTTTTTCATGGACGGAATTTGCACCCCTTGTTTTTTTTTTTTTTTCGAGGCACTATCACAGAAATGACCTACATTGATGTTTTAAGCAGCTTCTTGCTTCCCTGTGTTGACGAGCAATCCGGACATGGCGATTGCATGTTTCAACGCGATCTTGCACCTGTTCATAATACACGGCCTATGGCGCAGTGGTTACACGACAATAACATCCCTTTAATGGACTGGCCTGCACAGAGTCCTGACTTGAATGTATAGAACACCTTTATGATGTTTTGAAACGCCGACTTTGTGCCAGACCACACTGTCCAACATTGATACCTCTCCTCAGTGTAGCACTCCGTAAAGTATGGGCTGCTAGTCTCCAAGAAACCATCCAGCACCTAATTGAACGTATGCCTGCGAGAGTGGAATCTGTCATCAAGGATAAGGATGGGCCAACACCGTATTGAATTCCAGCAGTAACGATGGGGGCGCCACGAACTTGTAAGTCATTTTCAGCCAGGTGTCCGGATAATTTGGATCACATGGTGGGTAAGGGCTTCCCAGCGAAACTTCTGCTGCAACTTCAGAACAGCGTTGGCAGCATGTGGGCGGGCATTATGCTGCAGCAGAGTGTTGTCGCCCATCAACATTCGTAGGCTTATGGACATGATAGTTCACCTCACTTTTTCCGAAGTGTTCACGTACCGTTGTGTCTCAACTGTGGCGCCGTGTTCCAGACAGTCAATGACCAGCGCACCGTCGCAGTCAAAGGAAAAGGTGATCATGACTTTCCTGGAGCCGACGTGCCTTTCATTTCGACAATACGGTTGGAGATTCGCTGGGAAGGCCTTACGCATCCTCCATACACTCCCGATCTCTCCCCACGTCCTTTCCATTTTTTTGGAACTCTGAAGAAAGACAGACATTCACATCCGTTGATTTGCTTCGGACGAAGAGATGCACGCCTGGGAACAAAAATGGTTCCGTAGACAATTGCAAACAGTTTTCCGTGAAGGATTTGAGCGTATTGTCTCACTGTGGGATGAACCTAGTAACAGTTATGGCGATTATTTTAGGAATAATAAACAGTTTATTTCCTTTTTCCAAAGGTCTCGTCTTCATTTGTCTGCCCCTTTCAGATATCGAACCTTTAATCCACTTAAGTTTTCTTAGCGAGCGTTTTGAAACATCTAATACAGGGGTGGAAATCTCGTATAACAACATCTGTTAGTAGCAAAAATTTCTCACCGCCCACCGGTTCAACAGTAATGGTAATCTTTAAAGTAGGGGAGTAACTTACTTTATAATTTTTTTGTAAATCACCTTTAAAGCAAGTTAAGGCCTGTCATAATAACTACTTGCCAAATACTTCAAATTTTATGAAAATCTCTTCAACGTGCTTTCAGTATCGCTATCGCCTACCACACACCATTAAATTAGGAGCTCTAATTAGTGTAGGGATCAGGTTGACTACAACTGCTACAATCTACGAAAGGGAGATACCTGAGCTCGTAAGTTTGTAATGCAGTACCTTATAAGCATTTGGCACTAAGCGAAGTGATACTTAATCGATTAATCGTGTTCATCAGTCCTGCCGTCCGCGAAGAGTCGGGAAAAAATACAACGGAGTTGGACGGTATTAGACAATGAAGTACCAGTCCGATGTTCATCAGACTTCGTGGAAATATTTGTCTCATAGGGGGTATGAAACGAGGTAAGAGATGATATTCCCATGGGTGTGAGTACATTGTTGTATTCACTGTGGCACGGAAGTAATTAGCTTACGAACGTCGTGATACCTATTTTCTTGAATGTCTGTAACACATTCTTCATCTTTTCATCAAGATTTCGGGCTGGAGATGGTATGAAAGTATAAGCCTTTCCACCACAGCCCCAAAATGCTCTATGGTGAGAAATCAGGGGACTGGGTATGTGAATTAAGAATCTGAATAGTCTTCAAGGAGTTTGTGGTGTTAATAGCAGCCTAGCGGCTCGCAGTATCCTGCTGGAATTTGGCATTTGCAGCTCTAGACAAGAAAGGTATGACAAAAATATTTACCACTATTGCTCTGTATTGGCGAACATTCAGGCTCCCTTCATCGATTACCAAAGGAGTCCTATTGTCATATCCAATACCTCGCAGTATCATGATTGAAGGAGGCGCATGAGTCACGAGAATCCCTCTTTCCCATCACTTTTCTCTGTCTACAAAACGGTGGTGTCAATCTCAAACCCACAAACATTTATGGGTACATATATAGAAGAAACACTCCAGTACCACAGAATGCCATACTGCCGTAGTTCACTTTGGTCTCAATGGTGAGGTTATAGCGGCAAATGATGCATGGCATTTCGATATATCAAACCAGCTTCCAGTAAACAGTTCTCGACGGTTCTGGGTGACACTCTGCCTGCAATCTCTGCTTGGATGTCAGCTCTCTTTGTCTGTCTACCCGTTAAAGCCAGTCGAACAATTCTACGATCATTTTGTGGTGTAGTTATTCTGGAAGAACCTGTGCCTAATCTACTTGGCAAAAATTAATCATGTTTCTCTGAAATGACATGTTTTCCTGATTTCGTCCTGCACCCACAGGAGACAAAAGGAAACACTTCGTTTCATTCCGTTATTGAGTGGCTCGATTTTTTTTTTGTGTACGCCAATATGCAAAAAACTATTCCTTGTCGCATATGGTGGTCTGTGGCGGCGCGCGCCTTCCAGGTATCACGTACTCGAGACCTTCGTCAGGGTCGTTATCTGAAAGTCGAATCGTGACTACAAAAAACACAAGTCACTCGTTTTTACCAAGAGGGTGAAAGAACGTATTGACAGACTTACAAACCATCATTGCAGACATAAACCCGTTCTAAGTGCAAAATTCATGTCCTTCGCGAGCAAATTAATCACCACAGATTCATAAAAAGTCACTCGTTTTAATACATCTTTCTTTATACGTACAACGAACCGTCCAAACATTAGGGTGCATGTTCAGTGCTATATACCATTCTCCTACACAGGGTGATTTCGTCATGACGTTAACAACCATTCAGAGTTAATGGAGAAGGACCGACTGAGCCGAAAGCTGTAAGTGCGAACTGTGCTGGGCCCTCTGACGCTCTTCTACTACAATCACTTTGCTTTCCACGTTTTTTGGGGGAGGTAGTATGACCAAAACAAGAAAAAAATATCCTGTAAATATGGGCTTTAAAGTGCATACCTTAAAAACACTTGCTCATCTTTTCTACTGTGAAACACATCTCATCCACTGAACAAGTGCATATAGCTTTTAGGGTATGAACTTTAGAGACCATGCTTACAGGAAGTCCCAAAACATCACAAGCAAAGAGCTTGCAATAGACAAGGTCCCCTCTCACAGGTATCAGAACTATTTGCTCTAATAACTTCCGACTCAGTCGTTTCCTGACCAAGGTCCCATAACTCAGGTTCATAAATTTACCATTTTCATCATCCATGGAAGTTTGTAATAATATCACGGAATCACTGTATATTCGGTACTACTTTTTCAACTAATATCTAACATACGCTCTCAGGCGACGTACCTTACATACATATTGTTTGTTCGATGACGTTTGGGTAATTAGAACTTAGTATCACTGCACAGCGAATGCTCAGTACAAGCGAAAGTAACATCCGACGAGTTCCACGCAAACATAAGAGAACGTATAATGTTATCAGTATACATAAATAGAACAAGGGATTCTACTATTTAACCCGCGAGTGGACTGAGTTCTTTTAATGACTTAACCATTTTACCCGTCTGGAAAATGGAAATTGGTTTTAGTTGCCAATAGTTTCTATTTCATACTGTATTTAACTTGCACCTTGTTTTGTTAGGATTATTAATCTGAGTTCATTTACTGATTACTGATGTGTAGTAAAGTAACAATGTCATACAAAAAGCACTCCGTCTTCGGACCCCAAGTGGCCTATCGGGACCATCCGACAGCCCTATCACCCTCAGTGGAGGATGCGGATAGGAGGGGCGTGGGGTCAGCACACCGCTGTCCCGGTCGTTATGATGGTGTTCTTGACCGGAGCCGCTACTGTTCGGTCGAGTAGCTCCTCAATTGGCATCACGAGGCTGAGTGCACCCCGGAAAGTGGCACCGGCGCATGGTGGCTGGATGGTCACCCATCCAAGTGCCCGCCACGCCCGATAGGGCTTAACTTCGGTGATCTCACGGGAACCGATGTATCCACTGTGGCAAGGCCGTTGCCAACAATGTCATACCTAAACGATTAAATACAAAATTTCCTTCATCGAAAAACTTTTACATTTCAATCCTACTTTTCCTAGGTACATGACTATCTTGATCCTTGGAAAATGACCTCTGATTTGGACAAACCTTAATTTCTGGAGAAATTTTTGTAATTTCAGGAAAATATTGCACTACATAAAAAGTGAATGCTATCATTTAAAAATAAAATAAGAAAATGTGTTAAACTTCTTTTAAGGCCCGACTAGCGGAGTATGCCTGAGAAGTGGAAAAGGCACAACACTAGCGGAGTATGCCTGAGAAGTGGAAAAGGCACAACACTCTTCCCCATGTTTAAGGTTGTGTAAAAGTTACGGCTAATATCACAAATGGTGGTCAGGCTGAAGAACACTTGGCGTTCATGTGACTGGGGCTTTA
The DNA here is from genome assembly GCF_023897955.1 of Schistocerca gregaria. NCBI lineage: Eukaryota > Metazoa > Arthropoda > Insecta > Orthoptera > Acrididae > Schistocerca > Schistocerca gregaria. The sequence goes on along the minus strand of NC_064925.1, from coordinate 501,702,950 downwards.
AGCAGGCAAGTTAGCCATATCTTGGGGTCTTTGATCTTTTGTCTCTGTGCAGTTGGATTGGTAAGGTGAATGTATTGTGCGGCCACACAGCCGCTTGAGCATAAGTGTTTTACCTTGGACTTATATTTTCTTCGGTGTCCACCAGTTAGTGACATAGAATATTTTAGAATTGCTATTGCTGGTGAACTTACAGTCACAGCCTAGTTACCAGTGGCTGAATATTCTCGCCAATGGTTTTTTTTTATTTTTTTATTTTTTTTTAATTTTTTTTTTTTTTTTTTTTTTTTTACTATTTGAAGTCGTATATGGTGTGGCCAGACTTTGAGATTGTCGCTGTAACTTTCACTGATTTTGTTTCCGTCCTTCGAGCATTAACACTGAAGTGACAAAAGTCATGAGATATCTCCTAATACCGTGTCGGACCTTCTTTTCCCTGGTGTAGTGCAGTAACTCGACGTGGCATCTCCTGCAGAAATTTTGAACAATGCTGATTTATAGCCGTTCATAATTGCTGTGTGTTACCGGTGCAGGATTTTGTGCACTGATTGACCTCTCGCTTATGTCCCATAAATGTGGTATGGGATTCATGTCGGGCGGTCTGCGTGGCCAAAATGTTCGCAAAAACTTTCCAGAATGCTCTTCAAACAATCGCGAACAATTGTGGCCCAGTGACATGCTTTGGAACGTAAAGTACATGAATGGTAGCAAATGGTCTCCAAGCAGACGAACATAAACATTTCCAGTGAATGGTCGGATCAGTTGCAACAGAGGACCCAGTCCAGTCCATGTTAACACAGCTCACACCATTGTGGAGCCACCACCACCATGCACAGTGTCTTGTTGACAACTTGGATCTGTGGCTTCGAGGGGCCTGAGCCTAACTAGAACCCTGCCATCAGCTCTTACCAACTAAAATCGGGACTCATCTGATCAGGCCATGGTTCTCCAGTTGTCTAGGATCCAACCGATAAGGTCACGAGCCCAGGACAGTTGCTGCAGGTGATGTCGTAATGTTACAGCCCATTAACGCCTTATTTCGCCGGACTGATCTCAAGGATACGTTCGATGTATGTCCCGTATTTCTTACTGTGGTGATTTCAAGCAGTATTGCTTGACTGTTAGCACCGACTGCTCTACGAGAACGCTGCTGCTCTCTGTCGTTAAGAGCATTACCCGTGGTGGGAGGTAATCTCTGAAATTCGGTATTCTCGGGACACTCTTGACATTGTGGATCTCGGAATACTGAATTCATTGACGATTTCCGAAACGGAAGGCAGGCGTCTAGCGATCAAAGTATATTAATCCCCGTCTTTCGGCCATAATCACGTCTGACACCTTTTCATATCAGTCACTTGAGTACAAATGATAGCTCCGCCACTGCACTGCCCTTTATACCTTATGTACGAGATTTTAGAGGCAACTGTATTCGTGCATGTCCCCGTACCAAGACTTTCATCACCTCAGTGTAGTCCACACTTGCTACTGTGAATACTTTGCTTTCATTAAGAATTAGTTATTCAGTGCTATCTTGAAATAATATTGTATCAACAATCAATGTGACTCCACTATTCGAATACAAATTTGTGTGTGACTGATAAACACATTGTCATGATTAACCCATTTTTGTTCGCTACATTATTATCCTAGAGGATTATTTCTTAATGTGTTTCCTTTAATTATAGTTATCCATTTATTATGTATTTAATTATTTCCATAATATCTTTGCTAGTCCATATTCTTTGTAAGTGATCCATCTATCTATAAGCACTAAGCGATTTGCAACAAACTTTAAATATAATTTCCGGACTTTACCAAACTTTTTTTTCGGATACATTCGTAACGTCCAACACAAACTCACTCTCCGTCCGAACAGGCCTCGAAAGACCTACGGTACCGACCGACCACCGAGTCATCATCAGCCTATAGACATCACGGGATGCGGATAGGGAGGGACTTCTGGTCTGCTCACCGCTATACCGGCCGTTGTCACATTTAGAGACCGGAGCCGCTACTTATCACTCAAGTAACTCCTCTGAATACCACAACAACAACTCCTAAATTATGTAGGTTGCAGTAAGTACTGGGAGATGAAGAAGCTTGCACAGGATATAGTAGCATGGAGATCTGCATCAAACCAGTCTCAGGACTGAAGACCACAACAACAACTCCTCAATTGGCCTCACAAGGGCTGAGTGTGTGCGGGTTGCAAACAGCGCTTGGCAGAACCGGACGGACATCCATCCAATTGCTAGCCAAGTCCGACAGCGCTTATTACTTCGGCGGTCTGCCTCGAAACGGTGATACCACTGCGGCAAGGCCGTTGACAACGTCAAAAACAAGTTGTAACCAAAAGGTATGGCCATACTTTCAGGGAACATTCCTGACACGTAGAGGAAGAAGATATTTTACATGGACATGGATCCGGAAATGCTCATTTCCATGTTAGAGCGTAGTAGACTCTGTAAGTCTCCAGCATATTTATCATGGGAAACACATAGGGGAAATGTATCTGTACGGTATGAAACGCTCTCCTAAAGGAACAGGAGGCCTTTTGAAGCAATTCGTCGTCTTAGGGAGCATTGAACTGTTACCACTCGCGACTGGAGGAGATTTGGAAAGGCGACAACCGCAGGGTTAACGTAAGACGATTAGTTATACCAAGTAATGTTGATAACATGACTGTCTCGAAACTGCTACCTCAGTGACTGCTGCATACGTATCATGTACTGAGTGCTGCCATTACCAGGTGATTTTCCTGGACGTTTCCACTTCTGCAAAAGGTTCAATCAACAATTTGTCATTCCTCGCGTTGATGAAAATGTGCTTTTCACCGATTATGCTTCGTTTCAACGAGATCACACTGTAAATTTTCACAATCAGCATGTATGGGCAGTCGAAAATCCTCAATAAATCGTGCGATCACGTCATCAACAAAGCCTTTCTGTCAGTTATTGGACCGGAATTGTTGGTTACTCTTTGCCAGAGCCTCACGTTCTGCCATCCAACAGGTGCCTCTATTAGAGCGACAGAACATGCACTTCATCCTCGATGGAACCCTCCTCATTTCAGTGGTAATGGTCGTAGCTTACTAAATAACGGATTCCGTGACTGATGGATAAGTAGAGGTGAACCAACTCCTTCGCCTGCAAGCTCCCCGATCTAAACTAAATACACTTTCATTTGTGAGGTCATTTGAAAACTCTTTGTGTACAGGTCCCCGGGACAAGGTGTAAATTTCATTTAGAAAAGTGTTTCATACTGTGTTGATAGGTTCTTTTCGTATGTCTTTCCCATGATTAATGTGTAGAAGAGTTGTAGAAACTGTGCTCTAACATGGAAATAAAGCGTCTCAGGATCCATGTCCATACAACATAGGTATTTTCTTTTTCCACGTGTGATGAATGTACCCTGAAAGGTTGGTCATACCTTTCTGTTACACCATGTATTGGACATATTAAGTCATTTGTAGAAAAATTAAAAGTTTGAAGCTGTTTTATACAGGAGATTTCGATATTTTAAAGAATCTGATGTAACTCTAAGGCCTCGAATCTGAGCTCTTAACTCCAACGTCTTCGGGTAATCCGTAGAGAAACCTTTAATTATCGTCTTACTTCTCTGGCTAGTAGGGTATAATACATGCATCACTCTGTGGCTAGCAGAACCAGCCCTTTTTCCCTTCAGATAAAGTCGCGGCCTCTTTGGAGGGCGTCGTGTTTTCACCCCGCTTCTGGTTTGCTCTTTAACTCTGTTGAGTTAGATCGGGTATCCTTTGCCATTGTAACTTATTGCTGAAAAACATGAATCGGATAAAATCGTATCACGATTTTCACAGCAAACCACGGTGGCATCAATGGCTGAGGGTACGTCCCATTGTACCAGTTACTAGGGTTTCTTCCTATTCCTTTCACGTATGGAGCGAGCGAAGAATGACTGAATGCCTCAGTGCGTGCAGTAATTATTCTAATCTTACCCATGCGATCCCTATGTGAGCGGTACGTAGGGGGTCTGCGTTAGTAGACCGCTCTTTTGTTGGCTGTTCCTACTGTTTTGGTCTTGCAGCTTAGTATGGTGTTGATTGCTATTCACAATATACATAAATGACCTGGTGGATGACATCGGAAGTTCACTGAGGCTTTTTTCAGATGATGCTGTGGTGTATCGAGAGGTTGCAACAATTGAAAATTGTACTGAAATGCAGGAGGATCTGCAGCGAATCGACGCATGGTGCACGGAATGACAATTGAATCTCAATGTAGACAAGTGTAATGTGATGCGAATACATAGAAACATAGGTCCCTTACCATTTAGCTACAAAATAGCAGGTCAGCAGCTGGAAGCAGTTAATTCCATAAATTATCTGGGAGTACGCATCAGAAGTGATTTAAGATGGAATGATCATATAAAGTTGATCGTCGGTAAAGCAGATGCCAGACTGAGATTCATTGGAAGAATCCTAAGGAAATGCAATCCGACAACAAAGGAAGTAGGTTACAATACGCTTGTTCGCCCACTGCTTGAATACTGCTCAGCAGTGTGGGATCCGCACCAGATAGGGTTGATAGAAGAGATAGAGAAGATCCAACGGAGAGCAGCGCGCTTCGTTACAGGATCATTTAGTAATCGCGAAAGCGTTACGGAGATGACAGATAAACTCCAGTGGAAGACTCTGCAGGAGAGACGCTCAGTAGCTCGGTACGGGCTTTTGTTAAAGTTTCGAGAACATACCGTCACCGAAGAGTCAAGCAGTATATTGCTCCCTCCTACGTGTATCTCGCGAAGAGACCATGAGGATAAAATCAGAGAGATTAGAGCCCACACAGAAGCATACCGACAATCTTTCTTTCCACGTACAATACGAGACTGGAATAGAAGGGAGAACCGATAGAGGTACTCAGGGTACCCTCCGCCACACACCGTCAGGTGGCTTGCGGAGTATGGGTGTAGATGTAGATGTAGATTGCATGACTGCTCATTCGATCACCACGGGGGATGGGAAGTGGGGGTTGGGGGCCGTTTGCTAGCGTGGGAGCGAAGGAAAGGAAGTAGAATGAGAATTAGAGCTGTGAAAACTTAAGAACAGCGTGAAAAGGAAGCTCAGTAACTAATAACACGTGGTGTACTTTGAGAATGATCCATTTTCAGTCAAATTTCTAATTTCGGTGTAGAGATGTGTTATTAGCGTGGAAAAGATTGCATAACTGCATGTTTTAATGCTGTGATTGAGCGTACTGTGTGTAGTTATGACTTGAGAAGACTCATTTCGCTTCAACCGAGATCCACATTTCAGTAGTGTTTAGCCCCCTTGTAATCACGAAGAAGGTAGAGTCAAGTGTGCAAGCATCCCAGTATTCTACCTGGCGAAAGCAAAAAATAAAGAGTACGGAGCACCGAAGGAAGTGGAACAAGATTGCTGACTCATGTATATAATGAAAGTAATATCTCCAAAACCATGAAAAGCTGCGAAGCGCAGTCGAAATTCCATAATTCTGTCTTATGAGATAGGTTACAGTGTTACAGCGTTACGGTGTTACAGCGTTGAGTCGCTACGTTGTTTTTGAAACACCATCATTCTGCAGCAGAGACCTCAGTAACTCATTATTGTTGAACAATAAGAGTTTGCCACCTGATCCTTCTCTTTCACTAGGAAGAGGGACTAACAAGGGGAAAGCCTCAGACACGGCCAACCGATTCGGCGCAAATTTGGTAGGTCGCTTGTATACAACCTAAAACGAAGGGCCCGCATCTCGTGGTCGTGCGGTAGCGTTCTCGATTCCCGCGCCCGTGTTCCCGTGTTCGATTCCCGGCGGGGTAAGGGATTTTCTCTGCCTCGTGATGGTTGGGTGTTCTGTGTTGTCCTTAGGTTAGTTAGGTTTAAGTAGTTCTATGTTCTAGGGGACTGATGACCATAGATGTTAAGTCCCATAGTGCTCAGAGCCATTTGAATCATTTTGAAACGAAGGAGTCTCAGATATTTTGGGCCAACACCCCCACGTTTTTGAGAAAATCACCCCTATAGGTTGAGCCGAGCGATCGACTCAAAGTTGGCGGGATCGATAGATAATTGTAACTAGAACATTTTTCATCACCAGGTATGGGATCCGAAAACGCATACTTTTCCACAAATCGAGGTAACAAAGTTTTACAATTATTCGCGTCTGTACCCACATGTTCAACGCTTTTCGCCGACAGCACCGATAGCGCAACGGCCAAGGTAACTGGGTGCGAATCTCGAAGAAACGTATTGGACGTTATTCTTTTGGTTTTTATTTTTCCACATCTCAATTGATATGGATAGGAGGGTTAATAAAGTAAGTAAATCAACAAGGAATGATATTAAGGCAGGCAAATAAATTGCTCAAACATCTTGGGATAGTAAACAACTAAAATGTTACTCTAGGTTACTTTACATTGGCTCTTCCGGTCACTGTTACGTGTCCTCACTTTTCTGCGAACAACTAGATGGGTGGTACCTGTCATATAAACATTCGAAACAAATATAATCACGGCACCAAGAGCATCTAATGAATGCAGTCTTTCGACAGGTACACTGTTCCTTCCCTATGATATGACGAAGAGGGAACTGGGACAACATGACTCTCTCCGCGTGCATTCAATCCCGTGCCTCACTGTAGACAAGCGTTGCACGGTTGGCTATCTGTGATCCCTCGCAGCACTTTTACTCGGAGTTGTTTTCATGTGACAAGGCTTAAAAGTTTAATACTTTACTAACTCACGGCGTTTGGGAGATTAGTTTGCCTACCTTATTATTATCATACCTTATTGATTTACTTACATTGTTAACCCTCCTATCCCTATCAATTGAGATATGGAAAAACACAAACGAGAAGAACAACATCCGCTAGGTTTCTTCGAGATTCGAACCCCGGTTTTCCGATTCTCAGCCAGGTATAGGGTACGTTCCGAAAGTAATGCAATTGAATTTCCCGCGCCGCTCCTAGTAGTCGGAGTGGGAGCGGGCCACATGGAGTAGGTGGGGGGGACGCTAAGCTTTGCCGCGAAACCGGTTTCAGTGCTCTCCGAGCTGTGGAAGCGGCAGGACGTCTGTTATTGTAAACCTCTGCGCGCCGACCGTGTCACGGAAAAAATGGGATCGAGCAACGTTACGCGATTAAGTTTTGTGCTAAACTGAACAAATCTTTTGAGGAGACTAACAAAATGATTCGTGAGGCTTACGGGGACTCTACTCTGTCCTACTCACAAGTTTCGAGGTGGTTAAAGGCCTTTAAGCCCAAAAAGGCAAGAATGAGCAAATCAAAAGTGAAAACAATGCTCATTGTCTTTTTCGACAGCAAAGGAGTGGTCCATAAGGAGTTAGTTCCTCAAGGACAGACAGTTAACGCTGCCTACTACGTGGATGTGCTGGAAAGACTCTGCAAAAGGGTCGTCAGGACGAGAAAGTACATCTCCGCTACCTGGCAACTCCATCACGACAACGCGCCTTGCCACAACGCGCTACGAGTCCGCGAGTTCCTGGCCAAACACCAGGTGCCAACGCTGCCCCACCCCCCCCTATAGTCCTGACCTCACCCCAGCTGACTTCTTTTTGTTTCCTAGGATTAAGTCAGCCCTGAAAGGAACCCGTTTTTCGTCCATAGACGAGATCCAATCCGCCGTGACGAAGACCTTGCGAGAGGTCCCAGAAGACGCCTTCCAGGGCGCGTACCGGTCATGGCAGAGTCGCTGGAAAAAATGTGTAGAGGCCCAAGGACAGTACTTTGAAGAATTTTAAGTGTTTGTGCAAATCTGTTCAATAAATTACTTTAAAAAAATAATTGCATTACTTTCGGAACGCACCCTGTACCTTGGCCGTTGCGCTATCGGCGCTGTCGGCGACGGGCGTTAACAATGTGGGTACAGACGGGGCAGTTGTAAGTTTCTTACCTCGATTTCTGGGAAAGTATGCGTTTTCGGATCCCATACCTGATGATGAAAAAATGCTCTATTTATAATTATCTATCGATCCCGCCAATTTTGAGTCGATCGCTCGTCATAACCTTTAGGGGTGATGTTCTCAAAAACGTGGGGGTGTTGACCCAAAATATCTGAGATTCCTTCGTTTTAGGTTGTACACAAGCGACCTACCAAATCTGAGCCTAATCGGTTGGCCGTCTCTGAGGCCTTCCCCTTGGAAGTGCAAGATTGTAACACATCGGTTCAACAACATATCCATAGCTTTCTTTCTTGCGTTACGGGCTGTGTATGAAAATAAAAGTATTAAAAAAACTGAAATTATGCATTCAAACATATTATGTGAAAGCATTTTCGGATCAAAACGCGTATTGGTTCAAAACGTTTTAAGTGTAATCTAAATATTAAAATGGTGCCTTCATTCATTCGTAAATGATTTCAGACATGACTAATTGCGGAACATAATCTAAATACTTAGGTCCTGCCGTTGAGAATTTTGACCTACCTCGTTTGGTTACGACGCTAACGTTTTACCGGTTCCTTAAAATTATGGTATTGTGATCCGTGCAGTACGATTGGGAACTATGCTCCTCAGATTATTATCTTTATCTTTTTTTTAAGCACGTTTCACGTCTAGTTCCGTGGGACCAAATTGAGGAGCAAATCTCCATCGTAACGAAGCATGTCAGTACATGAAATTACAACATAAAAGTAATAACAGATAATATAAAATGCTTATGAACCCAAAAAAGACAATCCATAAGTTTATGTAAACGCTATTAACAATATAATACAGGATTCAGCTTAATATTTCAAGGAACTCCTCGACCGAAAAAAGGAGTGACCCATGAGGAAACTAGTCAGTTTCTGCGTGAAAGCGTGTGGATTACTGCTAAGATTTTAGAATTCTTGTGGTAACTTGTTGAAAATGGATGCAGCAGTGTACTGCACATATTTCTGCACAAAAGTCAAGGAAGTGCGATGCAAATGCAGATTGCATCTCTGCCTAGTATTAGCTGAGTGAAAGCTGCTAATTCTTGGGAATAAGCTGATATTGTTAACAAGAAACGACATTAAAGAATATATATGTTGAGAGGCCGATACTGTTAACAAGAAGCGACATTGAAGAATATATACATCGAGAAGCTAATGTCAGAATATCCAGACTGGTGAACAGGGGTCGACAAGAGGTTCGTGAACTTACATCACTTATTGCCCGAACGGGCCGTTTTTGAGCCCAAAATATCCTATTAGCACGGGAAAAGCTATCCCAAGGTAAAATACCATACGTCATAAATGACGATCGATCGCTTACACAGAAGATGCCACGATATTATAGGAGAATAAGGCGTTTCTTTAAAGAAATAGACAATGTTTCTATTAATAATGGGAACTATGTAGGTGCACAAGTCATGTTGCATTGTCCATCAGTGTTCTGTGATGTTGTTAATTTTACCCTTAGGTATAATGATGTCAATCAGCACGGTAATGACTGGATCACCGTTGATCTAGTACGTGGACCTAAAGTCATAAATGAATGAAACCAACCAAAGTAAAGTGTCGAACTATCACTTACTTCAGATACCCTACGAATTGTAAAAATGGGAGTATTAAGTCTTTGAACAAGATCCTGAACGTGGACCTCCCACGACAGCTTACTGTCAGTCTGAACGCCTAGAAATTTCAACTGTTCAGTTTCACTAACCATATGCCCATTCAGTGAAATTAAAATTTTGTTGAATAGCGTGTCAGAAAAAGTAAAAATTGAGTCTTACTGTGCTTTAACGTTAGTTTATTTTCTACAAGCCATGAACTTCTGTCATGAACTTCGCTATTTGAAACAGTGCCAATGTTGCACACATCCTTTACTACCAAGCTACTGACATCAGCAAACAGGAGTACTTTAGAATCACCTTAACACTAGAGGGCATACCTTTTACAGCCGGCCGTGGTGGCCGAGCTGTTCTAGGCGTCTCAGTCCGGAACCTCACGGCTGCTACGGTCGCAGGTTCGAATCCTGCCTCGGGCATGAATTGTGTGTGATATCTTTAGGTTAGTTAGGTTTAAGTAGTTCTAAGTCTAGGGGACTGATAACCTCAGATGTTAAGTCCCATAGTGCTTAGAGCCATTTGAACCATAGCATTTATATAAATAAGGGACATGAGTTGCTCCTGCAGTGACCCATGGGGCACCCCCCATTTAACCGTGCCCAACTCAGACCCCACATGACAGTCATGGATAATGACTTTTGCTGTCAGTCGTTAAAATAAGAGGTGGACCAGTCACGAGTTACTTCCCCATATTCCATAATAATCTATCTTCTGGAGCAATATTTTATGTTCAACACAATCAAACGACTTAGTTAAATCAAAAACGGTGCCTAGCGCTTGTTTAATCCACCCAGTACCTCACACAGAAAAGAGAATATAGCATTTACAGTTGTTAAGCCACTGCTAAGACAATACTCTATATTTGATGGAAAATTCTGTTGTTTGATAGCAACTCGAACGCGGTGCGGTATTTAGACTAAACGTAGTGCGCAGACATCAGTCGCTTATGGTACCTGGACGATGTTCCAGTAGGGCACGACCTTGGCGAGGCTCTCGGTGACGTCAGAGCAGGCGGAGCCCAGCAGCATGACGGTGCGAGTCGAGTTCTGCGTGTACAGGGCGTGGAAGAACGTGTCCACGCCTACGCCGGGATCACACTGTAACACGAAACACAAAGAGGCGACGGTGAACAACCATCTGTTCTAATTATCGGCTACATGGCGTCATACAGCTTGTGGCGTTGCTAAATTGCACTCTTGTACGCGAAAATTGCAGCATCAGGCGGCACAGGGATTTCGAGCGTGAAATTGTCAGAATGGATCGTTAACGCCGAAATTTGTCAATGATTCCATTGCCAACGGCACTAATCACCTGCACGGGTGTACTGGACATGGCTAGCTTGAGTGTAAATACACTCCTGGAAATGGAAAAAAGAACACATTGACACCGGTGTGTCAGACCCACCATACTTGCTCCGGACACTGCGAGAGGGCTGTACAAGCAATGATCACACGCACGGCACAGCGGACACACCAGGAACCGCGGTGTTGGCCGTCGAATGGCGCTAGCTGCGCAGCATTTGTGCACTTCCGCACACCGTTAGGCCGTCTTCCGCTCACGCCCCAACATCGTGCAGCCCGCCTCCAGTGGGGTCGCGACAGGCGTGAATGGAGGGACGAATGGAGACGTGTCGTCTTCAGCGATGAGAGTCGCTTCTGCCTTGGTGCCAATGATGGTCGTATGCGTGTTTGGCACCGTGCAGGTGAGCGCCACAATCAGGACTGCATACGACCGAGGCACACAGGGCCAACACCCGGCATCGTGGTGTGGGGAGCGATCTCCTACACTGGCCGTACACCTCTGGTGATCGTCGAGGGGACACTGAATAGTGCACGGTACATCCAAACCGTCATTGAACCCATCGTTCTACCATTCCTAGACCGGCAAGGGAACTTGCTGTTCCAACAGGACAATGCTCGTCCGCATGTATCCCGTGCCACCCAACGTGCTCTAGAAGGTGTAAGTCAACTACCCTGGCCAGCAAGATCTCCGGATCTGTCCCCCATTGAGCATGTTTGGGACTGGATGAAGCGTCGTCTCACGCGGTCTGCACGTCCAGCACGAACGCTGGTCCAACTGAGGCGCCAGGTGGAAATGGCATGGCAAGCCGTTCCACAGGACTACATCCAGCATCTCTACGATCGTCTCCATGGGAGAATAGCAGCCTGCATTGCTGCAAAAGGTGGATATACACTGTACTAGTGCCGACATTGTGCATGCTCTGTTGCCTGTGTCTACGTGCCTGTGGTTGTGTCAGTGGGATCATGTGTCAATAAAGTTTCCCCTTCCTGGGACAATGAATTCACGGTGTTCTTATTTCAATTTCCAGGAGTGTAGCATCTGATGAGGTATCCAGCTGCAGCACGTTATCAGAAATGTGCCGGTAATAACAGTACCATTGGTTGAATGACAACAGAACAACCAGTCCCTGAGCGGAGAAAATCTCTGACGCAGCCGGGAATCGAACCCGGGTACGTAAGGCGGCAATCCGTCACGCTGACGACTCAGCTATCGGGGCGGACATTGGTTTCATAACGTTTACGTTTATGGAAAAGATAAATAAAACCTTAGTTATGATAAGAATATAAAGTTGTAGAATGAAGCATTTACCCAGAATTCACTCTAATCTGTAAATATTAAGAGCTTAATTTTCTCAGAATTTGAAAAGTGTCACCTCCCTTGCTCTTTTTACGCCTGATGTCATCTATCTCGGGGATAGTCAGTCGTTTTTACCCACTGGCCACTTTCTTATCTGCACAGTATGGTGATTTAAAAGGTAGGTAAGTAAGTTTTACTTTATAAAATGTACAAAGTTAATATAAGTTAAATCATATAATAATTATAATTATGTACCAAATAATAAATGTTACAGTAAACCTGATGAAAATGATTTAAAAACCAGTACTGCCCATCGGCCACCATGAAAGCTGAGACGACAACTGTTTGGTGTGAAACACCCCCGATTATATTCCATAACTGGACTTTGTGTAATTTATCGAAGCCGCCAAACAGTTAATTATTATGATTATATGACCGTGTGCTTAATGGAAGAAAGGCTATAGGTTTTTCAAGCAGGTTTCAACCGAGTTCGGCTGTTCTGAGATTGAATAGTGGAAATCATAGAAAGTTTGTCTGTTATTAAGGACCACAAAGGTTGCGATGTACAAACTGATATATATATATATATATATATATATATATATATATATATATATATATATCCTACTACCACACAAATGCTGTGGCAGTTGCTACCTTCGCCTTACACGTTAATCACAGTTATATCTTTTTATTGGTGGTTGATTTTCAGTACTTCGTCACACGCAATGCCAATGGTTAACATTCACAACAATCCTCTCTGCAATCCATGGTTGTTGCTGGCCGACGCGGTTGACGCGAAACACATAATTCGGCACTTGTCACTTTGTGTTTCATATCACTCGCGAATCGGTATTAGTGAGGGTTAGCCCCACGACGATCAGGGGGACGTGCTCACTCGTCATACTCCGGTGAATTTCACTCGACCACCATTCTTGCCCGTCTTTCGCTCACTTCTTCTCACTCGACACTTTCTGGTACTACCCCGCACTCGACGCTCGTCTCACTGCCTTCTGCAGCGCTCGACAATCGACTCCTGTCTACTATCGACCTGGGTGTCGGATACTAGCATCTATGTTCGTGGGATCACGGATCCCTTACAGGTGGTAGGGACGAGACTGACTACCACTGATCTACATGATACGTCGTGAGTAACATCGTGTCCTGTCAAACAATACCTAAGCGGTACTTCTGGCAGAAGTAAAGCTGTGAGTACCGGGCGTGAGTCGTGCTTCGGTAGCTCAGATGATAGAGCACTTGCCCGCGAAAGGCAAAGGTCCCGAGTTCGAGTCTCGGTCGGGCACACAGTTTTAATATGCCAGGAAGTTTCATATCAGCGCACACTCCGCTGCAGAGTGAAAATCTCATTCCAGAAAGCTACTGGTTAGAGCCCATCAGACTAGATATGGTTCAAATGGTTGAAATGGCTCTGAGCAGCATGGGACTTAACATCTGAGGTCATCAGTCCCCTAGAACTTAGAACTACTAAAACCTAACTAACGTAAGGACATCTCACACATCCATGCCCGAGGCAGGATTAGAACCTGCGACCGTAGCGGTCGCGCGGTACCAGACTGAAGTGCCGAGAACCGCTCGGCCACACCGTCCGGCCACTAAATGTGGAGTAACCCTTCTTACCATATATCACTTATTAACAAATCACTTTCCTAATTTACCTAAGTGGGGCAAGGTTCTGCAGTTGTCAACAACTGATTCCGGCAGACTGTGAAAGCATCAAGGCCTAAGAACCATAATTAACAGGAAGTGCACAAAAAAGTAGTATATCTCAAATGACTTATTTAGTAGCCACTAAGAGAATGTTGATTACTTTGATACGTAACAAGAAGCATATTTTATTTGTATATGCAATGTACTTTTCTTGTTTATATTACTAAAACGAATATGAATGCGACCCTTTTTTATTCAGTGATCCGAAATTTCGTTCTTATTATTATTAAATCCCGGGCATTTAACGCGTATAGTACATAATCAACGAGAAATATTCATATTTATGAACCAAAATTATAAGTTCACACTGCAAATTAAAAACGAAAAACTGAGAAAATACTCGGAATGACTGCGAACGTTCTATAACGTATCAATCAGCAAGAATTATCTTATTAATGAATCTCAATGTGAAGAAACTGAAATTAATTTCTAGTACGCTTGTTTATCATACTGCCGCTTATAAAGTTTACTTTAATGGAGGGAGAATCACCACATTACAAATTTTAGAAACGACATCACGTAACGAATACCCGTTTCCGAGAGTCACAGGCCAATACAAAAGACGATGGCGTGGTTTTTGGATTACTGCCTTACGTTACAAACATTTAGGACTTAAATTGATAAATTATGGAATATAAATTGAGTACTTTGAGATAAGTAATAACAATCTGGAATTGGGTTGGGTTGGGTTGGTTGTCTGGGGGAGGAGACCAGACAGCGAAGTCATCGGTCTCATCGGATTAGGGAAGGACGGAGAAGGAAGTCGGCCGTGGAGGGCTGGAGGGATTTAGGGCAATCTCGGAAAACCTAAATCAGGATGGCCAGACGCGGGTTTGAACCGTCGTCCTCCCGAATGCGAGTTCAGTGTGCTAGACAATGCGCCACATCGCTCGACACTCTGGAATTATTTACTTTTTAACAGAAATAAAAACTCACATCTTTCGGCAACTACTTAACTTATGGAAATGATTCTAAGTAACGTCCGTAATCCCATCGTTGCATTACAATAACGCATAATATAGTGTCCCATTGTCTTATATACAAACTATTTGATCGAAAGTATTTGGACATCTATTAGTGGACGTTAATATGGGGAGTGTCGACACTTCGGCTTTATTCTTGGGCTCTACTGGATACACTTTTAATGTGATGTCTGAATGTCTGTGGATGAATGATAACCCATTCTTGCTCGAAACCAGGGAAGATGGTGACGTTGGACGCTGGGGTCTGGGGCGATACTAGAGTACTAGTCCATCTCAAAGGCTTTACATTGCGTTCAGATCGGGACTCTGGGCAGTCCAGTCCGTTTCAGCAATGTTATCGTCCACAAATAATTGCCCAACAGATGCTGCTGTATGACAGGATGCGTTTCAATTCTTACAAAAACAGTCACATTCTGCGAACTGTTCCTCTACTGTACGCAGTATACAACACTGTAAAATGTCTTCATGTTCTTTGACACTTTGCGTTTTCTTAAGCGCAGTAAGATGACCACATCCTAGCAACCAAAAACGTTCTCATAGCGTAACACCTTCTCTGTACTTCACTGTTGGTCCTCCAAATGATGGCAGGTAACGTCCTACAGGCATTCGCCACACCTAAAACCTTACATCGAACTGCAAGAGGGTTCAGTATGATTCATCACTCCAAATCACTCTTTTCTCCTATTATCCACAGACCAATGCCGTCGCTCTTTGCACCACCTCAAGTGACGCTTAGGACTGACAACAGAAATATCTGGCTTGCGAGGTGCTGCTCTCCAATTGTTCCCCATTCTTTTTAATTGCCTAGGTACAGACATCGTGCTAGCACTTTGAAAGTCACGAGCTACCCTTCCTCTGATTTCTTGCGATGCATGCTGCCCAATGCCAGACGGCTGCTGTCCGTCAATACATGTACTTATATGGATATGGTGCCTACTCTTTCAGAAATATCCGAAAGCACAGACACCATTGATGACCTGCAGCCATCTAGAAAGAAATTACAATTATATTAATGTCTTCAGCTGCTGACGGGCGTTGATATACACTCCTGGAAATTGAAATAAGAACACCGTGAATTCATTGTCCCAGGAAGGGGAAACTTTATTGACACATTCCTGGGGTCAGATATATCACATGATCACACTGACAGAACCACAGGCACATAGACACAGGCAACAGAGCATGCACAATGTCGGCACTAGTACAGTATATATCCACCTTTCGCAGCAATGCAGGCTGCTATTCTACCATGGAGACGATCGTAGAGATGCTGGATGTAGTCCTGTGGAACGGCTTGCCATGCCATTTCCACCTGGCGCCTCAGTTGGACCAGCGTTCGTGCTGGACGTGCAGACCGCGTGAGGCGACGCTTCATCCAGTCCCAAACATGCTCAATGGGGGACAGATCCGGAGATCTTGCTGGCCAGGGTAGTTGACGTACACCTTCTAGAGCACGTTGGGTGGCACGGGATACATGAGGAGGTGCATTGTCCTGCTGGAACAGCAAGTTCCCTGGCCGGTCTAGGAATGGTAGAACGATGGGTTCGATGACGGTTTGGATGTACCGTGCGCTATTCAGTGTCCCCTCGACGATCACCAGAGGTGTACGGCCAGTGTAGGAGATCGCTTCCCACACCATGATGCCGGGTGTTGGCCCTGTATGCCTCGGTCGTATGCAGTCCTGATTGTGGCGCTCACCTGCACGGCGCCAAACACGCATACGACCATCATTGGCACCAAGGCAGAAGCGACTCTCATCGCTGAAGACGACACGTCTCCATTCGTCCCTCCATTCACGCCTGTCGCGACACCACTGGAGGCGGGATGCACGATGTTGGGGCGTGAGCGGAAGACGGCCTAACGGTGTGCGGGACCGTAGCCCAGCTTCATGGAGACGGTTGCGAATGGTCCTCGCCGATACCCCAGGAGCAACAGTGTCCCTAATTTGCTGGGAAGTGGCGTTGCGGTCCCCTACGGCACTGCGTAGGATCCTACGGTTCTTGGCTTGCATCTGTGCGTCGCTGCGGTCCTGACCCAGGTCGACGGGCACGTGCACCTTCCGCCGACCACTGGCGACAACATCGATGTACTGTGGAGACCTCACGCCCCACGTGTTGAGCAATTCGGCGGTACGTCCACCTGGCCTCCCTCATGCCCACTATACGCCCTCGCTCAAAGTCCGTCAACTGCACATACGGTTCACGTCCACGCTGTCGCGGCATGCTACCAGTGTTAAAGACTACGATGGAGCTCCGTATGCCACGGCAAACTGGCTGACACTGACGGCGGCGGTGTACAAATGCTGCGCAGCTAGCGCCATTCGACGGCCAACACCGCGGTTCCTGGTGTGTCCACTGCGCCGTGCGTGTGATCATTGCTTGTACAGCCCTCTCGCAGTGTCCGGAGCAAGTATGGTGGGTCTGACACACCGGTGTCAATGTGTTCTTTTTTCCATTTCCTGGAGTGTATATCAATGGGGACAGGTGAAAATGAGTGCCCCGACCGGGACTCTAACCCGGGATCTTCTGCCTCCATGGCAGATGCTGTATCCATCTGAGCCACACAGGACACAGATGAATACCCCATCGAGGTACATGAACCACACCTGTCAGCAGCTGAGGGTTTCAATTAACGATCATTTATTCTAGAGAAGCTGACCGTCATCAATGGTATCTGTTCTTTCGAGAGCAGTTACTTTCTTCATATATAGTTAAAGGCTACCCGGCCATTGACCTTCGTCTCTGTGAATGCACACAGGTTGCCCGAACTCTTGCGGGAATCGTCACCTTAGTGTGCGCGAGTAACGAGTGGATGGGCAAATATCTATTAGGTACATTACGTATGTAGATTGTGGACAGTTGGGAATGTGGGTCTCACGGGAAGCATGTAAAGGATAAGTCCCTGCAGTCGCGCTATTCATCTGTGTCCTCGGTGGCTTAGATGGAAAGAGCGTCTGCCATGTAAGCTGGAAATCCCGGGTACGAGTCCCGGCCGGGGCACAAATTTCCACCTGTCCCCGATGATATATATCAAAGGCCGTCAGCAGCTAAAGCTATTAATATAATTCTAATTTCGTCAGTCCATATGGTCTGCTTAATATTATTTTAGCTGTGGTTGTTCCTTAGAATTTCCACTTCACCATCACATCACCAACTACTTGTACAGCTTTAGAGGGGTTAAATCATCACTGATTAATTTGTTACTTAGATGACATCCACCGACCAGGCAACGTTCGAAGCCACTGAGCTTTGCTGACAGACGAATTCTGCCGTTTCTGCATATCTACTCACTACACGACAAATCCTGCCTTATGTTATACTGGTGGGACTGCCTCTAGTTACATCTCGTGGTCAGTTCCGTATTATATAGAGTGTCCGGATACAGTTAATCAGATAATGTACCTGTTTGTTGTATAATGCACAATGCAATCAAGACCTTATTGCTGGTCCGCCAGGAGTCTCCCCACTTAGTGCTTTGAATCGTGTATTTCACGGCCAAGGTGACTGGTTATTGCTGGGTATCTCCTACTACAGGATTCCGCCCCAACTTTTTAAAGTCTTCCTTAATCTCTGAGTGGCTTGAACGATCCAGTTTCTCTTAAGTTTCTAAAAATGGCGAAAAATTTCTTCAAATTAACATGGTCGCGATCGTGAAACTTTTATCTGCACAGTCTTTTAGTTTCTTGGACACCACAATCTACGAAAAAGTGGGCATATCACAGACCAATAAGTTTTGTTTTTCAAATTAACGCCACCAACGTAATCTTCCGAAGTAGTTTTTTCTTATCATATGGTAACACCCTAGAAATAAGTGCGTCACGACCTCGCACCACCTGATGTACTAAATACGAGGGTCACTCAAAAGAAATGCACACAATTTTTGTGAAAATACAGTTTTCATTCTGCATGTGTGAAAGTTTTACAGTGTGTAGATACATCCTTCCCGCTTGTTTTCAAACTTAGTTCAACCTGTTCCCGTGAGTGACGCCGTCACAGCATGTCTTCAAGATGACTGCTACACTTGACGTTCGTCAGAAGCAACGTGCTGTCATAGAAAACGAGACAGTGAGAAACATCCACAAGAGGTTGAAAAAGGTGTATGGAGATGCTGCTGTCGATCGCAGTACAATTAGTCGGTGGGCAAGCAGGTTATGTGATGAAAGCGGGCACGGCAATCTAGAGGATTGTCCTCGCAGCGGCAGGCCTCGTACTGCACACAATCCAGACATTGTGCATAGAGTTAACGAATTGGTGAGTGCCTACAGACGCATCACAGTGAACGAATTGTCACGCTACGTTGGGATAGGGGAAGGAAGTGTTTGCAGAATACTGAAAGTGTTGGCGTTAAAAAAGGTTTGTGCCAGGTGGGTTCCCAGGATGTAGACAGAGGCTCACAAAGAAACAAGAAAAACGATATGTACCGAACTTTTGGAACAGAACGAGAATGGTGGAGATGAATTTCTTCGAAGAATTGTGACAGGTGATGAAACATGGCTCCATCATTTTTTACCAGAGACGAAGAGGAAATCAGTGGAGTGGCATCATGCAAATTCACCCAAGAAGAAAAAATTCAAAACCACACCTTCTGCTGGAAAAGTTATGGCTACGGTTTTTATCGATTCCGAAGGACTCTTGCTTGTGGACATCATGCCAAGTGGAACCACATTAAATTCTGATGCATATGTGACGACACTGAAGAAATTTCAAGCTCGACTGAGTCGTGTTAGACCATATCGGCAAAAGCAGGATGTTTTACTGTTGCATGACAATGCACCGCCACATTTCAGTCAAAAAACCATGGAAGGGATCACAAAACTCGGATGGACAACACTGAAACACCTGCCTTACAATCCTGAGCTGGCTCCATGTGACTATCATCTCTTTGGGAAACAGAAAGGCTCTCTTCGTGGAACAAGGTTTGAAGATGATGACCCCTTGTGTACGCTGCCAAACAGTAGCTCCAACAGGTTGGCCCAGAATTTTACCGTGCGGCTATACAGGCGCTGGTTCCAAGATGGCGTAAGGCAATTGAGAGGGATGGAAATTACGTGGAGAAATGAAAATATTGTTCCTAAAGGATGTATCTACACAGTGTAAGACTTTCAAACATGTAAATAAAAGATGGACTTAAAAAAAATAGTGTGCATTTCTTTTGGAGTGACCTACGTAGTTACCATTCTCATCTTACTCAATTTAGGATCCTCTGTTGTCCATAAAGGATGTTTCGTCACAATTCATAATCCATAATATTAATTCATCTCTTGTGTTTACTTTGTAGACTTCGTCTGCTGACCATCCTCACAAGGAAATGTCTAGAACCGTAAGGTCCAAGGAGATTGGTGGCCAAGTAAAGTGACCATTCATGCCGACCCATCTTCGCGAAATGTTAGATTTACATAATGTGATGCCTGACGACAAAAATATTCACTGGCCCCATTGTGCTAGAATAACGTACTCATCCTTGTAGCCAATGGAACCACTTCCTGTGTTAACTGTAAGCTCGTTTTCAATCGTTCACAACCCCACAACAGGCTGCAGAAGACCACTCACTTCACCGCGATCCCAGGGTTATTGTGCGGTTCGGCTTCTAGTGGACGCCCCCCGGGAACGTCTCATACTAGACGAGTGTAATCCCAACTCTTTGCGTGGTAGAGTAATTATGGTGTACGTGTACGTGGAGACAGTGTTTACGCAGCAATCGCTGATATAGTGTAACTGAGGCAGAATATGGGGACCCAGCCCGCATTCGCCAAGGCAGATCGAAAATCGCCTTAGAATCCATCTACAGGCTGGCCTGCACATAGGATCTCGACACTAATACGCCGGGCGGATTCGTGCTGGGGTCCGGAACGCCATTCCGATCGGGAAGCAGCGCGTTGGACCGCGCGGTTAGCCGGACGGGCTTGGAGAATCTTGGTACTCTGATGGAGCAGCATCTTGTTTATTTTGAAGGTCAATAAAATTTTGAAAATGAGAAATACTCGTTTTATTCAGCGATTACTGCAATTTTAAGTTATAACTAGCAACACAGAGTCCGCAGCTCGTGGTCTTGCGGTATCGTTCTCGCTTCTTGCGCACAGGGTCCAGAGTTCGATTCCCGGCGGGGTGAGGGATTTTTCCTGCCCCGAGGTGACTGGGTGTTGTTGTGTCATCTTCATCATCATCATTCATCCATATTACCGTCGGAGGAAGGCAATGGCAAACCACAACCACTATGACCTAGCTTAGTACAGCAATGCGGGTCTCCCACATCGTCCCTAACGCTCCTAGGAGTATGGGACCTCATCATCATCAATAACACAGAAATCATAATCAGATTGAAAAATAACAATTATCGTCAAACAGTCGATAAGCCCCACCAATTTACTAATAGTATTTCGCAGAGTTCTTATTGACTACCTGCAGAACACCATTGTTCCGCGGAAACCCTGGTTTGCATAAGGGGGCCCTGTAAGATGATGTGTTAACACAGCAGGTCCAATCTACTTATTGTCAGTGATACCACTTCATACAGGCACGGAGAAGTGGTTTTAAACATGCGTCTGTCGGACCACCGATGTGAGCTATAAGTATTATTGCTACCGTCACATGTGAAGGTGGATTCGTCGAATGAGATTACTCGGTAGTTAGCCAACGACAGAATTCCAATCGTCTACTTCAGCTCCTTACCACAGATGTTAAATCCGCCGTAAATCACATGGATAGCTGCTGAGCGCACGTAACGTGCGTAATATTCGTGGCGTGTGTGGAAGTTCTGCATACACTTGATGAGTGACTTCGTTAAACCAACTGAATTTGTGCCTTCTGTTTGATTCCACTCCGTGTTCATTTTCCCGTTCAGATGAAATATGAGGGCGAGGCGCTATATCCTTCTTAGTATCTTACTGGAAAGAATCATCTATCTTATTCTCTAGAAGCAGCGTTTTCATTACAAAACGTGTCCACAAACACCATATCGACATACTCAGTATTTGTAAATACGAGCCACATGCTTTAACTTTTTTTTTAGAATTTTCCTACAATTTACAATCACACTTTAAAAATGAATTTGTGTGAACTGAAGCATAGCTTCAAAACACAATGGACAAGGCATAAATAAACCCATAGCAACCGAAGTACCAACATATTGCGGCTGGTCCCGGCGGAGGTTCGAGTCCTCTTTTTTTTTTTTTTTTAAAAAAAAAAAAAAGAGAGGCAAATGGCTCTGAGCGCTATGGGACTTAACTGCTGTTGTCATCAGTCCCCTAGAACTTAGAAACTGCTGTTGAGCACTATGGGACTTAACTGCTGTTGTCATCAGTCCCCTAGAACTTAGAAACTGCTGTGGTCATCAGTCCCCTAGAGCTTAGAACTACTTAAACCTAACTAACCTAAGGACATCACACACATCCATACCCGAGGCAGGATTCGAACAGGCGACCGTAGAGGTGGCGCGGTTCCAGACAGTAGCGCCTAGAACTGCTCGGCCACTCCGGCCGGCAGTCCTCCTTCGGGCATGGGTGTGTGTCTTTGTCCTTAGGATGATTAAGGTTAAGTAGTGTGTGAGCTTAGGGACTGGCGATCTTAGTAGTTAAGTCCCATAAGATTTCAAACACATTTGAACATTTTGAACCAACACATAAAATGAAAACAACCAAGTGTGTCTCCGTAATCAATAAAAATTAGACACACGGTGTATTATTACATGGAATGATTTATCATAATAGTCTTTACTGCCAACACCTTTCTCAGTCTACCCCGGCTTGGATAACCATGTCATTCGATCAGTTTACTTTTAAGTCGGTGAATGCCGCACGATCAGTTTAACATCTCATGTATTTAATCTTTTAATAGTATGCTGTTCGAAAGAATGCAAAGAAATTTAAAAGACTGTCAATAGCTAGACGTTCGGTATGGTGGTGATACATGAAAAACTTAGATCCTTTAAGAAAGACCGATACAGATATATGAGAT
Organism: Schistocerca gregaria; assembly: GCF_023897955.1. Lineage (NCBI taxonomy): Eukaryota > Metazoa > Arthropoda > Insecta > Orthoptera > Acrididae > Schistocerca > Schistocerca gregaria. Next base: position 501,680,150 of record NC_064925.1, on the reverse strand, counting down.
GATTGACAATATTAGCTGAAATTAGAGTTTCGATGCGCAGAGGAGGAACTGAATTAAAGAAGCAAAAGAATGATTTACAATTATCTGTCCGCAGCTCGTGGTCGTGCGGTAGCGTGCTCGCTTCCCGCGCCCGGGTTCCCGGGTTCGATTCCCGACAGGGTTAGGGATTTTCTCTGCCTCGTGATGACTGGGTGTTGTGTGATGTCCTTAGGTTAGTTAGGTTCAAGTAGTTCTAAGTTCTAGGGGACTGATGACCATAGATGTTAACTCCCATAGTGCTCAGAACCACTTTTTTTACAATTATCTAGCGCATAGTTGTTTGTTTTGTATCTTCGCAACTGGTTAGTAGTAACCAGAAGGAAAAATCATCGCTTACCATAGTACGAATAATTCAGTAAATGTTTTTGTAGTTTGTGAGTAATTAGTGAATTGTAAGCAAGCAAATTTTATCATGTCCGTTAAGAAGTAACAAATTCACAGGTAAGTTAATGCAACATATAATGACAATAGTGTTACCATTCTAAAAGTATAAACCATCACCAAATATTTATTATAATTGGTGGTACTTTTAACGAGTAAGCCCTTCTTTAACTGCTTCATTTGTAGTAGTGAATGTAAGTCATAATTGTATTCAGCTATGAACCAACTATTAGGTGTAACCGAGCAGTGCACAAACAAATGGGTGATTTTGATAGTGCAGTTCCTGGAGCAACGTGACCTTTTCACCATCTTCAGACAAGGACGTGACCAGTATACAGGTGCAATACGTATAAGAAATGTATGTTTTATAACTGACGGTCCTGCGAGCTACTGGCTAGTTTAATTATTACTACTTTAATTTTTTAACTTTCAGATTATTTTCTGTGAACTGGTGGTGACCGATATGCCTGTTTTCCAGTATATCCATTGCCATTAATCACTAACGAACTGACCTGTGCTCCGTATTTAAGGTGAGCGAGGAACAACCAGCAATCAATCAACGTTCGCCAAATGGGCAGCGCGTAATTTGCAAACAAATTACAGCAAATAAAGAGGTTGCTCGCTAATGACTCAATTCCAGAGCGGGTTTCCAATAGCAAAGGCTAAATACGTATTTAGATCATATAGGAAATCCTGGGGTAGAGCGACAACTCTAACATTAAAATGACAATAGCTCAATTAAAATGGCAAAGAAAAAGGCACAATGATTGCAGTGTATTATTTAATACATACATTAAAACATTAAACAGTGAATCAATGAAATCTGATGTCAAAGCACACAGGCGAACACTACAAAAAATTTTGAAAGTTTGACAATTGTTCCGTCGTGTCCAAGGTCTGGGACGGAACGAAATCACTCTGAAAACTATAATAGAGTGTAACGGCTATTATTCATTTTATTTCCTTCTACGTTTAGCTTTAGTGTCTAACCATATTTCCTAAAACGTTCTATGAGGATTGCGCAGAAAGTAATGCACCTCATTGTTTTTGTGAGCCGAAAACATCGCTAAGAATGCGAAACGTTGTTGTTTGTTGTTGTGATCAACAGTCCTGAGACTGGTTTGATGCAGCTCTCCATGCTACTCTATCTTGTGCAAGCTTCTTCGTCTCCCAGTACCTACTGCAGCCTACATCCTTCTGACTCTGCTGATTGTATTCATCTCTTCGTCTCTCTTTACGATTTTTACCCTCCACGCTGCCCTCCAGTACCAAATTGGTGATCCATTGATGCCTCAGAACATGTCCTACCAACCGATCCCTTCTTTTGGTCAAGTTGTGCCACAAACTTCTCTTCTCCCCAATTCTGTTCAGTACCTCCTCATTAGTTATCTCATCTACCCATCTAATCTTCAGCATTCTTCTGTAGCGCCACATTTCGAAAGCTTCTATTCTCTTCTTGTCTAAACTATTTATCGTCCATGATTCACTTCCATACATGGCTACACTCCTTACAAATACTTTCAGATATGAGTTCCTGACACTTGAATCTAAACTCGATGTTAACAAATTTCTCTTCTTCAGAAACGCTTTCCTTGCCATTGCCAGTCTACATTTTATATCCTCTCTACTTCGACCATCATCAGATCTTTGCTCCCCAAGTAGCAAAACTCCTTTACTACTTTAAGGTGTCTCATTTCCTAATCTAATTCCCTCAGCATCACCCGACTTCATTCGACTACATTCCATTATCCTCGTTTTGCTTTTGTTGATGTCCATCTCATACCCTCCTTTCAAGACACTGTCCATTCTGTTCACCTGCTCTTCCAAGTCCTTTGCTATCTCTGACAGAATTACAATGTCATCGGCAAACCTCAAAGTTTTTATTTCTTCTCCATGGATTTTAATACCTACTCCGAATTTTTCTTTTGTTTCCTTTACTGCTTGCTCAATATACAGATTGAATAGCATCGGGAAGAGGCTACAACAGTGTATCACTCCCTTCTCAACCACTGCTTCCCTTTCATGTCCTTCGACACTTATAATTGCCATCTGGTTTCTGTACAAACTGTAAATAGCCTTTCGCTCCCTTTATTTTATCCCTGCCACCTTCAGAATTTGAAAGAGAGTATTCCAGTCAACATTGTCAAAATCTTTCTCTATGTCTAAAAATGCTAGAAACGTAGGTTTGCCTTTCCTTAATCTTTCTTCTAAGATAAGGCGTAGGCTCAGGATTGCCTCACGTGTTCCAACATTTCTACGGAATCCAAAGTGATCTTCCCCGATGTCAGCTTCTACCAGTTTCTCCATTCGTCTGTAAAGAATTCGCGTTAGTATTTGCAGCCGTGACTTTTTTTAAACTGATAGTTCGGTAATTTTCACATCTATCAACACCTTCTTTCTTTAGGGTTGGAATTATTATATTATTCTTGAAGTCTGAGGGTATTTCGTCTCTCTCATACATCTTGCTCACCAGATGGTAGAGTTTAGATAGGCCTGGCTCTCCCAAGGCTGTCAGTAGTTCTAATGGAATGTTGTCTACTCCCGGGGCCTTCTTTCGACTTAGGTCTTTCAGTGCTCTGTAAAACTCTTCATGCACTATCATATCTCCCATTTCATCTTCATCTACCTCCTCTTCTATTTCCATAATATTGTCCTCAAGAGTATTGCCCCTGTATAGATCCTCCATATACTCCTTCCACCTTTCTGCTTTCCCTTCTTTGCTTAGAACTGGGATTCCATCTGAGCTCTTGATGTTCATGCGAGTGGTTCTCTTTTCTCTAAAGTTCTCTTTAATTTTACTGTAGGCAGTATCTATCTTACCCTTCGTGAGATAAGCCTCTACACCTTACATTTGTCCTCTAGCCATCCCTGTTTAGCCATTTTGCGTTTCCTGTCGATCTCATTTTTAAGACGTTTGTATTCTTTTTTCCCTGCTTCACTTACTGCATTTTTGTATTTTCTCCGCTCATCAATTAAATTCAGTATCTCTTATGTTACCCATGGATTTCTACCTACTTGATCCTGTGCTGCCTTCACTATTTCATTCCTCAAAGCTACCCATTCTTCCTCTACTGTATTATTTCCCCCATTCCTGTCAGTTGCTCCCTTATGCTCTCCCTGAAACTCTGTACAACCTCTGGTTTTTTCAATTTATCCAGATCCCTTCTCGTTAAATTCCCACCTTTTTGCAGTTTCTTCATTTTTACTCTACAGTTCATAACCAATAGATTGTGGGCAGAGTCCACATCTGCCCCTGGAAATGTCTTACAATTTAATATCTAGTTCCTAAATCTCTGTCTTACCATTATATAATCTATCTGAAACCTTTTAGTATCTCGAGGGTTCTTCCATGTATACAACCTTCTTTCATGATTCTTGGCTTCAAATTGTTAAAATGGCTCTGAGCACTATGGGACTTAACATCTTAGGTTATTAGTCCCGCAGAACTTAGAACTACTTAAACCTAACTAACCTAAGGACATCAGAAACATCCATTCCCGAGGCAGGATTCGAACCTGCGACCGTAGCAGTCCCGCGGTTCCGGACTGCAGCGCCTAGAACCGCAAGACCACCGCGGCCGACATGATTCTTGAACCAAGTGTTAGCTATGATGAAGTTATGCTCTGTGCAAAACTCTACCAGGCGGCTTCCTCTTTCATTTCTTAGCCCCAATCGGTATTCACCTACTACGTTTCCTTCTCTTCCTTTACTTACGTATTATTTGAAGTCTCCATTGTGGTCGCGCCAAGTTTCCGTCACTTCCGACAGATAGCGTAGCTGCAGGACTGTTTAATAGCGTCTGTAGGTGATGTACGTTACGAGCAACGTGCCCTCATTGAATGTATCACTGCAGAGAAAGAACAATGGGGAATTTTCACAAACGCATGTGCTGCCGACAGAAGCACATTTAGTAGCTGGGCACGGAGGGTCAGATCATCAGAAAGCGGTTCGTCGAAGCTCTACGGTTTGCAGCGGTCGTGGAGATGATCCACGGCTGTCACACCTGACATGTTGCAGCGAGCTGATGTTATTCTCTAAGACAGACGCATTACGACCCTGCAGTTGGCGCTGCGTCTGTGGATCAGCAAAGGAAGTTTGGATGCAATTATCTGCACTCTTCGATATTCGAAAGTGTGTGCGAGACGGGTGCCGCGATGTCTAAAGGTGGATAACAAATCGCACATGTGTCTTGATTTGTTGCAATAGTTTGAAGCTGAGGGAGAGGCCTTTTTATCCCGGATTGTGACAGGTGATGAAACTTGGGCTCACCATTCTGAGCCTGTATCAAAACAATAGTCAATCAAATGGCGCCATTCCCACTTCACACAGCAGAAAAAATTAAAAGCAACTGCTTCCGCTGGTAAGCTCAAGATTAACGTGTTCTGGGACTGTGAAGGTGTGATTCTCGTTGGTGTCATGGCAAGAGGCAGTACCATTAATTCAGAAGCACTTGTCAACACATTAACAAAAATGAAGTCGCACTTCCGGCGACTTTGGCGCCACAGCAATCCAAGAGATGTTTTGCTGCAACACGATAAAGCTCGTCCCTACACTGATAACTACTAAACACATCGCAAAACAGGACTAGACAGTGTTACCCATCCACCCTGCAGCCCTGACCTAGCCTCTCGGACTTCCATTTGTTTGGGGGCATTAAAGGATGCTATTCGTGGAAGACGTTTTCAGGACGATGAGGAGGTGAATCACACAGTTAAGCACTGGCTCAGCCACGAGGACAAGGATTGGTACCGACAATACATACAGACCCTTGTTTCGCACTGGATGCAGGCCTTAAAACGATTTGGCGATTACGTGTTGAAAAATACGGTGCGTAGATAAAACACGATTCTTCCGTATGTGTAAGTCTCATTATGTTCAATAAAGAATTGGTGAAAAAAAATGCGGTGCAATACTTTCTGGGCAACACCTGTAAAACTCAATGGGCATGTGAGTTTGCAAGTAGCAGAATGTTAGCCATTTTGGGCACATAATTCACACATGAGTTCAAATTTATCTTCACTGTCAATTCTTGCCCAAGAGTTGTGTGGCCCTTTATGACACGAAACACAAGACACTCATCGTCAGTCCCGTCTCTTCCACTCTCGGTATTTGCTTTATTCTAACTTATAATTTTCATGTTCCTTTTCTGAGGAATGAATTTCTGTCTCTTCTTCGCCTTTTCACCCTGACCTTGCCTCTTTTTCTCAGAACTTCCAACAGCTGTGTGAGGTAACTGGCGAGTGCCGCGCCCTGAAAATATTCTAAGTTCTGAAGAAAAAGCAGTGGCCGCAGGGGCGAGTCGGCCGCTCGGCAGCGACCACGTGGTTCCGGACGTCAGCTTAGCAAGAGCGTGATGCGGTACAACGGGCGGTCCAGCCGCGTGGCTGCGAATTCCTTGGTGACGCTGCATACCGAGAGCGCCAAAGATGGCGGACTTCGTATAAGCATAATGACAGACATTTCGCAGTTCATAAAGAAATTACTAATAGCCAGAGGAATCAATGATGCCTCAAAAAGAAGCACGACGATTCTGATAGTGTAATCAGATTTTCAGATATCTTTATTAATTTAAAGTGTAGTATATGACTGTAAATTAGACAAGTAACACCCAGCAACAAATTTCCAAAATGTTAACCAGTCGTCCGATTTCGTCGAGCGACGTGTCTTTAGAAAGCTATTAGTGTGAACCTAAATTGGTGTAAATTAAATGCATGTAACTTGAATTGTACATGAGTTATTGGAGGCCGAAGTGGTCGATTACTGTCGATCGTGTCAGGTCATAGGTACTCAACAGTTACACAAAAATCTGTAGCAGCATGGTTATAAATATATTTACTCATCTGTGTCTTTGTTGATATACTATATATACTATTCATGAAGAAATTGGTTAAATATTTACTGTGTTCTCCAAAGTACAGTAACATTAAGCTCCTGGCCTACCTTTTTCTTCTTTTCTTTTGATATATGTTTATTTAATTTCTTATGTGTTTAATAATGTGTGTTAGAGAGTGTTTATGGTCCAGCCGTAGGAATATTTGTTTAATTTCAAGTATTTAATTGTAAATCCGGTATTTCGAATATGTTTCATTATGTTTGAGACGGTACGTTGCTTGGAGACATGGAGGGAGCGCTCTAGCCAATCAGAGCGTTCATGGATGGGGAGACTAGATGTAAGCGAGTTTCCGGAGAGGACACGGGGAGTGCTGGCGAGTACGGCACACGACACGGGAAGTGCAGGCATGACGCGATCACGAGAGGGACTTCAAGATTGTGAGGCAGTTTGCGCGTGGTCGCGGGAGATAGAAATTCTTTGGAGTGCGGACTTGTGAACTTGTAAGATTTCCGAGCTTCTTACAGTGAAGATGTAGTATGCTTTTAGAAGTGAATACATCGCGAGCTATGTTGTTGTTCATAACTAATTACGCGCAGTAGAATTCTATTGTTTCCCTGTTGTTCAACTTATATTTTACACTCCTGGAAATTGAAATAAGAACACCGTGAATTCATTGTTCCAGGAAGGGGAAACTTTATTGACACATTCCTGGGATCAGATACATCACATGATCACACTGACAGAACCACAGGCACATAGACACAGGCAACAGAGCATGCACAATGTCGGCACTAGTACAGTGTATAACCACCTTTCGCAGCAATGAAGGCCGCTATTCTCCCATGCAGACGATCGTAGAGATGCTGGATCTAGTCCTGTGGAACGGCTTGCCATGCCATTTCCACCTGGCGCCTCAGGTGGACCAGCGTTCGTGCTGGACGTGCAGACCGCGTGAGACGACGCTCCATCCGGTCCCAAACATGCTCAATGGGGGACAGATCCGGAGATCTTGCTGGCCAGGGTAGTTGACTTACACCTTCTAGAGCACGTTGGGTAGCACGGGATACATGCGGACGAGCATTGTCCTGTTGGAACAGCAAGTTCCCTTGCCGGTCTAGGAATGGTAGAACGATGGGTTCGATGACGGTTTGGATATACCGTGCACTATTCAGTGTCCCCTCGACGATCACCAGAGGTCGCACTTCCGGCGACTTTGGCGCCACAGCAATCCAAGAGATGTTTTGCTGCAACACGATAAAGCTCGGCCCTACACTGATAACTACTAAACACATCGCAAAACAGTGTAGGAGATCGCTCCCCACACCATGATGCCGGGTGTTGGCCCTGTGTAGCTCGGTCGTATGCAGTCCTGATTGTGGCGCTCACCTGCACGGCGCCAAACACGCATACGACCATCATTGGCACCAAGGCAGAAGCGACTCTCATCGCTGAGGACGACACGTCTCCATTCGTCCCTCCATTCACGCCTGTCGCGACACCACTGGAGGCGGGCTGCACGATGTTGGGGCGTGAGCGGAAGACGGCCTAACGGTGTGCGGGACCGTAGCCGAGCTTCATGGAGACGGTTGCGAATGGTCCTCGCCGATACCCCAGGAGCAACAGTGTCCCTAATTTGCTGGGAAGTGGCGGTACGGTCCCCTACGGCACTGCGTAGCATCCTACGGTCTTGGCGTGCATCCGTGCGTCGCTGCGGTGCGGTCCCAGGTCGATGGGCACGTGCACCTTCCGCCGACCACTGGCGACAACATCGATGTACTGTGGAGACCTCACGCCCCACGTGTTGAGCATTTCGGCGGTACGTCCACCCGGCCTCCCGCATGCCCACTTTACCCCCTCGCTCAAAGTCCGTCAACTGCACATATGGTTCACGTCCACGCTGTCGCGGCATGCTACCAGTGTTAAAGACTGCGATGGAGCTCCGTATGCCACGGCAAACTGGCTGACACTGACGGCGGCTGTGCACAAATGCTGCGCAGCTAGCGCCATTCGACGGCCGACACCGCGGTTCCTGGTGTGTCCGCTGTGCCGTGCGTGTGATCATTGCTTGTACAGCCCTCTCGCAGTGTCCGGAGCAAGTATGGTGGGTCTGACACACCGGTCTCAATGTGTTCTTTGTTCCATTTCCAGGAATGTATTTAATTAAAAAATGGCTCTGAGCACTATGGGACTTCTGAGGTCATCAGACCCCTAGAACTTAGAACTAATTAAACCTAAGTAACCTAAGGACATCACACACATCCTTGCCCGAGGCAGGATTCGAACCTGCGACCGTAGTGGTTGCGTGGCTCCAGACTGTAGCACCGAGAACCGCTCGGCCTCCCCGGCCGTCTTCTATTTAATTGCTGGACCATCGACATCAATAAGTGTTTTGCAGAAATAACACGTTCTCAAAAGTACTTCTGCTATCGTACTCACCATTAAAAGTCGTTAAGATACTACGTGAAAATTGTATTTCATGGCAATTTTTCATTATGAATTTATTCGCAATTGCCGAATGATAGAAACCTTCGTCTATTCGATTTATGTGTGTATTCTTATCGTGTACTGTAGACTCAGCAGTATTTGGCCTGGAATGCGGCAACTACGTATCCCAACCCCTAGACAACGAAACCAGCCAAAACTTTTAATATTTCACCTCTGAGTCGGAGGGTGCGTAGTTATTTGAAAGCCCGCAGCTGCTTACTTTCGAATCAATTTTTGTAATGGCGACAACACGTTGTGTAGGAAGAAGGGGAAATGTTGTGGTACCCGAAGTGGTATCGCCGGCCGCAGTGGCCGAGCGGTTTTAGGCGCTTCAGTTCGGAACCGCGCTGCTGCTACTGTCGCAGGTTCGAATCCGGCCTCGAGCGTGGATGTGTGTGATGCTCTTAGGTTAGTTAGTTTTAACTAGTTCTACGTCTAGGGGACTGATGACCTCAGATGTTAAGTCCCATAGCGCTTAGAGCTATTTGCGCCATTTGAAGTGGAAGCTGTTTCTTCGACAAACCCTATTGTGTCTTCTGGTTCAGTCTGTTTTGGGAAATTATCAGTGAGAGGAGTCACCGCTGCTTCAATGACAGTGTCAGACGAAGTTGGTGGGCTTGGCCTCTTGTCTTCCGGAGGCTGATCAGATGGTGCTGATGGTAATAAGTCGGCATCAGTGAAGACACGCATGTTGACAGGTCAGATTCCTGTAGCCTCAACTGCTATCACAGCAGATCATATGCTCGCAGCCTTTCAGCATTTAGAAATGCTGACCAAAAGAAAAAAGTGCTAGTTGTTACAGAGCGATAACTTTTCCAGGATGTGTTCTGAGACAGTTTCGAATAATTTGCTCACACTGTGAGCTATCGGGCTTAATTAGGGACACATCAAGGGGCTGAAATGTATGAGACGAATGAGGAAGAAGACATAACGTAGCCACACTATGTTCTGCTGCTATGTCAATGACAACGTGTTTCCTTCTGTGCGTTGTGTCGTAATCTAGAATATACCATCACATTTTCTTTAGTCGACCTGTAAAACACTAGGAATTTTTTAAACCTCCGTGTTCATTTAGCCTGATTCATTGCATCCTGCCCAGACACCCGCAGGAAGACCAGCTGTAATTCCTTCTATGTCCTTTTCCTGGGAAATATCAGCCTCGTAGGTACAGGCAACTTGGCCGCATATTGCTGCTGTTACTATTTCTACTGTATCGGATGACCTAAGAAAGCCTACTGCTTTCCTTGGGGACCAGCTACCATCGAATGCCCCTATGAGTTGACACACATCACAGTATCGTCTCTGTGCGCAGCTCATGGTCGCGCGGTAGCGTTCTCGCTTCCCACTTCCGGTTTCCCGGGTTCGATTCCTGTCGGGATCAGAGATTTTCTCTGCCTCGTGATGAGTGGGTGTTGTGTGATGTCCTTAGGTTAGTTATGTTTAAGTAGTTCTAAGTTATAGGGGACTGATGGCCATAGATGTTAAGTCCCATAGTGTTCAGAGCCATTTGAATCATTTAAACAGTATCGTCTGCAGACAGATATTTATCAAAAAATCGAACCAAAAGCTGAAAAGGCTTCGAAACGATTGCAGTCCATTACTCGGGCGTTAGAGGTTGCTCCAGCTTCCTCATACTCAAATCAGTGTGCCTCGAAAGAAAGATGTTCAGTTATTTATTAAACTGGAGATTCAATTTGCTTTCACTCTGCCAACTGACAAGCTAAGGCTCTGAACACCTTCATTGCCCATCCAATCATGTTTTGCTTTTAAATAAGGCAGAAGCTCTAGCTCTTGTTTATTCGAGGAAACACGACAAAATTTTCACTTGAAAGGCCTCAGTTTTAAGTATATTGTGTACTGCTCTCTAAAGTTTAGGAACGGTGATCGAAATAGTGGCTTTCCTAAGTCGCATTTCCTTGAAAACAGTCTGCCTCTTCCACATTTTCAGTAGAAACACAACGATTAGTTAGCGTTCGTATCTTCTGCCCATCCATGTAAAAAGAAGAATTAACACTAACAACAATATGAAAAACTAGAAAATATAATACAGTATCATAAGACGTGTTAGAATAAAAATGAATACTAAAGGGTAAACACTAGCACGGTACGGTACCCAAGCTGAGGCAGAAAGAAACCTAAGTCCGTTTCACACCGTTCCGTTCCGCCGCAAAGTGTGACGTTAAGTACAGTTCCATACCCACAAATTGCTTCGAAAAATCCACATCGTCTTAACGCACTAAAATAAAGGTCCTAGCTGCGTTTTGACATTTTAAGAGAGCTAAAACTAGTGGATAAAGTGTTCTGCGTATCTTTCTCATAAGGAGTTAATAATATTGCAAATGCAAGCGAAAAACAAGCTCAAACACGTTACTGGCATAACAGAGAAATAAAAATATTTCTACAATGGCTTCTTACCATGCTTGTCGCATGGATAATGGTTCCTGAAACTGATTCTGGAGTGAACTACCTTATAGCCAAAATAAACCCATAGTTCCGTTCTGTCACGTGGTTCCGTTCCGCCCGGCTTCCCCGTAACAGTGGAGTCCCATCGTTTTTATATCTATGGCAAGAAGACAAAGCACGAATTATGTTGTTACAGAGTAAATAAGAGTCTATAGCTGATATAAAGGCCATCGATACTGAATAATGCTCTCGTGTACGTGTAGCATTTGGTATTCGATTGAAACGGACTTTTAAAAGGAACATGTGTGACCGTATGAGGAGCATCAGTTGCTACAGGAGTGGTCACTGACAGTCTGTCACCTATACTGACAGAGTTTAAATCTTCATTCAGCCGTTTTGGTTTAGGTAATCCATTATTTCTTCGGTTCATGTGAGGACGACGTCAGGAAATACTATATTACGGAAATATGCCAAGGCAATTTGTTAAAAAATAACAGGGCCATTTTCTGTTTCGTTAACCTATTACTTTCTTCTTCCATATAATTTGTTGTTTGGAGGAACGCTTGACTTATAAATTACTACAACAATTGCCAATTAATGCACGTGTACACGGAGAAATCAAAAATTTTCCGTCTGATGGCGTTGCATTAGCGTTTATGCAGCGTAGTCAACCCCGAAGCGGGTTATGAGCACAGACGTGTAAACAAGGAATTAGTGTGCCATCGTGTTCTTCAGACGTACGTACGGTAAATGCGGAAATGTGACGTTAGTACCGAATGCAACCAAACAGGACCAATGTGACGTAGTTTTCATGGCTGCCGAAATAAACATCCATTGGAGAATGAAGAATGTGTATGGGTCAGCAAGTCTGTCGAAAACACACATTGTGGAATGGTGGGAAACAATGGGGTGCTGCAGCTTCTTAAAAACACACGTCCACATACCTCAAATGTCGGGACGCCTACTGACGTGCCGGCCTGAGTGACCGAGCGGTTCTAGGCGCTACAGTCTGGAACCGCGCGACCGCTACGGTCGCAGGTTCGAATCCTGCCTCGGGAATGGATGTCTGCGGTGTCCTTAGGTTAGTTAAGTTCTAGTAGTTCTAAATTCTAGGGGACTGATGACCTCAGATGTTAAGTCTCGTAGTGCTCAGAGCCATTTGAACCATTTTTTGAACCTACTGACATAGGAGACTGTCGAAGACACGCCCAATAGTCCACATCTCTCCCCATATGATTATCACGCATTCGGTTTCTTAAAAAAGACCTTGAAGGGACGAGGATGTATAGCAGGCAGTTACGGACTTCTTCACGCAATAGGACAAGATGTTTTAACTAACTGGTATCTTCATACTCATTGCTAAAGACGATTTTGCCTAATTGGCGTACCGATTCTGGACTGTACAGCCTTCGAATGCAAACTTTTTGATCACCCATTACGCATCTGAGCTACGGGGTGTCCAGAGCTGAGTCTCTGTCACTTACACAATATCAATGCTTCGATAAATCTCATATCGTGAATTTCTAAATAGTCGTTTGGTGGGATGTTTTACTTGAATGGACTTTTTGAGTAGGATGGAGGCAAACAGAAAAATTTCCTTACTAAATAAAATGAAATTTTCTTTCAGTTCTCCAAAAAACCTATCATTTTTGTGTCGATTGAAATATCTCTAAGAAGAGAAAACTATGAAAACGATATAAGTAAATATATATATATATATATATATATATATATATATATATATATATATATATATATATATATATATATTGTGAAAAGAAGTGGACAGTGACTCCCGGAAAAGGTATAAATCTGCCAACTAAATTATTATTACTTGGAACAGATCCGCAGTAGTTTCCTCATTTCTTCTTAAGTGATTGCCCTAGAATATAGCTTTGATTCAGAAATATAGTATTTCCTGACGTCGTCCTCACATGATAAACGGAAGGTATGGATAAAATATGTATGTAGCAAGTCGAGGAGTCGGTACCAATACATGCACAATCTATAATTATCAGATGTTTGCCCCTACAAGCCAAGAGCAATAATTAGCACTCTCCACATTTTACACTTGTGTTTGGTTTGTAGAGCGCTCAATTGCGCCGCCATCAGCGCTTACACTTGTGTGTGCGTGTTCCATGCTCGATGTCAAGTGTTCGATTTTTTAGAGATTGTATGGTATTTCAGTACAGTGTTCGGTACCGAAGTATGGGTGGTTCCGTATTTTCATAATTCCATTGATATTACTAACTTATTTATTGATTCCTAAATCAGCAAAACTGTAATGGCAGTTCCATGCACCAATGCCCATGTGCGAAGAGTGTCCAACCACAATCATTATATACGGTATGACGCTGGAAACAAATTGGCGTCAACAAGGGGTAAACGTAGAATTATGCATTCGTTACACTTTGAAGTATGCAACATACAACGACTTTTACCAAAAAGTTACATGTAGAAAAAATCCTCTGAAAGATGTAAATCGCAATGGTCTGACGCTAGAAACAAATTTGCTTCGACAAGGATTAAAAGCAGAATTATGCATTCGTTACACTTTGAAGTATGCAACACACAACGACCTTTAGTAAAAAGCTACAGGTGAAAAAAAAATCCACTGAAAGACGTAAATCACATTGGTAAACATAGTTTTTAAGGTTTACGAAGTGTTTTATTGTCTTCGCCCTCAGCTCTGAGCTCAGCAGATCGTTCACCAGGCAAGGCACTTTCTGGTAATTTTAAAGCGAGATTGTAGTCTGCCCGGGAAGTCCCCTTGGTCAAGAAAAGAGTAGTGTAATAAGAACTGACAATCCACGAAATCTTCAAAAAATGTTGTCCGAATAGATATCGTGATGACAGCGTGACACGTATCAGAGCATGAGTAAGTTCCGTTCCATCTCTTGCACATAATGAGGATAGATCAGAAAACTGTACGAACCGGTACGCATCGCACATTCGCCAGAATGCGCAAGACGCAGCGTTCACAAAATTTATATTCACCAAAATTGGTCTACGTCAGGGGTGTACAGATGTGTTACCACCCGGGCCGCAAATTTCTCGCTGTGACTATGTAATGGCGGCAAGTTAAAACACAGCTTATTATTCCGTATTAGGATCTCCCTGCCCCAATGTTAACTAGACTGGGCACGAAAGAATTAAGTTCTACAAGACCTGCTTTTCGAGAGGGAATGAAATGTGAATAAAACAAAAACAAAAATTACAGTAACGAACGGTGACGGGTGGGCCGCGATCAGATCAAAGCCGGGCAGCATGTGACCCACGGTCTGTGCATCCTTGGTCTCCATAATTTTAATTTGTTGTTATGTAATCATTCCATGCTGACCGCGGTACGTCAAGTTCAATTACTTTTTTAAAGACAAATTTCATTAGCGACTATTGACTTTATTGAATGATCTTGGGCCCACATTTCCTCTCAAGTTTCCTTAGCTTACGAAGTAGCCTGTCTTTTGACGCAGTCTGAAGCAATAGTACGTTTTTTTCCGATCAGGGGCGACGTGCCAAAGCAATATCTAAACGCACATATTTTCTGTGTCACTGTTTGCCCCGTCTTTTGTCATTTGTGCACCCACTAACGTACTTCACTATGCGTTCCTCAGTAGTATAATTGTGTCTCGTGCTCCAGGCATATTTCACAGCTGAAACAGAACAATACAAATTTGACAACCACGTTTTTCATGAGCTTCAACATTAGGATACGAATGAAATAACTATTCACTTCCTTATTGTGCGAAGTCAAGTGAGGTACTTCTAGGACATAGAGTATATAAGATTTGTCTTCTGTGAACCAATTTTTAAACATATGATCGAAATTTAAAAACAAATTCTATGGAAACATAATGTTTATAAAAACCAAATTTAAATCAGGCTCCTCACTGGAGACACTTCCCTTCCTTAATTATGTAGAATAACAGTATCGGTTGCATTTTTATGCAGTACACTATAAAAGAAGTTCAGAAGTCGACAAATAAATTTAATTTGTAGGATCGGAGAAGGAGCGTGCTCAAATTAGTGCGCATATGAGATACGCTGTGAACGAGTAAGAAAATATTCTCATCGAACGTACGCTGCATTCGTTGTATCCAGAGATAGGTGTGCCTGAGAATGAAGTGAATTTCTGTAGTGATATTTTTTTTGGAAGACGAAAGGCACTGAAAGCAGGAAGACAAAAGGCACTGGAAGCAGGTGAGTTCCTCCTAACTGCACATGCACCAAAGGTGTTATTGATTTCAATGTAACAGAAGTTTCGGTAATACTTGTCTCAGCATAGGTTAATATGTGAGGCTACTGAGGACGCCTAACCTGAAAATAAATTTAATTGTAAAGAAACAAGAATGCTTACTGGGAAAACATGCGGCTTAAAAAGAAAATGTTCAAATCTGTGTGAAATCTTATGGGACTTACCTGCTAAGATCATCAGTCCCTAAGCTTACACACTACGTAACCGAAATTATCTTAAGGACAAACACACACACCCATGCCCAAGGGAGGATTCGAACCTCCGCTGGGAACAGCCCCACAGTCTGCAGCTTAAAGATACTGCTGTTACTTCGAAACACATTTTTGCACAAGTAAATAATGCGATGTAAATGTAGAAATAATGAGTAGTCACGAGAAAGACTAACCTGCAACCTACGTTATATACACTATGTGATCAAAAGTATCCGGATACCTGTCTGGTAATGACTTACATGTTCGTGGCGCCCTCCATCGTTAATGCTGGAATTCAATATGGTGTTGGCCCACCCCTAGCCTTGATGACAGCTTCCACTCTCGCAAACATACGTTCAATCAGTTGCTGGAAAGTTTCTTGGGGAATGGCAGCCTATTCTTCACGGATTGCTGCAATGAGGAAGAGGGTGTTCGGCGTTCCGAACATCCCAAAAGTGTGCTGTAGGATTCAGGTCAGGACAGTGCGCCGGCCAGTCCACTACAGGGATGTTATTGTCGTGTAACCACTCCCTCCTCCACAGGCCGTGTACTACGAACTGGTGCTCGATCGTGTTGAAAGATGCAATCGCCATCCCCGAATTGTTCTTCAACAGTGGGAAGCAAGAACGTGCTTAAAACATCAATGTAGGTCTGCTCTGTGATAGTGCCACGCAAAAAAAAACGACCACACCATGACACCACCACCTCCGAATTTTATTGTTAGCACTACACACGCCGGCAGATGACGTTCACCAGCCATTCGCCATACCCACACCCTGCCATCGGATCCCATATTGTGTACCGTGACTCTTCACTCCACACAACGTTTTTCCACTGTTCAATAGTCCATTGTTTACGCTCCTTACACCAAGCGAGGAACCGTTTGGCATTTACGGGTGTGATTTGTGGCTTATGAGCAGCCACTCGACCATGAAATCTGTTTTTTCACCTCCCGCCTGTCATAGTACTTGCAATGGATCCCGATGCAGTTGGGAATTCCTGTGTGATGGTCTGGATAGATGTGTGCCTATTACACATTACGACCCTCTTCAATTGTCGGCGGTCTCTGCCAGTCAACTGCTGAGGTCGTCCTGTACGCTTTTGTGCTGTACGTGTCCCTTTACGTTTCCACTCACTATCACATTGGAAACAGTGGACCTAGGGATGTTTAGGAGTGGGGAAGCCTCGCGTATAGATGTATGACACAAGTGACACGTTCGAAATCCGTGAGTTCCGTAGAGTGCCCCATTCTGCCCCCTCACGGTGTCCAGTGACTACTGAGGTCACTGATACGGAGTATCTGGCAGTAGGTGACAGCACAATGTGCCTAATTTGAAAAACGTATATTTCTGGGGGTGTCCGGATACTTTTGATCACATAGTGTCCATGACGTAATCCAACACTCTACATGTCAATCATCACATGATTACGGTTACTATATTATGTCACTGTAAGTAATTCACTAATGTGCGTATGAAAAGTAATGATAAATTGTCAGCGTTGCATATACTCTTCTAAAGAGGATACTCTGAACCATTGTGGTTGACCGAGCGTGCTGGCGCAGTGGTTAGCACACTGGACTCGCATTCGGGAGGACGACGGTTCAATCCCGTCTCCAGCCATTCTGATTTAGGTTTTCCTTGATTTCCCGAAATCTTTTCAGGCAAATGCCGGGATGGTTTCTTTGAAAGGGCACGGCCGATTTCCTTCCCAATCCGTCCCTAACCCGAGCTTGCGCTCCGTCTCTAATGACCTCGTTGTCGACGGGACGTTAAACACTAACCACCACCACCACCATTGTGTGTGGTGGTAGAAATCTTTTTTCGTTTGTCAATCAGCATAAAATATCGAGCAACTGGACTGCAGCCACAAAGGAGACAGCAAAGCCTGTGATATTTTAATAACTACTTTCGAGACGCAGTTAGCAGTAATGATCTGACCCAACAACGCAGAACGTTTGCCGGGGAGCAGACACTCTACAATCATCGATTCGAGCCGTCTGCGTTGAACAGTTATTGTTGGGAGCCATCTTTGTACCCACATCGACGTTGCAGCAAATGTTAAGTTGCCTAACTACCAGAAAAAGGCAACAGTATTTTATTCGGCAGGTGAAGTGATTCATATTTGGGATCAGTGTAACATATCAGAAGATAACAGCATTCCTACCTGTGTAATAAGCTTCAACGCCATATCTTTAGTAATCGGATTTATATTTGGCGTTACTATTAAGAAGCTATCTTGTGGATTTGTTAATAATCTCATTGAATCATATTTGTGTTGTTCAGTTACTACGTTAACGCACCTGTAACAATGCGGGAGAGTACAGTCATTTTGTGGTGTCGGTAGTACGCGAATTAAAACAGATTTCGATAAGAATAATCTCAGAATCTGAAAAAAAAACTACTGTGAGAGATGAATACAAAGTTTGATCCCATTTTGGGTTTAGGTAGGCCTAACAGTCTTTCATATAAACTAGTGATCAGGATGCAGAAACGTACCTAATGAGCTACTTTTAATGCTGAAACTACACTAAAATGGTACAGTGAAAATAGTTCTTCGAAAGCAGCTGCTATCTTGATGTGTGTGTCGTAACGTAATTATATATTCCCCGCAAAAGCAATGGTAACATTGTACTCATCGTATTTTACCTAACAACGGTCTCATTAAAAATTCTACTTTTGAAAGTGATGCCGAACATTTTTTTCACAGTTCAGATATTTATGCACCGTAGATGCTTCTGCAATAGTTAATTTAAAATCAGCGTACGTTATCCAGCGCCATCAGTATCTACAGTGCTCTGCTGTATTCAAATGCTTTTTGTCGATATAGGGCAGTAGTGGCATATACGTTTCAAGCTACCGTTAGAGATACAGCACACAACATTATCGCTAACATAAACATATCTTTGCTCTCGCGGACAAAAGCTTACTTTTGCCTATAACAACAGTACTGTGCATATCCACTTATTTAAATGATCATTGATATGTGTTCACCAAGATAAACCGCATTTACGAAGGAAAATATCACATTTTTTGATAGTCTGCGCTCAGTTTAGAATGCGTTACGCACTGGTCAATATTTATTTACAGATTTGTTGTATTTTTTATTTTTTTTCATTTCGTTTCATGAAAGATAAGTGCGTTGCTGACCCGCATCGTGTGTAGGTACTAAGTGAGCATGAAGAAACAGGTGTACAGAAGTGGTTAATGATACGTTCCTTTCCAGTGGTACAAATTTTTGGTACTATCCCTCGATTTTGTGCGAAGAAAACGTTACGGTTGCATAGCATATAATATTCAAAACGAGAAGTACGGGTAGGTAGGTATGGCGTGCAAGGAAAGCATAGTGATAACTACATAAGCACTTGCATGATGGCATTAAGGTAGGGGAACATGGTACATGGTTTATAACACTAAAGGGCTCTTTGCTACTATAGCGGTTCAGCATAATTATGGTCGCACCCTAACAGAAACTGATATTGTTCAGTGTTAAACGTTGCCCATTTTGTGGCGTGTAAATTATGCAGTGTGTCTTTTTATTTGTTTTAAGTTTTGTGTAGACATACATTTACACAAATTCCTCCGTACAGTGGATCTCTTCTCACCATACAGATGGCGGTCGGTCTATCAATAAAAGATTTTATTATTCCCGTATCCAGCGGTGTGTTCGTAATGCTGCGATAGCAAAATTAATAACAGAAAATAAGTTATTTCTTGTTTTAGTTCTGAAAAAGGCGGTCGACTGAAAGACGCAATGACATTGAGAGATTAAAAACAGATAGCCAATCGTCACCAATAAATAGAAAACAAAGCAACGCCAATTTACCAGTATCAGAAAATGAATTAGAAAAATTACACATTTAGTCACCTTCCGTTATGTCAGGACATTGAGTCACACAGTATGCAGGTTGACAGTACAATAATCGTAGCCCCAATAATAATTTATGTAATTAATCCTTTTGGTGCGATGTGCTGGACAGCAATTTATAAAACCAAAACGAAATTAGTAGGGTAGACATTATGTTAAATAATAAAGCTGAATAGTAAGTACCACAAATCACAGAGAGGCATGAATTACAGTTCACTATAATGCAACTGAACACTGATCTCGTGTATGTTAGCAGGAAGCAGGAATAAGACTCTGATACAGGTATTTTGTCGGCTGCTTCTGATGTTCTATGTTTATGTCTAAGTTATTACAACACCATTCACCGAATCGAGAGGCAAGCTGAAAACATAAAGGTGCGTGACAACAGCGCTCCCGTCGAGAAGTGAACAACACAGGGAGCTTTCACTTAGTTTGATTGTGTCCTTAGCGAGTAGCCTATAAGTCGTTAGTGTGTGATCTTAGAATGTGATTGTAAACTTCATCAAGTTTGAAAGACTTTTTGACTTTTAACATATCAGTGTTCGCTCTCAGAATTCATTCTGCGCCCATCCAATTGTTGTTCTTTATTTCTCATTAGTATCACATACGAGTAAACTCTTTGGGTCGTCCTCCACAGACACAGTGGGCGATGTCGACATATCAGTTTTGAGTCTACCCAAGAAACAATCAAGTAATATCATTAAGTTCTGCAGAAAAAATACATGGTTCTTAATGTGTATAAAGCGGAGCTGTTGTATCCAGAGCAATCAGTAACCGACATTTTTGTGAAAACATGTACAGATGTTCACTCTTCAGTGTATTGTGTCAGAAATGAATACAAGGTTATACATTCTCTTGAAGTCTCCAAAGAAAGAAAAATCACCACAGAAACTTTCAGAAAGTGTTGATGTGTTTTATAGAAATGTGTTAGAAGGAAAAAAACATATATATTTTTGTTTTTTGTTAAGTGCGTGCAAAGTGCAGCGCCTGCTAGAAGCGCAGTCGTCTGGGGAAGCACGGGTAGAGCGGAGTTGGGACGTGGGTTAGGCCGGTATTACACTATCAACTGTCTTCGTCAAATATCTTTGGCAAAGAAATCTTATGGTGTAATAGGGAACTTTGTCAAATCTCGGCTGTCGTTAAATAAATTTGATCAAATCTAGGGCCTCGCTGTAGATTTGATCAATGAAGTCGCTTGTCTTCTCTTCACTGCCATGTGATATGTTACCACCTGGAGCACTAGCATCGCTGTAGCGTTCTGTCATCTGTAATGTTTTTATAAACATTGCCAGTAAATACAATTGGTGTGTACTGACAACTACAAAATTAATCGCGATGTATAAAGCTGATGAGATGCTTTACAACGTGAGGCACCCTGTATACAAAAATAGATTAAGAAGATTGGAGACCTATCCTAACCTAACCTAACTCTTAACTGTAGCAAGGAACCGTAGTGTTACAGTGTGCCTGTCTTTTGCAGATATAGCAATTCTTAAGTGAGTATTGTGCTCTGTGATATGAGGATACATTTCACCGAGCACATACAGAATTGTATGCTCATCCATTCTTAAGTAATTAATGTACGACTTGACGTCCTCCACTATAAGCTCATGTAACAAGTTTTGTGAAATGCTTTTAACGTGTCGTCGTAAAACTAACGGCTTCACCCAGGTACGTTTCCTTCATTTGCCCCGCTTCTCTTCCGTGTGTGCACACAGTGCAATTGTGGTACATGCAACTGCTGCGGGTGAATAACAAGTTGTTGCTGTCAGCCAACTTGAACTTTGACGAAAAATATGATGACAGTGTAATACCCCTTTTTAGCGCAACGTCAAAGATCTTTCTCAAATATATTTGACGAATATTTGATCAATTATTTGATAAAGAAATTTGATAGTGTAATACCGGCCTTACTCAGCTCGCTGTAAGGGAAATGCCTAGCACCTGAGGGGAAACGACCTTCTAAAATGAATCCTATGTTCACATTTCTTTGTAGATACTTAGTG
The DNA here is from genome assembly GCF_023897955.1 of Schistocerca gregaria. Taxonomy (NCBI): domain Eukaryota; kingdom Metazoa; phylum Arthropoda; class Insecta; order Orthoptera; family Acrididae; genus Schistocerca; species Schistocerca gregaria. Next base: position 501,658,691 of record NC_064925.1, on the reverse strand, counting down.
GGGCCCCACTACGCCCACAAGGTAACCATTCTAATACATCTACTGTCACTCTTCTTTCATTAATATCTAAAGAGAATTCCGCCGAAAATGCAGCGATTTATTTTCGCCTGGCTTGTTAACCATTTTTAACTTTCAGGGAAGCGTGATAAATGGTGAATTTTGAGTACACTCTTCTCTAGTTGCCATGTCAAAATTTGCTTCTTCTGCCAAAACACAGTGGAGTTTACACTACCTGACCTCACTAACGTGTTTTGCAGAGACAGATGCGAGAGAATTGTGAAACCGTGGTTTATTAAGTTCATTTGGTGTGGATCTGGGGAAAGTAAAATCAGTATCTTATGAAAAAATACATCCTTGACACAAAAAACGTGTAATGTATTCACACGTGTTGTTCCAAAACCCATAGCGTTTCTCGTTTCATCAATTGTCCATGACCCTTAAAAATTACACTCTTTTATCAAAACAGTTTGTAGTTATTGTAATTACGTGGTAGATAATGAAGTTTTACATAATAACTATATGGTAAAATACTCATCTCTTTACGTGCTATCATTTGCCAAAATCTCATTTCGATATCTGAAAGCGTTTTTGAAATATGAGGAATGTTGTGGATATTTCACTCTGGCTTTAGTGCGGCGCGACCGCAAATGAGTGTGCTACATCACATCAGTTTTCTCGAGATTGGTGACAGTTGCATACCTCTACTCAAGTCTAAAGAAAAATTCAGTATGTTAGCTAAAGTTCATACGCAACAACATGTAATGTAGTATGCACCAAGCGCAAAGTCATAGCTACCTCAATTTTGCATTGCATCATTTTCCAAATTTCGCGCACTGTCTTACTTTCACGTATGTGTCACAGTAACTATGACCATTAACGAAATGATGGGCACATCATCATGACCCTCACATACAAAGCTATCAGTAAAGCAAAAATGACTTTCCTTTACCGAATAGTTTCTTTAAGATCGTTTGAAACAGATTGCAGGGTGCGCGACTAGATTTTGTCAGCCCTGACCGGCCGAAACGCCGAAAACACTTATCGGGCTCGTCTTTCGAACAAATGAATGAACTGGCCCAGCGATTTGGACGAAAACTGTTCGCAGCTCATTAGACGCCGTATCCTGGGCGAGCTATATCTATGAACCATTAAACTGTTGAGAGGTGAAGGAAGACCCATTTACTATTTGGACAAGACATTGTTGAATGCAGGACATATCCGAATGAACGTCAGTGTAGACAACGCCTTAAAATCCTCTAAACAAGCGTTTCATTCAGGATTATCCACTGGAAACAAGGGCCCAACGGACAAAGATAAACGCGTCATAGTCGCACGCACTGGGAGCAAAGCAGGTTTCGTCGAAGGCTGTTCGTGGATTTTGGAATCCAAGAAAAAGTGGAGACTGTCATGACGGGAGGTGCGCAGATACGGTGGAGAAGTGGCGTAATGATGTTCTTCCAAGATTTACGGAGAAAAAGGGAAAAGCAGTCATTGTTCTTGATAACGCCGAAAAGAAAAGGCTGCTGATGCGAATTCCAATGAGCATGATATATCAGAATGGCTGAAATCTAAAAATGTCGCTTTTGAAGAGCGTATGTTGAAGAAAAAAGCAACTAGAAAACAACGTTGAATAAAACAGACAATAAATACTCAGTGACTAAAATGCAGGGAAAAGTATCAAATTAGTTTGGCAACGTTACAGAAAAAAAAAAGAACAGAAGTTATTTGAAGTGTCAGAACAAGCAGTAAGAACAGTGACTGCAGAAAACTGGAACTCATGTATGTATCCTTCGTGTGGTGGAAAAAAGCTGAAACTCAGATGTGGAATTTAGACTGCGTTAAAGAAGAGAGAGAAGAGCTTTTTGTTATAAATCTGAATGAAAATAGTTCGAGTTCGACACAGCGAAATGAATTTTATCGTTTCTTTAACATTATCGTAACTGGTATTGTAACTGAAATCGGTTACGTTTGAATCTGCTATGTCGACTGTCGGTTTTTAGGCATTCATCAATTACATTGTAGCCAAAGTTCACTGAAATAGGTTACGTTTGAATCTGCCATGCCGACTGTCGGTTTTTAGCTTTCATCAATTACATTCTAGCCAAAGTTCTCAAGAAAGGGTTACTCACGAGCGACGTGTGTTTCGCTGTGACGTCAGCCCGGCGGCCTACACGAAGGATATTCGACATAACACGTTTTGATCGAAAGGGTAATGGATCCATGAAACTGTTTATGTTTCGTCCCAGCTATCTGTGAATAGATTAACAGCACCCAGTCCCAGTTGTATGTTGAAGAGCTAACGGTTTCGAGTTGCAACGAAAATTTTAATATTATTATTTCATATAATTATTGAGCGAATTTAAAAATTTGAATTGCTTTCACTATTCACTCGTTAAGAGGTACAATCCTATTTTAAAAATTTGACACAGTAAGCCAGTACTACAACTAAGAAACGGCATATATCTGTTGAGGCGGCGTGATACACTGCGCGCAAATACCCAGATTATATTCATCCAGTATATGAGAATGACAGCACTTACCGATTTTCAACAAACTATAAATATAATTTCGAATCGTTACGAAAAGTTTTTGCAGACACCCCTCGAGAAAATGGTGAAAGGAAATAAGTATGTCGCTCACTAAATTTTCGCTGTTCATGCAGTATATCTTCTCCATCAGGCACGACGTTTTAATTGGCTACTTGTTTACCGGCAACTCTGTACGCAACAAATTTTGCAGGCAGTGCCCGCTTGTACCGGTGAGTCCACCTGCAAAATCATATCATTGCAGGACAAATGGTTCATAAGATATCACATCAGAAACATAGAAAGCGTGAAAAACTAGCGTTTGCTTAAAAGAAGCACAAATTGCAGAAAATACACAAATCGTGTATTTCACGATCTCTCATAGCTGCTGCACCTTTTGTACGTTTAAGCCTGCGTCTTTAATCAAGTGTTTTTTTACCTCTACAACTTGTACCCTTGGCACTCCGTTAAATTTTATTAATTCACCAATATAACGAACGTTGTAGAGAAGATCGAAGTGGTCATTTGTTAATGATTCGTCAGCTACAGCGTTTCATCGAACTGGACTGGCTATAGTACTTTGGAATTAGTAAATACGCATTCATATTCCTGAGCACAGACTTAGCGAATGTTTTGCCACTATCAACAGAAAGTCAGGCAGCAGACGCCGTCCGAGAAACAGCAGCAACAGTTAAGTAACCGATTCTGTGACATATAACGAGTTTCTAAATACATTATGTGATCAAAAGTACCCTGACACCCCCAAAAACATGTTTTTCATATTAGGTGCATTGTGCTGCCACCTACTGCCAGATTTTCCTTAACAGCGATCTCAGTAGTCATTAAACGTCATGAGATAGCAGGATGGGGCGCTCCGCGGACTTCACGCACTTGCAACCTGGTCAAGTGATTGGGTGTTTGTGTCATAGGGCTGTACGCGAGATTTCCACACTCCTAAACATCCCTAGGTTCACTGTGTCCGATCTGATAGTGAAGTGGATACGTAAAGGGATACGTACAGCACAAGCGTACAGGCCGACCTCGTCTGTTAACTGACAAAGGCCGGCCTGAGTGGCCGAGTGGCTCTAGGCGCTTCAGTCTGGAACCGCGCGCGACCGCTACGGTCCCAGGTTCGAATCCTGCCTCTGGCATGGATGTGTGTGATGTCCTTAGGTTAGTTAGGTTGAAGTAGTTCTAAGTTGTAGGGGACTTATGACCACAGCTTTTAAGTCCCATAGTGCTCAAAGCCATTTGAACCATTTTGAACTGACAAAGAGACCGCCGACAGTTGAAGAGGATCGTAATGTGTAACAGGCAGACATTTATCCAGACCATCACACAGGAATTCCAAACTGCATCATGATCCACTGTAAGTACTATGACAGTTAGGCGGCAGGTGAGAAAACTTGGACTTTATGGTCGAGCGGCTGCTCATATCCTTACTTCACGCCGGTAAATGCCAAACGACGCCTCCCTTGGTGTAAGGAGCGTAAACATTGGACGAATGAACAGTGGAGAAACGTTGTGTGCAGTGACGAATTACGGTACACAATGTGCCGATCCGATGGCACGTTGTGGGTATGGCGAATGCCTGGTGAACGTCATCTGCCAGCGTGTGTGCTTGCACTCCTTGTGGTTTTACGTGGCACTATCACAGCACACCGAGCAGCACTATTCCAAAAGAAGAGAAGCACGTTTTGTGTCATCGAAAAACAGGGGAGATGATATAGGATTTTTGGGTGGACATAATTAAAACAAACGCGTTTCTCGTTGCTGTAGGATTTTCTGACGAAATTTCAGTCACCCACTTTCTCCTCCGAATGCGAAAATGTTTTGTTGACTCAGACCTAAATGATCATCCTAATGAAATGAGGGAAATCAGAGCTCGCACTGAAAGATACAGGTATTCGTTTGTTATGAGCGATATTTGATAGTGGAACAATAGAGAAGTATTGTGAAAGTGGCTGGATGAACCTTCTGCCAGGAAGTTGAGTGTGAGTTACAGACTAGCCATGTAGATGTTGACCTTTTGCCTTTAAAAGCTGAGTGAGTCGACAAATTAGTTTTACAATTAGCCAGCTAAGCAGAATACAGGGTTGTTGCATATCAGTTAAATTTTTCTGCTGAAGTAACTACAGCTAGGCGCGTGGGGAATGGTCATTACTCATGGATACGACATGGACGATCATTCAAAACAAAAAAAGTCTAGTAAACATGGTCTCCAAAATGCATTCCTTAAGAGCTATGAGCAATTGCTCAGTAGAAGAGATGTGTTTCACAGCAGCCAAGATGAAGAAGCTCTTAATGTGAGCGCGTTCTGGGCTATGTTTACTATACTTCTTTTCTTGTTTTGATCCATACTACCACCTCTTCAGAATACGGAAAGAAAAATAGTAGAACATTTTCGTTTTACAGATGAGAAGATGAAGAAATCGTCATAGCTCTTAAATTATGCAATTAGAGCCCATGTTTATTAGACTTACTTGCTTGGTATGATCGTCCATGTCATATCCCTGAATGTTAAGCATTCCTCCTGGAACGCCCTATATATCATCGTTTATATATATATCTGTTTCTGTGCATGTGCTGGATTCTGGCATAGTTTCGCTATCACACTGCAAATGCTTACAGGTTGTGCGAAAGTGCGTGAAGTGATGTACCAACTGGCCATCAAAATGGAAGCAGACAGATCGACAGTAACAGAAAAAAGCTGTACATACTGTCGCAAGCCAGCATCCGGCATTATGCTAAAAATGATCGTATAACTTACAGAAAACCATCTGCAGATGAACCTGAAAAGATTCAGAAACCGGTTCATGCAATAATAAATAACTGTTCAAAAAACTGACTGGTAGCAGTTTTATGTATTTACATTTGATTAACAATCACGGCTTCAAGAATACCCGTAATGGACCAGTTTAATCATGATTAAAAATTCATATGCCTTTTTACCAAGAAACTAAAGACACTCCAAACTGTAGCCGCTCTCTGAACAAGCTGCTGCTAGTACTCGCTGACAAATCGCTTATAACAAACGAAAAATAGGAATTCTGAAGCAGACCCTAGGACAACGAACAAAGACTTCCACAGGGTTTAATCTTTAACCCAGTTTTGTTTGTTTTATTCACGACAAAGTGACACATCGCCTTAAATCCCGACGTAAAGCTTTCACGTTATACTGATGAACGATCACACACCAACAGAGGATCGCAGTATGATTGTCACTCTGTCCTTAATTTATTTTCACACCTGGAAACAAATGGTTTAAGTATCTATTATACCAACTCCTTAATTGTCACATTTACTACTGTACCGATTATCAAGGCCTAGAAAGAGGTGTGCGACTCTCTCATTCGGGCAGCACATTGACATATTGGTGTGTAATATGCCAATTCTGTATTACCTTTTTCTTCCGTCAAAATATGTTACCGAATAGGTCGAAAACCGTAGGAGACGTGACGAGGAGAATAGACAAGATTATCGAAGCAACAATATGTTGTCGCCTTTTATCACAGCTTATTTTGATTACGTCTGCCTATCCATGGGTCGGTTCAAGGTCGCGCGGAACCCATACCATTGATGAGCTTGTAGGCACCTATTCACTCACACAATTCAAAACCTACGTTTTATTTCCATATAATACGTGAAGGTAATATTTAATAATACTTTATTTCACCAATTTCAGCAGTAATACACCCTATATATTTCGATTTTTGGTACGTAAGCAAGCGAGGGACATGATTTGCAGGATATACGCTCTCTTAAAGCGCAAAGGACGTGTACGCTCGTACCGCAACCGTTGCGTGGTACCGGCAACACTGCAGTGCGCTTTCGTGCCCCGACCTGCGCAAATGGCCATTGTTCATGACTCAGAAACTACTACTTGTTTACAACGTCCTCAATTGGGGCTGCCCCTTACTGCTGAGTCGGCAGAAGTCGATCGAAGTTTTGTGTGTGAGCTATCCGGCCACTGCTAATATTGGCGATCTTACAACACAGTACCAATGTGTGCCATAGCCATTAGGAAGCGACTGTCGTGCCGTACCGTATCAGTTAGTACAGGTGTAGTACCAACACTGCATTGAGAAAGAGTGGTTTGCTGCCTCGCAGCGAACAAAGTGTGGTTTGCTGCCTCGCAGCGCCTTTCGCCCTTCGGCTTTGCTTTCTCCACTCCCCCACCCTCCGCCTCATGATATTTCGTTGACGATACTGTGAACAAATTTTAAAAACAGACAACACTGTACACTTCTTTTGACTTGGTACACAAGGAAGGAAACTATTACTGTTTAGACAAGTAAAAACAGTTCTACGCATTACAATCGCAACTCTATAAATAATAGCAAATAATGATACTTTAGTTATTCTCCTTATATACTATAGTATGAGGGGATTTCAACAGGTAACCAGAATTTTTATTTAGTGCAAAATACTGCTCACCGTTATTCAAATTCCAATACCGACCTTCAAAATACTCTCCCTTGAACACAATACAACGATTCCAGTGTTCAAAATACTCCTTCAAGCCCCTTTTTGATAGTCCATTGAGTACATCGAAATTCCAATATAGACCTTCAAAATATTCGCCCTTGGACACAATACAACTATTCTAATGTTAAAAAAACTCCCTGAAGCCCCTTTTTAATTGTCCATTGAGTACATCCAAAATCTGGTTGTTTAGCTCTTCTCGATCACTCTGGAAATAATGACCCTAAAACTCTCTTTTCATTGCACGAAATAGGTGGAAGTAGCACGGCGTTAGGTTTGGTGAATGAGCTGGATGTGGCATCACCTCAATGCTAAATGTAGTTATTGTTGCTTGAGTCTTGATGACGCGATAGGGCTGTTGCATTATCCTGATGAAAGGTGCATGCAATTTGAGCAAGGTGTGGTATTTTCGTTGCAGTTTTTCTTCTGAATGGCTCCTTCGGTGCGTCACAATAGTAATTCGCAGTAACACTACGCTGCTCATCCACCACATGATCCTCCACGATGCCTTGCTTATCAAATAAGACAAGATGCCTGACTTTTCCTGCACTTGGTTGAATTTTGACCTTTCTGGGTCTTGGACTTGAAGTATGTTTCCATTTGGCACTGTCCTGTTTTGTCTCTAGACCATAATGATGAAACCAGGGTGACTTTGTCCAAAAAATCTGTTTCTCCCTAGAGCCTTCCCTTCTCTTCTTGAAAAGCCATCACTAGCTCAGCCTTCTGTTTGCACTGATCACACGAGGCATCCACTTTGCAGCAGTTCTTCCATACCCTAGAACATTTCGTACAATATCTTCAGATTCATACTCTCTGCAATCTTTGTTAACGATAAACTACGGTCTTCTCGCCACATGACATTAGTTTTGTTGACATTGGTTTCAGTCTTAAAAGTTTGAGTGCCTTCTGGTGTGTGGAGCCTCCGCAAATTCATTTTCACGCTCCCAAAAACACTTACGCCACACAAAAACTTGTGTTTTCCCAAGGCTTATTCCTTGTACACTTGCAGCAACATTTTCAATGTTTGTAATGGAATTTTATCAGGAATAAAGCCAAATGTAATTGACGCGGCTGCTGTAGATTGAGATCCGTGTTGACTGACGCGTATGGTATTACGTTACTCAAAGTTGGACCTCTCCCGTACTGTAAACACCCATCTCATACGCAGGCGCATTAAAATGCAAAATAATAGTTTTTTTTATTTCTTATTTTATTTTTAAATACCCTCGTAGAAAGAATACATGTTAAATATTTAAGTTATTTGAGGAAAATATAGTGTGGAAATTCTGTACACAGCGTTGTCATCTCTGGCAGCTCACCGGAAGGGCATAAATTGCAGTGAACGGCGGTGGTGCGCTAGTCTCTAAGCTAGGGCTGCTGATAAAACATCGATATATTGTTATATCGATATATTCGCTAGAGGTATAGATATTTAGGGCGTATCGATATCAAAATGGTAGCATCGAGTCTTACTACTTTTTGAGCTTTCATCATGTCCAATCTGTCTCTTTGACTTTGTGAAGCAAGTACATGTGGCGCAAAAGTAGTCCGATTTCTCGGGGGGGGCGAATGGAATAACAAGATTTCCGATGTGAACAGCACACCACTTGCGCTAAAAAACAATGTTTAACGCAACTGGCTTACGACAATCCAAACTGCAAAACCCATCTACAAACAGTTCAGAAGTCATGTGGATTCCTCAGAAGACATTCTTTCACAATAATTGTCATCCATAACGTCGATAGTGCTTCTGCTTTTCGGAAGCTCTTATTGGAAGACCTTAATATTTCCTCAAACCATACTACATGTTTTCCAACAGTTACAAGAGTCTAACATCAAATTATCTAAAGACTTATGTGTGGTTATTTTCCTGAAGCGTTTACACAGCAAAAGAAGTAACACCCCATTACGTAGTCACTGAAGAATTGATGCCACGCTCTTCAATAAGAAGTCTGACAAGGCAGGATAAAAGCACTTTGCTGCATTAACGCAAACAAAATAATGTGTTTGTGACTAATCAGGTGGCTTTCGATGGAGAAATTAATCATTGTGGAATCCTAGATGTAGAGTTAGTACGAGAAGTTGAGGTTTAACCACGTGTGGAATGTAACATGGTAGTGATCTACCAAAAGCGGGGGAACAGCTCCCTCATAAATATATCCTTCGATAGTCAGTGCATTACTTGTGTAACAATTGCCGATATTCAAGAAGCTTCAGATCCACTATTGCAGGCTTTTCAGCCACCTCAGATCCAAGAAACAAGTGCTCAGTGTCGGCCATACACCATTCTCGCAATATGCATCTGGTGAATAGGAGGAAATCAACCAGTTTTCAAATTCAAATGGCTCTGAGCACTATGGGATTTAACATCTGAGTCATCAGACCCCTGGAACTTAGAACTACTTAAACCTAACTAACCTAAGGACATCACACACATCCATGCCCGACGCAGACTGAAGCGCCTAGATCCGCTCAGTCACACCGGCCGGCGAACCAGTCTTCTTCCATTTTATACATTGACTTTATTTTAATTATTACTCAGTTATGAGGTGTGCTAAATTCAACTATCCCCTACCGACGTCAGTTAACTGATGGGCGCCATGATTTTCTCTTTAGCAGCACAATCATATGCAAGATACTCTTGCTAGACCCACAAATATTGAACACAAAGTCTTCTTCCGACAGCATAGTGTAACCTGTTAAACTGTACCCAGGTGGAACAAGGGTGCTTGAAGTCAACCAGTTGAGTACTAGGATTGTGGATGCTGGTAATGCCACGAGGATGTAATTGAGACCATTCTTGTATCTTTAATTCAAAACAACAGCAAGCACAACCACTGATATTGATTAACGAAGGTGGCTGAAATCTGTATTGGCAACCTAAATTCTCCCACACGGACGCAGTTGTAGCTAACATGAGTTAATGTCATGCTCACCATGTCTCAAAGTTCGACCCAGGGCAGCCACCGAGGCAGATTATGATTTTGGAAGCAACTGATAATGATGATGTGACAACTTGAGCTAATAGTGCGCAAGTGAATGTCGAAATAAAGAAACGTTCATTAAGGAGTTGAAATGGTTAAACATTCAGAAACAAACAATGGAAAATCCCAGATAATGTTGTCATTAAACTTTCTGAAAGATTCTTATACACAGTGGCTTCTGACGTCACCATTGAATGTCAAGAAGCCTACATTTGGTAATGACGACACGATTTGTTGGTCAACTACGATCGTTTATGTTCGCAGTAGACTTCCTGAATACTTTTCTAGCGCTTCTTTGGAAAAGACAAACTATATCATATCGTAATCTTCACAACGACGAGCTTTTGCTTTGTCTCTATTGACTTCATCGTCCACGGGACGTTATCATTGCTTCTTAAGGCCAATTTGCTATACAAAATGAAAGACAGTCTTTCACGTCTCGCTGATTCTTTATTCATGCACTTCATATTTCACAAATAATGTCGTGAGTCCATTAGACATGAGGGTAGTAGTGGTAGGAATAAAAACTGGCCAAATGCGAACAGGACTTAGACACTGGGGGTTCCGTACAAACTTAACTAGGAGTGTTGCCCAGAAAGTATTGCACGTAAGTTTTTTCCTCAGTCGAAAACTACGCTACCAATGCGACACGGTACGTACGTATTATTTGAAGTCTCCTGAGAGAGCGCCCAAAGTTTCCGTCACTTCCGACAGATAGTGTAGCTGCAGGACAGTTTCAAAATGTCGTCTGTAGGTGATGTGCGTTACAAGCAAATTTCACACTGGAAAGCAAGAAACTGTGCAGAGTATTCACAAACGCTTGTGCAAAGTCTGTGGATCATCTGCTGTGGACAATTAGTCGCTGGGCACGGAGGGTGAGGTCATCAGAATTCGGTTCGACGGAGCTCCACGGTTTGCAGCGGTCACGGAGACCATCCACAGCTGTCACACCTGACATGCTGCAGCGCGCTAATATCGTCAATCCCGAGGACAGACGGACTACTACTGCGCAGTTGGTGCTGCATCTGTCAGTCAGCAAAGGAAGTTTGGATGCAATTATCCGCTCTCTTGGATTTCAAAAGTGTGTATAAGATGGCTCCCGCAACGTCTAACGGAGGATTACAAATCGCACAGAAAAAAAAAATTGTCTTGATTTGTTGCATCGTTTTGAAGTTGAGGTGGAGGCCTTCTTTTCCCGGATTGTGACAGGTAATTAAACCTCACTTCTCCATTTTGAGCCCGACAGTCAATGGAATGGCACCATTCCCACTCCCTTCAGAAGAAAAAATTCAAAGCAACTGCTTCTGCAAGGTCACGATCACCGTGTTCTGGGACTGTGAAGGTGCGATTCTCATTGATGTCATGCCAAGAGGCGGTACCATTAATTCAGAAGCATATGGAAACTTATAGAGTGTTTCCGGCCTCTTCGGCGCCACAGCAACCCATAAGATGTTTTGCAGCAACTCGATTACTCTCGGCCCCACACAAGGCTGAAGACTGCTGAATATATCGCAGTTGGACAGTGTTACTCATCCTCCCTATGGCTCTCAGCACTATGGGACTTAACATCTGAGGTAATCAGTCCCCTAGAACTTAGAACTACTTAAACCTAACTAACCTAAGGACATCACACACATTCATGCCCGAGGCAGGATTCGAACCTGCGACCGTAGAAGTTGCGCGGTTCCGGACTGAAGCGCCTAGAACCGCTTGGCCACCGCGGCCGGCTGACCTAGCCCCCACGGACATCTTGTTTAGGCTATTAGATTATGCCATTCGTGAAAGATACTCTAAGAGCGATGAGGAGGTGATTCACACACGCTACCGGGACAAAGATTGCTACCGACAGGGCATACACGCCCTTCTTTGGCGCTGAAGAAAGGCCATAGAACAGGATGGAAATTACGTGGAAAAATAGGGTGTGTAGATAAAAAAATCATTCTTTCGTGTGTGTAATTTTCATTTTGTTTAATAAAGAATAGTTAAAGAAAAAATGCAGTGCATTATTTTATGGGCAATCCCCGAATGTACATAGACATTTCTTCCAGTCTGGGAATTGCGATCTCGACCATCAACGTCTTATCGACATTTATATTGGCAGCATATCAGTTCCAGGATTTACAAGATCTTAGAGAATATTTTAATTTTAATAACCCACTAAAGCGCCAAATAGACTGGTATAGGCATGCCTATTCAAGTACACAGATATGTAAACAGGTAATGCGGCGCTGCGGTCGGCAACGCCTATATAAGACTACGAGGGCCTCGCGCAGTTGTTAGATCGGTTACTGCTGCTACAATGGCAGGTTGCCAAGATTTATGTGAGATTGAACGTGGTGTAATAGTCGGCGCACGAGCGATGGTACACAAAATCGCCGAGGTAGCGGTGAAGTGAGGTTTTCCCATACGACCATTTCATGAGTGTACGGTGGATCACATGAATCCGGTAAAACTTCAAATCTCTGACATCTTTGAGGACGGAAAAACTTCCTGCGACCACTGGACCAATGACGCCTGAAGAGAATCGTTCAACGTGACACAAGTGAAACATTTTTGCAAATTTCTGCAGATTTCAATGCTGGGCCATCAAAAAGTGACAGCGTGCAAACTATTGAACGAAACATCATCGACGTGGGCTGTGGGAGTCGAAGGTCCACTCCTGTACCCTTGACGACTGCATGACACAAAGCTTTATTCCTCACCAGGGCTCTACAGCACCTACATGGGACTATTCATGACTGGAAACATGTTGTCTGTTCGGATGAGTCTCTCGTTTCAAATTGTATCGAGCGGATGGACGTGTATGGGTATGGAAACAGTCTCAGGAATTCATGGACCCTACATGTCATCAGAGGACTGTTCAAACTGGCGGAGTTTCTTTAATGGTTCGGGGCGTGAGCAGCTGGAGTGATGTGGACCCCTGATACATTTAGATACGATTCTGACAAGTCACACGTACGTAAGCATCCTGTCTGATCACCTCTACCAATTCGTGCCCATTGCGCATTCTGACGGACTCGGGCAATTCCAACAGGACAATGCGACACCCCACACGCCCAGAACCGCTACAGAGAGGCTCCAGAAAACGCTTCCTCTGCCCACCAAACTGCCCAGACACGAACATTATTGAGCGTATCTGGGATGGCTTCCAACGTGCTGTTCAGAAGAGATTTCCACCCCGTCTTACTCTTGCGGATTTGTGGTGTCAGTTCCCTCCAGCACTACTCCAGACGTTAGTCGAGTCTATGTCACTTTGTGTTGCGCCACTACTGCGTGCTCGCGGGGGCCCTACACGATGTTAGGCAGCTTTACCAGTTTCTTTGGCTCTTCAGTGTATAAATGTAACATATCATGCTGGAGGGAGGCGGCCGTTATAATAGTCATCACTTCTGCATTCAGGCTGACTGAGTTGCAATGGTAAAAGTGAAACATCGTACGGGAGAATGACGTTATTGCTCATATGACACGTTTCGGAATTTATCCATTATTAGATAGCCAGGAGCGTATATTGCGAAGCGTTTCTAGTCGTATGTGAAACAATCATTTTCGGACTGGTGTGACCAAATTACTGATTGTTTTAATTTCATGTTTGACGTCGGATAACAAATGGCAAAAGAAATATTTCTTTCGTTAGATACAATCAGAAATTAACAGTTTTCGGACTTTTTTCCTTTACTTGTACTATGAAATCTTGCTTCTTGGCAAATTTCATGATTCTAGGCTAGCGGTTACGGCAATGAAATAGGTGATGCACCCTGTGCAGGATAATAATGGCCTTAGAGTCACAAGTATTATCATGGCACAATCAATTTTAAATCATTCTCTGCGCTCTATCCAATACACTGTAGAGCACCATTTACAGAAACCTAAAAGACAGCGGTGGCACAATAAGGGTTCCACTTTTCCGACTGAAGGACGGAATCCTAAAAATAATCTAAATTTACCACAACACTAAAAAAAGTAACGACTTCGCCAAATTCATCAAAGAACAGTATTCGATCTGAGGAATACGGACGTGAAAAAGTATTTTCTCCAGCCAAGATGTATCTATGGTCATAGCGGCACCACTGCGAAACGTCTCTGTGAGTGGTTTCCCGAGGAAAACAATGAAGGGTATTGCGTACAGCACGGGCATTATACAGATGTAAAGGAAAGCATTTCGATCTTCTTTGAAACATTTGCTGCTAAAATTTCACTGTCTTAACGTACGTTAACGTCAACGTAACGTTAGGATATCAGATGAACATCAACAAAAGCAAAACGAGGATAATGGAATGTAGTCAAATTAAATCGGGTGATGCCGAGGGAATTAGATTAGGAAATGAGACACTTAAAGTAGTAAAGGAGTTTTGCTATTTAGGAAGTAAAATAACTGATGATGGTCGAAGTAGAGAGGATATAAAATGTAGACTGGCAATGGCAAGGAAAGCGTTTTTGAAGAAGAGAAATTTGTTAACATCGAATATAGATTTATGTATCAGGGAGTCGTTTCTGAAAGTATTTGTTTGGAGTGTAGCCATGTATGGAAGTGAAACATGGACGATAACTAGTTCGGACAAGAAGAGAATAGAAGCTTTCGAAATGTGGTGCTACAGAAGAATACTGAAGATAAGGTGGATAGATCACGTAACTAATGAGGAGGTATTGAATAGGATAGGGGAGAAGTTTGTGGCACAACTTGACTAGAAGAAGGGATCGGTTGGTAGGACATGCTTTGAGGCATCAAGGGATCACAAATTTAGCATTGGAGGGCAGTGTGGAGGGTAAAAATCGTAGAGGGAGACCGAGAGATGAGTACACTAAGCAGATTCAGAAGGATGTCGGCTGCAGTAGGTACTGGGAGACGAAGAAGCTTGCACAGGATAGAGTAGCATGGAGAGCTGCATCAAACCAGTCTCAGGACTGAAGACAACAACAACAACAACAAACTACGTTTAGATAGGCCATAATAAATAATAAATGCATATTGCCGATAATGTATCTCGGAAACGCTATCTGGCAAATTGCGGGCGCACGAATTACAATCTAATGTTCTAAAACTTTAACGGCCATTACAGCCCAGCAAAGTTTGCGACGATACATTTCTGGGGCAGAAGTGTTCACAAGGGGCCAAATTATTATCACAAAATGGACGAACGTTTGTTAGTGGAAGTGAGTGCGGACCTGCTGCTTTTACATCACACAGCGAACGCAGTTAGAAAGAATAAGAGAATTCGAGCTTTTTGGATGTCTTCTTTTTTTATGCAAGCAGAATGCTTCAGAAAATTTAACTAGTGAAACTATTGGTGGATCCATACCTGTTACAGAATTTTACCAGAATGTCGAAACACCACTTCGAATATTATATACTAGCAATTGGTCCGAGAACTGCAAAAACCTATAGAAATACGAGATAGTGTTTACTAATCACAACCAGATGGACGATCAGACTTCTGTTTGTAGTAGTAGTTTTAGCGGTTCGTACAGAAGTTTAATGTGCTCTACCTCTAAATTCCAGTATTCACAATAAATTTCATGGTACCTCAAATATGGAATACCTTAGCAGAAGGACTGAAAGATATCAATATGGGATGTCTGAAGTAAGAAAATAATTTATATTTTATTTTTGTTCGCCAGTACACGAAGTTCTTTACACCATCAATAACTGTTTCAGGTCAGAGACTATGAAATTCATAGCACCAAATGCAAACCGCGTGGCTGCAAAGCCACCTGCGTTTCCATTCTTGTTATGTAACCTTTTTACCATCAAGAGAGCTTCTGTAAAGTCTGGAAGGTAGGAGACGAGGTACTGGCAGAAGTAAAGCTGTTAGGACGGGGTGTGTGTCGTGCTTGGGTAGCCCAGTTGGTAGAGCACTTCCCCGCCAAACGCAAAGGTCCCCGGTTCGAGTCTCGGTACGGCACACAGTTTTAATCTGCCAGGAGTTTTATATCAGCGCACACGCCGCTGCAGAGTGAAAATCTCATTCTGGAAACATCCCCAGGCTGTGGCTAAGACATGTCTCCGCATATCCTTTCTTTCATGAGTTCTAGTTCTGCAACGTTCTGTAAAGTTTGGAAGGTAGGAGACGAGGTACTGGCAGAAGTAAAGCTGTGAGAAAGAGGCGCGAGTCGTGCTTGGGTAGCTCAGTTGGTAGAGCACTTTCCCGCGAAAGGCTAAGGTCCCGAGTTCGAGTCTCGGTCCGGCACACAGTTTTAATCTGCCAGGAAGTTTTTTTTACCTCGTTTTTGGCATAGGCTCGAAGGCTTCAGAACGTTTGGTATCCTTTATCAGGCGTGATTCCGAGGTCATCTGTAACAGCTTGCCACCGGAACTTTTTCCACACTGCGATCTTTGCGTACATTGCTTTCGATGTCCCATTGCTCTGGTCGTAGAAGACTCGCACTTATAACATTCATACTTTTCTCGTTTGTCCACTGCTCCATTGCTGGACACAATAAATTCATAGAAAACTACAAAACATGAGGCTATTTGTAACTACGGACGCTCGCAAATTTTCGAACAAAATCGAAAAGATATTGTTTCCACTCACACACACGACTACAGCGCTGGCGGTGAGAGAAGTAGGAAACAAAGACGAAAGCGAGAGAGACGTATTTACAGACAAGGACAGAAATAGATTTTGCCCCGCAATACGAAAATTTGTCTATATATAGTGGGCAACAATACATAGGCAACTGTCTACAACACTCTTAAAGTAGTGGTCGTTAAACTTTTTTGCTCAAGAGCCAATACTGACATTGTGGTATTGAACTTCGGGACGTATCCAACTATTATTAACTGGGAATCTATCATGAACTAATTAGATAGGTTGTATGAACTGATCGTAAAAAGTCGGCACCATTCGCAACGGTTCATCTGTTTAAGATTACTACCACTCTCAGCGATCTCATAGTTGTGACACTTGAGTTGCGTGGTGAATTCAAGATGTATTGTTGGCTTTAGTATGTACGCAAACAACACTTTGGTTAATAATGGTATCTGAAGATGGCCTGGGAAACCGAAAGGAAGTTAGTAACAAAATAAATATAATTTTGCAGAACATTAGGAAGAGATTTGCTTTTTAATTTTATCATGTTCTGTCAAGCACCGACGGAAAATTCAATAAAGTAGTACTTGTACTAATGTTTAAGTGCACTAAAGACTTGAGACAATATGAAAAAGTCTGATAAATGATTGAAATGACAGTTTTCTTGTACTCACTGCACTGTATCATAATAGCCTCTTTTCTACATATACGTAACACATTTTCAAATGGCCATCAGTGTAACGGGCGTTCGCGAACCCATGTTCCTTCCGTGTCAAAATTTATACCACCGAAGCTGATCGATAAGAGTCGCGCGCCCGTGACTTGCTAGTACTGGACGACACACAGCAAAACGTGTCAACTGATGAAAGGAGTGATCACCTCATTAAGGAAGTGGTCTACGGATAACTGTTTATTGAATGTTGGCCCCTATTTTGATTCACATGAGGTTGGATTGTTCCTGAACGTTGGTCAGCTACTTGAAATAGAGACAGCTGACTTTTGTTTTGATTTGACATTTCATATTGAACAATCAAAGTTCCTCAACCGTCATGTATGAAGATGGACTTAAGAGACAGTAAAAGATTGCCCCCCTTCTCTGGACATCCTCAAATCCTGCAGGGACCACGCTACGTATCACCTTACTCCTTTCTTGTCTGATCTGACAGTTCAGTATGTTAACTGGGGTAGCGCGCCACTTTTCGATCAACGATTATACACACATCAAAAACCGTTTTCCATCACCTCGGTTCCGAGAGCTCCGAAACCTGTACAGAAAAATGGAATAGCGATCAACATAAATATCATTTCCGCCCTTTATATTGCTCATGAAAACCATACGTTCCATGTTTTATAACCTTCAGAGGTGGTGCTCCAGATTGCTGTACACACTGGTACATCTAATACCCAGTAGCGCGTTCTCTTGTATTGATGCATGCCTGTATTAGTCGTGTCATACTACCCACAAGTTCATCAAGGCGATTCGGCGTAGACCCCTAAGAGTGGTTGATGAGTCACGTCGTCCATAAACAGCCCTTTGCAATCCATCCCAGGCATGTTTGATAGGGTTCATGTCTGGAGAACATGCTCTCCACTCCGTTGCTATCCTGAAGAAAGTCATTCAAAAGGTGTGTACGATGGGGGCGCCAATTGTCGTCCATGAAGACAAATGCCTCGCCAATATGCTGCCGATATGGTTGCACTGTCGGTCGGAGGATGGCATTCATATATCGTACAGCCGTTACGGCGGCATCCATGACCACCAGCGGCGCACATCGGCCCCACATAATGCCACCCAAAAACAGCAGGGAACCTCCACCTTGATGCACTCGCTGGACAATGTGGCTAAGGCTTTCAGCTTGACCGAGTTGCCTCCAAACACGTCTCCGACTATTGTCAGGTTCAAGCAAATGCAAAACTTATCGGTGAAGAGAACGTGATGCCAATCCTGAGTGGTCCGTTCGGCATGTTATTGGGTCCATCTGTACCGCGCTGCATGGTTCCGTGGTTGCAAAGATGGACCTCGTAATGGACGTTGGGAGTGAAATAGCGCAACGTGCAGCCTATTGCGCACAGTTTCACTCGTAAAACATCTTGTGGCAGCACGAAAAGCATTATTCAACACGGTGGCATTGCTGTTAGGGTTCCTCCGATCCGAAATCCGTAGGCAGTAGTCATCCACTGCAGTATAGCCCTTGGCCGGCCTGAGCGAGGCTTGTCATCGACAGTTCCTGTCTCTATGTATCTCCTCCACGTCCGAACAACATCGCTTTGGTTCACTCCGTGACGCCTGGTCACTTCCCTTGTTGACAGCCCTTCCTGGCACAATGTAACGATGCGGAAGCAATCGAACCACGGTACTGACCGTCTAGGCTTGGGTGAACTACAGACAACACGTGCCGTGTACCTTCTTCCTGGTGGATTGAATGAAACTGATCGGCTGTCGGACCCCTCCGTCTAATAGGCGCTTCTTATGCACTGTTTTTTCGTCTTTGGTCGGGCTTCATGACATCTCTGAACAGTCAAACGGACTGTGTTTGTGATAGACTATCCAGAGTCAACGTTTATCTTCAGGAGTTCTGGGAACCGGGGTGATGCAATACTTTTTTTGATGTGTGTATAAGTATCATATCATAAATGTATTGTGCTCAATATCCATGTAAGGAGTTGTTAGTTTTTGGTATCGTATATTCTCAGTACGGATCAGCGATGAAGGGAATTGTTAACGAAAGATGAAACATATTTTGCCATTACGTGTTAAGTAAATGGATATGAACTGACAAGAAGAAGGAGTCAAAAAAGACATCATTAGAAGGCCGCTGGCGAGACTCAAATCTTATTCTTTCGAGTACTTATTTTATTATTTAGTTATAAGGGTTTCTGTTATGAACTGGTGGGCTAAATAGGAATGCTGGGTGGTGCGTCTGAGCGTCCTACACAGTCAACACTATTTCACAAACCGCTATGAGAGCTTCCCGCACTGCACACTGCGGAGTCCCTCCGACCACAGACTAATCTTCGCTCGCAGGACCTGCTACCACACCTGGACTTCCTATACACTAAACTCAAAAGATAATTCTGAAAATTTAACTTTTAGTTGCTAGATGGATATTAAGGTAAAATACGGCTGAGAGTCAAGGGGCGCTGTTTGACGACCATTGCTCTAAAATATCAGCAGCATTGCCCAGGTGTGCTACAAAATTGCCATCTAGTGGAGCACATTGCAGGAATGTTGGTGGCAACGCTATTGCTGCGAAATATAGTGGTAAAATATAGCTCACCTAAACTTATCTTCAGCAGAATTTCGGACACATTTACAGATGGGCGACGGAACAGTCTTCATTATCGAGAATAATTAACTTTTCCTTTACGGATAAATACGTCTGTATATTCTATATCCAAGTACGAAAGAAATGAAATTTGTGATTTCCGGATGCCTGGAGTGGCCTTGACTAAAGAAGTCTCTTGTGTAGTAAGGGGGTACTGAGATTTAGCTGCATCAAATACTGAGCTTCCGCTATAATACTGATACATTTATCACTTTTTTCACGTCTTCAATATAAATTAGAGTAATGTTCAAAATGATTGTTATATTTAGAGCAAATTATTTCGCTGACACTTTTATGAGTCCATTGCGAATGGAGTTTCTTGCGTTTTATTTGCATCGCTATTTTTCTTTCTGGAAACGTTGTTCTACTTTTACGACTTTCTTCCACTATTAGTCGAACAAATGCTCGTGGCGATTTTAATTCTCTTACATCTCGCCTTCCACTTTAACACGTAGCCGTAACATCAACAGAAGTGCCGTAAACCTGTCAGTGATTCACTTATTTACGTAAAGTAATCCTCTTTAATTTGAATCTCCTTTGCTCTGTCTTTCTTTCCGCCCTCCTTGAGCCACGAGCAAACCTATTTCCTCTCTTATTCTCTCTCTCTCTTTCTCTCTCTAATAAACAAGAGTGCTCGTAGCAGATTTATGTATACAACCTGCGTTTCTCCTTTAGAGTATTTTGTCAGTATTTCACTGGAGCCTTAAAGGGAAAAGTATACCTGAGAAGCGAAACTGCAAGACACATTTTTCAGCTCGTTCAAATACGAGTTCCAGATTTCCGTCGAATTTAATTTCAGTTAAGACAACGGTTATTACTTAGGGACGCAGTACATATACAAACAGATGTGTCCATCGCGACAACATTCTACATTGATAAGTTACGCGTATTCTGTAGAAGAATTTAATGAAAAGGATTTCGGAATTGTTACAGAAAAGGCTGAAGCTTGTGTATTCACAAACGAAGCAACATGATCCGAAGCAGGTAATTAGCAAAATTACTCGTAAGTCAGTCTCGTCGTGGTCTGCTTGGTAACACTTCCAATGTTGCGAAACCACTACCAACGCCTTGAAACGGCAGACCGCTGCTCTCCCGTAACTAGCCCTATATCACTAAAGCTACTACGGTAGGCGTCACATGACCAACGCTATAACTTTCAGCAACAGATTGCACTCCACTCACGACTAAGTGCGCATGTATCTAGTTTACTGCATTTAGTTACCTTTGAAAAACATGCCTGCTCACAAAATGCAGAAGCTCTTTTACAATGCCTACTTCCATCCACTTTCTTATATCCAATGGTAGCACACAAATGATAAAACCATCTCGTCTTCCAGATGAACTGCTTTTCTTTCCAAATTTTGGCATTCAGGACGTGCCTCTACAGCCATCTCAACAATAGGAGGTACGACAATTGTTTCAACAGTTCCAGATTACTCATAGGGCCAGTCTCTACGTTTGTACGAAGTTGTATATCCTTACACCAATTATGTGACGCCATGCAAGCCATTTTCGAGTCAGTTAAGACAGTACGAAGGTAAGGACAACACAGCACGTATTCCACGACCGGACAAATTCTCCGGTCCTGCCGGGAATAGAAGCCGGGCCCCTTGGGTTACCAACCTGTCGTGCTGAACCCACAGCTAATGAGGCGGACATCTGGAGTGCTTTGCTGCGGAGAGCATTATTATGTCACTGACAGATAATTTCTGCCACGAGACTATCTTAAAGTGTTGCACGTGTCACCTATGTGCCTCCTTCCGGCAGCAGACGAACTATCTATTGCATTTCTGTATGACAGATTCTCACACAGGAGTAAACAAGCGAGTCGATTACACAAGCGAACGGGGCTCCGTGTGAATTCACCACTTCCACGTGCTATATAAAGGTGAAGAGAGTGTTACATTACGTTCAGTTGCGTAATATACGTTCCAAACGGATAATGTTGTACACGACGTACCTCCACTCTCGTAAGTGGTATACAGCCAGTGCCACAAGAAAGTGTACGCCGTTATCATTATGAAATATAAGACACTATTATAACATATCTTTACGTGAAAATTCTTGCTATTACAAAATGGCTCTGAGCACTACGGGACTTCTTAGGTCATCAGTCCGCTAGAACTTAGAACTACTTAAACCTAACTAACCTAAGGACATCACACACATCCATGCCCGAGGCAGGATTCGAACCTGCGACCGTAGTTGCTATTACAAGTTGCTCAATTACTTAGTAGTTAATCGAATCGCTGTCATTATTGAGTGTAGCTGGGCACCTTTTTGCATGATTTGCACGAGAATTTCTGCATATTCCCTCGGTAACGATCTCCATATCGTCCTCATTATACAGGGTGCTCCATTCATAGTAACCGAGCCAAATATCTCAAGAAATAAGCATCAAACGAAAAAACTACAAAGAACGAAGCTTGTCTAGCTTGAAGGGGGAAGCCAGATGGCGCTATGGTTGACTCGCTAGTTGGCGCTGCCATCGGTCAAACGGATATCAACTGGTTTTTTTCTTAAATAGGAACACCCACTTTTATTACATATTCGTGTAGCACGTAAAGAAACATGAACGTTTTAGTTGGACAACTTTTTTCGCTTTGTGATAGATGGCGCAGTAATAGTCTCAAATTTATAAGTACTTGGTATCACGTAACATTCCGCCAGTACGGACGGTATTTGCATCGTGATACAATACCCGTGCTAAAATGGACCGTGTACCAATTGCGGAAAAGGTCGATATCGTGTTGATGTATGGCTATTGTGATCAAAATGCCCAACGGGCGTGTGCTATGTATGCTGCTCGGTATCCAGAATCGAGAATCTCAAAAAGGTCGCTGTTGAGAATGCTACATCAACATCGATTGCACCCATACCGTATTTCTGTGCACCAGGAATGGCATGTCGACGACTTTGAACGTCGTGTACAAATGGCTCTGAGCACTACGGCACTTAACATCTGAGGTCATCAGTCCCCTAGAACTTAGAACTACTTAAAATTAACTAACCTAAGGACATCACACACATCCATGCCCGAGGCAGGATTCGAACCTGCGACCGCAGTGGTCGCGCGGTTCCAGACTGAAGCACCCAGAACCCCTCGGCCACACCGGCTGGCGTCGTGTACAGTTCTGCCACTTGCCCCAAGAGAAATTACGGAACGATGACAGATTTTTTGCACGCGTTCTATTTAGCGACGAAGCGTCATTCACCAACAGCGGTAACGTAATAATATGCACTATTGGGCAACGGAAAATCCACGATGGCAGCGACAAGTGGAACATCAGCGACCTTGGCGGGTTAATGTATGGTGCGGCATTATGGGAGGAAGGATAATTGGCCCCCATTCTATCGATGGCAATTTCAATGATGCAATACATGCTGATTTCCTACGTAATGTTCTGCCGATGTTACGACAAGATGTTTCACTGCATGACAGAATGGCGATGTACTTCCACCATGATGGATGTCCGGCACATAGCTCGCGTGCGGTGGAAGTGGTATTGAATACCATATTTCAGGACAGGTGGATCGGTCGTTGAAGCCTGCATGTTCACCGGATCTGACGTCCGCGGATTTCTTTCTGTGGGGAAAGTTGAAGGATATTTGCTATCGTGATCCACCGACAACGCCTGACAGCATGCGTCAGCGCATTGTCAATGCGTGTGCGAACATTACGGAAAGTGAACTACTCGCTGTTGAGAGGAATGTCATTATACGTATTGCCAAATGCATTGACGGAGATCATTTTGAGCTTTTATTGCATTAATGTGGTATTTATAGGTAATCACGCTGTAACAGCATGCGTTCTCAGAAATGATAAGTTCACAAAGGTACATGTATCACAATGGAACAACCGAAATAATATGTTCAAACGTACTTACGTCCTGTATTTTAATTTAATAAACCTACCTGTTACCAACTGTTCGTTTAAAATTGTGAGCCATATGTTTGTGACTATTACAGCGCCGTCTATAACAAAGCGAAAAATGTGGTCCAACTAAAACACTCGTTATTTCTTTACGTACTGCACGATTATGTAATAAAAATGGGGGTTCCTATTTAAAAAACAAACGCAGTTGATATCCGTTTGACCTATGGCAACGCCATCTAGCGGATCAACCATAGCGTCATCTGGTTTCCTCCTTCAAGCCAGACAAGTTTCGTTCTTTGTAGTTTTTTTCGTTTTACGTTTATTTCGTGACATATTTGGCCCGGTCACGATCAATGGACCACCCTGCATATGACGGCTTCAATGTATACATTGGATTTCCTTTAAGCTACATCTTAATTTACGACCAAACATTTCAATCGGATTTGCATCCTGAGGCATTGCAGGCCAATCCATCGTGGACGCTCCTTGTATTGTTTCCATGCCGTACAGATACGTATGCGATGTTTCGGATCATTATCCTCTTGAAGCACCCAGTTTGCCTCGTTCGAACCAAATAGCTTCTTGACGGATCTCAGAAGGCATTTTTGATAAATATTGCACATTTTTGCTCTGTCTCGTGACGCTTCAGATATTTTGATCTCATTTTAAACACCAGCCGACAAAATAACAATTCCTCTCTCATATTTCCTATCTATACAGTGTGCAAAAGCACACTGAGTATAGACTCGACACACTATCAGAGACGACGGTGAGCATGTTTATTTAAAATTGTCCTGTACACTTTCTAGTGTAACTGAGTGTACATAATGCGAATTATCATAATCATAACCAGACGAAATCCTTGAGAGTCGACTGGGGATTTAAATGGCTCATATGATTCTTGGTTCCTGACTTATTGACATTCGCTATAAGGTGCAAGTTTACTAAGCCGACCCAATAGTTTAGGAAAATATTACCCTTATGACGGAGTACATGGAGTGAGATATGAGTTTTTTTAACTTTCGTGTAGACCAACTAGCATCACTTTATAACTTCAGCTCCTCTTTATTCCTCGTTGTTGTTTCCTGTTCCTCCAGTACTCAACTCTTTTTCTCCCCACGTTTCCGTTTCCTATCTTCTGTCCATGTTGTTCCCAATTTCTTATTTCTTCTGCATTGAAAACTTTTAAATTTAGTATTATATTCTTAAAAAAATTCTGCCTGTTAGTTCCGTTTCTAGGATGTTTTTCCTTTCTAGTTCTTTCCTGATTTCTGTAATCGATTCCTTCTTCCTGAAATAAAGGAATATCTCTTGGTTAGCCTCTTTTCATGGATTCGGTAGGGATGGCAAAAGAGATAAGTCTCCTTTTAGCCGTTACTTCTAATATTTTCTCCATATTTTTGTAGATCTCTTCGTTACTTCTCTCTTTCCAGCCAATTATAGCTTGTACTGTGCCTGTTTTTCTCCTTAATAATCCATCTTTCAGATGCCTCTGTTCTGTCCAGCTCATTGTTCAGCGTTAGTCATTCACATCTATACAAACGTTCTGGTCGCATTACTGTAGTGCACTGTTTAACTCCGTTTTCCTAGATATGCATTTCTTGTTGTTAATATTCTTTGTCAAATCATACGTACTCTCCATTTTGTTAACTCTTACATCTACTGCAACTTTTTCTGTTCATTTTGTTGAAAAGTTTCTTCAACATATTTAAATTTACTTTCCCTCTCTATTTTACCTGCTTGTGTTTCTGTGAATTTTGAAGGGTATGGGAGATGAAGAAGCTAGCACAGGATAGAGTAGCATGGAGAGCTGCATCAAACCAGTCTCAGGACTGAAGACAACAACAACATGTTATAATCGTCAAGAATTTATTTTTTCCTGCTGAAGTTTTGAGACTTCTTCTAATTTCCATTTCTGCCAGAAGATTTATTTCACTAACTGCGTGAGTCAGATCTTCTGTAAATATTGTACAATCGTCTGCTAAAGACAGAAATTTTGCCGTAATTCCATTAGTTTACCTTCCTAAAATTATCAGTTCAATTTTAAGAAAATTTAGCTCCAAATTCTAGATCCTTGCAGTTTTCTCTAGAACGCAATTAAACTATAAATGTAATACACCATCCCTTTTACTAACACCAGTTTTTATTTCAAATGGCTCAGATTTTTGTCACATTGATTTAACCATAGCAATCGTATTTGTCAGACTTTCGCGGATTACGTTTGCTAATTTCACTTTCACACCAAATTCTCAAATGATTTAATCTTGTGTTTCTCTGTCTACCGAAACAGACGCTTTCTTTAAATCAATAAATGACACTACTGTAATTCTTCTGGTTGAAGCTGTGTGGCGAATTATTGGTTTTGAGTTAAAAATCTTTTCTGTGCAGGGTCTTCCGTTTCGAAAACAATCCTTATTTTCTCCCAATTGTTTGTATAAAGTTTCTAAAGTTCCCTCGAGGAGACATTTTATTTTAGTGGGTGCACTAATGTTATTTTCCAGTCTTGTGGAATCTTTTCAGTTTTCAAAATTCACAGACTTTGGTTCTGACCGTTTCAATAATTCTGCTGTAATGTAATATTCATCACTTGCTTTGTTGGTTTTGAGTGATTTGATGGCTTCTTTAATTTCTTGCTCTTTTGGCGGGAAATGTTACTCCAGAATTTCTGGTATTGCTGGAAATATCAATTTAAATGTTGGAACTGGACAGTTTAATAGTCTGTCAAAACATTTAGCGAGTATCTGACAAATTTCTTTGTTATTTAATCCTATTTCACCATTTTCATCTTTTACACAAATACTTGATGTTTGATACCTATTAAGTATGTGGTGGATCGCACAAAAACCCTTAGCGGGCTGCATGTGAGACTGAAAAACTCTTTAGGAAACAACAAGAATTCCACAACCAGGTATCCTTTCAGAACGGTTGCGCTCTGTTCCTCGACGAGACAAAGGAAAGAGATACGATGTCTTTCGAGTTCCGTAAAATATTCGAAAGAGTTCGACCCTGTAGAATAGTGGACGAAATTCGAGCTTATGGAATATCGTAGAATCTTTGTGATTGCCATCAGAATTTTCTAACACGTACTCAACATATTATTCTTAATTGGGCGAATCTTCGAGGGTATCCTTAGAGAGTGTTATACGTCCAGTATTGTTCATATGAACAGATGATCCGGTGGAAAACGTCAGAAAATCTATAAGGTTTCTCGCAGAGGATGTTGCTGTACGAAAGAAAGTCGTAACAACAGAAAATAGTAACCACTGTAAGTAGTCAACATTACATTCAGCGACTCACAATTGAGCCTCAACACGAAGAAATCAATCGCACTGCACGTAAACAGGCGGTAATCGCATTTCGATTACACCGTGTTCAGTCACTGGAATCAGTAAAATTGTAAGATATTTAGAAACAATGGCCTGAAGGAATCAGGAAAAATAGATCCTGGATGAGATTCCTTGAAAGAACGCTAAGGAAATTTAATTCAGTCACGAAACACGTGGCCGGCCGCGGTGGTCTAGCGGTTCTATGCACTCAGTCCGGAACCGCGGGACTGCTACGGTCGCAGGTTCGAATCCTGCCTCGGGCATGGATGTGTGTGATGTCCTTAGGTTAGTTAGGTTTAAGTAGTTCTAAGTTCTAGGGGACTGATTACCGCAGATGTTGAGTCCCATAGTGCTCAGAGCCATTTGAAACGTTTTTGAAAGAAACACGTGTCTTACAAAACATTTTTTTGGCCTATTTTTGAGCATTTTTCGTTTAGAGAGGAAACTAGAAGAAATTGCTAACAAGAAGCGGCGCTTACTGCATGGTATAGAGTGTATTAAGCGCGGGAGTACTATGTAGTTGCTCATCGAATTCCAGCTGTAAGTGTTAGTGATAACATTCCGAGACTGTGCTTCACGAGAAGAGTCATGCGATGTATACTTCCTTCTGTGTATATCTATAGCCGGTTGAATACTGCAGGCCGGTGTGGCCGTGCGGTTCTAGGTGCTTCAGTATGGAACCGCGTGACCGCTACGGTCCCAGGTTTGAATCCTGAGTCGAGCCTGGATGTGTGTGATGTACTTGGGTTAGTTAGGTTTAAGTAGTTCTAAGTTCTAGGGGACTGATGACTACAGACGTTAAGTCCCATAGTGCTCAGAACCATTTGAAAACAGTAGGTGATTTTAGATTAGAGAATAGACTCTGATTTATCTCAACTTGGAAACATAAAAGTTAAACTCACGTTATTTTGCTGTGAACTATATTCAGCTTCCACTAGCAAAATTTCACAGATTAAGATAAGTTCAGTTGCATTCGTCACTTCACAGCCTACTACATTACAAAAGAATGAGTTTCGTTTTGCGCAAATACAAGCTGATAATAAGGAAATAGCAAAGAATTTTTATTAAAACTTCTGCGTTGCTCTAGTTCGAAATAATTTTTTTCTATCTGTATGGTAAATTTAAGGAGAATAACGGCTATGTAGGTAATAAAAAGCAATAGTTATTGCTGTCATAAGAATTGTTGGAGCCGCTTCGTAAGTCACAAGAAAAAGTTCGAACCTACTTTATAGACACTTAACGGTAGTGTAAGAAATGGAACTTGAATGAACGATAGCCAATAATGATTAAGCATCTCTTACAAAAATTCCGTTCGGGGTTTACTAGCAGAAACTACACAGTTCGTATTTAATCTTTAATTACCAAAGTGTTACGACAGCTGCACGTACATTGATGAACAGAAACTTGTTAATCAGTTAGCAAAGCGATATTGGTCTGCCAATACCAAAATGAAGTTGTGTATTGGTGGCTCTGTGATTATGTGTTGTACTATGGATCCGAAGGTCTGAGGTTCCCTCCCAAGAAAGATCTGGCAACAATTATTCTGTTTCTTCTTTCGCCTCTCCCAGTGTTAGTTAATGAGAAAACGCCGATTTTTATCGTGGTTCGGAGTCCACGTTAACGGTAGTTACATTTTATTTGTCAATTATGTGACAAGCAGTACATCATTCTAGGAGTACCTATTAACAAATTCAGACCTGAGGTAACCAGCTTCCCGGTAACTTTCATCAGTCGTATTGAAAAACTGTTTGGTGAATGTCACAGTAACGTCGCTGACAAACGATGCCATAAATAATGTAAATTCTGCAACACATACATATAAACAGAATTAAATATCACTCAACTTGGATATAAACCAATACAAAAGCTTCAGAACGCCAAAATATCAGACAAGTGGACCAGCATTAAGCGCTATATTTAAATGAAATACCAGTATGAGCCGAGTGAGACTGACTAGTTTCACACTATTTTCGTTAAAATTCGAGACACGATACGACAGGCAATGAAATACAACATGCCTTAAAGAAAACTGGTAGCAGTGTCAATTACAAGAAAAACACGACAAGAAACTTACAGAGCGAAATTAAGGAAAGTGCCTTAAAATACGAAGGCCGCTCACGCCGTTCAGTAAATTGGCGTACACAGAAAAAGTTGTTGTACGTTCATATCGAATTCCGAAAAGATGAACAACAACGAGCGCCTCCATCTCACAATACCGGACAGTAGTACTGACACGAATACCAAGTGGAAGGAACCAGGGTGCTGCCACAGATCACGAGCTTAGTGCCTGTTACCAAAAGAGCTCACCATAGTCATCAATATGGGGAGGCAACAGTTCCCCAAGCAGGCTCGCTTCCTTCAACGGTCGGGTGGATGACAGTCAAGTTCCCAACCGGCTTGGAGCTGACGATAGCATTACCAGCGAAGCCGCCGCCTTCCAGCGATGTTCGGCCAAAGCGGAGGACTCACATGTCCTCAGTCAAAACGCACTTTCAGCTGCTCATTAGTCCCTTCAAACAGCTAGCCGAGGCCGGGCTTCTATTGCTTCCGCCGTTTTTAACCCCCCGCAGTGTTGCGGCGAAGACTCGTCTGGTTTTCCAGCAACGGTCAGAGGCATAATCAGCGAAGATACCATCGAGACTAGACGCGCACGATTTGCACAACCACAAACCTTAATATGCACATACAGAGTTAAGAAAAAATGGCGCACTTGGAGGCTGCCATGCTATTCCATGCAAAAGTTTACCTAGCAAAATCAGATCGGGTGTATTTTGAAAACACATGTATGAAAACTGTCAGATCGTACATCGCGTCGGAATGTACTGGGTAACGTGTATCACGTGGTCTGACACCACCAGCCTTCGTCACTCACTCAGTAGACTGCTGGAACATCAAACACATACGCAACAAGGAACTATGGTTCGAATCCTCGGCAGGTTACCTTTTTTTTATTTTTTAGACATCCGTTTCTAGTTTCGTCGTTTACAAATCACGCCGTCTTCAGGCCACAAGTGGCCCAACGGGACCATCCGACCGCCGTGTCATCCTCAGGTTAGGATGTGGTTGGGAGGTGCGTGTGGTCAGCACACCGCTCTCCCGGTCGTTATGATGGTTTTCTGTGACCGGAGCCGCTACTAATCGGTCGTGTAGCTCCTCAAAAGGCATCGCGAGGCTGAGTGCACCCCGAAAAATGGCAGCAGCTCATGACGGCCCGGATGGTCACCCATCCAAGTGCCGGCCACGACCGACAGTGCTTAATTCGGTGATCTGACAGGAACCGGTGTATCCACTGAGGCAAGGCCGTTTGCCCGTCGTTTCAATTCAGGACATCATTTGTTAATACAATATTTGCCTATCACATGACAGTGGGATCCAATAAACTACATACATGCGTCTGATAGCCGCGCACAACTCAACCAAAACTGGTTCTCTAGGTGGCTTATCGATGGAGTAGACAAATGATGAACATGGTTGGTTGGTTGGTTGATTTGTGGGAGGGAACCAAACAGCGGATTAGGGAAGGATGGGGAAGGAAATCGGCTGCGCCCTTTCAAAGGAACCATGCCGACATTTACTTGATGCGATTTATGGAAACACAGAAAACGTAGATCAGGATGGTCGTACAAGGTTTGAGCCGCAGTCCTGCAGAATACGTGTCCAGTGTGGTAATCACTGTGCCACCACGCTTGGTGATGAATACGTCGATATACTTTTGATGCTGCATGCATCTGATAACCAAGCTGCTACTGCTGCTCGTGCGTATGTTACACGGTTCTCTCAAGGACGTCATCAGGATAGGAATGTTTTTCATCGACTAGAGCAAAGCTTTCGGGAAACCAGTAATGGTCGTCCAGAACTAATGGACGGAGGTCGTACAAAGCCTCCACAAACAGAGGATGCTATTCTTGAAACAATTCACGTACCCGTGCAACTATAATGCACTTACAGATATCTCAAAGACTGGTTGTTGAGGTGCTGCACAGTGAAGAACAGCATCCAGATCATTACACGTTAACACCAACAGCCAGGAGACCGCAATCGATGAATACACTTCTGTGAATGGCTTTTGCACCAATTGGAAGGTAGCGTACATTTTATAAATAATGTCGTATGAACTGATGAATCTAGCTTCATTCAAAAAAATGGTTCAAATGGCTCTGAGCATTATGGGACTTAACATCTGCGGTCATCAGTCACCTAGAACTTGGAACTACTTAAACCTAACTAACCTAAGGACATCACACACAACCATGCCCCAGGCAAGAAACGAACCTGCGACCGTAACGGTCACGCGGTTCCAGACTGAAGCTTCTAGAACCGCTCGGCCACCCAAGCCGGCTAGCTCCTTCGTGAAGATATTTTCAACCTCCACAACAGCAGTTATTCGTCGGAACACAATCCACGAGTCACCCGATAACGTGATTTTGCGGCCTGCTTCGGCATAAACCGATAGGTTGTAAACTTGGCGTGAGAGTTTTTGGGCCGTTACCTGTTGTCGGACAAGTTGAGTGCGCCCCTGCATCGTACGTTTCTTTGCAATGCTTTGGCTGAAGTATTAGAAAACATCCCACTTGGTGTCCAGCGACAGCAATGATTTCAACATGACGGTGTATTGCCACATTTTAGAATGAATGTGCGTCACTACTTAAATTAAGCGCTTTCATGGGAATGGATTGGCTGTGGAGGTCCAGTGTTCTGCCCTCAACAATGCCCAGATCTTAATCCGAAGATCTTTATTTTCGGGGACACTTAAAGGAACAAGTTTATAGTACTCCATCTGTGGACGTACACGACTTAAGAGCTCGCGTGCGTGTGCTTTGGCAATGGTGGGTGCAGGTAAGTTGCGTAGTGTCCAGCGAAGTATGATCCAGAGAGCGTCGAAGTGATTGAAAACTCAAGGTGATCACTTTGAACATCTCTAAAGTGAAAGTTTCTCGTACGTGTACATACCGGTTCTCTGAAGACAAGCCTAGACATCATTTGTATGGGCTTTATCTGTGTCATGGACGAAAGTAAGTCTTAATGTTTAAACAAAAGCAGCAGTAACAAAGAAGTATACAATATACCGCACTGTAAAGATGTACATTTGAAAAAATTAATTGGCTTAACTGAAAAAAAGCCAGTTTGGCGCGTACAAAACTCGAACATCGACGGGTCTTTATATCCATTCCGCAGGCCACTGGTGCGTCTCACTGAGCTAATAGGACAAATCCGGCAGAGCACAGAATTACTGCTACCTGTTCTTGGCCACAATGCACGCCGTTACAGCATTGCCAGAGCCACGTTTTTCTGAATTGCTTTTCTCTTAAAGCTACTGACGGGACTAGGTTTTGCTAGACACACTTCGTCCTGAAGTAGGGTGAGGACTCGCAAGTGCACTGCCAAGTGCAGCATTTTTTCTTCGCTGTATATTGTCCCCTGGCGCAGCTTAACATAGTTCTTAAAGAGCGTTGCATTTTTTCCGGGCAGTGTATCTGGTAGCGTAAGTTTGTTCAAAGATCTAACGAAGGCATGGATACGCCAAATACAAAAGTACTATGCCTAGTAAACTACTGTGCCTGTCAAACCAATCTTCTCGTTGATTACAGCTCTACCTAAGCAGACATCTCGAATATATGCCTCTGCCGCTTCTTAAGACGGTAGTTACTGTAGCGTCAAAAATGGTTCAGATGGCTCTGAGCACTATGGGACTTAACATCTGAGGTCATCCGTCCCCTAGAACGTAGAACTACTTAAACCTAACTAACCTAAGGACATCACACACATCCATGTCCGAGGTAGGATTCGAACCTGCGACCGTAGCGGTCGTGCGGTTCCAGACCCAAGTGCATAGAACCGCTCGGCTACATCGGCCAGCACTGTAGCATCATTTGACAATTGTGTTAAATAACTGCCAAGTATTGAAACTGTCGCCCACGCAGGAAACCGCCTAATTCAGATAAGTCTGGGCCTATATGAATGTTCAGCGACACTTGTTGGTGATCGGAAAGGGAGGAATGACAGTGATACATTATTCTGTGCGATACATTGTAAGGTGTCGTGTGAAGCAAAGATGAAGATGTATAGATAAGAGGTACAGAAACTTCATCTCCTTTAAACAGACTCCGAAACCGAGATCTTTCAGTAACCATGGCATGTATGCACTCGACACGAAATTTGACATTTCGAAACCTGATCTGCACAAGTCTGAACGGTAAACAACAACTTACATAACGTATAAAGCACAGTGTGATATTTGAAATGTAGACTGATGTGTTATACATTGGTTGAGAAACATTATCAGCCCGGCCGTTGTGGCAGAGCGGTTCTAGGCGCTTCAGTCTATAACCGCGTGACCGCTACGGTCGCTGATTCGAGTCTTGCCTCGGGCATGGATGTGTGTGATGTCCTTAGGTTAGTTCGGTTTAAGTAGTTCTAAGTTCTAGGCGACTGATGACCTCATAGTCTCATAGCGCTCAGAGCCATTTGAACCAAACCACTACCAGAAC
This sequence comes from Schistocerca gregaria, assembly GCF_023897955.1. Lineage (NCBI taxonomy): Eukaryota > Metazoa > Arthropoda > Insecta > Orthoptera > Acrididae > Schistocerca > Schistocerca gregaria. The sequence goes on along the minus strand of NC_064925.1, from coordinate 501,625,153 downwards.
GACATGTTAGGTATCAATACACGGAGATCAAGACGATAGACGACTGTCATTTGTTTATATACAATCAGAAAGCTCCAGCGAGACCAATAATTTCGATTTGTCGACACAAGAAATTGCAAAATTTCCATAGGAGCTCTATTTAGAGTACGTACCCACTTGTCATGTGACCAACAGAACTTTTCAATCCCTGAATCAGATATTCAGGTAATTGGTCGGAAGAATGGCTAATGAGGAACATTTTTAATTTTCTTTCAAACTGTTTGGCGTCCCTAATTTGCTGTTTTGGTGGACGGAAGTTTGTTGAATAGTTTCGCACTGGAGTATAATTACATTTTATGTCCTAGACTAGGAGGTGAAGTATACATGGAAATTATTTTATGATCTCGCATTATGTTGCATGTGCCAGTTTCAGCTTAAACTGATTTTCATTATCAGCAAAAAAAGTGAGAATTTAAGGGGTAACTGTATTGGTAAGTGATTGTAAGAATTGCAGGAACCTTAAAAAGCTTCTGATAGATGTACTGTTGATCCACTTTCCACTGTATTCATACTGATCGCTTCTGCTGAATAAACACTTCTTAGTTGAGGTGCCCTCTTACAGTTAGATTAGCTGTGAACCACTTGTAGGCCTGTTGAGGTGTCTGCTAAGGCTAAGTTTTGGGCCTTAATCAGTATGCTTATGTAATGAGCTGTTTTTGAACTTAATGTCATTAGAAGATCGTTTATGTAGGTTATAACAGAATGGCTCCACTACCGTTCCTTGTGGCACTCACTCCACATGTTACTTTCCCCATTCTGAGGTTGGTTCAAGCCTGTGGCAAAGTCTGTCAATGAGATGGTCTGCGTTTTGTCATGAATTTAAGACTATATCCATGCAAGAGGGATGCCATTAATATTATAACACTTTAATTTCCCAAATAGAATGGTGAACCCAATCAAATACTTAGGAATGGTCAAAAAGCGTACGAACAGAGCGTCGACACTAAAGATTTCTTCTGGAACATACAATAAATCTTTTGGAATGAAATGAAAGGATGTGTTAAATCATCGGAGACTGTGAAACTGTAAGTAATGATTACCTGTTATTTAAATTATTGAAGAGAGTTGTAGCGGACGACGTCTGTGATTAAAAATTCGCCTTAGTGATGCAGAATCACGAACTGCTTGTTTCCGCCGTGTACATGGCTGTTTTTAACAAACCCATTTAATTTCAAAATAGTTACAGAGTTAACAGTTTCGAAGTTAACATACTGTAGTTGGCGACACGTCGGAAGATGGCCCAGTTTTCAGTCATTCTGCGCATCTCCTCTGTTACCTGTCGGCAGCCAATACCACTTATTCTCTTTCCGAGCGACAAGTCGCGAGTATCGCATAGAATGTGAGAATTGCTTTCCTACAGATTGCGCCGTTTCCATACGTCAAGAAAGTACAGTCACAGGGCGACGGAAGGATTCGCTGCAGGTGAATCGTCTGTAATATTTCTTGTGGTATAGCTGTGAACGTGTGCCTCAAATGTGGTAGTGCGACCTGAAATAACTATGTCAGGTGACAGCAATAAACGTAAACTGGTTCACAGGTAAACTTGGGCGATTATTTATCGTTTTATAATCTTTTTTATTAATTTTCTAGATACAAGGATGGACTGCAGGGACATGTGCTGTCGGTACGACAACTATAAGTGGACCTGAAGCAGAACCTGGTGATTTTGACAAGAACTTTTGAAGGTACTCTGTGTTTAAAGTGTAGGGGTATGTTGGGTATCGAATATCAAATAATGTGTTACAATGGTACCTGAGAAAATTGATTACCAATGTAGTGCTTCGTGAAGGCAAACAATTTTAAACGACTCAGTTAATACTTAAAAATTAGTGATGAAGGAAACGAAACGACATAGCTGCTGTCCGAACACTATTCGGGAGAAAGGTGCACGAGGTGAAAGAATATAGTTAAACAACGCATCATCTTTATCAAACGTAGATGGATTACACTGTTTCTAAAAAAATCTACTAGGCAATGAGTGGTGGTATAGGCGCCTTTAAATCTCTCTTAGCAAAAGGATCACGGATAATGTTATGTCCCTTCGTCTGATTTTCACCCTTGAAGAAAAACTGTATTCGGTTGTAAGCAGCAATATCCACCATTCATAAACGAACACTGTGACTGTCAAGAAGTGGCTCCCTAAACCACACTTCTCATACATTGCTCCAGTCAACCATTGTTACAGGCAGCGCTACTTGCCATTCAACTGTTAATGAAAAAAACATCACGTAAAAACACCAGGGAAAGTAAAAATTACGTTACGATCTGACTAAAAAAAAACACAGTGTAATTTGATCGATTTAATTTGGGCACAGCCTGTGAGCCAGACAAAAACAATACTTTCACGATAGCAGACGTCGCTTTGTGCCTGAAATCATAGACATGTATTTTCGCTTCAACATGAAAAGTCTGGATGCGGCATGCTTCAAAGGACGATTTTGAGAGGAAGGTAAAGAAGGATATAAGTTATGAACGCCTCAACGTAATTCTACAGTCACATTGTTTTGTCACAGATTAACAATTTTGTTTTGTTCAAGGTATCAGTTACTTAAATATTATATGGCAACTTGTTAGCATTTATTGGTTGAGAATCTGTCACGTAAGAAGCTTGTAGACAGACTATATTTTCGACGTGTTTCCCAAGGAAGAAACAACTAGTTAGCTGAAATTTAATCTTTTCCCAGCATATACAACGTCTGAATAAATCACGGAAATGCGACTGGATAAATTCGCGAGAAAATCTCCTGTCAAGGCACCAACCGGAAACGTTTATAAAATGACAAGCGTGAGAGTGTTATTTGTCGAAATAACGGCTACTTTTTTGAGGAATTTACGTGGGTGAATACCCGCATGTTATTTTACACGTTGATCGTCATAGATCACTGCATGTGACCTGTTTACTTATAATGCAACCCATACCGCACTAAAATGACAAATATAAATGCTTCATCAGTTTTTCGTCAGAAAATAGTCCATTTAAGGAAAACGGTTCTGAACTTCGCTTCGAGGCGTGTCAGTTGTTCTATATTTGTTGTCAGGCTTTGTGAGAAACGATTTGCTCTACAGCTGTTCTGCAGCTGTTGCAGTGTCGTCAATTGATGACGTAAGATTTTTCTCCGGTAGACGATTGTCTACACCAGTTCCCCTCAGATCACCTAAAATAAGTGTTCTCGGGCTTTGTTAGCACTTGGATGGGTCACCGTTCAGGCCAGCCCCAGCGGAGCGCTCTTGGCAAGCGGGGTGCACTCAGCCTTCATGAGGTCAATTGAGGAGGCACTTGATTGAGGAGCAGCGGCATCGGCCACGAAAACTGACAACGGCAGGGGGAGCGGTGTGCTGACCGTATGCCCACACGCATCTGGTTACATTTAAGCGCTGAGGAAGACACGGCGGCCGGTCTGTACAGTTGGTCCTTCAAGGCCTGTTCGGACGGTTTTTGTTTTTGTTTGTTCCATATATAATACGACAAACTGTATCCAAATGAACGCGATTGTTGTTCGCAGAAACACCACTTAGACGTAAGCAAACCTCGTGTGTCTCCATGTGTCCATTTTGTTCCCACTCTACAGGGTGATTCATTGATCGTGACCAGGCCAAATATCTCACGAAATAAGCGTCAAACGAAAAAGCTACAAAGAACGACTTGTCTAGCTTGAAGGGGGAAACCAGATGGCGCTATGGTTGGCCCTCTAGATGGCGCTGCCATATGTCAAACGGATATCTACTACGTTTTTAAAAGTAGGAACCCCCATTTTTATTACATATTCGTGTAGTACGTAAAGAAATACGAATGTTTTAGTTGGACCACTTGTTTCGCTTTGTGATAGATGGCGCTGTAATAGTCACAAACATATGGCTCACAATTTAAGACGAACAGTTGGTAACAGGTAGGTTTTTTAAATTAAAATACAGAACGTAGGTACGATTGAACATTTTATTTCGGTTGTTTCAATGTGATACATGTATCATTGTCAACTTATCGTTCTGAGAACGCATGCTGTTAGAGCGTGATTACACGTAAATACGACATTAATGCAATAAATGCTCAAAATTATGTCCGTCAGCTTCAATGCATTTAGCAATACGTGTAACGACATTCCTCTCAACAGCGAGTAGTTTGCCTTCCATAATGTTCACACATGCATTGACAATGCGCTGATTCATGATGTCAGACGTTGTCGGTGGATCACGATAGCAAATATCCTTCAATTTTCCCCACAGAAAGAAGTCCGGGGACGTCAGATCCGGTGAACGTGCGGGCCATGGTGTGGTGCTTCGACGACCAATCCACCTGTCATGAAATATGCTATTCAATACCGCTTTAACCGCACGCGAGCTCTGTGCCCGACATCCATCATGTTTGAAGTACATCGCCATTCTGTCCGATAAAATGGGGGCCAATTATCCTTCCTCCCATAATGCCGCACCATACTTTAACCCACCAAGGTCGCTGATGTTCCGATTGGCGCAGCCATCGTGGATTTTCCGTTGCCCAATAGTGGATATTATGCCGGTTTACGTTACCGCTGTTGGTGAATGACGCTTCGTCGCTAAATAGAACGCGTGCAAAAAATCTGTCATCGTCCCGTAATTTCTCTTGTGCTCAGTGGCAGAATTGTACACGATGTTCAAAGTCGTCGCCATGTAATTCCTGGTGCATAGAAATATGGTACGGGTGCAATCGATGTTGATGTAGCATTCTCAACACCGATGGTTTTGAGATTCCCTATACTCAAGCAATTTGTCTGCTACTTATGCGCGGATTAGCCGTGACAGCAGCTAAAACACCTACTTGTGCATCGCCATTTGTTGCAGGTCGTGGTTGATGTTTCACATATGGCTGAACAGTTCCTGTTTCCTTAACTGACGTAACTATCCGGCAAACTGTCCGGACATTTGGATGATGTTGTCCAGGATACCGAGCAGCATACATAGCACACGCTCGTTGGGCATTTTGATCACAATAGCCATACATCAACACGATATCGACCTTTTCCGCAATTGATAAACGGTCCATTTTAAGACGGGTAATGAACATGAAGCAAATACCGTCCGCACTGGTGGAATGTTACGTGATACCACGTACGTATACGTTTGTGACTATTACAGCGCCATTTATCACAAAGCGAAGAAAGTGGCCCAACTAAAACATTCATATTTCTTTACGTACTACACGAATATGTTACAAAAAATGGGGGTTCATATTTTAAAAAACGCAGTTGATATCCGTTTGACCTATGGCAGCGCCATCTAGCGGGCCAACCATAGCGCCATCTAGTTTCCCTCTACAAGCTAAACGAGTTTCGTTCTTTGTAGTTTTTTCGCTTGATGCTTATTTTGTGAGGTATTTGGTCCGGTCACTATCAATGGACCACCGTGTATAAGCGTAGCCACCTTTCATCGTGATTCGCACTAAACCAACATTAGAGATTGCCACTTAGCAGCAATGACTTATTTAAAAAGTTTTTGCTTGTGAGAACAAACCACACCAACCCATAGACTTCATAAATGAATAAAGAAAATACCAATTCTTGAATACCCTCACGGAAAACTCCGTAACACAAAAAAATTGATGTTGAGTAATGAAATTTCAGAAATACATTAATCTAGGTAACATATTTTAATGGTTAACACTGCAAGATGACAATTTATTGTAAGTCATTGAAAATGTCAAATGCGGGTTCAGTAATAACTGGTGTAATCGCCAGTAAGTTGAATGCAAGCTTGCAAACGTGCATGTATAGTAGAGTACAGCTGCTGGCTGTCAGTTTGTGGGATGGAGTACAGCGACTGTTGCTCTCGGTTGATACATTCTGGAGCGAGTAATGCTGTTTGTGGATGACGCTGGAATTATCGTCCAATGATGTCCCGTATGTGCTCGATTGGATCCAGATCTTGTGATTGAGCAGGCCAGGGGAACATGTCGGCACTCTGTACAGCATGTTACAACGGCGGTGTTTGGGCGATCGTCATCCTGTTGCAAAACCCCTCAGGTCGAATCATCAGAATGACTTATAAATTTGCAGTCAGGGCGCACAGGATAACAACGAGAGTGCTCTTACTGTCATACGAAATCATACCCCGCACCATAACTCCACGTGTAGGTCCAGTGCATCCAGCACGCAGACAGGTATGTTGCAGGCCATCAACTGGTCCCCTTCTAACCAACACACGGCCATCACTGCTGCCGAGGCAGAATCACCTTTCATCAGAAAACACCTCCACCCTACCCTTCAGGGAGCTCTCGCTTGATACCACTGGAGTCGCAAAAGGTGGTGGTTTGCGGTTAGTGGAATGCACGCTACAGGGCGTCTGGCTCGGGGCTGTCATTGAAGTAACCTATTTGTAACAGTCAATTGTGTCGCTGTGGTCCGACCGCTCTTCAGATTGCTGCTGCAGGTGCAGTAGCATGTGCCAGAGTCACATGCGGGACACGATGGTCTTCTCTCTTGGCAGTGCCATGTGGCAGACCGGAGCCCATGACCGTATATTCTTATGACCACAGCTGGCACCGATCGCTTACGGTGGCTGGATTCCTGCAATATCGGAGAAGGAACATTCAGCTCCTATTAGCTCTGTTGCACGACCTCGTCCAAACTCAGTGAGATCTTGATAGTGGTATCTGTGTCACCTAGAAAGGCAGTCGTGATAAACATCAACTCACCACGTCAATCTCAAACGTAACTAGCGCTTACTACCGTTACAGCGTGTATTTAAAGCAATCCTTATTTTCATACTCATAGTGGCGCCACTAGCTCCACTGTTATACGACTGGTCTGGTATTTGAGTAGACATCGTCTTTCAGATATAGAAACCTGCCTACGAATTTTCATTTATGTCGCAAATCTCCTTCTTTGTGTTGCAATATTTTTCCCCCAGATTAAGTTTTTGTGCCAAGACATGACCGACTATGATGTTTTCTTCTTTTCAATTATGGCTCATTATCTCCGTTATCAGAGAGTGTCCTGCCAGTTGCAATCCACTTCAGTAACGATGACAGCATTTGCATCTCTGGTGAAATGTTGACCTAAGAACTATTACAATTACAATTAATATTCCCCATCTGATGGTGACACGGATCAAGGTAAAATGTAGTTGCAGTTAAATGTTTTGATTTTATTCTGACTTCCTAAAAGTAGTTTCCAGCTCTTTTGCCAAGTTTTCAATTCTGTTTCCTTGTACGCTTACATGTAATTGGTGTATTGATCTACTTTATGTGTTATAATAGCTTTATTTTGGAAATCTTAAAAGAAATAATTTCAATAAGGGAAATGGATAGGTTAAAGTTAAATATAGTGGGAATTAGTGGAGTTCGGCGGCAGGAGGAACAAGACTTCTGGTCAGGTGAATACAGGGTAAAAAATACAAAATCAAATAGGGGTAAATCAGGAGTAGGTTTAATGATGAATACAAAATAGGGGAGCGGGTAAGCTACCGCGAACAGCAAAGTGGAAGCATTATTCTAGCGAAGATAGACACGAAGCCCACGCCTGCCACTGTAGTACAAGGTTATATACAAACTAGCTCCGTAGATGATGAAAAGATTGCATAACTGTATGATGAGCTATAGAAATTATTCCGACAGTGAAATTTTATGGTCATGGGGAACCGGAATTCGATAGTAAGAGAAGGAAAAGTTGTAGGTGAATATGGAATGGGGGTAGGGAATGAAAGAGGAAGCCGCCTAATAGAATTTTACACAGAGATTAACTTGGCTTTAGAATCATGAAAGAAGGTTGTATACGTGGAACAGGCCTGGGGCCACTAGAAAAGTTTTCAGATAGATTATATAATGATGAGACAGAGATTTAGTAACCAGGTTTTAAATTGTAAGACATTTCCAGGGGCAAATGTGGACCCAGACCATAATCTATTGGTTATGAACTTTAAATTAAAACTGAAGAAACAGCAAAAAGGTGGGAATTTAAGGAGTTGGGACTTGAATACAGTGAAAGAACCAGAGGTTGTAGAGAATTTGAGAGAGAGCATTAGGGAATGATTGACAAGAACGGCGGAAAGAAGTACAGAAGAAGAAGAATGGGTATTTTTGAGAGATGAAATAGAGAAGGCAGCAGAGGATTAAATAAGTAAAAAGACGAGAGCTAGCAGAATTCCTTGGATAACGGAAGATATATTGAATTTAATTGATGAAAGAGGAAAGTATAAAAGCGCAATAAATGAAACAGGTAGAAAGGAATACAAACGTCTCAAAAATGAGATCAACAGGAAGTGCAAATGGCTAAGCAGGGATGGCTAGAGGACAAGTGTAAGGATGTAGAGGCATATATCACTAGGGGTAAGATAGATACTGCCTACAGGAAAATTAAAGAGACCTTTGGAGATAAGAGAACCACTTGTATGAACATGAAGAGCTCAGATGGAAACCCAGTTCTAAGCAAAGAAGGGAAAGCAGAAAGTTGGAAGGAGTATATAGAGGGTCTATACAAGGGCGATGTACTTGAGGGCAATATTATGGAAATGGAAGAGGACGTAGTTGAAGATGAAATGGGAGATATTATTATGCATAAAGAATTTGGCAGAGCACTGAAAGACTTAAGTCGAAACAACGCCCCGGGAGTAGACAACATTCCATTAGAACTACTGATTGCCTTGGGAGAGCCACCCCTGACAAAGTTCTACCATCTGGTGAGCAAGATGTATGAGACAGGTGAAATACCCACAGACTTCAAGAAGAATATAATAATTCCAATCCCAAATGAAGTAGGTGTTGACTGATGTGAAAATTACCGAACTGCCATTTTCATAAGTCATGTCTGCAAGATACTACCTTGAGTTCTTTACAGACGAATGGAAAAACTGGTAGAAGCTGACCTCGGGGAAGATCAGTTTGGATTCCGCAGAATTTTTGGAACACGAGAGGCACTATTGACCCTACGAGGTATCTGAGAAGGTAGATTAAGGAAAGGCAAACCTACGTTTCTAGCATTTGTAGATTTAGAGAAAGCTTTTGACAATGTTGACTGGAATAACCTCTTTCACATTCTGAAGGTGGCAGGGGTAGAATACAGGGAGCGCTAGGCTATTTACAATTTGTACAAAAACCAGATGGCAGTTATAAGAGTCGAGGAACGTGAAAGGGAAGCAGTGGGTGGGAAGGCAGTGAGACAGGATTGTAGCTTATCTCAGATGTTATTCAATCTGTGTGTTTAGCAAGCAGTAAAGAAAACAAAAGAAATATTTGGAATAGGTATTAAAATCTATGGGGAAGAAATAAAAACTCGGAGGTTTACCAATGACATTGTAAATCAGTCAGAGACAGCAAAGGACTGGAAGAGCAATTGAACGCCATTATCAGTGTCTTGAAAGGAGAACATAAGATGAACATCAACAAAAGGGAAACGAGGATAATGGAATGTAGTCAAATGAAATCAGGTGATGCTGAGATGCTGAGGGAATTAGATTAGGAAGTGAGACACTTAAAGTAGTAAAGGAGTTTTGCTATTTGGGGAGCAAGTTGACTGATGATGGTCGAAGTAGAGAGGATATAAAATGTAGACTGTTAATGGCAAGGAAAGCGTTTCTGAAGACGAGAAATTTGTTAACATCGAGTATAGATTTAAGTGGCATTACGTCTTTTCTGAAAGTATTTGTATTCACTATAACCATGTACGGAAGTGAGACATGGGCGATAAATAGTTTAGACAAGAAGGGAATAGAAGCTTTCGAAATGTGGTGCTAGAGAAGAACGCTGAAGATTAGATGGGTAGGTAACGTAACTAATGAAGTGGTACTGAGTAGAATTGAGGAGAAGAGGGATTTGTTGCATAACTTGATTAGAAGAAGGGATCTGTTGGTAGGACATGTTCTGACCAATCAAGAGAGCAGAAATTTAGTACAGATGGGCAGCGTGGAGGGTAAAAATGGTAGAGGGAGACCAAGAGTTGAATACACTAAGCAGAACTGCAGTACTTACTCGGAGATGAAGAAGCTTGCACAAGACAGAGTGGCATGGAGAGCTGCATCAAAGTAATCTCTGGACTGAAGGCAACAACAACAACAATTTCAATATGACAGCAACAAAAGTTGCAAAATAGCTCTTTTTCTTACTTGATCATGACTACGGGTTTTTCGTCATACCACATTCACAAATCATCCATCGCCTCAGAGTAAATATTAGTCCACATAGTAAAAAATAATAACAGTCGCTATCCAAAGCCGTACAATGCAAGTGATCATAAAATCGGACATAAAGAGAAACTGTTTCTCTTTGTATCCGGCTTTATGATCACTTGCATTGTAATGCTTTGGATAGCGATTGTCATGATTTTTTGCTACGTAGAGTAATATTTATTGTAATAACCCTGGGTTCGGTGTGGGGCGGCGGAGGGGTAAAGTGGACTGCGGTAGTCGTCGTAGGGTTGTGGACCACTGCGGCTGCGGCGGGGACGGAGCCTCTCCGTCGTTTCTAGGACCCCGGTTAACATAACATAACATAAACATAATATTTATTGTAATTGCATGGGATGTTTGAGAATGGGTTGAAAACACAAACCCATCATCAAGTAATAAAAAGAGCTATTTTGCAACTTTGTTTTCCATATTCAAATAGTATCATGAGTTGCTAATCTTCCTACATCCCAGCATGCAATTTGAGTGCCTTCTGTTTTATTTTGGTAGAAGTAAATGCAAGTGATATTAGGAATAGATCACTCTTGACTAAGATTTACAGGGTGTAGAAAGACAAGCTAATAATAATATCAGAGCCGGGTAGAGTCCATCTAACGGAGCAAAATTTTTCAAATTCTCACAGGTCGGACGTTTGTATGACACGTCCAGGAGGGTAATATTGTCCGTTAAAGATGTTAGTGTGCTATGCTGTAGCTGCTCGTGTTTTCGACGATGTCTGCTATGTCGCGATGTTAGCGTCATGAATTTGGCGCATTTGACGTAGAAAAATATTGCTTCACAGAAAAGTGTGTTTAATATTTAATTTCTATTTACGTTTTCACCATTGTCTTATTTCACACTTACTCATGGTCATGGTTTCTGTGCATTATCAAAAATTAAATCACTTTGCAGTACAAGACGCTATCTTTCAGCAGTGCTGTTTCTACAACGTGGTTTATTCGTTAACAAATTAATGGCATTGCGGTATTTTTAGTGTAGTTGATTTAACAGTCAAGCTGTAGGCAATACAGGTCACAGAAAATTTGCATCGTACCTAACCAGCCGTGGATGAGATTTTAATGTCTGCACTGCTTTGACTATTCAGATGAAACCATTGTTTTCAGCTAATTTAATTGGTATCTGTGCTCTTTAGCAGCAAAGGTATTAGCGGGCGCAAGTAAGTTTAAATCCACGCATTTCCATGCGCTCGTTACTGATTGGCTTTCGTGATACGGAAGAGCATTGCCTACCTATGGTTATCTGTAAAATCTTGTTCGAGCCGACGTCGCATGCCCTGCACTAACTCTTATTATGAGGCTGATTTTTGCCATTGTCTGTAGCACTCTATACTTATTAAGAATTGGCGTGACGTTTCTTTTCGAAAGAGGGAGGGAATTTATAGCCATAGCCAAGAGATAGAGTAAATGCCACTCTAGAATTACACAGTCGTTCATATTTAAGAAAGTCCGCTTCATACTTGTCGATAGACTTTGCCACTAGCAATGAAGATAGTGGGGGAACAAACACCTAAGCTCTGCCTGTCTCTTTTTCCCAAGCCATCAAATGCTAAAGCGACTCTTGTTTGTTGCATTGTTGTAGTGCTACCATCCGTAGAAACATGAACACCACCCTATGACGCTGATGTGTGGACACACGACCTGTGAGCGGAACGGCGTCCGAGACTGCCCGTAATTCCACTGGACAGTTTCCCCTGAGCTCCCTTGTTGTAGGTCCGCCGGTGGCCATGAACCCCTGCGTCAAGGCTGGTTTCGCTCATCGTGTGCCTTTGTTCCAGGCGCTAACACCCATCATGCCGGCTACACTCTGCAGATGTCTCCCGCCTCTTCGCAATAGCTTCGTGTCCGCGCCTCCTGCCAGCGCTGAGATATTTTCGTCTCTATACTTCATATCCTGTTTCAAACATTGCTTTTAATACAATCCTGGACTAAACTAATGAAGGCCTTAACGGGTACTGTAACTAATTACCTTTGTCTTTTACAAAGACTACTAGTAAAGTCTTACCACCGTGAAAAAAAAAAATTAAGCTGGGACCATAAGACTCGATGATGGTTTTACTTCTTATGTGCATACAGGGTGATTTCGTGCTGATGTTGCAAACTTTCATGGATGATGGAGAAGGGAAATGTATCAATTTCAGTAAGGGATTCTAGCCAAAGGTAGAAGCCGTGTTTCTTGACTTCCGCAAGGCGTTTGATACAGTTCCCCACAGTCGTTTAATGAACAAAGTAAGAGCATATGAACTATCAGACCACTTGTGTGATTGGATTGAAGAGTTCCTAGATATCAGAGCGCAGCACGTCATTCTCAATGGAGAGAAGTCTTCCGAAGTAAGAGTGTTTTCAGTTGTGCCGCATGGGAGTGTCGTAGGACCGTTGCTATTGACAATATATATAAACGACTTTGTGGATAACATCGGAAGTTCACTGAGGCTTTTTTCGGATGATACTGTAGTATATCGAGAGGTTGTAACAATGGGAATTTGTACTGAAATGCAGGAGGATCTGCGTCGAATTGACGCATGGTGCAGGGAATGGCAATTGAATCTCAATGTAGACAAGTGTAATGTGCCGCGAACACATAGAAAGAAAGATCCTTTATCATTTAGCTACAATATAGCGAGTGAACCACTGGAAGCAGTTGTTGTTGTTGTTGTTGTTGTTGTCTTCAATCCTGAGACTGGTTTGATGCAGCTCTCCATGCTACTCTATCCTGTGCAAGCTGCTTCATCTCCCAGTACCTACTGCAACCTACATCCTTCTGAATCTGCTTAGTGTACTCATCTCTCGGTCTACCTCTACGATTTTTACCCTCCACACTGCCCTCCAATGCTAAATTTGTGATCCCTTGATGCCGCAAAACATGTCCTACCAACCGATCCCTTCTTCTAGTCAAGTTGTGCCACAAACTTCTCTTCTCCCCAATCCTATTCAATACCTCCTCATTAGTTACGTGATCTATCCACCTTATCTTCAGTATTCTTCTGTAGCACCACATTTCGAAAGCTTCTATTCTCTTCCTGTCCAAACTAGTTATTGTCCATGTTTCACTTCCATACATGGCTACACTCCAAACAAATACTTTCAGAAACGACTTCCTGATACATAAAGCAGTTAATTCGATAAATTATCTGGGTGTAGGCATTAGGACTGACTTAAAATGCAATGACCTTATAAAGTTTATCGTCGGTAAAGCAGATGACAGACTGAGGAAGTGTAATCCGAAAACAAAGGAAGTAGGTTACAGTACACTTGTTCGCCCACTGCTTGAATATTGCTCAGTAGTGTGGGATCCATACCAGATACGTTTGATAGAAGAGATAGAGAAGATCCAGCGGAGAGCAGCGCGCTTCGTCACAGGATCATTTGGTAATCGCGAAAGCGTTATGGAGATGATAGATAAACTCCAGTGGATGACTCTGCAGGAGAGACGCTCAGTAGGTAGGTACTGGCTTTCGTTGAAGTTTCGAGAACATACCTTCACCGAGGAGTCAAGCAGTATAACGCTCCCTCCTACGTATACCTCTCGAAGAGACCATGATGATAAATTCAGAGAGATTAGAGTCCACACAGAGGCATACCGACAACCTTTCTTTCCACGAAGAATACGAGACCGAAGTAGAAGGGAGAACCGATAGAGGTACTCAAGGTAACCTTCGCCACCCACCGTCAGGTGACCTGCCGAGTGTGGTTGTAGATGTAGAGTTGAAAGGTATAGGCGAGAATCTACTCAGGTTCCGCGTTAGCTTCGCGCAGCGCTCTCACTGAGGGTCCCATTTTCCGAAACCTCACCATGACGGACAGATTGCTCCCCAGAACACTCAGACAATTCCCCCTGTCGATGGACTTAGCTAAAAACTAGATGTAAGAGAGATCGAAATTCGTAAGTCTACGGTACAATAATAATGAATTCCATTTAACTGCAAAAGCTTATACATTTTCAACAGTTGTCCTGAATGATGGCCCCCAGCGTCAATTCAAACACGGCATCGTGGCGCAATATTCTGTCACTCCCGTTCGAGTATCCCTAGCGCCGTCTGATCAGTGACGCAGGCAGTGAGAATTCTAGCAGGGAGAACCTGTTTAATCTCGACAGGCATGTCGTACACAACACTTTTCACATGGTCCCTCAAGAAACAGTCACGTAGGCTGAGATCAGGTAAACGTGTTGGCCACAAAACATGACCTGCCAATCCCCATTTCCATGAACGTCCGAACCAGGTGTTCACGAAACCCCTATGCAAAGTGGATAGGGGTCCATCATGTTAGAACCACATCCGTTGACGAATAAGAAGTGCAATATATTCCAGGAATCTGCCTCTGATAAACAGTGTGTACTTTGGTGAATTTAAGGGAGGAATGAGAAGAAATGGGCGTAGCACGTAATCAGTGACTACGAATGCCCACGGATTGGCTGATAATCTATGTTAATGGCTTTTCACACCTGTATCGTGGGGATTCTCGTTGGCCCAGGAATGACTATTGCAACTATTTAGCATTTAGTCTCAGGTGAAACAGGCTTCATAAGTGAAAAATACATACACAGGAAAGTGAGTATCGACTGCAAGGCACTGCAACAACTGTTCGTTGAACACGACACAAGGTCCGAAGTCAGCGGAAATCAAAGCATGCACATTCTGTGATTGGTGGGAATGTAGCTGTACTTCCCGCAATAATCACCACACAGTACTCTGCGAAATATTCATTTCACGTGCATCTGATCGATTGCTTATTTTAGATGTCTCGTCCACTGGAGCAATTACTGCATCTTCAAAGTCAGGAATCCGTGTAGTTCGTCGTCCCCCTTGGTCGTTATACTGCGTTACCAATTGCACTCTTTCACTTAAACGGTATAACAATAACACATGGTATGATTAGAATGCCTTCTATGTGAATATGTGGTCCCGTTAATCTCTTCGTTTCTCTGCTGATTCTATTGGCCTGCCCCTACACGAAAATTATATTTGCAAGTTCCGTCATCGGGTACAAGTCCATTTGGTTAGAGCTGACCTGCATTAGTTCAAAAATGGTTCAAATGGCTCCGAGCACTATGGGACTTAACTGCTGAGATCATTAGTACCCTAGAACTCAGCACTACTTAAACCCAACCAACCTAAGGACAACACACACATCCGTGCTCGAGGCAGGATTCGAACCTGCGACCGTAGCGGTCGCGCGGCTCCAGACTGTAACGCCTAGAACCGCTCGGCCACTCTGCCCGTCTCCTATATTAGTATTTCAGCTTGTAAACACCGGGTGCAGTCTACTACAGTATGGACATTGTTCAACAGGATTGCTCATATTAGTACACAGTACACCATCAATATTGGGTTAGTTATTATTCCATCTTGTACACCTAAATGCACGTCGGGACTGCCCTCCTACAACCTTGGGAGGGGACCATACGAATGATCCATCAGCGATTTGATTCACACTGACAATGCGTGTGGGGAACGACTAGGAGATGAACATTTGTATACAGGAGGACACAACGCTCAAGAAGTTTCGAGAAAATCAAGTTTGAAAATTTTGTGCATGCTTATCAGGTGCAGAAGTATGAAACCGGAATTTCCCTACAGACGGTGCTAGCCGTCAGTCTAGTGACCGTGAGACCGCGTCTGTAGCACCATCTGCTTCCTGTAACGGCTGACGACGAATGTCACCACACAGTAACCGAATTTCCCTACATCGGTATTTGTTTCAAACCTGTAAACATATCAAGTTTTGTACCTAAGAACTGCGATTCGTGGACAGAATTGGTTTTCTGTTATCACTTGAAGAAAACTGCTGCAGAATCGCATCGAATGCTTGTCGAAGCTTTCGGCGAAAATGTTTCAAAAAATTCAGAAGTGGTGAATTTGACGCGAGAAACGACGAGCGCAGGAAACCATCGAAAAAGTTCGAAGACAACAAATTGCAGCCCTTACTGGATGAAGATGATACGCAAACTCAACAGGAACTCGCGGAAATATTGAATGTGATGGAGAAAGCCATTTATCTTCGCTTGAAAGCTATTGGAAAGGTGCAGAAAGTAGGAAAATGGGTTCCACGTGAACTGAATGAAAGACAGCAAGCAAATCGAAAGACCACTTGTGAAATGCTGCTCGCCAGACACAAAAGAAAGTCGTTTCTCCATCGAATAGTGACAGGTGATGAAAAATACATGCTAAGCTTCGTAAATTGTGGGTCCATCCACTACAACACCAAATCGCTTTGGAAAGAAGACAATGCTCTGTGTTTGGTGGGACCAGAAGCGTGTCATCCATTATGACCTGCCAAAGCCTGGTGACACCGTTAAGGCTCATTGCTACCAACAGCAAATAATGAATTTAAATAGCGTCGTATTGCTCTATGACAACGCAGCAAAACGGGTCAGGGAAACGTTTAGTTGGGAAATGCTAGTGCATGCAGCTTCTCCAGTCTTGGCTCCGTCCGGTTATCATCTGTTTGCATCACTGGGACACGCTCTCACTGAACAAGGCTTCAATTCGTATGAAAATGTACGAAAATGGCTCGCTGACTGGTTCGCTTCAAAAGAAGAACGTTTGTTTTTTTTTAAAAAAAATAGGCGTGGCATTCATAGCCTGCCGGAGAGGTGGGTGAAATGTATAAGTAGCAATGGCGATTCTTGTGAATAAAAAATTATTTATCGGTTTCGCCGGCCGGAGTGGCCGACCGGTTTCCAGGCGCTACATTCTGAAACCGCGCGACCGCTACGGTCGCAACTTCGAATCCTGCCTCGGGCATGGATGTGTGTGATGCCCTTAGGTTAGTTAGGTTTAAATAGCTCTAAGTTCAAGGGGACTGATGACCTCAGAAGTTTAGTCCCATAGTGCTCAGAGCCATTTGAACCATTTATCAGTTTCAGACAATAGACGAACAAGTATTGCAACCAAATTCCGGTTTCATACTTCTATATTTGATATATGCGTTGTACGACCGCTTTCATTCAACAGCATGTAAGCGCTTAGTTTCATTAAAGCGAGGTCGCTAGTTCGGATCCCGTTGACGGTACTGCTTTTGCTTTTCATTGTCACTTAAAGTTCTGAAGACGTTCTGCTAACTTGCAATATTGAATTAAATTCTTCAAAATATACTCCGCAGTGCAATCTTCTGACGTTTATTTTTTAGAGATGCGTGAAGAAAACCACTTCAAAACTGCGCGTACGTCTTCGAAACGAATAGAGACACATCTTCTAAAGAAGTCTGCATAAAAATTGAATCAATCGTATATCATCAGTTGTGTGCACGATTCGATATGCGTGGTACGCAGCGAAATGAAGTGATGACCTAGAATCGTTTATGTATGCAAATCAAGTTTGTTTTGCAACAGAAAACCATGCAAATTCAAAAATTCAGCATTCATTTCATGTGCTGTTTGTCGCAATGCTTGTTTTCTTTTTATATTTCTGCGATCAATATTATGCTGATTCGTGCAGTGCGCAGTATGTTGCAGATTATATTTGTTACAAATGCAGGTGCAATAAAATAAATGAAGTGACTCTACAGATTTGACTGAAAGTTCTCGTGTACGCTTTTTTATTTCCAGTATCTTAAAAAGAACCTGTTGTTTTCCTTTTCCAGAAAAATATTATGACAATAACAAATTATTTATTAGACATTGGTAACTTTCAGAGCCGTAATAGCTCTGTTGTGAGAATTACTTGGTAATTAAAAAAAAGTATCAACATCGAGTCTGAATCTAGAGACCTCGCATTTATGAAACGAAGTGCTTCCTCGTTTAGTTGCGCACACCTTTGATGCTACCGGCCATACAAGGAATATTAGTGGTCGTTTATTTTCAAACTCGATTTCCTCGAAAACGGTTGAGGATTGCGTCTTCGTGTTTAGGTATGTTGAAGCCATAGTCGTGCCCTACACAGACTGCCAATATGAATCAAAACGGTGTGGACAAGCTCGTACGATCCCCTTGTTAGCAGAAACAGCACAAGTGCATCATGTATTTTACTGTGAGAGGTACTTGCCATCATTTCTGAAAGTTTGTAACATTATTAGGGAATCACCTGATGTATGCCCTTCTTCCAAAACATTCTTCTCTATGACGGACTACTTGGCGGAGGCCTTCGTTGTAAATGTCTGAATTGTAGCTATTCAACACGTGTTCCACCTCGAAAAACTAGTCCTTTTGTTTTGGAAATCCCCGACACGCAATCGTTTCTTCGTCTGAGGAGAGAGGAAGAAGTCACTTTTTGTCATTTCAGAAGAATACTAGGAGTGAAGCAAAACCTGATATCCCAAAGAATGAACATGCTTGGCTGTCTAGTGTCCGGTGCACTGGAGCATTGTCGCTGAGAAAAAACATGCTTTCCGTGACCTCTCCTTTCGACAGCTCCCGTAACTTCGTCAGGAGATTTCGGTAATACTCTCGTGTGATAGTTGGCTCTTTACAAGAATAATCCCAGTAGACACTCGGCAACACCTTGGTATGGGTGGAGGTTATACTTAACAGCCGAACTAAGTTCATAACTGGCTCCTTCTACCGACCCCCAGACTCCGATGATATAGTTGCTGAACAGTTCAGAGAAAGTTTGAGCCTCGTAACAAATAAATACCCCACTCATACGGTTATAGTTGGTGGGGACTTCAACCTTCCCTCGATATGTTGGCAAAAATACTTGTTCGTAACCGGTGGTAGGCAGAAAACATCTTCCGAGATTGTCCTAAATGCTTTCTCCGAAAATTATTTCGAGCAGTTAGTCCACGATCCCACGCGAATTGTAAATGGTTGCGAAAACACATTTGACCTCTTAGTCACAAACAATCCAGAGCTAATAGAGAGCATCATGACTGATACAGGGATTAGTGATCACAAGGTCGTTGTAGCTAGGCTTA
Source organism: Schistocerca gregaria (assembly GCF_023897955.1). Taxonomy (NCBI): domain Eukaryota; kingdom Metazoa; phylum Arthropoda; class Insecta; order Orthoptera; family Acrididae; genus Schistocerca; species Schistocerca gregaria. The sequence goes on along the minus strand of NC_064925.1, from coordinate 501,606,116 downwards.
ATACCGTTTCTTCCAAACCCACCAGAAACAAACGCAAAATAATTTTATTTTAAAAAAAAGCGGATAAAGTGTCACTAGAAGCCTTCCTAAGAGACAATCTCCAATCCTTCCGAACTGACTATGCAAATGTAGACGAGATGTGGCTCAAATTCAAAGATATAGCAGCAATTGAGAGATTCATACATCATAAACTGGTAAGAGATGGAACTGATCCCCATGGTACACAAAACAGGTGCGAACCCTGTTGCAGAGGCAACGGAAAAAGCATGCTAAAATTTACAGAAGTGCGAAATTTGGCACGGACTTCAATGCGAGATGCCTTTAATAGGTTCCACAACGAAACATTGTCTCGAAATTTGGTAGAAAATCCGAAGAAATTCTGGTCGTATGTAAAGTACACAAGCGGCAAGACGCAGTCAATACCTTCGTTGCGCAGTGCCCATGGTACTGTCACCAAGGACTTTGCCGCTAAAGCGGAGTTATTGAACGCAGTTTTCCGAAATTCCTTCACCAGGGAAAACGAGTGGAATATTCCAGAATTTGAAACACGAACAGCTGCTAGCATTAGTTTCTTAGAATTAGATACCTTAGGGGTTGCGAAGCAACTCAAATCGCTTGATACGGGCAAGTCTTCAGGCCCAGATTGTATACCGATTACATTTACATCTACATGACTACTCTGCAATTAGCATTTAAGTGCATGGCAGAGGGTTCATCGAACCACAATCATACTATCTCTCTACTATTCCACTCCCGAACAGCGAGCGGGAAAAAAGAACACATAAACCTTTCTGTTCGAGCTCTGATTTCTCTTATTTTATTTTGATTATCATTCCTACCTATGTAGGTTGGGCTCAAGAAAATATTTTCGCATTCGGAAGAGAAAGTTGGTGACTGAAATTTCGTAAAAAGGTCTCGCCGCGACGAAAAACGTCTATGCTGTAATGACTTCCATCCCAACTCGTGTATCATATCTGCCACACTCTCTCCTCTATAACGTGATAATACAAAACGAGCTGCCCTTTTTTTGCACCCTTTCGATGTCCTCCGTCAATCCCACCTGGTAAGGATCCCACACCGCGCAGCAATATTCTAACAGAGGACGAACGAGTGTAGTGTAAGCTGTCTCTTTAGTGGACTTGTTGCATCTTCTAATTGTCCTGCCAATGAAACGCAACCTTTGGCTCGCCTTCCCGACAATATTATCTATGGGGTCCTTCCAACTGAAGTTGTTCGTAATTTTATCACCCAGATACTTAGTTGAATTGACAGCCTTGAGAATTGTACTATTTATCGAGTAATCGAATTCCAACGGATTTCTTTTGGAACTCATGTGGATCATCTCACACTTTTCGTTATTTAGCGTCAACTGCCACCTAACACACCATACAGCAATCTTTTCTAAATCGCTTTGCAACTGATACTGGTCTTCGGATGACCTTACTAGACGGTAAATTACAGCATCATCTGCGAACAGTCTAAGAGAACTGCTCACATTGTCTGCCAGGTCATTTATATAGATCAGGAACAGCAGAGGTCCCAGGACGCTTCCCTGGGGAACACCTGATATCACTTCAGTTTTACTCGATGATTTGCCGTCTATAACTACGAACAGCGACCTTCCTGACAGGAAATCACGAATCCAGTCGCACAACTGAGACGATACCCCATAGCTCCGCAGCTTGATTAGAAGTCGCTTGTGAGGAACGGTGTCAAAAGCTTTCCGGAAATCTAGAAATACGGAATTGAGATCCCCTGTCGATAGCGGCCATTACTTCGTGTGGAACCGCTGCGTTGCACAAGAGCGATGTTTTCTGAAGCCATGCTGATTACGTGTCAATAGATCGTTCCCTTCGAGGTGATTCATAATGTTTGAATACAGTATATGCTGGTTCCTTTCAGATTACGCTGATACAATAGCTCCCTACTTAGCAAACATATACAACCGCTCGCTCACCGATAGATCTGTACCTACAGATTGGAAAATTGCACAGGTCGCACCAGTGTTTAAGAAGGGTAGTAGGAGTAATCCATCGAACTACAGACCTATATCATTGACGTCGGTTTGTAGTAGGGTTTTGGAGCATATACTGTATTCAAACGTTATGAATCACCTCGAAGGGAACGATCTATTGACACGTAATCAACATCGTTTCAGAAAACATCGTTCTTGAACAACGCAGCTGGCTCTTTATTAGCACGAAGTAATGGCCGCTATCGACAGAGGATCTCAATTCCGTATTTCTAGATTTCTGGGAAAGCTTTTGACACCGTTCCTCACAAGCGACTTCTAATCAAGCTGCATGCCTATGGGATATCGTCTCAGTTGTGCGACTGGATTCATGATTTCCTGTCAGGAGGGTCGCAGTTCGTAGTAATAGACGGCAAATCATCGAGTAAAACTGAAGCGATATCAGGTGTCCCCCAGGGAAGCGTCCTGGAACCTCTACTGTTCCTGATCTATATAAATGACCTGAGTGACAATCTGAGCAGTTCTCTTAGATTGTTCGCAGATGATGCTGTAATTTACAGTCTAGTAAGGTCATCCGAAGACCAGTATCAGTTGCAAAGCGATTTAGAAAAGATTGCTGTATGGTGTGTTAGGTGGCAGTTGACGCTAAATAACGAAAAGTGTGAGATGATCCACATGAGTTCCAAAAGAAATCCGTTGGAATTCGATTACTCGATAAATAGTACATTTCTCAAGGCTGTCAATTCAACTAAGTACCTGGGTGTTAAAATTACGAACAACTTCAGTTGGAAGGAACCCATAGATAATATTGTCGGGAAGGCGAGCCAAAGGTTGCGTTTCATTGGCAGGACACTTAGAAGATGCAACAAGTCCACTAAAGAGACAGCTTACACTACACTCGTTCGTCCTCTGTTAGAATATTGCTGCGCGGTGTGGGATCCTTACCAGGTGGGATTGACGGAGGACATCGAAAGGGTGCAAAAAAGGGCAGCTCGTTTTGTATTATCACGTAATAGGGGAGAGAGTGTGGCAGTTATGATACGCCAGTTGGGATGGAACTCATTAAAGCAAAGACGTTTTTCGTCACGGCGCGATCTATTTACGAAATTTCAGTCATCAACTTTCTCTCCGGAATGCGAAAATATTTTGTTGAGCCCAACGTACATAGGTAGGAATGATCATCAAAATAAAATAAGAGAAATATGAGTTCGAACAAAAAGGTTTAGGTGTTCGTTTTTCCCGCGTGCTGTTCGAGAGTGGAATGGTAGACATATAATATGATTGTGGTTCGATGAACCCTCTGCCATGCACTTAAATGTGAACTGCGGAGTAATCATGTAGATGTAGATGTAGATGACGATTATGTCTTCACCTTTCTCGTTGGTGGGGGATCCACGTATTTTCTCAACTTACTTTGCTTCTTTGTCGTTCACTCAACCAACAGCCAGGCGGGGTCGTTAGGCGGCTTTAGACGGCTTTTGGATTCGGCTAACACGACTGAGACATATCTACTGCAGCCTGGCGCAGAAGTGCTGTTTGAATGGGTTTGAACTGTCGCGGAACCTAGCAGGCGGCGAGCTTTGTCACTTTCAAAATGCCGTCCAAAATGTTGAAAAAGATCAGTAACTAGTTTTTCCTCTATAACGATTCAGCTGTAGTAGAGCAACAAGGTTGACATATCTGATTCCGCTGGGGTGTTTGATCACTTGTGGTGGCCAGCGCTTTTTGACTACCTGGGGAACCCGGACTTTCCATGAGCGTTATACAACAGCTTTAAGAGCTACTGTGAAAACAGAGAAGCAACACTGTTGTGCCCAGGAGAGAACCTAATAAAGGAAAGGTTCTCCATAGTGCTCCACAAGCGACACTGTTTTCTGGGATATAGTACTCGGCCCTGTATTAGGTGTGCTATAGTATCATAAATGATTGTGCTCCAGAAGTACCCTAGAAGATGGATGTAACATAGTCCTTCAACAATTACATAGGTGGTGCCAAGGAGTCAAATCGTCTGTTGCCTTAAAAGACTATGTCATGCTGTTAAAAGGAACTCTTCTAAGACACCCGCTCAAGAAATTAAGCGAAGGGTCCATAAAGGAGACGTCCGTCACCATCACCAGATATTTAGGCGACAGAATTATGGTGCACGTATTGAAGAAATAAGCAAGAGGCCGGGAAGACGTTGAACAAAATTATTAGTCTCGTCAGTTACGATTGTAAGTTGTCAGTGCAGACAATATGAACATATCATAACGCTATCTTAATTCCGATTATGGGATACTTTGCATGTACTTAGGCGCACAGACTCTTGCTCATAACGCCAGCAACTTGGAATACTTCTTCAGTTGACAAAAGTTCGTACAGTGTGTCAGTTGAGGCGTTACAAGTACTACTTGGAATATGTCCATTGTGTCTTCAGATACTGAGAAAGGGAGCGACGTATTGGCTAAAGAAGGAACATCATCATAAAGTGTTGAATTCAAAAGGTATTCAACACGCGTTCCAACTCGAAAACCAGCTCTTTTTGTTTTGGAAATGTCTGATACGCAACCGTTTCTTCGTCCTAGGAAAGACCAAGAAGTCAATTTGTGTAATGTCAGAAGAATATTTGGAATGAAGCAAGCAACAAATTCAAAATCAGCTCCTTCTTCTACGGTAGAAACGATGAGATGATGCCCAACCAGTGTGGCGTACCTATGGTGTTTTGCCAAATACAAATGATAGACTGGGAATGAAGTGTCTGAATCCCTCAAAGGGCCTGACTCTCTTCTGGACTGGTTATGGGCCCTACGCCGTCTACTGACATCGAATTGGTAGGAGACAAACCACCGAGTGTGTCTGTGGTGAAGAAGGTACGCCAGAACATAACATCTGGGGATGTCCGCTGTATGCCTAAATAGCTGATACTGATCGGTAGCAACTGAATACGAACGGAAGATGTCAAGGAGATCCCAGGTTGCAACAGAGAATGTCAGGTTTTTGACAACATTGCTGACGGACGGAAAATAGAGAGGCAACACAGCGAAGACAGCTGAGGTCAACAGTTGCAGCAGAAGAACTGCGAACACTGTATGCGCAGTCGGCGTAGCAACGGCAGAGAGAAACTCAACCGTGGGCCTTCTCTCGTCACTCAAGGAACCAGAACCACGGTGTTGTGGGCCAATGCGTGGCTGCTCTCATCACCGGCAGCAAGTGCCTCCCTTGGAACAGGGAAATCCTTCCCTGCAACCAGGGAGCCAACAAATAACGAAAGAGGCAGATAAATCCACAATGCCGTCGAAGGGATCTAGGAACTGGCAGGTATGCCTATGTACAGGGGTGTGATAGAGTGCGTTGTGGCTCGTGGCAGACAAAAACTGAAGTTATCATAACAGTAATACGCAGAGATTTGGTAGTAGCTGTAGTTTTTTATTCAAAGTAGAAATTGTTTATAAGTTATTATTATTATTATTATTATTATTATAATTATTATTAGTAGTAGTAGTAGTAGCTGCCTCGGAGTGTAGCGGCAGTGGGGAGTCTGGTGCGTCACATGGTGCACCCCATGTGGTACATGCTTCAGCCACTGTCCCTGCTGTCGAGACATCTTCGCGGGTACCGGGCGCGGTAGGGCCACCCTCTCCCCAAGGGGAGTGGCGGGTCTAGCGGCGTTCGCGGCGCACGAGGCGGAGGGTCAATGTGGAGGCTGGCCGTGTGGCATCGTCCGCCCTGCATGTGAGTGCTCCTTCAGCAAGGTCCGAGCAGGCACACGGGGAGAGGGGTTTATTAGTGATTGGGAGCTCCAACGTTAGGCGGGTGATGGAGCCCCTTAGGGAAATAGCGGAAAGGTCGGGGAAGAAGGCTAGTGTTCACTCTGTCTGCTTGCCGGGGGTCTGATCCGAGATGTGGAGGAGGCCCTGCAGGCCGCGATAGAGAGCACTGGGTGCACCCGATTGCAAATTGTTGCTCGTGTCGGCACCAATGACTCCTGCCGTCTGGGCTCAGAGGTCATCCTCAGTTCGTACAGGCGGTTGGCGGAGTTGGAGAAGGCGAAAAGCCTAGCTGGCGGGGTGGAATCTGAGCTAACTATTTGTAGTATCGTTCCCAGAACCGATCGCGGTCCTCTGGTTTGGAGCCGAGTGGAAGGCTTAAACCAGAGGCTCAGACGATTCTGCGGAGATCTGGGGTGCAAATTTCTCGGCCTCTCCTATCGGGTGGAGAAATGTAGGGTCCCCCTGAATAGGTCAGGCGTGTACTACACTCCGGAAGCGGCTACGAGGGTAGCGGAGTACGTGGGGACAGCACTTGAGAGTGTTTTAGGTTAGAGAATTCCCTCCCTAGGCCCGACAAGACTCCTCCTGAGACGCGGAAAAGTAGGAGTAGGCAAAATGCAACAGGGATTAACAATATTCATGTGCTAATAGTCAACTGCAAGAGCGTCTATATAAAGGTCCCAGAACTGCTCCCATTAATAAACAATCACAATGGGCACATAGTACTAGGGCCAGAAAGTTGGCTGAAACCAGATGTAAACAGTAATGAAATACTAAACTCAGATTGGAATGTATACCGCAAAGACAGGCTGGACAGTGAAGAGGGTGGCGTGTTTAGAGCGATAAGAAGTGCAATAGTATCGAAGGAAATTGACGGAGATCCGAAATTCGATATAATTTGTGTGAAATTCACGGTTAAAGCAGGCTCCGACATGGTACTTGGATGTCTCTTTAGGCCCTCTGGCTCAGCAGCTATTGTGGCTGAGCACCTGAAGTATAATTTGGAAAATATTTCGATTAGATTTCGTCACAATGTTATAGTTCTGGGTGGAGATTTCAATTTGCCGGATGTAGACTGGGAGACTCAAACGTTCATAACGGGTGTCAGGGACAAAGAATCCAGTGAAATTTTTTAAGTGCTTTATCTCAAAACTACCTTGAGCAGTTAAACAGAACCGACTCGTGGAGATAACATATTAGACCTTCTGGTGACAAACAGACCCGAACTATTTGAAACAGTTAACGCAGAACAGGGAATCAGCGATCATGAAGCGGTTACTACATCGATGATTTCAGCAGTAAATAGAAATATTTAAAAAAGTAGGAAGATTTTTCTGTTTAGCAGAAGTGACAAAAAGCAGATTTCAGAGTACCAGACGGGTCAACACAAAAGTTTTGTCTCAAGTACAGATAGTGTTGAGGATCAGTGGACAAAGTTCAAAACCACAGTACAATATGCCTTAGATGAGTATGTGCCAAGCAAGATGGTAAGAGATGGAAAAGAGCCACAGTGGTACAACAACCGAGTTAGAAAACTGTTGCGGAAGCAAAGGGAACTTCACAGCAAACATAAACATAGCCAAACCTTTGCAGACAAACAAAAATTACGCGAAGCGAAATGTAGTGTGAGGAGGCGGTCAGTGAATTCGAAAGTAAAGTTCTATGTACTGACTTGGCAGAAAATCGTAAGAAATTTAGGTCTTATGTCAAAGCGGTAGGTGGATCAAAACAAAATGTCCAGACACTCTGTGACCAAAATGGTACTGAAACAGAGGATGACAGACTAAAGGCCGAAATACTAAATGTCTTTTTCCAAAGCTGTTTCACAGAGGAAGACTGCAATGTAGTTCCTTCTCTAGATTGTCGCACAGATGACAAAATGGTAGATATCGAAACAGACAACAGGGGGATAGAGAAACAATTAAAATCGCTAAAAAGAGGAAAGGCCGCTGGACCTGATGAGATAACAGTTCAATTTCACACAGAGTACTCGCAGGAATTTGCTCCCTTCTTGCAGCGGTGTACCGTAGTTCTCTAGAAGAGCATAGCGTTCCAAAGGATTGAAAAAGGTCACAGTTCATCCCCGTTTTCAAGAAGGGACGTCGAAAAGGTGTGCGAAACTAAAGATCTATATCTCTAACGTCGATCATTTGTACAATTTTGGAACACGTATTACGTTCGTGTATAATGACTTTTCGGGAGACTAGAAATCTACTCTGTAGGAATCAGCATGGGTTTCGAAAAAGTCGATCGTGTGAAACCCAGCTCGCACTATTCATCCACGAGACACAGAGGGCCATAGACACGGGTTCACAGGTAGATGCCGTGTTTCTTGAATTCTGCAAGGCGTTCGATACAGTTCCCCACAGTCGTTTAATGAACAAAGTAAGAGCATATGGACTATCAGACCAATTGTATGATTGGATTGAAGAGTTCCTAGATAACACAACGCAGGATGTCATTCTCAATGGAGAGAAGTCTTCCGAAGTAAGAGTGATTTCAGGTGTGCCGCAGGTGAGTGTCATAGGATCGTTGCTATTCACAATATACATATATGACCTTGTGGATGACATCGGAAGTTGATTGAGGCTTTTTGCGGATGATGCTGTGGTATATCGAGAGGTTGTAACAATGGAAAATTGTACTGAAATGCAGGAGGATCTGCAGCGAATTGACGCATGGTGCAGGGAATGGCCATTACCTCAATGTAGGCAAGTGTAATGTGCTGTGAATACATAGAAAGAAAGATCCCTTATCATTTAGCTAAAATATAGCAGGAAAGAAACTGGAAGCAGTTAATTCCACAAATTATCTGGGAGTACGCATTAGGAGTGATTTAATATGGAAGGATCATTTAAAGTCGATCGTCGGTAAAACAGATGCCAGACTGAGATTCATTGGAAGAATCCTAAGGAAATGCAATCCGAAAACAAAGGAAGTAGGTTACAGTACGCTTGTTCGCCCACTACTTGAATACTGCTCAGCAGTGTGGGATCCGTACCAGATAGGGTAGTTAGAAGAGAGAGAGAATATCTAGCGGAGAGCAGCGCGCTTCGTTACAGGGTCATATAGTAATCGCGAAAGCGTTACGGAGATGATAGATAAACTCCAGTCCAAGACTCAGCGGGAGAGACGCTCAGTAGCTCGGCACGGGCTTTTGTTGAAGCTTCCAGAGCATACCTTCACCGAGGAGTCAAGCAGTATATTGCTCCGTGCCACATATATTTCGCGAAGAGACCATGAGGATAAAATCAGAGAGATTAGAGCCCACACAGAGGCATAACGACAATCCTTCTTTTCACGAACAATACGAAACTGGAATAGAAGGGAGAACCGATAGTGGTATTCAAGGTACCCTCCGCCACACACCATCAGGTGGCTTGCGGAGTATGGATGTAGATGTAGAACACGTTTAGAAAAAAATTCTTTGGTAGTCCGCGTGACCACTCATGCACTGCGAGGCGTACCTGTTCATCAGAACGGAACATCTTTCCCCCCACTGCGTCTTTGAGTGGTCCAAACATATGGAAATTACTTGGGGCAAGCTCTGGTGATTATCGTGGATGAGGAAGACACTCAAATGCATGTCTGTGAATATTGCAACTGTAGTACGGCCAGTGTGGGGCCTTGCATTGTGATGTTGCAAAAGGACACCTGCTGACAGCAATCCAAGTCCCTTTGATTTGATTGCAGGCCGCAGATGATTTTTTAGGAGATCTGTGTAGGACGCACTAGTGACAGTGGTCCCTCTAGGCACGTAATGCTCCAAAACGTCGCCTTTTTCGTCCAAAAAGAGAGCCAGCATAACCTTCCCTGCTGATGGACCTGTTCGAAACTTCTTTGGTTTTGGTGATGAGCAGGATGGCGCCATTCCTTGCTCGCTTTCTTCGTTTCCAGTTGGTGGAAGTGAACCCAGGTTTCGTCTCCTGTAACAATTCTTGCAAAGAAGCCATCACCTTTTCGTTCAAAACGCCGAAGAAGTTCTTCACGAGCATCAACACGTCGTTTTCTCATTTCAGGAGCCAGCTGCCGTGGCACCCATCTTGCAGGCACTTTGTGAAACTGGAGCACATCGTGCACAGTGTGGTGTGTTGACCCATGACTGATCAGTAAACATGCTGCATTGTCATTCAGTGTCACTCGGCGGTTTTCCTTCACTATGGCTTCAACTGCTGCAAAGTTCTGTGGAGTCACAACTCGTTGTGCCTGACCTAGACGAGGAACATCTTCTACTGAAGTCACACCATTTTCCAACTTTCTACTCCATTCGTAGACTTGCTGTTGTGACAAACATGCATCACCGTACTCAACCTTCATTCATTGACGAATTTCAATAGGTTTCACACCTTCACTACGGAAAAACCGAATAACAGAACGCTGTTCTTCCCTGGTGCAAGTTGCAAGTGGCGCGGCCATCTTTTTACGGATACTGTGACGGTATGTGTGCATCTGCATAATGCTGCCAACTACAGTCCATTCTGCACGCTGTTTGTAGCACGCTTACTAACTTACAGGATAACGGCTTGAAATTTCGATCTGTTATTACAAATTTAAGGACCTCATTTGACTAACCATCGTACTATCACAATAAAAGTATTTACATTATAAAAATTCTGCTATTTCTGATTTGAACGGTACCATTCACTAATTACTAATTTATTATGGGAGTCCGGTCCAAGACTCCTACTCTCGTCAAGATGGAGCTTGTTGGGGTGCGGGACTGAGGACCTTGTTACGTTCGAGAGTGCCAAGAAAACATTGTAGACAGAAACACAGTTATTAAACAGTAGTACTGGATCGTCTTCCAAAGCGCCGTGCCTCAGTTGGGCTGGCGGAGTAGCGTCTCATAAGTGGTGGAAGGCCAGCAAGCGTTCGTCTTGCATTACCGCCAGGCCAGCGAAATGTTGGGTGGCTTCTGCTATGTCACGGGGCGGCCGGCGACCTGCAGACTACTGCAACCTCCCGCTCTATGTATCGATCTCCAAATACACACATTGTTGTCGTCGAAGATTGACACTGAGGAGCCAGGCACTGGTTCACCTGAAGTACTCGGCATACAGGGGTCGGCTCCCCCCCCCCCCCCCCCAGACAGGAGCCAGCAGCATCGGTGTCTACACGGAAACGGGGTGACCAGCAGCAGTGCATCCCCTGTTGAGGGCGGTTGATGGATAATATCCAGGTCACGAAGGTAGGTCTCCAGCAGTGCTGCAGGGTGATGGCGGCTCCCACATCCCATCAGCGTTATCTAAGAAGTTGGCAGTGCAGCTGGCAGCAGCAGTGTTCTTCCAGCTGGACTCGTGGTTCCACAGACGATCGCAGACAGCTAGGTGGGGCGAGGATCTACCTCCACACCCTTCCCTGTCACTGGATTGCCGTAACTGGCAGAAGGGCTGAGACTAGGCGCTAGACAGTTGTGAGCCAGTTCTCAGTGAGCAAACATTTGTTAACAAGTTGGGGTATTTATGTTAGCACCTCCCGCACGCTCTGCAGCTCTGCTACTAGTGACTTCATGCTTTCGCAGATTCACCTTTTGAAGCTCTTCTCTGCTGGCTTTGCACCTGAATACCTATATTGCGTTGTACCTAGCATTCCGTACAACATTCTGCTTTGTCACTAGTATGATAGTATCTCTCTGGTTTCCATGCTACCATTACGATTTTCGCTACCGATCTGGATGCTCGATCATTCCCCTGTGCTACAATAGTTTTCGAGTTTGTATCTAGCTCAACATTTCCCCCAGCTGAGAATCTATCGGTCACTGACACAGGCAGTTCGGTTTCCAGGAAACTATCACACTTGATTCACAGTCTGCCTCCGTAGCACAGCGGTAGCGTTACCGCCTACCACGCAAGGAGGGCCGGGTTAGATTCCCGGTAGGGGACTGGGTGCTGTGCGTCTTTCATCATCATTTTCATCATCACTGACACACTAGTCGCCGAAGTGGCGTCAACTAAAAAGATTTGCAATACGGCGGCCGAACCCGGAAGGGGATATCCCGGCCAATAAATGGCATAGGATCATTTCACTGGATTCACTTACTGTGTTCATGTAGAAGACATCATGCTCTGATTCAGGTATGCACCAAATCTATGTTATAACTCAATACTAGACTGATTCTCTCTGTGTAGCCTTCACAACTAGAAGCAACAGTGCAGTACTGTGGCCTTCCAGGGTGTCTGTCGAGTTCGCGCGTAGTGATTACTCGTTATTAAGCTTCATGTGATTCTAACCTGATTTCACTTGCATTCAGAATCCTACTTCTGAATTGTTAGAGATATCACAGATATCAGTATTTCAATAGAAGCGTTATGACTGCTTGGTGACTTTGATGTACTCAGATTAATTCCTGGAAGAGTGGTTGAACTACTATTAAATATTAAGTATGTGGATATTTATTCACTTTAAAAAGTAACAGAAGCCTCACTTCTTAGGGCTGCCCTAGCATCCTGTCTGCCGCGAGCATGAAACTGCCCGCCTTGTACCTTCGCTGACAAGTCCTTTATGTCAACTAGCTAACCGCCACCGCATTAGGAATTCTCCGTGGCTTCTTAAGCTGGTGGTCGGATCATCACCACTGCAGCCAAACAACACATTTGTGCTGTCAAGATTTTAAGATCTTAGCTGGCTGGGCCGTTTCCAACTTTTGTAAGTACCAGATTACAAGTCCAAACGATCATAGAAAAGATTTCTTGTTTGTTCTCGGGTCCATGATAATGATTTGTGAATGTGCGCATAGCATACTGCATGCGTCACCAATATCAAATCGAAACAGTGACGTGTCAGTTGCATGACATTGTTATTTACATTTTGCACTAAGACCGGCAGTTTTATATTACGCATTTTTTCAATGTTATTAAGCAAGGTATCTGGACATTATCATTCTAATATTCTGCCTTGTGTGGGAGGGGGACGTGGGGTGCAGAATACAGGGAGGTATTGGATATTTTCATTTACTATTTATTTATTTATTGAAGGTACATTATTCTTGGAGGGAATTGACTCATCTTAATGTTACACTCAGGTCGGGTTGAGTGGATGGCGGGGAGAAGGCATAATTACATAATCGTCGACATGGGTCACGTTATATCACAAATGTAAACCAAGTGTGCTGGTATAGCTACAGTCGATACCGCCGATACTGCTACTTTTTTTTTTTGGTCATCAGTCTACTGAATTCCTTTCCTGTGCTAACCTCTTCATCTCAGAGTAGCACTTGCAACCTACGTCCTCAATTATTTGCTTGACGTATTCCAATCTCTGCCTTCCTCTACAGTTTTTGCACTCTAAAACTCCTTCTAGTACCATGGAAGTCATTCCCTCATGTTTTAGAAGATGTCCTATCATCCTGTCCCTTCTTCTTATCAGTGTTTTCCACATATTCCTTTCCTCTCCGATTCTGCGTAGAACCTCCTCATTCCTTACCTTATGAGTCCACCTAATTTTGAAAATTCGTCTATAGCACCACATCCTAAATGGTTCGATTCTCTTCTGTTCCGGTTTTCCCACAGTCCATGTTTCACTACCATACAATGCTGTACTTCAGACGTACATCCTCAGAAATTTCTTCCTCAAATTAAGGCCGGTATTTGATATTAGTAGACTTCTCTGGACCAGAAATGCCTTTTTTGCCATAGCGAGCCTGCTTTTGATGCCCTCCTTGCTCCCTCCGTCATTGGTTATTTTACTGCCTAGGTAGCAGAATTCCTTAACTTCATTGACTTCGTAAGCACCAATCCTGATGTTAAGTTTCTCGCTGTTCTCATTTCTACTACTTCTCATTATCTTCGTCTTTCTCCGATTGACTCTCAAACCATACTGTGTACTCATTAGACTGTTCATTCCGTTCAGAGGATCATTTAATTCTTCTTCACTTTCACTCAGGATAGCAATGTCATCAGCGAATCGTATCATTGATATCCTTTCACCTTGTATTTTAATTCCACTCCTGAACCTTTCTTTTGTTTCCATCATTGCTTCCTCGACGTACAGATTGAAGAGTAGGGGCGAAAGGCTACAGCCTTGTCTTACACCCTTCTTAATACGAGCACTTCGTTCTTGATCATCCACTCTTATTATTCCCTCTTGGTTGTTGTACATATTGTATATAACCCGTCTCTCCCTATAGCTTACCCCTACTGTTTTCAGAATCTGGAAGAGCTTGCACCATTTTATATTGTCGAACGCTTTTTCCAGGTCGACAAATCCTATGAACGTGTCTTGATTTTTCTTTAGCCTTGCTTCCATTATTAGCCGTAACGTCAGAATTGCCTCTCTCGTGCCTTTACTTTTCATGAAGCCAAACTGATCGTCACCTAGGACATTCTCAATTTTTCTTTTCCATTCTTCTGTACATTATTCTTGTAAGCAGCTTCGATGCATGAGCTGTTAAGCTGATTGTGCGATAATTTTCGCACTTGCCAGCTCTTGCCGTCTTCGGAAATGCGTGGATGATGCTTTTCCGAAAGTCAGATGATATGTCGCCAGATTCATATATTCTACACACCAACGTGAATAGTCGTTTTGTTGCCACTTCTCCTAATGATTTTAGAAATTCTGATGGAATATTATCTATCCCTTCTGCCTTATTTGACCTTGAGTCCTCCAAAGCTCTTTTAAATTCCGATTCTAATACTGGATCCCCTATCTCTTCTAAATCGACTCCTGTTTCTTCTTCTATCACATCAGACAAATCTTCACCCTCATAGAGGCTTTCAAAGTATTCTTTCCACCTATCTGCTCTCTCCTCTGCATTTAACAGAGGAATTCCCGTTGCACTCTTAATGTAACCTCCGTTGCTTTTAATGTCACCAAAGGTTGTTTTGACTTTGCTGTATGATGAGTCTGTCCTTCCGACAATCATATCTTTTTCGATGTCTTCACATTTTCCCTACAGCCATTTCGTCTTAGCTTCCCTGCACTTATTATTTATCTCATTCCTCAGCGACTTGTATTTCTGTATTTCTGATTTTCCCGGAAAATGTTTGTACTTCCTCCTTTCATCAATCAACTGAAGTATTTCTTCTGTTACCCATGGTTTCTTCGCAGCTACCTTCTTTGTACCTATGTTTTCCTTCCCAACTTCTGTGATGGCCCTTTTTAGAGACGTCCATTCCTCTTCAACTGTGTTGCCTACTGCACTATTCCTTATTGCTGTATCTATAGCGTTAGAGAACTTCAAACATATGTCGTCATTCCTTAGAACTTCCGTATCCCACTTCTTAGCGTATTGATTCTTCCTGACTAATGTCTTGAACTTCAGCCTACTCTTCATCACTACTATATTGTGATCTGAGTCTATATGTTCTCCTGGGTACGCCTTACAATCCAGTATCTGATTTCGGAATCTCTGCCTGACCACGATGTAGTCTAATTGATATATTCCCGTATGTCCCGGCCTTTTCCAAGTATACCTCCTCCTCTTGTGATTGTTGAACAGGGTATTCGCTATTACTAGCTGAAACTTGTTACAGAACTCAATTAGTCTTTCTCCTCTTTCATTCCTTGTCCCAAGCCCATATTCTCCTGTAACCTTTTCTTCTACTCCTTCCGCTACAAATGCATTCCAGTCGCCCATGACTACTAGATTTTCGTCCCCCTTTACATACTGCATTACCATTTCAATATCCTTATACACTTTCTCTATCTGTTCATCTTCAGCTTGTCACGTCGGCATGTATACCTGAACTATCGTTGTCGGTGTTGGTCTGCTGTCGATTCTGATTAGAACAACCCGGTCACTGAACTATTCACAGGAACACACCCTCTGCCCTACCTTCCTTTTCATGACGAATCCTACACCTGTTATACAATTTTCCTCTGCTGTTGATATTACCCGATACTCATCTGACCACGGTAACCTCCCCCTTGGCAGTCCACTCCAGGAGATCAGAATGGAGGGCTATTCCGGAATCTTTTGCCAATGGAGAGATCATCATGACACTACTTCAACTACAGGCCACATGTCCTGTGGATACACGCTTCGTGTCTTTAATGCAGTGGTTTCCATTGCCTTCTGCATCCGCATGTCGTTGATCATTGCTGATTCTTCCGCCTTTAGGGGCAATTTCCCACCCCTAGGACAAGAGAGTGCCCTGAACCTCTATCCGGTCCTCCGCCCTCTTTGACAAGGCCGTTGGCAGAATGAGGCTGACTTCTTATGCCGGAAGTCTTCGGCCGCCAATGCTGATTATTTTTCAAAATAAACGTTTTCGATTATGAATTAAAGACGCTACCCCTAGACCACTGCTATGACAGTGTAAGTCGTGATGGACACAAAGCAGTTTCACCTTTGGGGCCAACGTAATGTTTGGTCGCAGTGGGCACTAAACCATCATTTACAACTGCGTGTATCCCTTAGTGCTTCAGCAATGAGTTGGTTTCCTGACAAGGACAATGGTGGATTTTGTTAGGAGCTCGGTTTGTTATTGATAATTGACGTTCCACGTACACCGAGAACAGTTCATACAAGAAATCCATCATGAATGACTTCGTGATTGTGTTATTTACCCCTCACTGTCAGCACAAAACAATCTGTTAGTTATTGTGTAAGTGTAGTGCCGGTTTTCGAGTTTTTCTCAGAATAGCATTTCAGCTCGGACCACTATCTTACACAAGGTTTTACAACATCTACAGTTTAAAATCCGTTATCGAGGAAGTTGTGATTACTATAGGAAACCCATGTAGAAGCAAGACCATGAAGAGTGAAGAAAAGTTAGGTGATGATAAAGTTACCCGCCTATCACAAAACGCGTAAAAGGAAATCTATTACCTAAAATTAGCGACTTATACTCTATCTGCTAGATTTTGTTTCACTTATACCTCCTTCACGATTTCATTACAATGGATGCGGTAGTCGAAAGCAAAATAATGTCGACGATTTGGGTTTCGCTGAAATTTCTTCAGCTTTACGGGGTGGAAATGGTGGTTTAGATAACTTCCACTGCGCAATACCTATTTAAGTAATTGCTTTGGTGTACACGTAGCGTCGTCGGGAAGCAGTTCGATCGCGTGCATTCCGTTTCAATACTGAAAATACATAAAAGGCAGTCCAATGGAGCCGAGTGCTCTTGTAGATAGCTCTTTCTCAAATTACTTGAATGTTGCCGACGTTTTGCGTAGCCATCAACGCTGCGGATCTGTAAAGGACGCCACACATCATTCCATAAAAATGACTAAAGCTAAACGGTCGCTGTTGTTAGTGTGAAGGAATAAAAGCTGAAGCACTGCGTGTAAGCGAAAGCGATCATGTCGATATCCGCACCACATGATACTGGTCGCTACTCTGCAGCTGAGAGCAATTCCTTAATATAGCTTCGTCATTCACAATCAAATCAGGGTACAATACCGATAACCTCTTTGAACTATGATGCTTGTGTTCTTACACTTCAAGTCATCATATTCATTCGTTTAATCGGTTTCGTCCCCATAAGTGAGAGAGGGTTTTAGTACTGAACTATAAGCTACTAGTGATATCTTACATGTGCACTTTATGTAATGCGATTAAAGAAAATAGTTTATATTTCTGAGCAGTGAGAAAACGTGTTTGGAGATATATGAAGCCGACATAGAAAGATGTATTTTGCAGATTCCTGCTGCCACAGATTTACTATGATGTGTATCAGCATCATAGAGTAGTTGTCTGTAACTTTAAATGTGAAAATTTTAGGTTAGGCTCTACCGTGACTGTTAATGAGATTCATTTGCAACAACAGGTTTACTGTTACCAGTCACCGATTTATTTATTTCCACGACAAGAGGAGTTGTGAATTTTGGTATGTGTTGTAGCCAATATGATTATTGTACTTAAAAGTCTGTAACATTTCACCTGATTGTCATTAACAAGTATGAAGTCTAAGCCATTTTAACATTTCACCTGATTGTATAAACATGTACGAAGATTAAGCTGTTTTAGCTTTTCAAATTCGGATTTATATGCCACCTGAACTACACACACATATATTCGACACCTCAAAACGAACACCTCCAAACCGTTTAAATAATTATTCTCTAGTAATGTTGTTACAATGTATATTCTTTTTACTTTGCGATTATTTCTTCTGTGCTATACGAACCTTGCACCCAGCAGATTCCAGACGCCATATTTGTTTATAAATGTGACAGTATACATGTGATGTGTTACGACAGCGAAAAGAATCTGTGACCACTGGAGGTACTCTATTTTACTTATTTTATGTTTGCCATTAGATATCAGTTTAATTTTTTGTCAGAAGAAATCCAAAACCATGTTCTGAAATAGCGTCTTGTTTCTGCACTAGGCAGTGCCACAAGTTCCTCAAACAAATCGTAACACAACACACACACACACACACACACACACACACACACACACACACACACACACATACAAATGCCATACTAACTATGGTAAATCCGCACGATGATGGAGGTTTAAACCATTGATACGCGTTACGCGTCGTGGAAATAAGTAAAACGGTGACTGGTAACAGTAAGCTTGTTGTTTCATTTAAGAGTAATTGTCTTGTTGAATGTATGTGATGTTCCTAACGTTATTTTCATATTGTATGCGCAAATCAAAATATTTATAGGATTCTCTGGCATGGGATGACCACTCAGTTTTTAAAAGAATACCGTTTGTCATTTCAGTAGCCTTTTACGTAGTTACACGAAAACAAATTTTAAACCCAGGTTTACCGTGGGACGCAGTTTTTCAGATACTGAACTCATGTTATACAGTTCCTGGATTCTAACCTCAGGGTGGCCAACCAGATATTGGTTTTTCATGTCCCTAAAATCTCCAACTCGAGCTGCTTACCCGTCTATACATGGTAGAGAAGAATTGTGTCATGAAATGTTAACCCTGGTTAGCTGATGTCAGTAGGAATCAAAATTAATAATGTTGTGTAGGTCGACACCGCACCATTTTTAGATTAAGGCAACTTGGTGCCACGCGCTCCGATTGGCCGCGGGATTGCGCTGTTTGCCGTTAGTCGATTGCCGGGCAGCGCTATGGTTCTCGCTTCACACATACAAACGTCCCTCGCCCCGCCACTGCCCCAACGTGATACGCACACGTGTCGAATAGGTCTTGGTTTTGTCTCCACCTCATGTCAGAGGCATTCACACGTCAACTTTGTTTCGGAGCGCACACACGTCACCGGCGATTTAGTCATACAGAAAGCATGGCGGCACAGTATTCGTTTGAAGAACAACGAGATATGGTTCCAGAATGAGATTTTCACTCTGCAGCAGAGTGTGCGCTGATATGAAACTTCCTGGCAGATTAAAACTGTGTGCCCGACCGAGACTCGAACTCCGCTGCAGAGTGAAAATCTCATTCTGGAAACATCCCCCAGGCTGTGGCTAAGCCATGTCTCCGCTATATCCTTTCTTTCAGGAGTGGTAGTTCTGCAAGGTTCGCAGGAGAGCTCCTGTAAAGTTTGGAAGGTAGGAGACGAGATACTGGCAGAAGTAAAGCTGTGAGTACCGGGCGTGAGTCGTGCTTCGGTAGCTCAGTTGGTAGAGCACTTGCCCGCGAAAAGCAAAGGTCCCGAGTTCGAGTCTCGGTCGGACACACAATTTTAATTTGCCAGGAAGTTTCATATCAGCGCACTCTCCGCTGCAGAGTGAAAATGTCATTCTGGAAACATCCCCCAGGCTGTCGCTAAGCCATGTCTCCGCTATATCCTTTCTTTCAAGAGTGCTTGTTCTGCAAGGTTCGCAGGAGAGCTCCTGTAAAGTTTGGAAGGTAGGAGACGAGATACTGGCAGAAGTAAAGGTGTGAGGAGCGGGCGCGAGTCGTGCTTCGGTAGCTCAGTTGGTAGAGCACTTGCCCGCGAAAGGCCAGGGCCCGAGTTGGAGTCTCGATCGGGCACACAGTTTTAATCTGCCAGGAAGTTTCAACGAGATATGGTTTTTGTTTAGGAAGGGCGGGGGTACTAGCAAATGTCTGTTGTCCTAAACCAACAGCGTGACTTGAACACCTTAGATTTACTAGACGTGCTCCAGTCCCCACTTGAGAAGAGGATTTTTAATTCCCCTACCTGTAACGTTTGTCGAGGCCCGATTCTTATCAGCTCCAAACACATTATTGTTTTGTGCCCAAAACTGTTTTCTGAAGAAATCAATTTGTACTGCAGTATTACTCTTGTTGTTATCACCGTACTAATCTAGTATGAAGCAATGTATATGTAGCGCTGACATACAGCGATGCTGCAAGCGTGGTATGCAGTTGGGGGGGGGGGGGGGGCTTCATTTAAATGGGTTCAAATGGCTCTTAGCACTATGGGACTCAACTGCTGCGGTCATTAGTCCCCTAGAACTTAGAACTACTTAAACCTAACCAACCTAAGGACATAACACACATCCATGCCCGAGGCAGGATTCGAACCTGAGACCGTAGCAGTCGCACGGTTCCGTACTGCACGCCTAAAACCGCGAGACCACCGCGGCCGGCGCCTTCATTTATCTTAATCGTTTTCATATTTCCTCAGCCTCAGGTACAACCGATGACGCTACGTATCCTGTATGTGATTTCTTCGTTGATGAATATTCCATCCAGGTTCCGCAGGCCTAATATGTCTATAGAGTGTGCATCAACTTCTTGGAAAATTCTGGTGTGCTTCAGGAAGAAGTACTGTAAAGGGAAATTAATTCTGATGATGATGTTTGGTTTGTGGGGCGCTCAACTGCGCGATCATCAGAGCCCATACAAAATTCCAATTTTTACACAGCCCAGTTTTGTACACAGTCCAATATAGCCACTGTCACGAATGATGATGGCGAAGAAATAATGAGGACAACACAAACACCCCGTTCCCAGGCAGAGAAACTCCCGAACCCGGGCGGGAACCGAAACCGGGACCCCGTGATCCAGAGGCAGCAACGCTAGCCAGTACGCCACGAGCTGCGGACGACATTAATTCTGCTGGCACTCCAAGGGCAACGTCGGTTTCCAAGTTATAATTTTAATGGTACTGTCCTTACTTTATGAGGTGTATGCGCCTTACCACTCCATAGAATACCGTGTGTGGTACAATGTTATCAAATTAGTAAAACGTTATCTGTTACCTGGCTCGTGCTACGCTATTGTGGTGTGTTCGAAATAATAGGTGCGTAGGGTGCAAATAGATGTATGGAACTATGGTTCAAAATAGTTCAAATGTCTCTGAGCACTATGGGACTTAACGTCTGAGTTCATTAGTGCCCTAGAACTTAGAAATACTTAAACGTAACTTACCTAAGGACATCACACACATCCACGCCCGAGGCAGGATTCGAACCTGCGACCGTAGCAGTCGTGCGGTTCCGGACTGAAGCTCCTAGAACCTATCGGCCACCGTGGACGGCTATGGGAGTATGCACAAAGTGTATGTGCTACTTCCATTTCATTACACACCCTCTTTAACTTTGAATTGATAATAACCATTCACTAGTAGATTTCAGTAAATCCTAGTGTTGAACTTCCATACGCTTTACCAGCAGTGCAACGCTCTTGCGTATAACTATAATGATAGGCAAAACAATGATGAAGTGTAATTATAGCGTTATCTCTACTAAACTATAACGGTAGTTTGCGAGATTTAATGATCAATTACGATAGACATCTACGGACATTAACTCAACTTCGCAATAGAAAACGGTACGATTGCCGTACAGACTATGACATTACGTTTACTCACAACATTTCTCTAGTCTTTAATCTTTAACTCTGCTATCTCTTCGAATCATGACGTCATAAAACCCTGAAACTGCCAAATTAGTAAAAGGCCAATTAAAAGAAAAGACAAAAAACATAAAAATTAGTCAAAGGAATAAGAACTTCGCTTGTTTCTGACTTTTTACATTCGACCAAATTACTTCATGTGATCTCATTTACCATTAAAAGAATATCACGAAAGATTTAATCAAGTATCCACATTCGAACAGAAACAAGATTACAGTTTAACGTCCCGTCGTTAACGAGGGAACGAGAGATGGACCACAACCTCGGATTCGACATAGGTGAGGAGGAAATTCGGCGGTGCCAATTCAAAGGAACCATCGTGGCAGGAACGGTTGAAGGAATCATGGAAAACCTAAATCTGGATGGCCACAGAAAGATTTGAACCGTTGTCCTACCGAATGCGAGTCCAGTGTGCCAACCACTGCGCCACCTCGTTGAGTTCCACACTCTAAGTCGATTGCAAAGTGGTAAACGAAGCGAAAAGGTTAGATTATTCTCGAACAAGTAGTGAAACGTCCCCTTAGAACAATTATACATGACTGTGCTTAAACTGACAGACAATATTTTATTTAGCGCAACGCAATCTGACTTTCAATAATCCCTACAAAAGAATGGCCCTGACTAACATTAACCTATACCTTTCATGAACAACTTACCTCACAAAAATCTTCGTTACTCGAACTACTGGAATACAGCGAGCGCCACTACTGCCAGCGAAATAAAAGATTCAGAGTACGGAAGGCAGTAACTACTGATAGGCATACTTTGCAAATGAAAGATTTTGATAGAGAACAAACAATGTATTTACCTCAATAGTGTTCAAAAGTCATAATGTATATAGCAGTTCATGACATCCAGTCTTACAAATTTCAAAACTCCGCCATCTCTCTCCCCACATCCACCACTGCTGCCGGCTCACCTCCAACTGCGCAACGCTACGCGCTGTTAACATCCATCTGCCCAACACTACATTGGCAGATAACAGTGCAAACTAGCCACAGACTGCGCACAGCACAGCCAGTGATTTTTCAAACAGAGCGCTATGTGGCGTTACCAATAAGAAAACCTAAACAACCTACTTACAGTAGATGTAGACGACCTTTTCTGCAAGTGCTTACCTGTCACATACGATCTCTGTGTAGCAACTGCAAATGTGTGACATGATGCAACAGACACTGTAAAGTAAATAAGTACTGCACAAAGGCAATCTTCGTCATGGGTGCCAACGGCCTTGCCGCAGTGGTAACACCTGTTCTCGTCAGAACACCGAAGTTAAGCGCTGTCGGTCTGGACTAGTACTTGGCTGGGTGTCCGTCCGGTCTGCCGAGCGCTGTTGGCAAGTGGGTTGTACTCAGCTCTTGTGAGGCAAAGTGAGGAGCTTCTTGACTGAGAAAACTGAGAACAGCGGTGTGCTGACCACTTGCCGCTCCGTATTCGCACACAGTGACACCCCTGGGGTGAAAGGATGACACGGCGGCTGGTCGGTATCTTTGGGCCTTCCAAGGCCTGTTCGGACGGAGTTTCGTTTAGTTTTAATCTTCGTCATGAAAACTGAAATTCGAAAAAAGTGTTATTAGCATTCTCCTGCTAGTAGATGCCACAATGCTGAGGAAAAAAGAAACTGCACGTAGGTGTGGATATTGTCTCAAGGAGAAATGTAATAATTCTGTTCATCCATTGCGGCCTCCAAAGATTAGATTAGAGATTAGATTCAGTTTTCTTTCCATAGTCCCAGAAAAACAGATGATTCCTG
Organism: Schistocerca gregaria; assembly: GCF_023897955.1. NCBI lineage: Eukaryota > Metazoa > Arthropoda > Insecta > Orthoptera > Acrididae > Schistocerca > Schistocerca gregaria. Next base: position 501,582,939 of record NC_064925.1, on the reverse strand, counting down.
TGGCTGTGGAACATGTCAGAAAGTATAAAACCGTAACATTTGAATATAATACTTACTACCCTGATCATTGGTCACGAGTTGTCGAAATAGGTGAATAAAATGAGGTAAACTGGAACAGCTAATAGTTACGGAATCAACACACTGTGAGAAATAAACATTGTTAAGCATTACAAATTAATTTATCATACACAAAATACCCAATCTTGACTGTAGTGACCAAGTGCTGTCAGAACTGAAATCTGACAGATATTGTTACTTAAGCTGGCTTAACAGTCTCCGCTAAGATATTCATCTATAGAGCAGAAGGTGGTGCCTATCAAAAAGTCTTTCAAACTCTGTTTAAATCGTGATTTATCTGAAATCAAGTTTTAAATGGTTGCTGGCAATTTATTGAAAATGTGTGTTCCTGACTATTGGACCCTTTTTGGACCAAGGTAAGTTATTTTAGGTCTTTATGTAGATTGTTCTTTTTCCTAGGATTGATACGATGTATTGAGCTATTCGTTGGAAATAGAGATATATTACTTGCAACAAATTTCATTAAGGTGGTGGTGGTTAGTGTTTAACGTCCCGTCGACAACGAGGTCATTAGAGACGGAGCGCAAGCTCGGGTTAGGGAAGGATAGGTAAGGAAATCGGCCGTGCCCTTTCAAAGGAACCATCCCGGCATTTGCCTGAAACGATTTAGGGAAATCACGGAAAACCTAAATAAGGATGGCCGGAGACGGGATTGAACCGTCGTCCTCCCGACTGCGAGTCCAGTGTGCTAACCACTGCGCCACCTCGCTCGGTTTTCATTAAGGAATAAGTATATTGAGAAGCAGTGGTTAGACTATGAAGTTCCTTGAACAGGTTGTTACTTGATGGTCTTGAATTTACACTACAATTGATTCTAATCGTGGCCGAGAGATTCTAGGCACTTCAGTCAGGAACCGCGCCACCGCTAGGATCGCAGTTTCGAATCCTGCCTCGGACATGGATGTGTGTGATGTCCTTAGGTTATTTAGGTTTAAGTAGTTCTAAGTTCTAGGTGACTGATGACCTCAGATGTTAAGTCCCATAGTACTCAGAACCATTTGAACTATTTGATTCTTATCACTCGCTTTTGCAAGCTAAAAACTTTTGCTCGGTTTGATAAGTTACCCCAGAATATGATCCCGTATGACATATCACAATGACAGCAAGGGAAGTATGTACGTCTTTTTATTTATATCACCCACATTGAAATCATTCTTACTGCAAATACAGACTTTAGGCGCATAAGCAATTCTGTGGTATGCCTTTACCAAGTGAATTTATTATCGAGCTGTAATCCCAGAAATCTAACACAGTCGACCTCTTCGATCTGCATGTCTTCATATGTTATACACAAGCTGGAAATGACGAGATCACCCAGGAAATTCCACGTAAACGATCCCTAGACCATAATGCTCCCTCATCCCGCCTGGACCCTTGTGACGATTGTTGCGGGGCCATACACGCCAACGGCTATTTGTCCGATGGAACACAAAACGCGATTCATCTGAAAAGGCCTCCAATCGCATTCAGTGGACGTCCAGTTGCGGTATTGACGTGTAAATTCCAGCCTACATTGCCGATGAACGGCAGTCAGCCTACTCAGGCTGAATGGTCATCGGGACGCTGCTGGTAACCCTTGGTTCAGCTGTGTGGTCAGCTGCTCAACAGTTGCTCGGCTATTGGACTATACACATGTCTGTACCCGTTGTTTACCCCTGTCATCTATAGCCCCTGGTGCACCGCAGCTGCCTCGGCGCCGATTTTCGATAGTGCCAAAAAATGTTCAAATGTGTGTGAAATCTTATAGGACTTAACTGCAAAGGTCATCAGTCCCTAAGCTTACACACTACTTGCCCACATCTCGTGGTCGTGCGGTAGCGTTCTCTCTTCCCGAGACCAGGTTCCCAGGTTCGATTCCCGGCAGGGTCGCATTCGGGAGGACGACGGTTCAATCCCGTCTCCGGCCGTCCTGATTTAGGTTTTCCGCGATTTCCCTAAATCGCTTCAGGCAAATGCCTGGATGGTTCCTTTGAAAGGGCACGGCCGATTTCCTTCCCAATCCTTCCCTAACCCGAGCTTGCGCTCCGTCTCTGATGACCTCGTTCTCGACGGGACGTTAAACACTAACCACCAACCACCACCCGACGGGGTCAGGAATTTTCTCTGCCTCGTGATGACTGGGTGTTGTGTGTTGTCCTTACGTTAGTTAGGTTTAAGTAGTTCTAAGTTCTAGGGGACTGATGACCATAGATGTTAAGTCCCATAGTGTTCAGAGCCATTTGAAACATTTACACACTACTTAACCTAAATTATCCTAAGGACAAACACACACACCCATGCCCGAGGGAGGACTAGAACCTCCGCCGGGACCAGCTGCACAGTCTATGACTGCAGCACCTTAGACAGTACAGCTCGGCTACGCATAGTGCCATTTTGCCATGTACGGTATTCTTTAATCAGGGTGGCATGCGAATTTTTTACAAACTTAGCCGTTTAGGAAATGCTTCTACCCTTGGCCTGAAAGCCAATAATCACGCGCCTTCTGGGTGTCAGTTAAATCGTTCCGTTTCAACAATTGCACTGTTTTCCTCGGTCCTCCTACACACTTTACTTACCCTCAGATGGTTCAAATGGCTCTGAGCACTATGGGACTTAACTTCTGAGGTCATAAGTCCCCTAGAACCTAGAACTACGTAAACATAACCAACCTAAGGACATGACACATATCCATGCCTGAGGCAGGATTCGAACCTGCGACCGTAGCAGTTGCGCGGTTCCAGACTGTAGCGCCTAGAACCACTCAACCAATCCGGCCAGCTTACTTACCCTCCACTGTTAGTTGTGCCAGCTCCCGTCTTCGAATGGACACTGCACATTGACGTCGAATATAGGCACTGGTCTCAGTAGTGTGATAGAACCGTGAGAGACCAACGTGACGTCCAATAAAAATTTACCAACATGTAAGGTTGACAACGTGAGAGATGCAGATGAGGAAATCTCTGGGCAGGGCAGAAAGAGGGGCAATACATGGTAAGAGCACATCGAAGTCTTTCACGGCGAAGAAAAACTGTCCCGAATTTCGATAGAAGAAGGAAAATTATACTTGAAGAAATAGGTACGTCACGCTGTGGAATATTACCGAGTGAAGGAGGGAAAACGTGAAATCTGTAGAAACTACACGATTACTCATAGACGTTTTTGGAATTACAGACGATGACTACGTGAAAACTGCAAGACATACAGAAAACTGACACGTATCAGCAAATATTGTGTCCCTCCATGTTTCTGTTCGTAATACTCTCCTTTGCGTTTTTGCAGATCGCGCTGTTAGGTTGCAGGCGTGTCAGAACAGGTGTATAATGGAACAATGCGTGCGTTTTGTGCTCTTGAATATGTTAAATGTACGGTAGGTCAACTGTGATGGTTCGACAACAACTTAGTACCAAATATCAGGTGAAAACTCCAACAGGCAGAACAATCAATGCGCGGTACAACATATTCCGTGAGACTTGCTGCTTATGTGATGCGAAGATGGCACGTGGGTCAGGACAGGAAACAGTCGTCATGAGCAGGAAGAAATGGACGACTCATGTGGGCAGAGAACTGCAGACACCGTAGCCAACAATGTGAGAAATTCTACTCAAATGTCTGCGTGTGAGACCATATCAGCTGCAGTTGTAACATGCGCCGATTATTCGGTAAGATGAGCTTCGTTAATTTTGCAATCGTTTGCTACTGGAGTAAGACGGTTTCTTAAAGAATTTGGTTTTCAGTGGGAAGGGCATGTTTCATGTGTTAGGAAAGGTGAACCGTATAACTTGCGTGTCTGGACCGCAGATCATCCACACGAGATTGTGCAACACATTCCTGATTCGCCTAAAGTTAACTGTGGTGACACCGCCAGACACCACACTTGCTAGGTGGTAACATTTAAATCGGCAGCGGTCCGGTAGTATACGTCGGACCCGCGTGTCGCCACTATCAGTGATTGCAGACCGAGCGCCGCCACACGGCAGGTCTAGAGAGACTTCCTAGCACTCGCCCGAGTTGGACAGCCAACTTTGCTAGCGATGGTTCACTGCCTACTTACGTTCTCATTTGCCGAGAAGGTAGTTTAGCATAGCCTTCAGCAACGACCTAGCAAGGCGCCATATTCAGTTACTATTGATATTGTGAATCATGTACCGTCAAGAGCGACGTTCGTCATTGATGGATTAAAGTTAAGTATTCCACCAGCTACGTCCGTTTTTCTAAATTCTAATTTCTATGTACTGTTCCAGACCTCACGGCAGCCTGCATGAGCTAAAACGCGTGCCTTTCGGCCTCCTCTAGTAAAACGGTGTTGGCTCTCCAGCCAACCACAAAATTAACGTCCTTTGTCCTATGTCTACTTGGAAAGTGTATGAACCACTTTTCTTTGCGAAGAAATGAGTGGTAGTTTTCCATTACCTGGACATGTGGCAGCAATGGATTATGCCACAGTTTACAGCAAGATTGTCGAAACTGTTTTTTGCAGCAAGACGGTGCTCCATCACGCTTTCTTTCTGACGTTCGTGATTACGTCAGTGTCGAACTGCCTCTCCGTTGGTTACGAAGTGCTTCCTGTTATAATGTTCCTCCTCTTCAGAGACCCCACACTCACCTGACTTAACTCCATGTGATTTAAGCATTAGCAGCCCTCGGTCGCAAAAAAGAATTCTGCTGACCTAGATTTCGGCACTGCTATCAGAAATAAAACACTCAAACTGTCCTACAACATAATTACAAAATAATGGGAATTTTTTTATGAAGTGTACGTACACGTCATGTACAATACTAAATATCAAGCGATAAAGCCTTAGTCACAGAATTTTTTTAACTAGATTAGATAGAAAGCAAACTACTATGGGCTGCTGCTCACACACGTTGAGCTACGGTAGCATCAGACTGAGGCGCCCGCGTTAGCTCAAAATGGCTCTGAGCACTATGGGTCTTAATATATGAGGTCATCAGTCCCCTAGAACTTGGAACTGCTTAAACCTAACTATCCTAAGGACATCACACACATCCATGCCCGAGGCAGGATTCGAACCTGCGACCGTAGCGGTCGCGCCGTTCCACACTGAAGCGCCTAGAACCGTTCGGTCACTACGTCCGGCCCCGCGTTAGCAATTGCGATCATGTGAACATTACACCGAGAGTGCCATCTAGTAGCTGCAAATACAAAAAGCTACTTAACATTCAAAATATAGACAGACGAATGTTACGATGAACACTATTTGGTACATGCAGTAAAAGGCAATATTTTGTTTATATCGGACAGCAGCAGACATGGTAACAACTTTTCTTTATAAGTGCTTATAAGTACAATCTAAAGGCAAGTGTTTATAAGTACAATCTAAAGGCTGAGAACGTCATTTTAGAATTACAAAGAGAGCTCAATAACTCAGAGAGAAGAAAAATGGCATAACATGAAATATAGTTAATATAAACCATTTAACAAACAAAAAATTATGAGTCGTCTTAGACAGAAAAAATATTTCGGTAACTGCACGAGGGAAACGAAATCAAATATAAAGTAACGGCTTTATACAATAGGAGAAACTTTTATTTCGTCATTGTTGCTGCTCATTAAGATTGAGACCATCATTTCGTGAAAGGTATTTAAAAAATTCTAATTCTTCAACGAAATGGTTCAAATGGCTCTTATTACTATGGGACTTAGCATCTGAGGTCATCAGTCCCCTAGTACTTAGAACCACCTAAACGTAACTAACCTAAGGGCATTACAAACATCCATGCCCGAGGCAAGATTCGAGCCTGCGACCGTAGCAGCGGCGCGGTTCCAGACTGAAGGGCCTAGAACCGCTCGGCCACAGCGGCCGGCTCTAATTCTTCAAGAACATCGAATCTACAGCCTTTCTTCTCAGTGTGCAAAATGTTGATATCGTGAACAGCTTTTGGATGTGTGACCTGTAATCAGAAGGTGGTCGGCAAAAGACGAATTTTGGGTGCTAGTGCCATTTTTTTCTTAAAACATGTTCTTTGTATCTGACTGTAAAGGCTGGTACTGTTTGTCCTATGTAGTTAGAAGAGATTTTGTCTCAAAATATCTTATAGAAACCACAGTTTTTCAAAGTGGAATAGGTCGAAACTATGAATAAATTTTTTTCCAAAAAATCTCGTAAAACGATTTCCTTCACGATTTTAAAACGATTTCTTTCACGATTTTATTCACAGAGCTACTTCTACTCCACTCCCGAAATAAAAATTCGAGGAAGAATTAATTTGATCAAAACGATGTTAGTTAATAACGAATACGAACTTGGCGTGCAGGGTGACAGCCTTAAAAATAGATCTGTTAAAAGAGTTAATACACTCAGCGACTCTGCCATTGAGTCCAACCAAAAGAAGAAGTTTATTAATGTTCCTTTCTCCTGTCAAATTCAACGCCTTCTTCGTAACAAATTCAACTGTATTGTTGTCTTTTCAGACAATAATAGTTTTTTAAAAGAAGAAGATATAACTTTCAGGCCGACAGGAATGATTAAGCCTGTTCAAAACGTAATAACAGATCAAATAAATTGTTTACGAACTCTAACGACACGTCAGAAGTTTATGTAAAAGCAATCAACAATATAACATAGGAATCAGCTTACTTTGTCAAGAAAGTCCTCGACAGAATAGGAGCAATGACCCATGAGCACGTTTTTCTGCACAAGAGTCAAGGAAGTGTGATCCAAATGAAGATTGGACTTCTGCCTAGTATAAACTGAGTGAAAGCTGCTAATTCCTGGGAACGACAGTGAAGAATATAAATAAATCTTGAGAGGCCAATGTCCGAGTACCCAGCCTAATGAAAAGGAGTCGAGAAGAGGTTCGCTAACTTACACCACGTTTTGCCCGAGCTGTCCGTTTATGGGCCAAAATTATCTGTTAAGAATGGCAAGCGTTAGCGCAAAACATAATACGGTACGTCATAAGTGAATAAAAACAAGCAAAGTAGACTACTTATCGTCTAGAACTTTCACTTACTCCAGAATCCGTTCTACTAGTAAAAATGTCAGCATTAAGTCTTTGAACAAGATACTGAACGTGGGCTTTCCACAACAGTTTACTGTCTATTTGAGCACCTAGAAATTTGAACAGTTCAGTTTCACTAATCGCATGCCCATACTGTGAAATTAAAACCTCAGGTTTTGTTGAATAGTGTGTTAGAAACTGTAAAAACTCAGTCTTACCGTGATTTACTATTAGTTTGTTTTCTAGAAGCCTTGAATTTGTCATGAACTGCACAGTTTAGAACAGTGCCAATGTTGCACACAACATACTTTACTACCGCGCCATTATCATCAGCAAACAGAAATATTTTAGAAGCACCTGTAATACTAGAGGGCATGTGTTGTATACAAATAAGGAATAGGAGCGGCCCAGAACTGATCCCTAGAGCAACCCCCATTTGATTATGCCCCTATCATACCCCACATCATAGCCATTCTCAACACTATGGATAATGACATTTTATACCTGTTGTTAATGTAAGAGGTGAACCAACTGTAAGCTACTTCCTGTATTCCATTATGGTCCAACTTCTGGAGCAATATTTTGCGATCAACACAATCCAATGCCTTAGTTGAAACAACAACAAAATAATTTCCACCGTTCGAAACATTTTGTTTAATCCATTTAGTACCTCACAGAGAAAAGAGAATATAGCATTTTCAGTTGTTAAACCACTTCCAAAACAGAACTGAGCATTTGACAGCAAATTATTTGAAATAAAATGATAAGTTATCGTTAAATAAAAAGCTCTTTCTATAACTTTAGCAAACACTGATGGCATAGAGATAGGTCTAAAATTGTCTACATTATCCTTTTCACCCTTTTTTATAAAGCGGCTTTACTACTAAGCACTTTCATTGTTCAGGACACTGACTATTCTTAAAGGAAAAATTGCAAATTTGGCTAACTTCAGGGCTAACACGTGCAGCACAGTACTTTAATATTCTGCTAGGTACTCCATCATATACATGACAGTAATTAACCTACAGTGATTTGATTATTGACTCAATCTCCCCCTTGCCAGTATCACAGAGGAGTATTTCAAACATCAGCTTAGGAAAGGCATTTTCCAAGAGAGTTATATGACAAAATAAATTATGTAATTCACCATAAATACTCGGAAAGTGGTTGTTAAATACAGTCATATATCTGACTTACCAGTAACAGAAACATTTTTACTACGAACTGGCTTTATATCGTCAGCTCTGTGCTGCTGACCAGACAATTCCTTCACGACTGACAATGTAGTAATTTTAATTTTTTGCTGTGAAAGAGCTATTCTATTTGCGTTGCATAAGCTATTTGCCTTCCTAATAATATTTTTAAGCACTTTACAATTCTGTCTGTAATGGGCTTCTGTAATTCTATTGCAATTCCTAACATTTTGATATAATTCACACTTTGTTCTATATGATATCCTTATCCCACTAGTCGGCCACCCAGGCTGCTTTTTTCTGCTAGTACTCTGTTTATAACGTTCTAATGGAAAGCAACTTTCAAAGAGCATGAAAAATGTGTTTCGGAAAGCAATATATTTGTCATTTATATTATCGGATCTATAAACATCCTGCCGCTCTTGTTCGACCTTCATTGTTGGTCCGCATACACACTTTGTCAATGAGGGGTACACGAAAGAACAACATAAAACAAAATTCTTCATTATCACAGTTCCTTATCGAACAATTTGTAGGTCCCAGGTCTTCTTTCAATACATGTTCCATATGTACCAGAAATTCCAGCTTGAGGAGCTGTAGTCCATATTTTATACTTATTACGAGAAAAAAATAAGTTACACTTAGCAGGTTTTGCAACAAATTATTCTTCTTCATCTAGGTACAAGGATTCATCATCATAATCATATCTGTGTAGTTCTGTGTTTTCAGTGACTTCTTTTTCGTTATCATTATCAGTGGAAGATTCACATTCATTCGGTAGGTTTTCAGAATCGGAAGACTGCTCCAACAATTTCCTTATCCCTTGGTCAGATAGTCCACTTCTCTGTAAAATTTTCAATTCGTAGAACAGGTAATGGTTATGAAGTACTATGCCAAAATAAACATGCGCTTATCACAAGCATGACTGTTGAACACTGAAAGAATAAGAGCGCGAGTCAGCAAAGGCAAATGACGTAATAGACGCTGGGCAGGCCAACATCTGGTTGTTGAAAAATTCTTTCTAACCGCACGGGCGTGCGAGGCCCGTACAGGAGAAAACGTGCACCAACACTAACACAATGCCATAGGTAAATTTTATATTTTTGTTCTAAAATTGTGACTAACTTGGCAAATTATGAAAAGTCATAAAATAGCATCAAAATAAAATGTGAACCTATAGTTATTAATAGAGATGGTATTAAACATCATGAACAGTTCTCTACTTTGAACTACGAAATTGAGAGATACGTAAGAGAAGAGATGAGAAAAGAAGCCTATAGTAAACTCTTACCAGAAGAATGCACAGGTTACTGGTACATTTGCTTCAACTTGGGGAATGGTTAATTTGGCACTGAAAGTGTGGTAGAGAGGAAGTACTTTAGGGATAAAGACCACATTGTGGTTCAAATGGCTCTCAGTACTATGGGACTTAACATCTGAGGTCATGTCTCCGAGACATGAAACTACTTAAACCTAACTAACCTAAGGACATCACATACATCCATGCCCGAGGCAGGATTCGAACCTGCGACCCTAGCAGCAGCACAATTCCGAACTGAAGCGCCTAGAACCGCTCGGCCACTGTGGCCGGCGACTAACTTGTGGAAAACAGATTTTGGACGATATTTAGTGTGGTAGTATAGTACAGATTAAAATATTATCGCAATGTTGGAAGGGAAAGAGGACGACAACAAACACGACAAAAGAGTTATTGCTTAAAGACTGGTTTTGCTCCAGTGTCAATAGAGAAATTAATTTAGTGGGAAGGATCTTCTTAGCGTATTTATATTTTTACAAACAACCAACGACAGCGGCATTTGTGGTTTTTACTTGTAACATAGATGCTTAGCAGCGACCTCCTCAAAGATAAAGCGAACGCCCATCTATCTTTCTGTTAAGAAAACCAGACGCGTGAATGTAGTCAAGAGTAATCGATTGCATTAATGTAAATAGATGTATGAGGGGCTTTCTATAAATAATGCAACACATATTTTCTGAAAGCAGGCCGGTTTTATTCATGATTCCGATATACCACATTATTCCTCACCTTTCAGGCTACAAAACCCTATTTTTCAACATAATCACCACCTTACTGGGAGGGACTGTATTCCCGCATGTTACCACTGTACTGTCGACGTCAAAGCCAACATCTTGCTGCGTCCATAACCTCACCATCATCCACTTACTGCTTCCCCGCGGAGTGCATCCTTCTGTAGGATGGATGAGGAACAACACTTCATTGTAGTTTTCTGAGCTCCTTTCGGTTTTGTAGACTTGTGTGAGGCCTTGCGTTGTCTTGGCGAAGGACAAGTTTGTTTTCATATTTGTGACGACGAAAATGCCCGAATCGGTTGTTTATTATCCTGAGGGCAGTACAATTTACTTCAGAGTTGATCGTTACATCATGTGTAGGACATCAAATAAAGTAACTCCGACAAAGTCCCAGAAGATCGACACCATGACATTATCTGCAGAGAGAACGGCTTTGAACTACTTTTTCGGAGGGGACGGGGCATGGCGCCACTTCATGAATTGTCGTTTTGTTTCCAGTTAGAAGCGTAGAATACATGATTCCTCGCCCTTGACGATGTTCGATAAAAAAATTTCACGATAAGCCTCGTAACGCGCAAGAAAGTCCGCGTGGATAGGCTTTCGTAGCTATTTATGTCCTAATGTTAGCGATGAGGAACGCAGTGGGCACACACCTTTCAGAACCCCAACTGCTGGACGAGTTTGTCTGCGCTACCAACAGACATGTCCAGTTGAGCAGCCAGGTGTTTGTTTGTGATACGTCGATAACCTCAGATGAGAGTATCCACACGTTCGAATATTGTGGGAGCCTTTGATGTGTGCGGCCGGCCAGCACGTGGGAGATTGGACAGATTGGCGCGATCGTGTTTCTATGATGACAGACGCCTCGCCCAACGACTCATCGTGGTTTTGTTCAGTATCATGTCTCCATAGATATTCTGCAAGCACCTGTGAATATCCGTGATCCTCTGGGTTTCCACCAACAGAAACTCAATGACATCTCTCTGGTTGAATCCCACCTCCGTTACAGACAACATTTTGATGGTCACCGCCAGTCGGTACTCCATGAAACTATAGGGGCTGAAGGGAGAATATTCCACGATGTATCACGACAAATTCCTTACTTTTTCAAATGAAATTGGCCGACAAAAGAAATGTGTTGCGTTCATTGATTAACCCCGTTAGTTACAGATATATTGCAGAGATGTTATGTAGAGATACTGAAACGTCCCCTTAGAAAAAAATTATACAAGACTGTGCTTAAATTGACACACAATAGTTTTTAGCGCAACGCAATCTGACTTCCAAAAATCCCTACGAAACAATGGCCCTGACTAACATTAACCTATACGTTTCACAAATCACTTACTTCACAAAAATCTTCGTTACTCAAGCTACTGCAATACAGCGAGAGCCACTACTCCCAGCTAAATAAAAGATTCAAACTACTGAAGGCACTAACTACTGATAGGCATATTTAGCAAATGAAAGATTTTAATAGAGAACAAACAATGTATACCTCACTAGTCATAATATATATAGCAGTTCATGACACCAATTCTTACAAATTTCAAAACTCCGCCATCTCTCTCCCCACGTCCACCACTGCTGGCGGCTCACCTCCAACTGCCCAACGCTACGCGCTGTCATCCAGCTGCCGCTGCCCAACACTACAATGGCAGACAACAATGCAAACCAGCCGCAGACTGCACACGGCACAGCCAGTGATTTTTATACAGAGCGCTACCTGGCGGCGGCGTTACCAATACAAAACTTAAACAGCCTACTTACAATACGTATAGTCAGTGTTTTTTATCGTCAGTCTTCTGGCTAGTTTGATGTAGTCCGCCACGAATTCTCTGCTGTGCCAACCTTTTCATCTCAGAGTAGCAATCTCTACCTACGTCCTCAATTTTTTTCCGGTTATTCCAATCTGCCTTCTACAGTTTTTACCCTCTACAGTTCCCTCTAGCACCGTGGAAGTTATTCCGCAATGTCTTAACAGATGTCCTGCCATCCGGTCTCTTCTTCTGGTCAGTGTTTTCCGCACATCTTTTGCCAATTGAGAGATCGTTATGACAATTTTTCAGTTACTGACCTTATGTCCTGTCGATATACAATATGTGTCTTTAATGGAGTGGTTTCTATTGTTTTCTGCACCCTGATGTCATTGATCATAGCTGATTTTTCTGCTTTTATTGTGCTCAGTTTCCCACTGCAAGGGCAACACAGTGTCCTGAAACTTTGTCCCCGTCTCCGCCTCTTTGACAGTGCGTTGCTAGCAGGAGAGGACTTCATTTGCCGCTAGTGCTATTCATTTTTATTCAAAATTTAATTAGTGCCGAGGGTTGAACCTGGGATTCAGGACGTTTTGAAGTTATATTTTAGGTATTACCCAATGAATACCTGTACTGGTTTCTAATTCAAAGATACGAAATTACATATTTTACAGGACTGCAGGAACACCATTTATTGTTACCGTATAATCTTCAGATATATCTTAGAGATATATAACCCGACTCTATCCTTGCTTGGTTTGTCTTTACAGAGGTCCATGTCAAAGTACTGTGGTCGCCTAATAAGGATTCATGAGCTGTTTACGTTCTGACGTGCCTAAACAGTAGTAACGTGTTGGACGTTAGCAGCGACGAAAATTGTTCTCCGACTGCTGCCGGCAGTTCCATCTCTGTTCATCACCTCAGGGAGACCAAGTCTGCGGAGAATCCGCACGCGAGAAACGCGGACGATTCCCCGAGCGACCTTTTTGTGCTGAGCGCGGTGCGGCTTGAAGGCCCTGGATGCAGCCTTTGCAGCGGCGGTTTCCCTCCACGGCTGCAACCGCCATCTTGCTAAAGGTCAGGGGTCATCGGAGGGCCGACGCTGCCTGGGACGCCTCCATGGCCGCCTTGCGCCGTTTAGCGCAAGGAGCGGTCTGTGTTGTCGCTTAAATTTTCCGCTTTCACGTAGGTCTGCTGCACTACAGGTGCAGATGTTAACTTCGCGCGTACCATTAACAGGCCCGTGGCTCTCCGTGAATATACTTTCACGTTGAGGACGGACACTGCATCAGTAAGATACTGAAGTATGATTTTGCATTTGTCATCAAAGTATATACTTTGAAAAATTCAATGTCGATTAGAAGATCACTTATCACTATTACTTGGTGGTATTGATTTTATGGGCATTATGGCGTGGTCTTGTACATTCATCAGTGCACATGCCTTAAGGGGGGTAGGACGTCAAACGGGCCGACTTGGAGCAGGAGAGGCATCACAGGACATTTTAATTTCCAGTGTCTATACTTTTACAAATAAATTCATAGAACTTTGTCAGGATCACCAGGAAGTATTCAGGATTCACACGCATTGCAGTGGAAGTTCGAAAACATAACAAAATACATTTTTTTACGTGTGAAATTTCATCACTTTTTTTACTTACTAATGGCTCCATTTGTTGCTATAGGTACACTTTTCTTCATAAGTTAGAGAGATTCTTCGATGCAATTTGCACAACATACATACCGTACTTACAGGTGTATGAAACTCTAGAATTTATTTAAGTTATGAAAAAATGAATGATCTGTTGTATCTTAAACTTCATGTTTAGAAAAAAAAACACAAATTTTCTAGTTAGTTACCTCAATTTTTATCACAGTTTTTAATAGATTTGGAAAATTCTAGAGTTTCATACATCTTTAAGTATGGTTTGTATGCTGTGCAAAACTCATCGAACCATCTCTCTTACTTATGAAGAAAAGTGTACCTATAGCAACAAATTCTGCCATCAGTAAGTGAAAAAATGATGAAACTAGACATGTAAAAAAAATTACTTCGTTATGTTTTCGAACTTCCACTGTGATGAGTGTGAATCGTGATTCCTTCCTGGTCATGCTGACGAAGTTTAATGAATTTAGTTGTAAAACTATAGACAGTGGAAATTAAAATGTCCTGTGGTGCCTCTCCTGCTCCAAGTCGGCTCGTTTGACGTCCTACCCCCCTTAAACCACGACCTTCTTCCATAAAACCAATATGAATGGTTTTATCGGAAGACAAACCTAAAGCGCGATCTTATTTCTATTAGTAAATGAAACACCGCCGTTCGGAGCATGACGTAATCTAAGAGTCTTACCACCGCTTACAGTCTCGCTTTTCCAGTGATGAGATACTGGTTGGTTTGTCTGTAGAGAATGGGACCAAACTACAGGGTCATCAGTACCTGATGAGAAATAGAAACGCTTAGTATGAGATGTCTGAAATATGACGACTCACTTTTCTTTTGCACTACATTATTTCTATAATTCACAATCTAGAGCGACGGTTTCGCCCGTTTATGTGTAGTTACAAATACGAGTATTGCACACACCTCCTCCTCCTCGTTCACTCTGTCCATCTCTTACATCAACTGATTATCACTCTCCATCCCAATGAGAATTATATCTCACCCCCATCTCTTCAGTCACTTCGTCCCTCTTCCGCCCAACCTCCTCTTTCTGTCTACCTCATTATCTTCCTCGTTCTATCCGTCTCCTGCCCCCTCACTCTGTCCATTTTCTCTTCTGCCCTTTCTTGTGTCCGTATTCTCCTTCCCCTCTCTATTTCCTCCTCCATTCACTCTCTTTCTATTACTTCCTTCCCCTTCTCTGTCCATCTCTTATGTTAACCACTTTTCACTCCGCTACCCTCATTCAACAGGAGGTAAGCCTAACCCCACAGTACTTCTTTCCAGATATCAATGGTATGTGTACCACGTTTCCAGTGGTTTAAGAGATGTGAGCATACTACACACATTAGTGCATTTTTATAATGTCTATGCGTATAGATTTAATGTGTTCTGGAAAACTGCCCTCTTTATGTTTAAGTAAGTCTTACAATATGATGAAGTCCTCGGTATATTTAATTCTGTCTCTGTTACTGAGTCACTGAAAATAGCAATTTATACAGTATAATTTAACAGTAAATACAATATGGGAATTTATACAGTATAATTTAACAGTAAATACAATATATAAAAGAAGAAATTTTAGTTAATTAGGAATACATGCAAGTCAGAATGAGTACTTAATAAAATTAAAACATAAATGAAATAAATAAGTTGAGATTTGAATGGAATTCTATTGATACTTACTGGTTTGCAGCTACATTACTGTGATTAGATTTTTGGGTATAACAAGTGAAAATTCTTCTATACTTAACACAAAATTTTCAGGCATTTTATAATTGTTGCCTGACTGGTACTCTAACCTGGAAACCCTTTGTCATTCAAGGATAACAGCTCTACCGCAGAACTACCTGAGCGGGGCTCTTGATCAATCCTGACAGCTCTACTTCCGCCAGGTCGCAGTTCGTAGTAATAGACGGCAAATCATAGAGTAAAACTGAAGTGATATCAGGTGTTCCCCAGGGAAACGTCCTGGGACGTCTGCTGTTTCTGATATAAATGACCTAGGTGACATTCTGAGCAGGTCTCTTAGGTTGTTGTCCGCAGCTCGTGGTTGTGCGGTAGCGTTCTCGCTTCCCACGCCCGGGTTCCCGGGTTCGATTCCCGGCGGGGTCATGGATTTTCCCTGCCTCGTGATGACTCGGTGTTGTGTGCTGTCCTTAGGTTAGTTAGGTTTAAGTAGTTCTAAGTTCTAGGGGACTGATGACCACAGCAGTTAAGTCCCATAGTGCTCAGAGCCCCCCCCCCTTTTTTTTGGTGTGGCAGGGCCAATTGACGCTAAATAACGAAAAGTGTGAGATGATCCACATGAGTTCCAAAAGAAATCTGTTGGAATTCGATTTTTAGATAAATAGTACAATTCTCAAGGCTGTGAATTTCAGTTGGAAAGACCACATAGATAATATTGTGGGGAAGGCGGGCCAAAGGTTGCGTTTCATTGGCAGGACACTTAGAAGATGCAACAAGTCCACTAAAGAGACAGCCTACACTACACTCGTTCGTCCTCTGTTAGAATATTGCTGCGCGGTGTGGGATCCATACCAAGTGGGATTGACGGAGGACATCGAAAGGGTGCAAAAAAGGGCAGCTCGTTTTGTATTATCACGTAATAGGGGAAAGAGTGTGGCAGATATGATACGCGAGTTGGGATGGAAGTCATTAAAGCAAAGACGTTTTTCGTCGCGGCGTGATCTATTTACGAAATTTCAGTCACCAACTTTCTTTTCCGAATGCGAAAATATTTTGTTGAGCCCAACCTACATAGGTAGGAATGACCATAAAAATAAAATAAGAGAAACCAGAGCTCGAACAGAAAAGTTTAGGTGTTGTTTTTCCCGCGCGCTGTTCGGGAGTGGAATGGTAGAGAGATAGTATGATTGTGGTTCGATGAACCCTCTGCCAAGCACTTAAATGTGAGTTGCAAAGTAATCCTGTAGATGTAGATGTACCTTTTCTCCACCTTTCAAACTTCACAGAAGTTCTCCTACGCACCTTGCGGTACTACAACTGCTGGAAGTTCCAGTTTCTCGAAGTATGTAGAGTGAAATTTCATTTTGGAAACAATACTCCGGGCTGTGACTAAGCTTCTTCTTGGAGTGCAAGTCCCATAAAGTGTGTGTTTAAGCTTCTGTAAAGTTTGGAAGGTTGGAGATGAAATACTGGCAGAAGTAAAGCTGTAAGGATGGGCTGTGAGTCTTACTTTGATGCTCAGTCAGTAGACCATTTGCCCACGAAAAGCAAATGTCCCGGTGCAGCAGACAGTTTTTATCTGCCAGGAAGTTCCACGTTACTTACTACACAGTGTTTCTCCACTGTTTGTTACACTTCCACTCACACTCGTATTCATGCCACCCATCACAACCCAACCCCCCTCCCCTCTACCAGTACTGCTACCCTCACTGTTATCTGACTTCTTGTCACATGCAGTCTTAAGATTCGCACCTCTCCTGCCATTCTTGTCTCCCCTATCACTCAATACTTTCTCGTTGTTGACATCGTGTAGACCTGTGTCTCTTTCACTGTTGTTAATTCCTAATCTAAACTTATATAAGTCTGCAGCTTCCATGAACTGTCCTATTGGTGGTAAAACCTTCTGAGTTGTTAGGCCGTGTCGTAATCCCTTCCGGCCTTCTTGAACTCTCGATGCCTCGGTCCCTCTTCTGGGATTTTCTGTAGGACTCTACTGGTATCCCTGGTCGGTTGTTCAGCCAAGTGTTAACGAACTTTGAAGAGGCATATGATGCGGCCTAACGACTCAAATTTTGCCATCAACATTTTCTAAACTCCTTTAGTTGTTTTTTAGATAAAATTTTTGTTGCAAAGCTTAGTACTGTAAAAATCTCAGTGTTTCTAATTAACTAATGCCTTTCTTGTTGATATCTGCAAGTCTGAGAAGCTACCACCGTTATGCAGTGGTGATGTTCTCTTTCCCATATTTCCACATATTGGGGGTGCGGGCGGTGTCTTGTTAAATACGGCACTATATCATTACTGTGGTTGATATGATGTTCTCTGATGTTCGGAAGTATGCTGTGCATAGTGTGTATACTTCCACCGTTCCAATCCAGCTGCCGCTCATGAAGTATCCATTTTAGAAGACTTAATTTTTCTGTGGAACCTCAAATATCTCGTATCTCGGAAAAGAATATGTTGTGGCTATGGATCTCTATAGGGCATATTCAAGGATTGACGAGGTAAGCCTCTACAAGTATTGTACTGAAGGCACCCATAAACTTCTCTGTGCTTGCATCGGAGGCTGGCTTTGCTCAGTGATACATGGAGCCAGTGGACCCAAGACATTGGTGCTAACCCCAGTGACAGTGAGTGGTGTAGTCTTACAGAACGTAAGTGCTACACGTAATAATCACGTGCGGTGCTAAACTATTATGAATTCAAACTTCCTGGCAGATTAAAAACTGTGTGCCGGACCGATACACGAACACGGGACCTTTGCCTTTCGCGGGCAAGTGCTCTACCATCTGAGCCACCCATGCACGAATCACGCTGCGTCCTCACAGCTTTACTTCCGCCAGTACTTCGTCTCCCACCTTCCAAACGACGTACTGGCAGAAGTTAATCACTGAGGACAGGGCGTGAGACGCGCTTGGGTAGCTCAGATGGTAGAGCACTTCCCCGCGAAAGGCAAAGGTCCTAATTTCGAGTCTCGGTCCAGCACACAGTTTTAATCTGTTAGGAAGTTTCATATCAGCGTACACTCCGCTGCAGAGTGAAAATCTCATTCTGTGTTGTGAAATCGTTTATCACTTAAGCAGGTTTCGCATGGAACGAATCTATCCTATGCGCCACACGCAGATATTATACAGTAGCTGGCCATTACAATCGAATCCACTTGAAGCACTGGCTGAATTGTCCGATTGGTATGTTCTGTACAGTGATTCGAGATTCACCCCATTTGATTACACAGGAAGAATTAGTTCCTGACTAGACAATCATAATGCACGAATTACTCTTTGTAATGAGACCGAACAAACAATTGGGATATCCCAAGAAGACATCACGCTAATTTTAGCCTTTACAGCGCTTTCAAGTGTTTTCGTCTCTATACAGTACAGTTCAAGGACGAAAATACGGTCCTTTACCGTAAACACCACATCATACCATGGGTGAAACACAACTACTCGAATGGTTCAAATGGCTCTGAGCACTATGGGACTTAAAATCTGTGGTCACTCCGGCCGGTGCGGCAGTATACATTATAGCTTAAGTACGAAAATAACGTCTTTTCACTACAATAGAACATAATATGTGCCAACCACAACTGTTCAACGTCCAGAATCTGTGTGTTGAGTAGTTGGCCGGCCGCTGTGGGCGTACGGTTCTAGACGCTTCAGTCTGGAGCCGCGTGACCGCTACGCTCGCAGGTTCGAATCCTGCCTCGGCCATGAATGTGTGTGATGTCCTTCGGTTAATTAGGTTTAAGTAGTTCTACGTTCTAGGGTACTGATGACCTCAGAAGTTAAGTCCCATAGTGCTCAGAGCCATTTTACCCATTTTACACCGCCGGAAAAAATAGTACATCCTTACAGAGGTTTCCAGTTTACTCAAGATTTATTGTTGCAACAATGCATATGGAGAACATGAAATGATTCCATTTACAGAGCAATAGCACAAGCTGTTCTGAGGTACCAGCTATCGCCCCTTGAGGTGGTGGTGGTTGATTTGGGGAGGGGACCAGACAGCGTGGCCAACTGTCCCATCAGATCAGGGAAGGGTGTGGAAGGAAATCGTCCATGCCCTTTCAGAGGAACCATCCCGGCATTTGCCTGAGACGATTTAGGGAAATCAAGGAAAACCTAAATCAAGATGGCCGGGCGCGGGTTTGAACCGTCGTCCTCCAGAATGCGTGTCCAGTGTGCTACTTCGTTCGGTGACCCATGCTGAAGCACACATATTACATGGTGGAGCCTCCATAAGGCTGGGGTTGGGGCCAGAGTGTCTTGCACGAATGCTCTCTACGAGAGAGTGGTCACCAGGTCTGTGTTTTATGCGCAAACGACTATCACGTGACTGCAGGGAGAATCAGCTTTCATCGCAGAAGACACTGTCACGCCATTCCATCTTCCAACTGATCCTCTTGTGACACTGGCCGAGACGTGAATGTTGATGCTGTTGTGTGAGTGGAAGGCGGGAAAGAGGTGTGCGTCTCCGTAGTCCCCTGCTGACACTCAGTTCGCAACACTACATGTTGTCATATCTCGGCTGACAAGCTCTCTTATCTATACTGTGGTGGCTGTACTGTCTACCACTCATACACTTACAGTAAGACGATTCTGGCGGGAGTCTGTGCTGCGTGGATGTCCAGAAGCTTGTCTATAGATGCGAGAATTTTCACATGACCACTGATACTAGCAATGTTGCACATCTGACGTTGCACGTCCAACATGTGTAGCAGTTCTCCGAGAGGATCATCGTGACACTCGAAAAGCCACAATCTGACCCCTTTCAGACTCGCTCAGTTGATGTGGTAACTATGCCGCTACACTGTCCGTTGGCAGACTACGTTGAAACCGGTATCAGTACATCTACAATCCCCCAACTGGCATATGCCGTCATCGGATCAAAATTGACGTTGGACGGTGTGCCAACTGTCAGATCACCGAAGCATTGTCGGACTTGGTTAGCAGCAGGATGGGTGACCGCCCGGGTGTTCCGAGCGCCATTTCTCAAGCAGGGTGCTCTCGGGGCCTTGTGAGACCAATTTGAAGAGCTACTTGACTGAGAAGTACAGGCTCCGGTCACGAAAACTGAAAACAACCAGGAGAATGGTGTGCTGACCACATGCCACTTCATATGCACATCCAGTGACACCTGCCGGCTGAGGATGACACGGGGGTCGGTCGGTAACGTTTGGTCTTCAGAGGCCTGTTTGGACAGCGTTAGAGAGAGTATAAGGACAGTAGATGTGGACTGATAATTTCACGTGTATGCCACATCAGGTGCGCCACAGTGCATCCTGTTTATGTGTATGTGCTTGATGATGACATAGTTGTCGAAATTGGCCGTCTGCAAAACGGATAAGTGATATAAAGATACCGTCTACAGTCGAAAATATTTTCTTTTACGAAATATTTGATGAACGCTCAATACGCTCAATAACCACAAGAAATTCCAACCCCATGAAACACTCCATGGTCTGTATGTATTCAGGGAATTGTGGGTGATGCAGCGATATTTGCCTATTATGGTGGACACTATTTTCTCACTCAACTCTTCAAAATGTAATGCAATTGGTAAATTCAACACTCACAAGTTTGGATACACATTTAGATATCCTTTCTGAGGTGGTGGGTGTTGTGGTTTTGTTGTGTTAAATAACATTTTATTTAATTTTATCACATTTTGTGTTAGCAACATCAGAACAAGACAGTCCTTTCAAAATTACAAGTTAAAGAATCCCCTAGACTCAGTTAACAAAGCTTCACAAATTACCCAAGAGACCAATCTGATCATAAAGAAGAGATCAAGTATTCACATACAGGTATTATCTAGCGTTCGTTCCTTACATCCACATGAAAGCAATAAAACCATAAATTACATACTAGCACGAATAAGTCAACTCTGGGATATGCCGAGGAAATATATCTTTGCCTCTAATCACTTCGTCTTTTATAAGAAAACAGATAACGTAGTCTGGTAGTGCTGTCCACTGAACAGTTGTTTCGGCAATACAAGGCAGGTTGAGCAAATTAAGTCTTAACCTTCAATATTTATCCTAACGATACTCAAGGTTTACATAAGACAAGTATGAATTCCAAAACTTCACAGTGTGTGATTTACACACTTTTACAGTTTACGTTGTCCCATGCTATTCCACTTGCCTCCTGTCTGGTTAGTAATGAACGCAATCTTTTGCTTCTCGAAGCTTGGAATGCGGCGCGCATCCCTTCCCTAGTCCCATCAAAGAATACTAATCAAATAAATTCAAATGACCTAGGGAGCGTAAATAAGATCCAACTTTGAACAGAGGCGGCAACCATTGCACATTAGTACTCAGGACATTTGGTTTACCAGGTCAATACATTTAACGGAAGCGGTCCAAACTTGTGAACTGCTGAGCGTGGCCGGTAATTAGTAATTCTTTAACGTCACTGCGGAGCGTGTTTTACTCTCAGCAGCGACGTTAAAGAATTATGTTTTACTCTCCGCAGTGACGTCAAAGAATTACTAATTACCGGCCACTCCCAGCAGTTGTTAATATTTACGCTCTTACTGACTTTAAACAAATGCCTCAAGATGATACTACTGCAAGAACTGATCAAACAACAACACTGAGTTGATCAAAATAATCAGTACCGCCAAGACAGGCATACCAATAAGCAAATGATATTAAAGCCAAACGTACCCAAATGTTTCAAATCAAACACAAGCACCACAGTACAGATCTCGGCACGGCGTCAATTGGAAATGTCTACAGTCTGATAAATACAGTAATCGTCTCCGTACCACTACCTCAAACCTGTCGCACAATTAATAGGCAGTTATGGTAAGCTTATGTTACTGCTGATGTCACGCGAAATATTTACTTAATCAAATGGCGTGACAGGTCTTAATCGAAGAGCAGTTCGACATACGACACAGTAGCAAGTAACGAAGCAGTAAACTGCGTTCAAAAAATTACAAACAACTCAGTGCACGCCTCTCTTCACAAAACATATCTTTATAGCTGAACCTAAGATTCAAACCGTGTACTGTTATATACAACTTCAACATAAGACATTACACTCCTGGAAACTGAAATAAGAACACCGTGAATTCATTGTCGCAGGAAGGGGAAACTTTATTGACACATTCCTGGGGTCAGATACATCACATGATCACACTGACAGAACCACAGGCACATAGACACAGGCAACAGAGCATGCACAATGTCGGCACTAGTACAGTGTATATCCACCTTTCGCAGCAATGCAGGCTGCTATTCTCCCATGGAGACGATCGTAGAGATGCTGGATGTAGTCCTGTGGAACGGCTTGCCATGCCATTTCCACCTGGCGCCTCAGTTGGACCAGCGTTCGTGCTGGACGTGTAGACCGCGTGAGACGACGCTTCATCCAGTCCCAAACATGCTCAATGGGGGACAGATCTGGAGATCTTGCTGGCCAGGGTAGTTGACTTACACCTTCTAGAGCACGTTGGGTGGCACGGGATACATGCGGACGTGCATTGTCCTGTTGGAACAGCAAGTTCCCTTGCTGGTCTAGGAATGGTAGAACGATGGGTTCGATCACGGTTTGGATGTACCGTGCACTATTCAGTGTCCCCTCGACGATCACCAGAGGTGTACGGCCAGTGTAGGAGATCGCTCCCCACACCATGATGCCGGGTGTTGGCCCTGTGTGCCTCGGTCGTATGCAGTCCTGATTGTGGCGCTAACCTACACGGCGCCAAACACGCATACAACCATCATTGGCACCAAGGCAGAAGTGACTCTCATCGCTGAAGACGACACGTCTCCATTCGTCCCTCCATTCACGCCTGTCGCGACACCACTGGAGGCGGGCTGCACGATGTTGGGGCGTGAGCGGAAGATGGCCTAACGGTGTGTGGGATCGTAGCCCAGCTTCATGGAGACGGTTGCGAATGGTCCTCGCCGATACCCCAGGAGCAACAGTGTCCCTAATTTGCTGGGAAGTGGCGGTGCGGTCCC
Source organism: Schistocerca gregaria (assembly GCF_023897955.1). Classification (NCBI taxonomy): domain Eukaryota; kingdom Metazoa; phylum Arthropoda; class Insecta; order Orthoptera; family Acrididae; genus Schistocerca; species Schistocerca gregaria. The sequence goes on along the minus strand of NC_064925.1, from coordinate 501,559,590 downwards.
GTACGGCACTGCGTAGGATCCTACGGTCTTGGCGTGCATCCGTGCGTCGCTGCGGTCCGGTCCCAGGTCAACAGGCACGTGCACCTTCCGCCGACCACTGGAGACAACATCGATGTACTGTGGAGACCTCACGCCCCACGTTTTGAGCAATTCGGCGGTACGTCCACCCGGCCTCCCGCATGCCCACTATACGCCCTCGCTCAAAGTCCGTCAACTGGACATACGGTTTACGTCCACGCTGTCGCGGCATGCTACCAGTGTTAAAGACTGCGATGGAGCTCCGTATGCCACGGCAAACTGGCTGACACTGACGGCGGCGGTGCACAAATGCTGCGCAGCTAGCGCCATTCGACGGCCAACACCGCGGTTCCTGGTGTGTCCGCTGTGCCGTGCGTGTGATCATTGCTTGTACAGCCCTCTCGCAGTGTCCGGAGCAAGTATGGTGAGTCTGACACACCGGTGTCAATGTGTCCTTTTTTCCATTCCAGGAGTGTATATCCAGCGCCCGAGGCACTGCACAGATCAATTAAAGCACTCATAGCAGTTGGAAATTCAGCCCCGTTAAGTAATGCTTACAATGGGGAATCTAATTCCGCTGACACCCACATTCCAACCTTAGCAAGAGAAGCAAAACTTAACAACACTAGATAAATTAGGAATCCGGCCTGATTTACCAGTGGCACTTTCTCTTAAGCGCACAAAGACCGATACAACTACACAAATGACATCATTTTTATCTTAATCAAAATAGTGCACTGCTAAAACCGTTAATTAACTGAGCGGCACACAACGAGGCCCAAACACACCATGGTTGCTAGTATACGAATCTTTTTTCTAATTTATTGCCTTTCTGGCCGCAGCCTTTCAGCCATAGCAACAGTGTAATTTCAGTTGTGACGATACTAACGTTAGGACGACACAACATCCTGTCCCCGAGAGGAGAAAAATCTTAGACCCGGTCGGAAATCGAACCTATGCCCCACCGCTTGCCCATCCGCCGCGCTGACTGCGCAATTACGTAGGCGAACAACAAATTTATCCTGGATCACTACTACTCTCAACGCTTTCTCCATAATGAACGGCGTGCAGATTCTCCAACGTGTTTACGACCGCACGTATGGACACCATCTGCCCATTGGCCCCGGCCGCACAGACGCCATGCTAGACGTCTGCAAACTCGCCCGTAGTAGCTCGAGCTCACCACGCTCGGCCACGTAGTGCTCGAGTACGAAAGCTCTGGCCGGGCAGACGGTGGACGAATGAGGCGCCGACGGGACGGTGTGGGTGTTATTCCCTCCCCCCTCCCCTTCCTAAGATCCGTTTACTTATACTGTAGACGTAAATTCCTGAGTGGTAGCATGTCGTCGCGACGTCATTATGACCAATAAGAAGAAAGCGGACTTTAGACAAAAAAAGGGTACAGTTAAAAATTTCGAGTAAAAACTAGGGAACTGCCAACGTCTGTAATGATGGCCGTCTCGGAGTGAAAAAAAAGTTTGTTGTGTTTTTTTTATAACATTATCTGCTTCGCTTCATTGCTTCAAATTTACATATGCAAATATTACCACCTACAAATCAGAAATCTAATATCTATCTGTCTATCTATCTATAGTCCATTTTGTATTCTTTGTTAGCAGTGTAATTGCACTGAATTGTTATAATGTCATCGACTCATTTCGGATCAAGTCTGCTTCGTCTGTCCGCGATAAGGTTTCCTGCAACGCTGAAATTCCTTTCACTAGGTACATTTGATACACAAAACGCTCTTTATACTAAAATAGCTTGGGATAAAGACTGTTGTTACGTTTCCACCACTCAAGCGGATCATTGTTGTAATCATCAGACATTCGCGTTAAATACAGGTCAACCGCATTGGTAGATTGAGAATCCGGTGACCCACAGTTATTTCTCTCCGGAAACACGGACTTCATTTATTTCATTGGTGAGCGCTGCTTGCAGTCTCTAGGCGGCGCTGCAGAAATACTCTCACCAAAAAAAGTTTTGCATCATGCCGGCTCCCATAACCCACACACAGTCCCTTTGACTGTTCAGAGACGTCACTAAACACGCCCAAAGATGTAAACCATGCATGAACAGCGCCTCTTAGACGAAGGGGCTCCGACAGCTGATCAGTTCCAGTCATTACACCAGGTAAGAGGTACGCGGCTAGTGTTGTCTGTAGGTCAACCATGGCTAGGGGTGAATACCGCGGTTAGATCGCGTCCCTATTGTTACATTGTGCCATGAAGGACTCTCAACAAGGGAAGTGTCCAGGCGTCTCGGAATGAACCAAAGCGGTTTTGTTCGGAGAAATGACATGCCTCGCTCAGGCCGCCCAAGGGCTACTACTGCAGTGGATGACCGCTACCTACGGATTATGACTCGGAGGAACCCTGACAGCAATGCCACCATGTTGAATAATGCTTTTCGTGCAGCCGCAGGACGTCGTGTTACAACTCAAACTGTGCGCAATAGGCTGCATCATGCGCAACAATGAGCCATTTGTCTCATTGGTAGAACATGCAATGCGTTGTTTTAATGTGCAATAAAAATGGCGGAAATAATGTTTATGTTGATCTTTATTACAATTCTCTGTACAGGTTGCGGAACTCTCGGAACAAAGGTGATGCCAAACTTTTGTTGTTGTGTGTATATCGCAAATATAACAAAAACAGAAGGAGCTGCATAGCATCTTACAGTTTCGTAAATGAAAGAATTGTAACGCGTAAATTTCGAACTAGATTATATATGAGCATTATATGAATACATAGCCAGGAAGAAGGAAGAAAGAGTGTATCTGATAAATTTTGCAAGAGCTTGCCAAATGCCCATTATTCCATAAATAAGAATGTATTGTCATAGGAGACCATGTGAATGCTAGAATAGGAAAAAAACATAGTAAATAAACGGAATAAATGGAGAATTAGCAGTTAATCAGAATGGGAAACGTTACTAGATTTTGTGAACTTAAATTCACTGCGAATAGAAAAAAACTTTTTCAGACACAGAGATATTAACGAACTTACCTGGGCGTCCACAGTTGCAGATTAATTATAAATTATTTAATACCAAATGAAAAACTGTTCTGTAAAAGTCAGTTGTCGGAAGAAAAGGAGACTGAGGAAATAGAAGAAATCAATTGATGTTTTTCGGAAACAGATAAAACAGGTTTCAAGGAACTTCAAGAGGCCTGATACAGCTGCACAATTCGAAGAGCTCCTGAAATGGGCAATATAAATATACAACTTTTTGAATACCTATCAGAAAGAGCTAAGTATAGGCTTTAAATTTTGTAAATCAATGCTGGCAACAAATAACATTACCAATGGAATGGAAGAGATTTAACTCTCTTAAGTATGGCATATACAATATATGTGGCAAAAGCACTGAATAGAATGATAAACATCTTCGGGAGCGTATTACAGAAAGAACAAACTGCTTATCGAAAAGGAAGGTCCTGCTAAGATACCATTTCCTCATTAAAACAAGTAATAGAAAAAAGAAGGGAATACGATATGATAACCTGCGCATTTCTAACAGATTATACCAAAGCTGTCTGCAATGTACGTAGAGAAAAGCTATGGGTGTTGTGGAAAAAAGGTCTACAACTACATCTGATCAAAGTTATACAAATAATTTATATATAAACAAGAACACAAATAAATTTAAAGCTTGAATCTGGAAATATCGCCGAAGGAAATATTAATGAAGGGTTCAGACTAGCATGTATTTCTCTAATGTATCTATATTTATGTGTAGACGTCGTTGTGAGGGAATCGAAAGAATGGATTATGAAATTTTATATAGAGGACAGTTTGAAGGAAAGAAATTTTATGAACAGTCTTTGTTTGCTGACGACCAGATTCTAGCAAAAATGTTCAAATGTGTGTGAAATCTTATAGGACTTAACTTCTACGGTCATCAGTCCCTAAGCTTACACACTAGTTAACCTAAATTACCCTAAGGACAAAGACACACATCCATGCCCGAGGGAGGACTCGAACCTCCGCCGGGACCCGCCGCACAGTCCACAACTGCAGCGCCTGAGACCGCTCGGCTAATCCCGCGCGGTACCAGATTCTAGCTGCCGATGACGAAGATAGCTTACAGGGAACGTTATATGAACTTTACAAAATAGCAAAGCAACATGTTTAAGTATACGGACGAATAAAACCAAGTCCATGGTATTCCCGGGCTCATAATTTTTCAGATGTATGTACATATTGAGAAAGAAAACTAATGAACAACTTCACATTATTGGGTTAGTTAACAACTTCACGTTGTTGGGTTATGACATATCATATCATGACGAAGTATATACTGGAAAAAAAAAAAAAAGATTGAGGCAGTCAATATGACGTGTGCTACTATCTAATGGAGTCTCAGGGGAAAAGTACGAATGGACCAATGCCAAAATTTTATGAAGTGGTGGCAGCTCCCTGTGGAGTATTTGGAAGTAAAAACTGGACTATGAACTACGTCCACAAAGTAGACTGCAAGCTCCCGACATGAGATTTTTGAGAACAGTTCAAGGCGTAACAAAAAGAGATGGGTTGAAAAATGTAAGTATACGGAATAATGTAGGAATTTACAGCTTAAATTGAAAGGTTAAAGAATACAAAAAAGAATAGAAAGAAAATATTTAAAGAATGGGCGATGAACGTATTCCAACACAACTGCTACAGTACATCTCTACATTGGTAAACCAAAGAGAAAGTGGAATGATCAAGAAGTCGCAAAAATCCAACTGCTCTAATGCTTGACGGAAATGAAGAAGAAGACAAAAACAGAATTATGTGTTACTGTCGCGTTATAATTCTGTTCTTGCTTATCTTGATCTGTTATTTCGTCACAAATTGGACGAAAAGCACTTAACGTCTCGTCTCTGTCAGCAAGGGACATCATTTTCAGTAGTCGGGATGCTGGTCGGTGAAATGTTGCTATTGTGTGCAACGTCCGCATTCCTACTTTCTCCTCCATGAGACGGAGGCAACGCTCTTTCAGTTCACATAATACGTACAGTTAACATAAGATGATGCGACATTTGTACTCCACCAGAGGCACTGAAACTGGTATTTGAAACTAATTACAGTTTGTAATTGCTGGGCACGCAGCGCGTATTATACAAGAGAAATGGATTTACGATATGAAACTTCCTGGCAGATTAAAACTGTGTTCCCGACCGAGACTCGAATTCGGGACCTTTGCCTTTCGCGGACAAGTGCTCTACCATCTGAGCTTCTGTAAAGTTTGGAAGGTAGGAGACGAGATACTGGCAGAAGTAAAGCTGTGAGTACCGGTCGTGAGTCGTGCTTCGGTAGCTCAGATGGTAGAGCACTTGCCGGTGAAAGGCAAAGGTCCCGAGTTCGAGTCTCGGTCGGGAACACAGTTTTAATCTGCCAGGAAGTTTCATATCAGCGCACACTCCGCTGCAGAGTGAAAATCTCATTCTCGATTTACGATAATTGAAAGAACCATACCTCTGTATCGTCGGGCACTGCGTTGCAAAGACTTTTCAGTTTTTTAAAACATCAGTCTTCTGACTGGTTTGATGCAGCCCACCACTGATTCCCTTCCTGTGTCGACATTTCCGTCTCAGAGTAGCACCTGCAACCTGCCTCCTTAATTATTTGCTGGGTATGTTCCAGTCTCAATCTTCCTCTATAGTTTTTACCCTCTACAGCTCTCTCCAGTACATGAAAGTTACTCCCTGATCTCTTAACAGATGCCCTACCATCCTGTCCCTCCTTCTTGTCAGTATTTTCCATATTGTCCTTTCCTCACCGATTCTGCGCAGAGCCTCCACATTCCTTACCTTATCAGTCCACCTAATCTGCAGTAATCTTCTGTAGCACCACATATCATATGCTTCGATTCACTTCTGTCCCAGTTTTCCCCGCAGCCCATATTTCACTACCATACAGTACTGCGCCCCCAACGAACAGTCTCAGAAGTTTCTTCCCAAAATTAAGGTGTATGATTGATACTAGTAGACTTCTCATGTCCAGGAATGCCCACTTTGCCTGTCCTTTTTATGTCCTCCTTGCTCTGTCTTCGCTGTCTAGGTAGTAGAATTCCTTAAATTCATCTACTCTTTGAGCAACAGTCCTGGTTATAAGTTTCTCTCTTTTCTCATTTCCGCTACTTCTCATTACTTTCGTCAATCTCCGATTTACTCTCAGTCCATATTCTGTACTCATTAGACTGTTGATTCCATTCATCACCTCCTGCAAGTTCTTAATTTTCACTGAAGATAGCAATGTCATCAGCAAATCTCGTCTTTGATATCCTTTCACCTTGGATTTTAATTCCACCCTTGAACTTTTATTTTACATCATTTATTTGGTGTACCGATTGGACACTAGGCGTGAAAGAGTACATCCCTGCCTTACATGCTTCATAACACGAGCACTTCGTTCTGAGGCTTCCAGTCTGATCGTTCCCTCTAGGCCCTTATACATGTTGACCTCGTGGTCACCTCTCCGTGGCAGTCCCGTACCATAGATCCGAATTGAGGACTAGTCCGGAAACTTTTGCCTATGGAAAGATTACCATGAAACTTGTGCAGTTGCAGGCCACATGTCCTGTGGCTACATATTATGTGTCTTTAGTGTTTTCCATTGCCTTTTGCATCCTCATGCCGTTGATCGTCGATGATTCTTCCGCCTTCAACGGCATTTTCCCACCCCATCGGCGAGAGGATGCCGTGAACCCTGTCCGCTCCTCCGCGTTGACTGAGTTAGGATGACTTTTTATATCGGAAGTCTTCGGCCGCCATTGCTGATGATTTTTATTCAAAGTTTAAGCGGTGGCAGGGCTCGAACGCTTAACCGATGCCGTTTCGGTTACTACTCGAAGACGCTACCCCCCCTTTTTTTTCATTTTGTTCGCTATTGTTCATCCTTCGTGGTCATAGTGGACGTCACATGACATCCTGTGAAATTCGTTGTTGGTTTTTTACTCACTTTTTTAATACAGAGACCAGTCAACTTGCTCACTAAACGGTGGACACGCATTACAAATACATTGAATTGTAGGATATTTCTCATCTTCGAGCACTTCATTTACATCTTTGAATGGCTCCAAAAATGTCACGAGTTCTTTTGCAGTTTCGTTGTTGTAGCGATTAAGTTTGACAGGTACGCCCTTCTCCTCGGCTATCTCCATAATTGTGTTGTACTGGCTAACTGCAAACTGCAGCATTCTAAATAAGCTGTCCCGACAGGTCCCCGTTTCTTGCTTGAAGCTCGTCTAAAGTATTCATGTCACATGTTTTTTTCATGAAATGGAGTCGTGGAATAATCCACTGCAATCTCATTTTTCAAGTATTCGTTATCTGGAACTGGTTTGAGGAATATACTGAACGATGTGCAATACTTACGCGACAAGGAAAACAGTGCCTTTGCATATATTATCGCCTCGTTCTATGACAAAATGAATCTTGTTATCATTCTGGGGATTTACTCCTAAATTAGATAATATTCCCATAGCATGGTTCTTAATGAAATTCCCCGATTTTTCCTCTTGATATAAGTTAGTTGTTGCCAATCCCATGTTGTTGTTTGTCAGTCTTGATCAACAACGTGTGCAGTAACAGATCGGTCCACAAATCCGCTGTACATAGAGACACATTCAGAGCTATTGCTTAGGCAGTGCTTGGCACCTTACTTGCCTACAACGCATCGTCTTGTCTTTCAGTAATTCACGACACCGTCGTGGATGAGGCAGAATGCTGCAGACATGCACCTGTCCAAATTCGGAACCGACATTTAGAAGCTCCGGACAGAAATAGCGAAATCCTCCACCGTGGTTTAATGTAAATGTACGAAGGTCTCTAGCACACATTTCCACGCTTTGTTCTAGTACTGAGTCTTTCGATGAAGCTGGTTATTCTGCGGAACTTCCACTCCGTCATGTTCTGCTCCTCAGGTGCCTCGTAGTGAATCTGTAAGACAGGAGAGCAGTGCACCTGCCGCAGTACATGTAACCAACATGATTTCCATCGTCATCAGTTACTAACGAAAATCTCTCGCACACGTCGCTTCCACCATCTGCTTTCGCACTCAGCACGTACTCTTTCGATTTAAGATTCCCTCTCACAGTGGACTCCAAAAAAATGGCTCTGAGCGCTATGGGATTTAACATCTGAGGTCATCCGTCCCCTAGACTTAGAACTACTTAAACCTAACGACATCAGACACATCCATGCCCGAGTCAGGATTCGAGCATGCGACTGCAGGAACAGCGTGGTTCCGGACTGAAGCGGCTAGAACCTCACGGCCATAATAGCCAGCCAGTGTACTCCGTCTCACGTTCGCGCGACATGACCCTGCAGCGGGTTACTGAGTGGTGATCGGGTAGGAATAGATGGTTGGGATATAAGAACGCGAATGCAGTTGCTCCCTGTGTCGAAAGCAGCTACACTTCTGCAAATACACGCACCATACAATTCTAGCGGGCACCAGCGGCCGATGCAGACCTCTACACCGTACAACTATGCTGCGGCGTTCCTCACGAAACCCAGCTTGCTCCATGTCGACACCGTCGCGCAGTGCACTCGCAATCACGAGTCGAACCAACTACTGTCTCTTGGGGTCGACTCCTCAGATCCCGCACGGATTTCCTCTAAATCGTAGACTTTTTGAAAATAGCTAGACTGCTCAGTGGCGCTACTGTAGCGTTCCCACATTTAAGAAGAAGGGAGCCGACATTTGCAGGGCAACACTGTGCGGACATGGCCCCTTGGCGTGCTGCTTTCAATTGCAATAACAAGGATGGAAGCAAAAACAACGACAGAAGGAATGTTACATTTCACAGGTTAGTCATTCCTGATTACAACCTCCTTTGTAATATTACTCTTCTGCAAAACTTTTCTGAAAACGAATAATTCCTCTTTACATAGCTTACGTAATGTAAATGCTTGTGTTTATTTAGGTTCCCCCTCCCGCATTGTCCACTCAACCAGAAATGGATATCTGCGACTCGCAGAGAGGACTTTCGACCAACAGAAATAATTTACTCTGCTCTAATCATTCTAAAGAGAGTTCCTACCTTGAAAATTTCGTTAACAGAAGACAACTAAAGGACGATGCTGTACCAACAATATTTGAGTTTCCAACTCTTTTTAAAAAGATGTAGTATCCTTGATGCCGCTTAATATACGTGGAAATACGTATTGCGTTGTGGAAATAACGTAATATTTATATACTATTGTATGCTTGTATCTTCCTCAGGTTACTAAGGAAATGGAACCATGAAAGCCAAGAATGAAGACGAGGCTCTTCAGAACGTGTGTGAAAATGGAATTCCTGTTTCTGTTTACACTGAAGTCTACAATTATTCATGTCCGCCAACTCCAAGGAAATTGAAGGCAATTACGATCAAATTGTGGAAAGGAAGATAGGCAGAATTGTGCATTACAAGAATAATTGAAGACCGTAAGTGATAAGGGCAGAAGACAGACACAGAATATATGTCAGTTGGCAAGTAGTTTAGGAGAAGTGAAAGGAAAAACTTCGTAAACGATAAAATGACCTCTTTAATTAACGCCACTCATAGCCACATGTTCTTGGAAATATTAGATCGTAGCAAAAACAGAGCACAACAGTATTCTGAAAAGTTAAAAGCTTTTGCTCTGACTTTAAACTTTTATTCTCCAGCTACCTACAGGTATGTTCGCAGTATATTTAATTTATCATTGCCACATGAAAGTACATTATGTAGATGGTACAACCCCCTCTATTTTGCTTGCATTTACAGCAGAAAGCTTCAAAATTATACAGTAAGAGTGGCGAAATCATCCCGTGATGAATTTGTGCATTAACATTCTATTACATGTCAATGAAGAAGTGTATTGAGCTGAATGGGAATGACTCTGTGGGCTATGTTAATTGTGGGAGTGTTCCTACTACATCAGGAAGAGGGGGTTGAATGTAAAGAGGCTTTGGTTATAATGGCAGTCGTAGTCAGTGACCATTGGAAGATTCCTATTGGGTGCTTCTTGGCTGATGGTATATCTGCCTATGAGGAGAAGACCATTGTTGAAATGGCTATTCCAATATTACATGATGTAAAAGTGACCCTGTTAGCTGTTGCTTGTGATGGCCTTTCAACAAATATTGCACTGGCCAAGGAGTACTGCACGGGTTCTACACTAAATAAACTATGTATGCAAGTGTTCCAATTTAACTTGTTCGTCATATGTTCGACAACAAATCCTACACTATAAACAACCACATCTCTAGTATATCCAGTTAGCTTCTGGGGCAATGTGGCAATCATGATCGGACAGAGCCTCCACATCTCCTTCTTTACTTCATTTCTTGGCTTTCATGGTTTCACTTCCTTAGTAACCTGGGAGATACAAGCATAAAATTGTATATAATTATTACGTTATTTCCAAAACGCAATACGTATTTCCACGTATATTAAGCGGCTTCAAGGATACTATTTCTTTCTAAAATGAGTTAGAAAGTCACATATTGTGGGTACAGCACCGTCCTTTAGTTGCCTTCTGTTCACAAAATTTTCAAGGTAGGAACTCTCTCCAAATTGGCCAAGGAGTTAGATGTAACTACTGCAGTTGACATCATGAACCTCTAATTCAGGTAATAATGTGTATATTATTTTTGATACATGCCATATGATAAAGTTATTTAGAAATATGTTTGGTACATTTAAGAATTTAGCTGACGGAAGCGGAAGAAAAGTATCTTTGGGAATATATTGAAAATCTCCATTCTATATTAGAAAAGGAAGCGCTTCATCTTGCAAATAAATTATTATATCTCGATTTTGGTCAGCAGAAGATGTTAAAGTTTTAACTGCTTCAGTTAATAGTGCCCTACAATACTTGTGCTGTGACTTGAAATTACAAGACTTTCAGGAGTCTGAAAGAACTTCAGACTTTTGTCCTATATTTGACCAAATGTTTGATCTCTGTAACACCAAAAATCCATTGGCTAAGAAATACAAATCACCTACACGTGATCCCAATAAAATCATACGGGGACCTTTTCTTGAGAAAGTAGCATGTTATTCAACTTCCCTCAAGGATTCAAATGGGAAAATTTCGTGCAGAGGTAACAGAAAGACAGCAGTACTATGGATTTTAGCACATTGCGAAAGTATTCAAGGATTGTAAAATGATGTAACAAAAATGAAAGATTTGCTGATGCACAAGTTTAGCCGGGACACCAGGAAATGTATTTTTCTTTCGTTCGGGTTAGATTAGGTTGGAACAACAACCCATCTTTACAGCAGTGTACAGACATCTTCTTCTTTCAAATGAAGTTAAACATAAAGCAAGTGCTAACTGTCACGTTCAAGATGACATGTCTCCTGCCTTGGACTGAGAAAAACAAATCTGTTTCACATTATGCTGTAGAGTTTTGTAATAACGGAAGATACAACAGTACAGAAGGAGATGTGGAGGCTCTGTCCGATCACGATTGTCATATTGCCCCAGAAAGTAACTGAATATACTAGAGATGTGGTTGTTTATAGTGCAGGATTCGTTGTCGAATATATAGCGAACAAGTTAAATTGGAACACTTGCATACATAATTTATTTAGTGTAGAACCCGTGCAGTACTCAGATTTGTTAAGAAGAAAAGATAATGGTGGCTTTATCTTGCCATCAACAGGTGTTGATACTGTGTGCAGAGAGACAGAGAAGCTAATAAGGTTGCGAGTTTTATCATCTAGTAATGTACTTACAAAAGGTAGTGTGGTCAGTGACACAATGTTAAATGTTGTGCCAGTTGTGATGCGTCGAGATTTATTCCCATAGCTGAAAGAGCATTTAAAGGAAAGTATTCTCCCGGAGAATCATGTTTTATTGTTGTAAAAACTGCAGTAAAGTGGTATATTAAAAAATTTGTTGTAACCACATAGCAAATACACGCAATGCTATTTTTCACAAGAAAATAATTAGGCAGACACTGACAAAACCTATTTTATTTCATAATCAGTGATGTAAATAACACATAAGTTGCAAATTTGTTAAAAATAAATAATTTAAACTTTGAAAACGTAAGTTTTCTTGTACCTTTCCAGCTCCAGATTTTTTTTTTACTTTCTGTGTAAATAATAGCAATGATCAAACTAGTAATCATGTTTCTTAGTTATTTTCATTTGAATGTATACAGCATGAGAGCAATTTTGTCAACCACACAGATTATGGCTGGAGTTTGGTATTGCGCCTCCTCCACTGACGTCTTGGTTGTGATGAGTGACCGATTTGTAATGTAATGTGAGGTCTAAGTTGGTTTGGAAGGTAATGAATGGTAAGTAATCGTTGTGGTAAATTAATATATAGTGTAGCCTGATATCTGTTAGCACCACATATGCAAAGCAGTTTTTTCTGTATAAAACGCTAGAACTGCAAGATACATACAGAAAATCTGTATTGCATTTCATACAAAAATTATGACAAGTATTTTAGGGCATATCATGTACGAAAAATCAAAGGGGGGGGGGGGGGGCAAGAGATACATAAGACTTGTTGTTGTTGTTGTGGTCTTCAGTCCTGAGACTGGTTTGATGCAGCTCTCCATGCTACTCTATCCCGTGCAAGCTACTTCATCTCCCAGTACCTATTGCAACCTACATCCTTCTGAATCTGCTCAGTATATTCATCTCTTGGTCTCCCTCTACGATTTGGACTCTCCACGCTACCCTCCAATACTAAACTTGTGATCCCATGATGCTTCAGAACATGTCCTACCAACCGATCCCTTCTTCTGGTCCAGTTGTGCAATAAACTTCTCTTCTCCCCAATCCTATTCAATACTTCCTTATTAGTTATGTGATCTACCCATCTAATCTTCAGCATTATTCTGTAGCACCACATTTCGAAAGCTTCTATTCTCTTCTTGTCCAAACTATTTATGGTGCATGTTTCACTTCCATACATAGCTACACTCCATACAAATACTTTCAGAAATGACTTCCTGACACTTAAATCTATACTCGATGTTAACAAATTTGTCTTCTTCAGAAACGCTTTCCTTGCCATTGCCAGTCTACATTTTATATCCTCTCTACTTCCACCATCATCAGTTATTTCGCTCCCCAAATAGCAGAACTCCTTTACTACTTTAAGTGTCTCATTTCCTAATCTAATTCCCTCAGCATTACCCGACTTAATTCGACTACATTCCATTATCCTCGTTTTGCTTTTGTTGGTGTTCATCTTATATCTTTCTTTCAAGATGTTACCCATCCCATTTAACTGCTCTTCCATGTCCTTTGCTGTCTCTGACAGAATTTCTCCTGATAACGACATCGTCTTGAGTAGTGCCCACCCGGAGATCCGAATGGGGGACTATTTTACCTCCGGAATATTTTACCCAAGAGGACACCATCATCATTTAATCATACAGTAAAGCTGCGTGTTTCCCCTTGCTTTCAGCCGTTCGCAGTACCAGCACAGCAAGGCCGTTTTGGTTATTGTTACAAGGCCAGTTTAGTCAATCATCCAGACTGTTGCCCTTGGAAACTACTGAAAATGCTGCTGCCCCTCTTCAGGAACCACACGTTTGTATGGCCTCTCAACAGATACCCCTCCGTTGTGGTTGCACCTACGGTACGGCTATCTGTATCGCTGAGGCACGCAAGCCTCCCCACCAACGGTAAGGTCCATGGTTCATGGAAGGCTTATCCAAATAAAAATACGAACTGGAACTCACTGAATAATTAGAAAAGTACATTTAGATTAAAAAGAAAAGAAAAAAAGTATATTGTATAGATAGCTTGAAAATTCAAAGCGATTTAGACGCGTGTGGTATTGCTTTCATGTATTACATCTCAAATATCTAACAAAATGTTGCATTCACAATCCTTTGAAACGGACTCCCACTTAGTAACAACTGTGAGAATGAAATGCCTGGGTAAAGTTAGTGCGGAACTCACAGTATTGAAGTCCACGCAATCCGTAGGAAAAATACTTCATACTGTGGAAAGGGAGGTAGACAAAATCGTACCACATAAAAATAAGGGCAAAAAACCGATACACGCCACGAAAAATTAAACACGAACTGAAAGTGGAAAAACATAGTTAATTGTGAAATAATATCTCTCTGTAGTACTTGAAGTTTAAATGCAACTATCGTGAACCGCAACTTGTCGCTTTTTTGCTCCAAATTGCCAAAAAGGAATCATATATTCTTAAGCAAGTATCCTCATCTATTTATCGTTATTCGGGAAAGTGGCGAGACTGGACAGCGAAAAGATAGTGAATTCGTAAGCGTGCTGATAACAACGCCGTTGAGCGCCCCAAAAACTAAATATCATCATCATCATCATCATCATCTTCATCTACGTCTACATTCATACTCCGCAAGCTGCCCAACGATGTGTGGTGGAGGGCACTTTACGTGCCACTGTCATTGCCTCCCTTTTCTGTTCCAGTCGCGTATGGTTCGCGGGAAGAACGACTGTCTCAAAGCCTCCGTGCGCGCTCGAATCTCTCTAATTTTACATTCGTGATCTCCACGGGAGGTATAAGTAGGGGGAAGCAGTATATTCGATACCTCATCCAGAAACGCACCCTCTCGAAACCTGGCGAGCAAGCTACACCGCGATGCAGACCGCCTCTCTTGCAGAGTCTGCCACTCAAGTTTGCTAGACATCTCCGTAACGCTATCACGGTTACCAAATAACCCTGTGACGAAACGCGCCGCTCTTCTTTGGATCTTCTCTATCTCCTCCGTCAACCCGACCTGGTACGGATTCCACACTGATGAGCAATATTCACGTATAGGTCGAACAAGTGTTTTGTAAGCCCTTCCTTTGTTGATGGACTACATTTTTTAAGGATTCTCCCAATGAATCTCAACCTGGTACCCTCCTTACCAACAATTAATTTTATATGATCATTCCACTTCAAATCGTTCCGCATGCATACTCCCAGATACTTAACAGAAGTAACTGCTACCAGTGTTTGTTCCGCTATGATATAATCATACAATAAATGATTCTTCTTTCTATGTATTCGCAATACATTACATTTGTCTATGTTAAGGGTCAGTTGCCACTCCCTACACCAAGTGCCTATCCGCCGCAGATCTTCCTGCATTTCCCTACAATTTTCTAATGCTGCAACTTCTCTGTATACTACAGTATCATCCGCGAAAAGCCGCATGGAACTTCCGACACTGTCTACTAGGTCATTCATCTGAATAATCATACACAAACGGAAGCGGGGTCAGAATGATCAAAGTAGGAAGCAAGAGTTACAGATAATTTGAAGAAAGCATTGAATAAACAGAATGACTTGAAGACTTTACACGATGTTCACTCTGTACAAAGGATCGAATTCATAGTTCATGGGAAAGAAGGAGAAATCTATTAAAAAATTTGCTTCAAAAGATGCAAGTATGCGTTAATTAGCTAGTAGCAACGGAAGAAAATCCTGAATTCAACTATCGATCGTGCTGAAGGCACTGACTGGTTCAGTGTCAGACCTAGTACAAAGTGTCAAATCACTAAAGTTCACCGCAAACTGAGAAACCTATTAGAATAAAAGTGCGACCTTTTTTGGAATTATTTCTTTATCTAACTCCGATGAAGCTGCAACTAATGATTAGTATTCTCCGAGGAGCACGAGACACTCACGGTGACGTTCCCAGGGTGGGTGTCCAGAAAACTGTCTAGTCGCCGGCGTTCAGGTGCCGGGCTCTGCCTTTTTTCCGTACTGGGTGGTGGCATATTGGACGAATCTCCAATCCGCTGAACCGGAAGACGCTAACAATGGCGGGATGCCCATTGCTGTATACTGGAAATGCGTGAACAGTATTCAGTGTAAATTTTACACGCTGGGTGATTGGCAAATCAAAAGGCTCTAAAACGGCGGGATGATAGTTGCTTCAGGCTACGCCAAGTTACAGCATGTATTAACAGGACATGAGGGGAGCTTTTCCTCGATTCTACACAGGGAAAGGAAGAAATTGCTTTGACATCTACACTCTATTATCCATACATCCAAACATTACAGAGCTGATGCATGATGTGGATGCGTAACAGAAAGAAACTGCTAATGCGAGACACAAATCTGTTCCATACGAATTCTTACTCCAACCAGTGTAACTAAGGTATAGTAAATGATATTTATCTGAAAGGGGGCTGAAACAGGACCCTCTGAATGTGCTACGAGGTGTGTTCTTACGCAATCTCGGTGCTTCGATTCCAACCAGATTGGATGGCAGGAGTAGGCATATGCATACAGCTCGCGGCACACGACAAAAATGACTGGGTTGTTCGTCGAAATATCGTGCAAAGAATAGAATCATCATCTGTTCAGAATAGCCTGGAGCATATAATTGATGTGACATTACTGACTCCCATGTCGACAAATTATGTGCCTCTTCAGGAATAAGGTAGATAAACCTAAATGCTTTGCAGGTGTACTCATAGTTTATGTTTTCATCGATAATGTCACTAAAGAACTTAACAATCTTCCTCTTTTTTATTATGTTCTGTTGACAGACTACAATCAGCAGAACGTTCATCTAATAACACCCATGCTACGACCTGCGCCTATTAAGTGTATTTATTTCGACACCCTGGAAGATACGACAGATTTATCCCCAGTGATGTATTTCGCTGCAGTGGACCATATCGTTGAATACCGCGGTAGAACGCTTTATGGCAGTGTGTATGTATGCTATATAATGAGCGATTGCTCAGGTTACCACATATATATTTTCACAAAGCATTCGCGTTGACGCATGGGACCCTCGAACAGCAAACAATTCAGCGCAAGAAGATGTAAAGAGGCAGAAGAATAAGTAAAGAATTTCGTTAGTAAAATAGTTTCGACGATGCTGAGCCACAGTCATTTAATACTTTTTGAAAGAATAAACCACCATTTGATTATGTACTTCCTAGATATTTTACTTTCACTCCATTGTCAAGTACACTGCTAAAAGATCTTAGACCATTAAACGTCAAGTTTGTGACGTGTTAATGGTTTAAGAACTTTCAGCATTGTACTCGATAATGGCGTAACAACCGAAATCTAGATAGCCAAGATAAAGATAAATACTGTAAAACACATTCAGATGGCGAGATATTCTTTGAAACGTTTCGTTTGTGTTAGGTTTTCTTAGAAAGGCGCCTAGACAAGTAAGTATAAGAATTGTGTGTCGCGGTATGTTATATACTTAGTGTCTACAGTAGGCCATCCTGCAAGCAACAAAAATGGGGTTTTAGTGGTGTAAGAATAACGATCATTTGGCTGTAGGAATATTTAGCTAGGAAAAACATAAAAGTGAAGCTTTCAAAAACTAGCCTTAATTGGGTGGTCGCTTAGAGCACAGATACATTATCTAGTATCAAAGATTCTACAACTACAAGCACTGAAAGTATTTTACTGCACGAGCCCCTTACCTACCACGCTTTTTTCGTGAATCCAGTATATAACAAGGGTAAACGAACGGACCTGCAAAATTACAGACCAATATCCCTAACTTCGGTTTGCTGCAGGATCCTTGAACATGTTGTCAGTTGGAATATGTTAAACTTTCTTGAGACTGAGAAATTGATGGCCACAAATCATCATTGTTTTAGAGAGCATCGCTCTCCCGAAATCAACTGGCCCTTTTCTCACATGATATACTGAGAACTATGGATGAAGGGTAATAGGCGGGTTCTATATTTCTAGATTTCCGGAAAGCATTTGGCACGCTGACCTATTGCAGGCTTTTAACGAAGACACGAGCATATGGAATCAATTCACAGGTCTGTGAATGACTCGAAGACTTCTTACGTAATCGAATCCAGTGTGTTGTCCTCGACGGCGAGTGTTCACCGGAGACAAGGATAGCGTCAGGAGTGCCCCAGGGAAATGTGATAGGATCGCTGTTGTTCCTCATATACATAAATGATTTGGTACACAGGATGAGCAGCAATATGCGGCTGTTTGCTGATGATGCTTTGGTGTACCGTAAGGTGTTGAAGTTGATTGACTAGGAAGGTACAAGACGATTTAGACCAAATTACTAGTGGTTGGGATGAAAGGCGGCTACCTCTAAACTTGGAAACATGTAGGTTAATACGGATGTGTAGGAAGACCAAACCTGTAGTGTTAGGATACAGTTTTACTAGTGTTCTGTTTGACACAGTCAAGCCGTTTAAATACCTGTACATAAAGTTGCATAGCGATATGAGGTGAACGCATATGTGAGAACTGTAGTAGAGAAGTAGAATCGTCGACTTGGGTTTATTAGAAGAATTTTAGGAAAGAATGGTTAACTTGTAAAGGAGATCGCATTTAGGACGCTGGCGTCATTCTTGAGTACTACTCGAGTGCTTGAGATCCATACCAGGTAGAATTGAAGGAAGACATCGAAGCAATTCAGAGGCGAGCCCCAATATTTGTTACCGACAGTTTCGGAACTCAACTGGGAGTACATGGAGGAAAGGCGAAGTTCTTTTCGTGTAACACTACTGACAAAATTTAGAAAACCGGCATTTGAAACTGTCTGCCACAAGATTCTACTGTCGCCAACATACACAGCAAGAAAGGACCACGAAGATAAGATACGAGAAATTAGGACTTATCCGGATGCATATAGACAGTTGTTGTTTCCTCTCTCTGTTTGAGAGGGGAACAGGAAAGGAAATGACTAGTTGTGGTGCATGGTGCCTTCCGCCACTCACCGTACAGTAGCTTGCAGAATATCTATGTAGATGTAGATGTAGACAGTTGAAGGTCCCAACAGCAAATTGCTGACACTGATGAAGTTCGTCTGAATGAGTAGCTGCAATGGGCAATCTCTTTAATTGTAATTCTATTTGTCCTTAAGGAATTCTATCCTGTGTAGCATGAGCTCATGATTAATCGAAGAAGTAATCAGGTAAATGGCTGAGAGAACACAGAATGCTTTGGCGGCACCTTCGAAGCCGGTATGCTGTCTCGACGGCAAGTATTCATCAAAGACTAGTGTATCGTGAGGATACCCCCAGGGAAATGTAACAGAATCGCTGTCGTTTACTCTTTACATCAGAGACCTGGCTGATAAGGTGAGCAGGAATGTGCGGTTGCTATCTGATGAGGAGATTCTAAACAAACTCCACTGGCAGACATTACAAGAGAGACGTAGTGCATCACGCGAGATTTACTACTGAAATTTCTGGACAGTACTTTTCGTGAGGAGTCGGACAACATATTACTTCCCCCCATATACATCTCGTGTATTGACCACGAGGAGAAAATTCGAGAAAGCCAGTACAGAGAATTGCCTACGATCATTCTTCCCACGCACTATTCGCGAGTGGAAAGGGTTGAAGGGATCAGGTAGCGGTACCAAAAGTACCCTCCGCCACACACCGTAAGGTGGCTTACGGAGTATGATGTAGTTGTAGATGATGCTGTGCTGTACTGTAAGTTGTCGAAGTTGAGTGACTGTATGAAGATACAAGATGACTTACACCAAATTTCTAGTTGGTGATGAGTAGCAGCCGGTTCTGAATGTAGAAAAATATAAGTTAATGCGGATGAGCTCGAAAATCTAAGCTGTTATGCTCGGATACAATCCTAGTAGTGATCTGTGTGGCACAGTCAAGTCGTTCAAATATCTGGGTGTAACGTTGCAAAGCGATATACGAAGGTTATTCTCAAAGTAAGGAACGATTGGTCGCGAAATGGTAATCACAGTGAAAATCTGATGAAGTTTTACACAGGTGTGTTGGGCAATGTTTCTAGTATGCCTGTCGATCGTGTTACGTCGTTCTTTTTAGTTCTGAGCACACAGGGAACACAATAGTGTCTCCCGCCAAGTACGATGGCCTGGTGAGAGGTTTCGCCTGAAGGTATGCAGCCAACATTACATAACTGTCGTGCATTTTCTTCTTCAAGACATTTCTCAGCCGCATTCTGCAGGGGCAATGTAGATGCTACTGCATCGTTTTGAGTTGGAAATGTTTGATTACCCACAACACAGTTCGCCCTGATAGCTGAGCGGTCGGCATGACAGATTGCCGTCCTATGGGCCCGTGTTCGACCCCCTGCTGGGTTGGGGGTTTTCTTCACTCAGCGACTAGCTGTTGTATTGTCTTCATCATCATTTCACCCCCATCCGGCGCGCAGGTCGCCCAATGTGGCGTCGAATGTAATAAGACCTGCACCAAGGCGGCCGGACCTGCCCCGTAAGCGGCCTCCCGGCCAATGACGCCAAACGCTCATTTCCATACTCACAATACAGCCCGTAATTGTGTCTCTCTGAGTTTTATCTCTGCTCACATGAACCGATGGCTTTGAAGACAACTTTTTGACACATAATACGAGCTGTAGGCCAGCATAGAGAATTGGAGGAAAGCACTGTCGGCTGTCTTCTATAACGAGGGTACTGGACAGATGGTACAACGCTACGACAAACGTCTAATTGGGATCGGCAACTATAGAGTAAGTAGCTGGAAGTTGTAACTAACTTGCAAATAAAACAGTTCTGATTTTCACTGGGGTTTCTGTTTCGCGACGTATCGTTCCTTACTCTCCGAATAGCCCTCTTAAAATGGAACGAGCATGCAACGACTTTGGTAGGGATGGCAAATGGTCGTCTTCGGTTTATTGGGAGAGTTTTGAGAAAGTGTGGTTCCTGTGGTCGGATTAAAGAAAGACATCGAAGCAATTCAGAGGCGGGCTGCTAGATTTGTTACCGGTAGGTTCGAACAATACGCAGGTGTTACAAAGTTGCTTCGGGACCGCAAATGAGAATCCATGGAGTGACTGTTTTCGAGAAACGCTACTGAAAATACTTAGAGAATGGTCGTTTGAAGCTGACTGCCATACAATTCTACTGCAGCGAACATAGATTTCGCGTAAGGACCACGAAGATACGGGAAATTAGTATTGATACGTAGGCATATAGACAGTCGTTTTCCCCTCGCCCCATGGAACAGGAACGGAAATGACTAGTAGTGATACAAGACACTCTCTTCCACGCACCGTACGGTGGTTTACGGCGTGTGTATATACACTCATGGAAATTGAAATAAGAACACCGTGAATTCATTGTCCCAGGAAGGGGAAACTTTATTGACACATTCCTGGGGTCAGATACATCACATGATCACACTGACAGAACCACAGGCACATAGACACAGGCAACAGAGCATGCACAATGTCGGCATTAGTACAGTGTATATCCACCTTTCGCAGCAATGCAGGCTGCTATTCTCCCATGGAGACGATCGTAGAGATGCTGGATGTAGTCCTGTGGAACGGCTTGCCATGCCATTTCCACCTGGCGCCTCAGTTGGACCAGCGATCGTGCTGGACGTGCAGACCGCGTGAGACGACGCTTCATCCAGTCCCAAACATGCTCAATGGGGGACAGATCCGGAGATCTTGCTGGCCAGCGTAGTTGACTTACACCTTCTAGAGCACGTTGGGTGGCACGGGATACATGCGGACGTGCATTGTCCAGTTGGAACAGCAAGTTCCCTTGCCGGTCTAGGAATGGTAGAACGATGGGTTCGATGACGGTTTGGATGTACCGTGCACTATTCAGTGTCCCCTCGACGATCACTAGAGGTGTACGGCCAGTGTAGGAGATCGCTCCCCGCACCATGATGCCGGGTGTTGGCCCTGTGTGCCTCGGTCGTATGCAGTCCTGATTGTGGCGCTCACCTGCACGGCGCCAAACACGCATACGACCATCATTGGCACCAAGGCAGAAGCGACTCTCATCGCTGAAGACGACACGTCTCCATTCGTCCCTCCATTCACGCCTGTCGCGACACCACTGGAGGCGGGCTGCACGATGTTGGGGCGTGAGCGGAAGATGGCCTAACGGTGTGTGGGACCGTAGCCCAGCTTCATGGAGACGGTTGCGAATGGTCCTCGCCGATACCCCAGGAGCAACAGTGTCCCTAATTTGCTGGGAAGTGGCGGTGCGGTCCCCTACGGCACTGCGTAGGATCCTACGGTCTTGGCGTGCATCCGTGAGTCGCTGCGGTCCGGTCTCAGGTCGACGGGCACGTGCACCTTCCGCCGACCACTGGAGACAACACCGATGTACTGTGGAGACCTCACGCCCCACGTGTTGAGCAATTCGGCGGTATGTCCACCCGGCCTCCCGCATGCCCACTATACGCCCGCGCTCAAAGTCCGTCAACTGCACATACCGTTCACGTCCACGCTGTCGCGGCATGCTACCAGTGTTAAAGACTGCGATGGAGCTCTGTATGCCACGGCAAACTGGCTGACACTGACGGCGGCGGTGCACAAATGCTGCGCAGCTAGCGCCATTCGACGGCCAACACCGCGGTTGCTGGTGTGTCCGCTGTGCCGTGCGTGTGATCATTGCTTGTACAGCCCTCTCGCAGTGTCTGGAGCAAGTATGGTGTCAATGTGTTCTTTTTTCCATTTCCAGGAGTGTAGACGTGGAATGAGCTCATGATTAATGGTAGAAATACTCATGAGAAATGCAGTGCGAAAACAGAATGCTTTACTGTAGCGTGGAGAAGGGCTCAATTCTCGTAAAGACGACGTTATTTGTTTCTACTGATTCTGATGACCGCCAGATAGTTGGTAGGAAGTCGGCACTAGTTAAGTAGAGTCAATCGAGACGGTTAGTACATATGAATCTACTTCAGGACTCTTTGTCAATTAGCACGATCTTAAATGAGTGAAATCATACGTTTCATATGTCTTGCTGCTTGGTCCTGGCAATCATGATTTAAAAGAACCTTATTGTAATACATTATGCCACATTACACAACCATTCGTAATTAATATTGTAATTATGTAATAGGCGTATTTAAACTGTTTTAGCATGTAATTATCTGAACTGTTTCTTATTTAAATTGTTTTGTTCATTAAATTGCATTGTGTATTATTGAGAAAGAGCGGGAAATCGCGCATAGATACATTTTGAGAAAGAGCGGGAAACAGCGCGCAGTAATACATCTGTAATGGTAGCAGGGATTGTCTGCACCAAAAACCATTGTTGGCGGCGTGACCGCACTTTTGTAGCATTGAGCGTTGGAAGCGAGCAGTTGCGAGTAAGATGTGAGACGAGGCAGTCGTAGCTAGCGAGACATGAGAGGAGGTCGCTGTAAGCGAGGTATGAATTAACACTTTGAAAGAAGCGGTGTGCTCGCCAGCCACTCGCTATATGTAGCGCAATGCTAGTTTTTAAGAATTTTTGTAAAGAACTATGCCCCTTGTAATTGTTTGTCAAGATCGTTCTCAGAATATAGTTATGTAATTTTGATGGAAAATTAGGTATGTAGCGCTACGCTATTTTTTAAGAATTTTTGTAAAGAACTATACCCCTTGTAATTGTTTGTCAAGATCGTTCTCAGAATATAGTTAACTTCTACCAGATTAAATGCATTAAGAATTTTCTATCCCAAAATCATTCACGTAAATGCTTTACGGAATTTATTGTTATCTTAAAAGAAAAGTCTAAACTGAGCTTCACCTTTTATCAAATCTAAATTAACTTCAACTTAAAGAATTCCAGTCACAAAGTATTATGAAACTCCACCAGCAGCTTATAATTATGTTAAAGAGAAGTAAGTATATTCATTCCACAGTTTGCTGTAGCAGTCAGATGGCGATCCAGTATAAATAATTAAAGGTAAGAATCAGTCTTAATAATTTCAGGTAACGACTGAGGGCCACGGCGACAACACATTTTATGTTTCGTCGTAATAATCAGCAGGTAGTCTTGACAGAGCAGCAGTTAAAAGATTTTAAGAGACGCAGCGTTCAGTCAGCAAGCAAACGTTCATCCAATATTAGACGGGAAGGTTTCACTTGGCGATATCCATTCAGTACGACATTTTAGTGAATCTACTGTGGATATGAATATACTGACTTTGATAATAGTGTGAATAAGTTACTGTTAAGTGGCGCAACGCATATACTAAAGTGTATAACTTTTATTCACAGGTCATCGGCAATTCTGTTTGCTTTATTGATTCGGCGTTGGAAAGTGTTTGTTCAGTGTTGAATCCGCTTTGAACAGTGATATATTTTGTTGCGTGTGATGATTATAGACAATGTCCCGCAGAATAATTACTCGTTCTCAAACTGATAAAACTTTTTGTTGCGTGTGATGATTATAGACAATGTCCCGCAGAATAATTACTCGTTCTCAAACTGATAAAACTGTACAAAATACTGACGAGAGATTCTTTTCTGGAATAGGCAGTAATAATACGTGTGAAAACCCTGATTCTGAAACGTTAGGTGAACAGACATTTAATAACTGTAACAATATGGAAGCGTTTAACGAACAAGTATCTTCAGAAATGCCCACAGACAATGAAACGGTAGTGCAAAATAATTTGGCATTAAATGCAACAGACGGTACACAGTCACAAATTCCGCATAGTAGACATAACAGTTTCAGTAACGAAACCACTACAATGCAGTCAGACAGAGAGACTCCATTAAGCACTGATTTAGATTCAAACGGTACACAGCTACACAACCTGCGTAGCAGATCCAACAGTTCTCATGACCAAAATTCCGAAATTACGGAAAACGTGACGCAGTCACAATCATCTGAGGATGTTCAAATGAACACAGATCTACAGCCTTTAACAACGAATACAAATACACACAGAAGTCAATCCGAAACGGATCCAATAATGGCATTTTTGCTACAAATGAGACAAGACATGAATCAAAACTTTAACAGAGGGTCACAAGAATTAGAAAAAAGGTCACAAGATCTAAAAAACGAAATTAAGGCAGAACACGCACACACAGATCAGAAATTAGACAACATGTACCAAAATCTAAAACACGAAATCAAAGTAGAAATTCAAACAGTCGCTGAAAAATGTTCACAATCAACACAAGAATTACGCGACAAAATTCAAGAAATATCCGATAACCAAGCAACATTTGCAGTTAGTATACGGGAAACAATGACAGAAAACTTTGCTAAACAAAACGCTCAGATTGATGAACGTTTTAACAATCACACAGAAAACTGTTTGATACGTCACCGTAAACTGGTGCGATCGCAGGATAAAGAACGAAATTAATTACTACAAACAATCACTAAACAGCGTCAGGACGACAAAAAGAAAGTGTTTGCCCAGGGCAAAACATATGTAGACAATCACATACAGTCGATCTCGGAAGAAATCGAAACGGTCAAAGAAACAAATAATCAAATACAAGACAGGCTTACAGAAATCCAAACACAGACAATCGATGTGAAAACTTCTACAGACACTGAAATCCAGAATGTTAAAGATAAATTAACAGAGGACGTTCAGACACTAACTGACAAAATAGAACACATAGAAATTAACCATGACACAGAAAATTTAAAGGCAGATTTTAAGAAAGTCACCAAAAGCAACCGTAAATTACGAAACGAACTGACAGAAAAGATCAATGAACTCACTACAAGAATAGATCTTTTAGATACTAACAATGACGAGAGATCAGACGACACTGCACCAGTCCCAGTGCAACAGAACTCTAATAGTAATAACACGCCATTGACAAATATACAACAAACTATCACAGATCTAAAATCGCGTAATGATTCATTGCATCAGCAAATAAATTCTCTACAGCAAGAGATAGCGGACGCACAAGAAACCGCCGCACATAATCATTTTCAACAGAACACACACCGTTACGAAATGCCTCAGATCCATAATACATATAATGTTGGTAGACTTCAGAGAGTAAGAGATTTTACCCAGGAAGAAAGACACCCGAATCCATATTCAAGACAATACGACAACACTTACACACACAGACATGACAGTTTTGATCACAAACATTTTCTTTCAGTTAGAAAGTTTAAAACATTTAAAAACGACAGGGCGCAAATACATCCGTTGGATTTTATCCAACAGTTCAGGGGAGCACTTCCACCATCATGGCCAGTACAACATAAGTTAGAATTTATTGTCAGTTTTCTTGAAGGAGAACCAGCACGACGAATGCGACCAATTGCTAGACAATGTTTTTCCGTAGAAGCATTTGAGGAAGCATTTTTATCAGCATATTGGTCTGACACTACACAAAACAGCATCAAAGATCGGCTACTTAGTTTGCCAAACTTTGAAAATTCTACCTTTCCAACAATCACACAATTTTTCGAGTACATGGTGGAACAGAACCAGTACCTCAACGAGCCATACAGTCAATCGGCATTAATACAGCTTTGCATTTCAAAACTGCCCAGAGCTTTGAAAGTGTCATTACTGACAGGGCAACAAAAGGACAATGTATCCGCTTTTAGAGACATCTTACAACTATTAGAAGCACACCAGGCAGACTACGCATTTGTTTACACAAATTTTTCACGACAGAACGGAAAACAAACAAACTCAGCTACTTTTGAACAAACACGATTTGGTAATAACAATCCGAGTAAACGCTTTCGCAGCGAAAATGACAACGAAAACAGGAGTAATGAAAAACATTATACTGACAAGGTAAATTTATATTCAGGACAGCAACAGAATCCGAGACTTAACACGCAACCGAATAGGTCAAATTTCCATATGAATCATCGCTCAGATAATGCGACCGGGGAAGGCCATTACGCGGGTCGACCGCAAAATGAACAAAAACAAACGTTTCTACGGGGTGCAGGTGGGCTGCCGTACAGTCACAGTTATAACGACAGGAGAAAAGAAAACGAACACAGACCGCCGAGGACGTTCCACAATGACAATTTTAACGGAAACTACAACAGGGCCCAACAGCTGCGTTACCGTATGAATGTACCAGACACCAGATTTCATCCACCAGACACTGCTAATAATCAAAACGGCAGAACTGTACAGTTGATAGAACACATACCAAACTCCCAAGCTGAAAATCACATATCGGAAGAATTATGACTAGAGAAAACCTGCAATGAATCTCTTAATGTCGATACTATGAAATCACACAGAGAAAACATAACGACCGAAAATGCCATTACATTTGACGACGTGAGAGACACATTGTTACAGAAAAAACCAATCCTACAGAAAACAATATATCACCCAATAATAGAGATAAATTTACAGTCGCACAATATTTTAGCGATAATTGATTCAGGTTCACCTATGTGCGTAATTAACGAAGACACATTTAACAGATGCAATAGCAATAATGATTACCCAGTATTTCCTTTAAACAGAACGAAGGTCAAGGGAGCTTTTGCAGGAAAAGGCATTGAAGTTAAAAGACAGACACAATTAACATTTGTTTTTGCAGGGGAAACGTTCCACAGTGATTGTTGGATAGTTCCGAATTTAACAACAGACATGATATTAGGAATAAATTTTCTTGTTCAGTACGATGCGAAGATTGACTTCAAATCGTCATACCTCACACTACAAAAGGAAAACAGGGAAGTGATCGTAAGATTTCAAAACACAGTATCCTCCGAAGAACAAAATATGCACAGGATCGAGATTATTACTGATTCTCAAGATAACGATTGTTATATCGCACTATACACGAACACACTTAATAATGACTTGGTAGAGGAACAGGAGTACAATATGTTCGAGACAATTACACGCAAGGTAGACAATAGTGTAGCAAAATGCAACGCAGAACGCACAGAACTTGAAAATATTCTGGTACAACACAAAGCAGTTTTTGCCAATGTTCCAGGAACAATGACAGGATTTATGTACGAATTTCAGGTGAAACCACACGAGACTTTCAAAGCAAAGCATTATCCAATCCCACACATACACACAGAAGCAGTTAAGAAAGAATTACGAGCAATGATCGATCAAGGAATAATAGAACCAGCAGCCAGCCAATATATAAATCAACTACACATTGTTGAAAAGAAGGATGGATCACTACGTTTAGTTTTAGATTCACGTCAAGTTAATAAAATAATCATTACAGAAACCGACCGACCACAGACGTTAGAAGAGTTACTGCAAAAATTTCATGGCACCTCCATTTATACTACACTCGACCTCAAATCAGGGTTTTGGCAAATCCAACTACACCCAAATTGCCGCAAAAAATATACGGCATTCCTTTGCTTTGGGGAATGCTATCAATTTTGTAAACTTCCGTTTGGACTACCGATTTCGTCTGCCGCCTTTATACGAGGCATGAATACTATTCTACCACAAGATCTGAAAAACAAAATTACTACATATGTCGATGACATTTTAATTGCAGCAGAAAACTGGGAACAACACAATCATACTCTTCAACAATTACTGAATACATTCGAGCAGAATGGTATAACTATAAACTTGCGTAAATCTGAATTTGGTAAAGCGTCAATAAAATTTCTAGGGCACATTATCTCACAAACAGGTATCGCACCAGACCCTGACAAATTGCAAGCAATGAAAGACATCGACGTGCCAACAAACAAAAAGGAACTTCGGAGCTTTTTAGGTCTTATCAATTATTTTAGAAAATTTATCCACTACAAAGCATTAGACACGCCCTTGCTATACCAGCTTACAAGTAAAAACACACTTTGGTCATGGAATGAAGACGTTGAAGCTGAATTCGAGAACTTGAAAGAAGCATTATTAAAAGCACCTTTGTTATCACACCCTGACCCAACACAAAACTTTTCCGTTGCAACAGATAGTTCAACCACAGCACTAGGAGTACATATTTTCCAAGAAATAAAGGAAGAAGATAAGACAGTCGTGAAACACATTGCTTTTGCAAGCAGGATACTTTCTCCAGCAGAGCGCAATTATTCTGTAACAGAATTAGAGACACTATGTGTAATTTACGCTTTTAAGCGATTCCGTCATTTTCTATATGGCCGACATACAACAATATATACCGATCACCGAGCAATCCAGTTTTTATTGTCAGCAACACTTACGCACGATAGATTAAGCCGCTGGAAATTATACTTACAAGAGTTTGATTTTACCATTATACACATTCCAGGCACGCAGAATACTGTTGCCGACGCATTGTCGAGGTCCATTCACAATAAACGCATGGAGAAAGAAAATACCTTTTGCTACAACAACCATAGTATTATGTATATTAAACAAGTAGCTTTCGAAAACTTTATATCAGCAGCATTACAGGATATAGAGAGAGAACAGCAGAAAGATGAAACACTGAAAGAGACTGTAACGCTTTGGAAAGACAGAAGTAACGCTAAAGTCAGACTTCATTACACTGTACATCAAAATATACTCTTTATTCGATCATACCGAGACGGTAATAATTGGCTTTTATGCATTCCGGAAGTGATCGTAAATAAACTGATATGGTATACACATCTAAGTTATGGACACTACGGAGCGAGGAAATGCTTTCTGATTCTGCGACAAAATTGCCACTTTAATAACATGGAAAAACACATAAGAAAAGTAATAGCATCATGCAAGATATGTCAAAAAGCTAAATCATCAACAGTGTCACACATTCCACCATTGTATCCCATCATACCGGTTAAGTTAAGACACATGGCAGCAGTGGATCTTTTCGGTCCAATCCCCAGAACAAATAATGGTTATAGTTATATTTTTGTAGCTGTAGAACTAACATCCAAATTTGTAACATTTTCTCCACTAAGGAAAGCAACAGCAAGAACAGTATCAAGAGCGTTTGTAAGAGATTTTCTATCAGTAGTAGGACGTGTACAGAAGGTTATTTCGGATAACGGTCCGCAGTTTAGGTCAGACGTATGGAAGAAAATGTTAGAAAGTAAGAACATAACACCTATTTACATATCAAGATATCACAGTTCTTCCAACCCATCAGAAAGAATAATGAAAGAGATCGGGAAGTTATGCAGAATTTATTGTCATAAAAGACATACAACATGGGATAAATATATTTTACAGTTTCAAGAAGTGATAAATGCAATACCCAATGAATCTACGATGCTATCACCAACCGTAATACTGACAAATAAAGACCCACCGAACAAAATTACCGAACTAATTACTTTTCCTAAGACGCGTAGGCTTCGACATTGTGAAATAATAGACACAGCATTAGCAAACACTAAAAGAGCTGCAGATAGGCGGAAGAAACAACAGAAGCAGGTAAGTCGACTACAGAAGTACGAGATTGGCGACAAAGTACTGATTCGCACTCATTTTCTTTCCAACAAAGGTAAGCACAGATGCCGTAAATTCGAACTTCTGTATGCAGGCCCTTACAGAGTTCGTAATATTCCACACGCTAATGTAGTGCATGTGGAAACGCTACGTAAGAAGAAATCATTAGGGAATCATCATGTATCCAACGTGAAACATTTCTTGACTTAAATTTTTGCATTTCAGCTGACGAAAGGACGGCGTGACACGTAAGTATGCAACAATGGTAGTTTCAGCGCGCTTCAGTAACAAACAAAGCCGCGACACGCAACGGGCCGCTAATATTTCACCGTACCTTAAAGAACACAGCAGTACTTAATGATGCTACGCCAGCCAAGACAAATAAAAACACGAGAAACATTTCCTAACTTAAAGAGAACATGCAGACAACGACACGACGTATGAATTTGTGCACTGAGAGCTCATAAATGAAAGAAATTTTTTTTATAACGTGACATAATTACTTAAGAAAATGTCGATTTTTGCAATAGCTAAACTGATAATATAGATCGTTCATTAATCAATTATTTTAGTGGTAACATTAACATGTACTCTTTATTCCAGAATGCAGCATTGTAGTCACACGTCATCAAAATGAAACGTAGTTTTAGTTAGAATAAGGATGTGAATCTTTAGGTCACGCAGATAGCTGACGCTAATTGTCATTACAGAAATTTTATAGGTCATGCCGGGAGCTGACGTGATTTTGCAGCAGTTAATATTATGATAAAGTGTTTTATAGGTCATGCCAGGAGCGGACGAGAAGTACCAGAAGATGTTTATTGAAGTCATGCCGTGCACTGACGATAATTAATACTGAATGTTTTATAATAAGTCATGCCGTGCACTGACGTTAATTAATGCTGAATGTTTATAACAGGTTATGCAGAGAGTTGACACAGATGCAGAAGAAGAATGTGTATGTTATGTTAGTATATAAGAAATGTATAATGTTAAGAAATAATTTTGCTAGCATGTGACACATTGCAACACTATGGATGGGGACCACACATTACAATGTCTAACCAGAATAATGTTTACCTTAATTTTCAGCTGCAAAAGAATACTTTAAATAATTTTATGACAGTAATTTTATTGTATATTATGACCTGACATTTGACGACTCATAACTGACGACTACACCCCTGAATGGAAGATAAAATTTTAGGACA
The DNA here is from genome assembly GCF_023897955.1 of Schistocerca gregaria. Classification (NCBI taxonomy): domain Eukaryota; kingdom Metazoa; phylum Arthropoda; class Insecta; order Orthoptera; family Acrididae; genus Schistocerca; species Schistocerca gregaria. The sequence goes on along the minus strand of NC_064925.1, from coordinate 501,528,373 downwards.
GTAAGTCAAGAAATGCATTGTCAACAAAATTTATAATTAATGATGTAAGAAACTAAGATATGTAAATACAGAATAAGTAATAATGTACTTGTCTATAACAAATCTGTATACTATCAAATACTGAATAAGTAGGAACTTTTATGTCTTTTATATATGGGAATAATTTTCTGGAAGAATTCTTAAATTAAAACTACATATTGTTACAAATTACGACACAACATATTTTGTCATAGGGAAAATTATTTGGTAGTCAAATTATGGTACCAACAATGTCCGTGAACCCATTGCCAAAACAATTTTACCCGTACCTTAATTCCTGTGCATCCCCATGGTTATTGAGCACAGAATCAGTGAATTGTGAAACACGTGACTTCAACCAATGATGTTCTCGACGAGGTGTTTGCATACCTAGATGCACACCACAGCCCGATGTATGTCAATTGGTGCCTGCATACCTAGATACACACCACAGTATGATGTACGACAATAGGTGTTTGCATACCAAGATGCACACCACCAACCTTAATGGACCATTGGAGATGGAACTTAATCCTGATGTGGCTGCGGCAACTCAGGCTATTCGACGACGTACTTAGTGTTTGGGTACACTAAAACTATGGAGCAAGGCGATGATGGAACCACATGGCGAAACCTGGTGTTGTGCTATGTGAGGGAAAGGAACAGACTTTTGAGTGCATTCACAGACAGTTGCCAGTGCTTTGACCATGCTATCCAATTCCTTTTGTACCTTCCTTAATTGTGGTACTAAGAGATGCCAATTTGAATTAAACGTTTCATAATGTAAACTTTCAATTGCTTCATATGATCTGTATATTGATTTTCACATTTACTCTTATTCTTGTTGTTAAATTTAAGGGAACCAAATTTTACTTGATGTACAATTCCTACTAAAACCCTTTCTATTTACATATTCTCTTTATTAGAGATAGACAAATCATTTCGTATGACAGCATTTGTGTATACACTTTGTTCAAACTATTTTCTATAATCAAATTTTATACTTATGTTGAGTCCATATGACTCAACAACGTAGTAAAATTTTAAGAAAGCCGAGTAGCGGCATATGTAATTATGTAATAGGCGTATTTAAACTGTTTTAGCATGTAATTATCTGAACTGTTTCTTATTTAAATTGTTTTGTTCATTAAATTGCATTGTGTATTATTGAGAAAGAGCGGGAAACCGCGCATAGATACATTTTGAGAAAGAGCGGGAAACAGCGCGCAGTAATACATCTGTAATGGTAGCAGGGATTGTCTGCACCAAAAACCATTGTTGGCGGCGAGACCGCACTTTTGTAGCATTGAGCGTTGGAAGCGAGCAGTTGCGAGTAAGATGTGAGACGAGGCAGTCGTAGCTAGCGAGACATGAGAGGAGGTCGCTGTAAGCGAGGTATGAATTAACACTTTGAAAGAAGCGGTGTGCTCGCCAGCCACTCGCTATATGTAGCGCAATGCTAGTTTTTAAGAATTTTTGTAAAGAACTATGCCCCTTGTAATTGTTTGTCAAGATCGTTCTCAGAATATAGTTATGTAATTTTGATGGAAAATTAGGTATGTAGCGCTACGCTATTTTTTAAGAATTTTTGTAAAGAACTATACCCCTTGTAATTGTTTGTCAAGATCGTTCTCAGAATATAGTTAACTTCTACCAGATTAAATGCATTAAGAATTTTCTATCCCAAAATCATTCACGTAAATGCTTTACGGAATTTATTGTTATCTTAAAAGAAAAGTCTAAACTGAGCTTCACCTTTTATCAAATCTAAATTAACTTCAACTTAAAGAATTCCAGTCACAAAATATTATGAAACTCCACCAGCAGCTTATAATTATGTTAAAGAGAAGTAAGTATATTCATTCCACAGTTTGCTGTAGCAGTCAGATGGCGATCCAGTATAAATAATTAAAGGTAAGAATCAGTCTTAATAATTTCAGGTAACGACTGAGGGCCACGGCGACAACACATTTTATGTTTCGTCGTAATAATCAGCAGGTAGTCTTGACAGAGCAGCAGTTAAAAGATTTTAAGAGACGCAGCGTTCAGTCAGCAAGCAAACGTTCATCCAATATTAGACGGGAAGGTTTCAATATGTTTTTCACAGTACTTCTGCACCTCTGTGCATTATTTTATTTTCACGCAAATATGCTATTCTAATGCATAAATGATGTGCGGTTTCCGTTTTTGTCCCAAATTTTTTTTATTTTCAGTATTAGGAGGCATATAGAGTGCGTCGTAAATACAGCGTATTCTTTTTTCTATTCCTTTTATTATTATCTATGTATTTATCTGAATTTATTAGATAATGCCTTTGCAATTGATCACACGTGCCCACTCATGAATGTCAGTGGGGTTTATTTATACTTTTACTGTATTATTTTCAATGAGTACGTAGGGGTAATATAACGCTGCACAAACCTTTGTTGATTTCGCGCAACACAATCTGTTTGCGTTCCTATTAAATAAATAGGTCACCTTGTCAACAATGTTTGCGTATTTTTACGCCTTGCCATTGCGGTTTATTTTAGATAGCTATGCTGGTATCGTAACTGGTTCATGGTATGTCTGACTTTGATACTGGATTCGTTAAAAATATCACGTCAGGTAATGCTATTAAGCCCCTGCTCCTCGTTATAATTAGAACCGTTATGTTCCGGAGTAACGAGCTTCGTCTCTCGACCTGAGTCGCATGGAATATTTCCGGCTTATCCTTTATTGCCGTGGCTCTTCAGGCCACTGCAGTGCTACCAGAAGCTTTGAAACAATAATGGCACGCACTGCATACAGAGGCCACGGATCCTATCATTAACATCTGTGTTGCAGTGGGGAGCATTGATGTTATTTGTGCTATACCAAACTATCACATGCACTTAACTTATTTAGATATATGAAGATGTCATCTGTTCTTTCGGGCATGTCCGAAAGAACAGATGCCATCTTCATATAAATGAGTCTTACCGGCCAATGATCTTCTTCACTGTGGATGCACTCACATATTGCTTAAACTCTTACGGGTATCGGTAGATTGACTGCCGCGAGTAATGAGTATAGTGGGCATGGGGACTAAAAAAGTAGTGTGTGGGGAGCAATTTGGAAATGTGGGTCTCACGGGGGCGTAACAGAGATAAGTACATGCAGTCGGGCTATCATCTGGTCCTCGCTGGACAAGCCGGATAGAGCGTCTGCCATGTAAGCAGGAGATCCCAGGTTCAAGTCCCGGTCAGACCACACATTTACAACTTTCCCCGTTGATATTTATCAACGCCTGTAAGCAGCTAATGATCTGGATTTCATTGTAATTTCATATTTAGATCTTTCTAAGCTCAGACTTAATGCCTTTGGAATTGTGATTACATTCGCTCCCTGAGATTTTAGCAACGACACTGGGCCACAATATATTAAAGTCACTCAAAATCAGTATACGAGGGTGTGCAAAGTATCAGGGGGCAGCACACAGATAGCGCAGTACTTTCTAGAAAGAAATCAGTCCGGCGAATACTGTCCCTAGTGAGTGACCGTTTACCTGATTCTGCGGTATCGACATCGCTGCCACGCACAATATCCCTCCCTATTTGACCCAGTGGGTTTGACAGGTAGGAGAGGGACATCACCCTAATATCATCACACAGATTGTTTAGGAAAGAGGTTGACAGACTTTATGCCTGGCAGTGTGTTATTAGTGGCACCGTTATCTCCATCTTGTCTGGCTGCGGTGGGATCTCCAATGACTTCTGCCTGTTCTAGGGTTCTACAATCCCGAGTCCTGTCGCCCAGAATCTCACAGTCTGGTCTAAATTAGTGTGGTGCTGAGAAACGGTGAAGTGCCGCCGCTATTGCAGCTCCGTTCCTGGTGACTTCAGCTGTGGCTGGAGGCAAAGCTGCTGCTCTGGCTTCTGTGGGTTGAGTTTCTGTTGGCATTGGCAAGGTGGAGGTGGCGTTGGCACAGTATGAAGCCGGTGTAATAACAGCTGGTTTTGATGGCGACGCTGTGAGAGCTCCTTGATCGAGATCACAGACATTTGTTTGCCCTGAGAGAACTGTCGCTTGTGCTCACGATAGCACACTTGACCAGATAGACATCGTTTGAGGCACATGGTACCCTCACTTCCAGATACAGAAGGTTGAGCAGTGCCCAGAACTGTCATATGTACTGATATCAGCCAAACTTCTCCAGTGGACTTTCGTGGTCCAGTAAGTACAGATAAATAACATCACAATAGTGTGCACAGTAGCATCCATATACGGGACACTTAATTTTGAAGGTACGAATGTTTCCTTCAGTCTCTCCGTTACTACGTTACTAAATCTTCTGAGTTTATTTGACATAAATTTTGGTTCATTATCTCAGACTATTGTTTCGAGAGGCTTTCGATGAATAAGATTTAGAATAGTACCTCAGCAGTACTTTCCATAGTACAGGATGATGTACCAACGATATGTGGGGGATTTCGTAGCGCATATACCAGTTCCATACACGAACTTTACAATGTTGAGGTGAATCCGTTAAGGAGGTAATGAAAAAGTTATGACCAGCGGGGCCTACTGTCGTTCAGTGCGCTTTTAGGAATTGTCTACTGCTGTCTTGATGTCTTTGGTGAGTCATAGTCAAGAAATATATCGCCATGCGAAATTTTTCATTCTCATCAAGCCGCAGTAGTTGCAGTGCAGCACACCTGGAACCTGCAGTCTTAAGAATGATGAGATGACGATACGGTGTTGGTAATGGGTGGTATTTCACGGTAAAATATTGTGAAGGTTTCATGCCAGGCCGTGTCACGTTGGTAACATATTTTTCCATTCTTATAAAATACGGGATCCTGAAACGTAAGTACCCGAGTGAGTGTATTTGTGTTCTTATTCTTTGTTTCGTAGTTGCTCTCTTGACAATTATAACTGAGAGACAAAGCCCGAGACGGTACCTTCCGAGAAGTTTTCTCCGAACGTTCGATGTTGGGCTAAGTATAGAGGGAGCGGCTTTTGGTTAGTGACCAACAGAAATTTTGCTTCGATTAGGTAGGTGTGAATTTTATTGTTAGTGTAAATTACGGATAACGTTTCCTTTCCTATTTGCGAAACATTTCCCTGTGCCGTTATCGGTCTTCGATGCAGATGATATATATTGCTCCTAGCGATCGAAACCAGCATGTACCCAAAGTGTTGACAGTATTGCCGAGGGATGCTTTAAACTTATAACATGTTGTAACTAGAACAATGAACGCCTCAGAATGCTCGCTTGGAATGAGCGAAATCAAATAAATCAAGTAAAACAATAATCTGTGGCTGTTTATGTGCATATTAAGTGCTACTGTTGCTAACGGCCTTGCATCGGTGGTAACATCGGTTCCCGTTAGGTCTCCGCTGTCGAGCTTGGTTAGCACTTGGATGGGTCAACGCTTGGTCTGCCAGGCGATGTTTGCAAGCAGGATACACTCAGCCTTTGTAAGGCTAATTGAGGAGCTACTTGATTGAGACGTAGTGGCTTTGGTCACGAAAACCGAACACTTGCTGGAGGTGTGCTGACCACATGCCCCTCCATGTCCTCATATCTTTAGGCTTTAGTGTTTGTGTAAAAATCAGGAGGCAACACTGTAATTTGCACAGGAAGATCGAGGCCTATTTATGTTGCAGAATGTAGCCACGCTGTTGTTGTGCAAGATGTGCAAGGTCATTTCCAAGTGCCAAATCTTTCTTGTCATTTTCGCTAACTGCTAGTTCAACATAAATACCGATTACATATTAACTGTAGATATGAGCAGTCAACGGATTCAGAAGTACAAAACAAAACTCTAGGGACAGTAGAAGGGTTAGCACTAGCAGAGTTGTATTTGTAACGGGAGAGTCTCCTTGTGCATTACTTTTACTCAACAGTAGTTTTCGATTCCAGTATTATTTTTCGAGTTTTGGACAGGATACTATTATCTCAGCTACTTTTCTGATAACTTACATATTACTTTACACACGATATATTATATTTCAGCGAAAATTTATGAAACTGATTTACTTTATTATCGATGTTACAATCAATAAGTCTTAGCTCTGAATGTATGGTTAAAATACTCTTTTTTAGAAACATTTAAAATTACGAATTATTTCTAATATTAGTTGTGCAGTCTAGTACTGGATTCATTTATGAAATAATAATTCAAACTAATAGAAATTCATTTGTGAAGAAAAATTGTAAACCCTTTGGAATATTGTTATTACCGCAGAGTGCAGTAGTAGTAAGCATGTCTCAGATGTGATCGGACATATTTTTGTATTTTGGGCGAATAACGTAATTTCGGCTTTGTTGATGTGAAAATTCAAAAGACTGTGTGATATACTACAAAATGACAAAATATATTGACTCACAACAGAAATTCTGCAGCAATGAAAGGTCTCTGTTCGATTCCTTTCATGTTAATTTCTTAAATCTGTTGTCATTTATGGCATACATTCCTCCTAAAGTTACTGTGGTGATTCTGACTATCTGGGAGGAGACTGAGCAGTGAAATGTGTTAGTTTTGCACATAAACAAGAACGATCTGTCACACTACTACACTTTAAAACACAGTTCATATGTAATTCATCTCACACAGTATCATACGGAACCTACATCCGCTTTCTTTTATATACTGTATACACTCCTGGAAATGGAAAAAAGAACACATTGACACCGGTGTGTCAGACCCACCATACTTGCTCCGGACACTGCGAGAGGGCTGTACAAGTAATGATCACACGAACGGCACAGCGGACACACCAGGAACCGCGGTGTTGGCCGTCGAATGGCGCTAGCTGCGCAGCATTTGTGCACCGCCGCCGTCAGTGTCAGCCAGTTTGCCGTGGCATACGGAGCTCCATCGCAGTCTTTAACACTGGTAGCATGCCGAGACAGCGTGGACGTGAACCGTATGTGCAGTTGACGGACTTTGAGCGAGGGCGTATAGTGGGCATGCGGGAGGCCGGGTGGACGTACCGCCGAATTGGTCAACACGTGGGGCGTGAGCTCTCCACAGTACATCGATGTTGTCGCCAGTGGTCGGCGGAAGGTGCACGTGCCCGTCGACCTGGGACCGGACCGCAGCGACGCACGGATGCACGCCAAGACCGTAGGATCCTACGCAGTGTCGTAGGGGACCGCACCGCCAATTCCCAGAAAATTAGGGACACTGTTGCTCCTGGGGTATCGGCGAGGACCATTCGCAACCGTCTCCATGGAGCTGGGCTACGGTCCCGCACACCGTTAGGCCGTCTTCCGCTCACGCCACAACATCGTGCAGCCCACCTCCAGTGATGTCGCGACAGGCGTGAATGGAGGGACGAATGGAGACGTGTCGTCTTCAGCGATGAGAGTCGCTTCTGTCTTTGTGCCAATGATGGTCGTATGCGTGTTTGGCGCCGTGCAGGTGAGCGCCACAATTAGGACTGCATACGACCGAGGCACACAGGGCCAACACGCGGCATCATGGTGTGGGGAGCGATCTCCTACACTGGCCGTACACCTCTAGTGATCGTCGAGGGGACACTGAATAGTGCACGGTACATCCAAACCGTCATCGAACCCATCGTTCTACCATTCCTAGACCGGCAAGGGAACTTGCTGTTCCAACAGGACAATGCACGTCCTCATGTATCCCGTGCCACCCAACGCTCTCTAGAAGGTGTAAGTCAACTACCCTGGCCAGCAAGATCTCCGGATCTGTCCCCCATTGAGCATGTTTGGGACTGGATGAAGCGTCGTCTCACGCGGTCTGCACGTCCAGGACGAACACTGGTCCAACTGAGGCGCCAGGTGGAAATGGCTTGGCAAGCCGTTCCATAGGACTACATCCAGCATCTCTACGATCGTCTCCATGGGAGAATAGCAGCCTGCATTGCTGCGAAAGGTGGATATACACTGTACTAGTGCCGACATTGTGCATGCTCTGTTGCCTGTGTCTATGTGCCTGTGGTTCTGTCAGTGTGATCATGTGATGTATCTGACCCCAGGAATGTGTCAATAAAGTTTCTCCTTCCTGGGACAATGAATTCACGGTGTTCTTATTTCAATTTCCAGGAGTGTATGATAAGATACTGTCATCCCCCTTCCCTTCTGTGTGAGTGGATGAATGAGCAAATGTATTTCTAGTTGCATGCTGGATGGTAGCAGACAAGCCTGTCTGCTAGAGAACAGTAGGACCAACGTCGGAACAGGTAGCTACGCTTTCTAAAAGCAAAGAGGTTTCTATCCATAGTATTTTCCTGTCCGTCCCTTGCCATGTTGGTATAGGAAGCTGCCTCTCTGGTCACTTCCGTTTTGTATACGGAAACACGCTCGGTAGGAGCCCGGCTGGTCAGTCTGTCCGTGGCGAGCGTCTGAAGTTGTAAGATCTCCGGCTAAGCGCGTGTCTGGATCTCTTAAGTTCAGCCTAACTGAATATTTAACCACCTTTATTTCAGGTTCAGCTCTAAAATATCTAATGTTATCTTGAATTGCAACGCAGTGTATTTCGAGTGTGAAGTTCAGAATATCTTCCAGTAGTTGCTTTGTCACTACTTAGTGAGTAAAGTGGAAACACGTGTTGATCAGTAACTCTAAGATCATCAATCTTAAATGTGAATGTGCTTGAGATTATAATGTCTCGTCTTGACAGTATTTTTCAATATAGTAACTTTTCTTTATGTTCAGCCCACGTGGGGTGTACTTTGTGAGTCCAGTACCACGTGCTTATACAATTGTTTGACCCATCAGGTTAATAGTAAGACGGTAGTAACCAGTTCGAGTTTTTTTCATGTAAATTGCTTTTAGATCTAATTTATTTTAATTACCAAAATTATTGTGGAGTTTCACTCTTTGTGTAAACCAAGTTGACCACGTGAAGCATGTGGTGTAATTATCAAAGTAGCACTCAGCTATTCTTTTCGGGAAGATTTCACAGAGAGTTATTATGAATTTAGTATACCAGTGTGTGGTAATTTCATGGCGGACAGGATTGCGCTATGTAAGTAACTTCTTTGGGTGAAAATTGAATGGGTTGGGTGTGGTTAATTCACTCTTCCATATGTTTCAACGTTCTTCGTGTGTTATTTTATGAATGTAGTGTTGTATGCAGTCTCCCAATCTTGGCTCCATATTTGATGTGTTTCGTAAGATTACAATCTCACATTTTAACAATCCTAAATAAGGCACCAGTTTAGTTATGAATCAAGTTTAATACGCTGAAATTTCAATGATCAATGTTAAAATAAATTTCCAAATATAAACTGATTTATTTCTTTTCATTTAAATTCTCCTTATATATATATATATATATATATATATATATATATATATATATATATATATATATATATATATATATCACTGGTTGTCGTATAACTATTAAAAGATTATAATGAATGTTAGTCTGGTTGGGTATTTGGTAAGCTAGACTGGACACCTGGTGAAACAGTTGCTCAGTAATGCAAGGTTAACTTCCCCAGACAGCTCACAGCTTTTAACCCACTTTTATGGTCTTGAATAGCAGCACCGCTTACACCTCAAATTAAAGCAACAACGTTACACCAACAATCTTATATATTTAGATTAATTCAACCATGTGGAAATAAAATATGAGAATTTCAGCTTAAATAATCGGACCCATGGACAAGAAGAACTGGAGCCAACTCTACACGAAAAGCTAAGTAAACAAAAAAGTTTATTCTAAGTTTTGCACCTCTCAATTTTTTTAAAAAAGGACTTTGCTTATTGTGGACAATAACTGGAATTAGGAAGGAGTGGAGCGGAAGATTACATGTTCCCTGATGAAGCCATTCCACAGCTAAAAGCCGTCAATACCACAGTCACAAAAATACGAGGAGTGCGGAGAGCCGACGTCGAGGAAGTTCAGTAGTTTTTGAAAAGATATGAATGTGGCTGATAAAAGAGGCCAGTTGCCGTTGGCAAGTTGAGTGCTGGGCCAGCACCGGTTTTTATTTACTGCTGTACGGCGGAAGTGGACACGACCACCGTGCATCCTTTGTATTGTGGCATGCAGCGTGACTAACGACCTCGTGACGAGAGACCGCACCAGCTTTATTAACAAAACTCGTGTTGCGGTACTGATACCGCTACCAGCCACTAAAGACGGGACATTTGTTTTACGCTTTTGATGGGGATAGAGGGGAATAGAACAATTAATATTCCAGAGGAGACAAGCGCTGATACGTGTGAAGTGTGTGTGTGTGTGTTGAGCTGGGGACGTGGAAACGACGTAGAGACTTCGTCCCGCCATGGCCCACAGTGGTCAGTGGTTCACATCCCCACGACATGTCATAGCAGTCCACCCACCCCATCGCTGCGCCACACCCAGGCTTAGTGTGCGGTTCGGCCCCCAGTGTACACCCCCTCCCCGGGGGGGGGGGGGCGTCTCGTACCAGACGCGGACAGCACACCGGACCTCGACTCTAACCCGCCAGGCTTATTCGCGTCGGGGACCGGCACGCCTTCCCGCTCGAGAAACAGCGCGTTAGACGGCGCGGATAGCCGGGGGGGGGGGGGGGGGGGCCGTGTGAATAGAACTGAACTATCAGTTTAATAAGTCATTTTTACGAAATACTGGCACTAATTGTTCGCCTAAGATGGAAATATTGCTAAAAGGGAACCTCAGAGGAGATACGTTTGTGTTCCAGACAAGTGTAGGAACACAACAGACAACACTGATCCTCCGACTTACAACACAGAGAAAGCTTTCTATGATGGTGACTACACACTCAATATGCTGAAAGCAGAAAGGCTAAAATACGGGAAGCGAAATGCTGTCTGTACCTTTTACAGGGACAGTAACAGGTTTGTACTATAACCCGAAACACTAACAACTTGCACATGTACAACAATTGTGTTCACTAAGGTGATTCATAGCAGCCCGCATCTCGTGGTCGTGCGGTAGCGTTCTCGCTTCCCACGCCCGTGTTCCCAGGTTCGATTCGCGGCGGGGTCAGGGATTTTCTCTGCCTCGTGATGTCTGGGTGTTGTGTGATGTCCTTTGGGTAGTTAGGTTTAAGTAGTTCTGAGTTCTAGGGGACTGATGATCGTAGATGTTAAGTTTCATAGTGCTCAGTGCCATTTGAACCATTTTTTTTATTCATAGCCACAAAGTGAAACTAGAAAATCTGAAAAGGGAAATGCAAAGGCTCAATCTAGATATAGTAGGGGTCAGTGAAGTGAAGTGGAAGGAAGACAAGGATTTCTGGTCAGATGAGTATCGGATAATATCAATAGCAGCAGAAAATGGTATCACAGGTGTAGGATTCGTTATGAATAGGAAGGTAGGGCAGAGGGTGTGTTACTGTGAACAGTTCAGTGAGCGGGTTATTCGAATCAGAATCGACAGCACACCAACACCGACAACGATAGTTCAGGTATACATGCCGACGTCGCAAGCTGAAGATGAACAGATAGAGAAAATGTATGAGGATATGCAAAGGGTAATGCAGTATGTAAAGGGGGACGAAAATCTAATAGTCATTGGCTACTGGAATGCAGTTGTAGGGGAAGGAGTAGAAGAAAAGGTTACAGGAGAATATGGGCTTGCGACAAGGAATGAAAGGACAAAGACTAATTGAGTTCTGTAACAAGTTTCAGCTAGTAATAGCGAATTCCCTGTTCAAGAATCACAAGAGGAGGAGGTATACTTGGAAAAGGCCGGGAGATACGGAAAGATTTCAATTAGATTACATCATGGTCAGACAGAGATTCTGAAATCAGATACTGGATTGTAGGGCGTACCCAAGAGCATATATAGACTCAGATCACAATATAGTAGTGATGAAGAGTAGGCTGAAGTTCAAGACATTAGTCAGGAAGAATCAATATGCAAACAAGTGGGATACGGAAGTTCTAAGGAATGACGAGATATGTTTGAAGTTCTCTAACGCTATAGATACAGCAATAAGGAATAGCGCAGTAGGCAACACAGTTGAAGAGGAATGGACATCTCTAAAAAGAGCCATCACAGAAGTTGCGAAGGAAAACATAGGTACAAAGAAGGTAGCTGCAAAGAAACCATGGGTAACAGAAGAAATACTTCAGTTGATTGATGAAAAGAGGAAGTACAAACATGTTCCGGGAAAATCAGGAATACAGAAATACAAGTCGCCGAGGAATGAAATAAATAGGAAGTGCAGGGAAGCTAAGACGAAATGGCTGCAGGAAAAATGCGAAGACATCGATAAAGATATGATTGTCGGAAGGACAGACTCAGCATACAGGAAAGTCAAAACAACCTTTGGTGACATTAAAAGCAACGGTGGTAACATTAAGAGTGCAACGGGAATACTACTGTTAAATGCAGAGGAGAGAGCAGATAGGTGGAAAGAATACATTGAAAGCCTCTATGAGGGTGAAGATTTGTCTGATGTGATAGAAAAAGAAACAGGAATCGATTTAGAAGAGATTGGGGATCCAGTATTAGAATCGGAATTTAAAAGAACTTTGGAGGACCTACGGTAAAATAAGGCAGAAGGGATAGATAATATTCCATCAGAATTTCTAAAATCATTAGGGGAAGTGGCAACAAAACGACTATTCACGTTGGTGTGTAGAATATATGAGTCTGGCGAAATACCATATGACTTTCGAAAAAGCATCATCCACACAATTCCGAAGACAGCAAGAGCAGCCAAGTGCGAGAATTGTTGCACAATCAGCTTAACAGCTCATGCATCGAAGCTGCTTACAAGAATAATATACAGAAGAATGGAAAAGAAAATTGAGAATGCCCTAGGTGACGATCAATTTGGCTTTAGGAAAAGTAAAGGCACGAGGGAAGCAATTCTGACGTTACGGCTAATAATGGAAGCAAGGCTAAAGAAAAATCAAGACACGTTCATAGGATTTGTCGACCTGGAAAAAGCGTTCGACATTATGAAATGGTGCAAGCTGTTCGTGATTCTGAAAAAAGTAGGGGTAAGCTATAGGGAGAGACGGGTCATATACAATATGTACAACAACCAACAGGGAATAATAAGAGTGAACAATCAAGAACGAAGTGCTCGTATTAATAAGGGTGTAAGACAAGGCTGTAGCCTTTCACCCATTCTCTTCAATCTGTACATCGAGGAAGATACGATGAAAATAAAAGAAAGGTTCAGGAGTGGAATTAAAATACAAGGTGAAAGGATATCAATGATACGATTCGCTGATGACATTGCTAGGTAATGAGAAGTAGTAGAAATGAGAACAGGGAGAAACTTAACATCAGGATTGATGGTCACGAAGTCAATGAAGTTAAGGAACTCTGCTACCTAGGCAGTATAATAACTAATGACGGACGGAGTAAGGAGGACATCAAAAGCAGACTCGCTATGGCAAAAATGGCATTTCTGGCCAAGAGAAGTCTATTAATATCAAATACCGGCCTTAATTTGAGGAAGAAATTTCTGAGGATGTACGTCTGGAGTACAGCATTGTATGGTAGTGAAACATGGACTGTGGGAAAACCGGAACAGAAGAGAATCGAAGCATTTGAGATGTGGTGCTATAGACGAATGTTGAAAATTAGGTGGGCTGATAAGGTAAGGAATGAGGAGATTCTACGCAGAATCGGAGAGGAAAGGAATATTTGGAAAACACTGATAAGGAGAAGGGACAGGATGATAGGACATCTGCTAAGACATGAGGGAATGACTTCCATGGTACTAGAGTGAGCTGTAGAGGTCAAAAACTGTAGAGGAAGACAGAGATTGGAATACGTCAAGCAAATAATTGAGGACGTAGGTTGCAAGTGCTACTCTGAGATGAAGAGGTTAGCACAGGAAAGGTATCCGTGGCGGGCCGCATCAAACCAGTCAGTAGACCGACGAAAAAAAAAAAAAAAAAAAAACATAAAGGCTGGTACCTAACCCACGTGTGAAAGTTGGTTACGTACTGTAACATACTTTGGTAAGACCAGTTTTGTTTTTATTTAGCGTTCAGGTGGTTTTGTTAGCCGCTTTGATATGCGGCGATGTGACGCATTTGAGCACTGGAAGTTTCTTTTACTGTACATTGCAGTTTCTTTTACTGTACCACCCCTATGTATTCATCTTTTCTTTAGATGAAGAATAGTTGACTATGCACGTATTTCTTGTTCCTTACTCCATTAAAACGACGTGTAGTGCACTATTCTAATTATGAGATTGGAGTGGTACTCTCTCTTTTATGTCATCGGGCCTACATAAAAAACTGAATTACACAAGTACGAGGGCTGTTCGGAAAGTAAGGTCCGATCGGTCGCGCAATGAAAACCACAGTGAAAGTCATTTTTTTTTTATTTTCATGAGTTAGCCACACGTTCCAGCTACCTCTCTAAATAGTCGCCGCTCCGACTTACGCATGTCGTGGCGTTCTACAAACTTTCCTGTACCGTCGTCGCAGAAGGCAGCCGCCTGTGCTTTCCGCCAAATCTCTACGCTGGTCTGCCTTTCGTTGTTTGTGCCAAAATGTTGTCTTCGTAGCCAGCGGTTCATGTGAGTAGAGATGAACAACGGAGGGAGCCAATTAAGAGCTATATTGTGGGTGGTTAAGCTCTGCCCGTCGAAAACGCTGCAGGAGCATATTATTCGCATCTGCAGAATGCGGCTGAAAATTGTCTTGAACCAAGAAAAGCATGACATTTATGTTATGTGGGCTGCATAGCTTCAGGCAAAATTTCCTACCAGGTCCATGTATTGAGCGGGAGGCACTGTTGTTTTAGGTATTTCTACGTGATCACATTTCGATCGGAACCGAAAAGAACGACGTGAAGCGATCTACAGGCACACAAAAGACGCTGCACAACACATCTGTGCAAAGTTCTATCGGATTTTCACAGTGGTCCCTATTTCGCGCCTAATCGGACCTTAGTTTCCCAATATGCCTCGTACAACGTATTCGGGATAGTATTGGCGTAACTCACTCGTTTTCAACTAAGGTGTTTGGTTATCACCGATCATGTGATATTGTTCGACAATCTATTTTGGTGCTACTAGTAAAATACTTAACCCTGACGACGGTTTCGTTCTTTAAGTCTTTGACATTTTCTCTGTTTTACTGAAGGTCAAGAGCATACTTTTTGGATTGCATGTTTGCAGTCATATGCTGATTTATTTTCAGAATATACCGTTTTATCCGCTGGTTTGCTAGTAGCAAGATGAGGCTTCTACTATGTATTGTAATTACCTTATATGTACTTTCATTGGTGCACTTCGTCCAAATATCTCGTTAATAGTTTATCCACGTTTTGTAATTCACCGTTTCGTGGATCTTATTCCTATCATTTTTTTAACACAAGGAACATAGCTTGTGGAATATTCGTACGTGGTGGCCTTATATTCAGATTTGTCAGATAAGATCATTAATGACAAATATGCTTTCGTGTATCTACTGTTTGATGTAATTCTTGATAGTGATATGGCTGCCAATTTTATTGTTTAAGGATCTGATGATGGCTTATTGTAACACTGAGACTGGCAGCCAATAAATTGGAGGCAAAATTACAGCTGACGGTGTTGTAAACATTTTACCCATTATTATGCAATACATACAGTGCCACTCGGTAATGCCATTAACGCCATACGATGCTAGCACTCAACTTGTCTCCACGACTCCTACAAGAACACACACTGTACCACCAACGTGCGTCTAGTGTTCTTCTTGCGGTTTTTAGTCGTTGAGCACAACGCACGCGGTCAGGTGCCAAGAACTTGTAGCCCCTGGGATTCCTCAACGCCTGTCAGAACACTGCACACAGTTCAACATATCCCCACGCTACCATCTTCGCAAAATACACTCAAGTGAGAGAAGTCATGGGACAGCGATGTACACGTATGCGGTTGGAGGTAGTATCGCGTACACAAGATATAAAAGGGCAGTGCATTGGTGGAGCCGTGATTTGTACTCAGGTGATTCATGTGAAAAGGTTTCCTACGTGATTATGGCCGCACAATGGGAATTAAGAAATTTTGAAATCGGAGTGGTAGTTGGAGCTAGATGGATGCAACATTTAAATTCGGAAATCAAGAGGGAATTCAGTATTCTTAGATCCACAGTATCAAGAGTGTGCTGACAATGTCAAGATTCAGGCACTACCTATCACCACAGACAACGCCTTCACTTGACGACCGAGAGAAACGGCGTTTACATGGAGCTGTCTGTGCCAACAGACAAGCAACATTGCGTGAAATAACCACAGAAATCACTGTATGACTTAAGACGAACGTATCTGTTAGAACAGTGCAGCGGAATATGGCATTAATGGGCCATAGCGGCGGACAACCGAAGCGAGTGCCTTTGCTAAACAGCATGACACCGCCTGCAGCGCTTCTGGATTCGTCACCACATGTGTTGGACCCTAGACGATTGGAAAACCGTACCCTGGTCAGGTGTGTCTCCATTTCATCTGGTAAGAGCTGATGGTAGGATTCGAGTGTTGCGTAGACATCAAGAAGCCATGGACCCAAGTTATCAATAAGGCACTGTACAAGTTGGTAGTGGTGTCATATGGTGTGGGCTGTGTTAACATGGGATGGAGTACGTCCTCTGGTAAAACTGAACCGATGATTGACTGCAGATGGCTATGTTCGGCTACTTGGATACCATTTACAGCCATTCATGAACTTCATAATGTCAACCATGTCACTGGGCCACAATTGTTATCGATCATTTTCAAGAACATTGTGGACAATGGCTCAAATGGCTCTGAGCACTATGGGACTTAACATCTGAGGTCATCAGTCCCATAAAACTAATTAAGCCTAAGTAACCTAAGGACATCACACACATCCATGCCAAAGGTAGAATTCGAACCTGTGACCGCAGCAGTCGCGCGGTTCCAGACTGAAGCGCCTAGAACCGCTCGGCCACCACGGTCGGCGCATTCTAGACAATTTGAGCGAATCATTCGCCCACCGAGATCGACCGTTATGAATCCCATCGAAAATTTATGGGACGTAATCGAGAGGTGAGTTCGCGCACAAAATTCTGCATCCGCAACACTTTTGTTCAAATGTGGATGTAATCTTACGGGACTTAACTGCTAAGGTCATCAGTCCCTAAGCTTACACACTACTAAACCTAAATTATCCTAAGGACAAACACACACACACACACACACACACACACACACACACACACACACACACACACATACACACACCCATGCCCGAGGGAGAACTCCAACCTTCGCCGGGACCAGCCGCACAGTCCATGATTGCAGCATCTGTAGACCGCTCGGCTAATCCCGTGCGGCTAGCAACACTTTTGCAATGAAGGGCATCTACAGAGGCAAAATGGTTCAATATTTCTGCAGGGGATTTCCAACGACTTGGCTCGTCTACGTCACGCCGAGTTGCAGCACTATGCCGGACTAACATACGCCCGACCTCAGTGTACAACTAAGTCTTTTTGATGATTGTAGTGCTCTGTCCAATGCATGTTTCAACTCCGAAGTAGTGGGTGACGTCTCTGAGACGTGCAGACGGGATGTTTACGGCTGCTCGGTCCTGAGACGCGGCGACAGGCCATTCCATTAGTGGCCACCGCTCCCGCAAGGAGGAAGGAGACTCGGGCCACTGGACCGGAGACGGATCCTCTGCCACTTTGCGCTCGTGTGGCACTGCAGCGTCCCCAAGGAGCTTCGCTTTGAGGCGGAGAGCCAAATGGCCGGCACTGAGACCTAACAGCTCTGTGCTGCCGCCTTTACCACGGAAACGTCGTAAAAAAGCAGTGGCGCGCAACTACTCTAACGAGCCCCCTGTACTCCCTAACTTTTAATCGCTCTGTAGATGCCATTAACTCCAGACTTCCGTGTAGGCAACAAAAACAAGCTAGAGAGAATCCTTTAGTCAAGGGGCGTTCACAAGTGGTACAACACATTTTTGTCTAGGCCAATTACAGATAAAAAAATGCGGAATTCGTTGTGAGACATCGTGGAGTATTCCCTCTTCAGCCCCTGTAGTTCCTTGAAGTTCTATCTACAGCGACATCCATACTCTGCAAGCCACCTGACGGTGTGTGACGGACGGTACCTTGAGTACCTCTATCGGTTCTGCCTTCTATTCCAGTCTAGTATTGTTCGTGGAGAGAAGGATTGTCGGTATGCCTCTGTGTGGGCTCTAATCTCTCTGATTTTATCCTCGTGATCTCTTCGCGACATGTACATAGGAGGGAGCAATATACTGCTCGATTCCTCGGTGAAGGTATGTTCTCGATACTTCAACAAAAGCCCGTACCGAGCTAATGAGCGTCTCTCCTGCAGAGTCTTCCACTGGAGTTTATGTATCATCTCCGTAACACTTTCGCGATTACTAAATAAACCTGTAATGATGCGCGCTGCTCTCCGTTCGATCTTCTCTATCTCTTCTATCAACCCTCTCTCGTACGGATCCCACACTGTTGAACAGTATTCAAGCAGTGGGCGAACAAGCGTACTGTAACCTACTTCCTTTGTTTTCGGATTGCATTTCCTTAGGATTCTTCCAATGAATCTCAGTCTGGCATCTGCTTTACCGACGATCAACTTTATATGATCATTCCATTTTAAATCACTCCTAATGCCTACTCCCAGATAATTTACGGAATCAACTGCTTCCAGTTGCCGACCTGCTATATTGTAGTTAAATGATAGGGGATCCTTCTTTCTATGTATTCGCTGCACATTACACTTGTATACATTGAGATTCAATCGCCATTCCCTGCACCATGCGTCAGTTCGTTGCAGATCCTCCTGCACTTCAGTACAATTTTCCAATGTTCCAACCTCTCGCTACACCACAGCATCATCTGCAAAAAGCCTCAATGAACTTCCGGTGTCATCTACAAGGTCATTTATGTATATTGTGAATAGCAACGGTCCTATGACACTCCCCTGCGGCACACCTGAAATCACTCTTACTTCGGAAGACTTCTCTCCATCGAGAATGACATGCTGCGTTCTGTTATCTAGGAACTCTTCAATACAATCACACAATTGGTCTGATAGTCCATAAGGTCTTACTTTGTTCATTAAACGACTGTGGGGAACTGTATCGAACGCCTTGCGGAAGTCAAGAAACACGGCATCTACCTGTGAACCCGTGTATATGGCCCTCTGAGTGGACGAATAGCGCGAGATGGGTTTCACACGACTGTCTTTTTCGAAACACATGCTGATTCCGACAATTAAAGCTTCCTAAAAGAAAAAAAAAACACGGAAGAAGAAGTGACAAGTAAGAAAAATACAGTTAATACTTAAGTTAACGTAGCTCGCTGCACAGCAGACGTACGCAGACGGCAGTTCCGATTGGTCGCGGCGCTATATGTTGCCTTCAAAATGGCGTCCGTAATGGAAGTGCGTTCCAAACAGACAGCTGTCATTTGAGGTGAGCTACAACTTCAGTTTCGCTCCAGATCCCAGTGGCCAACATCACCACCCTCTCTATTTTGGCTGTTGAGGAAGAACGGGCTGCCATTCCTTCGTAGACTTTAAGACCCGTCATTGAAAATCTCCCCAGTAGAGTTTAAGCAGATATAAAAGCCATCTTATACAGCTACCAAAAGAAAAGTCTGTAAGGCGTTGTTATTAATAAACCTATTCCCTTGTACTGTAAGGTGGCAAGATTTTACCACTATGCATTTAATATTCTGTAAATTCTTTTCAGGTGGTATTTATATTAGATCACTTTTTTCAATGCATTATCGGGTTCTTAATTATTTCATTGGTTATGACTAGCTAACACCACATACAAAGACTTTCTGTAGTACTGCATGTCTGGGATTTGATTGCTGAGCGCTTACAGAAATAGCCAAGTGGGCAACATGGTCCTCAGAAGCTGCTATTGGATAAAGAGGGCCTCGGAACAGGGTTGTTGTGTTCTACAGGGGCGGACTATTACTGCTGTGTGAGAGAGAGAGAGAGTAGAGCGAGAAGGTGGCAGCTTACAACGCTGGGGCCTGCAGAACCTATGTAGCGCAGATGCGCAGGTGGAAAGTTGCACTCTGGTGTGCCGAAAAAAGTTTCAGCATAGCGTATTTGGTGGAAGAGCGTCAGGGGTTGAACAAGGCTAAGAGAAAGCATTTTTTTGCGACGAAATGCACGGGGGCACAAACGACGATCACGAGTTGTCCTCCGAGGGAAATTCTCACTGGAAGTACTGGGGACAAACAAAGAGGGGATATCAACCAAGGGTGGACATGCTGAAAGATGAGACAGTTTGATAGTATGAAAGGAGAAAACCAATAGAAACATGGGCATAACATTTAGAAATGTTACTGTGAAACAGGCACAGCGTAAGTGAAGAGAGGAATGGAGGGTCTAGAGAAGAAAATGAAGAAGGACAAGATGTGGATGGAGATGATGATGTAGTAGACACAGAACCATCTCGACAGAAGAGTTAAGAGAAATTATAAAGCAACTTAGGAATAACAAAGCTCCTGGGTACGACCTCTTAACGGCGGAAATGGTATAACATGGAGTTAAACTATTAGTAAGAAGGATACATAAAATAATTACAATGGAATGGGAAACAGAGACAATGCCGGAGGAATGGACGTTAGCAACCATATTCCCTATACATAAGAAAGGATCACTCATGCAGTGTACTACCGAGGAATATCTCTGAAGCACCGTCTACAAATTCCTTTCTACTGCTGTAACAAAGAGAGTAAGCAGAAGAGCAGAAACTATTGTAGGCTAGTACCACGCATGCCTCAGATCTGAGGACTACAGCTGACCATATCTTTACAGTACGTATGATGCTAAAGAATACCTACGAATATAATGTACGATTAGAACATGTCTTTATATATTTTAAGCAGGACTATCACAGAGTTAAAAGATCAGCACTGTGTGAAAACAATGCGGGCATTCAAATTTCCTAAGAAGTTAATAAAATTAACTGAGATCACCCTGAAAAACAGCAGAAGCCAGGTTAAAGTTCAGGGATGTCTGTCGAGATTGTTTCCAACGGAAGAAGGCGACCCATTGTTTCTAGTACTACTCAGCCTGGTATTAGAGAATACAGTAAGATCAATAACCACAAACCCAGGAGGCAATATTTACAATAAACTTATTCAAACTTTAGCCGATGCAGATGGTGTGGTAATAAGGGCTGGAAGTATGGAGGCGTTTACATCGCTTTTCAAATACACTCCTGGAAATTGAAATAAGAACACCGTGAATTCATTGTCCCAGGAAGTGGAAACTTTATTGACACATTCCTGGGGTCAGATACATCACATGATCACACTGACAGAACCACAGGCACATAGACACAGGCAACAGAGCATGCACAATGTCGGCACTAGTACAGTGTATATCCACCTTTCGCAGCAATGCCGGCTGCTATTCTCCCATGGAGACGATCGTAGAGATGCTGGATATAGTCCTGTGGAACGGCTTGCCATGCCATTACCACCTGGCGCCTCAGTTGGACCAGCGTTCGTGCTGGACGTGCAGACCGCGGGAGACGACGCTTCATACAGTCCCAAACATGCTCAATGGGGGACAAATCCGGAGATCTTGCTGGCCAGGGTAGTTGACTTACACCTTCTAGAGCACGTTGGGTGGCACGGGACACATGCGGACGTGCATTGTCCTGTTGGAACAGCAAGTTCCCTTGCCGGTCTCGGAATGGTAGAACGATGGGTTCGATGACGGTTTGGATGCACCGTGCACTATTCAGTGTCCCCTCGACGATCACCAGAGGTGTACGGCCAGTGTAGGAGATCGCTCCCCACACCATGATTCCGGGTGTTGACCATGTGTGCCTCGGTCGTATGCAGTCCTGATTGTGGCGCTCACCTGCACGGCGCCAAACACGCATACGACCATCATTGGCACCAAGGCAGAAGCGACTCTCATCGCTGAAGACGACACGTCTCCATTCGTCCCTCCATTCACGCCTGTCGCGACACCACTGGAGGCGGGCTGCACGATGTTGGGGCGTGAGCGGAAGACGGCCAAACGGTGTGCGGGACCGTAGCCCAGGTTCATGGAGACGGTTGAGAATGGTCCTCGCCGATACCCCAGGAGCAACAGTGTCCCTAATTTGCTGGGAAGTGGCGGTGCGGTCCCCTACGGCACTGCGTAGGATCCTACGGCCTTGGCGTGCATCCGTGCCTTGCTGCGGTCCGGTCCCTGGTCGACGGGCACGTGCACCTTCCGCCGACCACTGGCGACAACATCGATGTACTGTGGAGACCTCACGCCCCACGTGTTGAGCAATTCGACGGTACGTCCACCCATCCTCCCGCATGCCCACTATATGCCCTCGCTCAAAGTCCGTCAACTGCACATACGGTTCACGTCCATGCTGTCGCGGCATGCTACCAGTGTTAAAGACTGCGATGGAGCTCCGTATGCCACGGCAAACTGGCTGACACTGACGGCGGCGGTGCACAAATGCTGCGCAGCTAGCGCCATTCGACGCCCAACACCGCGGTTCCTGGTGTGTCCGCTGTGCCGTGCGTGTGATCATTGCTTGTACAGCCCTCTCGCAGTTTCCGGACCAAGTATGGTGGGTCTGACACACCGGTGTCAATGTGTTCTTTTTTCCATTTCCAGGAGTGTAGTTTCAAGCGGCTGCCAAGAACCTTGGTTTAGAAATTAGTGAAACAAAATGCAAGTATATGGTTACTGAAAGAGTTAGAAGAAACGCGGATGATCTCCAGTTAAGACAGTACAGCTTCGAAAGAGTAGACAGTTTTACATATCTTGGCTCAGTAATAACACCAGAAAACAAACTGGAGGTAGATATAGCAAACCGAATTAAGGCTGTCAACAGATCATATAGAGCACTATACTCCATGCTCAAAAGTGAAAACATAAGTAGCAAATTAAAGCTGACACTTTACAAAACAATGATGAAATCATTTCTTATGTATGTCAGTGAGGCATGGGTACTAACGGAGGCTTTTGAGAAGAAGCTAAATATTTGGGAAAGGAAAGTGATGAGGAAGAGTTTTGGTTCTGTAGAAGGAGGACAGGTATGGAGAATTACCACTCTGTAAAAAGAACCTGATTTGGTCACCCCAGTCAAAATGGAAAGGCTAAGATGGTTAGGACTTGCCCAGCGGATGACAAAAGAAAGGCTCCCAAAGAAGCTGATGATGGGACATCCTGGTGGTAGAAGAAGGAGAGGTCGACCACGTGTGAGATGGCTGGAAGAGGTGGAAGGCAACCTGAGAGCAGTGGGAGTGAGGAGGTGGCGCAGGCGTTCTGATGACCGAGACGACTGGAAGTCTGTGATTGAGGAGACGAAGTTCCTCAGGGGACCGTAGTGCAATGGAGTAAGTAAGTAATTGGGCACGATACCCAGGTAGTGTCAGGTAATGTGTTTTTAATGGCAGGTGGATTTGTCACCTGTGCGCAAACGTAGATGCCACGTGTGCAGAAGAGACAGGGGATCGATCGAAGACACTTCCTCCAAGAATCGACCTAGAGATTTCACTGGCGAAGCCGCAGCGGAGAATCTGACGTTTAGGTTTTGAGAAGCGTTGATTCTGCCACAAGGAGCTCGTAAAGTCGATTCTCTGTGAACGGAGTTGTTATTCTGTTTACTCGAGTGACGATTCTTTACCTCTATGTGGAGTCTGATACACAATAAAGCGCACCTTTATGGAAGAATGCTTGACTCGATTTTCTGTTCCCGGCTAGTGAGGAAAGAAAATCTTGACTCGTGTTCTGTCTTGCACTGAGGCAATTTCAGCCCTTCAGTTTACAGGCGACGTGTTATGTCCACTGTCTAGGCAGAGAATTACAAAGAAGCCACGTATATCTTGTACACAACGACCAACTCGCGAGCGAGCAGATCAGTGGTGCAATGTAATTGCTGTCCAAACTTCAACAGGTGCGGATTTCGGTATGGAGGATTGGAAAACACTCACAGGAAATGTATTGAGTTCCATGTGCTCGTCCAATGAGCTTTTCTGAAAGTGCCAGTAACGGTGAAGGTCTTTTATTTCTGACCGCTAGTCAGTATCAGCCACATCTGTTTATTAAAGAGGGGCGCTGTCTAAGGAAAATCAAAAATACGTTATTCCAGTCTCAAAATTACGTTTAGAGTGGTATTTTACATTTTCAACTTCATAGTTATATAATTTTTGCACTTTATATGTTTTTTGGGAACAAACCATTTACGGTATCGAAGTTGGGGTTCATTACACACTCCTGGAAATGGAAAAGAGAACACATTGACACCGGTGTGTCAGACCCACCATACTTGCTCCGGACACTGCGAGAGGGCTGTACAAGCAATGATCACACGCACGGCACAGCGGACACACCAGGAACCGCGGTGTTGGCCGTCGAATGGCGCTAGCTGCGCAGTATTTGTGCACCGCCGCCGTCAGTGTCAGCCAGTTTGCCGTGGCATACGGAGCTCTATCGCAGTCTTTAACACTGGTAGCATGCCGCGACAGCGTGGACGTGAACCGTATGTGCAATTGACGGACTTTGAGCGAGGGCATATAGTGGGCATGCGGGAGGCTGGGTGGACGTACCGCCGAATTGCTCAACACGTGGGGCGTGAGGTCTCCACAGTACATCGATGTTGTCGCCAGTGGTCGGCGGAAGTTGCACGTGCCCGTCGACCTGGGACCGGACCGCAGCGACACACGGATGCACGCCAAGACCGTAGGATCCTACGCAGTGCCGTAGGGGACCGCACCGCCACTTCCCAGCAAATTTGGGACACTGTTGATCCTGGGGTATCGGCGAGGACCATTCGCAACCGTCTCCATGAAGCTGGGCTACGGTCCCGCACACCGTTAGGCCATCTTCCGCTCACGCCGCAACATCGGGCAGCCCGCCTCCAGTGGTGTCGCGACAGGCGTGAATGGAGGGACGAATGGAGACGTGTCGTCTTCAGCGATGAGAGTCGCTTCTGCCTTGGTGCCAATGATGGTCGTATGCGTGTTTGGAGCCGTGCAAGTGAGCGCCACAATCAGGACTGCATACGACCGAGGCACACAGGGCCAACACCCGGCATCATGGTGTGGGGAGCGATCTCCTACACTGGCCGTACACCTCTGGTGATCGTCGAGGGGACACTGAATAGTGCACGGTACATCCAAACCGTCATCGAACCCATCGTTCTACCATTCCTAGACCAGCAAGGGAACTTGCTGTTCCAACAGGACAATGCACGTCCGCATGTATCCCGTGCCACCCAACGTGCTCTAGAAGGTGTTAGTCAACTACCCTGGGCAGCAAGATCTCCGGATCTGTCCCCCATTGAGCATGTTTGGGACTGGATGAAGCGTCGTCTCACGTGATCTGCACGTCCAGCACGAACGCTGGTCCAACTGAGACGCCAGGTGGAAATGGCATGGCAAGCCGTTCCCCTTCCTGGGACAATGAATGCACGGTGTTCTTATTTCAATTTCCAGGAGTGTAGTAGCATCCCGATAAGAGCTACTGGTTTGATTTGAAGTGAACCCATAAAACGATACTTTGTTTTATGGAAATTCCCTATGTAGTCTGTTAACAGCATTACGCAATCCCACTTACATAAGCTATATGTTACAAATACCGCGGGGCTTAACAGTACTTAAGAGAAATCACGTAACTTTACGTGCTGGAGAGTTCGCATGGTCTTGTATCTTAACTGTTGTACCAAAGGTCAATTTGTACAGCTGTATGTCCAAAACAAGCTTCTATGAACACTTTGAATAAGGTCGGTCACATTTCTCACGTAAAGTGCCCTTTCCGTTAATTCTCTCACATTTGGTTTCGTGAAAGTCTTGGCCTACTCCAAGTGCACTGCTGCCCATTATATTAGAACACCATGAGTGATACCAATAAACGAAATCCTACAGTATACAGTGCAGTAACAAGAGAACATAGTTAAATTTGTAGCTCATTTGGGTCTATTTATGGTGAGAGCTTTAGTATACAGATCTGCCAGGTCCGGCAGTAGCAATGCGGCTCACGTAACTGGACGTCGTGCAGTTTCCTCTAATTTATACAGGCATGACAATACCGTGAAATTTTTACGTATCAGAGTCAAAGCAGCCCCATAATGAGGACACGGCCGTGTGGGAGCTGATGCCGGAATCCCGTATCGCCTTTCTAGACAAGATTCTAATTGAGGTAGTTCGCCATTGCCTTCCTTCTGTCTGTTACGAAGTTTTGATGACCTGTGTCGTTTGGATGACAGTGTGGAGTGCTTCAACAGTTTAGTGTTGGGTTTTTGTTTCCATGGATGGAGGGGCAGGGTGAAACCCGCTGCCAGCAGATACCCTAGTCCTCACGATAGCATGAATGACGCAGCCATCGGAAGGATAGCTCACCTTTACCAGTGTCACAAACTCTGACTGTGTAAGACTCTACGGAGAGGTTAGGAATTTAATCCAAGACATTAGTACAAAGACTGATGATGAGGAAATTTATGCCACCTAGCTGATCAAATACTGACAGCGAAAATGTTCCACCAGCTTGATTCGAAACAGAATAACTCTGCGCAGAGAGTCATTGCACAAGCGTGCTTCAGTAGCCTCGGCTGTGGAGGTGATTTTTAACTTTTACAATACCCGAAATATGACACTGAATTTGTTCTTATTTAAGTTTAACTATATACTATATTTGGCACTGGAAAGAGACTTCAGCGTCATAAAACCGATGAAACTTGCTAAAAAAATTAACAAGACAACAGTGCCACAAACCGTCTCCAAGTTCTGGAGGAGAGATTCCCTAGCTGATACTGTACCAAATTCAAGCACACACATAGCTCAGGTACGGTTAATGTGTTTACCTGTGCACTTGCGCAGCCCATCAGTCTGTGCTTATCTATTGTGGCAATCAGACAACTTGCTCGTGAAGCTGTTCAGACCGTCGCAGTGTGTAAGACAGTGGAAAGCATGGATATGGTTGTCGTTTATGGCGAATGCCGCAAACTTTCATGAAACTGCATGCGCGAAAAACAAAAGGGACCATGGAGTTAGGTCACTAACTGAGGAGACAAATACATCTAACATTTTAGCAGGGGTCACACGCAATCCACATGGCACTTGGAGGCACTTTGAATGTGAAAATGGGATCAGCCAAACAAGAATTTAAAAATGGCACATTTTCAGGCTTCTCTGTAATCAGGCAATATTCTACCAACAACTGAATATTTTTCAGGAAAAAGTATATTGAAGTGGAAGTACCTTTCTTTTCCTTTTCAAATTAATTTCCTTATTTCGTGGCTTTACATACATAAAAATGGAAAGAGAAATGTTATATAAATTTGTGATGTTATTCTTTTAGTGTAATTATGTTACCTCGTATATTTGGCAGCTTTAGTCCGATAGCAAACATTTTATCTCTGTAAAACAAAATATTGCCAGTACGCAAGTAGGAGTTGATGAATGGTAGACTACGATGGCACTCGCGTGAATTGAGGATGACAGATGCGCACATCTCATAATTAGTGGGAATTTAATTATTTGGTGGAAGGCGGAACAGTTTTCGTATCAGGGGAGAGTGGAGAAGTTCGGAAGATTTCAAGGATAATGCAGTGAGACAGAGGACGCAGTAATTTACGGGAAAAGGAAAGAAAAACTCATAACTCTCTGGAAAGCTATTTCTTCTCGATTGTTGCGACAACTTACTAATATTTCGAGAAGAAGATTTATTCCGAATGTTGAACAAAAGAGGACTTGGCAAGAGGTAAGGAGCCTTGAAGGAAAATGGATTTATTTCAGAATC
This sequence comes from Schistocerca gregaria, assembly GCF_023897955.1. Taxonomy (NCBI): domain Eukaryota; kingdom Metazoa; phylum Arthropoda; class Insecta; order Orthoptera; family Acrididae; genus Schistocerca; species Schistocerca gregaria. The sequence goes on along the minus strand of NC_064925.1, from coordinate 501,500,726 downwards.
GCGATACGAGGTCCATTCAACTTCTAAGGCCTCTGATTTTTTTTTCTCCGGACTGGAAAGAGATAGAAACATGCGCATTGTTTTAAAATGAGGCCGCGTTCATTGTCAATACGTCCCATAGATGGCAGCACCGTACGGCAGATGGAATTTTACCGCCAGCGGCGAGAATGAGAACTGTTTTAAATACTTAAAATGGCAACGATTTCCTTACTTGAACAGCGTGCAATCATTCGTTTTCTGAATTTGCGTGGTGTGAAACCAATTGAAATTCATCGACAGTTGAAGGAGACATGTGGTGATGGAGTTATGGATGTGTCGAAAGTGCGTTCGTGGGTGCGACAGTTTAGTGAAGGCAGAACATCGTGTGACAACAAACTGAAACAACCTCGGGCTTGAACAAGCCGGTCTGACGACATCATCGAGAAAGTGGACAGAATTGTTTTGGGGGATCGCCGAATGACTGTTGAACAGATCGCCTCCAGAGTTGGCATTTCTGTGGGTTCTGTGCATACAATCCTGCATGACGACCTGAAAATGCGAAAAGTGTCATCCAGGTGGGTGCCACGAATGCTTACGGACGACCACATGGCTGCCCGTGTGGCATGTTGCCAAGCAATATTGACGCGTAACGGCAGCATGAATGGGACTTTCTTTTCGTCGGTTGTGAAAGTGGATGAGATGTGGATGCCATTTTTCAGTCCAGGAACAAAGCGCCAGTCAGCTCAATGGAAGCACACAGATTCACGGCCACCAAAAAAATTTCGGGTAACCGCCAATGCTGAAAAAATGATGGTGTTCATGTTCTGGGACAGCGAGGGAGTAATTCGTACCCCTTTGCGTTCCAAAGGGCACTACAGTGCATCCTACGAAAATGTTTTGAAGAACAAATTCCTTCCTGCACTGCAACAAAAACGTCCGGGAAGGGCTGCGCGTGTGCTGTTTCACCAAGACAACGCACCCGCACATCGAGGTAACGTTACGCAACAGTTTCTTCGTGATAACAACTTTGAAGTGATTCCTCATGCTCCCTGCTCACCTGACCTGGCTCCTAGTGACTTTTGGCTTTTTCCAACAATGAAAGACACTCTCCGTGGCCGCATATTCACCAGCCGTGCTTCTATTGCCTCAGCGATATTCCAGAGGTCAAAACAGACTCCTAAAGAAGCCTTCGCCGCTGCCATGGAATCATGGCGTCAGCGTCGTGAAAAATGTGAACGTCTGCAGGGCGATTACGTCGAGAAGTAACGCCAGTTTCATCGATTTCGGGTGAGTAGTTAATTAGAAAAAATCGGAGGTCTTAGAACTTGAATGCACCTAGTAGAACACGTTTAGAAGACGAAGAAGCAGACAACACGTTCAACTACTTAGAACTAGAAGTAAGCACATGAAGTAAACGCAAATACGCCTTGATTTCTTCGAGCAGTATAACGAATTATTTTCCGTTTGATATTGCTCAAAAAAGGTACTGTGAATTTTAGCAATTCTGTGAACATTGCTATGAGCGGAGGGTGGTAGTTATTCTTTTGTATGGTGAGCGGAGAACTTTTTAGAGAACGACCATTGAAACGCATAGTCAAGCAACCGTCATTGCTGAAAGAGCAAAATCTGACTTTGCAAGACTTATCAACGACAAAATCCAATCTCGCATCCCATTCAGAGTTATTTTAGAAATTTCAAAGTATGTTAAAGTACGGGATGACGCGCCGTAGCAGCCGTAGGAGTTTTATCTGAATTTTGTGATGAATTTTCTGACTGACAAGTCTATAAACACCATATTACTGTGGTGCAGCAAACTTGAAAAACAGTAGCATCATAATGGCAGCAAACCATTTCCTTCAGTGTGATACGACCATGTGTATGACACAATGCGACCCATATCAGAGGTGAGAGATTATCACTCACTCACTCAGTCACCGTCTTTTTTTTCAGATGATGTGAAAAACAAAATCTTTATCCAAGTATGAGTGGTAAGTACACGAAGATAAAGCTGAAATAACAATGTTAGCATTACATAAGAAAAATAATAAACAGACTGCCTACGATGTAAATCAAACTGAGTAGTTCTTCTAGGTCATTGAATATGGTGTCAGATTACCGAAACTTGTAATTTAAACTGTTCAAAAAATGGTTCAAATGACTCAACATCGGTCATCAGTCCCCTAGAACTTAGAACTACTTAAACCTAACTAACTTAAGGACATCACACACATCCATGCCTGAGGCAGGATTCGAATCTGCGAACGTAGCGGTCGCGCGGTTCCAGACTGAAGCGCCGAGAACCGCTCAGACACACGGGCCGGCTTTAAACTGTCATCTTACATTAGTTCAATGTAAAATATGTGGGCCAATACGTAACAGTAACAATAATGGGTAAACCGTGTAATGTCATTTAACACGAATTCGTGGAACCTATATTAATAGAGGATTCAAATTGAAGTGATTGGTTGGTGATCCATGGAAGAGCTGGATGTATTAAGGCAATGTTAGAAGATGAGGTGGAGGAAAGAAATCAGATATACAGGGAGGAGAAAAACTGTGTCACGAAATTTTAACACTGGATAGCTGATGCTAGTAAGAACCAAAATTCTAATCTTGTGATCTTGTGTAGGTCGACAACGCAACATTTTTAAACTACCGAAACTTGGCGCTACGCGCTCCGACCGGTCGCGGGATTGCCTTGTTGCCGTTCATCGATTGACGGGCAGCGCTATGGTTGTTGGTTCACACATACAGAGTCCCTCGCCCCGTCACTGCCCCAACATGATACGCACACGTGACGAATAGGTTTTGCTGTTTGTCTTCAGCTCCCGTCAGAGGTATTCACATGTAAGCATCGCTTCTGAACACTCACACTTCACCTGTGACAGTCATACAGTAAGCATGGTGGCTCAGAATTCGTTTGAAGAACAACGAGATATAGTTTTTGTTTATGGACTAGCCGACGGTAGGTCGCATGAAGCTCGACGGTTGTATGAGGGACGATACCCAGTAAGACGCCACCCACAGACACAAGCGCTTACAGCAGTTCACCAGCGACTTGACGAAACAGGCTCTTTAGTGGGATATCATGGTGATGCTGGAAGACCTCGAACACGACGGGATGCTGCATTTGAAGAGACGTTTCTGTAGCACTTCGAGGAAGCACCTACGACAAGTAGTCGAGCGGTTCGACACGACATGGGGGTCACTCACTGGTTATTCTGTAGGTTTTGAGGGATGACGTCCAGCATCCATTTAGTTTCCACCCTGCCCAAGACCTAAATCCTGTGGCGGAATATGAGCTCAGGCTAGGGATTTGTTGGTAGGTTCTGCGACGTAATGCACGAGATCCCGACTTCCGCGCCATTGTGTTGTTTACCGACGAATGCATCTTCCATCGGGATGGACTTTACAACATTCGAAACGTTTATTACTGGGAAAGAGGAAATCCTCACGTCACGTATGTTCACGGACACCAGGAACGATTTTCGCTCAACATTTGTGCAGGCATTGTGGGTGACCATCTAACTGGGCCGGTCAGTCTACCTCCTCGACTTACCGGGCAATTTACATTCACTTACTGCAATGAACTCTAAGCAGCCTGCTAGAAGGTGTTCCCCTGGACATATGCTACGCATGTGGTTGCAGCATGATGGGGCGCCAGCACATACGTCGTGCTGTGTGCGGATATTTAAATGAACTCTTTGACGTACGGGTAATTCGCAGTGGTGCTCGTAGGACATGGTCCCCCCCCCCCCCCCCACCTAGAAACGAAGAACAATTAATGGACGCATTCAACATGCCACCAATCACATCAGGGCAATGCCAGGAATCTTTCAAAGAGTTCGGCAAAACATCGTTCGACGTCAGGGGGTCGGCAGTTCCAGCACCTGCTTTAAGTAAACAATGTCCTATCTGAAAAAAGGCCCTTTTCAGGGACGATACAATTTGCAAAAGACTTTCTGTTCTCGAACCAACAGCTGTTGACGGACTTGTTCCTGGTACGTCTTATTATGAAACTGCAATGGATGTGTCGGGACCCCAGCGGATTCGCCCCCAGAGTGGAAGGCTGACGCGATACCCCGAGCGTGCTGGCCACCTTGGATACATCGCGATCTCCAGCAGGCGAAGCATTTGCGGTCATGTGTTGTCCAGAGCATCCGGCAACAGGGCAATCCCGCGGCCAATCGGAGCGCGTGGCGCCAAGTTTCCGTAGTTCAAAAATTGTGCGTTATCGACTTACAGAACATTAAAAATTTGGGTTCCTACTGGCATCATCTATCCAGGGTTAAAATTTTGTGACACAATTTTTCTGCATCCTGTATAAGGAAAGAAATCACAGACAGTGTGACAGAAGCACTCTGAGCCATGGCGCTAGAATGGATATGTCGATAGCACGCTGTTTTATGATCCGTGCATGCAGAATAGATAGGCTGCAGGCTGGTGGTATGAACAAAGTCCGAGAGACGGGGCGAGTGCTACGTCGGAAACGAGCGAGACCGTGGGATATAGAGGGGTCGGCGCGCTTTGAAGAGGAAAGGCAGTTAGGATCTTGCAGTGGATGCGGAGAGTGGAGTGTGCCTAGCTGAGACGAAGGGCCGTGCCTTGGTCTGAGGGGTGTTGCCTTTGTATTGGCGTGTGTGGTGTTTGGACGCCGATGTCACTCCTGATAGAAGCAACAACCTTCAGCTGCTGATTTCCATCCAGGACAGCAACCCATATGCTCAATAAAGTTTCTGAATCTGGTGAGACATTTAGAATGGTAAGTGCATGTTTACACCTAAAGGACAACGTCCTTCACTGCTTTGAAGTTGTAATGGAGCTTAGGAACAAGAATTGTACCATTTGTTGAGGCGTAGTGAGCCGCCACTTAAGACATCCAGCGTTCCGTAGCCGTATAATATGTTATAGTGAAAACGTTATATAGTCGGGGCTGTTACTTGCTATGCCCTTATAAGCCTAGTATTCTACTTTGAGTCTGGTGGCCATTACTGACGTTCCAGGAACAATATTAATTGCCTAACTTGTGGCAGATTTCCCGGTTTCTTGTAACTTAAATTCAAAGCCACTTCTAATGTGTATAGTCACTGTTTGTGTTGTGTTCCCTCAACTGGATCTGGTTTATTCCCCACGTGTAATTTTCAGACTTGTGTTTGGCAATTTAGTCTGGTTCAGTCCATCTGTGGGTCTGTGTCATCTCTCTAGTTAACGCGCAAGAACTGATGGGTCTGTGTCATCTCCCCAGTTAACGCACAAGAACTGAAGACAGGTATCCACTTCCCCGATCGGGCATCGGTCTGGCGCCGCTCTCTTTGCCAACGTCCGATGTGGCGTTGTTAGAAAACTCCGAACCTCTCATGTGATTGTGCTGACAGGAAGAGGGAGAATCTGAAAAATAATCATTTTCTGTGTCTTACTTTCTTAAGCACATGTAGACTTATTCTGATGGCTGTTAACATTTAAGTTTGGAACTTACTTCGCGCTGACCTATCGATATTTAATTAATCAATTGTTGGGCGTCATGGCGCATTTAGACCTTTAACTGTCTTGTAACCTTAATTGTTTCTGAATTACAGTTATTAATTGGGCGGCTATTAACAGAGTTTGGTAAATGCCACGTTCAAGTTTTTATAAAATTGCAAATATTATTGAAGTTGTTTTATGAAGGTAAACTGTTACTTAAAGATGATTTAGTAAGCGCCAGGAGCGCATTTTTCTAAAATTGTAGATTTCCTTTAAACTGTTATTGGTACAGTTAACTAAGCAATTGGCGCATACTTTCTTAATTCTAAAATTTATTGGAATTCTTGCGAACATCTTTACTGAGTGTTGTGGTGTATTCATCTTAACTACAAATGGTTTTCTGTGTAATCAGCATTTCATTCGAGTATTTCATACTGGAATAAATTTGCTTCTTTGTGTCTATGTATTCATATCAAATGGCTCTGAGCACTATGGGACTTAACTGCTGAGGTCATCAGTCCCCTAGAACTTAGAACTACTTAAACCTAACTTACCTAAAGACATCACACACATCCATGCCCGAGGCAGGATTCTAACCTGCGACTGTAGAGGTATGTCTGTGTATTCACTGGTTAAACTTGTACAAATAAATTGTCATCATGCAAATTTTCAATGATTGTGCTGTTGCTGACCTAAACCTCCCATTCCACAGCCTTGTGTGCTGACCCTTGTGAGCTGTCCCCACGATTGTCATTTCAGACCCGTTCACAGTTAAACGATATAGGATGTAGCTATGGAGTAGCTAAACCGACGATAAAAAGTGTAGCTCCAATCCCCTTTTAAATGCAGTATGTTATTAGATACTATTTCCAGTAGATTCTAAGAGTTAAATAGAAATGCACGGGATGGAGTAACAATGAGGGCTACATGAAACTGGTCTTTGGACTAGAGACCGCTACAGCTGCAATTATTATAAACGGTTGAGTCACATTAATGTGACCAGTGCCTATGTTCGACGTCAACATGCAGTAAACACCCCAGGGCCAAGTTATAGCCTTAGTGATATGGAGAGTGTGTAAATCGTGCCGGGGGGTGGGGGGGTGGGGGGTGGGGGGGGGGGGGAGCAGAAAACAGTGTCGTCAGATTGCGGAAACGGAGTTATTTATCTGAAGTCCAAAAGAGAATGATCACTGGCTTTCGGGCCATGGGTAGAAGTATTTCAGGAAACAATATGTTTGTAAACTGTTCCCGTGTCACCGTGGTTAAAGTACGAGGTGCTATCCAAAGCCGAGCGGTTCTAGGCGCTACAGTCTGGAACCGCGCGACCGCTACGGTCGCAGGTTCGAATCCTACCTCGGGCATGTATGCTGTCCTTAGGTTGTGTTAGGTTTAAGTAGTTCTAAGTTCTAGGGGACTGATGACCTCAGAAGTTAAGTCTCATAGTGCTCAGAGCCATTTGCTATCCAAAATTTTCGAGACTGGTGCTGCCATCTGTTGAAAACTTTACCTTTGCACTAATGGTCACCATCACCCTCGAAGTAGTGCCCATCCGCACATACACACGGGTCCCAGAGCTTCTGCAACTGGTAAAATATTTTCTGGAAGTCCAGTTGTTTGAGGGTGTTTATCACTGCCAGTGATGCTTTTTGAATCCTGTCTAGAGTGTCGAACCGATGGCATTTCAACTTGAGTTTCAGTTCTGGGAGTAGCGCGAAGTCTCAAGGTGCGAAATCTGGCGAGTACAGTGGGTGGGGTAAGACCGCCATGTTGTTTTTTGCCAACAAGGTACTGGTGAGCATTGACATGTGACAGGGCCCGTTGTCGTGATGCAGCAGCCAGTTCCCTTGACACCAAAGTTCGGGCCGTCGTCGCCACACGTTTTCACGTAGCCACCGCAAAACGTCACATTAGTACGTGGAATTCACTGTTTGGTTGGGTGGGACGAATTCTTTGTGCACAATTCTCTTGGTATCAAAGAAAACGATGATCATCCTCTCCACTTTGCTCTTCACCTGTCTCGCTTTTTTGGGTCTTGGAGAGCCCGGGATCTTCCATTGGGACAATTAATGCTTTGTCTCTGGGTCTTGACCGTAAATCCTGATCTAGTCGCCGGTGACAACCCGTGACAAGAAGGTTGATCATCAGATGCGGTCTGACGAATGTCTGTGCACACTTCAACATGCTGTGCCTTTGATCAGCAGTCAAGATCCTTGGCACAAATTTTGCAGGCACACGATGCATGCTAAATTCATCAGTCAACATTCATTGACATGTCCCATAACCAATACTCACATCATCCGCAAGGTCTTGAATCGTTCGACTTCGATCCGCACGAACCAACTGTTGAAGTATGGCAACAATGTCTCGTGTTGAGCGGCTAACGGGCCTTCCTGTCTGAGCATCATCTTCTACGTCTGTACGGCCGACCCGAACCGAGAATGCCACTCAAACACACGGTACGGCTCATGCTCTGTCCCCCAAACATTTGTTGAATCATTGCAACCCGGCCGGAGTGGGCGAACGGTTGTAGGCGCTTCAGTATGGAACCACGGGCCCGCTACGGTCGCAGGTTCGAATCCTGCCTCGGGCGTGGATGTGTGTGTTGTCCTTAGCTTAGTTAAGTTTAAGTAGTTTCCGCTGTCAAATCAGAGCCTGCAGGCCTTCCCTTACATCAGACAAGACATACTTCTGTAATTTTAAACAAAAATTTAAGGAGATATGATATGTAAGGAAGGAAGCTATTTATGTTCTAAAGCCTCTCGTCTGCATGTGATAGATTTTTGCTTTAGTATTGTGATAAAATTTACTGTCTTCTCCAAGTTGTTTGTGTTTATACTTAATCCTTAATGTATGAAGACCAGTGTATTCTCTAAGAAATGAGAAAATGCCTATTAGTGGCTTTTAGAAATAGCAGTACATCTACATCCCTGCTATGAAATACACGTTACGGTGTATGGAGGAGAGCACTTCAGACACCATTATCATTAAATTTTTCCTGTGGCAAGTACATCGTTTAGGACACTGAATTTCACAGAACCATAATAAAACCACATGAGTCGCCAAAAACAACTGCATGAGTACGGGCTACTTCCAGACTATCTGGTAAGAACTTCTTAATCCAACCACGAAGCTGGCCCGATATTCGGTAAGCTGATGTTATGTTCATTAGACAATTATGCAAACCTTTACTGTCTGCCTTCTGGAAGTAAAGGAACAGATACCAAGTTCGAATCTAAGCCAGTTGCTGTTATTATAGTTCTCCTGACCGTCAAAGTATCCGTAATCGATTAGTTTTAAGTTACTCTTCGGGTGGTTTTTATGTTTCGTAAGGACAGATTTACAGCCGGCGATGGCACGGCCTGTGGGGTCCACACTTCGCTGACTCATTTCCAGTTGCAGTTGCCGCCTGTCCAGATGGTGGCAGTCTTACACAACCTATGGTCGGATATACTTGAGTGCTGCCTACCACCCACAAAGTGCGTCCCTTCAGCCTGGTGGATTTAGTCACATAGCTGTCTCTCCATGGCAGGACCATCTTCAGGGGAGGTTTAAATTCTGAGCACACGCTTTGGGACTCCAGGGTTTGCAAGAACAGCGGAAAATGGCAGTCATGAGTGGTAATTTTACACAGGCAGTTGCTACTGGATCGACACTGGAACAACAGCCACATGTCTTCCACTGAGCCAAGAGCAAGGAGCTGCCACATGTGTCAGCGAACAGCAACGACATGCTATCATCTTACCACGTTCATGTTGTATTCGGTCTCGACTCCAACGCCACTATCACAGCATAGGGATGAACACTGTCAAGAACTGATAGACTCCCTGCAACGATCACCATACCCAGTGGTGCTGGGAGAACATGCAGCACTACCCCGCGTTTATAATGGAATACTACAAGCAGTCATCAACGTGACATCTGGTGGTGGGGAAGACACTTCCCAGGACAGATCACATACGCTGCCACAACACCCGTTCCAAGCAATTACGGAGATGAACTGTATCTTCCATGGGTGGCACTTGACACAGATTCCTGCCAGGACATTCTTAAAACCAATCTGGCCATTGGACACCATCTCAGCCAATCACTAGCAGACCAAGTGGCTGCACTACAAATTAAGACAGAACAGCGTCGAAAGAGACACGGTGTTTCCACTGCAAAACTCACAGGGTGCGTTCACTGCCACTAAACGTCGCCATCGGTGCACTGGAGTCAGGGCAGATGTTCTAGCAGACAGGTTTTGACCCTGTGGCACAACCTTTGCACCCTGTTCATATTAATCTGTCAACGAGCGGTTCCAATTACACCTGGCGATAAGGCAACGGGAAGACCTTGTTGACATCACAGCAGAGAGGTCCAACAGAAGCTGCAGAATCCCAGAAGACGTAAGATCAGAGGGGCCGACCTGGTGCCAATCAGATGTTCATACAACTTCCGCAACATTGCTGCAGAGAAGATTTTTACCGCCTTTAATGTCGTTCTAAGATGAGGAATAAATAACCCAGAAACCTGGACGCAAGGGTGGGGGGTCAGGGGGGCTGGGCTGTTGACATTCCCAGCCTGGGAAATACCAACGATTTCCTAAACAGCTGTTACTTATCAGCTGACTTCCGTACTTTCCAGAGTTTTCCAGTGGATGTACCGGAAGAGGCTACAGAAACTCCCCCGCGACCGGCAACTCCTTCCATATGAACAATTTGGATTCCTAAGCGGCCGTTCTACGACTCACCCACTGATGCGACTTGGGGGAATGCCACGGAGGTTACGAGGATGGGCAGTATGTGGCGTCTATGCCGCATCTAAGCCTACATTTTACACCATTTCGTTATTAAGCTTTAACTTACAGTACCGTATATAATTATTCGAATCGCTATAAGCTAGCATGAAGTTAATTTTATTAGATTCACCCACTAGACAATACGATAGGTTGTCTCAGAGGGTGAGAGCGGTGGTGTGAGTAGAAACCATGTTGAACTGGAACTTATAGAGACACTGCATACCTCAGCGTCACGCTCGATAAACTGACGTGGTGCCAGAACATAGCAGACTTCCTCCGCAAAGCTGTTGGACAGTTCTTCGCCTTCTACCTGCAGATGAACCACAACTCTACCCTAGCACCGCACCTTCGCATTACTAGGTGCCGTTCCGTCCAGAACTAGAGTATGTGTCGGTGGTTTGAGGTAATGTAATCGAAACCAACATTCCCGCTTACCTGACGATCCGCTAATTCGGCGTTTATTCATAGACAAGTTATATTCGGCCTCACCCATTCTGAAACTTTAATGTCATTATTCACCAAATTTAATTTGTTTCCTGGCTTCTAGGCTCGAAACCGGTTATTAACTAAATTATTTACAAGAGAAACCAAACGTTTATTTTGCAAGATGCCTACTTATGATTGCGGTTGTCTCTCATGTGTAACATTCAACGAATCCAGCACAAGGCGCTGTGACTCGCGCTACACGCGACTTGCATTTGGACGTACTGTACCAGACGGCCGGGGTTCCAAGACTGAAGGAATGCATCCAACACACTGCTCACAATTTTGTGAAAGCACGGCTGCTCGCAAATAGAAAGATCCAGGTCCCCGGCGAAAAAATTCAATTGCTGATTTGAGGCATGCTGCTTCGGAATGGTAAGTCCGCTCCCTAATAGTATTGAGCAAAATTTGATAATATTTTTTATTTTGTCTATCCCAGTCGCACATATTTACAATTTATTGCTGCAGTTCTTAGCATTCATAATATTGTCGCTTCTGCTGAATTACAAATGTCGTTTAGCAGTTACCAATTTAAGTAATTGATCAACAAAGAAGTTAACCAGAAGAGAAGCTAAATGAGACCACAACAACACGTGGGAATCAAAACCAGAGGGAAAAGAAACTCCTTTATAATTATCAGTAGTATACCGACTAATTCTAGCAGCGATACGAGTCGAAAATGTGGAAATCAAGTGATATAAATTATTTAACAAAGGCCGTGTTGTTATAGCCCAGCGTCGGGGAACGAGCATCTCGGAAATGGCCAAACTGGTCAACTGCCCACGTGGTGATGTCTTGAGCATCTATGGTAGGTTGTAGATGGACCGTGAAACTACGAGTAGGTGACAAGGTAGTGGACGTATCATTGCAGGAGGCTTACGCGCCTGTAAAGGAGGATGGACGGAACCTGTAGTTGATCTGGGAACGGAGTACAATGCTGGTGCCAGTGTTTGGAAGAACACCGTTTGGAGCACAATGTTGAACATGTGACTCCGCAGCAGATGACCACTAGCTGTTCCCATGTTGACACAGCCTCACCATCAATTACGGCATTAGTAAGCTCGACATCGTCAAGACTGGTCAGTCGTGACATTAATTCATGATTTTTGTTACACCAGGTCGACTGCCATGTCCAGATACACCATCAACCAGGAGAATGGCTGCCCGGAACATGCCCTGCCCCACGAAGGCAGGGCATTGGGGACAGTGTTATACTATGAGTGACATTCATCTGAGCTTCCGTGGGATCTCTGGTAGTAATCCCAACCACCCTGGCAGCTCTAGACTACGTGAACGGAATTGCAGACCACCTTGTACCCATCCATCTTGATGCCTGGCCCGACAGCGATGCCACTTTCCAGCAGGGTAACTGTCCGTGTGTCAAGCTCACTATCAGTTACAGTGGTTTGACGAAGTTGATGTCTTGGGAACGAAATTCGTGTCATCGGAGCCCGATTGAGCTCGTGTGGGACACTAACATGCACCACCTATCCGACCACAAACCAGCATATATGTGTACATGCCAGGTGCCGAATACTTTCAGAAATCTACTAAAGGCTTTCCGACTCCATGCCATTCGGAATTGATGACGTATTGCGTCCCCGTGGTCATAAAGTTGTGGTTCATCAGTGTATGTAATCGTTCTCCCTAGGTAGAACAGTCTTTTAACTCTTCTACTGTTTTCTTTACCCCAGTTGGGAACTGGGAGCGGTAAGGTGCCGGGAAGTAATGCTTATCAAATGAACTAGGAAAGACATTTACTTGAAATCATCATTTAAAACTAATCACCATAAAATTTCACGTATTCTACTCTTATTTAGAAAACGCTTTCTTTGGCAGCTGAGTGAATGGGTCTCCTACCTCAAAGGATTTTAAAAAAAAATGCTATTTAATGAGTAAAAATAATGTGGCAAAAAGACTTCTCTATTGAAACAGTATTTAAGGAAATCAGCAAGAATTTAAAAACACTAAAATATTAATCAGATATGTAAAGGCGAAATTTAATTAGTTGTAGTCTTCGCTTCGGTACACAACCGATAACAGACGCAGAATACGAAAACAGAGAAAAGATAATTCATTGCTGATATTGATGACAAGCAGCATTGAAGAAGTCTTAAGAACCGGCCCACATCAACGAATGAGCGGTCATGTACAATGACTATAGGAACAAGTAGGCATATTTTACAACAATTGAACAAGAAAACATTTTGGAAATGGGAATTATGGGGCAAATGAATTTTACACTATAAATGATCTGTCAGTTTCAGCAATACTTAAACAAATAAACATTAAAAAAAAGGGTACCAATAACTTAGAGCCCGAAAGAGCACATGCTTAACGAAACCACTTTAGCTGGTCCAGTACCCGTAAATATGGAAAACACAGACCAGTTCAGTGATAAAAAAATAAATAAGTAAATAAACAACCAAATGAGTGAATCAACCTCGCAAACTTGAGCTCGCCAGTACACTATTGCACTATACAAATGTGACAATCACTTGACAAACATATTCTCGCCAAAAGGCAAGTGCTGGTGTCTCATGTCGGCCGCTACCGGTACACCGCCCTTGGAAGTGGATACGCTTAACTACAGTGGACCAACCAAGACGCCCAACAAACAGCTCTATGTACGTCCGCTGCTGCACTCTGTCCGTATACCCACGGACCAAGGAGCAAAGGCGAACCAAGATCTCGTTGGAGCCCGCGTGTCTTGTTTCTCAGGAAAGTGGGCTTAGAAATGCAAGACCCTCCCTGAAGCCAGCACAGTGTTAATAAATGCTCGTCGGTTTACAGCTATACCGAACGACGACATCTGTCTGCTCAGGAACTTCCTTCTCCAGCTAGCGACAAAATGCAACTGTCCAAGAACCAAAGCAGCTCGATATTAAGTCACTGTTGCCAAACGCGTGCATGCCCTCTTTCGAGATGCCCGGAAGAAGGTTGCTTAATGACCGCCAAAGATAAAGCATAGCGCTATCGATGAGGAATCGACAGTGCGCTCGTCTGACACACAAATTTCTGCCATTCTGCCTTGGGTGTCGTAGGTACTGTAAGTAAATCGTCTATATAAGCCACTTCTCCTGTAAATCCAAAGATTTCGAAAAACGTCTATTACTCCCTGAGAGTACTTTAACGTCCCACTCAGAAACATTTTTTATTCTCCAGTTAAGTATTGATTTCAAATATAAATGGGGAAAAATTTTGATTTCAAACTGTTGCTGAGTTACGGAAGAATGGCGTAAAACGGAGAATAATCCATTTTATTAACGATTCGTGAGGAAATTTGTTAAAGATCGCCTTATAAGAACTTCTGAGTAGCCACCAGCTTCTGGGACATACAGTATTAGGAAGACAGGACCATCACAGTACAGGAGCAGTGGGCTAAATAGCGCGCCGTCTACAATTCGCTGTCTTGTCGAAACAAGAAAACATTTTACAAATTATTTTGTCAGGCTTGACTTGTGTCCACTTTGATCTGACTTGTTTACGTTCGTGCAAATCTGGACTATTAAAGTTACTTGATACTTATATTAAAAGTCACAAAATTTAATGATATTAGGTGCAGTGCCTGTAACGTTATTTACAAATACGTGGTATTTAGTTCTCAACTATCTGCCGATTCCTTCATGGAGTGAACGGAATTGAAAATATTGTAATTTTTCCCAATCATTGAGTACAATGTGAAGTTTCTTTAATGGCTACTGCGTGTGACTGAGATGATTTATTTTTCTTACTTATGCCGTTTAGTATTTAATCTTTGGAGCTTAACGATACTTGGAGCGGCACAACATTCTTGTCAGAGTCAGATACATATTCTAGGGCCGTGGTAGCTAAAAAGATGATGATGCTGGTAAATTAATATTTCTAGTGGGTTTCTATTTGAGGCCTTCAATAGTGACGGCTCATCTGATTTAGCTGTATAAATACTTTGACTCAGACCCCTGGTTGTAAAACTTACTCAGATTTATTAGAAATTGGAGCCGCCACTGTCTATAAGCATATGTATTGGTTTTTTATTATTCATTCTTTCATCACTAAAGGAGAGGTTTATAGCATTTTCAGAAACCCACCTGGTCCTTGCGTGGTATGTCATCATAGAGACCGGATTATATGCATTTGCATGCTGCATATGCATTTGAATACTTGGCTTGTTTCACCGGTTATTGCATGTTTTAACTAAAAACCAGTGACGATGCATATTTTCGCTCTATGTTTACAATATTTTAAAAATTTACACGGGTGGTCTCCAGCTCGACCTAATTTTGATGTCTCACAAATTGACCGCGACTTAGAACTGCGTGGAATCGCTAGCCTAGACGCCACTGTCTAGCAAAATCGTTACAGAAGAGAAACAGGAACAGGGAGAGTCAAGTCTCCGGCAGCCGCGCTCCCGGTTAATCCCCTTCGCTGTCTTACCGTACCCGTCGGCAACAATTAAAACTACACAAACCTTTAGTCGTACGTCCGTTGTTTCAGTTACTTGTGCACAGTTGAACGTGTTTACGACGTGTGGTGTGTAAAATGTTGTACGACATGCCACCCGATAAAAGAAATGTCGAAACGTTTACATGTGACGGAATTGTTTTACGTTGTCGAGTTTGCGAGAAAAATGTTACATGCGAAATAAAGTTTCAAATAGACCAGCATGTCAAGACAAGTCTGCATATCGCAGGAATGCAGAATATTCATTTTCACAAACTTATAAACCCTGTCCTCAAAGGCTTCCTGCGCAAAGATTGCTTAAATCAAAATATACCAGATGAATCAACATTGCGTAAAAATTGCATACCGACAATTAACTTAAATGTTCTGGATGAAATACACAATGAACTCAAGGACAGCATTATCTGGATTTCAATTGAGGAAACTACAGACACTTATGGCCGTTACATTGTAAATTTGATTGTTGGCCCTTTAAAAGAAGAGCTTTCTTCTTCTTACTTAGCGGCCTGCAAATAACTTGAAAAAGTAAATCATTCAACGATCACCAGATTTGTGAATGAGAGTTTTACAAAAATATTTCCAAAATCTTCTGCAGATGAAAGGGTGTTTGAGTTTATTTCAAATGTTGCGTACATCCCACGTTTGTAAATGTAAATAAACTGATTTAATCCACAAAGAAAGTGTTTCTAAATGCTCCTACTAGCTACAAGACCTACAAAGAAAAACTACCGAATGTGTCTTTACCTTTGGGGTACGTGGATCGAAGCGGTATTGTTTTATAATGAACGTTTCGAGTCCATTAGAAGGAAAATAAACGACGTCGATAGTCCAGAGGCTTTGACAGTTTGCCAGTGCAAGGAAGTTTCCCACATACGTGAAAATATTCAAAAGCTTGGAACTCAAGTCTTGGCTTTGAATGAATCTATTCAGTTAATGAATAAAATTATTGTAGTGAACTCCTCATTGCCGGAGGTATTCCCAAAAAAACTAAAAAAAAAAGTTGGAAAACGTTTTAAGAAATAACCCAGGTTATGAATCCTTGTGCCAAATAGTTCTATTAATGTGACGGGTGAACTTTTAATAGAAACAATAAGTGCCAAAATAGCTCCCAAATTCAGATACTGCCTAGTTATTTCAGTGGATGTAGAACGGTCGTTTTCTGCTTGAAAAAATGTTTTGAGTGATCGAAGACACAATCTTACTACCGAACATTTGGAACATTATTTGGTCGTTTATGTTTACAAAAGCAGAGAAATGTAAAACAAATTGTGAATGATGCTTTGGTCCAAAACCATTAATTAAAAGTTAATCCTATTCAAAAAAAATTCCTGATTGTCTGTTGTTTCTTAAAGAAAGTACTACAGAGTTTTTGAGTGTTCCCCTTTGCGTGCGATATATCTCGTAGTTGGTCTTGTACGCGTCTATTGTTTCGCTGCGGCTCACTCGCATCGCATGCCTTTGTTACCGACAACAGTAGCAAAGAAGGGACAATTCTTGAAACACGGTATGCTTTCCATTTTGTAAATTTTTATAAAATATTGCCAGAAAGGCCCCCATCCTAACCTCTATCAGAAAGTTTTCAGAAAATATTAGCGTTCTATATGTACCGATTTTTCGCGTGGCCGGCTCTCTTCCTTGTAACTGATAGGCACAGTTTCTACTTTGCGATATAATGTACACAGTAACTACTATTTTTTTAATTATTTGATCTTGCATATTTTGACACTTTTCATGCATTTTTTAGCATTTTTCATGCATGTTTGCATGCATATTATAATGTTTTTACGATGCATATAATCCTGTCTCTAGTCATCAATTTCTTTTTAATTGTCCAGTACACTAACACAGTTTAGTTTATCAGGATACGAAATTGTGGATTCTTACTTTACTTGTAATTTGGGATTGTACTGGACATGGAATACGAGAATAATTACTTTAGTCGATGGTTGTCAAGGAGCACCAGAGAGTTCTGCATTAAGCGAAGAGTTTCTCTTCAAGCGTAGCTCTGCTCCCGGTTCTCGGGCTGTGCATTAGATCGCCGTATACAAACGTCTCCTCGATCCATCTGGCTGTCCTTAGTGTAGGAGTGGCGAGGAGTGGGTGGAGGGGGAGGGACGAGGTTTGCTGCTCAGAGTTTGTAGTCAGGAGAGTGGAGAGGGCATTCATTAGTGGATCGGGCACTTGTAGCCCCGCCTCTGAACTTAACGCAGCCGCTGTTCAGCTTCGATCTCATCGATATTTCCCGTTTCCGTCGGGTTGTTAGATCGGCAATTTACAGGATAGCTTTTCCGTGGGAATTCCAGTTGAAGAGACCCTACCACCAGGTTGGTGTAAAAGAAACTTAAATTGCAGTAGACTTAAGACGGGAGAGTTGCTGCCGAAGATGAACATCCAAACAATGTGTTGTTTGTTTCTGGATACAGATAATGGTTTGAAACTGGAGTACCATGACCGAGAACAGAAGCTTCAATAAGTAGTTGCGAAAATTGTGTATAATTAAATGAAATCATTGGCTTACCTACTGAATATACGGGATAATTCTGTGGCCATTGTGTTTGCATTGATACAAATATAATAGAACCAGCCTCGGGGAGTTAATAATAAAGCGGAAAATGTTTAGCCAATAAATAGGCGCTCAATTACTGTAGTAACCAATACTTTCCAGAATGAGATTTTCACTCTGCAGCGGAGTGTACGCTGATATGAAACTTCCTGGCAGATTAAAACTGTGTGCCCGACCGAGACTCGAACTCGGGACCTTTGTCTTTCGCGGGCAAGTGCTCTACCAACTAAGCTACCGAAGCACGACTCACGCCCGGTACTCACAGCTTTACTTCTGCCAGTACCTCGTCTCCTACCTTCCAAACTTTACAGAAGCTCTCCTGCGAAACTTGCAGAACTAGCAGTCCTGAAAGAAAGGATATTGCGGAGACATGGCTTAGCCACAGCCTGGGGGATGTTTCCAGAATGAGATTTTCACTCTGCAGCGGAGTGTACGCTGATATGAAACTTCCTGGCAGATTAAAACTGTGTGCCCGACCGAGACTCGAACTCGGGACCTTTGCCTTTCGCGGGAAAGTGCTCTACCAACTGAGCTACCGAAGCTTTCAGGAGTGCTAGTTCTGCAAGTTTCGCAGGAGAGCTTCTGTAAAGTTTGGAAGGTAGGAGACGAGGTACTGGCAGAAGTAAAACTGTGAGTACCGGGCGTGAGTCGTGCTTCGGTAGCTCAGTTGGTAGATCACTTGCCCGCGAAAGGCAAAGGTCCCGAGTTCGAGTCTCGGTCGGGCACACAGTTTTAATCTGCCAGGAAATTTCAACCAATATTTTGTTTGGCACACATATTTTTTTTTTCAGGATTGTACTGCTCCTTTATAGAGGTTTTTATTAGTGTAGTAGGAGGACATACAATTTCGGGATTGAGGGTGGTTGGGGAGAGCCGATCCCAAGGGACATGAAAGATAAGACATGGAAGATGTTGATGAGTTGGTTGGGGAGCTCTCACAGAAGGTACTTCTTCATGATTACGAAAATGCTACTCTTGTTCGCCATCAGCATTTGTGGAACATTGAACCTCTTAAAAGTTCATTCTTTCATCGCCTGACTACAAGTGGGATTTTACTCCACTGTGATTCAGATTAATGTGTTTTCTTGTTGTAAATGCGTTTCATCGGTGCCACGTGTGATATGAATTCTCTAACCTCACACAGGACACAATTTAACAAACTTTCTGATCCTTAAGCCATGGACGCACTACATCTTCTTCCTCCTGAAATTTACTGCTGCCAACTTTCCCTGCTTTCACTTGCTTAAAGTAAGCTGCATCAAAGATGTCGCAAGAGGAAATATGAAATATTTATGTCTTGGGAGAACGTACTGTCTACCATTCTCTAAAGTTAGGCTTTACTTTGAAGAAAACTTCTTGAACAGACTTTAGCTGTGAAGC
The DNA here is from genome assembly GCF_023897955.1 of Schistocerca gregaria. Classification (NCBI taxonomy): domain Eukaryota; kingdom Metazoa; phylum Arthropoda; class Insecta; order Orthoptera; family Acrididae; genus Schistocerca; species Schistocerca gregaria. Next base: position 501,481,638 of record NC_064925.1, on the reverse strand, counting down.
ATTCAGGACTAATACATGACGCTACGCGTGATCTGTTTTAGGGAAATTCAGATACGACACACACAAATTACATCAGCGAATTTGCTGCTATTGCTGTACATTTCGATTTTAGCATTTGTACAGCACTGGATCGTAGCTGTAATACTTGAAACGGTGTGCCATTAAGAGATCTTTCTGAAAGCTATGATGAATTGTTTCGGAAATCTCAAAAAATCAAATTGCATTACTGAGATGATTTATTCCGCGTCTCCACACCTCCAAAAGTGATGGTCTCTTCTTTTATAACGTATGTCCTATAATTTATTGCTGGAATTACCTAACCCTGGATCACTCCGTTTCGGCGACGTTCGAGCCTAAATTAGTGTCAGGTGCTGTTATCTCTCAACGTAGACTCTTTTAGGTTATGTGCGAAAGTATTTCATCTATTTCATCATTTAAGCGCAAATAATTTCTGTGTTAAACCTCAGAAGTGTTTGTGGTCAATTAAATAGTTACTTATTCGTTCTCCCTTTTCTTATGTCTGGTATAAAGCAATTTACACATTGATTATTAATCGAGCGGTATTATTTCAAAAATATGAAAAGGTTTTCCGGTGAACAACATTCAGACATAGTGCAGACGTTCTTTCTTGAAACAAATTTATTTACGTAGGAGCACTATGTTTGCCTTACAATTGTCAATTTCTGTTTCCTAATGTCTGCAAATTTTAAGAGAGCTCTAACGGATATGGCTTCAGACTAATATAAAACTTCTAGATAAAAAACGTTTTTCTGATGTAAAATTTGTGAATTGCGTGATATTCATTTCTTCTTGTAGTGAGTCCTCTTATGTCTGTGTAAAGTTTACAAACTGGCTCCACCGAGCTATACTGATTACAGACTCTACAACTTACTTCAAACAGGATAGCAACAACATTATACAACATCTCTGTCACCATATACCGTCTGTAGAGACACGTGTTTCCATACAATCTGTTTTGTTGTATGATACTCTTAGACATGTTCAATCCATGCCTTTAATCATTGTTCGTTTGATGAACAGACGACTATCAATAATAATGTGATTCCACGGAATAACATGTATTATGATGTACTAAATAAACATTCATGAAGCCCCAGTTCTTCCTACTCCATGGCGTGTCAGGTACAGCTAGCGTAGGTAAAATTTCGAAAGGAAAACAGTTAGGTTGCCGAAAACAATAGATTTATTGACACGTTTCGCCCTTTTGGGACATCATCAGAAAATCTATAAAATAAAGGGAATAATGTTCGTCAGGGTACAGACCCCTACTGCAGACCTATATTGCAAATTAAAAGATTTATTAGAACTTACTTCAATATACTGCAATATACGCATTCGTCATATCCGTGGGGACCATAGTGTGTACATATAGACAAAGAATGGTGCGATTCTGCTTTTGAGAGCTACAGTCCGTGGGAGAAACCCAGAAAATATTTGTGGGCGTGCAAATCTAACCATGAATACACCGGTGTCAGTTAAAAAGGCTGTACTGCTGGAGTAACACATTGACAGATTTTTAGACCACGTAGCATAATCTGTTCACTAAGCAATTACTGGTTCTAAACAGACTTTACAGGCCGCGTACAAAACACATGCTGTTCGCACTGTCAGTTAAAAACTTTCCCCTAGGTGGCGCGGATTCGCATATCGTTAACATTACTCCATACATAATGTAATAAAATGCAGTTACCTATAATTCCTTAAGAAGGATATATTTAAAAAGGCTGCAGCACTTTACGTAAGTAACTGTTATTTGGGGCACGTAGTGCTACCTTCCTTTGCCGGTCAATCTGCTGACCTGGGACTAATGTAGATTACAAGCTAAAGTACACTGCTTCATCAACAAACCAAGTGTGTATACCTACTATTAACAGTAAAATGATTAAAATAAAAGGTTAAGGGTAATAAAATTTAAATATCACAACCTACCACATCTTGTGAAAAGTTCTTCTGTGGTGAAACACATATGGAAAGTTATGACTCAGCAGTAAAGCAGCATTAATAAAACTAGATTATCTCCTGTTGCCTCATTTACGTAGACTGTATGGTCTGCACAGATGTTTTCGTTTTTATTTAATCGAATTTTTTTACTGTTAACATAGTGAAACACTTTCTACACTTTTCACGCTAATTAAAGGCATATTATCATGCTCTGTTCCGAATGTACTTCTCACCAAAAAGGGATTCTGGTAGCTGGAGTACAAGATTTTTCTTAATCGTCCGTTTTGTGTTCTTATGGTGACATTTCCAAAGAAGTTTTCATCCAGTAAAACATATTTCTTTAAATCTAACCGAAAAGTGAAATAGTAATTTTGTACCTTTAAAATTTGTTTCATTTAGGAAATATTCTCTTAAAAATCTTCATCCTCCTTTTCACCACCTTAGAGATGAAACACGTACTTTATTATTACTAACAGGAAAACAAAACACAAATTTTCGTAGATTTAGTTTGGAAAAGCTTTCGTAATAAAATCATTCTATAAAGCGTTTCACTCATTGTCTCTTCCTCAGAATTTAAATTTCCAAAAGAACAAAAACACGTACTTCTTTTTATTTCTATCTGTGAAGTCAAATACCAATTGTAATACATGTAGCTTTTTCAAAAAGCCTTTCACCGGTATTTCAGGGGAATTTCGAATAACCCCTTATTACACGATGCCTCCAGTACAAGGTCCTCTTCATCTCCAGAACTCAAGTACTTACCTTGGCAGTTTGAGCCGTGAGGTGAGTCAGTGAATCATTCTGGCCCTATTTCACCCCCGTTAGGGGTCGAATTTCCAAAAACAGTGAAACGCGCTTTTTTTTCATTTACAGCCGACAAGCCAAATCCCAATTTTCTAAGTTTATCTTTAAAACTCCTTTCACAATGAAATATTTTCACAGAACATTTCACCGTGTTTTTCATCCCCGTAAGCAATAGCAGTGAAATGCATATTTTTTTATTTCTGACAGAGAAACACAATACAAATTTTCATTGATTTTACTTTGAAATACTTTCATTATGAAATAGTTTCATACAACTTTTCATCTCTTATTTCGCTCGCTTAGGGTTTGAATTTCCAAAACCATTGAAATGCGTATTTTTTATTTTCAATGGAAATGTCAAATACTAATTTTCATAAGATATAGTTTTGAAAATACCTTTCTTCTTTTTTATAATGTTTAATTCTTAAAAAATATTCACTCACTATTTCAACCCCATAGGTGCTAAATTTCCAAAAATGCGGAACCATGTATTTTCTTTATTTCTGACCAAGAAACTAAATACCAATTTTCGTAGATCCAGCTTCAAAATTGCCTTAACACCGACATATTTTCAAAAAACCTTTCATCCTGCATTTCACCCCCTTGGTGTTGGAATTTCGAAAACTCCTTTCTTAAACGGCGCCAAAATCCTCTCCAAATTTCAAGTTTCTATCCTTAGTGATTTGGGCTGCGCGATGATGAGTCGGTCAGTCAGAAAATTGCCTTTTATATATACACAGATTATGTATATATCCTTCTTAAGTTACATATATAGTGCTTATTACTTGTACTTGAAACAGGTCACTAGTCAGAAACTGAAAGCAGAGGTACGTAATAGATTTTGTTCCTGGTATCAGATGGATATTTAGGACTAATTCGTTATGTATATGCTGGTGCTTTACTACTCCAGTAGTAGACTTAGGTTGTTGCTGGCCCTCTCCTTCTTTCAAGTGTTCGTGGAAACTAGTGTCAAATATTCTGCCTGTTTATCCTATACAGGCCTTTAATCATCCTTAACAGTCCAGGTAATACACACTAGATTTAGGCTTTTTTTAGATGTAAAAGTTTTAAGGAAGTTTAGGTAACTGTATAAATTCCGCAGCTCGTGGTCTTGCGGTAGCATTCTCGTTTCCTGCGCACGGGGTCCAGGGTTCGTTTCCCAGCGGAGTCAGGACTTTTCCTACCTCGAGATGACTGGGTGTTGTTGTGTCGTCTTCATCATCATCATCATCATCATTCATCCTCATTACTGTCGGAGGAAGGTAATGCCAAACCACCTCCTCTAGGACCTTGCCTAGTACGGCGGTGCGGGTCTCCCGCGTCGTCCCCTACGCTCCTCGGAATATGGGAGCACATCATCATCATTAATTCCATTACATCATATATGGAGTAATATTAACTTGGCGAGCATCCGCGCCACCTAGGGGAAGGTTACTTAGTCAACTGACAGCGCGAAAAGCGTGTGTTTCTGATGCGGCCTGTTACGTCTGTTTGGAACGAGCAAAGATAGATCAAGTATAGATCAAGTTAGATGGTCTCAATAGCTGTCCTTTGCCAGCAATGATTTTTAACTGGCTCCGGTATGTTTACTGTAAGGTTCGTAGCGCGCAAAACTTTTGTGTGCTTTATCGGCACCTCAACAGCTGATTCGTGCCGTTCATTAACCTTTAGGTACCCAGTGCGGTCCCCGCGGATGTGACGAATGCGTAGTTTGCAGTCTATTATAGATCTGAAGGATATGACCGTACCCTGACGGAAGTTATTTCCTTTTTCTTACAGATTTTCTAATGATGCCCCAGAGTGGCGAAATGCTTCAATAAAAGTATTATTGCCCCTGCAACAGAGACTATTTTGCTTTCGGAATAGTGTGTAATCGTTAAGAAGCCGGGATGAAATGTGTTCGCAATGACACACAGAAGGAATTAATTAGATGGAATGTTTCCCACATTTTGTCAGCTAGTTTCACTTTTAATGAAACACTTATACTCGCTCGAGATATTGCTTCTGCGAGCCACGGCGCCGTCGGCTTAAGAGATACTTCGTTAACCATAATCTACCCAAATTACAGGCCTCGTAAACCCAACGGTACCGATCGGCCGCCGTGTCGTCCTCATCCCTTAGTCATCACCAGATACGGATTAAGAGCGGCATACAGTCAGCACATGGCTCTCAAAGCCATTGTCAGTTTTTCTGACCGTGCCGGTACTTCCCCAGCAAGTAGCTCCTCAGAAGTCCTCACAAGGGCTGAGTGCAATCCACTTGCCAACAGCACTCAGCAGACCTGGACGGTGACTCATCCAAGTGTTAGCAAAGCCCAACAACGCTCAACCTTGGTGATCTGACAGGTACCAGTGTTACCACTGTGGCAAGACTAACTAAATTTTATTGTGATATTTACTGTACTATGTGCATCTGTTGGAATCATCGGTCACATTCTGAGGCAGAGTATATATTAATTTGAAGTCATAGCTGAGTACATAAACCACTCTGGTTCATTGTGTAAGAGAAAGTACTTGCCATTAAATCAGGGTGCAGAAGAATATACTTGCCGTACCAAGATCATTTTCTTTACATCTTTCTACATTCAAAGACGCCGTGTGGGAAGAATGGTTGTTAATATCACTCTCTGTACGCATAAATATATTTAGTTTTGACATTGTGATCATTACACTAGATCTAATATGTTCCTTCACTGTTACTAGAGTATGATATGTGAGAATTTTTTACAGTATTTATTGTAGCGTCCCCCAATTGAAAGTTGATAGATATTGCTGTAACTAAACAAACCTGGAGCAATGCAAACATCTCTTCTTTAAATCATTTTCATCGTGTCATTCCACGCGTATAACTAAAATAAAGTTCGCTTTCAAATTTTTCTGTCCGTGTGTGGAGGCTGATCTCACGAACTACTGTAGGGATTTTAATATGATTTTCAACAGTATAATGATTGACAAGGACAGTTCATGTATGTTGTGCAGTTTTATTAAACCGCTATGAATTAAAATCCCCCGCCGCGTTCTTGAGTCTCTAAGTGGGAGCAAAGCGCAGGGTCCACTGTACAGATTTTGATACTGTTTTCACTAATACACAGACTGATTCGAGAGAAAGTTTTGTATATATATAATTCGTTACCACTACGCCAGACAAGTCCTTCGGTCACAGACTTAACCGTTACTCATACGAAGCTATGGTGGTCGTTAGTTTATCCGTATTCACTGACAGACGACAGTGCTGAAGACCTGATCAAGCTTCTTCATGAGTGTCTTACACTTTAATAACATTCTTCGCATAAACCTCCGCCCGAAATGCGCCTTCCTCACAGCGAAATTTTTATGGCCGTTCCACCTTAAACCGCTGCGGACAAATTACCGTAGATACCTGTCATTGGTGAGTGCTTCCAATGAATTATCGTCGATAGTGCAGACATATTTTATCAGGTCTCTTCTCTTGTTTCCCTTCAGTACGCTACCAGAGTTTCAGCTACCCGTGATTAAACCAACTGCTGATAATGTTAAAGTTGGTTGGTTCAAATGGCTCTGAGCACTATGGGACTCAACTGCTGTGGTCATTAGTCCCTTAGAACTTAGAATTACTTAAACCTAACTAACCTAAAGACATGACACACATCCATGCCCGAGGCAGGATTCGAACCTGCGACCGTAGCAGTCGCACGGTTCCGGACTGCGCGCCTAGAACCGTGAGACCACCGCGGCCGGCTGATATTAAAGTTGTAATGTACTTTATAACAAGTGGATAATTACGTGACAATCTTGTATTCTTATCTTGCTAACAGTGTTAGTACACTAAAATGTTTTTCTGAGAGCTAAATCGTTCAAATTTATTCTGAAGATTAATGATACTGTCAGACACTCGTAGCGCGCGTCAGACACTGCTATCGCTTCTCGTAGGTCTCGTCATTAAAAACGACTTTTTTCAGTCTGATAGATACAATTAGGTACGTTTTCTCCATTAAAGAAACACAATTCATTTAGTAAGCGGAGTCTGAAAAAGTACTGAAGGATTCCCAGATGTTGGACGACTCGGCACAAGCCTGAAATCTGTTACCTATAGCCTTCTGGATGTAATGAACAAAGAGAGTAAGCAGATAAGCACATAATCCATGCTTGCGGTATTCATTTAGGTTCTTGTTGCTCTATCACCAATAGTTATGCTACGCGATGACAAAATATCGGAATTACGCCGGAGACATGGCCGGATGTCATTGTAACTTTGTACACGCATACTGCACTGGTTGGTTTATAAATGATTGATAAGTATGAAGCACACGGATATGTCACGTACTCGTGTGAGATGGCATTACCAGCACCTTACAGAGTTTGGAAGGGGCCTTATTGTGGTTCTCCACTCGATCAGCTGTTCGAATTGCGCAATATACAGATTTGTAGGGCAGTCGGTTGTGACGTGGCCCAGTGTAGGACTGCGTACGAATGTGAGGACCGACATACTCTGCGTCGAGATCCCAGTTCACCACTTATGACCACCACCAGGGAAGATTGCCGTATTTTGCGCCAGTCACATCGTAACACCTTGACATCTGCTACCCGAGAACAAGTCGTAGGCTCCTGTCTGTGCCACTCTGTACCATTGTCCCGTGACCAGCAGCAGCCAGATAACTGAAGTATGGTCCGATACATATGCTGCTATGAACAAATCAACATAAAATGACTGATTTTGGAGTCGTGCCATGACCAGAGGCATAGAATGACGGCGACCACAAAACAGATTTCATTCTTGCAAAATTTTGGAGATGCATAATGATTTGAGAAAAAATCGGATATGACTTCAGGTCTGCTCATAACGAGTGAGGAAACTATAATGGCAAAACGGTACCTCATTGACATCCTGTGGTCTTATATGTTATCTCTCAAGTGATGCCATTTTCCAAGAGAACAATGCAACTTGCGCAATATTGAAGTATTCCTGTGCCCAGCAAATTCCCAGATACGTTCCTGCTAGAACTTGTGCGGGACCACCTCGGACGTCAATTCCGTCCCCGTACTAGTATCCAGGATAACAGAGACCAGTTACAACAGTTGGGTCAGACTGCCTCAGGAGAGGATACAAAGACTGTATGGCACTTCTTTCAACAGAATCAGAGCATACATCCAGGCTAAAGTGGTCTGTTGTGTATGATAGAAGATTTCGGCGTGGTAAGAAATATGTCTGCCTGTGCGCATAAAAGGAAGTGAAAATGACAGAGGGTGCTGCGTTAGGCACTCAACGTGTATTTTTTTCTGTTGTACGTATGTGTGCGAAAGTTAATGTTCCTACAGGAAAATAAATCATTTATTAGTTAACATACTGTCAGTGGTAACCATACCCGATTGTGACTGGTGCCCATATTCTAACCTGACGATTAGATATCTTCCCGACCAGAAATATATTAATTCTTAAATGTAAGATTGTGTTCAACAAGTGAGACAGAAAAGGAAGCTGACAGACTGGAATGAAAAACGACTTATTCCATTTACATAGAATGCTCCACTCACCATGTGATAAACATGATACTTTTATCGTGAAAGTTCCATTTATTGTGCTGCTTTGATGCAGCTCTCCAAGCTGGTGTATACTGTGGAGGCCTCTTCATCTCTGTATAACTACTGCAACCAACATGAACAGTATCCACATATAATTGTTACCTCCTACATTTTCTTCTGTTGTCAAACTGAAGATACCTTGAAGACTCAGGAACTCTCCTGTCAACCGATTCCTTCTTTAAGTGAAATTGTGTCATAAAAAAATGGCTCTGAGCACTATGGGACTTAACTGCTGTGGTCATCAGTCCCCTAGAACTTAGAACTACTTAAACCTAACTAACCTGAGGACATCACACACATCAGTTCCCGAGGCAGGATTCGAACCTGCGACCGTAGCGGTAATGCGGCTCCAGACTGTAGCGCCTAAAACTGCACTGCCACTCTGGCCGGCAGTTCTGTCATACATTTCTCTTATACCCAGTTCGATATTATCTCTTCAATAGAACTCCTATGTACCAATCTGATCTTCACCATTCTTCTGTAGCACCACAACTCATAATGTCCTGTTTTCTTCTTGTATGGAGTGTTTGTCGTCCACCATTCATTCCCACACTTGTTTACATCCCTGGCATATCTGATATACACACATTGACGGAAAAAATCGCAGAACCAAAACATAATTAATACAGAGTAATAAACCTTCAGGAAGACATTTGCCTAGATGTCATATTTGAGTGATTAACGTTCTAAGATCACAAGTTAATGTAAGTGCGAGATAACATATTGCAAATGTGAAAAGCTGGTACATAAAAACTAGTGTAGTCACCAGAATGTTGAATGAAAGCAAGCGAAGGTGCATGCATTGTGTTGTACAGGTGGCAGAAGTCAGTTTGTGGAATGGAATTCCATGCCCGTGCACTTGGTCGGTCAATACAGGGACGGTTAATGATATTTGTGGACAACACTGTAGTAGTTCGATAATGTCCCATATCTGCTCGATTGGAGGCAGATGTGGTGATGGATGAGGCCAAGGCAACATGTTGACACTCTGTAGAGCATGTTCAGCTACAACAGCGGTATGTGTGAGGGCGTTATCCTATTGGAAAACACCGCTTGGAATGTAGTTCATGAATGACACCACAACAGGTCGAATCACCAGACTGACCTACAAATGTGCAATCAGGAGAGTGCTGCTGCTGTCATACAAAATCGCACCCCAGACCATAACTCCAGTGTAGATCTAGTGTGTCTGGCACACAGAATGGTTTGCTGCAGGCCTTCAGCTGCCCTCTACCTAACCAACACACAGGCATACTGGCATCGAGGCAGAACCAGCGTCCTTCAAAAAGCACTACAAACCTCCACCCTGCCTTTCAGTGTGTTCTTGCTTGAAACCACTTAATTCACCAGTGGAGGTGGTTTGGGGTCAGTGGAATGCACACTACAGGGCTTCTGTCTCGGAGCTGTCCTTGAAGTAACCCATTTGCAACAGTTAGTTGTTGCATTGTGCTGCCAATTGCTGGTAAAATTGCTGCTGCAGATGCTGAATGATGTACCAGAGCTGCACACTGAACATGATGGTCTTATCTCTCTGATGTGCCATGTGGCTGTCTGGAGCCCAGTCTTCTTGCGACCTTACATTCTCGTGACCACCACTGCCAGCAGTCATATACTGGCTACATTCCTTCAAAATCTTCCAGCAATATCGCAGAAGGAACATCCAGTTTTGAGAGCCCTATTAAACGACCTTGTTTAAACTCAGTGAGGTGTTGATTATAGGAGCTTTGTCATCTTAACAGCATTCTTGACTAACGTCAACTCACCACGTCAGATCTCAAAGGTGACTATCGTTCAAGACCGTTAAAAAGTGTACTTAAAGCGAACCTTATTTGCGTGCCGATAGTGGCGCTACTAAATCCAGTCTTATGCAACTGGCGCGAAATTTGAATGGACATCATCTTTCGGTTGTAGACACATGCCTACCAACTTTAATTTATGGCGCATAACTCCTTTTTGGTGATGCGATTTCGTTTTCCATCAGTGTATGCAAAGCATAATGTATGTGTGTATGTCTGGAATCTCCTCACAAACTTCTGGATAGATTTCTACCAAATTTGCGCAGGGTTAGCGGGCCAGACAAGTATCAGTACTGTGGAGTTTACATGTTCCAAGTTCCAACAGGAACAGAGATAGGGCAAAAACATATTTTCCCAGCCGCCAGTGTATTGGGTGCCCTACTTGATAGACATTTGTGGGAACAGTATAGATCTGCAGTCAGCCTCTTTTGCAAGGCAGCCTACATGTCAGGGGCCAGAAACAGTTTTCTGGTCCCCAAATGTTAGGTTAGTATTGGCCTATTTTATAGACCTGCTTCGCGTGGCGTCCTGTACATCAGTGCAAATGAATGACTTCTTAAGCCGCTGATGTATAGCCTGCCCTACATGACAGGCATATTGTCGGGGTGGTTCAAATGGTTCAAATGGCTCTGAGCACTATGGGACTCAAAATCTATGGTCATCAGTCCCCTAGAACTTAGAACAACTTAAACCTGACTAACCTAAGGACTTCACACAACACCCAGTCATCACATCGGAGTGGTATTGACCTGTGTTACTGAACTGTATTGCAGGAGCTAAATGTGCTGATGATTATGGCTGGGGACAGACGCAAATGGAAAGAGGAGGGGATGGGCACAGCGAGGAAATAGAGGAAATAGACAAAGAGAGGGATCAGAGGAAGATGCATGAGGCAAGTGGAAGGAGTAGAAAGACAGTGGGCAAGTGGAAAATGTAGATGGGGAGGTGGAGATGGAAAGAGGATGTGGGTGAATTAGAGTAAGGAAGGTGCAAAATGTGGTCTAAGAGATGGGGTCGAAGACGAGTACGAGGACGACGAGGAGAGTGGCGAGTAGAAGATAGCCCGACAGAGGCAGGAAGACGAGATAGGCAGGGGGAAGAAGAGATGGACACATAGAGGGGGAGAATGAGTTGTGTTCAACATATGTGGCGAATTCATATGAGACAAAACCGTCGAGAAAAGGCTAGTATCTTCATAAAAATTCTCTTATAACTTTAATGTTCATAAGATATTAACAATTATCATTTTTTGAGAAAGCTGTTTTCGCTATACACAGTCGGTACTTCTTGTTGACTCTACTTTAACTATCTTCAGTCATTTTTCTGCCCAGTCTCCAAAACTCATCTACTACTTGTACTGTTTCATTACTAACCCAGTTGCCTCAATATCGCCTGATTTAACTCTACCAAAATCCCTTAGTTTTATTTTACTTTTATTGATGTTTATTCATGCTATAACCAATTTTTCCAAACGCTGTACATTCCGTTCAGCTGAGCTTCAAGGTGATTGGTTGTCTCTGGAAAATATCAGTGCCACTGGCAAACTTTAAACGTTTTGTTTTCTTCTCCTTGAACTTTAATTCCTTCTCCAAATTTCCATGACTGTTTTCTCAATGTACAGAATGAGGAACCTTAGAGACAGAGAGGGACTAAAACCATGTTCACTGTCTTTTCAGTCATTCTTTCGCTTTCAAGTCCCACGACTCTTATAACTGCAGTCTCCTTTCTGTACATGTTCTAGATAACCTTAAGATCCCTGCATTTTATCAATGCCACTTTCTGAATTTAAAACACTTTTTTCATGCCAGTATTGTCAAAAGCTTTCTCTAACCCTGAAAATGCTATAAACGTAGGTCTGCTTCTCTTCTGATTATTTGTTGTAAAACTAACATGTTTCCTATATTATCTCTGTTAAACAGCTAGTTGTTATTCTATTTTCTCGCTCACTTGTTTCTACGTATTTTAACCGTTACTTATCTCGAAAACTGAAAACGGAATCGCCCCTACCGACGCCTTCCACGTTCCTTTCTGCGCTTATCTGCAATGGACAAAGACCTCACTCTCCGAGAGAGTCCGACGCGCGACTAAGCCTCGACTCTGTCGCTCAGGTCGTTGGTTTCAATTAACGACTCCAGTATCCGCCGTAAGAGGAGCCAATTTAGGCCGCAGCTGCAGCCTCAACCAATTTCTCCCCATTCCGCCAGCAAACTTGGCGTGAACTTGACGAATTGAGCTTTAAATGAACTCCTTTATAATGTATCGCCGCCTTTCTCTGAAGTTTAAATTGCTGGCGTAAATAAATATCGAGCCCTGGCGGAGGAGTAAGGTGAGGAAAGGGGTGAGAGGACCGGCTGAAAATTGCCTTACCACAGCCGGGAAGACCGCTGCTAGCCGAGATGTGGGCACTGCCACAACCTCCGAAGAGTTCTTTTCTTTTCGTTCTAATGCTCGTTCTTTGGACAACATTATTACTCATTCTTTTGCTTTCTACTACTGCTGCATTCAGCACATAGCTATGTGGTGACATATATTTTTGCCGGCCGGAGTAGCCGAGCGGTTCTAGGCGCTTCAGTCTGGAAACGCATGACCGCTACGGTTGCAGGTTCGAATCCTGCCTCGGGCATGGAGGTGTGTTTTCTCTTTAGGTTGGTTAGGTTTAATTAGTTCTAAGTCTAGGGGACTGATAACCTGAAATGTTAAGTCCCACAGTGCTTAGGGCTATTTCAAGCCATTTCAAGATCTTTAGGCAACCTACTGCATCCGACATTGTATGGCCTCTGGGCCAAGGGATTTTGTTATAGTAGGAGGCTAGAATTTACGAAATACCTTGCCAGTGTGGTATGGCCTATATAGAACAAACAACACGCACAGTGGAAGAACGATGAACAGAACTTAGACGTAGCACTCGCCGTCCGGAACCCAGCAAGTCTGCAACTGCGAAGCATTGTATCTCCAACGGACATGCAACGGAGTATGACAGAACATTAATTTTGACCACAGCAACAATCTTTTGGAACTTCATTATAAAAGAACCCATCGAAATACGCATCGGGGAAAATCTAATGAATCTTGACAGTGGCTATCGTCTGGATAATGCGTGGGACCCCGTCCTCTCCGAGGTACGCTCCAGAGGAAGACGCCAGAATACTCCGAAGTCTACGGTGAGCGGCAACGCCGGAGACAACTGATGTTCGAAGTTTCACCAGCGAGGGCGCTACCGACGGGCGGTTTGGTCCTCTGTCAGCGTGGCTCTGACGCATCCGCGGCAATACTCTCAGAGCGCTATATAGGGCGGAGTGGAGAACGTCATCGTCAATCTTCGATAGCTCACTTGAAGATGATTGCCTGGTGTGCAGTCCAAATATCGTGGAGCGAAGTTTACGTCGACCAAATGTAACACACAACTGTCAGGTACTGTCTGATAGCGCCATTTACAAGCAAGACCGTTCTCAAAGGTTTCATCAGTTTTGGTATGTTTCTAGGTGTGTGATTTAATCAAGATACTGTGAGTATTATTATTAATTTTAGAGAATATTTCTGAATAACAAATTGGTTATACGTAGGAAACCAGTTTGAAAGTTTGTTCTGCTATCTTAAATACAACGTTTCAACCAATTTTGTAGGTCGTCATGGTCAACATGAGCGGCACTGCCCCCATGACTGGAATTCCCCTAAGTAATAATAGTTTCTGGCTTACTCTCATTTAGTAGATGGCAAGAAATCGAAAAGAATTTCCAATAAGTCTACATGGACACAATAGCAACTGCGAGATGCTATTAAACCTTACATGGATGGGCGATCTATAAGGTCAGATGCAAAAGGAAAAGGAGGCAGTTTCAGCACCCTCCAGAAGAGAATAAAGAATGGGATGGAGGAGGCCTCTAGAATGATACGCAAACCGGTGTTCATTGTTCAGCAGGATAAAGAAGTGGCAGAGCATGTCAAGAGATTAGCAAACATGTTTTATAGCATCGGTCCTGTGCATGTTAGAAGAGCTGCAAGTGAATTTCCAGAAAGCAACAAAATATGGTTGTTAAACATTGATTAGAAACATTTCTGAAGAGAAAACATACAATTTCTGTAAGAAAGCGGAGTCAATTAGCATGAGCAGGGTTCGAGGCTTCAGTGAGGAAGAACTGTACGCATTCTACTATGATTTGCAATACTTCATAGAAAACAATCAGTTTTCTTCAACACACATCTTCATAATGTATGAAAGGGTAATGGGTGCTGTGCAGAAGCCTGACACCATTCTGGCTACTAAAGAACACAAATGTATGGTTTCTATAACAAGCTGCGGACGAGGGAGTGCTGCTGGAATGTTTGTCCCTCCAATGACAATCTACCCGAGACAGAGGGTGAATCCAAACCACGCAAAAGGGAACCATCAGGTGCTATTTTTCACTGTCTCGAGCTGGTGGAGCAAGATACAGCTTTTCACGATCTGGGTAAGACATTTTGTGGAGAACATCAAACCAAAAAACATGCCTGTTTTTTTTTAAATCTTAGACAATCACCAAAGACACTCAGGTAGTGTAGCATATGAACTGTGCAGGGAAAAAGAAACAGCTAGACGTCACTTTTATTGACTCAATAAAGCAAGCCTGCAATAGGATTTGTGCCCCACACATGGGAAAATGTTACCACTGGGCGACAATGAAAATGGAAATCGAATGAAAATAGCCAATTCCTAGGAAATGTGTTGATCTCGAATTTCACAAAGGCAATTCAAAATAGGTCTACTTTACATTTAACATTGTTTTATTACGGTGAGATAATTATATACGGATTTTTATGTTAAGTTTAAAATCAAATGTAATGGTTTGTCAAAGTGATAATAACTGGTAACAATGCATTATGTTATTCTCCCTGGTCTTACTTGTGTGCAATATTTTGGATATAAACATTTTGATACCAATTTTAGTAATCTTTTTTCTCCCTACCTTTCAATTTCAGTGACTTTATTAATTCATGTAATAATTTTGGCACATTTGTTTCCAGATTAACTACCAGTTGTTCAAGTTGACTGTATTGAAAAGGGGGAAAATGCCACGAGTTTGTGTTAACACTGCTGACACATTTTTCTATGTGTGTGTAGAAGTGACATTTGCTTTACAAAAACAGCAAATAACTCCATTGATTAAAAAAGATTACATTTGTTATTTTGGGTTCAAAACAGGTGATCAGGATAAACCCTGGGCTCTACATGTGATCTGCAACACTTGTGCCAGCAACTGCAGGAATTGGATGCATGGGAAAGGACATTCAATGCCCCTTTCCAGTGTCTGATCTGGCGGAGCCAACTAGCCAAGTCAGTGACTGCTACTTTTGTATGGTTCCTCCTTTTAAGAAGGGGATATCCATCTGCCATACGTCCAGTTATATATGGGGAAGGACTGCCAATACCTGAACCACCGACCGAGTATGGGATTACATCTGATGGGGATTATGAATGTCCTGAACCATGTATATCACAAGACCCGTAGTTTCTTCGAAATATACCATGAACAGATGATCCACAAAAATTGTTTCAAAATCAGTTAAGTGATATCACTAGAGATTTGGGGCTCTCTAAAGCCAAGGCTGAGATTTTAGCATCAAGATTGCAGCAGCACAATTTACTGGAAAGCAATGTAAATTTTTAATTCTGCCAAAGAAGTGAGCAACAATGTACTCCTTTTTTTTTTACATGCAAGATAGTCTTGTGGCATGTATGTATATAAATGGTTTAATGAAGGCTCTCGAAATTGATTATAACCATGGTGAGTGGAGACTTTATTGATTTGTCAAAGGTGAGCTTAAAATCAGTGCTTTTACTTATTGGAAATGAGATTCCTTCTATTTCAGTTGGGCACACTGTGCATATGAAAGAGTCATAGAAAAACATGAAAATTTTTTTTAGTAGCAAACAAGTATAATGATTCTGAATGGCACGTTTCTGGCGACTTAAAAATGGTTGCACTGCTATTCAGTATGCAATTAGGGCGTACTAAATATTTCTGCTGTCTCTGTGAATGGGATAGCCGAGCTCTTGCATCTCATTACAGTAAACATGAATGGCCCAGCAGGTAATCTCTTCAACCAGGTATAACGAACATTAAGACTGAACCTCTAGTAGACCCTAAAATGACTCTGCTCCCGCCGTTGCACATCAGGTTGGGTCTCCTGAAAATTTTTTGTTAACGGAATGAACAAAGATGGTGATACGTTTAAGAACTTAAGGCAAATATTCCCTTACTTAAGTGCTTCCAAAGTAAAGGAGGGCATCTTCCTATGCACACAGATTCGAGAGCTTTTTGGAGACCATACTTTTGATGGGATCGTAATAAAAGATGATGAGAAGCATGCATGGGAATGTTTTCGAACAGCCTGTTTACAGTTCTTAGGGAACAAACGAGCAATAAAATACAAGGCGATTGTAGATAATATGTTATCATTCTAATAAAAACTTGGTTGCAACATGTCACTGAAAATGCATTTCTTGTGTAGTCATCTTGACTTTTTCCCTAAAGATTGTGGTTCACTAAGTGATGAACGTGGGGAGCGATTTTATCAAGATATTGCCACATTTGAGAAGAGGTATGCCGAAAAGTGGAGCCCTACTACTTTAGCAGATTATTGCTGGGCTGTCGTAAAGGATGTTCCCGAGTATGTGTATAAACGCCAAGCGAAGCGAAAACGGTCATCTTCTGGATTTATCTCTGAAGAAAATATGTAACCGTATATACTCTACACATGGACATTTAATATTTGTAATCCTTTATATACATTTGTGGCCAGTTCATTTAGATATTTTATTTTGTGCTTTACATAGCTCTGATAGAATGTAGACTTACAAAGTAGTTTCATTCACGTAATATTATCTTCATTTTTTCCTTAATATTTTACTTTTGTACTTCCAGAATGGCACTGCAATTTATCAATGCATAACGCATAACAAAACTCTTTCATTCAAAATTTGTTATGCTGTATCTTGGAACATGACTGCAAATTAGTTAGTGAGCTATTTATACAAAAATTTAGATTACTTTTTAAAAGCATTAGAGCTAAATATATATGAAGATGATTATTTTGTGTCATTAAACTGAAATAAATATAAATAACCCTAAATCATGCAATTTACACACTTTCACTTCAAATTCGTTGATAAGTGAATTGAACCTGGCGACTTTGCGTCTCTTTTGAGCCAGATATGTTCAAATGTGACTACCATTACCGAAGACACCTACGGATTCCGATCTTCTGAAATTCGTCCTCTCAGTGGAGAATTTCAGAAGCAACTCCAGCTGCTCGATCCTCTATGTCCCCAAACCTCCTGGATCAGCTTTAGCAGAAGATTCTCTGGCGGAACGATCCAGTAACGCCAATGACACTCATGTTCCAGAAAAAAGGTCATTTACAGAAATATCTCCAATCTTAAAATGTGCAAAGAAGGTAGGAAAGGTAAACAAACAGAAATCGAAGGCTCTCAGAAGAGGAAACTAGTGCTTCAAAGGAAAATTGTAGGTCCCATGTGGATTACAGCCGTTGCGTTTGGTGATACTGCTTCGGAGAATGACACTGACAGCGTGTACGGTGATAATTCGGACTATGACATTGAAATGGGGGCGAAAAGTGTCTAGCTTGTGAAGACTATAGATAGGATGGCGGAATATGGTATAAGTGTATAATGTGTGGTCTATGGGCACAATCGTGTGGTTCGGGACGGGATTAACCAGGCAACTATAAGAGTGATTTTGGTTTGAATACAGCTGTAAACTAAGTAGGAAATATTCACTTATTCAGATTTCTACAATTATTTTTGTGAATTTCATATCACTTATGTCCCATAATATGGGATTTAAATAAGATTCTCCTTGCATTCTTCTTGATCTGAGAGTTGGTTTCCTTCATTTTAACGTTATATTTGTGTTTTTCCATGTTTGTGACAATTTAACATTTATTCCTTAAACGTAAATTACATAATGATTTCTCTGATTATTACTACCCCATCTGAAGGTATTGCTAATCGAAGCACTTAGTACATGAGGGTTGGTACATCATAATGAAGAACAACATTGTTCATAAATTTATATATTTTAATGAATTTACGAGGGACCTTATATAAATAATGCAGCATAGTTTTCTTTGAAAGCAGGCTGGTGTTACCAGGATGCCAATACACCGTGTTATTCCTAACTTTTTTCGCTGCCCACGAAACCCTGTTTTTCAGCATAATCTCCGTTCAATGCGGAAGCCTGTCGCCACTTTCCTGTGAGGGCCTGTATGCCCGCATCGTTCCACTCAACTGATCGACGTCCTAGCCAACGTCTTACTGAATCAATACTCCTCCCGCACAGGCCATGAAGGCGCAAAGGTACCAACTAGCCGCCGTGTCACTCTCAGCCCACAGGCGTCACTGGATGCGGATATGGAGGGGCATGAGGTCAGCACATCGCTCTGAAGGCCGCATGTCAGTTTCTGAGGCCGGGGCCGCTACTAGTCAATCAAGTAGCTCCTCGGTTTGCCTCTCAAGGGCTGAGTGCGCCCCGCTTGCCGACAGCGCTCGGCAGACCGGACCATCACCCATCCCAGCCCGACTCGCACAACTTCGGTGATCTGACGGGAACCGGTGGTACCACCGCGGCAAGACCATTGGCGCTGCATCCATAACGTCTTCCTTATTTACGTACTGCTCCCCTTGGACTGCATCAAAATAGATGGAAGTCGAAAGGTGTGAGGGCTGTAGACTGCATGAGGAAGAACAGTCCAACGAAATGTCGTGAGATCCTCTCGGGTGTACAGACCTTTATGAAACCTGGTGTTGACATGGAGAAGGAGAAGTTTGCTTCCTTGTGGCGACGAAGACACTGAAGTTTTTTCTTCAGTTCCTTGAGGGTAGCACAGTGTACTTCAGAGCTGGTCGATGCACCGTGAAGGAGGACATCAAACAAAAACTCCTAAAGAGTTCTAGAATACTGTCGCCACGACGTTACTTGCTGAGAGTGCGGCTTTCAACTTTCTTCTAAGGAGGAGAGGCGGTGTGGTACCGATCCACGGATTGCCGTTTCGTTACGGGTCCGAAGTCATGGATCCATGTTTCATCGCCTGTGACGATGTGCGACCAAAAATTTTCACGATTAGCCTGCTAACATGCAAGCGATTCTTCGCAGGGGTTCCTTAATTGCTGTTCAAGGTATTTCGTTAGGTGTCGAATAACCCAACTGTCACACGCCTCTGAGATCCCGACTGGTCGACGAGTGTGTCCACACTACTAACATAGACGTCCATTTGTGCGGTGAGGTGTTTGACTGTGATCCGTCGATCACCTCGAAACGTTCCCACATTGTTGTGTGTGGTGGCCGGCACGCGGGAGATTGTACAGGGTTTGCACTACCTTGTTGCGACGATGACAGACACCAGGGCCAACGACTCACCGTTCCTTTGATCGTGGTCTAGGGGTAGCGTCTTCGATTCATAATCAAAAAGTATTCGGTCCCGGGTTCGATCCCCACCCCTGGAATGTCAGAAGCTTGAACGTGGTAGGGAAACTAGAAAATCTGAAAAGGGAAATGCAAAAGCTCAATCTAGATATAGTAGGGGTCAGTCAAGTGAAGTGGAAGGAAGACAAGGATTACTGGTCAAATGAGTATCGGGTAATATCAACAGCAGCAGAAAATGGTATAACAGGTGTAGGATTCGTTATAAATAGGAGGGTAGGGCAGAGGGTCTGTTACTGTGAACAGTTCAGTGACCGGGTTGTTCTAATTAGAATCGACAGCAGACCAACACCGACGTCGCAAGCTGAAAATGAACAGATAGAGAAAGTGTATGAGGATATTGAAAGGGTAATGCAGTATGTAAAGGGGGAAGAAAATCTAACAATCATGGGCGACTGGAATGCAGTTGTAGGGGAAGGAGTAGAAGAAAAGGTTACAGGAGAATATGGGCTTGGGACAAGGAATGAAAGAGAAGAAAGACAAATTGAGTTCTGTAACAAGTTTCAGCTAGTAATAGCGAATACCCTGTTCAAGAATCACAAGAGGAGGAGGTATACTTGGAAAAGGCCGGAAGATACGGGAAGATTTCAATTACATTACATCATGGTCAGACAGAGATTCCGAAATCAGATACTGGATTGTAAGGCGTACCCAGGAGAACATATAGACTCAGATCACAATATAGTAGTGATGAAGAGTAGGCTGAAGTTCAAGACATTAGTCAGGAAGAATCAATACGCTAAGAAGTGGGATACGGAAGTTCTAAGGAATGACGAGATACGTTTGAAGTTCTCTAACGCTATAGATACAGCAATAAGGAATAGCGCAGTAGGCAACACAGTTGAAGAGGAATGGACGTCTCTAAATAGGGCCATCACAGAAGTTGGGAAGGAAAACATAGGTTTCTCAAATCATTGGACGAAGTGGCAACAAAACGACTATTCACGTTGGTGTGTAGAATATATGAGCCTGGCGACATACCATCTGACTTTCGGAAAAGCATCATCCACACAATTCCGAAGACGTCAAGAGCTGACAAGTGCGAGAATTATCGCACAATCAGCTTAACAGCTCATGCATCGAAGCTGCTTACAAGAATAATATACAGAAGAATGGAAAAGAAAACTAAGAATGCGCTAGGTGACGATCAGTTTGGCTTTAGGAAAAGTAAAGGCACAAGGGAGGCAATGCTGACGCTACGGCTAATAATGGAAGAAAGGCTAAAGAAAAATCAAGACACGTTCATAGGATTTGTCGACCTGGAAAATGCGTTTGACACTATAAAATGGTGCAAGCTGTTCAAGATTTCGAAAAAAGTGGGGGTAAGCTATAGGGAGAGACGGGTCATATACAATATGTACAACAACCAAGAGGGAATAATAAGAGTGGACGATCAAGAACGAAGTGCTCGTATTAAGAAGCGTGTAAGACAAGGCTGTAGCCTTTCGCCCCTAGTCTTCAATCTGTACATCGAGGAAGCAATGATGGAAATAAAAGAAAGGTTCAGGAGTGGAATTAAAATACAAGGTGAAAGGATATCAATGATACGATCCGCAGATGACATTGCTATCCTGAGTGAAAGTGAAGAAGAATTAAATGATCTGCTGAACGGAATGAACAGTCTAATGAGTACACAGTATGGTTTGAGAGTAAATCGGAGAAAGACGAAGGTAATGAGAAGTAGTAGAAATGAGAACAGCGAGAAACGTAACATCAGGATTTATGGTCACGAAGTCAATGAAGTTAAGGAATTCTGCTACCTAGGCAGTAAAATAACCAATGACGCACGGAGCAAGGAGGACATCAAAAGCAGACTCGCTATGGCAAAAAAGACATTTCTGGCCAAGAGAAGTCTACTAATATCAAATACCGGCCTTAATTTGAGGAAGAAACTTCTGAGGATGTACGTCTGAAGTACAGCAGTAGTGAAACATGGAATGTGGGAAAACCGGAATAGAAGAGAATCGAAGCATTTGAGATGTTGAAAATAAGGGAATGAGGAGGTTCCACGCAAAATCGGAGAGGAAAGGAATATGTGGACAACACTGATAAGCATAAGGGACAGGATGATAGGACATCTGCTATGACATGAGGGAATGACTTCCATGGCACTAGAGGGAGCTGTAGAGGGCAAAAACTGCAGACGAAGACAGGGATTGGAATACGTCAAGCAAATAATTGAGGACGTAGGTTGCAAGTGCTCTAGATTTCCACCAAAAGAAACTCAATGTCATGTTTCGATTTGAAGTGCACCTCCATTAGAGAGGCAAGTTTGAAGGTTTCGTACAGCGCAGCCACCAGACAGAACGGCATGAAACTATAGTGGCTGATGCGGAAATATTCCACTATTTGTCGGAAAAAGTTCCACATTTTTTCAAGCGTAATTGGCAGAGAAAAAAGTATTGCATCACTTATTGAACGGCCCTCGTAAACATGTCATATAATAAATAAGCAATCGAGCTTCTGATAATCTAATTCTGTCTCCTCGTAAAGTGACCGCCATTTCCCATATCTACTCTCTCTCTCTTTCTCTCTCTCTCTCTCTCTCTCTCTCTCTCTCTCCCTCTCTCTTATATATAATTACAGTCAAGCTTTCAAAACGCTGTAGAAATAGCACCACTGGTCAGAATAACGTCAGATTGCAAAGGAATATTATCGGAGAAGGGGAAAACGTATGGCAGAAGGAAAAAGATAGTGTGAAATTTGATCAATAGATGGCGCTGTATGTGTCGGAATACATAATGAAAACACCTGTCATGCACACGACCCATTGAAGTTGATAGAAACATGCCGGGTACACGGCTTTTCCTCCTTTCGCGTCTGCGACGTTCGCCATGAGTGTCTCAATGCAGGATCGCGATCTGCTTGTAAAGCAGTATTACAAGAATGATGACTGTGCACAAGTCACTCTGCATAATTTCCGGACACGGAAGGGTCTGAAAAAAGGCGTTGGTCCAATGACTGCCGCGGGTCTGGCGAAAATGATTCGGAAATTCGATAAGAAGGTTTCTTTTGGTGTGCAACCTTTTAGACTGGGAAAGAGGAATTGATTCGACATCGGTAGAAGCAGCGGCCACAGCAATGCAGGAGGAGACGAGTGGTGGTGTACAAACGTGTAGTGCACGGAGCATTACCCGAACATTGGAAATACCCGTGAAGACGGTGCGTAAAATCCTACGAGACATTCTTGTTTGCTATCCGTTCAAAATTACCCACGTGCACGAGATGCTTCTTGTTGACCAGCAAGAGAGACCTTTGGTTTAGAATTTCGAGCTCGCATGGAAGTGGACAATGATTGGCTGTGGAAGACGAAGCGCACTTCCATCTGAGAGGATATGTCAATACACAGAACTGTTGAATATGTCAATACACAGAATTGTCGAATATGGGCAACGGAAAATTCACACGCAAATCAACCAGTACTATTTCATCCAGGAAACGTCAACGTGCGATGCGAGTTTTCGAAGAGAGAGGTGCTTCTGGTCCTGTTACCTGTACCGTCGCGGGTAAATGATACGAGTGCCTTCTGCGCAACCACGTCATTCCAGCTCTCCAACAGCTCTTCAGTATCACACCTGCACACTCATGTACACTGAGTAGTACAGTTTGTTTAATGTCAAACGCACACCTTAGGCATTGTTGTGTGATTCGTTAGTCATTTGTGGTCGACCACTATTAAATTGTGATGGTCACAGCGCCATCTATTTGTACATTTTGTAACTATTCTGACCAGTGGTGTTATTTCTACAGCGGTTTGAAAGTTTGAATTTAACTTTAACCCTGGATACGTGAACCTAGTAGGACCAAAATTACTAATGTTGTGTAGGTCGACAGTGCACAGTTTTTAAACAACGGAAACCTGGCGCTATGCGCTCCTATTGGCCGCGGGATAATCCTGTTGCCGGATGCTCTGGACAACGCGTGACCGTCAATGCTTTGACTGCCAGGGATCGTGATGTATTCAAGGAGGCCCACACGTTCGGTGGTAGTGCGCCATCTTTCCACTCTGAGTGGCTGGGGGCGAATCCGCTGGGGTCCCGTCACATCCTTTGTAGTTTCATGATACGACATACTGGGAACACATGAGTCAACAGCTGTTAGTTCATGTAGAGAAAGTCTTTTATAAATTGTGTCAGCCCTGAAAAGGCCTTGTTTCGTAGCTAGGACATCGTTTACGTACAACAGGTGCTCGAACTGGCAACCCTCTGACGCGACACAAGCTTGGGATTCTTCAAACAAATATTGTGACTCCATGTTTACTGTATGACTAAATTGCAGGTGACGTGTGTGTGTGTGTGTGTGTGTGTGTGTGTGTGTGTGTGTGTGCTTCGAAGCGAAGCTTAGGACTGAATGCCTCTGACATGAGCTGGAGAGAAACAGCAACACATATTTGACACGTGTGCGTATGACGTTGGGGCAGTGATGGGGCGAGGGACGTTTGTATGCGTGAACCGACAACCATAGCACTGCCTGTCAAGCGAAGAACGGCATCAGGGCAACCCCAAAGCCAGTAGAAGTACACGGTGCCAAGTTTCCTCAGTTTAAAAATGGTGATGAATTGTCGACCTACACAAGGGCAAATGTGGACTATAGATATGTATATATAGTGACGGCCCAGTTACACTCCCTTGAGGCACTCCTGAAATTACAAACAGTAATCATAACCGTCTTGTCACAGTTCCTTGGGGTAATTCTGACATTAGCTCTAGATCTATAGATTTTCCGTCCTCCACGAGATTCAGAAGGCCATAGACACGGGTTCACAGGTGGATGCCGTGTTTCTTGGCTTTCGCAAGGCGTTCGATACAGTTCCCCACAGTCGTTTAATGAACAAAGTAAGAGCATATGGACTATCAGACCAATTGTGTGATTGGATTGAAGAGTTCCTAGATAAAAGAACGCAGGATGTCATTCTCAATGGAGAGAAGTCTTCCGAAGTAAGAGTGATTTCAGGTGTGCCGCAGGGGGGTGTCGTAGGACAGTTGCTATTCACAATATACATAAATGACCTTGTGGATGACATCGGAAGTTCCCTGAGGCTTTTTGCAGATGACGCTGTAGTGTATCGAGAAGTTGTAACAATGGAAAATTGTACTGAAATGCAGGAGGATCTGCAGCGAATTGACGCGTGGTGCAGGGAATGGCTATTATCTCAATGTAGACAAGTGTAATGTGCTGCGAATACATAGAAAGATAGATCCCATATCATTTAGCTACAAAATAGCAGGTCAGCAACTGGAAGCAGTTAATTCCATAAATTATCTGGGAGTAGGCATTAGGAGTGATTTAAAATGGAATGATCATATAAAGTTGATCGTCGGTAAAGCAGATGCCAGACTGAGACTCATTGGAAGAATCCTAAGGAAATGCAATCTGAAAACAAAGGAAGTAGGTTACGGTACGCTTGTTCGCCCACTGCTTGAATACTGCTCAGCAGTGTGGGATCTGTACGAGAGAGGGTTGATAGAAGAGATAGAGAAGATCCAACGGAGAGCAGTGCGCTTCGTTACAGGATCATTTAGTAATCGCGAGATAAACTCCAGTGGAAGACTGTGCAGGAGAGACGCTCATTAGCTCGGTACGTGCTTTTGTTAAAGTTTCGAGAACATACCTTCACCGAAGAGTCGAGCAGTATATTGCTCCCTCCTACGTATATCTCGCGAAGAGACCATGAGGATAAAATCAGAGAGATTAGAGCCCACACAGAAGCATACCGACAATCCTTCTTTCCACGAACAATACGAGACTGGAATTGAAGGGAGAACCGGTAGAGGTACTCAGGGTACCCTCAGCCACACACCGTCAGGTGGCTTGCGGAGTATGGATGTAGATGTAGATGTAGAAGAGCGACAGGTAGATTTCTATCTTACGCTGTACGAACTGCATTCGAGTGGTCGAATTGGAAGATAACATCAGTCGTCTGACACTGTCTGGGTCCGATACGCACTGAGAGCTACGTTCATGAGCGTAATGCTAAGTGGCACTGACGGACAGGGGTAGCTCGGAACATCCGGCGGCTATTACGGGCAACGACCGCAGCTGGCAGCTGCGTATTGTGGTCACGCAACGCAAATCAGGGGCCGGATAGCTCGCAATGCGGGCTCTGACAGCGGCGGGGCGTGCGATGTTTGTGGCTGTTAATGGGGGAAGCCCAGCGAGCGGGTGCCCCTAATGGCGGAGGGCGTCCCCACGTGACCTCCCGGCGCAGGTGTCCCCGAGAGAGAGAGAGAGAGAGAGAGAGAGAGAGAGAAGGGTGCTACCACAGAATCCTGCCTCGTGCATGGATGTGTGTGGTGTCCTTAGATTAGTTAGGTTTAAGTAGTTCTAGGTTCAAGGGGATTGAAGACCACAGCTGTTAAATCGCATAGTGCTCAGAGCCATTTGAACCAATTTTTTTCTTGAAACACAATACTTTCAGAACAACCAGGTATTTACTTGAAAATTGTTTAACTACAAATACAACGTTTCACATCATTTTATTTCCACATGGCGTATCAATTACAATGCGTTTCAGACATCCTCAATGAGTTTGTACTTTGAACGTCGTATTTCTGCTTTGAACGTCATACATTCCAAGGATGTAAGTTATTATATAAAACCAACTAAGTATGGGATTCAGTTGCAGTCCAATATGACATCATCCAACTCAGGAGTCTGTACTGAATAGAGTAGTGGTTCCCAACCTGATTGTCCACTGAGAGGGTGAAATGTAATTTTCCAAGGGGGAAAAATAATAGGGTTGAATTGAGTTTCGGTCACGACACTAACTTATTTTTTTAATCACTTTTGTCACTATTTCGTTAGACTTTAAAACTGATTACACAAGTGGCCAATGATTTACTTCTTTAAATACACTCCTGGAAATGGAAAAAAGAACACA
This sequence comes from Schistocerca gregaria, assembly GCF_023897955.1. Taxonomy (NCBI): domain Eukaryota; kingdom Metazoa; phylum Arthropoda; class Insecta; order Orthoptera; family Acrididae; genus Schistocerca; species Schistocerca gregaria. The sequence continues at coordinate 501,455,159 of NC_064925.1, read as the reverse complement.
TTGACACCGTTAGGCCGTCTTCCACTCACGCCCCAACATCGTGCAGCCCGCCTCCAGTGGTGTCGCGACAGGCGTGAATGGAGGGACGAATGGAGACGTGTCGTCTTCAGCGATGAGAGTCGCTTCTGCCTTGGCGCCAATGATGGCCGTATGCGTGTTTGGCGCCGTGCAGATGAGCGCCACAATCAGGACTGCATACGACCGAGACACACAGAACCAACACCCGGCATCATGGTGTGGGGAGCGATCTCCTACACTGACCGTACACCTCTGGTGATCGTCGAGGGGACACTGAATAGTGCACGGTACATCCAAACCGTCATCGAACCCATCGTTCTACCATTCCTAGACCGGCAAGGGAACTTGCTGTTCCAACAGGACAATGCACGTCCTTATGTATCCCGTGCCACCCAACGTGCTCTAGAAGGTGTAAGTCAACTACCCTGGCCAGCAAGATCTCCGGATCTGTGCCCCATTGAGCATGTTTGGGACTGGATGAAGCGTCGTCTCACGCGGTCTGCACGTCCAGCACGAACGCTGGTCCAACTGAGGCGCCAGGTGGAAATGGCATGGCAAGCCGTTCCACAGGACTACATCCAGCATCTGTACGATCGTCTCCATGGGAGAATAGCAGCCTGCATTGCTGCGAAAGGTGGATATACACTGTACTAGTGCCGACATTGTGCATGCTCTGTTGCCTGTGTCTATGTGCCTGTGGTTCTGTCAGTGTGATCATATGATGTATCTGACCCCAGGAATGTGTCAATAAAGTTAACCCTTCCTGGGACAATGAATTCACGGTGTTCTTATTTCAATTTCCAGGAGTGTACTAACATTAATGTGTGACACAATGTGTTATATATAACAGCTTGTGAAACCGAAGTATGAGATACATGTCCTTCACACAGCCCACCCCTCTGAAAAGACCGTAATTTGTTTCATCACTCCATTCGTAAAAATAAACGAACCAATAGATAGCAAAATAACAGTAACTACGTAATGGCGATAAAGCTGTATCAATAGTAATTGTAATAACAGTAATAACAATGGTAATAATGTTTGTTTCAGTGGTGAGGCACAGCGCATGGCCGCTTTATGTCTTCCAGCTTCTGCCAGTGCAGGAGTAAAGAGTCTAGCAATCTGATGGCGTACAAACAGCAGGCATAAGTGTAGTGCACTCATTTTACTATGGTTGGTTTTAAACCGAAGAAAACGATCTTCTGACACACAGTCAACACGGGTTTAGAAAATATCGTTCTTGTGAGACACCACTAGCTCTTTACTCGCATGAAGTGTTGAGTGCTATTGACAAGGGATTTCAAATTGATTCCGTATTTCTGGAATTCCGGAAGGCTTTTGCACTGTATTACATAAGTGGCTTATAGTGAAATTGCGTTCTTATGGAATATCGTCTCAGTTATGTGACTGGATTCGAGAATTCCTGTCAGAGAGGTCACAATTCGTCGTAACTGACGGAAAGTCATCGACTAAAACAGAAGTAATATCTGGCGTTCCCCAAGGTAGTGTTATAGGCCCTCTGCTGTTCCTTATGTATATAAACCATTTGGGGGAGAATCTGAGCACCCGTCGTAGGTTGTTTGTAGATGACCTGTCGTTTATCGCCGGCCGGAGTGTCCGAGCGGTTCTAGGCGCTGCAGTCTGGGACCGGGAGAGCGCTACGGTCGCAGGTTCGAATCCTGCCACGGGCATGGATGTGTGTGATGTCCTTAGGTTAGATAGGTTTAAGTAGTTCTAAGTCCTAGGAGACTGATGACCTCAGATGTTAACTCCCATAGTGCTCAGGGCAATCTGTCGTTTATCGACTACTAAAATCGTCAGAAGATCAAAATAAATTGCAAAACAATTTAGAAAATATATCTGTATGGTGCGAACATTTGCAGTAGCCCCAAAATAACGAAAAGTGTGAGGTCCTACATATGAGTGCTAGAAGGGATCCGTTAAACTTCGGTTACACGATAAATCAGACAACTCTAAAGGCCGTAACTTCAGTTGAATACCTAGGAATTACAATTACGAAAAACTGAAATTGGAAGGAACACATAGTGAATGCTTTGGGGAAGTATAACAAAAGACTGCGTTTTGTTGGCACGACACAGAAAATGTAACAGATCTACTAACGAGACTGCCTACACTACGCTTGTCCGTCCTCTCTTAGAATACTGCTGGTGTGGGATCCTTATCAGGTAGGGCTGACGGAGTACATCCAAAAAGTTCAAAGGAGGGAAGCACCTTTTGCATTTTCGCGAAACAGGGGAGGGAGTGTCACAGAAATTATACAGGATTTGGAATGGACATAATTAAAACAAAGGCGTTCTTCGTTGCGGAGCAGTCTTCTCACGAAATTCCACTCACCAACTTTCTCCTCTGAATGCGAAAATATTTTTTTGACGCCGACCTAAATAGTGAAAAACGATTACCATGATAAAATACGGGAAATGGGGGCTCGTACGGAAACATATATGTGTTCGTTCTTTCGGCACGCTATACGATATTGAAATAATAGAGAATTGTGATGGTGGTTCTACGAACCCTCTGCTAGACACTTAAATGTGATTTGCAGAGTATCCGTGTGGATTTACATACAGATGTAAACGAGGGCTTGACATTTTACTTTTATATAGTTTTTTGTTTGTCTTTCTATATTTAATGATGATGTTTTGTTGGGCGCAAAAAGTGCGTCAGGGAAGTGTCGCTAGAAAGGGCAGTGGTGCAGAGGAAGCATGTTTTGCAAAAAGTGTGAGTCGTCGTTGTGGATAGTTAGCTCTCTTTTCCGATAAGGAGTTACACGTAACACCCGTGATGTTCAGAAAATTGCTTCAGCGTGGTCTCAGAAAGCTCGGGAACCGTTGGAATTGAGAGATGGCCTGCATGTGACGTAGGCGGCGCTCTTCAATCTCATTGGCCTACGTTTAAATGCGCGCTAAGAATATCTTATATGCTTGATGTTGCGCTGCACGTTGAAAAACACACCCCAATGTGCTTCTACCACGCTATGACATCAGAAACTCGGAACGCTCAATGTAGTCGTTCGAATGCACTTTTCTTGTGATGACGGTCGAAGCGTTGCCGAATGCCGCGGAAAATGGTGCGCCCTTAACACTCATTGTGTAACATGGGTTTTTTGAGTTCAGGACGTTCAAGGGATATTATGCCTTTTCCTTGGTGCGGCTGAAGTTTCGACGGTGTCTTTAGATGGATGTGGATGTCCATAGAACGTTGATGGAAGTCCGCAATACATTCTCTGTCCCCTCCTCCAACTGCCGTTATCCAGCTGCTGAAAGGCACTTTGACGCACAAATTTCTATGCCTACTGGCCAAATCCCTTAAATGCCGGGATGGTTGCTCTGGAAGAGACATTACTGAATTCCTTCCCCTGTCCTGCCTTGTGTTTCATATCCAATGAATTCAAGGTATTCAGAGAATATTCCTTACCTTTCCTCTTAAGAACTGTCGGTCGATTTCCTTTACGTCGAATAGGCAATAGCAGGCAGCGCCGTGAATTATGAATAAACGTCAAATGTAACAAAACTGTGTATCGTTGAAGGTAAAATATCAGTCGTAAAATTGAAAGAATTGAAAGGACAATGTAAACTATAAATATATATTATTAGTATTCATCAGTTTCTATTGACTAAATGGCACACCGATCCATCTTTCCGTAGAGTGTAGATACAGGGTGTAGAAAAAGTACTTTAGAGTAAATAGCGAATAAACATCAATCAGTAGTGTGACAGCGGTTTCCGAAACTAAGTGTTGAGTTTTAAAGCTATTCCACATTAATATGAACAGACGTTCAAAACCGACATTAACATGAACAGACGTTTGAAGGCTTCCGTATCCACACGATGTCAGCGTATAGAGGCTCCGAACAAAAGACTGCTTTTATTACGCAATCATGAAAACTATCTCTGTTGCATAAGTTCGTAATATATCCCCTAATTTTCAAATATATGTTAAATAAACGGAGGCAGCTATCATTCTGTGACTCAATAGTTAATTGCTGTTGTGATGGATGAATTATTGACGATACTGTTGCAGCATGAAACAAGCAATTAGAAAATGAATAAGAGTAGAGTTTCGTGAAGTGGGTCCAATTCCGTAATTGTCTGTGGAATTGACAGGGTAATGGATCGTATGTGAAGGCCACTAATAAAAGGCGCCCGCAAATGAAACGGTACTTCAAGTAGAAAATGCGCTGGTTTCGTGAACGGAACCCATCTCGTTACTGCCAGATCTGAAAGCGTCACCGTATTCACTGGCAACGGAGGTGTTCAGAAAGAATGCGCCTTACGTAATCCCGAGACGTTTCGCACTCTATGTTCTGCACTGTTTCATACTGGTCGAGCACAAAGACTTGGTAAAAGCGTATTCATTTTTGATCCCTAAAGAATACACAAAAATTTGTTATCCGCGATTTGGGAGGGGTTTTGGTGCTCGCTTCCTATTTGAGCTAGGAAAATAGGGTGCAAAGATTTTGGTATAGTCTATACCAACAGTCATTTGCATAGCCATTTGAACATCTGCCTTATTGTAGCTTTGTTTTTGTATTGTAAGCAAAAATTTGAAAGACAACATAGAGTGGGAGCCCAAGAAGATTGCACGAATCGATTACTCCGCAAAAGAATTTAATTCGGCTGCAACCAATCCTCAGCTAATTGGCACCATTTGCATAAGCACGGGTTTTACGTGCAAAAACAGTCACAACTAAATAGCCCTGGAGCGAGACCAATTGTTTAAATTTGGTCCACTGATGTAGCGGGTCTTGTTCCAAGATAAGTTTTAATCGCTTGAAAAAATCTTGCTTCCCTGAGATTTTAAGCGCAAGAAACACGTTTTTCTGGGATATTTATGAAGCGCACCACTTTTATAGCTTAAACTCGTACGAATAGGTTCAAACTTTGCACGATGGTCGATAAATGGATAAAGTCGAAATGAAATTTTTGTATCCGATAATCTTTGTCCGTTGTCGAGTAACGATGGTTTAAATTCGAGCTAAATGTAGCACATAAAATTCGTCATTACTTGAGTTGAAGGTTCGGAAACGGTTCAAAAAGAATTAAATAAATGAAAAATGCTTTTTTAAGATGAAGTTCAAAACTAATTTTTTTTTTTCGCGTACCACTTCATTGTTTTGTAATGGATGAGGCAGTCGGTAGGAAAATTTTAGTTTATTTTATTAGCTTCCAGAGGCAACTTCATTTTTCCATTACCACCAAGCCACGGCCGGCAGTGTTGGCTGCCTGTAAATTCTTTCGCCGCCCCAGGCGTCGCTTCGCAAGCGATGCTCTGGAAAGTTCCATTGCCGCCCATGTGGGTTTCTCGGTCCTGACCAATCAGGGTGGAGGAAGCCGCGTGGTGCGTCGAATATACCCGGCCGCCCATCACCGGGCCCGCCCTCTTGTTTACTTGCTCTCCTGCGAGTCGGATGCACTCCCTGTAGCAGTGTATATCTTCCCGTTTCTCCCGGTGCTGCAGCACTGTGGACTTAGTTTTCACAGCCGGCATGCCACTCGGTCTGGCCCTATTGGCAGACGCCAACGTTCGTTAGCTTCGCGAACTATGTTTCCCGAAACTCTATGTTCTGGTTCTCCCTCGCCTCCCTAGGCCTGGTTATGTGACTCCTTATTAACATCCTTTCACCAATAAATGGCCTTTATCGAAATATTATCATGATGAATTAATGTCGGACACCGCCTTCCCATACGCCCATCGTGTACAGTTTCAAACTTGTGTGAATCGATTCGAATTTTGTAAGAGGGAAGACAAATACATGTAACTAACCGTCATCCAATTGTTTTATGAAAGCTTTATCCGCTCTCATAACATAGCGGTCCAAATTTGCACATAAAATCCACACAGAATCCGGTTAACGTGATGCGCATGTGACGAGACTGTTTAAAGTGACAATGATGATAAAATATGTTCTTACGGTAATTATAAGACGCATTTGCAAAAATCTTTCACTGTTCGGGAATTTACGTGCGAGAAGTCACGCGTTTGCTCATGAAACTCTGTCTCATTCAATGCATTGAATTTTAAGCATTGCATTTGGGCACATTTAAAAACTGGTTATTACAGACTTTATAGTTCCATTAGTTACACGTTAAAGATTTTATTCACCAGTAGCTCACAATAATCGAAATATCTTAGGACGTGCAAAACAATGCATGTACCAGACCAGAATTACTCCCAGCCCTAGACATAATGATACACTATTCGATGTAGCATTTAAAGCTTTATCTACTATCACGCATAAAATTAAACTAGACCGAAAATTGCTATCAAAATAAATGTCAGTAAAAGGTCAGCTTATTTCAGACCAATAGAAAATGTTTTACTGCATTCTCTACACAAACTAATATGCTATCATGTAGAAAATTTATTTTCGGACAAAAGAAGCTTAAGTTCGTAAATTTTCGTTCATGATTGAAAAGTTGATAGCATTTTGTCGTGCAAACCTTGTTTCGCAGGTCTTCTGCTTATTTCAGCCCATCATACTCGTTCTTAATTCGGATTGGTTGTTTCTCGCCAAAGAAATTCTCGTGTGTTTTTCTAGCGGCGGTATCTTAATTTGCAGTTTTTATTTACTGCATACGTTAAATAAATAATGTCAGGAATTTTAAGATATGTAATAATAGCAATAGGTATGCTTTTTAATAATGTATTGTTTGTTGCACGAATTGTTCAGCTTGCAGTATTGCAAGCTTTCTAAGGAAGTTTGTCTATCTAAAATGGTCGTATCGTAAGTTTATCTACGAAACATATTCTGTTTGCATATGCTACTAACATCAAATTCTTACTGAATTTAATGTATCGTTTGGTATGATATTTGTGTTTGCTGTTATGCTATGTACTGTATTAAGTAATTATAATGATTATTCATATGTTTGCGTATATAGTGTCATGTGTATGACAGTAAAATGTGCGAACTGTAAGTCAAAACGAATTAAAAGATAATAAAAAATTAAATTATATAAAACAAAATACGGCAACGAAATAATAGATAAAATATGGAACTTTAAAAGTAAAATAAGAAACCGCCTGCAATCATGTGACCTTAACTTGGCTGTGAGGCGTGTGTGCTCTGATACAGCAGTGTGTGCTGGACAGGCTCAACCATACCATGAATGTAACCGAAAAGGAGCCAGGCTAGCGGTGTCCCTCTGTAGCAACACCATTGGACAGACAATAAAAAATCCTATACCGGATCAGTCATCGCCCGAGTAAACAAAAATCTGCTTCGGTTGCCAGGCAAAATTATTGTAGAGTAAATGTTGGGAACCAGAATTTACAACGCTCCCATCATATTACCGGGGCACAGTTGGGGATTTAAAAGACGGGAAATAACTTTTCGAGTTCTCTAGCAGTGCAAAGACATTTAAATAAAACATCTTGACCTATTCGCGCCTTTTTACGAGTTAACCCTATTTTTCGGCGCAGTGAGCTCCATTAGCAGCAAAGTAATGGCGCACCTGCATCTTATTTATGTGCTAAGATCCTTGATCCTGTGCCTAAAATCGGCAAGATTCGCCAGCCATAGTAAGCATTATATGTCATCATGCGGCAGAAGTTTTTCTGGCGGGATAAAATATCTGTGAATGGATATGTTCCCGGAGAACGTAAAAACATTTTGCCTTTTTTTTTTTTACTTAGGGGAGTGCTGACTTTTTCTATGAGGAGAACATTTCTCCCCAAAACGGTCCCCATGTTACACGTATGGTGAGGAGAGTAAAAACAAATGTACACAAATTTATCAAACAATGCAAAATTCAAGATAGTATAGTGGCAGTTTTATGAAAAGGATATATTGCTGCTGATCATACTGCGTAGATTTTGAGTCGCACATAGGCACAACAAAAAAGACTGTCAAACAAGTATGACTTCTGTCAAAAGGGCCTTCCCCCGAATTAGACCACATACACATGCACACACTCACGCAAACGCAACTCACAGACACATGACCAGCTGAGGCCAGATTGGCAGTTTTTAATTTACATGAAAGTAGTCTTTGTTTTAGTTAATATTATTTAGGATTAGAATAGTGAGATATCTAGTCGTTCTTTACACCCATATGTATTTCACAATAAACAAAACTCTGAGGTCTTATTTCGAGCCTTGATAGGCCTATGCAAGGGAAGTGAATATTTCTCTTCCTTTTCTTATGTTTGGTGCACATTCTTTCTCATGTATCTCATCGTACTATATACAAACATCACACACACAGCTATCATTAGTTATTCTTTGCATACAGTGAGGACGTGCTATGCTGCATCTCTTCAAGGGAAGAAGTGCAATGTTGTACTCGCTTTCAGTGGGCTACATTCTGCTGTTTATGTAACCCTGCAGGGACAGATTTAAATGCAGTATCGATAGCATAATGACCTTCATAACAATGTGACTACCTACTGACGACGTGAATCTGATACAGCCAACGTGTTCCATTATATTATACGTAATATTATTGGGCACAGTGAGACATTCATTATCTTCTACAGGTTATAGCAGCACATGATATTCCTTTGCGCATGTTGATAACGTAGAAATAGCCTGCTGTGTGGAGTTCGATAAGTGTCGATTAACCCGATAGGTCAGAAGTTTTTAATTACTCTCTTACCATCTTCCATGTCTTTATGTACTCTGATAATCTTTTCATCTCTAATTAGTTACTACATCCAAAAGTATTCTACAGTATGTTTCATACATTCCAATGTCTATCTTCCCTTGCATTGTTTACCCTCTACATCATCTGTCCAGTTAGTTTCAACCCTATATTATGCTTATCCATTACGGATATTTTATAACCATGACTCTGTATTGAATGTAAACAAGATATACAGAACTGCAACCAGTCACTTCTTTAAATAATTATGTTTTATTCCATGAAACGGTTTTCGAACCTTTTCGCGTTCATCTTCAGATGGTTCAGGAAGTTACACCATTATTGCTTGCATAATGCTGGGTGCCTATACCGTCGCAAGCCAGCACCAAGCATTATGCTACCAATAATGATGTAACTTCCTGAAACCATTTGAAGATGAACCTGAAAAGATTCGAAAACCGGTTCATGGAATAAAACGTTGTTGTTGTTGTTGTTGTTGTTGTGGTCTTCAGTCCTGAGACTGGTTTAATGCAGCTCTCCATGGTACTCTATCCTGCGCAAGCTTCTTCATCTCCCAGTACCTACTGCAACCTACATCCTTCTGAATCTTCTTGGTGTATTCATCTCTTGGTCTCCCTCTGCCTTACCCTCCACGCGGCCCTCCAATACTAAATTGATGATCCCTTGATGAATATGGCCTCCCTTCTTCTAGTCAAGCTGTGCCAAAAATTTTTCTTCTCTCAAATTCTGTTCAATACCTCCTTATTAGTTATGTGATCTACCCATCTGATCTTCAGCATTCTTCTGTAGCACCACATTTCTAAAGCTCTTTTTGTCTAAACTATTTATCGACCATGTTTCACTTCCATACATGGCTACACTTCATACAAATACTTTCAGAAAAGACTTCCTGACACTTAAATCTATACTCGATGTTAACAAATTTCTCTTCTTCAGAAACGCTTTCCTTGCCATTGCCAATTTACATTTTATATCCTCTCTACTTCGACCATCATCAGTTATTTTGCTCCCCAAATAGCAAAACTCCTTTACTACTTTAAGTGTCTCATCATTTCCTAATCAAACACCCTCAACATCACCCGACTTAATTCGACTACATTCCATTATCCTCATTTTGCTTTTGTTGATGTTCATCTTATATACTCCTCTCAAGACACTGTCCATTCCATTCGACTGCTCTTCCAAATCCATTGCTGTCTCCGACAGAATTACAATGTCATCGGCGAACCTCAAAGTTTTTATCTCTTCTCCATGGATTTTAATACCTACTCCAAATTTTTCTTTTGTTTCCTTTACTGCTTGCTCAATATACAGATTGAATAACATCGGTGAGAGGCTACAATCCTGTCTCACGGCCTTCCCAATCGCTGCTTCCCTTTCATGCCCCTCAACTCTTATAACTGGCATCTGGTTTCTGTACAAATTGTAAATAGCCTTTCGCTCCCTATATTTTACCCCTGCTACCTTCAGAATTTGAAAGAGAGTATTCCAGTCAACATTGTCAAAAGCTTTCTCTAAGTCTACAAATGCTAGAGACGTAGATTTGCCTTTCCTTAATCTAGCTTCTAAGACAAGCCGTAGGGTCAGTATTGAATCGCATGTTCCAATATTTCTACGGAATACAAACTGATCTTCCCAAAGATCGGCTTCTACTAGTTTTTCCATTCGCCTGTAAAGAATTCGCGTTGGTATTTTGCAGCCGTCACTTATTAAATTGATAGTTCGGTAATTTTCATATCTCTCAACACCTGCTTTCTTTGGGATTGGAATTACTATATTCTTCTTGAAGTCTGAGGGTATTTCGCGTTTCTCATACATCTTGCTCACCAGATGGCAGAGTTTTAGTTCTAATGGAATGTTGTCTACTCCCGGGGCCTTGTTTCGACTCAGGTCTTTCAGTGCTCTGTCAAACTCTTCACGCAGTATCATATCTCCCATTTCATCTTCATCTACACCCTCTTCCATTTCCATAATGTTGTCCTCAAGTACATCGCCCTTATATAGACCCTCTATACAGGGTGTTACAGAAAGGTACGGCCAAACCTTCAGGAAACATTTCTCACACACAAATAAAGAGAAAATGTTATGTGGACATGTGTCCGGAAACTCTTAATTTCCATGTTAGAGCTCAGTTTAGTTTCGTCCACCTACGCTCAATGGAGCACGTTATCATGATTCCATGCGGGATACTCTACCTGTGCTGCTAGAACATGTGCCTTTACAAGTACGACACAACATGCGGTTCATGCACGATGGAGCTCCTGCACATTTCAGTCGAAGTGTTCGTACGCATCTCAACAACAGATTCGGTGACCGCTGGATTGGTAGAGACGGACCAATTCCATTGCCTCCACGCTCTCCTGACCTCAACCCTCTTGACTTTCATTTATGAGGCCATTTGAAAGCTCTTGTCTACGGAACCCCGGTACCAAATGTAGAGACTCTTCGTGCTCGTATTGTGGAAGGCTGTGATAAAATACGCCATTCTCTAGGGCTGCATCAGCGCATCAAGGATTTCATGCGACGGAGGGTGGATGCATGTATCCTCGCTAACGGAGGACATTTTGAACATTTCCAGAACAAAGTGTTTGAAGTCACGCTGGTACGTTCTGTTGCTGTGTGTTTCCATTCCATGAATAACGTGATTTGAAGAGAAGTAATAAAATGAGCTCTAACATGGAATGTAAGCATTTCCGGACTCATGTCCACATAACATATTTTCGTTCTTTGTGTGTGAGGAATGTTTCCTGAAATTTTTGCCATACCTTTTTGTAATACTCTGTGTACTCCTTCCACCTTTCTGCTTTTCCTTCTTTGCTTAGAACTGGGTTTGCATCTGAGCTCTTGATATTCATACAACTGGTTCCTTTTCTCCAAAGGTCTCTTTAATTCTCCTCTATGCAGTATCTATCTTACCCCTAGTGCGATAAGCCTCTACATCTTTACATTTATCCTCTAGCCATCCCTGCTTAGCCATTTTGCATTTACTGTCGATCTCATTTTTTAGATGTTTTTTTTTCTTTTTGCCTGCTTCATTTACTGCATTTTTATATTTTCTCCTTTCGTCAATTAAATTCAATATATCTTCTGTTAGCCAAGGATTTCTACTAGCCCTCGTCTTTTTAACTACTTGATCCTCTGCTGCCATCACTACTTCATCCCTCAAAGCTACCCATTCTTCTTCTAGTTCATAACCAATAGATTGTGGTCAGAGTCCACATCTGCCCCGGGAAATGTCTTACAATTTAAAACCTGATTCCTAAATCTCTGTCTTACCATTATATAATCTATCTGAAATCTGTTAGTATCTCCAGGCTTCTTCCATGTATACAGCTTTCTTTTATGATACTTGAACCAAGTATTAGCTATGATTAAGTTGTGCTCTGTGCAAAATTCTACCAGGCGGCTTCCTCTTTCATTTCTTAACCCCCAATTCATATTCACCTACTACGTTTCCTTCTCTCCCTTTTTCTACTCCAGAATTCCAGTCACCCATGACTATTAAATTTTCGTCTCCCTTCACTATCTGAATAATTTCTTTTATTTGATCATACATTTCCTCAATTTCTTCGTCATCTGCATATAAACCTGTACTACTGTAGTAGGCGTGGGCTTCGTGACTATCTGGCCACAATAATGCGTTCACTATGCTGTTTGTAGTAGCTTACCCGCATTCTTATTTTTTATTCATTATTAAACCTACCCCCGCAGTACCCCTATTTGACTTTGTATTTATAACCCTGTATTGGCCTGACCAAAAGTCTTGTTCCTCCTGCCACCGAACTTCACTAATTCCCACTATATCTAACTTTAACCTATCCATTTCCCTTTTTAAATTTTCTAACCTACCTGCCCCATTAAGGGATCTGGCATTCCACGCTCCGATCCGTACAACGCCAGTTTTCTTTCTCCTGATAACAACGTCCTCTTGAGTAGTCCCCACCCGGAGTTCCGAATGGGGGACTATTTTACCTCCGGAATATTTTACCCAAGAGGACGCCATTGTCATTAACCATACAGGAAAGGTGCGTAATTATTTAAAATAGTGACGGTGGCAATTCTGTATAACTTATTTACGTTTCAACACTAATTTTATTCCTGACATATAAACGACGACCACACAGCAACTACTAGCTCCACACTTTGTCTTGGCCCCTCTGTGATCTGTGGAAGTTGGCTGATTTCATGCCACTCCAGAATATTCACAGTCATTGCGAACCTATGTTATGTAACAGTATTTTGTGCCTTTGCAACCCTTGTGAATATAGCGTTGATCAATGTGTGGCGTTGCCAGGAATGATTGTTAATGTTATTTACAAAAATGAGAAAAAACCCTGTAACTAACCTGCTTCTTCTAGCGACTCACCAATTTTTGTACCACTTCTACAGCACATTAACCCACTACATGTTCTTTTCTTTTATAAGCTTCTAGCCTTTTCCCTGAAGCTTCTGCTGCATATGCTTCCAAAACATGCTTCACCTCCTCCTTTCGTGTTCCTCCCTCCATCCACCCCATATTTCCACCTCAATCCCCTCCTCCTCTGTGTCTTCATCTCCTTCTCCCTTTCTCTTTGTCAATTTCCTCCACCTCCTCTCTCCGACGATATATTCCTCCTCCCTCTAACCATATACTCCTCCTCTTCCCTTTCAATCTTTGCCACTTCCCCTTCCTTTACAACTTCTCCCCACACCACTACACCTTACACCTGCGTTATGCATAGCTCTCTCCTTGTCTCTCTCTCTGTTCATTGTCTCCTTCTCCTTCCTATGTCCATCCCATCCTCTATTCTCAAAACCTGTCCCCAGAAATGCTTATCCGCACTTGAAGCCCCTGTAATACAGGTCACTAAGGCAGACCGATACTACACCCACAACACTCTCATACAGAGCAGCCTGCATGCCAGGGCCCAGAAAATCATTTGTTGCCCTTCATATGTAGGCTGCCTTGCCAGTCAGAGTGACTTGGCAGGCCATTTGTGTTCACAAATAATGCGCCTGTCATGCCAGGCAGCCTATAAGTCATAGGCTGGAAAATAAAGGTTTTGCTTAATATCTCAACTCCTGTTGGAGCTAGGAGATTATAAACCCCACAGCACTGATACTCATTAGGTCCACTGTTTCTGTGCCATCTTTGGCTGGAGTGGATCTAGGGATTTAGAAGGAGATTCCAGATGTACATACCTCCCCTCCAAAGAAAAATTTCACAGCCATACCCTTAGTCGGTAAAATCATGGCGACAGCCTTCTGGGACTCTGAAGGAGTTAATCTGTTTGATGTGCTCCATCATAGTACACCGATCAACCCTGAAGTGTATTGTGCTTTTTTTTTTTGGTCATCAGTCTTCTGACTGGTTTGATGTGGTCCACCACAAATTCCTCTCCTGTACCAGCCCCTTTATCTCAGAGTAGAACTTGCAACCTACATTCAGAATTATTTGCTGGATGTATTACAATCTATGTCTTCCTCTACAGTTTTTACCCCCTACAGCTCCCTCTAGCACAATAGAAGTCATTCGCTCATGTGTTAACAGATGTCCCACCATCCTGTCCCTTCTCATTATCAGTGTTTTCCACATATTAACTTCCTCTTTTGCCACTACCCATGTTTCACTACCATGCAATGTTCTATTCCAGACGTACATTCTCAGAAATTTCTTCCTCAAATTAAGGCCAGTATATGATATTAGTAGACTTCTCTTGGCCAGGATTGCCCCTTTTGCCATTGCTAGTCTGCCTTTGATGTCTTCCTTGCTCCGTCTTTCATTGGTTATTTTACTGCCTAGGTAGCAGAATGCCTTAACTTTATCTACTTCATGGCCTTCAATCCTGATGTTAAGTTTCTTGCTGTTCTCATCTCTATTACTTCTCATTCCTTTCGTCTTTCTTCGATTTACTCTCAATCCATACTCAGTATTTATTAGACTGTTCATTCCATTCAGCAAATCATGCAATTCTTTTTCACTTTCACTCAGGACAGCAAAGTCATCATTGAATCGCGTCATTGATATCCTTTCTTTTATTTCTATCATTGCTTCCTCAGAGTACATATTGAACAGTAGTGGCGAAAGGCTTCATCCTTGCCTTACACCCTTTTAAATGAGAGCATTTTGTTCTTGGTCGTCCACTCTTATTATTCACTCTCGGTTGTTGTACATATTGTATATGACCCATCGCTCCCTACAGCTTACACTTACTTTTGCAGAATTTCAAATATCTTGCATTATTCTACATTGTCGAACGCTTTCTCCAGGTCGACAAATCCTATGAACGTGTCTTGATTTTTCTTTAGTCTTGCTGCTATTATTAATCGCAACACAGAACTGCATGTCACGTGTCTTTACCTTTCCTTAAGCCAGCTATAGCATCCTCAATTTTCTTTTCCATTCCTCTGTATATTATTCTTGTAAGTAACTTGGATGCATAATCTGTTAAGCTGATGTGCGTTAATTCTCGAACTTGTCAGCTCTTACCATCTTCGGAATTGTGTAGATGATGCTTTCCCGAAAGTCATATGGTAAGTCGCCAGACTCATACATTCTACACAACAACGTGAATAGACGTTTTGTTGCCACTTCCCCCAATGATTTTAGAAATTCTGATGAAATGATATCTATCTCTTCTGCCTTATTTGATCTTAAGTCTTCCAAAGCTCTTTTCAATTCTGCTTCTAATACTGGATCCTCTATCTCTTCTAAATCGACTCCTGTTTATAATTCTATCAAACCGGACAAATCTTCGCCGTCGTATTCTTTCCACCAATCCGCTCCCCCGTCTGCATTTAACACTGAAATTCCCTTTGCACTTTTAATGTTATCACTCTTGCTGTGCTACCCACAGGAAACTGAAGAAACAACTTCAGCCTGTTCGTCACCACAAAAATGCAAACGACTTTCTCCATCTCCATGACAACACAAGCCTCACACAAGTCTGCACTCCACACAGGAGCTCACAAAATGTTTTTGAGCTGATCTTCCCTATCCACCCTACAGCCCAGCTCTCGAATCTTCCGTTTGGCCCAATGTCTGAAGCACTCTGCTAGAAGCAGTACGTAGGAGATGTGGAAGTTATTGAAAAGACGTTGGCTCCGATGTCGACCTGTAGAGTGGTATCGTGCTGGCATACAGTCGTAAGGTCATCGCACTGAACGGAGATTATTTGGAAAATTAGAGTTTTGTAGCCAAAAGAGTGGGTACTGATGTGGTGGTTGGAATTCTGTATAAAAGCCACCTGCTTTCAAAAAAAAAAAAATGTATTGCATAACATATCGAACGTTCCTTGTATAGTACCGGTGTAATACAGTCGTACTTCAAGATGAATCTAAAAATTCCCATTCCAGTTAATGCAGGTGGTTACAGGTGTGGTACAACAGAACTATAAGTTCATGGTTTCAAAATAATGATACATATTATTTACAAAAGAATGGAAACTCGTAGAAGCAAACCTGGACAAAGATCAGTTTGGATTGGACGACAATGTAGGTACACATGTGGCAATACTGACCCTACAACTCCTAGCAGATCGATTAAAGCGAAAGAAATCGCATTTATAATTTTGCAGAAAGCTTCTGACTGAATTACACTCTTTAAAGTGTAGGGGGTAATAAGGATAAAATATAGAGCCTGTTTTGTTACAGTAACTAGCAAGACATCCTCTCACAACCATCCCTCGTTTCAGAAGGAAATTGTCATTACTGCTTGGTTTTCTCTCGTACGTGGAGAAGATGAACTGGCTGGCAAAGTAGGATTTGCTGGAATATACGAGACCAAAAAGAGGGAAGACATAGTGAGGTAATTATTCGGTGAGAATACGAACTGACTATTCCAGAGAGCGCCAGTGGACACGCATAACTTTCTGGTATCGCACACGCCCTGCTGTAGGGGAAATGAGCCGGCTGCCTGGAGACTGGGCCGTGCGGCGGCCCTGCAGAAGTCTGCTAGACGTGTTGCAGACGGCGCGGGGCGGCTGGGCCGTTAGCCGGCTGACTGATGAGGCGGCCATCGATTTCTCCGGCTCAGCTCAGCTCGGTTCGGCTCTGGAACTGCGCCCCTCACGCATCACCGGAATTGCGGGCCCCGCCAGGCGCCGGGTCGCGACCTGCTTTCCCTCACGGTTAATGACGCTCCTGATCAACACCCCTGATTCCTTACCTTTGCCGCTGCAGCGACTACACCACACAATGAACTGGCGTGAAAGCGAGCAGCCCTCACCACACAAAGGAACTCTGTCCCATAATTATACGACAAATACAGCGTTGTCACTTGTGAGGGATTATAAAGTGTGACAGAATAGCTCTGAAGTACACAGCGAACTGATGTTCAAAATCTCTGGAACTGAAAACTATCTATCAGCAGAATTTATATTCTTTGTTTTATGGCTTTCTAACTAGTAAACAAAACATAAAAGGACTTGTAACCAAGAGAGGCAGTGTCTAAAGAAATAAAAATATAAAAGTTGCTATAACATACAGTTGAGACATAATGTAGCGTTACTCTCAGTATACTCATGCCGAATGAGTTTGAGTGTAAGTTGATGGTATCCCTACATTAACCCCTGGATCTATTTCAACTTTAGTTGGCACATAAACATCAAGTCTGATGAAAATCTGCATTGTTGAGTTTACAACCGCCTAGCAGAAGTAGGAGCCATGAAATGGCAAAAACATGCTTTTCCAGACCCTAGCGTATAGGCTGCTCTGTATGACAAGCAAGTTGTGTGGGAACAGTACTGGCCTACTAGATTAATCTATTTCCAGGTTAGCCTACATATCAGGGGTATAAAATGGTTTTCCTTGCCCCAAAACCTACGCTGCCTCACCTGTCACGTCTGTTGTGTTGGAGCAGAATTGGCCTGCTTTATTAACCTGATGTTCACGGCTGTCTGTGCATCAGAGGGAAATAGATTATTTTCAAGCACCTGATGTGTAGATTGCTCTGCATGAGAGGCGGGTTGTGGGAGTAATATCGGATTGCTGTATTGATCTGTGCTGCAGAGGCTACACATGTAAATGAGCATGGTTGGGGTTAGGTTGAGGAGGGTAGAGAAGGGGATGGATGGAGTAAGTGGGACAAGGAAAAGGACAGTGACAGGGAAGGAGGGGGAGACGCATAAGGAAACTGGATGGTGTACAGGAGTGGTTGGCAGGCAGAAGAGGAAGAGGCATAAATGGGAATAGGAAGTGGAAGAAAGACATGGTCATGTTGAAGGAAATGGGCAAAGAGAGGGGGAGGAGGAGATGGATGGATAGAGAGAGAGAGAGAGAGAGAGAGAGAGAGAGAGATAGGGGGAAAGAGAGAGTAGGGAGGAGGAGATAGACAGCGGTGGTGGGATGAGGTGGAGAGACAGAGGGAGGAAAACATAGAGGGAGGGATGAGGAAGTGTGTGCAGATAATGTATCAAACACATGTGCAGGCAATGATATGGCAAAGCGGCCAGTTACGATATATCTGAAAATTGTACCCATTGAGCTATGGGCCAACCTCAAGCCTATCTGTCTGATACACAGAAACAGGCGCTATATGTAACACCGCCTGTAGTTACCATACATAATGACAATGATTTTAGCCTTCATCGCAATAAATCACTCTCTTCCAAGTGCACCTGGCTCCATTCACATGGCATCACATACATTGGTCAGAAGCCCCTGTAACGTCCTCACATCTTCTATGGATTGGGCGTACACCAATTATATTAAAAGCGAGAAGCCTGGTGAAGGGGAAGCCACAATACTGGACTTCCTCGCCGATCTATGGCCTACTAAACATTGCAGTGAAGTTTTGACGCAAGATCTGTTGAAAATCAAGAGGTACCCCATGATGCATGAACCATAGTCGATGCCTGGCTGGAAGAGTAAAGATATCAAACATCTCTGGCAATCCATCGCCCAGGAACCAGTGTCACACATTCCCACTGGAGGTAAACCGACCCATATAGCTGAGCACACTAATATGCCACTTCCAGGATTCGGGGATGTGCACTAGCCCCTGATAGAATCTGCTCAGTGGATTAACGGCATGGTTCGGTGTGGCGGTGGCTATTTCCACACATCGAACTAGGTATAGAATGGGCTGCTTTCAACATCCTACCTCAGGTACAAGATCTGTCAACATTAAATAAAAACTGTAATATTGTGCTGAGTGTGAACACGTGTAAATGCTGCTGTGTTTCAAAATCGAGGCGAACTGCAAATAACACCAATTCAGTGTAAGAGAACGTACTTTCAAAAGTGGTGAAAACTGCCAAGTGGATATTTACAACGAAGTTCCTTTCGACCTCAGCCTCCGCTGTTGGTGAAGGAAAAAAGCAATGGTTTGGAGAATATGAGAACTAGAGGCAGAAATACAAATGACCACGGAATACAATTTGTAAATAAATGCGAAATGTTACTCGTGTAAAATTCTCTTTAATTAACTCCAGTAAGCTTACGACAGAGAAAGCTATAACAATTGTTGTAGAAAACAATTACACATTTCAGCATTTCTTTACACTAGACACGCTCATATAGGATATATCAATTCCATTCCAGAGGAAGAGGTGGATCTAGGCAGGACATACGTCAACCATGCTTCAGTCCATGTAACAGTACCGACTCCGTAGAGAAATGAGACAAGGTAAGGATGAAGGAAAAGAAGAAGAGGAGGTAGTAGTTCTTAAATATACAGGAGGTAGTAGTTCTTAAATCTAGTCGAAAAAATCCAATAACCACATGTCTGGAAACCATTACATGTTCTTAACCCTGTGTTATGTAGAAGCAGTCACTATGGGCTGTGCTACATGTTATTACCACTCATCTTGACACACCCTTTAGTCCTTCATCGCACTGAATTATGCACTCTTTCGAATACACCTGGTTCCATGTGGAATGGGTCACGTACGCTGATTACAGCTCGTATAATGTCTGCACATTTAACGATGGGTTGGGCATACAAGAACCACCTTAAATGCGTTTCCACTATTTCTTGAATCTGTTGTTTTGATTTGCTACTCGCTACCTGTTTGCGAAGCTAGTAAGACTCTAGGAGGGAAGTAATTGTGCGCCTGTGTCCTTCCCATACACTTTTGCTATCATTTAACACTCTGTGCGTAACTGTAGCTTAGGCAGAAGAGTCATAGAGGTTTAGCTTGACCATCAGTTAAAGTATATACCAGGTAGACGGAGATAGGTTTGTAAGTGTCTGTTCCAGGCATCTTTAGGGTTTACCCCTCTCCACAAGGGGTTAATGGGAGCAATAAGCTTTCGGACTATGCTGTATACACAATTTTCTGGCAGAACTGGCTAAAACTGGCATGTCTATGGAGAGTCTGTGCATGGAGGTACATTACATACATCCACATTTCACATTTAAAAAAGTTTTCAGTTATTGTACACTAAGTGATCAAAAGTATCCGGACACCTGGCTGAAAATGACTTAAAAGTTTGTGACGCCCTTCATCGCTAATGCTGGAATTCAGTATGGTGTTGGCCCACCATTAGCCTTGATGACAGCTTCCACTCTGGCAGGCATACTTTCAATCACATGCTGGAAGGTTTCTTGGGGAATGGCAGCCCATTCCTCACGGAGTGCTGCTCTCAGGAGAGATATCGATGTCGGTCGGTGAGGCCTGGCACGAAGTCGGCGTTCCAAAACATCCCAAAGGTGTTCTATAGCATTCAGGTCAGGACTCTGTACAGGCCATCCCATTACAGGTCGTGCACTATGAATAGGTGCTTTATCGTGTTGAAAGATGCAATCGCCATTCTCGAATTGTTCTTCAGCAGTGGGAAGCAAGAATGTGCTTAAAACATCAATGTAGGCCTGTGCTGTGTTAGTTCCAGGCGAAACAACAAGGGGTGCAAGTACCCTCCACGAAAAACACGACCACGCCATAACACCACCGCCTCCGAATTTTACTGTAGGCGTTACACACGCTGGCAGATGACGTTCACTGGGAATTCGCCATATCCACACCCTGCCATCGGATCGCCACACTGTGTACTGTGTTTCGTCGCTGCACACAACGTTTTTCCACTATTAGATCGTCCAATGTTGACGCTCATTACACCAAACGAGGCGTCGTTTGGCATTTACCGGCGTGATTTGTGGCTTATGAGCAGCCGCCCGACGATGAAATCCAAGTTTCCTCACCTCCCGCCTAACTATTATAGTACTTGCAGTCGATCCTGATGCAGTTTGGAATTCCTGTATAACAGTCTGGATAGATGTCTGCCTACTACACATTGCGACCCTCTTCAACTGTCGGTGGTTTCTGTCACTCAGCAGACGAGGTCGCCTGTACGCTTTTGTGATGTACGTATCCCTTCACGTTTCCACTTCACTATCACATCGGAAACAGTGGACCTAGGGATGTTTAGGAGAGTGGAAATCTTGCGTACAGACGTGTGACACAAGTCACGTCAAGTCACGTTTGAAGTCCGTGAGTTCCGTGGCGTGCCCCATTCCGCTCTCTCACGATTTCTAACGACTACTTAGGTTGCTGATATGGAGTACCTGGCAGTAGGTGGCAACATAATGGATCTAATACGAAAAACGTATGTTTTTGAAGTGTGTCTGGATACTTTTGGTCCCATAGTGTATGTATTGTCATTTTTACTTGATTAGCAATTACAAATAATAATATATTAGGAATACTACAAAGTTTGGGTCAATGTTTGTTTATTAAGAGTTTAATACTCAGCCACCAAAAGCTCAGTATAAAAGGAGCCGCTTGAGCTGCAACCGTCACGTGAGACTTTTCGAAGTGCTGGGGGCAGGTATAGCTTAACTGAAATGTTTTCTTTGTTCGGAAAGGGTTTCCTCATTTAAAGCCCGACTGACAGCAAGAGGAATGTCAGTCCCGAACACATGGGGACGCCTCAGAAAAGCAAAGGTATTCCCTTTACATCCAAGTGGGTTTGTTGTTGAGTGGTTGGTTTCATAATGACTAAAAAATGCAAACACTTGAAGCGATGCCTAGGTGTGTGCAGTTAGCAGTGAGGACATCAGCCAACGCTGAGATGTGCTGCAAGAAAGGGCCAGTATGAGAATAACGTGTTATTATCCAGGTTACGCACTTGCCTTGCAAGTTTGCAAATTTTCCTCCTGTATGAAAGCTCAGAGGCATGCTTACGCAGCATTGATCGTTCGAAGGCGTTGTGATGGAAATACAGAGCCCTTGTGAGCATAATAAGAGAGACAAGTAAGAAAACCCCCAATCAGGGGCTGCCAACGGATCAGGCAGTTATCAGCCAGTGAGTGATCAGTGACAGAAGCAGTCACCCAGTCAAGTGGTTAGTCAGGGCAAGAGAGATCAATTAGTGAACAGTTAATAAGTCAGTGAGTTAGCAATGCATAGAGAGTAGAATCTCACCGCACCAAAGAGACAGTGAGTTTGCTTTATGAAGGCTTGCTAACCCACTGTCGACTCAGCCTTCAGATTTTGAATCAGATGACTGCATTCATTCTGATTGGTGTCGTCACTTTGTGCAATATCGATACTCATTTTGCATTGCATGTGGAGTGGAGATTCTTTGCAGCCTGAATCGTAAATGTTTAAGCATCCTACTGCACTCCCTGATGTGATATCAGCCTTAGGTATTAAGCTGAGAGAGCAAGGAGACTTCACCTTCCCAGCAGCTGGTACTATACGCCTTCGTAGCTGAGCGGTCAGTGTAAATGGGTGCCATACAAAAGAGCCGGGTTTGATTTCCTGTACCACCAAAGATTTTTTCTTGGTGGAAGGACTGGTACGGCGTGCACTCAGTCTCGTAATGTCAATTAAGGAGCTATGCCACCGAGTCTGCGAAATGGCCGTGAGAGCAGTGTTGTGACCACATGTCTCCCCATACCGCATCCACATGACGCCGCACGACAGAGGATGACACGGCCGCCGGTAAACACCCTTGGGCCTGAACGGCCTGGTTAGAACCTCGTTCAGCTGTTGACATCATACTATACCTCAAAGGATTATTGCTGTTCATCAGCCCAGGCAGAAGATGGAAGGAGTTAAGCTGCTGAGGACATCGCCTCAAAGACCCATAAAAACATATTTGAAAGCTGCTGTCTGTCCTAGGCGCTTCAGTCCAGAAACTGCGCTGCTGCTACAGGCGCAATTTCGATTCCTGCCTAGGGCGTAGATGTGTGTCATGTCCTTAAGTTAGCTAGGTTTAAACAGATCTAAGTCTACGGGACTCGTGACCTCAGATGTTAAGTCCTACAGTGGTTACAGCCATTTGAACCATTTTGTTGTCAACACGAAGGCAAACAAATCTCGAGGATTTGTGGACGTGTTGCGCTAGCCTGTCATCTGGTAAACATGCCTTCATCCAAAAATAACTTCATCGAGTGGTGAGATGAAGTAGTCCATCCCTCCTTTAATTGCCCAATTACTGAAGTCGTATCTATGCACAGTCAAATCGGCTCCGGGTCCACACTTGTATTGATGACGCAACAATAAAAGTTTCTGTGGTCTTGTCCTAAGAGCGGTGTCCCAGGCAAGGCTGGCACCTCGCAGCGAAACCAAAGAAAAGTCTAGTAGACACTCCTGCTGGAGCTTCGCTACGCTACCACAATGTTTGGTTACGGCTGAACAGAGGAACGATGAGCCTAGTTCCCAGTTAACGATCGAAACGACAACATTGTTTCAGGCCGCGGTGGCCGAGCGGTTCTAGGCGCTTTAGTGTGGAAGAGCGCGACTGCTACGGTCTCAGGTTCGAATCCTGCCTCGGGCATCGATGTGTGTGATGTCCTTAGTTTCGTTAGGTTTAAGTAGTTCTAAGTTCTAGGGGACTAATGACCACAGCAGTTGAGTCCCATAGTGCTCAGAGCCATTTGAACCAACATTCTTTTAGATAAACAACCTACGTTAGATGTCTTTGGCATACGGAGTCGGCCAGAAAAATGTTAGGCCCTATCGAGATATCGATATTGTCGTTCAATTTGAATTACGAGTGCGTTGTAGTATTGTCTTTGGCTCAACAGATGTTAGTACTTTCATCTCGGTATTACGCAAACAAGATAGCTGGAGCACGCTTGAGATTCGAGCAACGAAAATTGTGAAATGGTTTTTCAAGTGTGATAATGCCATTGAAGTACACTGTTAGGGAAGGCCGGAGTTTCAAACAGAACTGCCAAGCCACCTAACAATTAAACGCTTCGTTGACAAGTTTGAATTGCATGGAACGATTTGTGATGTTCACAGAGGAAGATCAGCAAGACAGCGTACAGCTACAAGTCCAGCTTCGTCGGTTCTCGTGTTGGGAACGTTTGTTAACTCTACTCCGAAGTCTGTTACGCAATGCGCACGTGAAGTGGGGGTTATCAGTACAAGTGGACAAAGAATTCTGTAAGCTGCAAAGTGGAAAATTAACATTCCACGATTACTGCACACGATTACTGTGTACGATCCCGATCACCGAATGCAATTTTGGGAATGGTATCAGCAAATGGTAACTGATGACGTACAATTTGTGACGATGGTAGTGGAGTGACGAGGCATGATTTAAACGTTAAGGAACCGTGAATCGGCGTAACAGTGTGTATTGGGCACCGGAAAATCTGCATGTCTATGTAGATAAAGCGGTCAGTCTACCTGGGGTTCATGTGTGGTGTGGACTATCATCTGACGCCTTAGGAGGACCCTTATTCTTTGATGCTTCTGTCAGTGCAGGAGTGTACCTGGATATGTTACGCTCATCAATTTTGCCAGGTATACGTGCGCTTTATGGAGCTGATGAAGAGGTCTTCTACTAACAGGATGGGTGGCCACCACTCTACCACCTATCCGTACGAGATTTCCTCGATGACAATTTTCTGGGGCATTCGATTGGATAAGAGGGCCTATTGAGATCTCTCCACGGTTGCCAGATCTAATACCTATGGACTTTTACTTGGGAGGAAATGTGAAAGATAACGTCTATCGACGTAAACCACACACACTAGAGGAACTTCCCCAGGAGATTACAGCGACATACGCAGCGGTGGTCCTGCGGTTCTAGGCGCGCAGTCCGGAACCGTGCGACTGCTACGGTCGCAGGTTCGAATCCTGCCTCGGGCATGGATGTGTGTGATGTCCTTTGGTTAGTTAGGTTTAAGTAGTTCTAAGTTCTAGGGGACTAATGACCACAGCAGTTGAGTCCCATAGTGCTCAGAGCCATTTGAACCACACGCAGCGATCTCCACTGAACATTGACAGGCGTAGTTGCGGTGACCACTCGTCGTTCTGTTATGTGTATAACCGCCTACGGTGAACATTTTGAACATTTAAAGCGCTAAACTCAAGTTTGTATAACATGTGTGATTAATTATTAAATGTGCAATAAACACATAAGTAATACTTTTTGTTCCTTAAAGTGTGTATACATTTTTCTGGCGGACTCTTTATATTAATGTGAACATTGTGCCATTTATTCTTCAAGTGAAGAGCCTTTGAAATGTATCAAGTGATCCTCCATTATTGAAACACAGCTGCACTCAGAACATACCGTTGGAAATGGATTATACAAAGTTAACTAAATCTTCATATTTATATTCTAGTACAGTGAACTAATACTTTATATGTTCAAGTTTCGCTCAGTCTGCTCCAAGAGAAAAGCAACGAACCCATCATTGTACTGGCGAATGTGTTTCTGTAGGGTCACAATAGTTTCCGTGTTTCTGTAATCAAATTGTTTTAACTGCGACCTCACTTTCATTACCTTTTGTCACCCCGGTGTGGGGCTTCGATTTGATTATCTCGTCCATTTATTAATAAAGCGAGGACGTTCATATTCTCCGACACTACTCGGAAAGCAATCAGTTATGCTTGTATGTGTGAGAATGTACGTGTGTTTGTGTATTGTAGCTCGTCAAAGGGTAACTCCGAAAACTAGCAATTTTTGCTTCTTATGTGTGTGCCTTGTTCCTGTTCAGATTTAGTCACGAATGGGTGCAAACTTACTCATCCACGTTGTCAATGTTTGATGCGTGGCTATTTATAACTGTATGATTTCTCTGTAGTAAAGTGGATAAAAAGTGAAGTTATTAATTTCTTACGAACTGAGTCTGAGTGGAATACATTGCGGATTAAATGAACTTGATTTTTTAAAGTTGAAGTTAGCGTAATGAAACGGGAGATCAAATTATACTGGATAATGCTACCTTTGGAATATTGAATGCTCGGGAGTGATATTTTATGCACTATACCTCACGGCGATTAGGATCCTGAGATTTTCCTTATCAGGCATACAAAAGATAAATCTAAATTCATAACATTTAAGAAACGTAGATTTATCAAATTACGGGCGAAATAAGTTTTCAAATGACAGTTATAAATCAACAGACCAAGATCAGCTTTGTACTTGAAGCGCAGCTGCGGCGGACCACTATAATAAAGTCGCTCGATATTGTAAGTTACGTGATATGTGATACTAGTTATGGAACTAGTCCAAAAGCCAATTACTCATTAAAAGTGAAATTTCGTGAGTCTGTATTTTTCTAGTGAAAAATCATAAACTGCTCCAACATTAACTATTGTTAGGACCAAAGATCAAATTGCTATGGAAACTCGATAGAAAGTTAATAAGTTTGGGTTGCTATGACGACAAAATAATAAAGAAGACCGCGGTAAGGAAATTTTTATAATCGTGAATACACTACTGGTCATTAAAATTGTTACGCCAGGAATAAATGCAGATGATAAACGGATATTCATTGGACAAGTATATTATACTAGAACTGAGATGTGATTACATTTTCACGCAATTTGGGTGGATAGATCCTGAGAAATCAGTACCCGGAACAACGATCTGTGGCCGCAACGACGGCCTTGATACGCCTGGGCATTGAGTCAAACAGAGCTTGGATGGCGTGTACAGGTACACCTGCCCATGCACCTTCAACACGATACCACAGTTCATCAAGAGTAGTGACTGGCATATTGTGACAAGCCAGTTGCTCGGCCACCATTGACCATACGTTTTCAGTTGGGGAGAGATCTGGAGAATGTGCTGACTAGGGCAGCGGTCGAACATTTTCTGTATCCAGAAATGGCCGTACAGGATCTACAACATGAGGTCGTGCATTATCCTGCTGAAATGTAGGGTTTCGCAGGGATCGAATGAAAGGTAGAGCCACGGGTCGTAACATATCTGAAATGTAACGTCCACTGTTCAAAGTGCCGTCAATGCGAACAAGAGGTGACCAAGACGTGTAACCAATGGCACCCCGTACCATCACGCCATGTGATACGCCAGTATGGCGATAACGAATACACGCTTCCAATGGCGTTCACCGCGATGTCGCCAAACACGGATGTGACCATCATGATGCTGTAAACAGAACCTGGATTCATCCGAAAAAATGACGTTTTGCCATTCGTGCACCCAGGTTCGTCGTTGAGTACACCATCGTAGGGGCTCCTGTCTGTGATGCACCGTCAAGGGTAACCGCAGCCACAGTCTCCGAGCTGATAGTCCATGCTGCTGCAAACGTCGTCGAACTGTTCGTGCAGATTGTTGTTGTCTTACAAACTTCCCCATCTGTTGAGTCGGGGATCGAGATGTGGCTGCACGATCCTTTATAGCCATGCGGATAAGATGCCTGTCATCTAGACTGCTAGTGATACGAGGCCGCTGGTATCCAGCACGGAGTTCCGTATTACCTTGGTGAACCCTCCGATTCCATATTCTGCTAACAGTCATTGGATCTCGATCAACGCAAGCAGTAATGTCACGATAAAATGAACCGCAATCGCAATAGGCTACAATCCGACCTTTATCAATGTCGGAAACGTGATGGTACGCATTTTTCCTCCTTACACGAGGGATCACAACAACGTTTCACCAGGCAACACCGCTCAACCGCTGTTTGTGTATGAGAAATCGGTTGGAAAGTTTCCTCATGCCAGCACGTTGTAGGGGTCGCCACCGGCGCCAACCTTGTGTGAATGCTCCGAATCGCTAATCATTTGCATTTCACAGCAGCGTCTTCCTTTCGGTTAAATTTCGCGTCTGTAGCACGTCATCTTCTTGGTGTAGCAATTTTAATGGCCAGTAGTGTACTACTAAAGCTACTGCCACCAATGAGCTCACGCCCTCGACGAACGACCGTTAATACTGAACCCGCATATTAATTATATCTTCGGCAATATATAGTGCACGGGCAAATACAGTATGTGATTTGCTTTGCTTTACTGCAGCAGCGTATCGTAACTGACAGCTAGCTTCTTTTCGGCACCAAGCAAGAAACGTTTCCGTGCCACTGTAGTATGAAACTTTCTGGCTAATTAAAACTGTGTGCCGGACCGAGACTAGAACTCGGGACCTTTGCCTTTCGCGGGCACGTGCTCTACCAACTGAGCTACCCAAGGACGACTCACGCCCCGTCCTCACAGCCTTACTTCTGCCAGTAGCTCGTCTCATACCTTCCAAACTTTACAGAAGCTCTTCTGCGAACCTTGCAGAAGCAGCACTGCTGAAAGAAAGGATTCCGCGGAGACAAGGCTTAGCCACAGCCTGGGGGATGTTTCCAGAAAGAGATTTTCACTTTGCAGCGGAGTGTGCGCTGACATGACACTTCCCGGCAGATCAAAACTGTGTGCCGGAACGAGACTAGAGCTCGGGACCTTTGCCTTTCTCGGGCAAGTGCTCTACCATCTGAGCTACCCAAGCACGACAGGCCCCATCCTCACAGCCTTTCATTCTGAGACTGTAGTATGACTTTCCAGCACCCTGGTGCGTGAGTTCTAACTCGGTAAAAGTGTTCTACGTCTGGCAGTGAAGTTGAGAGCACAGGTTCCTACCTTGGTATCGTTGGTGTGCAACTCTAGGTGGAAACCGGGCAGCACGCCACGCTCGTTGATGTGCCTGACCGCCATCTGGGCTGCGGCCAGCTCGCTGTGGCCCTCCAGGCGGACACCGCGTCGCGTCGTCAGCTCGAACAGTCCCAGGATGGTCACGCGCTCAGTGGAGCCCGGGGTCTGGGTCGGTGGTTCGAGCCCCGTCACCGGTGACTGCAGGAACCCGTGGGCGGGACCCGTCACCCGCCGTTCCTCGTTCCTCACCAGCGAGCGCGATATCAGCTGGCGGAGACGAGGACCGCTTATAGCAGCTTGGGGTGCTGTCGTTCCTGGGAAGGACCCGGCGCTCTTTTCGTACAAAACATCACTCGCTGCAGGTGTTACGTCCCATTCACTACTGCGCCCCAGACGTACATCAGACCACGTGTTAACCAAACTCACAGTCGGGATAGGTCGCAACGTTCTGTCAACCACCACACCATCAGTTCTCACTCGCGCACTTTCTCCGCCATCGAACGCCGGAGAAACTTCTGCCCCGTGTCGCATTCTACTGGTCACACCTTTACAAAACGTCTTCAATGATCCAGATAATTCAGTCCCTCCTGACATGAAACAGACCTCTCCAGTTGATTCCGAACTCTGCACCGACTCGAGATCTGCTTTTGTCGACTTATCGCTTGACACTGCCGTCTGGTCATCAGGCTGGGAAATCGCATCCACTTGGCTCGCTTCTGTAGAGTCTGGAAGTGCATACTCGGCAATATCAGAGTCTGGCCATGTATAATACCCAATCGCCTTCCTTACAGATAGAGTTTCTTCATTGTGCCCAAGTCCAGTTGTAACAGGCGTCGGGTTAGTGTCCCAGTTACGATCTCTTGGAATCACGCCCACAGAGGTGTGCAAGAAGCTGTCGAAGAATTCGTAAAAATGTGGTTTTAACTCTTCCGAAGTTTCTTCAGAAGATTTAATTGCACTCGCGGCACCGTCCAGCCATGCTGTGTTTTGCGTGTTACTCGGAGCCGCTGATTTATCGGATGACATGTCGTCGTCTCTCTGTAGAAGTGTAATTTCGGAACTGGATATACGGCTTTCGGTGTGAAGTATGGTAGAGGCTGTTGCCTTGCTAACGACAGTTTCGCGATTAGTTTCTGTTGGTTTCTTGCGCAGCTGATGGTGAATAGGAAGAAACGAAACGTTTCTCAGTTGTTCCACATCTCTCGTTTGATACACATCGAAATCGCTTTCGCCTTGATGTCTGCTATTGTTATTGCTGGTTGTATTATAGGGAAGCGAAGAGTTTGACGCCACAGGGGAAGGGGAGGGCAAACTGAAAAAGTTACTACCTACACTTGCTTCGTTCCCGAGCTGGCTGTTATCGTAAACACGCTGCAAGTGGCTGGTAGCAGTTAATATCGGAACTTTGTCATTTTCGATATAGTTTGTTTTCCTGGAAGACGACCGAGATATGCTTTCAGCAGCTGCTGCTTTTTGGCTATCTTCGCGTTTCCCAGAGTGTGAGCTTCTGATGAAACCTCTAGACGAAATCAGCTGTCCGCACTGTCGCCTCTCGCCGTCGGAAACAGCCATCACGTCCCCACCTCCGAAAACTCTGGCGAGAGTACGTTTGCACTGCACGGGGACCGGCGAGGACTCCGATGCCGATGCTTCCGGCCGCGCGGCAGGAAGCGCATTCTCTGGAAGAGCAGTCTCACGCGGCTGCGGCTCCGGAGATGGGGAACTCGCCGCTGGGGGGCGGAAGTTGGCTGGAGCGCCATCTGAGGCGGCGGAGGGCGAGGAGACGGCGGCATCGGCTGCTTTGAGGACGTCCGAGCTGAGAGCGTGGGCGGAGGAGGCGGCGGCCAGCACGATGGCGAGTCCCAGCAGCAGGCACGTGAGTCCGGGGGGCGAGAGCTGGGGACTGGGCAGGGGGGCGAGGCCGGCGGGTGGAGGCGGAGGCGGCTGCAGGCGCGGCGCGGAGGCGGCGGCGGCGGCGGCGGCGGAGGAGGCGGGGGCGGCAGCGACCGCCGTCATGCCCGCGGCGTCAGCTCCATCTGCAACAACGACACGCGCTCTCTTACAAAGTGTTCCGGAACTACAGTGTCTCATATAGGCATGAGCGACCGTGACATACTCCTAGCGTGGGAAATTGCACGATTCGAGAAATTTTGAAAGTTAAAAGGACAAATTCTGGAGTTTTACCTGGTGTATTATAAAATAAAGAAAAATGAGAAGAGTACATAAAATGGACAGAGTTAAGGAATAGCTAGGAATGTCTACAACAAAAGGTGTCTCTCTAAAAGTTCAAACATACATCACTACAACACAGTAGTACAACCAGAATGTCTTTATGCAAGTGAATGTTTAGTACTGAACTACAAATTACCCAAACTTGATGTGCTAGAAAGACCACCAAAAAATACAGTGGTATGGAAATTAAGAAGCATTGAAGAATTTTATCGCAACATAGAAAACGTATATGAAACACTATGAAAGAGGCGACTGCTTTAGTTATTTATTTATTTATGTATTTATTTTTACACTTATACAGAATAAACAGCAACAGGTTAACCAAACACATTCTTAATTATCTTTGGGACAAGAAGACAACAATAACTTGGATTCAAGAAGTTCCGAAAGATTTGGAAAGAAACAACATAAGTGAAATAGATGCAACAGAGAGTTTCAAGAGGAAAGTGTTAAAAATGGGATTGCAAGGCGGGAGAGAGAAAAAGACAGGGTCAAAATGGTCCGAGGAGAGAAAAAGGATACATAGTGAAAAGATGAAAGAATACTGGAGGAAAAGGAAAGGACAACAAAGAAGGAAGCACTGAAATTGGTGCGTCGTCCACAGATGACCTAAACGAAGAAAGAAGCAGAAAGTAAACTGAGACATGACGAGCAGGTTTTGATTTGACAAGACACTCCGTTCGTTTGGAAGCCAATGATCCGTAGCATAACGGTAACAATGCGTCATTGTATCAGGTATAGAAGTATGAGACCGGAATGTCCCAATAGATAGTGTTAGTTGTCAGTGAAGAGCCATTGACAAGGCTTCTGCAGCGCTATGTGCTTGCTGTAACGGCTAAAGACATAAATGTCAACACACACTAACTCAAGTTCCATACATCGGTATGTATTTCAAACCCGTAAATGTGTCGACTTTTGTGCCTATGAACTACGATCTACGGACAGCGTTGGTTTTTTTTTTATTATAGTTTCAAGAAAAGAGCTGCAGAGACGCGTGGAATGCTTGTTGAAGCTGTTGGGTAAACGCAGTATTTAGAGTGGTTCAAAAAATTCAAAAGTGGTGGTTTTGACGTGAGAAACTATCAGGTCGGGAAACTACGGAAAAAAAGACAACATGTTACAGGCTTTATTGGATGAAGAAGATAAACTCGTCAGGAACCCGTGGAACAATTGAATGTGACTCAGAAAGCAGTTTCTATTTGGTTGAAAGCTATGGGAAGGGAGAATAAAGTGAGAAAATGGGTTCCGCATGAACTGAACAAAGACAGCAATCAGCTCGTAAGCCTGCTTGTGAAATGCTGCTAGCCAGAGACAAAAGAAATTCGTTTCTCCATCGAATAGTGACAGGTGACGAAAAATAGATCCTAAGCATCGTAAATAATGGGTGAATCGAAGCAGAACCTCTTCATCCACTGCATGCCGTAATCGCCTTGGAAAGAAGGCAATGTTCTGTGTTTGGTGATATCAGAAGGATGCAATCTATTATGAGCTACTAAACTCTGGTGAAACCGTTAACACTGATCGCTAGCAACAGTAAATGATCGATTTAAATCGAGCAATACGTGCAATCTACTGGTATATTGAAAAAGGCAACACAAAGTCATATTGCTCCATGATAACGCCCCATCCTACACAGCAAAACAGGTCAGGCAAACGATCGAGGCGTTCAGTTGGGAAATACTAGAGTTGTTGTTGTTGTGGTCTTCAGTCCTGAGACTGGTTTGATGCAGCTCTCCATGCTACTCTATACTGTGCAAGCAGCTTCATCTCCCAGTACCTACAGCAACCTACATCCTTCTGAATCTGCTTGGTGTATTCATCTCTTGGTCTCCCTCCACGCTGCCCTCCAATACTAAATTGGTGATCCCTTAATGCCTCAGAACATGTCCTACCAGCCGATCCCTTCTTCTGGTCAAGTTCTGCCACAAACTTCTCCCCAATCCGATTCAATACTTCCTCATTAGTTATGTGGTCTACCCATCTAATCTTCAGCATTCTTCTGTAGCACCACATTTCGAAAGCTTCTATTCTCTTCTTGTCCAAACTATTTATCGTCCATGTTTCACTTCCATACATGGCTACACTCAATACAAATACTATTAGAAATGACTTCCTCACACTTAAATCTATACTCGATGTTAACAAATTTCTCTTCTTCAGAAACGCTTTCCTTGCCATTACCAATTTACATTTTATATCCTCTCTACTTCGACCATCATCAGTTATTTTGCTCCCCAAATAGCAAAACTCCTTTACTACTTTAAGTGTCTCATTTCCTAATCTAATTCCCTCAGCATTACCCGACTTAATTCGACTACATTCCATTATCCTCGTTTTGCTTTTGTTGATATTCATCTTATATACTCCTCTCAAGACACTGTCCATTCCATTCGACTGCTCTTCCAAGTCCTTTGCTGTCTCTGACAGAATGTCATCAGCGAACCTCAAAGTTTTTATTTCTTCTCCATGGATTTTAATACCTACTCCGAATCTTTCTTTTGTTTCCTTTACCGCTTGCTCAATATACAGATTGAATATCATCGGTGAGAGGCTACGACCCTGTCTTACTCCCTTCCCAACCACTGCTTCCCTTTCATGTCCCTCGACTCTTATAACTGCCATCTGGTTTCTGTACAAATTGTAAATAGCCTTTCGCTCCCTGTGTTTTACCCCTGCCACCTTTAGAATTTGAAAAGGAGTATTCCAGTCAACATTGTCAAAAGCTTTCTCTAAGTCTACAAATGCTAGAAACGTAGTTTGCCTTTCCTTAATCTTTCTTCTAAGATAAGTCGTAGGGCCAGTATTGCCTCACGTGTTCCAGTATTTCTACGGAATCCAAACTGATCTTCCCCGAGGTCGGCTTCTACTAGTTTTTCCATTCGTCTGTAAAGAATTCGTGTTAGTATTTTGCAGCTGTGGCTTATTAAACTGATTGTTCGGTAATTTTCACATCTGTCAACACCTGCTTTCTTTGGGATTGGAATTATTATATTCTTCTTGAAGTCGGAGGCTATTTCGCCTGTTTCGTACCTCTTGCTCACCAGATGGTAGAGTTTTGTCAGGACGGGCTCTTCAAGGCCGTCAGTAGTTCCAATGGAATGTTGTCTACTCCGGGGGCCTTGTTTCGACTCAGGTCTTTCAGTGCTCTGTCAAACTCTTCACTCAGTATCATACCTCCTATTTCCTCTTCATCTACATCCTCTTCCATTCCCATAATATTGTCCTCAAGTATATCGCCCTTGTATAAACCCTCTATATACTCCTTCCACCTTTCTGCTTTCCCTTCTTTGCTTAGAACTGGGTTTCCATCTGAGCTCTTGATGTTCATACAAGTGGTTCTCTTATCTCCAAATGTCTCTTTCATTTTCCTGTAGGCACCCCTAGTGAGATAAGCCTCTACATACTTACATTTGTCCTCTAGCCATCCCTGCTTAGCCATTTTGCATTGACTGTCCATCTCATTTTTGAGACGTTTGTATTGCTTTTGCCTGCTTCATTTATTGCATTTTTATATTTTCTCCTTTCATCAATGAAATTCAATATTTCTTCTGTTACCCAAGGATTTCTACTACCCCTCGTCTTTTTACCTACTTTATCCTCTGCTGCCTTCACTACTTCATCCCTCAAAGCTACATATTCTTCTTCTACTGTATTTCTCTCCCCCATTCCTGTCAATTGTTCCCTTATGCTGTCCCTGAAACTCTGTACAACCCCTGGTTCTTTCAGTTTATCCAGATCCCATCTCATTAAATTCCCACCTTTTTGCCGTTTCTTCAGTTTTAACCAATAGATTGTGGTCAGAATCCACATCTACCCCTGGAAATGTCCTACAATTTAAAACCTGGTTCCTAAATCTCTGTTTTACCATTATATAATCTATCTGATACCTTTTAATATCTCCAGGATTGTTCCATGTATACAACATTCTTTCATGATTCTTAAACCAAGTGTTAGCTATGATTAAGTTGTGCTCTGCGCGAAATTCTACCAAGCGGCTTCCACTTTCATTTCTTAGCCCCAATCCATATCCACCTACTACGTTTCCTTCTCTCCCTTTTTCCACTACCGAATTCCAGTCACCCATGACTATTAAATTTTCGTCTCCCTTCACTATCTGAATAATTTCTTTTATTTCATCATACATTTCTTCAATTTCTTCGTCATCTGCAGAGCTAGTTGGTATATAAACTTGTACTACTGTCGTAGGTGTGGGCTTCGTATCTACCTTGGTCACAATAATGCGTTCAATATGCTGTTTGTAGTAGCTTACCGGCATTCCTATTTTCCTATTCATTATTAAACCTACTCCTGCATTACTCCTATTTGATTTTGTGTTTATAACCCTGTAGTCACCTGACCAGAAGTCTTGTTCCTCCTGCCACCGAACTTCAGTAATTCCCACTATATCTAACTTTACCTTTAACCTATCCATTTCCCTTCTTAAATTTTCTAACCTACCTGCCCGATACTACAGTATGCGGCTTATTCTCCAGACTTGGAAGCGTCCGATTTTCATCTGTTTGTAGCATTGTGACACGCTCTCGCTGAAGAACGCTTCAATTCGTATGAAAATGTACGAGAAAGCTGGCTATTTTGCTTCTAAAGAAGAACAGGTTTTTTTTTTTTTTTTTTTTTTTTGTGGGCGTGCCATTCATAGCCTGCCAGAGAGTTGGGAGAAATGTATAAACAGCAGTGGAGATTATTTTGATTAAAATAATGTTTATCAGTTTGAAGTAACAGACGTGTAATTATTGCAACCAAATCCCGGTTTCGTACTTCTAGACGTGGTAAATCAACTGCTAGTTGCAAATATATCCACTTAGACCGTTATCCGTTGTGGTTTTTTTTTCATTTCTCGTCGTTGATTCTGTCCGACTATAGGCTCACCAACCTTGCAATGTCTTTTTTGCATGCTCTGTTTGCCAAATGTCTCAGGACACACCCATGTAATACAGAATTGACCACTACATGTCACGAGAGGCGAAACTGCACAGTACTAAAGGAGGGGGAGAGTGGGTGTTGTCAGTATACACTGACCAGCCAGAACGTTGTGACCTCCGACCCAGTGTCGATAGCAGAGTCCTCTGGCGAGGAATGACTGCTGGTCAGGCACACTCATGGGCACGTAGCATTAGTGAGTGTGCGGTCTGTGTGCAGAATGGAGAAGGCGCGCGATACATCTGAGTCTGACCGAGGGCACATAGTGATGGCCCCGATGCTCTGCAGGAGCGTTTCGGAAACGGCACGACGTGTCAGGTGTACGAGGGGTGCTGTGGTGAGTATCTTAAACATGTGGCGAAACCAAGGTGAGACCATCACGTCCACAGGTCGTGTTGCTGGTTTACCACCCCTCGTTACAGATATCGGACATCGTAGGCTGAACAGACTGATAAAACAGGACAGGCGGCGAACTGTGGCGAAACTAACATCAGACTTTAATGTTGCTCAGAGTAAAAGCGTGTCTAAACTCACAGTGCACCGAACAATCCGCAGCCGACGACCCATGCATTTGTCAATGTCAATATCACGACAGCGGCAACTAAGGCGGAAATGCGCACTGGATTTTGGTGCAGTGGCAGAGAGTTTCATGATCTGGCGAAGCCCGATACCTTGTATATCATGGTGATTGGAGGGTGCGTATCCGTCATCTTTAGGGGAACAGCTCCTTGACATTCGTACAGTGGGACAGAGACAGGCTGGCGGCTGCTCCATTGTGCTTGGGGAACACTCAAGTGGGCATCCATTCCTCCAGTGGAGCTAGTGCAAGGCACAGTGAAGGCCAGGTAGTATCATACACTGGTTGCAGACCAGGTATACCTCTAAAAGACGACCATGCTTCCCGACGACAGTGGCATTTTTCAGCATGGTAATGCGTCATATTGAAAGGCCAGGAGTGCGACGAAGTTGTTCGAGGAAGACAGTAGCGAGTTCCAATTGATGCCCTGGCCTCCCAGCTCGCCAGATCATCACCCGATGGAAAATATCTGTGATGTTATTGAATGTGGAATTAGAACTCATCACCCCCTTCCCTCAATTTACGGGAACTGTGTGACTTGTGTATCTTACAATTAAGTTTTCCCCAGAGGCATTTAAGTCTCATCTTTGTCCGCTATAACGATGGATGCTGAAGAAATAAACTGAAATTTTTGCTACAGCCAGGACTTGAACCCAGGTCTTCTTAATTACTAGGGACAAATGCTTACCATTACACTACAGCAGCACTATTGTCAACATTGCTGCACGAACTACCCAAGTACAGTGTCATCCAGTGTTGGATGTAATGTGGACGTCCTGTACCATAGGTGATTCATCATTATTGTAAATAAAGATGAGACTCAATGTCTTGAGGAAACTTAATTATAAGATCTGTAAGGTCACATAAGGTACAGGACTTCCCCATATGTCCACCGCTGGCGTACTATTCCAATACCGGAGAACCCTGGCAATAGTGACAATGTAGGAGGGAAAATAAGCTGAAGATATGAATCGAAGTTCGTGTTGGGGAGAGCATTCGACTTCGGAAGTTCTTACAGCAATGCTGACTATAGTGGTGTGGTGGTGTAACGGTCAGCATTTCTACCTAGTAAGCAAAAAAGACCCGGGTTCGAGTACCGACCGTTTAATTGATTTATTCAGTTACCATCATTATCGTAGCTGTGTAACTTGTGTGTGCTGATGTCGTGCCAACTACCTCCAGTGACCTATCTAGGCCTAATTTGTTCCATGCCATGAAGCTTCGCCGCTGTTATCTGTGCCAAAGGTGGACATACTGGTTATTAGGCTGGTGGTCATAATGCTCTGGCTGACTAATGTAGATGCATCTACAGAAGAACAGCCCAGTAACTTCAGACGTGAACTAGTTATTGGATTTCACCTGTGCAACAAATCCATCAATTGCATTTCAACTTTTCTAAAGGTGCAGAATTCGACTGTTGGTGACGTGGTTGTGAAGTGAAAACACGAAGGAACAATCACAGTTAAACAGAAGACCGTTCCTAATGACAGACATGGGCTGCAGAGCATTGCGGAGTGTGGTTGCAAAAAATTGCATGACTTAAATGGAGAGAGTCCCTTTTAACTTCCAAAGTACTGCGAGGAGTAATTGCGCACAGTGAGTATAAGAGAATGGGATACAATGTTCGAGCAACTCCTGACCGTGTTTACATTGTCACTGCTAAGAGCCTGAGCTGGTGTAAAGAGTGATGGCACTCGACAGTGGATGACCTGAAAAGAGTAATCTGAAATGATGAATCACGCTGTATGCTGTGCAAATCCAGTGGAACTGTTTGGGTTGGCGAATGCCTGTAGTATGTTACTTGCTATCATCTAAAATGCCAACGGTAATGTATGGAGGTACATGAATGTTTTTCGTGGTTAGCGTATGATCCGCTTTCTGCAGCGCGTAAGGAAACCCGAAATGCGGAGGGGCATGAAGACATTTAACCGTATTGGGTATTGTGTACATAGGGGAACAGTTCGGAGACGATGACTGTATCACTGTGACAACTGTAAGATGCCTCATCCACTACTTGCAATTATCAGAGCTAACTTTATCTCTGAAACCATTTGTGTTGATATCACCACGGTGATCTAACTAATGCTTATGCTGCACGTCTTAGAGTGGGCGTCTTACTCCCGTGCACCTGAAAACTAAGAATGGGACCGTGTGCCTACTGGTACGTGCCCTATCAAAATCACCACACTTTCCATTAAAAATGTTCACACTCAGTTCTAACGGATATGAAAAGCATTCGGATGGAGACACTGACTTCGTAGAACTGGAAGGTTTATTGTCTCCAGTACGATGCATGGTACTCGTTGCTCACATTCCTACCTACACATACAGATGTTAACACTTATTTCGGATTGTTCTGCCTTGTCTGAGGTAACCATGGCTTCTACCTATGTTTGCTAACGACTCGCCTCTAATATTGATGAATTCTCAAATCCCACCCACGAACACTGGAACATTTAACGGATTTATCCAATTCCACACGCCACATGCCCATACGTCGTCCAGTCACGTCTGACATTCAGCGAGGGCTACCTGTTACTACTTGCCATCCGCGCCACGCGTAACGGATGGCGCCAAACCGAGCTTCTCGATCACAGGGGGTTCCCCTGGTGGCAGTGCAGTTGCGTTAGGCCACTACGTGTAGCGTACGGATATCGATACTAAGAGAGTGATTACATCTGTAACCTTACACAATGCACGCTTTCATGAAGCATCATCTGTGAGGCATTGTTTTGTGGGCGATAACATTCTTGAAATGGACTGGCTTGCCGGTAGTCCTGACCTGAGCCCAATGAAACAGTTTTCGAATGGGATAGAACACCGACTTTTCTCCAAAACCACAGTGTTCAACATATCACTATCCTCTCTTGTGTCGGCTTTTGAGAAAGAATGGGTTATCATCGTTGCTGCACAGCCAGTCAGACACCTCACTGAAAGCGTCCCCAGCAGAACTCAAGCCATCGTAATGGCAAAGGGTGACCAACCGCATAAGTAGTCCATTAACAGATTTCCGGATACTTTTGAACAGATAGTGTATGGGTCAGATTTAGGTACAACACTGGAATACGTTATTTCATATCCTTTTCAGTCCCGAGTACATGAACTGCATGTGTAAGATGCTTTGTGTTACTGCTAGTTAACAATGAATGAGCCTCAAAATTTTTTTTGAAAGAATTTTCTCATGTTGAGAAACGAGAATGAGCAATCTGTTTTCATTAATAAAAGAACTTTCTGCAGCCAGGACTGAGTAGATATTCCTTTATTTTCAACATACGTCTCGACAGACTTTGCCGTCATCTTCAGGTCTTCAAATTTTACCTTTAGAGACGTGTTCTACATCTACATTCATACTCCGCAAGCCACCTGACGATATGTGGCGGAGGATACTTTGAGTACCTCTATCGGTTCTCCCTTCATTGTGATTTGAAACCTCACGCCAAGCTGTCATGTTAGTGGATAAAATATAGCAACTAATACAAAGGTTTGTCAGTAATGAAACATTTACAATCAAAAACACTTTGTGTACCTGGCCATGTCTGCATACGTAGCTGTCAAAGATGATCGTTATGTCATAAAAGTCACAATATACTATAACATGCGCAGTAACACATGTGTTTACGTTAGCTTGATATGTTCCATCTGTGAGCGCTACATATACGGCCATGGCCATGTGCTTTTTGAGTGTAAATGTTCTTTTACGGACAGAGCTTCGTATAAGTTGCTACATTTTATCCGCCAACATGGCAACTTGGCGTGACGTATCAACTCGCAACGAACATGTCTTTTAACAAAAACTTTGAAGACCTGAAGATGACAGAAAAGTCTGTCGGTATCGGTTGTTGAAAATAAAGAAAGATTTATGGTGCCTTGGTGTCAGAAAGAGTTTTACCAAATTTTTTGAAACTATGCCAGTGGTATTATGCATGATACCTCGGTACTTAAGCAGGACAGTTATACACAATATACGTTGTCACGTCGTTTTGTTATCAAAAGAGCATTCACAAACATTACGCATACTAGTATTGATCATATTTTCCGTTTATTTAATGACAGATCGAACTACAAACTTGGTACGAAACCTTTCAACAGCTGTAAGTCGTCAACTAATTCCAGACAATTTCTCAGGAGGTAAATCTGTCCCTTGAAACACTGCCTGAAATTAGTGGGTACCAAGCTTTCCTCTCCAACGCATTCTTTGACGTAGCGTACGGAAAAGTGTTGCAACGAGATTGACTCAACACACTTTATGCATTCCTTGTAGAGTGGAATGAACTGATTTTCGCGTTTTACTGACGTGCCTAACATCTGTGAACTGAGATTTGTCCTTAAAAATGAACCAAGCAAGTACTCGTAAAAATATTCAAACGGCTTCTTGAGTTCATTCGTGGCTGCTAAATCACTGTTAGTAATGTTGGATTGGAAGTTACTGCAAGTGTCGCCCATCTGAAAACTGAAATAGGCAAATTTGTTTTTGAAGTAGACAACCTAGTAGAAGAAAGTAATTATTTTAATAAGAAACGTATTCTTTCCCATTTATTATCTCCAGAACTCGTTTCTTTCTCGACTTTGGACAAGAGGCAATGCTCCCTCTTTGATGCATTTTCTTCACCTCGAACCCTTTGCACCACAACACCAGCTTAATCATGGTATTCATCAGGCTCTGTATCACACTCATCTGGATTAATTCTGTGGATCGGTTCAGTGATCTCATCATCAGACAAGTCTCGTAATCAAATGGAAAAAATATATCCACTCTTCATCTGACGCAAACAAAGCCGGCATTGAATCCCAAGATATCATACGTGATACCCTATAGTTTAAAGCTTATCAGTCCATCATAACGTTAATTTATAATTCCCTGTTAACTGTGGGATGTCTGTACAGTTTCAATACAATATAAAAGCATGTAAAAAACAACTAACTAGAAAAAATTTGCCTTTACCATTACTTCCGACGACACATGTTGTACAGTTGCAAAATCCGTAGTTTTCAATCACTGCTGAGAGCTCATACTGCTCTACAGAAGAACGATCAAGTGAGCTACCGTAAGCACATGTCCATCCCATATGATACCACTGCCAAGAAAATGTTAAGCGTTGTACACGTCCAAAGAAAAAATTAAGCCTGGAGATATGTTATACCTTGGGAGTGAAGAGGATACTCATAATTTTTCAGAGTATAAATTCTGTCTTGGTGGTGGAGTGAAAGCCTGTTTGACCGACAGTAAACTGATAACCTTTAATTTAGTCGCAACAATAAAATTTTTCACTCTGAGAAGATAGCACCAATTTGTTTCTTGATTAAGGAAACGCTGAAGATACATAAAAATTAAAAATAACGTTTCACTTTCTTTGTCGGACTCTTGCTTTATCGGAACCCGTCGCTCTCTCCTCTTACCTCTAGTGGTATGATTCTCCTATATCCAGTAGGATGATGCGAACATCGGTAACAACGAATGTTTGGCCAGGAGACATGATAAGATAGCCTAATAGTTATGGAAAGTGCTCACAATAAGTATCTAGTCGTGATCTGAGTCCATTCCAGCAAAAAATATCAATTACCACAACATATTCAACGTCGTAATGCCGGAACATACCGATACGATAGTGAATTAGAGGCGAATATCTAGTTTTCGTTGTGAAGATAGCTTCAAAGCATAGAAGCTAGGTACCTCGAAGCCCTTAACGCTTGGAACACAAATTCTGGTCCATGGCTGGTCAACTGTCGTCCAAAAGTGACGAGGATCCTTTGGAATAGTGTGCAAGGTGTGATCCTCTAGACTGCTACAGTCTCAGGTGTGATCAGCTGGAGTGACGTCAGGTCCCCTCAAAGACCGGAAGCAGTCTCCTGTCTGTCGAGTTTTCCTCCAATAATTGAGACGTACGTCAGATAGGTTTGACTGGAGGTTTGGGGCAATCTCATCAAAAGAAGTACAGGTAGTCTGCAAAGTTCCTCTAGACGGACAAATCGATACAAGTGATCGGACAGAATATTCCTGTGAGAGAAGTAGAAGAAATTGATTTCACATGTCGAAAATGAAGAAGAGCTCGTAGTTCTTAAAGCATGCATTTCTCAGCCCTTGTTTACAAACTATTTTGCGTCGAATATGGTTCAAACGCCTCTCAGCACTATGGGACTTAACATCTATGGCCATCAGTCCCCTAGAACTTAGAACTGCTTAAACCTAACTAACCTAAGGACAGCACACAACAACCAGTCATCACGAGGCAGAGAAAATCCCTGACCCCACCAGGAATCGAACCCGGGAACCCGGGTGTGAGAAGCGAGAACGCTACCACACGACCACGAGTTGCGGGCGTGCGTAGAATAAGCGTTCCATCATATCCCTCAGTATTGTCCATTCCTCCTGGGAACCCCGGGTTATAAGTATTTTTCTAGATAAACACATTTATTAGAGATTTTAT
This sequence comes from Schistocerca gregaria, assembly GCF_023897955.1. Taxonomy (NCBI): domain Eukaryota; kingdom Metazoa; phylum Arthropoda; class Insecta; order Orthoptera; family Acrididae; genus Schistocerca; species Schistocerca gregaria. The sequence goes on along the minus strand of NC_064925.1, from coordinate 501,412,583 downwards.
TTATTATTTTCCTGGCGCTAATTACAGTGTTGTCGTGCTCCACAAATCAGTTTACGACATCAACCAATGACGGCGTACGTGCGCAACTCATGAAGCAACACAAAGCATGTAACGACGTCCAGATCGATTATTGGCACATCGAAACGAGTGGTAGCCCACTGACCGCGAAAGGGTGAATTCCGGATTCGAGTCTCGGTCCGACACTTGTTTCAACTTGTCAATGGAGAACTGTATTTCACTTCTGCAGCAGGACAACAGCTCTTAGAACAGGCACAACGTATATATCACGTTGCCATATCTACTTTTGTACGAATGTACGATGATAGGTGGCGTCCATATGCACAGTAACTGCAAATTAGAAGAAGAGTGTCTTACAGGAAAAGGTTAGGTGAGTTTATTTCCGCCTGAGAACCGACCTGTTTACTTTGCCACTTTCGGTTTATTATTATTATGCAGAATGAGATTTTCACTCTGCAGCGGAGTGTGCACTGATATGAAACTTCCTGGCACATTAAAACTGTGTGCTGGACAGAGACTCGAACTCGGGACCTTTGTCTCACGCGAGCAAGTGCTCTACCAACTGAGCTACCTGAGCACGACACACACTCCGTCTTCACAGCTTTACTTCCGCCAGTAACTCGTCTCCTACCTACCTTCTCTTCTGCAGAGAAGCTCGCACACAGTTTTAATCTGCCAGGAAGTTTTATTATTATTATGATCGAATGAGTTTTCTCATTTTGTTAAGACAGAGCGGGCCATCTGTGTTACTTGGTAAACATTCAAAAGCTAATTTCGCATAAATACTATTTTATTTACAGGTTTCGACAGACCTACCTGTCATCTTCAGGTCTTAAAAAACCTTTTTGTAATGAAACGTGTTCATTTTAACTTGGCTTGAGGTCCAACTTAAAAGGAACTCATTTCGTAACAGAAAGATTTTTTTAAGATCTGAAAATGACAGCAAAGTCAATCGAAATCGGTTTATTTAAATAAAGAAATATTTATATGATGTTGGCTTTCGAATGTTTTTATCATTATTGAAGTCTTCGGAGATGAACCGCTAGGAACCAGTCCTAATTTCTTGAAAAATATGGTTCAAATGGCTCTGAGCACTATGCGACTTAACTTCTGAGGTCATCAGTCGCCTAGAACTGAGAACTAATTAAACCTAACTAACCTAAGGACATCACACACATCCATGTCCGAGGCAGGTTTCGAACCTGCGACCGAAGTGGTCTCTCGGCTCCAGACTGTAGCGCCTAGAACCGCATGGCGGCTCCGACCGGCCCTAATTTCTATTCGATGTATTTTACGAAAGCCAGAAAATCTGATCAAGAGGCACAAATACAAATATAAAACTTTTAAATAGATGTATTACGATATTGTCATGTACTCGTACTTCCTTTTGACTCGTAGTCATCTGCAGATACACTTTAGCTCCACCATTACATCCAGTAACGCTGTGGGTGAAGACGACTTCAGCAAACCACTACAGCACGAGCCGTAGAGTGGTGGCAAGCACTTGGTCACGTGTGCAAAATCCACGTTACGACAGAAATGTGTTTGCAAGATTTTGCTTTAGAACTTCTAGAGCTCTTGCTGTCTTCATCTGCACCTCCTCAAACGTTTTCCCTAGGACGTCAGTCGCTGTAGCCTCAGCGTAAAGAAATGCTTTAGTTCCAGGGCTAACTGGTTGGTATTATAAGAAGGACTTACAAACGACCTCATTTCACCGAAATTAGATTGTTAAGAATGTGGGACAGATCTGCGATACTGGTCGCAGTCAAACGTCATTTTATTTAGTTAGAGGAATCACTTTTTTAAATATATGACTCGTTTCATCTCGTTTTATTGCGCTTGAAAATGAGGAAATTTTTCCTCCTGCGCCCTGAATTACAGGTACATTAGTTTGCATATCCCGTCCATTATTCAGCTCAACGTGCTTCTCCGCCTTTGTCCGCTAATGCAATGTGACACACATTCACCGATGAATACGAGCACAGTAGGTTGGTAAGCGTCACCACTCACCGCGCTGGTGGAAACGAAAGTAAGTGTTAGGTGGAACATTTACCACAGCTTACTTAGCATGCATCCATATTCGGCGTCCCTGTCGTGATGCATTCCAGGCGGGAAACATTGTGGTTAATCTAACGAATGAAATATTCTGTACAGAATTATAAACCCAAACCAAAAGAGAAAGAGTAAACAACCTGTCATGTTAAAATATTTGTGTAGCGTTACAGTTTTGTGACTTCATTGTCTCTTTTTTCGCCATTCAGTTAAACCTGTACATTTCTGGAAACAATGGCTTGCAGTGCTGTAAGTCGGTAGGGCTGTTGACAAAATATCGGTTATCAATACATTTCCAGTACACGTCGACGTAAATAAGAGACACCCTTTTTACCGATATATCGATATTGAATTGGCAATATCGAGTTTGGATATTTTTATATTACATTTTTTCACAATTTTCTGTTAATATTTGAAGTTTTTCTTACAAAACTGTAGTAGAACATAATTTTATTTTGACTGTGTGACGAAGTATTACTAGTTTTCGAGCTTTCAGCATGTCCAGTGTTTCTCTTTGACTGTGTGAAGCGAGTATTGATTACACAAAGAAGAAAGAAGTCCGATTGCACTCGGGGGGGGGGGGGGGGGGGGGAGACAGTGTGAATGGAATAACATGATTCACGATGTGAAGAAGTTGGGCACCAGTTGCGTTAAAAATATTTTTAACGCAACTTGTGTGATATTCGGCGCTACCAACAGAGACTGCAATGTTTCACTTCAGCACGCCATTTTTACACTACGACTGCTATACTGCTGATGTTTACAGAAATGAAGAATCAGGGAAGCCGTCATGAAGTGTTCCAGACAAATCCGATACCTGACGAAACCGGACGACGGACCCATCGGACACCTTTATTGTGCCACTTACATGCGGTTACCATTGTTAGCAAAGTAGTTCTCGCCAAGCGTGAACATGCATTGTTTCAATTATTGCTCTAAGGGAAATGAGTATTGACGTACAGAATATCTAATTATAAATCAGTACTTATATACACACCTCTAAAACTGGCAATATATTTGCAATGTGTAGCCGATACTGTTATAGGCCGGTATGTCGGTTTTTTTTTTTTTTTTTTTTTTTTTTTTTTTCATCTTTCATTCCTCTCCCAGAAGGGGTGAGGCGGGCACATGGAGAGCCTATTGCTCTTTGGTGCCTTATATTATCTTAAGTTATGCTGTGGTGGCACATTTTATTTGGAAGAATGGGGAATGATATTTTTCTGTTCATTATATTTCGAGTTTCAACTCTTATTTGATCGCTTGTCGCGTGGGAGGGTGATGAGATCCTGGCATTTGCCCAAGTGCTGAGGGAAACCTCCCTAAAACCTCAGCAAGGATCTGTGTAGTCTTCTGTATGCTGTTTCTTTGTAGAGTGTTTTCTTTGATTTTGCTTCAGAATGTGTTGTGTTCTTGATTTATGTTTCATCTTCTTCTTCTGGTCCGTCGTCTTGCAGGTGTGTTATCGTGTCCTCTTGTATGTCATTGTTCGTGAAGTGGGCTGCTGCATTCTTGTCTGTAGCCTTCATGCTAGTTTTGATTGTTATTGGTGGGTATGGATATTTTGTTTTCGGATAGTTCAGTGTTGTGTAGTCTCTTAGCAGGATTTCTGTTGTTGCTGTTTTATTCTGTAGTCTGTTGGAGCCAATTTTGGCAGTTAATTCCAGCCATCTTTTCTTTACAGGTTTTACTTTTGCGTTTTGGTATACTAATTCGTTTCCTGTCCTGGGATTCATGTTGCCTGCTATCCTTAATATTTTTCTTTCTGTCGCCATTATTTTCCTTGTAGCTGTTTTGTTGGTCATCCATACTGGAGCAGCATATTCCAGTATGGGGCGAATAAACGTTTTATATGTGTAGATAATTGTTTCTGTTTTCGCTCCGTTTGTTCTGCCTCTGAGTAGGCGAAGTAGGTTCCCTCTCGTTTTCGCTCTTGTTGTGATGTCTCTTGTGTGTGGCTCCCATGACATGTACTTGTCTAGGGTGATGCCCAGGTATCTAGCCTTGTCTGTCGCCTTGATAGTCTGTCCCCATAGTTGTAATTTGCAGTTTTCTGGGTTTTGCTGACGGGTGCGAGCATGTCTATGTTTAATGAGGATTAGCTGCGTTTTGCTTGCGTTGGGTTTTATTTTCCATTGGGTGAGCCATTTTTGCAGTTGAATTAGGTATTCTTGTGCTTGCCTGTTGGTTTCTTGTATTGTTGGTGCATGGCACCAGTAAGCCGTGTCGTCAGCGTATAGCGTTAGGCCCTCGTTCCATTTGTTCGTGAGTGGGATGTCTGCTGTGTATAGTGTATACAGCAGGGGAGAGATGATGGCTCCCTGTGGGACACCCGCTTTTGGCGTGAAAGGGTCCGACTCTGCGCCGTTGACGATTACTCTGGATGGGCGGTTTTCTAAAATGTTCGACAGAAGTGTGGTTATCTTCGTTGGTACGCCAATTTTGAGAAGTTTATAATATAGGCATTTGTGCCACACTTTGTCGAACGCCCTTTCTATGTCTAAGAATATCGCAGCGGCGCAGTCCAGTATGTTTAGGCCTTTGATGACGCCGCTGCATAGTTGTACTATGGGGTCTATCGTGGAGTGGAATTTTCTGAAGCCTGATTGGCAGGCAGGTATTACTTGAGTTTTGTCTGCGAAGTTGCTTAATCTGTTTTTGATTATGGTTTCGAAAATTTTTCCTAGTACTGGAAGCAAGGTGATAGGGCGGTACGATCGCGGGTCGTTTGGTGGTTTCCCCGGTTTGGGAAGCATTACAATTTTTGCTTCCTTCCACTGCATAGGGATATCGCCTAACGTCAGCGCTGCGTTGTAGAGGGTCTTGAGGCTAGTTATCATTGCTTCTCTGGGGGCTAGACGTAGCTGGTTTCTTTTAATCCCATCTTTGCCTGGCGCGCTGTTTTTTCCTATTAGTAATGCTTCCTCCACTTCTGTGCTTGTGATTTCCTCTGTGAGTGAGGCTTCGGCTTCTGTTGGTGTATTTAGTGTATTAAGCAATTTTTCGTATTCTATTGTGATTTCTTTTTCGTGCGTTAGGTCAAAGTTAGGGTCGGTTGGGAAGCTGTGAATTTCGTTGAGGACTGCTCTGAATAGGTTGGCCTTTTCTCTGTCGTCGGTGATAATGTTACCATCCTGATAGAGGGGTGGATCCTGTTTATGATCTGCACCTGTGATTTTCCTGAACGTGTGCCAGTATCTGTTTGCTTGTTTGTGATCTAGGTTTTTGCTTATTATTCCCCATTTGTCAGCTCTGAATTCTTTCAGTTGTTGCTTTACCAAGTTGTTTAGTCTGTTCCATTCTCTCTTGTACTCGCAATCCGTTGTTCTTTTGAAAAGGTTGTATATTCGCCTTTTTTCTTTTATCGTGTTTAATATTCTCTGCGGTATGCGGTCCGCATTTGGTTTAATGATTTTGGTTGGAGCATTGTTTTCTGTCGCTTTGGTGATTGCTTGTATGATTTCTTTGTTGTACTCTTCTAGGTGTTCAATGTTTGCAATGTTTCTAGTCGTTGGTAAGCTTTCCCTTAGTTCGTTTTCGTAATTTGGGATGTTTAGGTTTTTCATGTCTATGATGGTTTTTCTATCTTTCCTGTGGTGTGGTGCGCTCATCAGGTGCGTGCGTATGATTAATGGCAGGTGATCTGACCCTATGCTATCTCCCGCCCATGGGGGGCTGAGGTGTCTATATATGGTTTTTGCGCAGATGATATGATCAGGGATGGATGTTCCTTGGTGTCCTATAAACGTGGTCTTGTTGTAGGGTAGTCTAACTCCGTTATTGATGTCATCCAGGTGTATTGTTAGAGCTATTCCGTTCCTGTTGGATCTTGAGTCGCCGAAAGTTTCAGATCTGGCATTGAAGTCCCCCATGATGATGAAGTCGCCTAATTTTTTGATATAGTTTAAGAAGTCAATTGGAATTTCTTCATCAGGTGGATTGTAAATCGTTATTAGATGTAAGAATTTATTTGAGCGGGTTTGAAGTTGAAGATGTATGGCTTGGATATTCGAGAATTTCGGAGGCAGATCGATCTTAATGGCTGGTGTTTTCTTGTTATGGAATACCGCCACGCCGCCCTTTGGGGAGCTTCTCGGTACTGGAATTGCTTTTAGTTCGTGTGTTATATAGTCTTGTATACGGAGTGGGTAGTTGACAGTCCTCGTTTCCAGCACTCCTAAGATAGCTAGATTTTCTTTCGTGACTAACCTTTCCAGTAATGGGTGCTTCGTTCTGAAGCCATTGGCGTTTACGAAGCCCATGTTTAAGTCCTCTTGACCCGTGTCATCCATACTGGTTCTGTGTTCTTTTTGTTGTACCCTCTGGTTTATAGGTGCGAAGGCATTGGTTTTTGGGACTGTACTTCTTGCACAGCTGGTATCTGTTTTTGACTGTTCTCTTTGCGTGTGGTGGGTGGCTGTGCTTTCGGTTCTTGATTGTAAGTGACTGACGTTGTGTCTTCCTTGGGTGTTTGTTGTTTTCTGGTGTGTTCGGATGTTTCTGGTGCTTCTTTGCTGCCTTTGTTGTAGCGGGATTCTTCTGTAGTCTTTGTACTCTCTTTGTTTCTCCGTTGGTGCGTCTATAAATAGCTAATATCCTTTTTCGATGTATACAGGGTCATTAATTATATTTTTTAAGTATCAATATATCGGGTTTCCAATATTGTCAAAAAATGGTTCAAATGGCTCTGAGCACTATGGGACTCAACTGCGGCGGTCATCAGTACCATAGAACTTAGAACTACTTAAACCTAACTAACCTAAGGACATCACACACATCCATGCCCGAGACAGGATTCGAGCCTGCGACCGTAGCAGTTGCACGGTTCCGGACTGCGCGCCTAGAACCGCGAGACCACCGCGGCCGGCCCAATATTGTCAAAATGTCAACAGTCCTAGTCGGCGCCTTCTTCATTTCAGGCATGCGACTGTTGAAGAAATTACCCTATAACCCGCGTATTACTCAACTCCACTCTGCATTCAAGAGTATATTAAAGTATTATCTTTTATCATCTGTGTTTCTTCCCTCTCGGCATATCCAGCCGTTTCCTTTCTATTCAACAGCAGGTTATCTATCGTTCCATAAAACACGGGAGAACTTCCGTAAGTCAGTAATATCTTGCCACGATATTTCGGCACAAAGCCTTTTGGCCATCTTCAGGTGAGGAAAGCTGGAGAAGTACTGGCGAATACGCGCTGAGCTCTGCTATTTAAAGCCAAAGGGGGCTGCATTACGCATGCGCTGCGCATGTACTGTGTGGCGTGCGCGTCAAATCAACAATTTTGATGATGCGACTATGTCTGAGTTAGAAAAAGGTCTGAATTTTGCCCCCACACCTGTTTCACGCAGCGCACGGAGTTGTGAACGCGTACGCTAAACAATACGCGCGCAGCGCATGCGCAGTGCTTTGGCTTTGGCTTTAAATAGCAGAGCTCAGCGCGTATTCGCCAGTACTTCTCCAGCTGTACTCACCTGAAGATGGCCAAAAGACTTTGTGCCGAAATATCGTGGCAAGATGTTACTGGCTTACTGCAGTTCTCTCGTGTTTTTATGGAACAAACAGTACGCCGGGAAAATTTAAAACATCACAGGTTATCTTTCATTTCGTAAATTATCTGTGCTTTTCTCATCCACTTTATATTGTTTCCTTCCTTCCATCTCATATGCTATGTCTTACCGTATTATTTACCTCTCATCCTCTCATCAGTTAATGTATTCTTCCCACTGTTTCCTTGTATAATGTTGTCACACGTTTCTGATAGATGTCACTACTCACACTCGACAAGAACGTAACGAATACCTTATATCCTGAAATTGACTTTATTATTATTATTATGATTACTGTATATGTTGCGTCTGAACCATCTAATTTATAATGTTTACTGTACGAGGAAGTCTGGCTCGTAAGAGAGGGCTTGAAGGCACTCATCATAATAGGTTAAATAAGTGCATAAGCAAATAAATAAATGCACTCCCCAGGACCTAAAACGATACGAAAATTGAAACTAGACTGCTATATGTACTTGCTGCAGAAATAACGATTGACTAGGTAGATCATTTCCATTACGCTAGACCCATTGCTTGAATTATTAACTTTTTATAGTACAACGTCTACAAGAAAACAAAAATAATCTGTATTGTGTAACAACTATTTGTCTTGGGCTAATAGTGTGTGAAGGGCGCACTCCAGCGAAAACCAGAGGAGGATATTTGTTTTCATGGCACTGACGTGTTAATATTAGTAGTGAATAACTACAACACCTAGCAGATAAAAGTGTCAAGAGATTTACAATATTTATAAATATGTGTTGGGAAACAAATACATTCCTCTTTAGTGGAAGGAAGCAGCGGCAATGCCAGTATTAGAGCAAGGAGACCAGGTAAATTCTGAAAACTGTCCAGGAATAAGCCTACTGTATAGAGCCTACAATGAGTACTCCACGATCACTGCAACAAGAGTACGTATTGTTGCTGAAGTTATGTTTCAACAAGAGCTATCAGGATTCAGGAGACGATGAGCTGTATTTATAAGTACGTTGAAGTAGGTTATTGAAAAACATAGGGATTACAGTAAGGAAACACATATAATCTAGATTTATTTCATTGTTACTTTACATGATGTTATGAGAGGCAATTTCTTCCTAATGAGTGACAACAAGGGTTTACTTCAACATTCAGCAAAAGTCATAAATAATGGTATGATTCAACATTTGCAGGTAAAAGTAATAAAACTAGAGAGAACTTCAAGGACGTTTAAGGCAAGGTTGTAGGTTATCACATGTGCTCATATTGTGTATATAAAGGTAACTCATTTAGAAGAAATAATCAAACTATCATTTTACTCTTTTAACCTTAAATTTCCCAACTTTATCCTGACAAAGCTGCTTACAGGTGATCTCTGCTAACAGTGAATATATTATGCAGTGAGCAGCTTATCAGTCAACTACAAACAATCTGTGCTTCATAGAACCTGAAGGGACCTGATAACAAAACAAAGGTGATTGGCCTTCGTTGAAAAAAGAAAATCAGATCCAAACTGGTAAAAATGGGGAAGTAGTAGAGTAAATAACAAATTTTAAATGTTTCGAATGCAGTATGTCAAATGTGGTCGAAGTTGAATACAACATTTAAATGTTCATTTCTATCTCGTGCTTCTCGAGAGTGGAACGGTAGAGAAGCAGATTGAACGTGAGTCTCTGAATGCTCTTCAAAACACTCAAATATGAGTTGTAGAGTAATCATATACATAGAGATAATATAGAGAAATTTAATTCAATGAACTGTACTGTCAGCCGAACCTTATAACGAAAAGTGGACAAAGAGACTTTTCTGGACTTTTAGAAACCACTGCAGGGGGAACGTAGGAGAAAATGGACGTGTTTACTTAATCTAACACAGTTTTCGGTGTTTGAAGAATAACAGAACCAAATTTTGCACATGAGGTAATTATATTATCGGCTACATTCTAGAATTTTTTCAACATTTTTTCTCAAAAATTTGATCGTGGCATTGTTGGAAATTTTCGCAACGCATGCTGCCACACAAGGAACATTTTCACTAAAATTACTTTACTTACAACTTTCATGTTGGGATAGGTAATTCTTAATAATCAGATAAGCAAACGGTAGGACAGTTTTAGATCTCTTACAATTTATTTTAAAAAATTAAGCGTATGAAACAAAGCAATTTCAATTTAACAGAAAAGTAAATAATTTTGACAGAAATACACTGAGAAAAAATTTGTACCACCGGAATTTGTGTTATACTATCTAGAGAGTCAGCAGAAAATTTCGTTTTTCATCTCCAATGGTTCAAGGGAAAATGTTCCTTATACACTGAAAAATGAAAATTCCGGGAAATGCACATAAAAGATTTTAGAAGGATTTACACCATAAACCAGTACCTTAATGTTGACCATAACCATACATTTGGTCTTCTTGCTCTTCATGTACCTGTTTCCTTTTTATCTGATGTTTCTGGCGCCCCCTTTTGGTTATATCCTTCGCAGACAGTTCAGAACGTGCAACACTCGCAGTATCTATCTTCTTCAATAGATTAACGATGTAGCAGCCTGCAACAAATCCTAGTCCAGTAAGGGTCCTTATTCTTCCAATGTTACCATCATTAAACACCAGACAGGCATCATACGTAGCAATTTCAACAACAGTAGATGAGCTAAATGTTATTGGGCATCTCTTCCAAATGAGACTGTTGAGGCTCTCATTCGGGCTTTGTGTTCCATCATGGGTATATTTTTTTTTAACAAGACTGTCTGAGCTAGAAACTGGAATGATGGCCTAATGGTTTTTAAGACGGCTTCAGGAAGACAGTGTTTATGTGAATAGGTTTCGTTTTCTGCTCTTGCCTGTTTAAAATTTCACCGGGATATATCACACAATTCATGTACTGGCTTCTCATCAGTTGACAACTTGTGAAAAAATAAGGCCCAAACTGCCTTCTGCATTGCCTTGAAATCTCCAGTGCGTTGTCTTATTGCTTTGCCATAATATATTTGAAAATTGTGGATCTCTTTGTCAGTCAGGCGTTGTGGGCCACCCAGTGACTTTCCATCTTCGAGTTTTACATCTTTTTGTACTCGCTTCAGTTTCAGGAGTCTCCTGACCATCCTCTTCTGAATGTTCCCCACACACTACAGCTTTTAAATGTTGCATCCATTTCCATATGGCTTGCTTTCTACAACAGATTTGAAAGTACTAGAATCTCCATCACCAAGATATTTCACACATCTAACTCCATACCTCATTTCGCTCCAATGAAATATTAATTTCTTTTCTGCTAGCTCCATGCCACCACCAGAACCACAATAATACTTGCAACAAATTTTTGTGTTTTATTTGCCACTGTCTCTCTTCTTCTTACTGTCTAACATCTTCCTCTGTGCACGAATAGAGCATTATTCGCACATCACATGCAAATCCAAAACTTTTCCTGTGTCAACTGATGAACCACCGTGTAGGGAGGTGTGCCCCCTTTTCATTCATGTGCTGTCACACGAAACACATAGAACGCAAAGGGTCATTTACTTATGTCTGAATGTCTTTGTTAAGTAAAACTGCCTCTTTCACTGCTGCTGAAAAACTGCTATTGCATTCTGTTTTCAAGGCGTTCAGAAGATGATTTTTTAGTGTTGAGTACGAGGCAGACGGAGATGGCATATTCATTACTGCACAAAACAAATTGCTACCTTCCCTTCCAACACCAACATATTTCATCCCATAGCAACTCTTATTTTGGCTTCATATGCCCAATTCTTAGCAGTTGATATTTTTAATTGAATGTCACTTCGACAGCTGTCACAAAGCGAGTGCATATTACACCCAGTTCCATCTCTGTCATTGCTTTCATACAATCTTAAAGATTTATTGCCACAGTTATCACATGCACACAAGTTTCTAATAATAGAACACATAACTTCTAAACCACTTATCCTAAAACCACTATCACTTCGTCTTTAGTGGACTGAAACTCTACACCAGTGCCAAGTTTCTTCTGTGAACTGCTCGTCGTCTTAGCTTCACAATTATCTTCCGCTGAATTCTGTTGACTCACTCGTAGCAATTATGAAGTCTTGAATAGGATTGGGGAGAAGAGAAGTTTGTGGCACAACTTGACCAGAAGAAGGGATCGGTTCGTAGGACACGTTCTGAGGCATCAAGGGATCACCAATTTAGTATTGGAGGGCAGCTTGGAGGGTAAAAATCGTAGAGGGAGACCAAGAGATGAATACACTAAGCATATTCAGAAGGATGTAGGTTGCAGTAGGTACTAGGAGATGAAGAAGCTTGCACAAGATAGAGTAGCATGGTGAGTTGCATCAAACCAGTCTCAGGACTGAAGACCACAACAACAAAACTCGTAGCAACTGTTTATTCGCACGTAAATGGCGAGCTTTAGCCACTTTCTTAAACACTTTACCACTATACCTTGGAATTTTAAACGGTAAATCATACAAAAAGGCAACAACACAGAGTAATTCTCACACTAACATCAGAACTCAAATGTTTATATTTCTGCACCACAGATAATAACAGCTGCCAAAGATAGCTAGCGGAAGGCAAAGAAAACCCGACGTAGACGGGTACACAGCGTTCCATACTATTCCTATGCTTTATGAAAGCAGGAAGTTATAAAACATCGCAAACAAGAAGAGTGTCGTCTAAAAAATTGGGAGACGCTCCGCAGTGATTGAAACAAGACAGTTTTTTTTTTTTACCATCTGTAGTTCGAATTGATGTGTCAAAATTGGAGACAGTGTTTCTAATATGCTACATATCTATCTGGTCAAAACTTTTTTTTTATCATTTTTGTCAAATTTTGCCTTCGGCCGCCCTTACTTCAGATGTAAATATGGATAAAAACAAAAAAGAAGCAGTATTGACCAAAGTACGGGAATAACGTTTCTTAGACATGTAGCTGGAAACAAAAACCAAAGAGGAAAGTGAAATACCAAAATAAGAGCTGAATTAAGATTAATGCCTCTAAATGAAGGAACAGGAGGCTGTAGAAGGTAACGTAAACATAGCATCAGTAGTATCAAGGACGAGTGACTACCAGAAATACAATACGAATACAGACGCACAGGACAAAGACACACGGAGGGACCCAAAGACTTAAGCTGGGGTATTGTTTTCCTGCACGACAATGCAACAACCTACATGGCGCGCATAACACTAGGTCTGTGTGGCGTTTTCTATGGGAGTTGACCATGCAGTCCAAATCTTTCACTATGCGATTTCCAACTTTTCGGCAAACTGAAAGAACATCTTGGTGAGAAAGAGATTTTCAACGATGAAGGCGTTTGCACAGCAATTCTCGAATGGCCCAGAGACCAAGGAGTGGATTTCAACAGTCGAGAAATTCAACGATTGTTGGAGCACTCTTGACAGAGACTTGGTGACGTTGGAAAATAGCGTCACGTATCTGTATCTAGTGCATCATTCAGTGAAACTAACTTGCCCTTTCTTGATAACGTCCAAGTCACATCCTAAAGTCCCCTAATACACCCACAGACCATTATATAATTGGTCTGATTCGATATTTATTCCAATAAGGTTTGTTGAATAAAATGTGTTATCAGAAGTACAGCTGTCGTCACAGATCAATGATCTTTCACACACACTCAGTCGCTGCTGAATGTAGTGGTTAATCTCCAAAGAAGTTGTTCGCTACAGCCGGCCACTGTGGCCGAACGGTTCTAGGTGCTTCAGTCCGGAATCGGGCTGCTGCTACGGTCGCAGGTTCGAATCCTGCCTTGGGCGTGGATGTGTGTGATGTCCTTAGGATAGTTAGGTTTAAGTAGTTTCTAAGTCTAGGGGATTTAGGACCTCAGGTATTAAGTTCAAAATGGCTCTGAGCAATATGGGACTTAACATCTGTGGTCATCAGTCCCCTAGAACTTAGAACTAATTAAATCTAACTAACCTAAGGACATCACACACATCCATGCCCGAGGCAGGATTCGAACCTGCGCCCGTAGCAGTCGCGCGGCTCCGGACTGAGCGCCTAGAACCGCGAGACCACCTCGGCCGGCAGATATTATGTCCCTTAGCGCTTAGAGCCATTTGAACCATTTGTTCGCTACAAATAAGAAACGCAGAAGGAAGGGTTGTGTAAGAATATGGGCTAGGTACTAGGTCTGGGAGAGGAGAAAGACTAACTGTTGCTGTTCAAGAATCATAAGAGCAGGAGGTGTATTTGGAAAATGTTGAGGGATACAGAAAGCTTTCAGTTAGGTTACATTACGGTCAGCCAGATATTTCGAAATCAGATATTGGATTGTAAGACGTACCCAGGAGAAGATATAGACTCAGATCACAATTCAGTAATGATGGAGGGCAGGCTGAAGAATCCACACACAAAGATGTGAGAAACCAAAATGCTAAGGAATGGAGAGGTACACTTGAAGTTCTCTGAGGCTATAGATACTGCGATAGTTAGTAGTTCAAAAGGCAGTACAGTTGATGACGAATGGTCATCTCTAAAAGGGACCATCACAGAAGTTGGAGGAAGGAACGAGGTACAAAAACAGTAACTGCTAGAAAACCATGAGCAACAGATGCAACAGATGAAATACTTCAGTCGATCGGTGAAATAAAGAAGTACAATTATGTTCAGGAAAATGCAGGATTGCAAAAATACTAGTCATTTAGGAATGAAATAAATAGGAAGTGCAGGGAAGCTGACGAAATGGCGGTATGAAAAATGTGAAGAAATCGATAACGAAATTATTGTCGGAAGGAGTGGCTCAGCATATAAAAAAGTCAAAGCAACCTTCGGTGAAATTAAAAGCAAGGGCAGTCACATTAAGAGTGTAATGGGGAATCCATAGTTAAATGCAGGGAGGCCTGTATGAGGGAGAGATATTTTCTGATGACAAGATGGAAGAAAAAACAGAAGTCGTTATTCAGGAGATAAAAACCAGAATTGAAAAGCGCTTTGGAGGACTTAAGGTCAAATAAGGCAGAAGGGATCGATGACATTCCATCAGTATTTCTAAAAGCATTGGGGGAAGTGGCAACAAAACGACTATTCACGTTGGTGTATAGAATCCATGAGATGGCGATGTACCGTCTTCCTTTCGGAAAAATATCATCCACTCAATTCTGAAGACTGCAAGAGCCGACAAGTGCGAAATTATCGCACAGTCAGCCTAGTAGCTCATGCATCCAAGCTGCCGACAAGAATAATATACAGAAGAATGGAAAATAAAATTGAGGCTCTGATAGAACGATGAACAGTTTGGCTATAGGAAATGTAAGGACACCGCATATGCAGTTCTGACTTTGGGGCTGATAATGGAAGCAACACCGAAGAAAAATAAAAATATATTCATAGGATTTGTCGACCTGCAAAAAGCGTTCGACAATATCAAATAGTGATAGATGTTCTATATTCAGAGAAAAATAGGGGTAAGCTATAGGAAAACATACAATATGCACAAGAACCAAGAACGAACAATACAAGTGGAAAACCAAGAACAATATGCTCGGAATAATAATGATGTAAAACGGGCATGTCATGTTTTTCCCGTACTGTTCAGTTTGTACACTGAAGAGGTATTAACCGAAATAAAAGAAAGTCCTAAGACTGGAATCCGAATTCAAGGTGAAAGGAATTCAACAGCAGAATTATCTGCTGACATTGCTATGCTGCGTGAAAGTGAAGAAAAATTACAGCATTTATCGGAAGAAATTAACAGTCTAATAATTACAGAATATGGATTAAGAGTAAAGCGAAGAAATACGAAAATAAAGAGAAGTAGTAGAAATACGAACAGCGACAAACTTAGCACTAGAGTCGGAGATCACGAAATAGATGGGGGTAAGGAATTCTGCTACCAACGCAGCAAAGTAATCCATGATGGAAGGAGCCAGGAACGACATCAGAAGCAGGGTATAATGGCAAAAAGGGCATTCCTGACCAAGAGAAGTCTGTTTCCATTAATCATACGCTTTAATCGAACAAAAAAATTTCTGAGAATGTGCGTATGGAACACAGCATTATATGAAGGACTTATTTCAATAGTGGTACAAGTCAATTTTTGTTCATTGTGAGATACAGAGACCTAAAGTTAAATTAGCGCTGAAAAATCTTCAGTTGTGATACTCGAAATGTCCAAGCATATGGTTTCTTGCTAGACATGAAACTTTCTTTCTGGTTTCTTTTTTGTATCATTAATTTTAGAAGAATTATAGGCAGAAAAGTGGAGGTAATGGACTTGTACCACTATTGAAATAAGCCCTTCATATGGTGGTGAGACTTGGACTGTGAGAAAACTGGAACATGAGAGCATCCAAACACTTGAGATATGGTGCTAAATAACAATGTTGAAAATTAGGTGGGGAAAGGAGTGTATGGAAACACCAAAAGAACAGGCTAGTAGGAGGCTTGTTAAGACCTTCATGGCACTGGAAAGAGCTGTAAAGGGTAAACACTCTAAAGGAAGACAGAGACTGGAATACATACAGCAAATAATTGAGGGTATAGGTTGCAAGTGTCACTCTGGTATCGTATGGTTGGTACAGGAGAGAAATTCATGCCGTGTCGCATTAATCCAGTCATAAGATTGTTGACTTACAAAACAATAAATAATAAGAATGCGTTTTATGATGCCGTTGGCTGAGAGCCCCACAGGTTTATGTTAACCCCCCCCCCCCCCCCCCCCGGCCCCGCCAAATTATACAGGGTTGTTTTTCCTTCGTGAACAGTTATACTTTCCTTCCCGGTGTGTGCGTTTTCCGTCTTAGCTGCCTGTGTTGACTGTAGATGACTGTAATGGATGTACAAGTAGTGTTATTTTTGGCAGAATTATCTTTTTATTGTCTGTGTAATTAGCTAGTTTCGGCCATTGGTAATTTTGAAGCATGTGTCTTTGAGCCACTTACGTTTGACGTGTCACCACCCGATATACGATCCTGGAAATGGAAAAAAGAACACATTGACAAAATTGTGTCAGACCCACCATACTTGCTCCGGACACTGCGAGAGGGCTGTACAAGCACGGCACAGCGGACACACCAGGAACCGCGGTGTTGGCCGTCGAATGGCGCTAGCTGCGCAGCATTTGTGCACCGCCGCCGTCAGTGTCAGCCAGTTTGCCGTGGCATACGGAGCTCCATCGCAGTCTTTAACACTGGTAGCATGCCGCGACAGCGTGGACATGAACCGTATGTGCAGTTGACGGACTTTGAGCGAGGGCGTATAGTGGGCATGCGGGAGGCTGGGTGGACGTACCGCCGAATTGCTCAACACGTGGGGCGTGAGGTCTCCACAGTACATCGATGTTGTCGCCAGTGGTCGGCGGAAGGTGCACGTGCCCGTCGACCTGGGACCGGACCGCAGCGACGCACGGATGCACGCCAAGACCGTAGGATCCTACGCAGTGCCGTAGGGGACCGCACCGCCACTTCCCAGCAAATTAGGGACACTGTTGCTCCTGGGGTATCGGCGAGGACCATTTGCAACCGTCTCCATGAAGCTGGGCTACGGTCCCGCACACCGTTAGGCCGTCTTCCGCTGACGCCCCAACATCGTGCAGCCCGCCTCCAGTGGTGTCGCGACAGGCGTGAATGGAGGGACGAATGGAGACGTGTCGTCTTCAGCGATGAGAGTCGCTTCTGCCTTGGTGCCAATGGTGGTCGTATGCGTGTTTGGCGCCGTGCAGGTGAGCGCAACAATCAGGACTGCATACGACCGAGGCACACAGGGCCAACACCCGGCATCAGGGTGTGGGGAGCGATCTCCTACACTGGCCGTACACCTCTGGTGATCGTCGAGGGGACACTGAATAGTGCACGGTACATCCAAACCGTCATCGAACCCATTCTACCATTCCTAGACCGGCAAGGGAACTTGCTGTTCCAACAGGACAATGCACGTCCGCGTGTATCCCGTGCCACACAACGTGCTCTAGAACGTGTAAGTCAACTACCCTGGCCAGCAAGATCTCCGGATCTGTCCCCCATTGAGCATGTTTGGGACTGGATGAAGCGTCGTCTCACGCGGTCTGCACGTCCAGCACGAACGCTGGTCCAACTGAGGCGCCAGGTGGAAATGGCATGGCAAGCCGTTCCACAGTACTACATCCAGCATCTCTACGATCGTCTCCATGGGAGAATAGCAGCCTGCGTTGCTGCGAAAGGTGGATATACACTGTAATAGTGCCGACATTGTGCATGCTCTGTTGCCTGTGTCGATGTGTCTGTGGTTCTGTCAGTGTGATCATGTGATGTATCTGACCCCAGGAATGTGTCAATAAAGTTTCCCCTTCCTGGGACAATGAATTCACGGTGTTCTTATTTCAATTTCCAGGAGTGTGTGTATCTAAAATGAAGCTAATTTTTTTTTAGTGTTTCAGCTTTATCAAGCTGGACATTTAAAACAATACAGCAAATGGAAATGCTAAAAGGTAAGAATTTATTTACTGACAAAAGTGGAAAAGAAGAAGATACGGAAGAGTTTATATTTGTAGATTGGCAACGCAGATGCTGTCCAGGAGGTAGTATTTCAGAACATCTGTGTGGCTGTCTAGAAATCTAATGGGGGCGCGCATCTTAATATCCCCATCCACTTTTACTGAACTTAACATTCAAAAATCGCATACACCCGATGTATGTCGGTAAGTTTGGAATGGGCATGTCTAGTAAGAAAAAATGTAAAACGTCAGCTGCGCTGTAGGCGAACCAAGATCGTGAACATGTTTACATTCTACTCTCCATTGTGGCGGAGATAATGGTCCTGGACTAATACCTCTTCTGCGCCAACCTTTTCACCTCACACTAGCAGTTGCAACCTACGTCCTCAGTTGTAAGCCTGATGTATTCTAGTCTTTGTCTTCCTGTGCAGTTTTTGTTCCTATAGTCCCCTCAAGTACCTTGCAAGTTATTCCCTGTTGTCCTATCATCCTGTCCTTTTTAGTCTGTGTTTTCCATACATTCTTTTCCTCGCCGAGTCTGCAAAGGAGAACATCCTCATTCGTTACCTTATCAGTCCACATATTTTTTAACATTCGTGTGGAGCAACATATGTCAACTACTTCGATTCTCTTTTGTTCCGGTTTTCGCGCAGTCCATGTCTCACTGCCATACAGTGCTGTGTTCCAACTGTACATTCTCGGAAATTTCTTCCTCAAATTGAGGCCTATATTTGATTGTAGTAGACATCTCTTGTGTAGGAATGTCCTTTTGGCCAGTGCTAGTCTATTTTTTATGTCCTCTTTGTTCCGCTCATCATGTGTTGTTTTGCTGCGTATGTATCAGTATTTCTTAACTTCATATTCTTCGTGATTCACAACACCGATTGCAGCTTTTTCACTGTTCGCCTTTCTTCTACGTCTCATTACTTTCATCCTTCTTCTATTTACTCTCAATCCATATATTGCACTCATCTGATTGTTCATTCTATTCCAAAGATCGTGTAATTATTCTTCACTTTCACAGAGGGTAGGAATGCCATCTGCGAATCTTCCTTTCACAATGAAGTTTAATGCCACTCCTGGACCTTTCTTTCATTTCTCACACAGCTTCTTCGATGTATAGATTGAACACTAGGGCCGAAAGACGTAAACCCTATCTTACAACCTATTTAATCGGAGCACTTCGTTCTTGGTCTTCCAGTATTATTTTTCCCTTTTTGTTCTTGTATGTGTTGCATATTACCCGTATTTCCCTAAAGCTTAGCCCTATTTTCTTAGAATGTAATATATTTTTCGCTATTCTATATTCCCGAACGCTTTTTGTAGGTCGAAAAACCCTGTTAATGTGTTCAATTTGTTTCAGTGTTATCAACCACAATGTCTGAAAGGCCTCTCTGGTGGATTTACCTTCCTTAAAGCGAAACTGATCGCCATGTAATAGATCTTAGGATAGATATTCTTCTGAATATTATTCTTGTCAGCAATTTGGATGCATGCGCTGTTAAGCCGAATGTGCAACAATTCTCACAATTGTCGGCTCTTACTGTCTCCGGAGTCGTGAGGATGTTCTCCCGAATATCTGATGGTATACCACCAGTCTCATACATCCAGCACACCAACGTCAATAATCATTTCATTGCTGCTTCAATTACGATTTCAGTAAATGCAACCGAATTTTATCTATCCTTTCTGCTTTATTTGGTCTTAAGTCTCCAAAGTTCTTTTAAGTTCTGTTTCCAAAACTGGATTCTCTGTCTCTCCCTAGTCGACTCCTGTTTCCTCTTCTATCCCGTGATCAGACAACCTCACCCCCCTCATAGAGGCCTTCGTTTCGCTCTTGCCATCAATCCGCTCTCTCCCCTGCTTTTAACATTGCACTCTTAGTGTTACAGCCCTTGCTTTTCATTTTGTTTTGACTTTTCTATCTTCTGAGACAGTACAAGCGATAGCCAGTAGGGAGTACTTAGCTAAACGTCATCAGACTTCCCTGACGGCATGTTAGGCCACTGAAACGCTACACATCCTGTACATCAACTGCTGACAGCGTCTGTATTGTAATCTGTAATAATTGAATCAACTGACGTCACAAGCACATGAGCTTCAGATCTTAATTATTTCAGTTTCAGTGAGTGCGATCTTTCTTGACGTGCACCTCAAGCGGGAGAAGAAATTATTGCTTTAAGTAGTAAATTATTCTTTCGCCTAAATGTCTCCCAAAGAAATAGGAACCAATTTCTGCTTCAGACAAAAGAGAAACGTGTTCGGCAAATAGGCCTGCCAAATTTTTACCAATATGACGCAGTTCAACACTCGTAGTTGATGTGAGTGGAGGTGAATGCTCGTGCGAGACGCATTGGTACTACATGGTACATTTCACTGTCTGTTATACCCAAGATGGTTGGTTGCAACGAGATAAAGGTTGCCAATTTCCCGTCTTTCAGTCATTTTCTAGAGTCTTGTAGAACGGAGCGAAACATTTAGGAAGAGAACACGTTTCCTGTACAGATTATGTTCTTTATAGTTAGCTAATTTTAACATCTGTGGTCACAATCGAACACACCATGACCATTAATAATTTCATAAACGTTTATATCTTCTCTGTTTCAAAAAGGTTTCTTAGCCTTGGAGTCTCAGTAGCTCTCCTTACACCTGCTAAATCGCATTAAGATATGACACTTCCTTAACTTTGCAGCTTTCGGGTCTAATACTGGAACTGGCTCCAGCTCCTGCATTTCAGTTTCAAAGCTCTACAAAATACTGCCGACTGAGCGTTTTCAAAATTTAGCTCGACTTACATGTTTCTGTTTCCTATAAGCATAGTTTAAAGATATATGTTTCTGTCAATTCTAAATACCAACAACATTGTTGATTGCTTTCAGTTGAATTAAAGTTATAGGTAATTACAACGAAGATTCTTATTCATTGCTGTGCAACGCGTAAAGCCCTGAAACGCCAGAAAAGAGTCGTAGTGTAACGCCGGAAATGCATATCCTCCTATTTCCATCTATTGTACTATACATTTTTTTCCTTATTTTGTTACCTGAATATATGACATTTCTGTGTCTTTGTATATTGTAATTGCTTTCCTATTTGTATATATATGCATTTATGTCGATGTATAATTGGTTTGTTTTGTGAATATTATTTGTAATTATACGCTGGGTCTCGCCTAGGGAAAACTATGCTATCGAACGAATACATCGATAGGTCGTGTGGAGAACCAAAATGTTTACGATCTTTGGTAGTGATCGCGGGCAGAGGGGAGTCTGGCTGGAGTAGTGCAGTGGAGCATGTGTGTTGTGTGACGCTCCCGCGAGTTGCCACTCTTTCGGGGTTTGGCAGCATATAATTGCGCTCGAATTGCTATGATAGTTTCTGACACGGTGTCGCGGACGGGAAGCATTAGGAGGCGCATATCAAGAGCCCGTTTCGCCTGCTGACCCTGTCGAGAAGGAGGCGCGCCAACATCCAGCTTCTGCAACAGCGACGGCCGATAATGAGTGACTGTCGTGACCTGCTCGACCGACGATTGCAAACCTTCAATCAACCAACAGGGAAGACTGGAAGCACGTAAAGTTATAGAACTGTATGGCAGACCTCAGCTTTTAAAATTGTTGCATCACAAAATTACAGCAACTTAGCATGAACCTTTGTTGCTCATTGTCCCAATTGCATTACCAAGCAGGGTCCCTTCCTTTTCCGAAATGAACCCAAGTGTCGTTGAAATTCAGACGCCTGCGTTGAAGAAATATCATTCCATTTCACTGCTTTAATTTCAATATTCAGTTAATGTATTCGTAGCTGGCTACAGTATTTAGATTGCGCAAGCACAAATTAAGAGTGCGAGTTCTGTTACCATATTTTAGCTTACCTGTGACTGCAGCTCAGGTTGGTACGTACTAAGTGTTACCACTGTTAATTGTCCAGAATCATCTAATTCAAGTTCAAAGTTAAATTTCTTATTTCTAAATTGCGTAGATTCAAGTAGCTTTTGAAATGATTGTTGAGGTAGCCCAACGCTAACCTTATTTTACAGAATTTCGTAATTCTTCAGAAACAAAGTTCACTATTAATTTCAGTCACTAAATTAACTTTCAATTTTCCGGTTTTATTAGTTCTTTTGTTAAATTAGGTCAGAGTGTAGTGAAATATATAACTTCTGACAAACATTCAGTTTTCACACAACACGTGTCAACCTTCAGTTGCCACGCTTTTAGTGCTAAATATATGTGCATTAATCGTTCATTTTCAATTATTATAGTATTGTCCATGGGACGCGACCGCAATTTTCCCCAAATCTCAAATATCTAATTAACGCCAATTAATTGTTGACGTAACGACCGCACATTTACTTTCTTTATTAACTTTACCCCTTTTCAAAATTAATTTCCACCAGTTTTATTTGTATTTTTCCTTTCATTTAGATGTAACCCTTTCCTCCTTCTTAACCGACAAATTAACTTCGTTGACGATTGCTTTTTCCCAAATTTCCATTAGTTGCACGTGGTTTAATTTTTCACTGTCATTAAGGTCGATAAGTGAGGGGGAGGTTACAGTAGGTATAGGAAATATGCACGAATTGAATGTAAAAGAAACACTTCACCATATACACAGATCGTAATGTGTTAGTAACTGTACGAAAATTGTAGATGCAAGGAAAAACGCTTATTTCTAAGTACCAATAAAGACCATGTACTAGCTTTAGCTGCATTTGATAAGTAAAAATGTTGGTCCTCTAGTGACCAGGCCAGCTGCAGTCATACTGGATTTCTGTTATTATTTTCAAGACGGTATTCTATTACTGACTAAGATACCTACAGGCTAGATTCTCCAGTACGCTCCTTGTACTGCACCAATGACAGAGATCTCTATAAAACGTTGATCATGAATTTTATCACTAGCATGGATATTACAAGAACGATCATTTGAAGCAAATAAAAAAATTTAAAAATGTTCAAATGTGTGTGAAATCTTATGGGACTTAACTGCTAAAGTCATCACTCCCTAAGCTTACACACACGCATGCCCTAGGAAGGACTCGAACCTCCGCCGTGACCAGCCGCACAGTCCATGACTGCAGCGCCTAAGACCGCTCGGCTAAACTTGCGCGGCTTGAAGCAAACAACTTCATATGGACATATGCCCTATTCCAAATGATTTCCGAGACAGAGGATACTCAAAGTACACTGTTATTTATTTTCTGTATTATTTAGCACATTGTCCGGTTTACGCAAGCACAACAGTAAGTAAATGTTGTAACATGCTTTGTTGAAAAGTGTCAATTGATAGTTACGCATTTTTAACGTATTCACGTCTAAGCATTATCTGATTTGCATAATGCGTTGCAGTCCCTGCAGAGGTTGTTGCACTGCACGTTTAGAAGAAAAACTGGAAGCTGGAAGAATACTTTTTCCACGGAATGTGCTGCAAACAACTGTAAACAATCTACGATCATAAATTCGACGTAACAGAAAGCGCTAACGATATTCTTCCACAGCAGCAGAAGCACTAGCGTGGCAGAAGCCGTAAACATATACCATACATGCACTCTCAATCCCTTCCACTAAATTCATTCACGACACACCAAGGACAACTAAGCTCTGAAGGGCTGTTTAATGGCTGAAAGACATCTCAAGCAACGACTTAAAGCAAGGGGGTAGCTTTGGCTGGATTGGATGGGTAACAGACACACATGCGCTCCACTGCCCCAAAAACAAACGTGCATTAAATGTGCTCTACCTCGAAAACAATTCGGAACAGGGCATATGCCCGTGTGAAGTTTTCTGCTTCAAATGTTGGTTCCTGTCATACCTCTGAATAATGACCATTCCTCCTGGGACACAGTGTATAAGCTCCACGCTGTCTACCAGTCTAGTCGTAAGTATTCAAAATTATGCTTTCTGAATATAGTCGATACACTTTTGCTAACTGTCCACCTGATCAATGTTTTAGTTATTTTTGAATGTACTGTGATTCTGGAAGTGCTCAGCAAATCAGCCAACTCTATGATACTCCGCGTTTACACCGCGGAATCCAATTCGATAAAAGCTAAAGTGGCGCGGGTACATTTTTAATGTCGCACCATCAGTGTAACAGAGAGCAATGAATAAATTACGTGACCTCTGCGATACGGAGAGGTGAAGCTGCAGAGCCGGTGAGCACTTGCGGCTCGTTTCCACGCTGCAGAACTCTGTTAGGATATCAGAAAGCCAAAATCTCAAATATGATATTCTGTCACGATTCGGAATACGGTATGTTATAATTGAGCAAAATGACCAAATTTACAAAATAATAAGACGGTACATTTATCAGGAGGCAAATACAGTTTAGTGCGCTAGTTACACGTTCTGTAAATAATTTGAAGGATTTTTTACTGAAATGATGTGAAACGAGTCAGTTTAAAAGATATGGACACATGATTAGTTTTAATTTTGTAGTTATCTGACATTCTGAAATAAGGAAGCAAACACTCTGTTTTATTGAAATGTATGGATTAAAAATCTTAGACCAAGTTCACAAAATATCTTTATTGATAACTAGTTCCATCTTATTTACGAGCCAGCTTCAGATCTAAAACACTGAAAATGGCATGTAAGAGGTAGGCAATTTGAAAATAATACTTTTAATAATTGAACTTCCGCTATACGATACAAAACAATACGAATTATTATTTTGTTTAACGTGCATCAGCCACAAGGCAATACACAAATTAAATGATCATCAACGTAAACACATACAGGAAAAATAAAGAAATGCCGAAGCATATTTGATAAGCGGTCTCAAAGTATAATCCTACCTAAAGAAAAAGGTTTCAAGACGGTGGTTAATGACGATAAATAGATCCAGTGTTCATACTGCCTCACTCGCCTGTCTGTCTAATAACAGCAGTTCAACTCAACAGAGTGTGACGATGTGTAATGCGTAGAGGGTCATGCACACTGAACAGAAAACTTAATTTCATATATATATATATATATATATATATATATATATATATATATATATATATATATATATATAGTATGATGCTAGTTCAAATACGATATGTATTTTGTTATTGTTCACCTCTTGTATGCAATTTTTTGTGTGAAACTGAAACAGGTTACCTGTAATGATTTTTTGTGCTGTTGATCTATTATTTTTAATCTCTACAGACTAGTTTTAACTTTAACAAATTTATTATTTTTTAGTCTTACTCATGAAACGGCACTTAACACTGGACTTTCTAGGCTAACGGTTTTTTAAATAAAAATCGTATATGGAATATAAGGAACTGCCCATAATAAATGATTTTAAAACAAGTTTGATCTCACTTTAATAGTCGTCAGACATTTTATGTTATTGAGCATATGATGCAAAATGTTTGCCGTAGCACCGATGATACTGAGTCATTTTTCTTCTTCTAGTGTTGCAGGTATTCTTATAGTGTTGAAGTACAGACGTCACTATTTTCAAATTACCGTGAGAAACGGCACTAAATAAGCAGAATTTTGGATCAATGCGTTACTGACCTCCCAGCGAAATCGAAATTTTTCTCGATTTCAAGAGGCAGGACTAAATTTCAGTATATTTTGTCGTGTTTCACACTCATCATGTTGAGATAACAAGAGGATGTCGCCTACGAAGAAATATAAGGATGTTGCATTTGGTATGAGTGAGGGCCCTTTCGAATGCTAGACAGATTGCGCTGTGGTTTCAGATGTCCCGGTAGTCCAGTGTAGGAAAACGGGCTGTCGATATATGGTCATCAGGTATTCAGAAAATATCGCTCTTATGCAACAGAACCAGCTCTTTATTCTCAGGAAATAATGAGTGATTGTGACAGGAGATCTCAAATTCATTCCACAAGTCTAGATTTCCAGACGACTCTTGATACAGTTTCTCACAACCAGCTTCTAATCAAATTGCGTGCTTATGGAATATTGTCTCAGACGTGCGACTAGATTCGTGATTTCCTGTCAGAAACGTCACAGTTCGTAGTAACTAACGGAACGTTATCTAGTGAAACAGATGTGATACCTGGCGTTCCCCAGAGAAGTTTTATAGGCGTTCTGCATTTACGAATCTATATAAATGATTTAGAAGAGAATCTGTGCAGCCATCGTAGATTGTCTGCAGGTGGTGCTGTCATTTACCACCTAGCCAGAAGAAAAAAACCAGTTGCAAAATGATGTATATAAAATACAGTGCGAAGCGGGGAAATTGATCCTAAATAATGAAATACGTGAGGTTATCCCCGTTTTAAACGATGAAGCACACAATCTTAAGGCTGTCAATTGACCTAAATACCTTGGGATTACAATTACGAAAAATTTATATTGGTACTATCACATAAGTAGTGTTGTGGCTAACGCGATCCAATTATTGTGTTTTATTGGCATAATATTTTCAAGAAATCCCCTGAAAAAACTGTCTACTCTGCGTTTGCCTGTACTCTACTAGAGTATTGCTATGCGCAAAGGGATCTTTACCAGATAGCGTTGACGGAGGACATCGCGAATTATGGGGGAGAATGGGAAAATATATGCGAGTTGGGGTGGAAATAATTGAAAAAACGGCATTTTCCATCGCCGCGAGATCACTCACCAGCCTTCTCCTCCGAACACAAAAATATTTTGCTGACGCCCATTTACGTAGGGAGAAATGATCGTCGTAATAAAATAAGAGCAATCATACCTCACATGGAAAGATTTACGTATTTGTTCTTCCCGTGCGGTTGGTACGATAGAGAAAAAGTGTGGAAGTGATTCAGTGAAACAGCTGCCAGACTTTTAATTGTGAACTGCAGAGCAGTCGTATAGATGTAGATGCAGTTGTATTTGCGGTGTATGCAATTTCGTTTACTGGATTTTGTACACAAAGAGCAATATGGAATGTATCTTATAGTTTAAGGCACCTTCACTTTGCACTAGCAAACCTCCACACAAAAACGCAGAAGTAGAGCGTATGTTAACGTTAGTAGATTTCAGCTCACGTATCCTTGGGGAAATTTATTGAAGTTTGAAATTTCTTTGCTCAAACATATTAACAGTAAGTGAATCTCCAGTGGATCTTCGACGAAAACTTGGCTGCTGCACGTACTGGGCAAGACTTCTCACATGAGTGAGTTGAGTGCTGATGGTTATCTAACTGATGGGTGTGGTAACTTAATAAGGTTGAATGTCGTTGGAGATTTAACAGAGTGCTGTAGTACATAAAAAGGGGGATAGGTAAAATATGATAGCTTTATAGCTGGGCCGCAGCCAGCCTTTTTGAGGAACTCAATCAATTTTCCACTCTATCTCCGTCATAAACAAGGAAAAGCATTATGGACGACACAAATACCTCACCGTGCACCATCTGAACAAGGATTGCACACTATATTAAATTCCTACCAGTAATACTATTTCCTCCCCCTAATCTATGAGAATCCTTGAGCTTGACATTTCCCATGTCCATTCTTCATTTGAATTTTATCTTTTCTCGAAGAAGGCGTTATTGACAAACATGTCGTTGTTAGCGGTAATTTCTACCAAGATGGAAGCTGTGTCATTTCTCGTATCATACCCAAAGACCCCCAATGAAGAATCGTTCTTCAGTCTGTTGAACTACTTTTGAATTAAAATACTTCATTTTCATCTTGAAGAGAAGTTTTCTGTGTTTTATCAAGATCTGTAACTCTTTTTATCGATCTTCTTCTCTTTCATTAGAATCTGTGTAAGTTGGTGAATAGAATTATTTATTTATTTGTTTAATGTTTATTTAGCCCGACCAATGTAGGGACCTAAGATCCTCTCTTACATCTGAGCAGGAGCTACACATACAAAAGACTTTACAAAACTTCCCGCTAGGAATAAAAATAACAGTAACAATAATAATAATAATAGACACTAATAACAATAACAATAATTAGAACAGTAAAGGGCGTTTAGAGTGTAACACATTAGATTTTATAGATTAGCTTAGCTTGAATGAAGCCATTTTTAATATTATCAGAAAAGAAATGGATAAAGGAAGAGGAGAACATGGAAATGAAACTGACAGTGGCTTTTGGAAAAGAACAGGATATAGAGAACTGTGCCGACATGGGTTGGGAGAAAGTTCTCGGGGAGGGGACTGACTGGAGTGAGCTCCACTTAACGCAGGAGAGATGGCTATTGTGATAGAATGTGGATCGTTAGCTGCTGTATTTTGAACTTGATATCTTGAGCAAGATTTTTCCATGGTGGGATCCTGATACAAAAAATGACGTTGTGAGCATAGCAGGGCTATGTGATGGCACAGAAATATTTTTTCTTTGTTCAGAACGAGTATTTCTACTGTGGTGTTCCTGTAATAGTATAAGAGTTGAAGACATATAACAGGGAGTGCAATGATTACGAAGATGATAGAACAAATATAGAGTATGATAGTTTCTGCGATAATTGACACGTAACTATGACAATTGTTTGTAGGATGTTGTGGTACAGTCGAGAAAGTCACAAGTGTATAATACACAAGCATTCATTGCCAGTTACAGCCTGTGGGAGTTTTTGCGCGAAAGTCTTGCTAGAATGGTATGACCATAGTCAAGCTTCTTTTAAAGTTCGAAAGGAAATACTTTCTTATATTTCAGGAGTGAGCGACACTTTCCTACAGAATGCAAATGTGTTCAGTCTAATTGATGGTCCAGAATTATCCTACGTTATTTGCAGAAGAGGAAAACGGTTTTTCCTGCGCTGTCTAGAATTCATGGTGGAGGAGATTCTCTGAAGTGAGGGGTAACAAATTTTTTGTGAGCGACTAAAGTTGTTTACTTTTTAGATGGATTAAGTTTTGAAACGATGTTCTGCGCCCACACTGATAGGACAAGTAAATCGACATTTGCATGCTGGATGACTGTGCACAGTTTTGGTGGACTTCCATTTAGGTATAACTAAATGTCGTCAGAGTATAGGTGACATCTGCAATGGGAGAGATTAATTGACACATCATTAACATATAATGAGAAATATGATGGACCCAATACTGATCCTTGTGGGACCCCTGATGTTACATCCCTTAATTGAGCCTTTTTGTTCCATTCATTACTCACTGTTAGCGAGATGTAACGTATAAGTGGGACCAATGGAACGTCTCTATTAAATTCGTTCCACATTAATTTGTATTGCATTTTTTCATGGACATTCATTTGTGATTTAGTTCTAAACTTCGTGTCTGTTACATTTCAATAGTATAGACCCACATTAAATTATAGATATGTTCAGTAAGTAACTATTCCTATGTAAATTACCTAAATTTTGTGCTTCCAAATTTCCCTTCTCTCTTTATCCTTCGTATGAATAACTAAGTGAGTGTGTAGGTTGAATTTGTCTTTTATATGGTAGTAATACAGTATCTGGCTCTCTGTTGTGGTAACAACAGTGTGACCATCGTAACTTTCTCAGTTAAAGTAAAGATTTTTTTATCCTTTTCGTAGACATTGGACAGTAGTTACGATTTTTGGAGGAAAGAACCACCCCCCCCCCCCCACTGATCCCCTCCGTTTACCTGGGTGAAGTTCATTACAAGAAGAGCATGCTTAGAGCACTTAGGACTGAACCTCTGTTGAGTGAAGATGGTAGTTTTAAGGGCGACTTGGCGCTGGTGAGTTTTTTAATGTGCGATGGCGTGTAGCAATTCCAATTAAGGTATGCGTTTAATTTGTATGTTCTGTTTCAAGTTCGGTAATCGAATTCTTGTATTTTTCAGAGTTTAGTCACGAGAATATTTACTGTATTTACTAAGTTTTATCGGCCCTTCCTTTGTGTTATCGGAACATGTGGCGTAGGAAGTTCGTTACTCCAGTACAGGCTTAACATGTGATTGCCTGACTCCTCTTCTAACTATGTTATATGAATGAACTTTTCTCGTGTGTATGTATTTTATTTCCTTTGATTTTCATTTCGTTTCGACTGTATGATGGTGTAGCTTTGCTCACACCACGTGGTGGTGATTTCGTTGTATGTAACTTCAGTAACATCTTGTAGAAATTTTATTCTTAATTTCGAGTGATGTTTAATTGCTGTTTGAATCGAATGTTTCACGAGTCTTAGTAATTTTGCTTTGTTGTTAAATAGTCATCAACATATATGGGTGTTTCACGCCAGTGTACTTTAGTTTCATGTGGAAGACGATGAAGATAAATATCTTTGTGAGAAAGTGTACCATAATATTCGTATTCACATACGTATTTACAATAATTCAATCATATTAATCATAGAGATGAATCTCTGAGTCATTGACTTATTGTAATGGGCAAATCTCTTCTCGTGCGTGAGTAAATCATGTCTGTTTGTGTTAACTTTCCCATCACCTAAGATTTTATTTTTATTTATCGCCGCAATATACTTTAGCACTCAGTATACTAATAGTATAAGCTACTTAAATAATTAAACAACAGGCAAAGACAAATAATAGTTCAACACTACTTTGTCAATCTTTAATATGATTTTTTGTTTCAATAAACTGTGTTAACTTGCGATGATGTTTCCCAAATAACCCCTCCCCTTTTGTAAGGTTATTTTAATGCATTCAACTTGGCGTTTCTAACGCGTGATGGTAGACTTTATATTTATAGCTTTTTGTCTGATTTTATTTTAGTTTTTTGGCTTAAGCTTCTGCTTGCTCTGAATTTATCATGTATGAGTAAGTTGTTCCCATATGCTCATTCCATGCATTAATTTGGATCTTTCTATTAATGTTATACGTTAGCAATACTTACCAAATCAGAGATTAATTCAATTCTCACACTGAATTTTCCCAGTTGTAGTGAAATTGGGTAACGATCCAGCAAAATTTTATGGAACACCGAACTTAACAGTAACCTG
The DNA here is from genome assembly GCF_023897955.1 of Schistocerca gregaria. Classification (NCBI taxonomy): domain Eukaryota; kingdom Metazoa; phylum Arthropoda; class Insecta; order Orthoptera; family Acrididae; genus Schistocerca; species Schistocerca gregaria. The sequence continues at coordinate 501,381,755 of NC_064925.1, read as the reverse complement.
CAGAATTCCAAATTCGCTAACTTCCCCCAGTTTCTGTTTGCAAATCACTTTTCAGTTAAAAATTCATCCATTAGTCACCATTTGCCCCTTTAAAGCATTTGAAGATAAGCTCTGAGTTGCAACTTTAGCAAGCAGAATGTCAAAATCGACAATATCGAAAGGTTTACTGAATTAAGTGATTCCCATCGAACATCATTTACTGATATGTAAAACAATTCTGGCGAATTTGTCTCTTGTTTTAATCTCCTTTTCTACCATGAAACCAACACACGAATTTACTCTCTGCTATCTTGCTTTATAGTGGTCGGTATGACTTCATTTTAAAATAGTCATGCTTCGTTTTTATCCCGAACTCTTGTTTACACTTCTTCTCCTATTTGATCTTATTTAATTCCTCTTTCAATTCCACGAACCTGTCTGCGGATACAAGAGTCCAGGGAGTTATTGATCCTAAGTCAGAAAAGAGTAGAAGCGAGTGGTTTGCTAAGATTCATACCACTGCCCATCCAGCTTAAATTCTTGAAGAAACATGTTTTCAAGTCATAGTGCCATTATGGAGATTATGCTGCACGATTTTCCCGAATACGTGGTTTATTTAATTTAAAAACACTTGATTTATAAAAGATATGATTTGATTATCAAGTTGATGTTTGACTTGACGAATAGAATAATACTATTAAGAAGTTTTTAATGGAATGTCTTCCTGAAACGTGTTGTGTGTGCAAATTATATCAGTCAAACATGTGTGCAACTGAGACGTCATAATCGCCGTGTCGATGTCTTGCAGAAATTGTTGGGTGTACACTATGCCAATTACCCATTGCATCACTTCCGTCGGTCCAGTTCTACCAACAGTCTTTCATCTGGAGGAGGTGGAGAATACCGACGTACCCATGTGAAAGTACCCGTGTCTACCGGAGGCCAGGTCCTTTTGAGGCAGCGATTCGTTAGGGCCCTGGAATCTTGATATTCTCAGTTCCAGGTCCCGTTCGATTTTTAAGTCAGATGGAAATGGACAGTTGATTCTAGAGTAATTATCCATTAGGCAGCACTGCGAGGGGAGGATCTGCAGCGAATTGACGCATGGTGCACGGAATGGCAATTGAATCTCAATGTAGACAAGTGTAATGTGATGTGAATACATAGAAAGATAGTTCCCTTATCATTTAGCTACAAAATAGCAGGTCAGCAACTGAAAGCAGTTAATTGCATAAATTATCTGGGAGTACTCATTATGAGTGATTTAAAATGGAATGATCATATAAAGTTGATCGTCGGTAAAGCAGATGCCAGACTGAGATTCATTGGAAGAATCCTAAGGAAATGCAATCCGACAACAAAGGAAGTAGGTTACAGTACGCTTGTTCGCCCAATGCTTGAATACTGCTCAGCAGTGTGGGATCCGCACCAGGTAGGGTTGATAGAAGAGATAGAGAAGATCCAACGGAGAGCAGCGCGCTTCGTTACAGGATCATTTAGTAATTGCGAAAGCGTTACGGAGTTGATAGATAAACTCCAGTGGAAGACTCTGCAGGAGAGACGCTCAGTAGCTCGGTACGGGCTTTTGTTAAAGTTTCGAGAACATACCTTCACCGAAGAGTCAAGCAGTATATTGCTCCCTCCTACGTATATCTCGCGAAGAGACCATGAGGATAAAATCAGAGAGATTAGAGCCCACACAGAAGCATACCGACAATCCTTCTTTCCACGTACAATACGAGACTGGAATGGAAGGGAGAACCGATAGAGGTACTCAGGGTACCCTCCGCCACACACCGTCAGGTGGCTTACGGAGTATGGATGTAGATGTAGATGAAGGCCTACTGAAGGTCACAAAGCAAACTTTGAAAGTGAGGCAGTGGAAGGTAAGAGGTGGAAGTACAATAGAAGGAATAATATTAATTAAAAAGGAACAGGAAAAAGTAACAAAAGCCCATTGAGGAAGCAGCGATCAAATTTAAGTGGCTCTGATGTTACAGATTAGAAGTGCATGTGTAGTAATGAGAAACAGTAATTGTTTTATACTAACTTTCATTTAAATTGTCCAAATGGCATACAGACCTGAGTGAAATACAGGATGAGCCAGAAGCAATGCCCCAACTGCTTATAAAACCTTTCTAAAACAGTCCTTTATGCTTTGCAAATGCAGACGTGTTAGTGAGATTTTGGAGTTTCTTGCAGAACAAAGCACACATCTCGTAAAGATCACAAAATTCAGATGAGCACCGGCGTTGTCGGAGCACTCAACGTAGGTGAACTATGAAGCAATTACGCAACGTGTTCTCCAGTACAGCAACAGGAATAAGGAATACCGGCGACTTCTCTACGGATCTTGGGCTCACAGCGCCTGGAGGTTTTCAGGGCGAGTTTCGAACATTCTGCACTCAAGATACCCCCAGAGGAAGAAATCTGGAGCTGTGAGATAAGGCGAACGTGGTGACCAAGCCAACCTCCCCCCCCCCCCCCCCCCCCCCACCCCCCTATCGGAGACGTCCAGGAAACAGTTGCTGTAGTTCCTGCGTCGCCGACTACGTGCACACGCACCCATAGTCACTATAGCCACCTGAAAAGGGACTTTCTTTCTGACTCATGCAATTCTATTGTGAAGGTAATGAAGCATGCGAAGGTGAACTGAAGTATTTTTAGGTTGTAAGATCCCGATGGGAATTACTACTGCCGGTGAATGCAAATTCATCTTAACCAGCTTGCGAAGGGAACTGTAAGCTGTTTACCTTGGCTGTCGGTGATGTGTGAAAGGTCATTGCTCACAAAGTCACATAGGGCTGCACATATTCAGTTGTCAAAATAACACAGAAACTTGGGAGTTGCTGACTGGAGGCTTGTAGAGTGGTCCGATGAGTCGCAATTTTGGCTCTTTTTAAATAATATACGGCTTCGAGAACAACCAAGGAAGGTGGTAGCTCAGGCAAGAGTGGCATGGCGATGGTTTTTCTTTTTTGTGAACCTTGACTTCTCCCCTCCACCTCCTCATCGTGGTCGCAGTCACCATCGTCTCTATGTTGTGGAGTGACGTAATTATCATAGCTACAGGAGATGATAGTCGTGATGTGCTTATTAAAGGGATGAGGGTTTTACTAAAGTTTTGAGTTACATTTGGGGGTGAATTTAATGGTTAATAGAAGAACTCAATTATAATCTTATTCCCGCCCATATGGAGCGGTGCCTGAACAGTCTCACATCCAGCTTTAATTTCTGTCTCTACGGATTTGAGGTTCTTATGAACCGTACCGCTATAAATAAACCCTCAAAACTGTCTGATATCCGGCTTCAATTTCTGTCTCTGTGGATTTGAGGTTCTTATGAACTGTTTGAAAAAAGCAGCTCCACTAACTACTAATATATCCATTCGACATACACTTAGATTTACCCTAGACATCTGGCTCCAACCGATTTCAGGTATTAGCCAGTTTTCTTTAATTACTATTGTATGGGCTTCGCTGTTTTAAGAGTTTTTCCAACTCTTGGACTACTGTTGAAACGTCCCCTTTGAACAATTATACAAGATTGTGCTTAAACTGACACACAATAATTTTAGCGCAATGCAATCTGACTTTCAAAAATCCCTACAAAAGAATGGCCCTGACTAACATTAACCTATACGTTTCACAAATCACTTACCTCACAAAAATCTTGGTTACTCGAACTACTGCAATACAGAGAGCGCCACTAATGCCAGCTAAATAAAAGATTCAAACTACGGAAGGCACTAACTACTGTTAGGGATAGTTAGCATATGAAAGATTTTAATAGAGAACAAACAATGTATTTACGTTAATATCATCAAAAGTCATAATATATATAGCAGTTCATGACATCCATTCTTACAAATGTACTGTTTCTGATGGACACACCTCCAGATTATCCATTCTCAAAAATCCGCCATCTCTCTTCCCCTCATCCACCACTGCTGGCGGCTGACCTCCAACTGCGTAACGCTACGCGCTGTTCACATCCAGCTGTCCAACACTACAATAGCAGACAACAATGCAAACTAGCCGCAGACTGCACACAGCACAGCCAGGGATTTTCATACAGAGCGCTACGTGGCGTTACCAATAAGAAAACCTAAACAGCCTACTTACACGCTCAGTGCTTCGGAAGTCTATCACTACGATTTTAACAGTCTCATCTCTTGCATGTCCTTGGGGTTACGCTGTGTCTCGTACAACTATCTTTTTCTGGACTGCGTCGAGGTAACCGTAATCTAAAACTCTTGTTTACACTCCATACACAGTCAGCTACGTGGGTAGGCAGCCCCTGATGTCTAGTGCACACATGACCCACTTCTCAAACCTATGACGCAAATCTCAGAAGTTACACCTACCTTATCAAATAACTTTCGAAGTCTCTTTATTTTAAGTGTTCCGGTCGACTGAGAACTAAGTGGTCACGAACAATCAATGTGAAAGTACTGCCGATTGTGATGTATCTGCGCTAGAACCCAGCGAGCGAGGCTGGTCTTCAACATCTTTCCTGCCAGTCTCCGGAACGATCAATGTGTGTAGGTCTATGACCTCGGAGCCCAGACGATAGGCATCGTTCTTTCTGACGTTTGCTGGGTTAGACAGTGGAGGGTAAACATATCAGCATTCTGTACTGTACACCCTTTTCAGCTCAAATCACATCACCGACAGCAAACGCGAAAAGAAAACATTAATTTACAGTACTTAAGAACCTGCGACGAGTAGCAGCATTGCGACAGTCCCTGGAAATACTATCGACAAATGAAATCGATATTGATGAAAGACAACACCAGGCGCATGTTGGCACTGACTTAATTCAGCGGTGGGAAGTGGACTGGAACTCGGCCGCGGATTTCCCGCTTTACGCGAACGGTCGCCTTATCGCTTCGGATACCCGAGCGCGCTTCCTGTCCAATCCAAATTCCTGACACACACCACTTCTGTATCGGCTCCTGCCGTCGGACGTGCCCGAAAGAAGAGACACAACACATGTAATAGAAATGGGTATTGTTAGACCTCATTCCTCTCTGGACAGTCTTTCCCTTAAAATCAATAACAATTTATAAAGTAAGCCAGGATATATCGACATCTTATTAGTGAAAGAGCATAGGCCAATGGAGCTTGCCACAAAAATCGGGGACACAGGTCTTTCAATGTACGATGCTGCAAACCCAACTGGCCGCTATTTTTGAAGAACTGGAAGATGAACTATTGAATAGATAGCGACCATGAAAATGACTTGATTAGGGACGAGGTCACAAAAAATAGCACGGAGAAAGCTAATGTGTACACAGCATGCCTTGCGCAATTTCCTACTAGAACAACGGCCAAAAACAATATAAGAAACACAGGTAACACGCCCTGAACAATAAAAATTTACGATTTTAGCAAGATATACAAATAACTTAAACTAGTGAAGTGAGAATTAGGGGGAATAACTTACAGTGCATAAACCGCACACACTGTAACTACGGAGCAGACTCGATAAACAAGACAATTTACCAACCAAGTTCAGCGCAACGATATAAACAAGGAAAAAGCGAAATGTGTGTGAACATACACTATGTGATCAAAAGTATCCGGACACCCCCCCAAAAACATACGTTTATCATATTAGGTGCATTGTCCTGCTACCTACTTCCAGGTACTTCATATCAGTGACCTCAGTAGTCATTAGACATCATCAGAGAGCAGAATGGGGCGCTCCTCAGAACCCACGGACTTCGAACGTCGTCAGGTGATTGGGTGTCACTTGTGTCATACGCCTGTGTGCGAGGTTTCCGTACTCCTGAACATCCCTAGGTCCACTGCTTCCGATGAGATAGGGAAGTAGAAATGTGGAGAGACACGTACAGCACAAAAGCGTGCAGGTCGACCTCGTCTGTTGACTGACAGAGACCGCTGACATCTGAAGAGGGTCGTAAAGTGTAATACGCAAACATCTGTCCAGACCAGCAAACAAGAATTACAAACTGCGTCAGGAGCCACTACGACAGTTAGGCACAAGGTGAGAAAACTTGGATATTTTGATCGATCTGCTCATAAGCCAAATGTCATGCCGGTAAATGCCAATTGTCGCCATGCTTGGTGTAAGGAGCGTAAACATTGGACGATTGAACAATGGAAAAACGTTGTGTGGGGTGACGAATCACGGTGATCCGATGGCAGAATATGGATATGGCTATTTCCAGATGAACGTCATCTGCCACCATGTGTAGTGCCAAGAGTCAAATTCGGAGGCGGTGGTGTTATGGTGTGGTCGTGTTTTTTTTTATGGAGGGGGCTTGCACACCTTTTGTGTGGCACTATCACAGCACAGGCCTACATTGATGTTTTAAGCACCTTCTTGTTCTTGCTTCTCACTGTTCAGGAGCAATTCCAGGATGGCGACTGCATCTTTAAGCACCATCGAGAACCTGTTGATAGTGCTCGGTCGGTAGCGGAGTGGTTACACGACAATAACATCACTGTAATAGACTATCCTGCACAGAGTCCTGACCTGAATCCTATACAACACGTTTGGGATGTTTTGGAACGCCGACTTCGTGCCACACCTCACCGACCTTCATCGATATCTCTCCTGAGTGCAGCACTGCGCGAAGAATGGGCTGCCATTCCCCAAGAAATCTTCCAGCACCTGATGGAACGTATGTCTGCGAGAGTGGAAATTGTCAGCCGTCCGGGGTGGACGAGCGGTTCTACGCGCTACAGTCTGGAACCACGCGTCCGCTACGGTCGCAGGTTCGAATCCTGCCTCGGGCATGGATGTGTGTGATGATCCTAGGTTAGTTAGGTTTAAGTAGTTCTAAGTTCTAGGGGAATGATGACTCAGAAGTTAAGTCCCATAGTGCTCAGAACCATTTGGAAATTGTTGCCAAGGGTGGGCCAACACCATATTGAATTCATAACCGATGGAGGGCACAACGAACTTGTGAGTCATCTTCAGCCAGGTGACCGGACACTTTTGATCACATAGTGTTTGATGGAACGTAACCACAGTACGAATCGTGAGTTGTGCTTGGATAACTTAGATGGTACAGGACTTGCCCCCCAAAAACGCATAGGTCATGATTTGAAGTCTCGGTCCGGCACACGGATTTAATCTGCGTGGAAGTTTCATATCAGCGCACACTCCGTTGCAGAGTGAAATCTCATTCTAAATATGGACACTCTCCAACATTAAAAAAACGTAGGATCCAAGATATTAATAAAGATTTAAAGGCGAAACTCTTTATCTAAATGACGAGAGAATTATCCACATCACCCTAAAATACATAGCAATAATCGGGAATGAAAAGCGGCAAGCAATCACCCTCTCCACAACCAAGGCAGTAAGCAGATTGATACTGAAGGCAGATAATCTGTCCACATACATTAAAGAAATATATGACTTCATAAGACCAATCTACTGAAAAATATCACGATCTCTGAAACTACAAAACGTGTATAGCGATCTTGTATGAGTCCATGGAAGAATTGAATTCGAGCCGCAACTCCCAACCCCCCATTACTGCTGTGGTATTAATGCTAAAGCTGCTATGAGATATCAATCCATTTTGGATATTGAGGGCACTGGAAAAGTGTTCTCAGAGAAGAAGCTCCGCGCCCTCCTAGTGGTGGAGGTGGGCTCCCGTTTGGTCTCGACTACCATTTGCTGGCAGAGGGAAATACACGAATCTCATTAGGTCAAGTACACCTCCCTGGTGTGTTGAAAAACATTCGCTGAAGTCATTTAGTGGCCCACCCCGGTGTCATTGTGTGGACAACGCCGGGGTCGCTCTGCGTGCTGGACAGTGAATGCCACACTTGTCACCCCCTAGAGATGGTATGAGCATGACGTGTTCGATTTTCTGTTTCATCTTCAAAGGGCCAGACAAAGTGGCCCCTCTTATGTAGTGTGACAGCGTTGGTTCAGTTATGCTTCAAAAGTTGGTTTGTCCAATAAGATAGCATCATTCCACCAAGCGCATTGTGTGTACAGGCTGTTGAATCAGCGTAACACAGGTTCAGTCTAGTCAGTAATGCTGAAATATGGATCTTGTACGCAAAATGTAGGAGGTTTGCTGTCCTTTCCGAGACTATTCTCGTCGGTAGCGTTGACAAGAGCTTGGAGTCCTCTCCTCCATGTTGAAATTTCGAAAAGCTGGAAACTGGGCAGGAAGAAGAATTTTTTGGGCGTTCGGGGGACGAACGGCAAAGGAGTCGGGTGAGATTCGAAGGCAAAGGGTCCGGAGGGACAGAAGCTGAATGACGTCTGGGTCAGCTTGGCACACTTTTCTGATCTGTAATCTGAGCTACTTACTTCTCTTATGTTTCTAATACGCATCTCGTAGCCGTGTGGGATTAGCCGAGCGGTCTAAGGCGCTGCAGTCATGGACTGTGCGGCTGGTCTGAGCGGAGGTTCGAGTCCTCCCTCGGGCATGGGTGTGTGTGTTTGTTCTTAGGATAATTTAGGTTAAGTAGTGTGTAAGCTTAGGGACTGATGTCCTTAGCAGTTAAGTCCCATAAGATTTCACACACATTTTTGAACGCATCCCGTTGTGCTGATTTAATTCGAATTTGTATTTTGTTTCGATCACATCGTATCTGATCAGATAAGGATATCTTGATGCTTCATTCTCTATGCAGTATCTTTTTCATTTGGTACATCCCACTGTGCTAGTGTCACCATTTTTGTCAACTAATTTGTAGCTGTCTTTCCTGTTGTACACGTAAACTGGATTTAGGTCGTTTCCCATCAGGTAATGTGGAACGCCTGCACTGGAATTTACAAGGGTAGGCGTCCTCGCATTCATAATAAAAAATTGATGGGCTCTTCGGCTTGGGAGGCAACACTCGATCACATTTTCTATGTCACCTATAATGGAATTAAGGAACCAGTTCAGACTGACCAGTCACTGTACAAATTTTTAAGAAATTACGAATGGTAGATTATAACAGAATATGTTGCTAGCACTGTGGTATCGATAGCTACGATGCCACGGCATAGGTGCAAGTTCGTAGGTTGGCACTACGACGCCGACACAGACGACAGCGCCCTCTAGCCGGCGCTGTGCAGCGCTACGAATGCCGCTCCGGATTCAGCCCATTTGATTCCGAGGAGACGACCTAGCAACATTGTTTCTATTTCGTAGGGAGCTAGTCATTACAGACTTTGTTACTTCACTTACTTCAATGATAGTTTGTCCAACTACAGTACTCGTTAGATTTGATTGATGTACAACTTCGCACCTAGATGTTCATCTCAGCCAAAGTGAAGTATTATCAGTTGTATATGTTCATATACCAGTAAAAGAGCTATACCCTGTACGCAGTACCGACGTATTTCACCTTTTCCTGCTCTTACTCACTTTATACATTCGGCCTACCCTTCAGTTTACAGGGGCACCCCCACGCGCCGCCTACCAGGCGGGATACAAAAGGCACCATTCTCCATTACGAAAAAGACAAATTTTCCATGGTACCGCAATTACGAAATCCCACACATTCCGCACAGCATCGCAATTGAAGCGCGAATGTTAATAGTAAAGTGCTGGCGAGTGCGTCTGCTACTGTGGAAGATGTGAATGCAAGTGTTTCGTAACAGAATTTCCGTGTGGAACAAAGATCACAATGCAGCGCAAAAGCAGAGTCCTTAAAACCACGTCACCCCTATGTCGGCACAGATCCAGTTCCACCTCGCCGACAGTGACAAGGAGCTGCGCATCGGAGAGAGGTGCATAACATATGAAGTAGAGTGGAGTGCCATAAATAACCCCGATGTATTTCCGAGATTGCTTTCAAACACACACAAGAAAGGGATTATTGCGGCGGTTGTAAAACAGTAACGTGCTCTGACGCAATTCCGTAGTATACACATAGCTATCATTAAATATATTCTTATTTTTACGAGGTGAGAGTATTCAATATGTTTCTCGGTTTCCGTAGTCCTCTGATCTAGATTCTAATGTAAAATGGGTCTTACTATGAAATATTCTCTGTCTACTGTTTATTCTTGTTCACAAAATTTCATCTTCTCTACATTAAGCCAACACAAATTCACAAAGGCTCTCAACTAACACTGTGTTAAAATTTAAGGATATATATCAGCGTTATAGATCGCTTGATACTTAAAATTCATGGTGGAAGGAGAAACTGCGAAACAGTTCAACTAAGTGAAGCCTGTGGAGAGGAGGGCGTGAATTTTAATGAGACCCGGATCTGACAAGTTTTAATGGGCTTCACCTGGAACCATTGTTCTTTTTTATCCCTTCCTTCCGCAGTCACCGAAGTTTAATCACTTGCAAAAGTATAAGGAACTCCGGCGGTATGCAATCACCGTTTTTTTTTCAGGACAAAGATAGACAGAGCCTGCGGACGCAGAAAATACAAATTCTTTTCCACGTTTAGTCTTCTGTCGACATTGAGATGAAATGGAAGTTCCAATTTCTTTTGTTCTGTATTCTACGAAACTATAAACTTATTTTCGCCATTGCAGAGTTAGCAAAGCTATTCAAAATCTACAGTAAAGCGGTATGAAGTTACCTTTTACGCCATGTTTCTTCCCTGCCACGATATGAATTTTCATGCCTGATAAAAACTTGGAGCCGCTAGAAGTTCTGAATGCAATTTCTCTTTCAGCTCAACGAATCATTGAATTGTACTCTAGATTCCTGAATGTGGAACTCAGTCTTCTTTTTCTAGTGGCACCACTGCTGAGAGGTTTTGGATTTTTCATGCAATTTCATGGCTGCAGAGATTCGTTATTTGTTCCTGCACGAATGGCAGTGAAGTACTGCTATTAGAGATGAAGCCTGTGGACTAAGAGACGAGAGTGCACATTACTATGAAGTCGATAATCAGAGACATGAGTCAATGGAAAATTTATTTACGAGACATATTACATGAATTTGCACAGGTATGCAGGTATCAACTTCAGAGATTTTTCTCAGAATAACAAATACAAACAATTGAGAAGTAAAACGCCGCTATGCAGGGCGGTCAGAAACTGTCTGAGAAGCTTGTAAACGGTGTTGCTGATAAGTAATCGTTAAGAAAAAAATTCGATACATTGCTCCGTTTGTGGTGGGCCTCTTAAATTTGACCGATTGGCTAACTCCAATGTAAGTTAACTGGAAAACTGGACAACGAATCGATTTTTTTCTTGACGTTTATTTTCCGGCACAATCTACCCTGTAACAACCTTAGAAGTTTTCAGACCACCCAGTATATGAAGGTGCTTTATTTCAAAACAATGCCTAACCAACCCCTGAAAATTTGTTGGTAGAGATAGGTTACACAAAGTTACACTTGTTTTGCAAAGGTGGAGTAAAATGTAGGTCAACTGGTAGTTAGAAGTAATTAATGTACGCAGTGTTTGCACGAACTGGCCAGGAGCTTGATGCTGTTGGGTCCTCTGACTGTACTGATGTTGATATAAAGCTCTTATTATAACTGACGACGCTGATTATGGGAATCATCAGGTGCTAGATAATGTGATAAAGAAATACTGTACGGCAATGTTGGCTAGGAAACACAGAAAGGTATTTTCAGCCGCCTACTCAGAAAGGGATTTCTTCTTCTGCGTACAATGGGTTCTTCCCTACAAGTGTACTGGTGAAGCTCAGAAACGGATACTATATTAATAACGAACACAGATGTTTTGTGAATGATACAGTTACCTAAAATGAAGTACTATAAGAAACAATCTGCTTAGACATCCAGTTAGACCTCGATAAGACATGAGAGTGGTTCAAAGTCTGGTAACTTGCTGTACACTCTCTCTCTCTCTCTCTCTCTCTCTCTCTCTCTCACACACACACACACACACAAATATACACACACACACACACACACACACACACACACACACACACACAAATAAACACACACACACAAATAAACACACACACAAATACACACACACACACACACACACACACACACACAGGGGGAGAGAGAGAGAGAGAGAGAGAGAGAGAGAGAGACAGAGAGAGATAGAGAGAGAGACAGAATGAAATGTATGGTTCCAGAGACTTTTTGTAGTCTCAAACATATATTATGTATGTATGCAGACTGAGATTCTGAAATGGTTACTGGATTTCAGGAGGGATACTCTTTTTCATTCGATGCCGAGGTGCTATTCCAGCACGGATGGAGAGTCTCTGGAATACTGTTAGAGTTTAGGGGGATACTAAGCGGGATTAGGCGTCAGTAGGAATTTGGTCTGAGGAGGCAGGAGTGCTAAGGTGGTCTACACAGTTGTGTAAATCCACTGTGTCAGCGGGGCATAGTGATTAGCGCTTCTGCCTAATGGGTTCGAATCCTGCCTTTGGTACAAATTATCATTCGGCGCTTCAGTCAGCGTATATGCGTCACAAAAATATAAAGCGACGAGCTTCAAAAAACGCAAGAATCTAGTATCCTATGACTACAGTGTCAGTGAGTCGTAACTGGAATCATCAGAACATGACTGAAACAATTTGTGAAAATGTGAAGTGGAATGATAGCGTGGGCTCATCCTAGGCGAAGCCAGGCGGCTGCCTTTTTTACGGGCACTCAAGACGTGGCCGCGATCGGTCGCATTAATAGTCCACATTTCGCACACTCTGCCCTCGACTGTAACGCCTACAACCAGTAGAATCTTTGACGGCGTCACATAACATGGTACTCAGCATAATTTCAGTCACCGCTCTTATGTCGGGCGTGATAGAGCTGCCAAGTTGTTGAGACTCTAGACTCGAGCTATTAAAGAGAGTGGTTCAGATCTGCCTTTCGATACGCCAATTTAGGTTTCCCTAAATCGATTAATGCGGGATACCGGTTAATTCTCTATCACAGGACATGGCGTATTCTTTTTCCATTCTTTTCTCATATCGAGCGACTCGTCTTCTGGTGGTACTGAGTCGAATCTTTCTTTTTATTCGACGACTTTTGTCGTCTAGATTAGTTGAACACAGGTCTAATTCTCCTCACAGAATCATTCTTTCTCAACAACAGATCACCTCCTATCACTGAGGAAACAACACGTTACAGCTTTATCCTGGCAACTTTGTCTCACAATGTGCCGAGTAATGAGGTGTATATCTGAGATTTCTTAGAAATATTAAGATTTCTTAAAAATATTAAGATTTCTTAGAAATATTAAGATTTCTTAGAAATATTAACGCTCGCGATACCAGTGGGGAGGGGAGTACTTTATTCCCACCTCTTGAAAATATTATAAGCTAGTCAGTTACTTAATATTTTAAAATTTTGAAAGAAATCTGTCGACCGTTGTGGCTGAGCGCTTCTAGGCGCTCCAGTCTGGAACCGCGCGACCGCCACGGTCGCAGGTTCGAATCCTGCCTCGGGCTTGGATGTGTGTGATGTCTTTATTTATTTATTTATTTATGCATTTATTTTACCTGGCAAGATTAGGGCCTTCAGGCCCTCTCTTACACCTAACCAGGCATACTCAGGTTGAACGAGTTACAGTTTCTACTTAACATTAAGGACATATAGCCTATTATGCTGTATTGATGTTAAAGAAAAAAATAGATATTATAACAGTAGTATAATGATAATTATAACAATAAAAAATAATTATAACAATCAATAATAATAATAATAATAATAATAGTAATAATAATAATAATAATAATAATAGTAATAATAATAATAATAATGACTATGTATATGAAAGTAAACATACTTTTCTTTTCTGAATGTCAGTCCCATTGTTAGTTGGGAATTTTCTCGTTATGTTCTTGCAGCTTGTGAGTTATTCTCATCGAGCAGAGACATAAGACGATAGAATGGGGTGAAAGAGATATATAAGAGGTAGATAGGTTAGAGGAAGAGAAATAGAACGGTAAAATTCGAAGCTGTGATGGAGAGGAGAAAGAAAGAGATGGGAGGGGCACAAGAATGGTGGTTATACCGTCCCTAATATGTAAGCTTTGAGTTCCCTCTTGAATGTTGAGTAGTTCTGGATAAGACGCAGATCACAGGGGAGCGCGTTCCATAGTCGTATTGCTGAGATGGAGAATGACACGGAGAAAGATTTTGTGTTATGTAAAGGTACAGCCAAGATGATAGACGTATCCGATCTGGTGTTGCGATTGTGGAATGACGATAGGTGTTTAATGTGAGAAGATAAGTATTGGGGGCACCAGTGGCTAAGAAATCGATGAAGTAAGCACATCGTGTGGAGATCGCGTGCCGTATGTGGGCGTATCCAACCTAGCTGGGAGTATGAAGGACTGATATGATCATACAACCGAATATTGCACACGTATCTAACGCAAGCATTCATCACTAGCTCGAGGCATCTAGAATTTTCACTATTTGTGCCGTGTTGAACTACATCGCAGTAGTAAAGATTAGGCAAGACTAGTGTTTGGACTAATTTTTGTTTAACATGGGTTGGAAATATTTTTCTAAACTTTTGAATTGCATGTAGGGAGGAGAGCGATTTCCGGCAAGCTGTGACTGTTTGTTCTTCCCAGTTTAGGTGTTCATCCAAGATTATTCCAAGGTCTTTTACTGTTTTTTGGTATGGTAGTTGGGTACCATTGAGGAGTATTTTAGGGACTGTTTCGCGAAAGTACCGGCTGATTAACTTTGGATGAGATATAAGTATGACCTGGGATTTCTTGGGGTTTAGTTTCAGACCTAGGTTCTGTGCCCATCGAGAAACAGAACAAAGATCTGCGTTCATACTCGCTACTGCGCCAGCAATGTTTTTGGGGCTTGCACTTATGTACAGTTGGATGTCGTCGGCATAAAGATGGTAGTTGCAGGAGTGAATCACTGAAGAAATATCATTAATGTACAGTGAGAAGAGTAGTGGACCAAGGACGGAGCCTTGGGGAACTCCAGAGCGCACGCTTTTCCATGATGACTTTTCCGACCCACAAATGACTTGTTGACTTCTGTTTTTGAGGTAGCTGTCGAACCATTGTATTGCGCTGTTTGAGAAATTCAGCTGTTTCATTTTAATTAGTAATATATCGAAGTCAACTGTGTCAAAAACCTTGCTAAAGTCAAGCAGTGTTAGGATAGTAGCTTCACGTCTGTCCATAGCATGTTTAATGTCATCAGTTACTTTGATTAATGCGGTTGCTGTACTATGGTGCTTTCGAAAGCCTGACTGATATTCGTCATGGATGTTATGAGTTTTGAGGTAATCCGTCAGTTGTTCATGGACGATGTGCTCTAGGGCTTTAGAAATTGCAGGTAGTATGCTGATCGGCCTGTAGTCACCTGGCGACTTAGGGTTGTCAGTCTTGGGTATAGGCTTAATTAAACTTTGCTTCCACTCAGTAGGATATGTACTACTGACAAGAGACAGGTTGAAGATGTCTGTGATAACTGGAATAATAGTGTCTACGACGTTCTTAATCATGCCAATGCTCACTCCATCACTTCCTACTGCCTCGGAAGAGATTCTCATAATTGCCTTGTGTACTGTGCCGGTAGTGACATGTTTTAGGAAAAACTTGTCTCTCGAGAGATTGATATCTTGGGGCTGGTAATTTGTCGCTGCGTGGCAGTTTGCAGCTGTTGAGAAGAAATCGTTTAATTCTTCTGCAGACGCTTGATAAACAGCGTCAGATCTTCGCTTCCCTATACCGAAACTGCGCAGCTTTTTCCACAGTGCAGCAGGTTTTGATACGCCGCATACGACAGAGCGGGCATGTCTGATTTTGGCATTCCTCACGCTTTGCTTGGTTCTGTTTCGGAGTTTCCTATAAGCTTCGTACGCCTCGGGAGTTGGGTTACGCTTGAAGGCCCTATGTGCAGCATCACGTTTATTCATTAACTGACGTAATGCAGTGGTGAGCCACGGAGCGGGAGCTCTCTTTACCTTAACAGTGCGTTGAGGAGCATGTTTATCATACAGTGCAATAATTTTGCGACATAATTGCCGAATTTTTTCGTCTAAAGTCGGTTCATCCTTTATATCATGCCAAGGGATGTCTGAGCAATCCTTTTGAAGAGCGTCATGGTTAACATTTTTTAAGTTTCTGTAGGTTACCAGGTGAGATTTTTCTTTGGTAGTATGCATTGAGTAATTTAAAAATATCACGTCATGAGCAGAGAGTCCCGGAGCGGATGTCTGATTGGCGCGGATTATTTTATCTGGTCGCTTTGTTGCTATTATATCTATGATTGTGTGGCTGTGTGGCGTGTGATGAGTTGGGTCCAGCGGTGTTAAACTCATATCATTGGAGTGGAACAGTCGCCTTAGTTTTTCGGCAGAGGGAGATTTTAACTGTAAGTCGATGTTTGTGTCGCCCATAATGATTATGTGTTCATACTGTGTCACGAGTGAGGACAGGGCAGACTGAAAGGAGGACATGGCACCGACGTTTGGAGGTTTATAGATTACTCCAATTAGCAGTTTCTGATTTGATGTATTTATTTCGAAAAACAAGAACTCTGCTTCTCCTTCGCCCTTTGCATCCGATGTGCATAGCACAGTAGGTGTCAGATCAGAGCGAACATAGGCACCCACACCACCCCCGCGTCGTGTTTCACGATCTGCCCTTAGGAGAGAGTAACCAGCGATTCGGATAGCGTCGGAAGAAATGTTTGGTTTCAACCAAGTTTCCGAGACGAGGATAATGTGGAACAGTGATTGGCAGAACAGGTCACAGAACTCGTCGAAGTGAGCCGTTAGCGACTGCGCGTTCGCGTGGGCCACAAAGAGCCCGCCGCCGGAACCGGTCCGTCCCATTGTGGCCGCCTGTAGGACCGAGCGCGCTCCGTTTACCTGCTGGCCGGAAGAGGGACAAAAGCTGGATTTCGCGGGGCAAGACATATTTACAGGTGTGTCCAAGGTCGTGACTGACTCAAGCGTCTGTGGACTAAAGGTGAAAAACACGCTGGAAGTATCGAAGAAGGGAGTGAAAAGAAAGATGGAAAGTGGAAGTAGTAGTTACGAAAAAGATAGTAGTAGTAGTAGTGGTAGTGGCGAAGATGGAAATAACAGATATAGAAAGGTGGTTGTAAGGAGATTCCTGTTAATGGAGGATGTTAATTCCCATTTGACTGACAATATGAATATACATGAGCACTTATAATAGACAAATAAAGAAACAATATTTTTGTGAAATAATTGACTGATTTTAAATAGAGTACTTATGGTACTTATAGAAATAACGGAGCAGTATTTAAGCTAAAAAAATGAAAAGAAAGAATAAAAAAAATTAACTTATATTAGACAGATTACAATATGAGACTTTGTGTCTCGCGAGATTTCGCTCAGTCTTTCAGTTCGAACATGTTTGTCACCGTTTTCCTCCCTCCTTCCGTCTTGATTACGATCCTGCCATCCTGGGTCCATACATTTTGAAGGCCAAACTGTGTGATCGCAGCGTTCAAAACTTTTAGTCTTTCGCGCGTCAGATCTTCCCTCAGGGTAACCCCACTCTTGGCGAGTTTTCTTTTCTGAGCAAACACTTCAGCTCTTTTCCGGTAAGACACAAATTTAATTATTATGGGCCTGGGTTTCATGGCACCTGGTGTCCTGCGCCCAACACGGTGGCTTCTGTCAATATCGGCCACGTCGATCTGCACGCCAAGTTTCTCACGCACGAGGCTAATGGCCAGGTCGTCAGTGTTTTCGCGATCGTTTTCAGCTACCCCGAACAAGCGCAAGCTGTTCCTTCGCTGATACTGCTCAATTTCGTCGGTGGCAGCAGACAGTTTAGCCTCTAGGTCGGCGGCTTTTTTCTCTTGTGCGGCCAGGGACTTTCTAAGAGACTGGATTTCGGTGCTGTTGCGCCCGACAGACTCTTGTAGTTTGTCCATGACCGCGGCCGTCACGGAGTCCGTGATGGATTGGACGATTACGTCTAGCGTGTCTTTGCTGTGCAGCGCCGCACTCACCTGGGACCGGACGAGCTCCCCGATGTCGGGAAGCGGGGCCTCACCTGCCGCCGGAGACCGGGCGCCCGCGCTGCCTGCACCCCTGTAGCCTCGCCTGCTGCCGCTTACTCGTGCTCTTCCCATTTTTCACTCACTTATCACTTATCACTTGTGGTAATCAACGGAGAACAATACACTACGGCAAGTAACACTTGTTTAGTCGGATGCACACGTTGTGGACTGCCGCACTTCTCTGTAACACCTTCAATGAGCGGAAAAACTCGCGAGCCGAAGAAACGCGCGTCACTCAGTGGCCGCCTTTAGGTTAGTTAGGGGACTGATGACCTCAGATTTAAGCCCCATAGTGCTTAGAGCCATTTTGAAAGAAATCTATTGTTGTAATGAATTCCTGTACCAGTTTCTATAAATGTTTTAATTCTTTCAGTTAAACTGAACCCAAAACTAAGTTTAGTGGTCAGTGTCACTTTCTGTAATGATTGCCATACTCAATATTTTCGGGTTCAGGACCTTACTTATACATCAGTATCCCTTCAGGTAGTATGTTGTGAGTAAAAATCAGCAGTAATTAATGAAAGTAGTATTTCTTAATTTTTTGTGGTGGTCATAATGTACCCACAACCTATTATTAGAAGTTATTGAAAATGTGTTGATATTGCTAAGTGAGCTAAAAGATATTTTCAGGATCTGGACCATCCATACACATCAATTCCTCTTTAAAAAGATTATAGTTAGTATAAGTCAACAATAATTTTGTTAATTTTTAATCTTTTTAGGAACGGTAATGCGCGTAATGGAAAATGCGTTGGTTTTGCTAACGTTTCTGGGAGAAACAATCCTCTCACCGTCGTACGTCGTATATGAAAGATTCCTTGGTGGAATTAGAAGAAAAGGTAAGTGGTTTCTGCAGTTATTAATAAGAACTGTAGAAATTGGGATACACACACTCTTCACGCGAGAAATGTTGTGTCTACTTAGCGATTATTGCAGAAAATTTGACTAAATAGTCTACAGAATAATGGACTGACAATGTAGCTTCTCAAAATACTCACTCCGTGGTATAGCCATTTCAGCCGAAATCTACATTTAAAATACAGTATTCTCGCTTGAAAGCATATGGGTGCTCTTTCTAGAAGGTCCAGGGGCTTGCTGAAAAGCAATACCTCCGAAAATTTTTATGTGAAATATCTTAAAGCTTTTCAAATGAAACAAACTGTCTTAAGATTCTACATCATTATTTTTCATGTCTGCAGATTTATTTCCGATCATAGCCTTCCTGACGACTATGATATATCTCTCCGACCAGTTTGTTGATACCGTCACTGTAGAATGTTTGACATTGGGACAGAGCCGAAACCTCACCTCTACTTGCACCACTTCATCACTATCAAAGACATGTCCTCTAAAGTGATCTTTAAGTTTTCCAAACAGATGAAAATTGGATGGGGCCAGGTCTGGACATTATGGAGGATGATCGATGACTGAGAACCAAAGGCGTCGGATTGTTGCAGGCGCTGTATCGCTCGTGGGTGACCTGGCACTGTCATGGTGAAGGGGTGCGCGCTCCGTGTGTGGACGAACTCTTCAAATTCGAAACTCGATTACAGCAAGTTGTTTCTGAAGCACTGACATAATTACGTTAGACACATGCAATTTGCATGCTGCGATTCGGAGTCCTCTGGCGACAGAGGGGCTGCAAGTATGTAGACATGGAGAAAAAATACCTAGACTTCTAATAACTTTTGTTTCATTTAAAAAGCTTTAAGAGTATAGCCATAAAAATCGGGAGGCCTTATTGGTTCAAACGGCTCTGAGCACTATGTGACTTAACATCTGAGGTCATCAGTCCCCTAGAACTTAGAACTACTTAAACCTAGCTAACCTAAAGATATCACGCACATGCATGCCCGAAGCAGGATTCGAACCTGCGACCGTAGCAGTCGCACGGTTCCGGACTGTAGCGCCTAGAGCCGCTCGGCCACCGTGGCCGGCTCGGGAGGCTTTATTCTTCAGCACATCCTCTTACTTCTGGATACTGTGACAGAAGAGTCGATAGCATAAAATTAAAATTTGAGTACCGTTAGGAGCAGAAGCTTGAGTATTTGAAAACACTTACTTGGCAAAAGTTGATTTACGTGTTATGTCATAAATGAAACTTGCACCTAGATGTGGAGGCTCACGGGTCTCACACGACAAACAGAGCGGCAAATTCGCTCGCTGTTTGTCAGTGTTGACAGGAGAGAGCAGCGGCGCTAATCATAAACAAACTGACACTGACGACGCGCCGCCAGCGAGTGCAAACTGTGAACCAGCTGATTGCGCCAATTCGTCCGTATCGTGAATCGTCACACGCATCCAATTTGCCGTCGCTTGGTGAGCGCGAAACACGCAGTCGAATTACAAATGCTGTCACTCTAGTACAAAAGCAAAAGAAATCGTCTGTGTCTTTACTATCGCTCTCAATCGACGCACGATATGCTACTTCAGAGATACTGTATACTTGATTGCTTACACCATTGTCGTAGGACAACACCCTGTAAACATAGCAGTGAACGCTCTTCAAGTGTCTGAGTGAAATGTTCTCGGATTACAGGCCGCATTACTTCGAATACAACACCCGAACTTTTGCTAGCTGTCTGTGACATCGTCATCAGGAGAGGAAAAACCATAGACTTACAGGGCTGTCAGTGTCTGAGCCTTGCAGAGAGTGCTGCAGTGACGCATGCTCTGGGAGGCGAGATGGTCAGTTCGCAGCAGCTTCGCCTCACCGTGGAACCGAGGCCCCGTGAGATCTATTGGACCTGCAACCAAACTGTGACGCCACACTACTCGGCTCGAGGCCCACTACAAAAACAGGCCATGTAGCGTACGTCACAGCACGTGAAACTGCAGATCTTACGAATGCCAGCAGCCGTCTCCGGCGGGAAGCGGGTAACTATTTCAGAAGAGTTTAATAATTCTTGACTCCGCGTTTAAATGCGTACGAGCTCTCGATAGCCCACGGCATATGTAAGACCTTTAGTGGGTACCTTTTCAACTAAATATTCATTTCCCGTGGGTCCTGCACGGTGACAAGCGTCCCCGAAGTGTGGCGGGCAAGCCTACTAGTGCGACATCGCATATCTCGTTGGCCCCCAGCGCATTAAAGAATTATGAATCTCACGTGAAACAGTTACTCGCTCGCCGTCGCAGACAGTGTCACGTGCTGTGACGTATGTGATGCGGCCTGTCTTTCTCGTGGGCTTCGCCGTGAGACCGAATAACGTCAGATGTTGCGAGAGGCCGGTATCACGTGTGAAACTGTCGCTCCTGCTTCCCTATAAGAGACGTTCACCCGCCTTTACTTTCGCAGGTTGAAAACCGAGAATATTTTATTTCTTCATTCCATCGGGAAACACTCTGAGGCCACCCATCACTTACATAAGGAGCTCTAAAGAAGAATTATAACGGCATGTAACTACTTCGTCGCTGGTGTGTTTATAAGCACAAAGACTGGTAGCTCCAGCATTTTTAGCAAATTTTATCTGTAATCTATTAATTGCCAGCCTTGCAACTTACGTCATGTATTTTAGAGGTTTAAATGTAGTTCGTGGTGTTTCTGAAGAAGTATCAAAATAGGGAAGAAAGGAAAACGAACTCTTCCAATATACATGGTGGTCCATTGATCGTGACCAGGCCAAATATCTCACGAAATAAGTGTCAAACGAAAAAACTACAAAGAACGAAACGTGTCTAGCTTGAAGGGGGAAACCAGATGGCGCTATGGCAGGCCCGCTAGATGGCGCTTCCGTTGGTCAAACAGATATCAACTGCGTTTTTTAACATAGGAACCCCCATTTTTCATTACATATTCGTGTGGTATGTAAACAAACATGAATGTTTTAGTTCTACATCTACATTTATACTCCGCAAGCCACCCAACGGTGTGTTGCGGAGGGCACTTTACGTGCCACTCTCATTACCTCCCCTTCCTGTTCCCGTCGCGTATGGTTCGCAGGAACAACGACTGCCCGAAAGCCTCCGTGCGCGCTCGAATCACTCTAACTTTACATTCGTGATCTCCTCGGGAGTTATAAGTAGGGGGAGCAATAAATTCGATACCTCATCCAGAAACGCACCCTCTCGAAACCCGGACAGCAAGCTACACCGCGATGCAGAGCGCCTCTCTTGCGGAGTCTACCACTTGAGTTTGCTAGCCATCTCCGTAACGCTATCACGGTTACCAAATAACCCTGTGACGAAACGCGCCGCTCTTCTTTGGATCTTCTCTATCTCCTCCGTTAACCCGACCTGGTACGGATCCCACACTGGTGAGCAATACTCAAGCATTGGCGGAACGAGTGTTTTGTAAGCCACCTCCTTTGTTGATGGACTACATTTTCTAAGTACTCTCCCAAAGAATTTCAGACTGGTACCCGCCTTATCAACAATTAATTTGATATGATCATTCCACGTCAAATCGTTCCGCACGCACACTCCCAGATATTTTACAGAAGTAACTGCTACCAGTGCTTGTTCCGCTATCATATAATCATACAATAAATGATCCTATTACATTTGTCAATGCACCAAGTGCCTATCCGCTGCATATCTTCCTGCATTTCGCTGCAATTTTCTAATGCTGCAACTTTTCTGTATACTACAGCATCATCCGCGAAAAGCCGTACGGAAGTATCTGCTGGGTCATTTATATATATTGGACCATTTTCTTCGCTTTGTGATTGATGGCGCTGTAATTGTGACAAACATATGGCTCACAATTTCAGACTAACAGTTGGTAACCAGTAGGTACGTTTGGACATTTTATTTCGGTTGTGATACATGTACCTTTGTGACCTTATCGTTTCTGAGAACGCATGCTGTTACAGCGTGATTACCTGTAAACACCACATTAATGCAATAAATGCTCAAAATGATGTCCGTCAACCTCAATGCATTTGGAAATACCTGGAACGACGATCCTCTCAACAGCGAGTAGTTCGCCTTCCGTAATATTCGCTCATGCATTGACAATGCGCTGACGCATATTGTCAGGCGTTGTCGGTGGATAACGATAGCAAATATCCTTCAACTTTCCCCACAGAAAGAAATCCGGGGAAGTCAGATCCGGTGAACCTGTGGGCCATGGTATGGTGCTTCGACGACCAATCCACCTGCCATGAAATATGCTCTTCAATACCGCTTCAACCGTAGGCGAGCTATAATGTTGGAAGTACATCGCCATTCTGTAATGCAGTGAAACATCTTGTAGTAACATCGATTACATTACGTAGGAAATCAGCATACATTGCACCATTTAGATTGCCATCGATAAAATGGGGGCCAATTATCCTTCCTCCCATAATACCGCACCATACATTAACCCTCCAAGGTGGCTGATGTTCCACTTCTCCCAGCCGTCGTGGATTTTCCGTTGCCCAATAGTGCATATTATGCCGTTTTACGTTACCGCTGCTGGAGAATGACGCTTCGTCACTAAATAGAACGCGTGCAAAAAATCTGTCATCGTTCTGTAAATTCTCTTGTGCCCAGTGGCAGAACTGTACACGACGTTCAAAGTCGTCGCCATGCAATTTCTAGTGCATAGAAATATGGTACGGGTTCAATCGATGTTGATGTAGCATTTTCAACACCGACGTTTTTGGGATTCCCGAGTCTCGCGCAATTTGTCTGCTACTGATGTGCAGATTAGCCGCGACAGCAGCTAAACCACCTACTTAGGCATTATCATAATAAAAATGGGGGTTCCTATTTTTAAAAAAAACGCAGTTGATATCTGTTTGACCTATGTAACCGCCATATTATAAGAATAAAACTACAAAAAATAATACAAGGAAATGAAATGTGATCGGATGATGTTGAGGTTATTAAAGCCGCAAAATATCAGTAGCTGTGTTGGAGACGCAGGTGTGGTATGTTGATATTACTTGACATTTCGTTGAGACACATGTGCGTAACGATAAGAGGCATGACGTGAAGCATAATTTGTACACTTACATCCTAGTTATGCTTCTGCTGTCTTATTATTTCGAGAAACAAACGTCATAGAAATTAATTCAAATAAACAGAAATGTGTTCATCCGTAGTAATCGACTGAATTATGTGAAATTAACTATGATCTAATGGAATGTGAGTGTGTTGACCAGTCAATATCGTACAGTGTTCTGATGAATACACCCGAGATAGTGATATTTAATTTACTAACTTTTCTCGGGTATAGAAAAATTTCCGCTACCAATAACAATAAAAGATTATTTATTCGCACACAACAGTTTTCAGGCTTGTCTCATCGTCAGGTGTTTATAGATTTGTGTACATGTTTTTATTGCTGAAGGTCAATAAACATGAAGCATCGTTATTATGATTATGCTGTTTTGACAGTTTTCCAGTGTATATCGGGAATGGACGACACAGTAGTGAAATATGCAGCTAAATTAAAAAAAAAAACTGAAAAATGGACGTGAAAATGATAGCAAATGTGCAACTGTCAACACAGCGTAATTATAATAAGGATGCTTCATCTTGATTGATATGCAGCAATATAAATATGTACATGAATGTACAAACACCTGAGGAGCGGCACAAGCCTGAAACCGGTCGTGTCACGAATAAATAATCTTTTACTGTGACTGGTAGCGGAAATTTTTCTACGTGCTATAAAGGAACAATCACGGAGTTAAAAAGCATCCTCTATAGATAAATGGATGAAAATCATTTAAACGTTTCTCGTTTCAATTTGAGTAGTAATTTAATACAGTATTTTATTCTGTGATCGTAAGCCTAATCGTATTTATTTAGTTCACGCGGAACACCGTTAAGTGAAGTTACGGTTAATGGATTTGAATCTTTCTATTAGTCGTACAGTGCCTATATTTGCTTAACTCGAACAAAGGGTGCTTACAGACTTCTGGAAACTTTCCTACTGCCAATACGGAAAATTCCCTCTCTGTATCCACAGGAATGAAATCGTTCTGCCGCATTTGAAAAAAACCGATTTGTTTGAGAGTGATTCGTTTTATCAAAGGTGGTCATTAGGTTATTGTTGTCACCTGCGCTCTATAAAACCTTACAGTCCATCACTGAATTAGCAGTCGTGACGAAATGTGAGCATTCGAGCATCAACTATTTTTTTATTTCGTAGGTTAAATTCTCAAATCCACTACAGTTTCATTGGTCATTTTAGCTAAAATCAGAAGATATGCTGCTGATTGTCGGTTTCACTGCAGTATCTCGACAGGTAATATCGTCTAGCAGTTACATCTAAGTTCGATGGCAGTAAAACGTGTCTTCTTGTCAAAATGAGTACTGATTGGAGACACGGAACTGCACGTAACCTAAAAACTACTATCCATGTTACGAACACGCCATTTTTTTGTTGTTGCCATATTACGAGAAACCATACTCACATCTAAGCGTAACAGCTGACATTTATTGCCAGTTTCAGGGTCGTTACTGTGATTAACATATTGCAGTGTAGCAGTTATTTAAATTTTTATAATTAATTACGCAGTACTTGAACTAAGCCTAAAGCCCACCTTCAGCGGTGGAACGTGTTTAAATTTACGCAGTTTATGTAAGTCTAAACTGTCATGCCACTGGACATGGGAATGTGGTCCCATACTACATAGTAATCTTTTGTGTTAAATAAATCGTACTACAGAGCTGATGTCGACATTTTAGTTATCATGACGTTGTGAAGTAGGTGTGTAAGAAATTTGTTGCTAACAGTTCGCTCATTTGCAAGAAAACAACAGAGAAGACAGCATTAAATGATACTAAAACTTACAGCATTCATCCTTTGTCGGTAACATAGCGAAAGCAGCTATGCAGAGACCTAGACCAAATACTTTACATCTCAGATACTCGCTTGACCTCAGGGCTTCACACTATAGTCTCCCTCAATTCCTATCCATAAACATTGTTACAGTACCAGTGAGCGCTAGGACTAGGATGAGGTGGGTCTGATTTTTGTTTAAGACAGCATTTATTTCTTAGAATGTTAACAACCAACAATCATTTCGTTAAGATAATTTTAAAAATCTCCACGAAAAAGTTTTGTGTTAGGGTTTTAAAATCTCAGTATTCCCAGCAACTAATGATCCCTCACCCGATATTAATAATAATAATAATAATAATAATAATAATAACAATAGTAATAGTAATGATTTCGAAAGTACTTCACGTAATTTATCACACAATAATATCAACAACGAGGCAGAGGTTTAGAATGCTGTTACCAATAATTTCTCACACAATGATAACAAGGCAGTATTTCAAACACTTACTTCCAACGAAAGCCTGATATAAAATTATGTCGCCGGTTGTTTTGGCCGAGCGGTTCTAGGCGCTTCAGTCTGGAACCGCGCGACCGCTACGGTCGCAGGTTCGAATCCTGCCTCGGGCGTGGATGTGTGTGATGTCCTTAGGTTAGTTAGGTTTAAGTAGTTCTAAGTTATAGGGGACTGATGACCTCAGATGTTAAGTCCCATAGTGTTCAGAGCCTCTTGAACCATTTGAAAATCATGTCTTAGGTTTGCAAGTTAGCACACAACATAAATAATTTTGGGACAGACCCCTTTTACAATAGAAAAATTTTAACTGAATAGCCATATAGTCAGTTTACGAAGAATGTAAATAAATTGGAAACGGTCTTGATCGCTTAACTTTTTTAATGGTGACCGGTTTCGATAGTTTTATCAGATCATCTTCGGACCATGAATGTCAGCCGCAGTCAGTACTCCACCAGCCACAAACAAGAGGGTTGCCATGCGCCACCGCCTCCGGCAGACATTCATGATCCGAAGATGATCTGATAAAAAGATCGAAACGGTCACCATTAAAAAAGTTAAGCGACGAAGACTGATTCCAATTTATTTATAATAATTACAGATCGCTGTTTTTCTATGTAAGAACTATGTTCTTTAAAATATTATACGAAGAATGTGTCTTGAGAACGATTCTGCGAGGCACACAGGTAATAATACCTGTCTAATTTACCAAATGAAAAAGCATTACAACTCAACACCACTCACAGTTATCAGAATGTGTTCTTCCTGAGCAACGTCGAGCATCAACAACCCAGTCAACATTAGCTGCTTCATAACAACATCGGCCGCTCTGTACGTGCCATAATCAGCACAGCGGCCGCACAGACACAACAACAACGTCTTTGAGCGGCGCCCGACAAATTTAAACCTCAGCAACAAGTTTTCTTGGCCATGGGCACCATAAAGTGGACTAATGACGAGTGTGATAGTGACCGCCACTGTCACCAATACCGACGAAGGCGACAGGCTGCTGTAGCGAACGGTCCTTTATAGGCAGAGTGACTCTAAGTCGCAACCTTCCACAACGTTGCAGACCCCATTTGGACAGCAGCTCGCTCGACGTGTCTGTGCAGCCCGCAGCTGGAACCAGACAGTGCCACACCCCGTGCTGCTCACGCCTCGCATTGCAGCGAGTTCAAGACAAGCGGGCGCCGGAATTCAAGTCGCCCAGCTTGTGGCGCCTGCAGCCGGCACAGATACTTTCTAACCAGCATAGTGTTCAAACTTGACTTACTCAAGAACTGGCAACATTTCTAGACACGTCGAATCTACAGATTAGACCATAGTTTGAAGAGATTTCTAGACCGTAGGAATGATAATCTCTTGGCTATTGAAGTCAAATAAAAATTTATGAATTGTTATGTTTTACACGGGATATTTCCGTAAGAGAGTACAAATATTTAACACGACACAGGCGATGCTCCCCTGAGCAATTTGAGGTAGGGGACCTGAAGAGATAATAGAGATAAATTCACATTACTGTGTACTTTTTTACTTACATTAGCTAAATGCAAGTACCATCATCGACACCATGAACGTGCCATTTTTACTGTATCTTACAAAATGTGCTGAAACTGACGGCCACCAACCTCAATGCAAGCATGACCCGCCGAAGAAGTTTATGACGCACTCTGACAAATATCCATGGTGTCTTTCGAATCACATCACAGGCAGGTATAATTTTAACAACTCATCCCACGGGTCTCATACACAAGTGACTTCAGATATCCCCATAGGAAATAATCAAGGGACTGAGGTCAGGTGACTCCGCACGCCATGGAATAGGATCTCCCCTTCCAGTCCAACGACCAGGAAATACAGTATTGAGATGGTTGCGGGCATCCACATTGAAGTGAGTCGCTGCACCGTCATCTTACATCCACTTCCTCTCACGACCAGCCAAGGGAACGTTGTAGAAGATAAGGCTCGTCTTCCTTGTTTCCTTGCAGGAAATAAAGAATGCCCATGTAAATGAACAGCGCAGTACTTGTAAACTAGTACGCATGCTATTTGCAAATGAGCTGGAAAACAGTAATGCTAGACAAAGAGGTAGGCAAGTTTACTTCCATATTTTCTTAATCTGGCTTCTCCGACCCCAGGTTCCTTACCACAAGTTGTTCAGTGGACCATTCTCTTGTCCTGTTACATTTTTGCACGCTCTTAGGGAAACACCATGTAGAAAAATTCTACTTTTACTTCGTTTACTCAGACTTATCCCGGCACTCTTGTGACATCTTGCTTGTGTCCCACGTTAACTCCATTAAAGTGCAGTAATCGTAAACGGGTTAGAATATTATGTATTAAGTTGGTGCAAAAGCTCCTAACGTTTTTGTTTTGCATGTTGGTATTCCGGTTGATGTGGGTTTATTTACCGATTATCATTTTTTATTTGGGGTTCACTGTTGCTATTTGAGTATACATGTTGTCATCTGGGATAAAGGGTGGAGCTGTTGATTCTATAAAATGGATTACCAAGTGGAGAAATCGGAACATTTCCGATATATGGCTCTGTTTGAGGTCAATAGAGGGGTGGCCGGCCGCGGTGGTCTCGCGGTTCTAGGCGCGCAGTCCGGAACCGTGCGACTGCTACGGTCGCAGGTTCGAATCCTGCCTCGGGAATGGATGTGTGTGATGTCCTTAGGTTAATTAGGTTTAAGTAGTTCTAAGTTCTAGGAGACTAATGACCACAGCAGTTGAGTCCCATAGTGCTCAGAGCCATTTTTGAATAGAGGGTTGACAGCAGCAGAGGCAGACTAAAACGTTTGTACTGGGTGACACACGGGAGACGGACGGTTTTGAGCTGCGTAGTACTGAGGGCGTGGTGGTGGGAGGTGGTCGTGGTGGGGATAGTTCTGATCCACACAAGACGCTATTTCATTTACTCAGTCTGTATAGAGCAGTGGGACTTGAACGTCGAGTGTTTGTCTATGACAGTTTCGTGAAAAGTGTTGAGTCTATTATTGCTAAGCATCGATTGTTTCGTGCGCTGTTTAATGTCGGTCGACATGGAGCTGTTCCGAGCCTTAAGACAATACTCAGATGTGTCGAAAACATCAGATCAACTCGAAACATATTGGATAAGAAGCATCCTGGCACGAGACGCAGAGTAACGACACCAGAAAATGCTGAAAGGGTAAAGGAAGCGGCAGTCAGAAGCCCTGGTCGGTCAGCTAGACGTCATGCTAGTGAGTTAAGAATCAATCGTGAATCGGTTAGACGAATTTTGCATGAGGAATTAAAATTCCATTCCTACAAATTGCTCATTGTCCAACAACTTAAGGAAACTGATTTTGCTGTACGAGAAGACTTCGCTTACAGAATGCAAGTGATTTTGGGATCGATGGAAAATGAAATTTTATAGATGAGCGATGAAGCTCATTTTCATTTAACAAGGACCGTGAATAAGCAAAATCTACGTTACAGGCTCCAGAGCATCCACATCTTATCCACCAGCGTCCTCTACACTCAGGAAAAGTAAGTCTGGTATGCTCTTGGCTCGGTTGGCATTATTGGACCTTATTTGTTTGAAGAGAACAGGGGCACAGTTACTGTTATACGGTTCGTTACAATCGTATGCTTGAAACATTCTTGAAATCATCCAGCAGGATGGGGCAACATCGCACACCGCAAACACTTCAATGACAGTTCTTAGGCGCATGTTTCCTGGCCGGATTATCTCACGTTTTGGCAATGTTTCTTGGCCTCCCAGGTCTCCCGAGTTGTCAGTATGTGACTTATCTGTCTGGGTGCCTTAAGAACTGTATCTGTAACCACAAACCACGAAATTTGGACTAGTTGAAGAATGCAATCGTTCACGAAATTGCTGCCATCCCTGCAGAGATTTTAGTCCGTGTGATGGAGGATTTTGAGAACATACTTGAGTCCTGCATTCGAAATGATAGACACCACCTCGAAGACGTTATTTTTCACAAATAACTTTGTTAACTAAAATGGCAAATAATGAGCTTTGATTTTGCGTAAATGAACATGCATTAATTTTAATGTTGGCTGAGTATTATTTCATTAAAAACCGTCCGTCTCCCGTGTGTCACCCTGTACCTTCTATCGGGATAATGTCATTGGACCGAGCACGGCAAGGAAATGGTTTTCTCATTTTGAAGAGGATCGTTTTGACGTTAGTCACTCTCTACATTCAGGAAGACCGTCGGGGTTTGATGAAGATCGTTTAAACTCTTTAATCCAAAATGATCGACGTCAGCGTGCGCGATGACTTAGAAATATTATGAACTGTGATCATTCCTCCATCGAGTGACGTTTTCATGCAATGAGGAAAGTTCAAAAATCGGTTGTCTGGGTATCACATGCTCTAAGCCATGATCACAAAAATCAGGGGGTGGTCATATGTGCATCTCTTCTTGATCGTCATCAGTTAGCTCGTGAAGAATACCATTTCTGTCCTTTGTCGTTACTGGTGACGATATTGTCATTTATGATAACGTAAGGAGAAGAGGGGTATGGTTCTGCCCAAACAACGCAGCAACTTCCTGCACAAAGACCTGCGCGCATCTGCGAGAGATAATATTATGCCTCTGGTGGAACAGCGGCGGTGTGGTGTTCCGTGATATGATTCCTCGATGTGTAACCATCACTGCTGACATTTACTTTCAATGACTGAGACGCCTTGCACACGCAGTCCAAGAGAAAAGACCAGGAAGAGAGCGTGAGGTGATGTTACGGCACGATAACCTCTGCCGGATTTCTGCTAGACTGACAGAACACGGTATACAGGTTTTGAGTTAGGAAATCATTCAACACCCACCTTATTGACCTGCTCTTGCTTCCTGAGATTTTTCACCTTTCCTGATCTCTAATGAACAACTTTCGAGGAATGTCCTTAACGCATGAAAGTGCGCTGCATACATGGCTCGATAAGTTCTTCACCTCAAAACCACAAGATTTCCACAGTCGATGAATCGGATAGCTACCCAACCGTAGGATGACTGTTGTAAATAGTGAAGGAAAATGTGTTTAAAAAATGGTTCAAATGGTTCTGAGCACTATGGGACTTACCATCTGTGGTCATCAGTCCCCTATAACTTAGAACTACTTAAACCTAACTAATCTAAGGACATCATACACACCCATGTCCGAGGTAAGATTCGAACCTGCATCCGTAGCAGTCGCGCGGTTCCGGACTGAGCGCCTAGAACCGCTCGGCCACCGCGGCCGGCTAGAATGTGTTATTGTTGGCTAAAGTCTCCGTTATGTGTCTGCTATGTCTGTTTGAAATTATGGAAAAATTCTACGAACTTATGCACCAACCTAATACCTAATATTTAAGTTTCAAATATTTTTTGAACTAATTTTTTGTAGTTGCTCATCTTAACGAGTGTCGTTTACAAGCTGCTAAAAAAACATGAAACGTTGTCTGCTATGGTTTTGCGGCATCTAAAACTGAAGCGACGGCTTCAAACATACAACGTAGGTCTGTGGCACCATTTGTACTCGCCGTACCTCCATGGTTGCGAGGCAAGGTGACAGATTCTGGACGGTATCGCAGACGCTATTTCAGGAGAGGCTTGAGTAGAGCGTCGTTTTCTCAGTCAAACCCTAACGCTGCCTATGTGTGATTGCAGCCGAGTATAGACAAGCAACAGCATCGAAAGGAGCTGAAGTCAACTGTTGTGGCAGACTAACAACCAACATCACACGTATGGCAGTCCTAACAACGCCAGAGTGGAATATAGTGGGCCGTGTCTTGAACTATGAAGTGACGTGGACTGTCATGTGGCTACACTCTTCACCGTGAACGACGATGCTGCCTCTGGACAATGCAGACGAGGCAAAGAAGAAGGTGCAACCACAACGGCCACTGCAGCGCCCAACGAACGGACTTCGTGTCCCTAGGAACGGAGGAGCAACGGAGTGCAGTGTAGAATGTGGCAAACTGAAACTGGTCTCATTACTGTTTATAATATATTTCAATTAGTTGTACTGCATACCAATCAGAGATAGGATGGAAACGAACTGTAGGGCAACAATAATGTTAGCTACGACTACGTATGATAGCAGGTGTAGATTATACGGGGGTGAGTGAAATAAAAACTTAAATATTTTTTTAAATATTATTTATTGTGCAGAAGTGGTACAAACCTGTATCAGTTTTCAACATAATCTCCCACACGCTCATTGCAAGTCCTCTAACTCTTAAAAATTGCATAAATTCCTTTAGAAAAATATCCTTTTGGTAGTTCGCGCAACCACTCATGCACCGCGTCGCGTACCTCTTCATCAGAACGGAACTTCTTTCCTCCCATTCCGTCTTTGAGTGGTCCAAACGTATGTAAATCACTTCGGGCAAGGTCTGGTGACTATGGTGGATGAGGAAGACACTCAAATCGCAGGTCTGTGATTGTTGCAACTGTTGTACGGGCAGTGTGGGGCCTTGCATTGTCATGTTGCAAAAGGGCACCTGCTGACAGCAATCCACGTCGCTTTGATTTGATTGCAGGCCGCAGATGATTTTTTAGAAGATCTTTGTTATGATGCACTGCTGAAAGTGGTCCCTCTAGACATGTAAAGCCCCAAATGACGCCTTTTTCGTCCCAAAAGAGAGTCAGTATAACCTTCCCTGCTGATGGTTCGAAACTTCTTTGTTTTTGGTGTTGAGTAGTGGCGCCATTCGTTGCTCCCACTCTTTGTTTCCGGTTGGTGGATGTAAACCCAGGTTTCGTCCCCAGTAACGATTCTTGCAAGGAAGCCATTACATTCTCGTTCAAAGCGCCGACGAAGTTATTCACAAGCATCAACACGTCGTTCTCTCATTACAGGAGTCAGCTGCCGTGGCAACCATGCTGCAGACACTTTGTGAAACTGGAGCACATTGTGGTGTGCTGACCCATGACTAATCTGTGAACATGCTGCAATATAATTCAGTGTCACTCGGCGGTTTTCCTTCACTATGGCGTCAACTGATACAATGTTCTGTGGAGTCACAACTCGTTGTGCCTGACCTGGACGAGGAGCATCTTCCACTGAAGTCACAACATTTGCGAACTTCCTACTCCATTCGTAGACTTGCTGCTGTGACGAACTTGCATCACCGTACAGAACCTTCATTCGTTGATGAATTTCAGTAGGTTTCACGCGTTCACTACGCAAAAACCGAATAACAGAACGCTATTCTTCCCTGGTACAAGTTGCAAGTAGGGCGGCCATCTTTATACTGATACTGCGACGATATGTGTGCATCTGAACTATGCTGCCACCAACAGGTCATTCTGCACGCTGTTTGTAGCACGCTTACAAACTAACAGGATAACGGTGCAAAATTTCGATTCATTATTACAAATTTAAGGTTTTCATTTGACTCACCCTCGTATTAGCAGCAGAGATACGGTAATGGGAAGTATTGTTATCGCTTACGTAGTACATTTTGTAACACTATTAGAAATAAAAGCTTGTTGATAGTAATAACGTAAATAGGAATATCTACCGTCTCTGCGTAAATTGCAGATAACAAGTTACAATGTAATGAAAATAACTTTATGTTTCACTTGTTAGTTTTACAAGCGTTTTGAAGTTTCTTGTGATACCCAGTCAAATGTATACCACAGGAGAACAGAGAGTTCTCTACGTGAGCGGCTTCTCTTACCAGCAATATCCGTAGTATACACGCAGACAGATCCCAAGGGTATTTAAGTGAAAACCGTCGTCCTGATACCTTGGTTATCGCTTCCTCCAGAATAGTTCCGGACGTTGTGAAACAATTGGTCAACTCCGTATTTTCAGAAGCCATAGAACAGTGATGGACAGCCTCCCGCATAGGGTCACATATGTCTCTAAGACTTCCTTCAGAATAGTTCAGGACGTTTTGAAACTATTTGGTCACCTCCGTGGTTTTAGAAACCGTAGAACGGTCACAAACGCCCCAGGAAAATATGAGGGGCTTTCTTCAATAGTGGTGCAAGTCCTTTTTGTTTATTTTGAGATACAAAGTCCTAAAGTTAAATGAGCGCTGACAAATCTGCAATTGAGATACTAGAAACATTCCAGCATGTGGCTTCTTGCCAGAGATGAACCTTTCTTTCTGTTTGTTGGAGTCACTAATTTCAGAAGCATTATAGACAGAAAAGTGGAGGTAATGAACTTGTACCACTATTGAAATAAGCCCTTCATATGTCAGTAACAAAAGGAATTGAAATTATTTATTTTTATTTATTTATTTATTTATTGTTCCATGGCACCAAATGAAGGAGAAGTCTTCATGGTCTTGGAACGAGTCAATACATGAAATTATAACACGATAGTAGAAACAGATAAAATGAAATATAAGATACATATTCAGGCGTCAAGTCGTAAATTTAAATAAAGAAAATCAACAATGTAACACTGGAATTTGCTTAATTTTTCAGTTCCTCCAGGAGCTCCTCGACAGAATAGAAGGAGTGAGCCATGAGAAAACTCTTCAGTTTAGACTTAAAAGTGTTTGGCCTACTGCCAAGGTTTTTGAGTTCTTGTGGTAGCTTATTGAAAATGGATGCAGCAGAATGCTGCACTCCTTTCTGCACAAGAGTCAAGGAAGTGCATTCCACATGCAGGTTTGATTTCTGCCTAGTATTAACTGAGTGAAAGCTGCTAACTCTTGGGAATAAGCTAATATTGCTAACAACAAACGACATTAAAGAAAATATATACTGTGAGGGCAATGTCAGAATTCCCACACTATTGAATAGGGGTTGACAAGAGGTCCTGGAACTTACACCACACATAGCTCGAACAGCCCGTTTTTGAGCCAAAAATACCTTTTTTGAACAAGAAGCATTGCCCCAGTAAATAATACCATACGACATAAGCGAATGAAAATATGCGAAGTAGACTACTTATCGTGTTGAACTGTCACTTATTTCAGATACTGTTCTAATGGAAACTAAAACAGCATTTAGTTTCTGAACAAGATCCTCAACATGCGTTTTCCACAACAGCTTACTATCTATCTGAACGCCCAGGAACTTGAACTGTTCCGTCTCGTTCATAATATGCCCATTCTGTCTGATCAGAATATCGGTTCTTGTTGAATTGTGAGTTAGAAACAATACAAACTGAGTCTTCTCTGATTTAGCATCAAATTGTTTTCCGCAAGCCACGAACTTATTTCATGAACGACATTATTTGATACTCTTTCAATATTACACGCAAGATCTTACACTACCAAGCTGGTGTCTACAGCAAACAAATATTTTTGACTCGCCTGTAATACTAGAAGGCATATCATTTATATAAATAAGAAACAGCAGTGGCCCCAGCACCGGCCCTTGGGGAACGCCCCGCTTAACAGTGCCCCATTGGGACATCATCACTACCACTCTCAGTATTGTGGAGAATTACCTTCTGCTTTCTGTTCTTAAAGTAAGAGGCGAACCAACTGTAAGCTACTCCCCTTACTCCATAATGGTCCAACTTCTGCAGTAATATTTTGTGGTCAACACAGTCAAAAGCCTTCGTTAAATCAAAGGAAACACCTATCGTTCGCAACCTTTTATTTAATCCATCCAAAACCTCGCAGAGAAAAGAGAATATAGCATTTTCGGTTGTTAAACCATTTCTAAAGCCAAACTGTACATTTGACAGCAAATTATATGGATTTAAATGCTCCAATAACATTGTATATACAAGCTTCTCGATAACTTTAGCAAACAACGATGGCATAGAAATAGGTCTAAAATTGTCAACATTATCCCTGTCTCCCTTTTTATAAAGTGGCTTCACTATCGAGTGCTTTAATCGGTCAGGAAAACGACAACACCTAAAGGAAAAGTTACAGATATGGCTAAGTACTGGGCTAACATACATTGAACAATACTTCAGTATTCTGCTAGATACCCCGTCATATCCATGAGAGTTCTTGGTCTTTAGTGATTTAATTATTAACTCAATCTCCATGAGTATCATGGAGGAGTATGTCAGGTAACAGTCTCGGAACACTTTTTTCTAAGAGCGCTATATGATTCCCTGTTGGGACTAGGTTTCTATTTAGTTCACCTGCTATATTCAGAAAGTGATTATTAAATACTGTACATATGTGCGGCTTATCAGCAACACGGACATTCACACTACGCAATGATTCTGTGTCCTCGACCTGTCGCTGCAGACCAGCCACTTCCTTTACGACTGACCATATGGTTTTTAATTTTATCCTGAGACTTAGCTATTCTATCTGCACACCACATACTTTTGCCTTCCTAATAACATTTTAAGCACCTTACAGTACTGTTTGTAATGGGCTGCTGCATTTATACTTTGACTGTATCTAACGTTTTGATATAATTGCCACTTTGTTCTACAAGATATTCTTATCCCTCTAGTCAGCCACCCAGACTGCCTGTTTGTGCTAACGGAGAGCAACTTTCAAAGAGCATGAGAAACTTCTTGAGGAAAGCATTATATTTATCGGCTACTGTATCAGTACTATAAACATCTTGCCACTCTTGTTCCTTGATAAGGTTTACAAAGGCCTCTACAGCAACTGGATCACTTTTCCTTAACAGTTTATAACGATATTTAACATGTGTTGCAGCACAAAAATCTTTTATTTAACATGTGTTGCTGCATAAAAAATCTTTTAGAGTTAAAATTTGTGCATCATGATCTGAAAGGCCATTCACCTTTTTGCTAACAGAATGCCCTTCTAGTAATTAGGAATGAACAAAAATGTTGTCTATGGTTGTTCTACAGTTCCCTTGCACTCTCGTTGGAAAGAATACGGTTTGCATAAGATTACATGAATTAAGGAGGTCTACCAGCATCCTCTTCCTTGCACAATCACTTATACACTTGATATTGAAGTCACCACATATAACTAACTTTCTGTATTTCCTATAAAGTGAACCAAGAACCTCCTCTAGCTTTAGCAAAAATGTTGTGAAATCTGAGTCTGGGGATGTATAAATAACAACAGTTAGAAGTTTAGCTCCACTAAATTTAACGACACCTGCATAACATTCAAACAACTTTTCAGTGCAGCACTTTGAAACATCAACTGACTAAAATGGGATGCCGTTTTTCACATACACCACTACACCCCCACATCGCAAAGATCTTCTAGAAAAGCTGTGAGCGAACCTGTATCTTGGTAAAGGAAGCCTCTGAATTACCTCCTTATTTAAGAAGTGCTCAGATATACCAATAATTTCAGAGTTAACATCTATAAGCAGTTCTCTAACTTTATCTCTAATACCTTGTATATTTTGATGAAATTTACTAATTCCCTCATTATTCGGATACCTAAGCTTTGTCGAAAGTTGTTCCTTTGTTAGTGAGACTTCCCTTAAGCAGGAATACCTATCAGCTGACTTCAATCTAAAAGAGGTGCAGCTCTAACACCCACTACTACCGGAATTTTCCCATGAGTGATCCCACCATCCCCAGCTATGATGTTACCTATAAGTTTTGCGAACCTCCCCTTCCCATACCTGTTGAGGTGCAGGTCATGTCTAGTGAAACCCGTCCTGCCGGTAGACTCCACCGACACCACTGAAATGTGACTCATGCCTTCTGTCATCAGTGCACCCCCAAGTCTCATGTTATTACGCCTGACGGCTATATTAAGATGAGGGCGATCGTGACGCTGAAACAGTTCCACGAAATGCACATTCCTGTTGCCAGTCTGAGTGGCTGTCTTTTTCAGGTCACCATCTATCTCATACTGTCCATCCCTATCAATACTATTACCAGCCCCACCCAGAATCACTACCTGATCCTCTTTAGTAAAATCCCTCCATAACCTCCCTATGTTAACAGTCACCTGAGCCAATCCTGCATTAGGCTTCACAATGCTGGTGACTAGGTACTCACTCCCCAACACTTCCTGAAACTGCTGGCCTACACCTCTGCCATGAGAACTACCTAACAACAGAACCTTCTTCTTTCTCTTCGACTTTACAACTGTCCTAGCCACCGTAACTGCCGAGGTCTGCTGCAGCTACTAGAGATTCTTCTCCGCTAGACTCTGACAGTTGGTCATATCTATTGCAAACACCAATAGTAAAACTATCTTAAAATCTCCTTCTCTTAGCAGATATCTTGCCAACAGCCAGCTCCCATTCCCCAACCCCTTTCTCCCTCCTCATCCTATCTAGCTCCTCCTGTGCGTTTTTCAACTGCATCTGAAGGGCACAGATCTTGCGCTCCTGCTCCTCTACCAACTTACTCTTGCTACATTACCTGCAGTTCCAGGAGAGGATTTCACCAGAATGCCCACTGGCTTCCCCACTGCACCCCCCCCCCCCCACCCCCAAGTGAAAATATTTCGAACAAGTCTCACATCGCAATCCACTACTCACGAACCTACGGCAAAGCCCACACTTCTCACTCGTGGTAAAATTTAACAGTCATTGAAGCAAGAAAAGTACTTTATCGAAGATCCGCTACTACAATAAGAAGATGTTAAAAAACTGACTACAATAATCACAAACTTACTCTACAAGGGAAGTAACTACTATTCTTAACAGTATTAATAAACAACAAATGAGAATATAAGAAAAGACTAACACAGAAAGAAAATCAAACGTTTAATGACACAGTAAGGAAACTGAAAACAGTTCCAAAAAGTTCTTCTGAAATTATTTCACCAGAAAACACCAAGAACACCGGTTGAAGACCACAAAAGTTCCTAATGAAACCGCTGTACACAAACAATTAGTTAGTACTTAGCTTTCGATGCACCGCTACAGCTGCAACTGGTCAGCGCGGAATGTAAACACAGGTAAGAGGTTAAGTTGCTCGATACGAAACACTCACAAGTAACAGGTCACAACACAAGGAAGGCAGATGTGAATGAAGAAACCACTAATAAGTAACTTATATAGTAAATATTATCACAAAAACCGTTAAAATATGTATCTCAAACCTAAAAATATATAAAAAACTTAGATAGCGATCTCACACGCAGTCATGCACTTATGACGTCACACCAAAGACGTGACCGCTGCTTACAGTGTTCATATAACGCTAAACAGGGAGGAGCAGACTTAATACAAATCCCTATAGTTACCAGTACGTTTGATTGTTGTATTGTCACTGAGAGATCAATAACGCTTGTGTGACCCGCATTGTGGCACGTTGTGTGCAGGTGTAATGTGTGCACTTCACACGTCGTGTAGACCGCATTTCCAATTTTACACTGTGGCAGACAAAGTCAAACTCTCATTCTGATTCACGTACTTGATTCTTTGTGGAGTTAATTTAATTAGTTGGCCAGTTAGTTACACGTTCCATAGACCATTTAAACGATTGTTTTATCTAAATTTTTTGGAACGAGTCAGTTTACAATATATGCTTTCCTGAGTAGTAACGTGTTTCCTAACATGCCGGGGCCGGTCCCGGTTCGATTCCCGGCAGCGTTGGAGATTTTCTCCGCTGGTGGACTGGATTTTGGGTTGTTCTCATCATCACTGGGGCCCAAATCGCCCAATGTGGCGTCACCTGAAATAAGACTTGCATCCGGCTGCCGGACGTCCCCGGACTGGATCCTCCTAGCCATCAATGCCACACGATCTATTTTAATGAACACATAATCATTTTATTCCTGCTCAGGTAACTGCACTATAGAAACACGTTTATTTGTTGATACTGGCTGCAATTTTTAAGTAGGAATTTGTAAAGGGAATAGGTGTACAAGACAAATGATTTTTAATTATATTTAAACCTTGCTTCACTGCCTATGAGACATTTTACGTCACTGGGCAAATGAGGAAAGACTTTTATTGCTGCATATTGTACTACCCTCTGAGCCACTGACGGCCTTAACAATGCGTAATAAATGCTATTTTTCTGGCTAGCGGTATGTGCATCAATGTCCTTCTCAAACTGTGATGCATTACTCTTACTGCTAGCTTTTGTGCAATCAATACTTTCTTTCGAAGTGATGAGCTACCCCTGAAAATTATACCGAACATTACTGTAGCTGAACTTAATCGTTTCAGAAGTTGAGTAACATGATTTTTATCATGTACACCCAAAAATTTGGAACATTCTACCTTACTTTCTGACTGCTGCTCGTTTGCTACATCAGTTGTCGGTATGACTATTGATTCTACAGAAGTGAAAGTAGCG
Source organism: Schistocerca gregaria (assembly GCF_023897955.1). NCBI lineage: Eukaryota > Metazoa > Arthropoda > Insecta > Orthoptera > Acrididae > Schistocerca > Schistocerca gregaria. The sequence continues at coordinate 501,341,518 of NC_064925.1, read as the reverse complement.
TGTTCTTCCAGAATTTAAGGAGAGTCAATTTTCATGGAAATGCTGTGTGGCTAGACCCTCCCGTCGGGTAGACTGTTCGCCTGTAGCAAGTCTTTCGACTCGACGCCTCTTCAGAGACCTCCGTGTCGATGGGGATGAAATGATGATAATAAGGAAAACACTAAACCCAGTCCCTGAGTGGAGAAAATGTCCGACCCAGCCGGGAATCGAACCCGGGCCGTTAGGTATGACATTCCATCGGGCTGACCACTCACCTACCAGGGGCGGAAATTTTCAGAGAACCATGCAATAATTTTTTGGAAAATATGATGCACAAAACCTACCGCTTCTTTCTCTCTAAGTGGATTTATTACAGCAGTAGTATCGTGTAGAAAAAGTACCATTTTGCATGTTGAATGTTAAGTGTAAGGTCTTTCACATATACAAGGATTAGAAGCGGGCCCAAAATTGAACCCCGTGAGACTCAGTTTTGCGATTTTACTCTGGTCGCTAAATTTTTTTAATTTTCTGATATCGTCTGAATAATCAGCACAACCTTTTGCATTCTGTTTGTCAAATATGATTCAAACCATCTTTGTTTAAGACCATCAGTTCCATAACACTTGAGTTTTTCTAAGACAGTATCATGATGTACACATTTGAATACCTTGGAGAGATCACAGAAAAAACCACCAGGCGCTATATTATTGTTTGTGGCTTGTACAATTTGATGGGTGAATGTATAAATAGCATTTCTTGAATACAAACTGTGATATGCTAAGTAAATTGTTTCCAAACAACTGTGAGACAGCTCTTGACTACATTACATTTTCGGATATTTTGCGAAAAGATATCAGTAGGGAAACTGGACGATAATTGTTTATTCTGTATTGTCACCTTTCTTCTGAAGTGGTTTAATACCTGCAGCCGCGCGGGATTAGCCGAGCGGTCTAAGCATTGCAGTCATAGACTGTGCTGCAGGTCCCGGCGGAGGTTCGAGTCCTCCCTCGGGCATAGGTGTGTGTGTTTGTCCTTATGATAATTTAGGTTAAGTAGTGCATAAGCTTAGGGACTGATGACCTTAGCAATTAAGTCCTATAAGATTTCACACACATTTGAACTTTTTTAATAACTGCATATTTTAATCTGCCTGTAGTATCCGCTGTAGTTTGGAATGCCTTAAGTACCCCTTGATATTGTTTGCACACAGAATGGGAGCCCTGCAGGTCGAGTGGTTCGTACCTCAGAAGATGCCTTCAGTGCAGCAACGTCTTCGCCAGAACTGCCTATGTAGACAGCCAACATCCGTGAGGACGAGGCTCCTTAAGAAGTGTCGATTTATTCTTCTGTTCAAAGCTCTCCACATCAATGTAGCACCTCACTCAACGTTCGCGGTTAATTGTGGTGTATATTTCAATCTCTGCCCACTCATACTATCTTTGCCTTCTACAGCTGCAGGACTTTCGATGTTGAGCGCCGCTAATAACATCAGGTTCCGAGAGCTTTTAGCGCTAGACATTTTGTGTGTTGTGTATGTTCACACTTATGTATCATACGATACTAAGAATTGAAATATATATTTTTATAACCAGTCTTCGGGAATAATGTCTGTAGCTGTCTGATAGACTCTTTCACTCAACAAAACAGAAAGAACTAACCTAACGTAGCGCTAAATGCCGTTGGTATTGTATTCTGATGGTGGTCCTTAACATAGCATAATTAACAGAGGAAATAAGACATGTGTTGCCAATTCTAGTTGAAAGTAGCTTTGTACATTCGAGTTGCATACAGTCAGAGGAGAAACATCGTATAGGTTAGCGGGGAAAATCAAATGTGTGGTACCACCTAGGTTGTCAGGGTTACGTTTTTTATTGAAGTGTTCGGTATTTCAACCCCATGTTATGTGTTCGTATCTGAAGTAAGAGTGATCCGGTATTTTTTGTATTCAATTCATAGAGACGGAAATTGAAGCTGAATGTGAGAATCTTTGGGCTAGACTCATAACCTTATCCGCCCACCACACTCATCTGCTGATGTAACCGAAAATTTTAGAGAAGGCCTCCGTTCACTTGCACGTAAGATCCCCAGTCATACTGTAATCATCAGTGGAATCTTTAATTATTTAGCAATTAATTAGGAAAATCACAGTGTCGTTAGTGGTGGGGGTAATAAAACATTCTGTGAATCATTACTAAATGCCTTCGCTGAAAACTGCAAAGGACAGTTAGTTAGGAACACCGCTCTTGATGAGAATATATTGTATCTAATGGCAACAAACAGACCTGACCACTTTGAGGATGTCGACATCGAAAATGGTATTAGTGACCATGATGCGGTTGTGGCAACAATGATTATCAAATTACAAGGGACAACAAAGACAAGAGGAAAGATATGTTCAGTAAACTAGATAAAAAATCGGTAGTGTCATATCTCAGTGAGGAACTTGAAGTTTTCAGCTCGTGGCAGGAGCTTGTATAGGAACTATGGCTCAAGTTTAGAAGAATAGTTCATCACGCACTGGTCAAATATGTTTCGAGTAGAACAGCCCATAATGGGAGGAAACCTCCATGGTTCATATTTACTGCAAAGAACTTCCAGAGAAACAGAGAGTACAGCACAATAGGTTTAAAACAAAGCATAGGGACACATATAGAGAGATACTGAATGAAACCTGTTTGGCTGTCAATAGAGCAGTGCGCGATGGCTTCAGTGACTAGCATATAAGAAGATTGTCAAATAATGTTTCAGAAACCCAAAAAACTCAGGTCACATGTAAAAGGTGTTAGGGGCACCATAGTGTTCAGTCCACAGCGAATGAGATTGAAACTGGAATAGAGAGTAGCAAAGCAAAAACTGAAATGCTAAACTCCATTTTAAAACGTTCCTTTACAAAGGAAAACCCAGGAGAACTGACCCAGTTTAATTCTCATTCCACTGAAAAGACGAATGCAATAAATATTAGTGTCAATGGTGTTAAGAAATAACTGAAATCACAAAGAGTGAACAATGCTCCAGGGCCCGATGGAATCTATGTCACATTTATACAAAATCTGTGTCGAGGTAGCCTCTCTTCTAAATATAATCCATTGCAGATCCATCTAACAAAAAACCGTTCCCCAGTTCTTGGAGAAAAGCTCAGGTCACATGCATATATTAGCAGGGTAGTAGGATAGTAGGAGTGATCCACGAAACTACCGTCCAGTATCCTTGACATCTGTTTGCTGTTTAACCTTAGAACATACTCCGTGCTCAAGCATCAGAATGATCTCCTCAATGCCGACCAGCATGGATCCCGAAAACATCGACCATGTGAAACCCAACTTGCATTTTTCTTGCGTGACCTACTGAAAGCTTTCGATCAAGACAGTCAGATAAATGCAGCAGTTATTGATTTCTGAAAACCATTTGACTCAGTACTACTCCTACGCTTGTTGCCAAAGGACAATTTTATGGGATATCATGTGAAATTTGCGACTCGGTTGGGGCTTTTTGATAGGGAGGACGCACCGTGTGAACTTAGATGGAGAGTCATTGTGAGATGTAGAAGTAACTTCAGGTTGCCCCACGGTAGTGTATTGGAAACCTTGCTGTTCATATTTTGTATTGACGACCTTTAATACAATATTACTATTAAAATCAGGCTTTTTGCGGATATACAGTTATCTATAATGAAGTAATATGTGAGAGAAGCTACACAAATATTCAGTCGGATCTTGATAAAATTTCAACATGGTGCAAATATCTGTAACTTGCTTTAAATTTTCAGCAATGTAAAATAGTGCACTTAATAAAACGAGAAAACCTAGTACCCCATGATTATAATATCAATGAATCTCTGCTGGAATCGGCCCTTCTCAATCAAATATCCGGATGTAACATTTTGCAGGCATATGAAATGGAATGATATTGTAGGTTCAGTCGTGGGTATGGTAGGTGGCAGACTTCGGTTTATTGGTAGAATACTGGGGAAGTGCAATCAGTTTACAAAAGAGTTTGCTTACAAATCGCTCGAGTGATTGGTTCTAGAACATTGCTCATGTGTGTGGGACCTGTAAGAGATAGGACTTGACAGGGGGTACTGAACATATACAGAGAACGACCGCATGAATTGTCACTGGCTTGTTTGATCCGTGGTAAAGTGTCACAGATATGCTGATGGAACTAAACTGGCAGACTATTGAAGATCTACGTAATCTACCGCGAGAAAGCCTATTTACAAAGTGTCAGAAACTGGCTATAAATCATGACTCTAGGAATATTATACGACCCTCTACATACCGCTCACTTAGGGATCGTGAGAACAAGATTAGAATAAATACTGCATGCACAGAGGCATTCAAACAATCATTCTTCCTGCACTCCATACGTGAATGAAACGCGAAGGACTTTGATAACTGGTACAAAGGGGTGTGCATTTCGCCATGCACCTCAGGATTGTTTGCAGAGCATAGATGTAGTCTGAAACTAGAAAGGAACTGAGTCTTCACCATGTAAAAGCCGAATTAGGCATTGATTGTAATTTGAATCTTGCAAAATACACTCTCGTTTAGTAAAACATTAAAGGTAAAAATTTGTTTCAATGTTGTAACTACCAATAACAATTAATTTTTTTGTGTTTACTAAGTTTTAGTCTGATAATTGCAGCTTCCACTGGTAATGCGAACAACCGAATGAAAATAATCGATTCATTTGATTGCCGGATCGATTCATTCAGTTGCAGTTTTACATACCAGTTGAATCATGTATTAATTATTGACATGAAACCACTCTATGGCAGCAACAGAATCGAAACAATCGCTTCGGTCAATTGTAGTTTAAAATAGCGAAGGATAGTCACTAAACAATAAATAAATGTGCCTTATATGTTTTCTACCCACGTCACCTTAGATTTTTATTTTTTTGAGTGAAACCAGGCTGTAGGAACAACCGAATGAAAACAGTCAGTGCAGTCCAGCGCTTTCAAATCAGTGTGAGAACGTGCGATCATTCTGCCATTGTTATATCATTATTTACGATTATCATTGATGCTGAAGAAATGAATTAAAATTTGTGCCACAGCCAGGGCTTGAACCTTGTCTCCTACTTAATTTTTTTTATATATCTCATTTTGTTCGCTTTTTTTCATTGTATCTGCTCGGGGCGGACGTCGTAAGACATCCGATTAAGTTCGTTGATGATCGATTAACTCATTTTTTTTATTACAGAGGGTATGTAAACCTCTGACCGAACACGCTCAGCTACCGTGCCGTCACTTAATTGACAGATACGCTAGCCGTTATACCGCAGCACCAATTAACGTACTGGGCACAACCGTATGGAGTACATTAGTCCATAGCACTCCCTAACACAAACACCTTCAGCTTATTTCCGCCTTCTTAAATTGTTTGTGTTAGGGAGGGCATTGACCTATGGCAGTCCATGCAGCTAGATCAGCTACTATGCTGTGATGGTGCAATGGCTATCACATCTGTATAGTAAGCTAGAAACCTGTGTTCAAATTACAGCTGTGGCACAAATTTTAATTAATTTCTTCAACTTCTATCATTAACGTAGACAAAGTTAAGACTCATATGTCTCATGGAAAATTACATCAGATTTATTATCATTATTGTTAACTGCCGTCTGTGATGGCACGTTGTCATTGTTATTGCCATTACGATATTCACTTTTTACTCCATGCCAATGAGTAGCTTTAGATGAGTTTACCTTCCCTGTTTGCCAATTGACGTTTTCTCAATAGTCAAGTTTCGATCAGAATGCTGATACACTCAGTATCGGACGAATGAAAGAAATCATATGAATGGATAAAAATTGTCCTCAAGATAAATTCAATGTGATTTCCAGAATCTTCAAGAACGATTAATATTATGAAATTACAGTAATAAAATTTTTTTAAACAAAAACCAGCGAAAGGTGACAAATATTTCTTGCAAAAGAATTACTTCTGCAAGTGAAAATATATAAAACAAGAGATAGAGCCACCAAAAATTTTAAAAATTGTATCTTATATGCCTTCTTTTCACGTCAACTCTTGATTTACCGAAGTAGAATTATCGGTGATGGGAGCAAAGCAGCGAAAAGACAGCGATAGATGTTCAATAAATTTGGAAAAAAGAAGTAACTGAACATTTATTTAAAAAAAACATAGTTAAGTACATAAAAACTAATCTAGAAAACACTTTATTTTTTAATTATATTTTTTAGTCACCTCTCCCTGAAATAAGATAAGTTGTTTGTCTTTAAAAAAAGTTGGAAACCATAGTCATAGTTTGCGTATAGCCGATACGGCTGTAAAATATGTAAATAATATCATTCAAACCTGGATACTGGGTGAAAGAAGTCCTAGAACTGCCATAATTGTCAGAGACCTGTCTAAGTAACGGGTCTTACATTGAGAGAAACTACTAAAACTCTGACGATGAGTGAACTCATTGATGTCGCTGACGTGGCCGCAAAGACAAGATGTTTTCGGTTGTCTCATTCGACTGGAAAATCCCACTGAACAAAGAAGCAGTTGACAGGCTAGTCGGTTGTTAAACCAGTCCCACTACGAGCTGCCCCCAGCCCAAATGGCGACCAGCGGTCCTTCCTACGTTCTGCAAACACTGTTGTGGAATTTCAAAGCCTGTCATTAGTGGCAACTGTATGATTATTACATGTTTATATCTGTAAACACGTCCGCACTCGGAGCGACTGGAATGAAACCTGTTCCCGACGCGAGTTGGTGACCAATTGATTGCGAATCACTCCCTGTGTAGTTAATTAGGGCTCTGGAGATGCCGTGACTGCAAAGATACTCATCATTAAATCGCACGCAGCGCGTTACCAACCAGATGCTAGCCACTCGGCGTCGGCGTTACCAGGCGATCTCAGTTGCGTCGTGTCTTCGAACACAGTTCTGTATTAGTTTAATTTGCCGATAAGCGAGGAGACTGTGAAATTTATCTGTGTAAGAAAAGTCGAAAAAGTCCCATTTTATACAACTACAAGCTTCGAGGCTACTTCACGATGGATTAGATCGATAAATGGTGTTGTGAAGCGTGAAAATAATTCCACACGATATGTGTAACGTCCCGTTAGAAAAATTTATGAATTACTGTGCTCATAAAAATCTTATGCTATTTGATTTTCAAACAGCTGAACAAAACTGAACGTACTCGGACATTTCGCTCTTTACCTATTCTGATCAATACTAAACTGACACACAATATTTTTATTGCAACGCAATCTGACTTTCAATAATCCCTACAGAAGAATGGCCCTGACTAATATTAAACTATATCTCTCACAAATCACTTATCTCACAAAAATCTTCATTACTCCAACTACTGAAATACAACGAGCGCCACTACTGCCAGCCTAATAGTGTTCAAAAGTCATAATATATATAGCAGTTCATGACATTCAGTCTTACAAATTTACTTTCTCTGATGGACACATATCCAGATCGTCCGCTCTCAAAACTCCGCTATTTCTCTCCCCATATCCACCACTGCTGGCACTCAGCTCCAACTGCGCAACGCTACGCGGTGTTAACAGCCAACTGTCCAACACTACAATAGCATGTACTCCAACAATGCAAACCAACCACAGCCTTCACACAGCACAGCCAGTGATTTTCATATAGAGCGCTCCGTGGTGTTACCAATATGAAAACCTAAACAGCCTACCTACATGTGTGCAGGATGTAGTGCATGGCACGTACTTTTATGGTTTGATATGAAATTACCGGTACGTCAGTCGGAGCATACGCACAAAAAATGTAGTTCTTACCTACAGTGTTCTTTTGTATGACTTATCGGCCTCTGTCGGTCCGTAAAATTACATTATCAGGAGGAAACATATAGTGAAAAGTGAAAAATATGAGTTAATGCGGAAGAATAGGATAAATAAACCCGTTATGTTAAGGGAACAGCATTAGCAGTGTCGGGCTTGACTCAGTCACGTCATTTAAATATCTGGACATAACGTTGCAGGCTGATATGAAGTGGGACGAGTGGTGGTAAAGGCGAATGGTCGACTTTTGTCGGAAATTGTGGTTCATCTGTCAAGGAGACTGCATGCCGGAAGCTACTTCCACATGTTCTTGATTACTGCTCGAGTGTTCGGGTTCAGTAGCGGGTTAGTTTAAAAGAAGACGTCGAAGCCAGTCAGAGGCGGGCTGCTAGATTTGTTACTGGTAGGTTCGAACGACACACATGTGTTACGGAGATGCTTCTGGAACTCAAATGGGAATACCTAGATGAAAGGCAATGTTCTTTTCTAAGAACACTTAAATTTTGAGAACAGGCATTTGACGCTGATTCTGGAACGATGTTTTTGGCTTTAATATACGAGTACATTGGGCGTAAGGACCACGAAGATCAGATACGAGGTATTAGGGTTCATACAGAGACATATAGACAGTCGTGATTCCCACGTTCTTTTTCCGACTGGAACAGGGAGGGAAATGACTAGAAGCAGTAGGCGGTGCCCTCCACGACGCGCTTTACGGTGGACTGCGGGCTACCGATGTAGTTGTAGATGTAGATGTAGAAAACGAAGGAAAAGCTACATATCTCCGATACATGTAAACACTGTGATGTTCACATACAAATGGTTCAACGAGCACAAACCACCATCAGCACATTACCGTGTATATAAATCTGGCGTTAGGGTTTAACAAATGAAAACATCGCTGCGATATGGCGAAAGGACTCAACTGTGCCAAATTACTGTAGAACTGTTTAGTCGTTTTAGGAAAAGGTATGAATTTCGAATCTACCTGTTTGCGACTTTTTGGATGCTATATGCTATATATGGCTTGCAGTTTATATTGCTTTGGATGCAGGGATGAATGCAGAATTTTCTTCGTTTTCTCACTGGTGTTATATTTTTTCTCCTAACCCCCCCCCCCCCTCCTCCACCAACGTCAATGAGGATTGGTCAGAGGGCCACTACCGCCAGGATATGACGTCAGGCAGCCAGAGATATTTCGGCCAGCTACGTCCGTAGCGGTGACAAACTTGCATTTCAGGCACCCAGAGTACGTGACATCGTATGGAGTGCAGATAACATGGAATCCGTCAACAAACTGGGAGTCACTTCACAGATGAGTCCTGAGCTTCGCGATTTCGCGGATGTTGTTATGCCACCGACCGGCGCACCCAGTGAACTGAGGATTTTAGGTTAATGAGGATCTGTTACATGAGCATCAGTTGTGCTTTAATAAAGGTAAAGCCACCACAGGCGAAGTTCTGACGTCGAGCTTGATATGCAAGCAATGCGCATTCACAGGATTTGTCAATCTAGAAAAAGTTTTCGACCATGTATACTGATGCAAGAAGTTTGCAGTGCACACAGAAATCCGAATACGCCACAGGGATAGACGCGTAATGTACAACAGATACAACAACTAAGATGTAACAACAAGAATGGAACAGTAACAGCACTAAAATGAGAGCAAGGCAGCAGTTCTGCCTTTTCGCTCTACTGTTCAATCTACTTTTTCACTCTGTCCCCCATGAACCATGGACCTTGGCGTTGGTAGGGAGGCTTGCGTGCCTCAGCGATACAGATGGCCGTACCGTTGGTGCAACCACAGCGGAAGGGTATCAGTTGAAAGGCCAAACAAACATGTGGTTCCTGGAGAGGGGCAGCAGCCTCTTCAGTGGTTGCAGGGGCAACAGGCTGGATGATTGACTGATCTGGCCTTGTAACAATAAGCTGTGCTGCTACTGCGGACGGCTGAAAGTAGGGGAAACTACAATCGTAATTTTCCCGAGGGCATGCAGCTTTACTGTGTACTTAAATGATGATGGCGTCCTCTTGGGTAAAATATTCCGGAGGTAAAATAGTCTCCCATTCGGATCTCCGGGCGGGGACTACTCAAGAGGACGTCGTTAACAGGAGAAAGGAAACTGGCGTTCTACGGATCGGAGCGTGGAATGTCTGATCCCTTAATCGGACAGGTAGGTTAGAAGATTTTAAAAGGGAAATGGATGCGTTAAATTTAGATATAGTGGGAATTAGTGAAGTTCGGTGGCAGGAGGAACAATACTTTTGGTCAGGTGAAAACAGGGTTATAAATACAAAATCAAATAGGGGTAACGCAAGAGTAGGTTTAATAATGAATAAAAAATAGGAGTGCGGGTAGGCTACTACAAACAGCATAGTGAACGCATTATTGTGGCCAAGATAGACACGAAGCCCATGCCTACTACAGCAGTACAAGTTTATATGCCAACTAGCTCCTCAGACGACGAATAGATTGATGAAATGTATGATGAGATAAGGGAATAAATTATCACGAATGGTGGAAAGAAATACAATAGAAGAAGAATGCGTAGCTTGATCAAGTAGGTAAAAAGACGAAGGCTATTGGAAATCCTTCGGTTACAAAAGAAATATTGAATTTAATTGATGAAAGGAGAAAATATAAGAATGCATTAAATGAAGCAGGCAAATAGGAATACAAACGTCTCAAAAATGAGATCGACAGGAAGTGCAATATGGTTCAAATGGCTCTGAGCACTGTGGGACTTGGTATCTGCATCCTAAGAGTTGTCATCCACCACACCAACGTAGTGGCGTCCTTAGGGCTTTGGTACGGAGAGCATATGCCATTTCCGATGCAGACACCTTAACCCAATAACTTGAGCATTTTATGACTGTTTTTAAGGAAAATGGATACACTGAGAAGCAGATTCGTCGGGCTATGGAGTTTGGACCATCTCCGGAGGTGAACGAACGTAGATCTGTGGCTTTTCGTCCTTATGCTGGGGGCTTATCGTTTAAGATTGGACAAATTTTAACATTAAGAGTGTTTTCCGTCCACCTTCTAAGATTAGGGCTCTGCTCGGCTCTGTGAAGGATGATGTGGGGCTTAGGAAACCCGGGGTGTACAAAATTCCATGTCAATGTGGGAAAGCTTACGTTGGCCGTTCTATTCGCACAGTGTAAGACAGGTGTGAGGAACATCGCCGACATACGAGGCTACAACAGCCGGAAAAATCGGCGGTAGCAGAACACTGCCTAAATGAGGGACACAAAATGAAATTTGAGGAAACTGTTGTGGTTGCCAACATTTCCGGTTTTAGGAACAGTGTGTACCAAGAGGCGATCGAAATTAGGTTGACTGATAATTTAATCAACAGAGACTATGGATTTCCTCTTAGCAAAACGTGGAATCCGGTGTTATCTCGCATCAAAACTGAACGTTCTTCGGTGCAGCCTTGAGTGCGATATGTCGTTGCCAGCAGTGATTCACTAAGGGCGGCGCCACCTCCCTCTTTTGGAAGGCAGAAACCGTGACGGGCGCCGCATGCGCCGTGTACTGAAGGGTGGCCTATATAGGACGTCGATTTCCAATCTGGCGTCAGTTCTCAGCGGGACTCATCAGCATAAACAACATTTTCCTGAAGATGGCGAACAGTTGGATCGCCGAAATATCGAGTCAAGTTGATTTTAGGATCCGGCAGCAAACCCGAAGAGACTTTCAAGACTTAATATGCCGGGAAAGCCTACGCCATCACGTCAGGAAGTCGTTTCTGAGAGTATTTGTATTGAGTGTAGCCATGTACGGAAGTGAAACATGGACGATAAATAGTTTGAACAAGAAGAGAATAGAAGCTTTCGAAATGTGGTGCTACAGAAGAATGCTGAAGATTAGATAGGTAGACCACGTAACTAATGAGGAGGTATTGAATAGAATTGGGGAGAAGAGGAGTTTGTGGCATGGTTTGTGACCTGTTGGTAGGACATGTTCGGAGGCATCTAGGATCATAAATTTAGCATTTGAGGCCAGCGTGGAGGGTAAAAATTGTAGAGGGAGACCAAGAGATTACACTAAGCAGATTCAGAAGGATGTAGGTTGCAGTAAGTACTGGGAGATGAAGAAGCTTGCACAGGATAGAGCAGCATGTAGAGCTGCATCAATCTAGTCTCAGGGGTGATGACCACAACAACAACATTCAATCTGTACATCGAAGGAGCAATGAAAAAGTAAAACACTCAGAAACGTGATCAAAGTTAAGGGTGGAAAGCTATCAGTGACAAGATTTCATAAAGACACTTGGTTCAAATGGCTCTGAGCACTATGCGACTTAACGTCTGAGGTCATCAGTCGCCTAGAACTTAGAACTAATTAAACATAACTAACCTAAGGAACATCACACACATCCATGCCCGAGGCAGGATTCGAACCTGCGACCGTAGCGGTTGCTGGTTTCCGGACTGTAGCGCCCAGAACCGTACGGCCACTCCGGCCGGCTGAAGACACTGCTGACCTCTGCGAAAATGAAGAGGACTAATAACGCAGGGTGTGGAACTGCCAGAGGTGGTAATATGGACCAAGACAAGAAAAAATGTCTGGAAAACATGCGTTCTAAAATACATACCTGAAGAACTACAAGACTTGTTCTTCTTCACTATTGTGAAACACATCGCCTCTATTGAACGAGTGCTTATTTCTCTTAAGGTAGGCATTATACAGCCCATGTTTACTTGAAATTTTTTCCTGTTTTGGTCCACATTACTGTTTCTGAATGTTGCCTACCTTACGATATTAGTAACAACGGTACTGGTGCACGCATTCTACTCGTTAGTGGCCTTATCTGGGATCCTTACCTTAACTTGATATAGTTATCGCTATCTGTCACCTTAGAAGTTATGTAACAATAAGGAACTTCCGTGTATGTGCATACATTTATCAGCTCCAACGCCTGTAACTTTGACGTTCTGTAGCGTCGTTGTATGTCGTTTTCGTACATAGGTTCCCATGTAAAACATTATCACTTAAGTCCTCTCTAAAACCTCTAGGAGTGTTTAACCTGAATTGCGAAATACCCTGTATGTAATAAATGCGAAACTTCGTATTTTAGGCCGGCCGCGGTGGCCGAGCGGTTGTAAGCGCTTCAGTCCGCAACCGCGTGACTGCTACGGTCGCCGGTTCGAATCCTGCCTCGGGCATGGATGTGTGTGATGTCCTTAGGTTAGTTAGGTTTCAGTAGTTCTAAGTTCTAGGGTACTGATGACCGCCGATGTTAAGGCCCATAGTGCTGAGAGCCATTTGAACCAGAGCCTTTTGGATTTGTATTTGAGTTAGTACGTTTATTCCTTCTTCACGGCGAAACAGCCGGTTGCATTTGGATGGAATCTGGAATGGAGATAGCTTATACCCTGAATTAATACACAAGCTATCTTATATCTACCTACCTATCAAAGGGATGGGAATGTGGGTGAAAATAAAGTATAGATCACGACGCGAGAATACTCATAATTTATTCATCCAGTATTTCAGAATGAGATCGCTGAGTGACTTGCAACAAACTTAGCAGATAGTATCAAATTTTTACGAAACCTTTTCCCACTTACTTTATTGTTGCTATTCGTGTAGTAAAACTCATACACGTGGAGTGACGTTTTAATTTATTACTCCTTCACTCCCAACTATATTTGCGACACATTTTGCTGACATTATTCACATATAACACGAAACATACCTCCAAAATTATATTATTGTCCGACTTATAGTTCAGAAGATGCGACGTCATAAACTTGTAGCTGAATGAAAATGAAGTTGCAGAGTGAAATTCACTGGAGATACGGATGAAGAAAGCCACCTATTGAGTTTGATGCTGGTTGCATGGAAAGAAAAGAAGGGAGGCGAATATGGACAGACACAGAGGGGAAACGAGGTGATGGATACAAATAGCGGAGTGGAGGAGATGCATAAGGAATTGGAGGGGGGGGGGGGGCGGAGAAATGAGAAGGAGGAAACAGATAGAGAAAGAGAAGAGGTGGTGATGGACAGTGAGGAGATAGGTAGGAAGAGGAGGAGCTGGACAGAGAGAGGGGGAGGAGATGCACAGAAGGAGGCGGAGATTGACAGACAATGAGGCGTGGGAGGAGTGGATAGAGATTGGGGTAGAGGACGGAGAGTAGGAGTGGAGAAGATGGACAGAGAGAGGAAGTGTAGGATGTGGACAGAGAGAGAGGTAGAGGGATGGATGCAACGAAAGAAGGAAGATTAGGGTTTAATGTCCCGTCGACATCGAGGTCGTTACAGACGGAGCACAAGCTCTGATGGTGTCACCAATACGCCATTTGCCTGGAGAAATTTAGGGAAATCACTGGAAACTTAAATCTGGATGTCTGGCAGCAAGTCTGAACTGTCGTCCTCCCGATTGCGAGCCTACTGCGTTAACCACTGCTCCACCTCGCTCGGTCAGGGAGAGGGGAAGGGAGGGGAGGGAGAAGATGCAGTAACAGACGACTGGAATAAATACAGACGTGTGCATTATTTTATAAGAAGCTGTTTAATCGCGGTGAACACAGCCGGACGCAGCTAGCTGCGAATAAACGAAAGAAAAAAGAAAGCATGAAATAGCGATAGAAATGAGATTAACGGTAAAGTTTTAAAAAATCAAGTAGAAGTATAAAATTGTGCTGTCTTACGAGCAAAAGAACTAATGACGAACGATATAAGAAATATATGAGATGCACACCAGCACAAAACAAAATCAGAAGTTCTTGCCACAGGAAGTCTACTATTACCAAACTCGTGCCTTAAGACGAGAGAGAATTTTGTGAGGAGTATTCTATCAAAGTGAACGGTGGACCTGGAGAAAACAGAGAAAATATATAATCGGAACGTTAGTGTGATGTTAGAGATATATGCTGGAAACTATGTGGACTTTTAATAAACGGAGAGCTTCTCCACTGAAGGGTTAGAATGACAGGACACCTGACTTAGTTTTGCTATGGGAGAACTGGGGACGGTAAAGATTGGAACATATAAAACAAGTGATTGAGGACATCAACCTGTAGGAACAACAGAAAAAACTTTTACCGTTTATAGTGTAATGTCAGCTTGTGTAAACTGCAAAAAATTGTCTTGGTTCTTTGCTTACCAACAACGTTCAACATCTGCGTCTACATGGATACTCTTAAAATCACATTTATGTGCCTGGCAGAGGGTTCATCGAATCACCTTCACAGTTCTCTATTATTACAATCTCGTATAGCGGGAGATCTGATTTACCTCATTTTATCTTAGTGAACGTTACCCTCTATGTAAGTCGGTGTCAAAAAAATTTGGAGGAGAAAGTTGGTGATTGGAATTTCGTGAGAAGATTTCGTCGCAACGAAAAACGCCTTCCTTATAATGATGTCCATCCCAAATCCTTTATCATTTCTGTGGCGCTATCTCCCATATTTCGCGATAAACAAAACGTGCTGCCTTTCTTTGAACCTTTCGATATACTCCGTCAGTCCTATCTGGTAAGGATCCCATACCACGCAGCAGTATTCTAAAAGAGGACGGACAAGCGTAGTGTAGGCAGTCTCCTTAATAGGTCTGTTACATGTTCTACGTTAGTGCTTATACATAGCAAATAAAAACATGTAACTAACATGTTTCGGTTATGTCTCGAATATAGTTTCAAAGCGTTTGCAATGGCAGTTCTTTAACCAGTTACATGTAAGGACTGCACTATTTCACTTCTAGATTTTCAGTTTTACGTGAGGAAGCTAGTCAAACGCGCGGCGAATGTTGCACAATTTCTTATAAGACGCAGTATTACAGTGCTGTATTTACAAGTTTTCAAGATTTTTTATCGGCATCGTAATTAAATTAATATTAACTGTAAACATTTTCAGTGAAATTTGAATTTTGCAGTTAATAAAACATTTTTGCTGCAGAATTTTAATTCATTTAAAATCCCGTTGTCAGTGCCTGTTGACTGACGAGCTCGAACACATTAATTGCTTTTACTTGTTGTTTGCTCGTATATACGTACCTAATAAATCATTTGTTATTCACTGAATCAAAAATTGTTTGTTCGCAACTGAGAAATTAATTTTGGCAACAGAGTACGAAATAATTAATCACTCGCAGTGCTCTCTGGTATTAACAGGCGCTGCGACGGTTGTAGCTGTGTAGGGGAGAACTCCAGGAACGAATAACTTCCCTGAAAACGACTACTGCAATTGCATGTGCAGTCTTCTCTTTGGCACTGTGATCTATCTTGAGGGACCCCGGAGTAACTGGAGCAATATGAGGGAATTCGAGGTTTATCCATCGTAGTCAATTGAAATAAACAGATAAATACACTCCTGGAAATTGAAATAAGAACACCGTGAATTCATTGTCCCAGGAAGGAGAAACTTTATTGACACATTCCTGGGGTCAGATACATCTCATGATCACACTGACAGAACCACAGGCACATAGACACAGGCAACAGAGCATGCACAATTTCGGCACTAGTACAGTGTATATCCACCTTTCGCAGCAATGCAGGCTGCTATTCTCCCATGGAGGCGATCGTAGAGATGCTGGATGTAGTCCCGTGGAACGGCTTGCCATACCATTTCCACCTGGCGCCTCAGTTGGACCAGCGTTCGTGCTGGACGTGCAGACCGCGTGAGACGAAGCTTCATCCAGTCCCAAACATGCTCAGTGGCGGACGGATCCGGAGATCTTGCTGGCCAGGGTAGTTGACTTACACCTTCTAGAGCACGTTGGGTGGCACGGGATACATGCGGACATGCATTGTCCTGTTGGAACAGCAAGTTCCCTTGCCGGTCTAGGAATGGTAGAACGATGGGTTCGATGACGGTTTGGATGTACCGTGCATTATTCAGTGTCCCCTCGACGATCACCAGAGGTGTACGGCCAGTGTAGGAGATCGCTCCCCATACCATGATGCCGGGTGTTGGCCCTGTGTGCCTCGGTCGTATGCAGTCCTGATTGTGGCGCTCACCTGCACGGCGCCAAACACGCATACGACCATCATTGGCACCAAGGCAGAAGCGACTCTCATCGCTGAAGACGACACGTCTCCATTCGTCCCTCCATTCACGCCTGTCGCGACACCACTGGAGGCGGGCTGCACGATGTTGGGACGTGAGCGGAAGACGGCCTAACGGTGTGCGGGACCGTAGCCCAGCTTCATGGAGACGGTTGCGAATGGTCCTCGCCGATACCCCAGGAGCAACAGTGTCCCTAATTTGCTGGGAAGTGGCGGTGCGGTCCCCTACGGCACTGCGTAGGATCCTACGGTCTTGGCGTGCATCCGTGCGTCGCTGCGGTCCGGTCCCAGGTCGACGGGCACGTGCACCTTCCGCCGACCACTGGCGACAACATCGATGTACTGTGGAGACCGCACGCCCCACGTGTTGAGCAATTCGGCGGTACGTCCACCCGGCCATTCGACGGCCAACACCGCGGTTCCTGGTGTGTCCGCTGTGTCGTGCGTGTGATCATTGCTTGTACAGCCCTCTCGCAGTGTCCGGAGCAAGAATGGTGGGTCTGACACACCGGTGTCAATGTGTTCTTTTTTCCATTTCCAGGAGTGTATATTGCAATTCCTGTAGCTTCGTGGCGCCGTAGAGTAAAATACCCAAAAAAAAAAAAAAACAAAAGACGCACCACGAAGGAATTATCTGAATGGAATGGAAATCGTCAAATGTGATGGACATGTACAGGCAAACAAATTATTACAGTTTAAGAAAGATTGGATGATTGATTCAAGAGAAAGGGCTTCACAACTTCAGTAAGTCCACGTCTGGCCCTTATGCAAGCAGTTATTCAGCTTCGCACTGATTGAAAGAGTTCTTGGATATCCTCCTGAGGGATATCGTTTCGAATTCTGTCCAACTGGGGCGTTAGAGCGTCAAAATCCCGAGCTTGTTGGAGGGCCCTGCCCATAATGCACCTAATATTCTTAATTAGGGAGAGATCCGGTGACAGTTCTGCTTCAGTCAACTGCAAGCCTTATGTGCCCGACACCACTGCAAAAGAGACTGTTGGTGTACAGCTGGCTGTGGTAATCGAAATAAACTATGATGACTTTCACGACCGAATTTTTCAGCTGTCGCAAATTCTTACGGGTTGTGTGGCCGTGGTCCATAGAACTCTTCTGTGGTGTCACCGCCAGACACCACACTTGCTAGGAGGAAGCCTGTAAATCGGTCGCGGTCCGTTAGTATACGTCGGACCCGCGTGTCGCCACTATCAATGATTGCAGGCCGAGCGCCGCCACACGGCAGGTCTAGAGAGACTTCCTAGCACTCGCCCCAGTTGTACAGCCGACTTTGCTAGCGATGGTTCACTGACAAATTACGCTCTCATTTGCCGAGATGATAGTTAGCATAGCCTTCAGCTACGTTATTTGCTACGACCTAGCAAGGCGCCATGATCAGTTTCTATTGATACAGTAAATCATGTACCGTCAAGAGCGACATTTGTCATTAATGGATTAAAGTTAAGTATTCCACCAGTTACGTCCGTTTTTCTCAATTCTAATTCCCTTCTCATGTTCCAGACCTCACGCCAGCCTGCGTGACCTAAAACGCGTGCATTTCGGCCTCCTTTAGGAACACGGTTGGCTGTCCTGCCAACCACAACATCTTCTATCTCTGACGTTTCGTTCAAAGCTACGTTGGACATCTTCGGAGTTGCTACTGGTTGTGCTGAGTCTTACCCACTGAAGAGGCGCCGTGAGCTCAGCCTCCTTTCCGTGAGCTACCTGTTACTGGTCACTGGAGCACCAGTTGCACGTCGGATCCATGATAACAATGAATCTGGGGCTCTGATTGCATGACAGACGACTGCTCCGTCCTCGTGTTCTGTCGTCTCTCTAGGTCGACCGCTTCCTTCTTGAAGCTGTGTTCGGCCATGGTTCGCCCATTCCTGCCAACATGGTGGAATAGTGGCATTGCTCTTATTCACACGTCGAGCGATGCAATTAATACTCCAACTGGCTTCCTTGAACCCATATTCACAACCTCTCTCAAAAGCTGACATCTGTGTATATTACTCACACGCCTGTTCGCGAGGCGTAGTTACTGTCCAAGGGAGTGAAACTGGAAGACCTCTTGGGCTGCTGTCAACACATCCCCTGTTTCTTTACCGTTAGTAGCTGCGCGGTGAAATTGCACTTTAGCGTCACACATCCATCCGTCGGCCACCAAAATGTATTTTGCATTTTGCATTGGAAAGTCTAGGGCGTCTTGTCACGGTCCGCACGGCTCCTCCCCCCCCCCCCCCCCTCCAACGAGTTGGTGGTTTGCGGCCGGCGCCCTCCCTCGGCCATGGACGTGTTTCTTGCCCTTAGTGTAAGTTAGATTAAGCAGTGTGTAAGCTTAGGGACCGATGATGACCTCAGCAGTTCGGTCCCATAAGACCTTGCCACAAATTTCCAGTCTACTTCCGTATTTCTTCCGTGAAAGTCTTTGCTCGTGCAAATCAACAAGGAGGTGGTGGATCAAAATTATCATGTTTTGCGATACATTTTGATTTAGATCAGTCGATGAGCCGATTATAATCCAAAGGAACGAAATAACTGTCCCTCCTGCCGGAAGTTCGAGTCCTCCGTCGGGCATGGGTGTGTTTGTTGTTCTTAGCATAAAATAGTTTAAATAGAGTGTAAGTCTAGGGACCGATGACCCACGCAGTTTGGCCCCTTAAAAAAGATATCCATCTTATTGGAATCGAATTCTTCTGGTGATGTGCAACCAAACGCTATCAATGCCACAGACAACGACGGGATAAATGACTTAGACGATTAAATGGCACGTAAGGTATCAGGTTTCTGGATTCCCGTTTGTGAAATAGTATTTTACACGGGCAGTGATACAAACGCAGTATTTACTAGTGTCAAAATAACGGTAAAATTATAATTAACAACTAATTTGGAATCTAGCAGTGTATACATAACCAACGACCAAACCACTGACGATAAAACATACTTCCTGGACTGGTTACTCAGTTCTTTGATGATAAATGATTTGTGAAACGTAGACCGTCGTCATAGGCTGAGGGTTTCTTTCACGCTGTGAGAGACAATTTCGGACACAGTGGAGGCAGTTCTTTGAATTTTGCCAGCATTATTGTCATCAAGGAGGGATTGGAACCATCATCAATCTCCATGGTGTCGGATAACGTCTTCCGCGTCAGGAGACTTAGTGGATGGTATTTTCCAAAAGTGATCACAGTGTAAAGGAAGCCGCATCTGTTCAAATCCCCAAATGACCGTGCATGCATGTATGCATGCGAGCATGCAATTATGCATGCATGCATGTCTGAAGGAACACTGATTAGTAGTTCTTACAAACACAAAGGCCGATAAATCGTATTTATCCGCCAATGACAGTGACTTTCGATTAAACGTCTTCCTCTCCCCAAAATGGAAGTTGTAGACACATGGACGATGAAATACGGACATTTGGGTCTGACCGTGAAGCGTGCACGGATAGCTGAAGTGGGTAACGCAACCGCTCGCGACAAGCTGGATATCCGGGTCCGAGTCCGACAAAAAATTTTCAGTGCCTCATTACATTTGGCAGCTGAAGGTTGCCCGTGTTCTAAGCTGCGAATACGCGTCCTGTATCTCATAATGTCAGCAATGTGCGCAGTGCTTGTTCCATCAAACATACATGCTTTTCCGAAGGAACACTGCACTGTACTCGTTACAGACACAGGCACAGCAATATTGCATTCTGATTTAGGTTTTCCATGGTATTATGAAACCACTTTTCTTATGGCCATTTTAATCCGCAAACCTCTCGTGTCTTTCTTTGTTAGTCTCCTCTTGTTCTATTTTCACATTGAGTATTGCCTGTCTTTCTCTACAGTGCTCATCTATTTATCTTTTGATTTCAAATGACTTGCACCACTTAAAATTATCGAACATTTCATCTAGGTCGACAAATCCTATGAAAGTACCTTGACTTCTATAAATTCTTGTTTCTGCTATCAAGCCTTACGACAAAACAGCCTCACAATGTCTTTCTCTTCACTAAAGCCAAAGTGATCGTTATTTAGATCTACATCTATATCTACATGAATACTCTGCAAATTCCACTAAACTGCCTGGTGAAGCGTTCATAGAACCACATTCACAGTTATGCTCTATTGTTCCAATTCCGGACAGCGCGTGCAGAAGGAAAGCCTATATCTTTCCATGCGAACTCTGATTTCCATTATTTTATTATGATGATTGTTTCTCCCTATGTAGGTCGGTGTCAACAAAATATTTTCGCACTCCGAGGTGAACGCTGGTGATTTAAATTTCATGAGAAGATTCTGCGCAACGAAAAACGCCTTTGTTTTAATGATATACACTCCAAAAACTGTTCATGTCAGTGACAGTCTCTCCCCTGTTTCGGGATAATTAAAAACGTGGTGTTCTTCATTGAACTTTCTCGATGTACTCCATTAATCCTTTGTGGTAAGGATCCCATATCGCGCAGGGGTATTCCAAAAGAGGACGGGCAAGCATAGCGTAGGCAGTCTCTTCAGTAGATCTGTCGCTTTTTCTAAATGTTCTGCCAATAAGACACAGTCTTTGGTTTGCCTCCCCACAAAATTTTCTATGTGTTCCTTCCAATTTAAGTTGTTCGTAATTGTAATTCCTAGGTATTTAGTTCAATTTCCAGCATTTAGGTTTGACTGATTTATCTTGTAACTGAAGTTTAACGGATTCGTTTTAGCACTCATGTGGATGACCTCATAATTCTCATTATGTAGGGTCAGTTGCCAATTTTTGCACCATTCAGATATCTTTCATAAATCGTTTTGCATTTATTTTTAATCTTCTGACGACTTTAGTAGACAACAAACGACAGCAACAGCTGCAAACAACCTAACACACCTGCTCAGATTGTCTCCTAAATCATTTTTACAGGCAGGACAAAAATTGTGTAACGAAATTTTAACCCTGGATAGCTGGTGGCAGCAGCAACCAAAATTACTAATGTTGTGTAGGGCGACAACGCACAATTTTTAAACAACAGATACTTGGCGCCATGGGCTCCGATTGGCGACTGGATTGCCATGTTGGCGGATGCTCTGGACAACGCATGATCACGAATGCTTTGCCTGCCAGAGATCGCGATATACCGAAGTCGGCGCGCACCCTAGGTGGTAACGCGCCAGCTTTCCGCTCTGGGGACCTGGTGGCAAATCCGCCAGGTTCCCGACAGCTCCATTGTAATTTCATGATAAGACATACCGGGAACAAACCCATCAACAGCTGTTAGTTCGCGTACAGAAAGTCCTTACAGATTGTGTCGGCCCAGAAACGGCCCTTTTAGTAGCTGGGACATTGTTTACCTGAAGCAGGTGCTCGAACTAGCGACCCTCTGACGCAACACAAGCTTGTTAACGTCGAATGGTGTTTTGCCGAACTCTTTCACAGATTACTGGCTTTTCCTTGGTGTGATTGGCGATCCATTAACTCCTCTTCGTTTGTAGGGGGTTTGCGTCTGGGTGGGTAAAGTAGAAACTTGAACAACCCCACAGGAAAAAGTCCGATGGCGTGAGGTGTGGTGAGGGCGGGGGCCCATGTCCTATGAGCACCTCTTCCAATTACCCGGCTGTCGAAGAGTTCATTTAAATATCGGTGCACAACACGAGTGTGAAGTGCAGATGCCCCATCATGCTGCAATCACATGCGTAGCCATATGTCCAGGGGAATATCTTCCAGCAGGCCGGGTATTATTTCTTGCAAAAAGTGAAGGTAATTTGCCCCAGTAAGTCGAGGAGGTAGACGGACCGGCCCAGTCAGATGGTCACCCACAATGTCTGCCCAAATGTTGGGCGAAAATCGTTCCTGGTGTCCGTGAACGTACGTGACGTGAGGATTTCCTCCTGGCCATTAATGGACGTTTCGAGTGTTGCAAAGGACATCCAGATGGAAGGTGCTGTAGCCGGTAAACAACAAAACGGTGGGGAAGTCGGGGGGTGGTGCTACACGTCTCATAAACCACAGGCAAAACCCTAGCCTGTGTTCATAGTCCGCCACAGGATTTAGGTCTCTGACAGTGTGGAAACTAAACGGATTATGACCGTCACCCCTCAAAACCTCCCAGAGTAACCGAGAGTCACCCGAATGTCGTGTCCAACGCTCGAGTACTTGTCGTAGGTGCTTCCTCGAAGTGTTCGAGAACAGTCTCTTCAAACGCAGTATCCCGTCTTGTTCGAGAGCTGCCAGCATCACTAAGATATACCGCTAACGAGCCTGTTTCGCCAAGGCGCCGGTGCATTGCTGTAAACGTTTGCGGGTGTGGGTGGCGTCTTGCTGGGTATCGTTCCTCATTCAACTGTCGAGCTACATGCGCATTACCGTCGGCTAGCCCATAAGCAAAAACCATATCTCGTTGTTCTTCAAACGAATACTGTGCCGACATGCTTACTAACGGATAAATCACACGTGACGTGTGTATGCTCCGAAGCGAAGCTTACGTGTGAATGACTCTGACGTGAAATGGAGACAAACGGCAAAATCTATACGACACTTGTGCGTATCACGTTGGGGCAATGCCGGGGAGAGAGACATTTGTATGTGTGAACCGACAAGCACAGGGCTGCCCAACAATGGACGAGCGGCTACAGCCAATCGGAGGGCGTGGCGCCAAGTTTCTATAGTTTAAAAATGGTGCTTTGTCGACCTGCACAACATTAGTAATGTTGGTTCCTACTGGCATCAGCTATCCAGGTTTAAAGTTTCGTGACACAATTTTTCTCCACCCTGTATAGACAAGGAACAGCAGGGAGCCTATAACACTACCTTCGTGAACGCCAGAAATTATTTCTGTTCCGCCCTATGACTCGCCGTCATTTACTACGAACTGTGGCCCCTCTAACAGGAAATCAAGAATCCAGTCACATAACTGAGACGATATTCAGTAAGCACGCAATTTCACTACAAGTCTGTTGTGTGGTACAGTGTCAAAAGCCCTCTGGAAATCTAGAAATACGGAATCAATTTGAAATCCCTATGAGTGGCACTCAACACTTCGTGTGTCTGTAAAGAACTAATTGTGTTTCACCAGAACAATGTTCTCTAAATCCGTGCTGAGGGTCAATAGACCGTTTTCTTCGGGCTAATGCATAATATTCGAACACAATACATGCTCAGAAATCCTAACAGGTTACAATATCAGACGTAGAAGTGATCTCTGACCAGCAGAGTTCAGTGTGATACTATACTCTCAGATTATTGTTAACTAACCGCAAACTCCTCTTCTGATAAAACTGTACAGTGGGTGATGTAAATTAAATTAAACTTATACTGATGTGCCTTGTTCTAATTTAATAACAATTCCACCGTAGGTCTGGCACATGACTTGTTATGTCAGTATGGCTGTTAGCAGTTGCTGAACAAATCTAATCTTTTCATGTATTGTATCAGTAAAAGGAGTACACGTCCAACGTTCTTAGAATAGGTCTGGCACATGACTTATTATGTCAGTATGGCTCTTAGCAGTTGCTGAACAAACCTAATCTTTTCATGTATTGTATCAGTAAAAGGAGTACACGTCCAACGTTCTTAGAATAGTAGATCAAAATGTTAAGAATAACGTGCCGTCTTTGCTAATGACTGACATAGGCAACTTGGTCTTTACTCTGGCGTGAAGTGGCTCTACCATCCTGCGTTGTTGCTCTTCTGAAATGTTTGCAACTCAGTCTAGAACTTCGTAGTAATTTACGGTTGCAGAGTTGTCGAACTTGGTTATGCAAAGCGTCCCTTAGCTAAGTTCACAATCAATTAGCCGCGCGAATCTCGTCAAGGCTGAGAGAGGTCACCGCATAGTTTCGTTGCTGTTAACAAGACAGCAAACAAGTGAACAGAGTTTGGTCACAATTACAATGTTTACGGGTAGATGCTTGTTTCACATTGTAGAATTCCTTTTCTTGGGTGGTCAAAGGGCACTTCTATATACTGATGATGTGTCATCTTGAGATGTCGGGTATGCCGCCAAATATCAGCGACGTTCTAGATGATATTTCGACAATGTGACTCGTTATCTTCATCAGGTGGTCCCCGAGTCTCAGGAAGTATCTGATGAAGATAACGAATCACGCTGCCGAATTGTCGTGCAAGAACATCGATGACACGTGGCAGAATGCTCGACAACTCAGGATGTCACCAAATCGGCGGAGAATTTTCAACGGAGGAAATCTTCACTCAGTTTCCCAAGGGCTGTCCTCTCTGTCAACCTGTCGAGCAATTTGCTCGGACCTGGTGCTACTGATCCCGCTGCTGAAACCGTTGGATGTGACTGATAAAATCGATCGAGTTTCATCTTATGCTCATGGTTTTTTATGGTTATCTCTGGGGATTTTTGACAGAAGCTTGAAGAAAATGGTGATCTCAGAGTTACAGTGGTGGCTTTTAAAGGAGCAGTCTGACTATGGGTGATTACAAATCTACATATACAAAGAGTTTAAGATCTTTTTTTCTCTAACTTACAAAATAATAAAGTAAATGAATATTTTTTTTAGAGAGGTAAACGGAAGAAACGTTCCTCTTTCCGTAAAGTTATGAAAAAATTGTTGCTGCATGGGGATATAGAACATTATTTCATCTATCATGTAGCTGATTAATTTAACGAAGCTGTGTACAAATCGTTTTAAATAAAATTTCCATACACTGTCTTATGCAATGCATGTCAGAAAGCACATTCGTGATTCGGTTCGCCACCGACGTAAATTGTGGTATACGTAGTATGTTTACATATTGCTGATGCTCGGCAGATGCGGACATGTTGCCAATGAAGCAACCATGAATGATTAAAGCATATAGAGTGGTCGGAGAGCTCTCTGTCATTACATTCATACGTGCTGAACAACGGATTTGGAGACGAGTACGTTGAGGAGGCTTGGTGGGTAATCGACAAAGACGAGGAAGAAGTGAGGATGTAGAAACGCTTGTTTTAACTACAGTATATCACAAACGACGTATCACCTTGCGAGAAATTGTTGCAATCACTGGTAGCAAACTTACAATTCTGTGTCAAATAGCTCACGGTCACCAGTTTCACCCGTACCACTTATCACGGACAATTAGTTAGTTAGTTGGTTGCGTATTCCATTCATCAGTCGCAAGGTACAGAAGGTATAGTAGCGTGTCAAGTGCACAAGAAATGCACATATGAGACAAAATTTTGTGTGTGTGTGTGTGTGTGTGTGTGTGTGTGTGTGTGTGTGTGTGCAAGATTTATATTTGTATTATTTACCCCATTCCCTTAAATGGCACAAAATGCATATATTATATTTATAGGTTTATTTATTCCAGTTCAAGAATTAA
This sequence comes from Schistocerca gregaria, assembly GCF_023897955.1. Classification (NCBI taxonomy): domain Eukaryota; kingdom Metazoa; phylum Arthropoda; class Insecta; order Orthoptera; family Acrididae; genus Schistocerca; species Schistocerca gregaria. The sequence continues at coordinate 501,315,461 of NC_064925.1, read as the reverse complement.
GCTATGGTACAGAAGGAGTTGTCAAGGAGATATGATTTCATTCTATTTTTGAAGCTATTACTGCTGTTTTTCAGCCACCTGATTTCATCTGGTAATATGTCGAAAATTTTTATAGCAGCATATTTTAACCCGTTCTGTGCCAAAGATAGGATGAGCAAAGAAAAGTGTAGGTCTTTCTTATGTCTGGTGTTATAATCATGAATGTCATTGTTGTTTTTAAACTGGTCGATGTGGTTGAGAACAAATTTCATTAATGAGTAGATGTATTGTGAGGCTGTTATAAGAATTCCAAATCTTTTAAAAAGATGCCTACAAGATGTGCGACCCCACACATTATTCTAACCACTTTCTTTTGAGCAGTGAATACTTTTTGTCTAGATGTTGAGTTACCCCAAAATACTATTCCATATGACATCAGAGAGTGAAAGTATGCAAGGTATATAAGGTTACTAATTTCTATATCCTCAAAATTGGCAATTATTCTAATCGCAAAAGTTGCTGAACCTAGCTGCTTTAGGAGATCCAAAATATGAATTTTCCAATTAAGATCCTCATCTATATTTACACCCAAAAACTTAGTATGCTCTACCCTGTCTACTTACTTTTGTTGATGTGTTATATGTATTGAAGGACCTGTACTTTCTGCATCAGAAAATTGGATGTACTGTGTTTTTTTCAAAGTTTAGAGCAAGTCCATTTGGAGAAAACCAATTAATTACTTTTCCAAACACCTTATTTGTATCATTTTCAATTGGAGTTTCTTTTACTGGATTAATAACGATGCTTATATCATCAGCAAACGTTGTCAATTTAGCTTCCTGTTTCAGATACAAAGGGAGGTCATTCACATATATCAAGAACAGAAGGGGACCCATGATTGAACCGTGTGGATCACCTAACGTAATTGCACCCCAGTTAGATGAAGTGCAAACTTATTTGAATCACTTGACCCATATAAGGAAACTTTTTGCTTCCTGGTCTGTAGGTATAGCTTAGAGCACTCATATGCTATTCCATTAATACCATAGAATTGTAATTTCTGTGACATAATGTCATGGTTCACACAATCAAATGCTTTGGACAAGTGACAGAAAATTCCTAATGGTGACATTTTACTTTTAAAGACTCTATTATATGGACAGTGAAATTGTATATTGCTGTCTAAGTGGAACAGCATTTTTGAAATCCAAACTGTGATTTACTAAGTATCCCATTATTGTTGAGATTGCTAACCACTTTTGAGTGCATTACTTTTTCGAAGATTTTTGAGAATGTTGTAATCAAGGATACTGGCCGATAATTATTGACATCTGTGGTGTCCCTCTTTTTGTAAAGAGGCCTGACAATGGCATATTTCACCTGTCTGGGAAAATACCTTGAGTTAGTGATGCCTTACATATGTAACTCAGAATATGAGCTGTAATTGCTCCAAATTGTTTTAATATCTTATTAGAGATGTCAGCTACTCCAACAGAGATTTAATAATTTTACTTATTTCACAAGAGGTTGTTAGGTGAAACTTAATCGGATAAAGTTTTTTCAGACTCTTTGATGTACTGCCTAGCTTTTTCTTTTGAACTGTTCTCATCAGTTTTTTCTCCTACACTTAACAAATGATTGTTAAAAACATTAGCTACTTGTGTACTGTTGGTTAGGATGGTCTCATTCTCTTAAACAGTAATGCTACCTACCATGTCTCTCTTCTAACAACATTCCATATTGATTTTATTTTAATGCCGGAGTTGTTAATTTCTTCTCTAACATAAATGTTTCTCGATTTCCTTACAACTTTTCTTAGTATGTTAGAATAATTTTTATAATGTAAAACTACTTCTGGATCTTTATTAGTTCTTGCTGTCTCAGGTTTCTTTTCCTTTCTGAAGACACTATAATACATCTTGTAATCCAAGGTCTCTTTAAAAAGTATGTGGTGTTACACTTAGTACATTTCTTTGGGAAACAATGTTCAAAGAGGGATATAAATTGATCAAGAAATATGTTGCACTTACCATTAGCATTTCGCTCATTATATACATCTCCCCAATTAACATTTCTTGAGCTTTCTCTGAAGTGCTTTATAGAAACCGGGTTGAGCCACCTCACACGTGTAGTTAATGGTTTCTGAACTGTACACCCTGTTTGGGGTGTCAGTTTATCAGTTGTGCATCTTGGTCTGACAATCCATTTACCACAGGGAAAGCATGTGTTTGTTTTACATTCTCTTTCTGTACAAATACATTATGTATTAGCGTACCACTGTCCTGAGCTATACGCATAGGGAAATTGATCACTGATTCTAAGTTATATGTTGTCAATAACACTTCTAGTTCACTTTTCCTACGAGAATTACTTAGAAAGTTTAGATTAAAATCACCACAGATTAATAACTTCTTCTTCTTATCTGACAGACAGCATAATAGGAACTCCAACTTTTTATGAACAGCTCCCAGTCTCCTTATGGGGACCTGTGTTGTTGCTAATATCAGTACTACATTATCTAGATAAAGTTCACATGCACAAATCTCAAAGTGCTGATCAACACACAATTTGCTTACTTCTACACTTTTGCATTTATAACCTTGTTTTATAAAAATGGCAACTCCTGCTTTATCCATCCTCGGTCTACAAGTGTAAGATGCTAAATTATACCCTCTTGTACTGACACCACCCATGCCTACAGTTACATGGTGTTCAGACAGACAAATTATATCAGTGTCATTCTTATTTTTGAGATCATCTAAACACATTGATAGCTCATCTACTTTATTTTTTATTTCCCAGATATTTTGATGAAGTATGTTGATACAGCCCGTAGCTTTACCCCAATTGTAAGTAGGGACTGATAGTGTTGGCACGTGTGTTAAAAATTCAGTAAGGAACTGGATAACAGCATTGCTGCTTGTAAGAACATTTCAAAAACAATTTTTGTGAGTGCACAAGTGGTGGTTATGGACTTGCTATATTATCCGCAAGACTCTTCAATGGTGATTGTGCGCCTGCACAGTCAAACAGATGGCTGCTGGCCATCTGTACAAGGACTACAGTGGGTCTACACCTTTGATGACCCACCAATACCATTATTTCTACAAGGACTACAGTGGGTCTACACCCTTGATGACCCACCAATACCATTATTTCTACAAGGACTACAGTGGGTCTACACCTTTGATGACCCACCAATACAATCATTATTGCTACAAGGTCTACAGTGGGTCTGCATCTCTAGTGGCCCACCAATACCGTAATCTCTACCAGGACTACAAGGGGTCTACTCTGTGATGACCTACCTACCAATATTCTTCAAAACTTCGACTTACTCTGCTGTGGGTTTGCTCTGTTGTGGCCCATTACCTGTCAGCATGTCAAGAGTCAGCACTGTCTTTCCGTTGGAAGGACAGCACTACCTCTTCAAGACTGCATGGAAATCCATTACTTCTGTGTGCATTTTCTTTTACTGCTCAGACATTGAGCAAAAACACTGCTATTTTACTGTGATGAACGATCAGGACTGTCTTTATGGACTGTGAGAAAATTTTAGCTTTTGACCAACATTGTATCGATAAGTGTGTGCATTTCATTTATTTGTTATTTTAATTATGAAAAAAAATTTCAAATCTGTATTGGCCACTGCCCAAAACAATTTGTAAATTTTTTTGTGGGGAGCATGGGGGCTATGTAAGTAGGCTGTTTAGGTTTTTTTATTGGTAACGCCGCCGCCACATAGCGCGCTGTATAAAAATCACTGGCTGTGCCGTGTGCAGTCTGTGGCTGGTTTTGCATTGTTGTCTGCCATTGTAGTGTTGGGCAGCGGCAGCTGGATGCTAACAGCGCGTAGCGTTGCGCAGTTGGAGGTGAGCCGCCAGCAGTGGTGGACGTGGGGAGAGAGATGGCGGAGTTTTGAAATTTGTAAGAATTGGTGTCAGGAAGTGATATATATATTATGACTACTAAGGTAAATACATTGTTTGTTCGCTATTAAAATTTTTCATTTGCTAACTATACCTATCAGTAGTTAGTGCCTTCCATAGTTTGAATCTTTTATTTAGCTGGCAATAGTGGCGTTCGCTGTATTGCAGTAGTTCGAGTAACGAAGATTTTTGTGAAGTAAGTGATTTGTGAAACGTATAGGTTAATGTTAGTCAGGGCCATTCTTTCGTAGGGATTTTTGGAAGTCAGATTGCGTTGCGCCAAAACTATTGTGTGTCAGTTTAAGCACAGTCGTGTACAAGTTTTTCTAAGGGGACGTTTCACATTTAACTCTACATGAAGTTTCTTTTATTCTATTTATCTTGATTGTCATCTGTCTCGACTTTGGCTTTAACCTAAAAAACCTGTCTGCCTGGACCCATCAACCACAGGGATCACCCCTACAGTTTCTCCTAATAGTGAAGCTAAATTACTTTTCTCTATCCTGTTCAGGTGCAGGCCATGTGTAGTGTATCCCCACCTACCAATAGCGTTTACTGTAAAAATACTTATGTGAGATTTTGCCGGGTTCTGGAGCACCCTGTTCAGCTCAGTGTTAACATGGCTTACAACAGGGCTTACCCAGGGCTGATCATGGCGCCGAAAGACCTCCACAAATCTCACATTTGTATGCTCAGTTTCTGCTCCTATTTTATCCAGGTCACTCTTAACACTGTATCTTAGATTCATAGCCAGGCTGTTTCCTGCTCCCCCAACTATGATCACCTGATCTTCCTTCTAAAAGTCCCTGAATAGCTGACCTAAGTTTTCTGTCACCTGGATAAGGGTTTGGTTTCACAAAACTTGTGACCTGGTACCCTGCACCTAATTTCTCCTGATACTGCTGGCCCACACACAGGATCTCCATGGGAAATACGATCAGTAAGTTATTTTAAACGAATGGGCAGAGAACAATTTCTCTCTGGAAGCCTTACAAAGTATTATGTTCTTCGACGATGTCATGTTCACAAATTTTGGTGGAATCAACCGTCATAACATGCAATATTGAGGCGCAGAAAATCATATGTGCGTAAGTGACCGCGAACGTGAAAGGTTGTATTCCATTACTGTGTGACTTCGAATCCTTGCGAATGAAACCATCAGTCCACCCTGATTCGCAGGTATTACAACAGTTGGAATGTATCGCGCTTTTGGTGGTGGTGGTTAGTGTTTAACGTCCCGTCGACAACGAGGTCATTAGAGACGGAGCGCAAGCTCGGGTTAGGGAAGGAAATCGGCCGTGCCCTTTCAAAGGAACCATCCCGGCATTTGCCTGAAACGATTTAGGGAAATCACGGAAAACCTAAATCAGGATGGCCGGAGACGGGATTGAACCGTCGTCCTCCCGAATGCGAGTCCAGTGTGCTAACCACTGCGCCACCTCGCTCGGTATCGCGCTTTTATCGTCGACAGTGCTCTCCTTGAAACTGTCAGTGTAGACATTAGGGGGCGTTTCGGATGCAGTACGATGGTCACCCAGCATTCTGCGCATCCTGTTGGACAAAAACTGGTTCAGTTTCTGGAAGATGAGGTGTTCATGACAGGTCGCACGTTGCATGATTTAACACCATAAGATTTCATATTTTGGAGATGTCTAAATAAAGTTATTTGTTTTACAGAATCCACAAGCTGTGCACCGAGGAACTTTTTCCCTGCGTGACCCAAGCGATTTTATTACAGCAGTTCGCACCTATCCCACAAACTCTGAATGTTTCTTGCTCGCTAACAAGTGATAGAAATTATAAATGATTTGTACACAGCTGGTTTAAATATACAAAAGCGCCAAAGAAACTGTTATAGGCATGCGTATTCAAATACAGAGATATGTAAACAGACAGAATACGGCGCTGTTGTCGGAAATGTCTATGTAAGATAACAAGCATCTGGCGCAATTGTTAGATTGATTACTACTGCTACAATGTCAGGTTATCAAGATTTAATTGAGTTAGAACGTGGTGTTGTAGTTGGTGTACGAGCTACAGGACGCAGCATTTCGAGGTAGCAATGTAATAGGGATATTCCCGTACAACCATTTCACTAGTGTACCGTCAATATCAGGAAGCCGATAAAACATCAAATCTCTCACGTCTCAACCTCCGCAATAAAGATCCTGCAAGAACAGGACCAACGACGACTGAAGAAGAATCATGCAACCCGACAAAAGTGCAACCCATCCGCAATGTGATGCAGATTTCAATGCTGGGCCATCAACAAATGTCAGTATGTGAACCATTCAACGAAACAGGGTCGATATGGGCTTTCGGAGCCAAAGGCCCACTCATATACTGTTGACGACCGCGCTACACAAAGCGTTACGCCTCGCCTCGGCCCGTCAACACAGACATAGGACTGGAAACATGTTGTCTGTTTGGACGAGTCCCGTTTCAATTTGTATAGAGCGGATGGACGTGTACGGCTATGTAGACAACCTGATGAATGCGAGGCCACTAAATATCAGCAGGAGACTGGTGGAGCCTCTGTATGGTGTAGGGAGTGTACAGTTGTAATGATATGAGTCCCCCGATACATCTATGTACGACTCTGACATATGATACGTACGTGAGCACCCTGTCTGACCGCCTGCATCCATTCATAACCATTGTGGATTCCATCGGACTTGGGCAATTCCAGCAGGACAATGCGGCATCCGACAGGCCTAGAATTCCTACAGAGGCTCCAGGAACGGCCACCTTACTCCCACGACATGAACATTATTGAGCATATTTGGGATGCAACGTGTTGTTCAGAAGAGATCTCCGTCCCCTCGTACTCTCACTGATTTATGGGCACCTTGCAGGACTCATGGTGTCGTTTCCCTCCAACACTACTTCAGACTCTAGTCAAGTCCATGCCGAGTCGTGTTGCGGCACTTCTGCATGCTCGCGGTGGCCCTACATGATATTACGCAGGTATACCTGTTTCTTTGGCTCTAAAGTGTATATCAAGTTTATTATAGAAAGAATGATGTTCTATTTTTTTTTTAAATGTTACTCGTCGCTGTAAGCTACATTTACATCTACATCTACACAGATAATTCGCAAGCCACCGTACGGTGAGTGGCTGAGGGTGCCTTGTACCACTACTAGTCATTTCCTTTTCTGTTCCTGCCGCAAACAGAGCGAGGGAAAAACGACCATCTATACCTCCGTATGAGCCTTAATTTCTCGTATCTTATCTTCTTAATTCTTACACGCAACTTCAGTTGATGACAGTAGAATCGTTCTGCAGTCAGCTTCAACTGCCAGGTCTCTATATTTTCTAAACAGCAGGCCTAAGAATGAACACCGCCTCCTCTTCAGGCGTCCCCATTTGCCTTCTCGAAGCACCTCCGTAACGCTTGTGTGTCGTCTGGACCTACCAGTAACAGATTTAGCAGCCCGCCTCTCAATTGCTTCGATGTCTTCCTTTAATCCGGCCTGGTGCAGATCCCAGCCACTCGAGCTGTACTCAAGAACAATTCACACCAGCGTCCCATATGCGGTCTCCTTTACAAGTGAACAACTCTTTCCCAGAATTCTCTGAACAAACCAAAGTCGGCAGTTCGACCCTTCCCTACCACAGTTCCCAAATGCTCGTTCCATTTCATATCGCTATGCAACGTTAGGCCTACATATTTCAACGACTTGGCTCTGTCAAGCAGGACATAAGTCATACTGTATCCGAACATTAGGGTTTGTTCTTCCTACTCATCAGCATTAACTTACAGTTTTCGACATTTAGAGCTATCTACAGTTCATCACACCAATTAGAAATTTTGTCTAAGTCGTCTTGTATCTCCCTACTGTCACTCAACATCGACACCTTACCGTACACCACAGCATCATCAGAAAATAACCGCGGATTGCTGCCCTCACCGTCTGCCACATCATTTATGTATATAGAGAGCAACAGCAGTCCTATCACACTTCCCTGAGGTATTCCTGACGGTATCCTTGTCTCTGAAGAACACTCGCTGTCGAGGGCAACATACTGCGTTCTATTATTTAAAGAGTCTTGGAACCACTCATATTTCTGTGATATTAAAGCTCGTACCTTCTTTATCAGCCTGCAATGGGGCACCCTGTTATACAACTTCACGAAATCTAGAAATATGGAATCTGTTACCCTTCATCCATAGTTCTCAGTATCATGTGAGAAAAGGGCAAACTGAGTTTCGCCCGAGTGATGCTTTCTAAAACCATGCTGATTCGTGGACGTACTATGTTCATAGCTCCGCAGGAAGGAGTTTCTCACTCTTACTTATCCAAATAAATATTTCTTTCATGTATTATTTTAAAAGTTACAGAGAAAGACGTCGTATCGGATACAACATGTCTGTAGCTTAGAAGCAAGCCCTGCCACGACAGAAGGCAGCTGCCACTCTCCCCTGTCTTAAGCAACATAACAGTCCACTTACACGTAGAAATCCTAGATGACAGAAGAAACAGTTCAGCACACGTAGACATAATATACGAAAAGGCATCTAAAATAACACCAGCAACAACGTACACTGGCCAGTCGGATTAATATGACCACCTGTCTAAAGCTTTGAGTAACCACCTTTTAGCTAGAAAAGAAGATCTCTAAATTGTATACCTTGAGAGCTATGAGGACTTCTTCATCTGTGGTAGTGTGAAACAAATATCTTCTACTACAAGCTGTTTGCTTTCCATATTTTGAGAGGTGGTGGTATAAGCTAAAACAAGGAAAAAGTAACTAAAGAAATGGTCACAACTCTTAAGGTATGTATTTTGGAGTCTTATTTTCACTAGACGATTTTTCTCTTTTTTTTGTCCATACTACTTCCTTCCAAAATATGGAAAACATAGATTTTGCAGTACAAAAGACACTCATACATTTCAGAGCACAGAAGATGAAGTGTTCATAGCTCTTAAGCTATGTATCAAACATTCAATGTTCACTACTCACTTTTACTTTTAACAGTCATTGCTGTCATTCCACTTACGAATGGTCGAGGAGTGCTTGGTCTAAGGCTCGTAAAAGTGTAATCACTTGATGTGGATGGAAACACAAGAACATTTTAATCAATGTTACCGCCGCGAAACTCTGCAGTATACATCTACGTTTGCACTTCGTAACGAAGCAGAGTTGCCCACTGCTATCCTGTATTGATTTTACACTCCTTCAGTAACTTAGTTAAGCATTGAACTTTTATTTTTTTTTTTCATTTTCGCTACTCAGATTCCGACTACAGATTCTGTGGCCTTCAGCCTCATAGCATATAATTCAGAAATAGTTTAAATAAAATTCCCCTAGTAAAATCTATTATTTCAGTTCATTCTAATGTCTATTCTGAAAGTAATGAGCTAATTAGTTTTATTGAAAATGCATCCTATTAAAAGCTATGAACTATGACATATATTGTGCAATACAAATTAAGTAAAATTCTAGTGAGCTAATAGGTCGAATTCAGCTATAAGACTGCATCCAAAAGGAAGCCTAAATTTTACTGATTCCAGCAAAGTGTTTAAATTAACCTAAAGTCTATTGGTTAAATAGATATTAAGACTTGAAATCTGTAGCCTGTATGACTTTCAGTGCCAATTGTGACCAAACTTCTGAATAATTCCGAGATCTGTTTTGATACGTTTGCTACCTATATTATATAAATGACTCCAGCCTCAACTTTGTAAGTGCATTGATTAAGAGTTAGGTAAATTTGAATAAGTAAAAGTTATTATTCAAGAGGGCTGCCATTGTTATAAGTTACAAGTTCCCACTGCGGATGCATATGTTAGTTTTGCGTATTTAAATTGATACAGCTCACTCGTGTTATCTAAGTACTAAAGCCCAATAGTTAACGTCAAAACCAATTAGAAAGGATCATTTTAACCCTGGGAAAATATAAACTATAATATTTTAACAGAAATAGTCAAATATTCAAGCACTCGTCTATATAAGGTCCGAACTGGTGCACTTCTCAGTTAGTTCTCGGTCAGATTCTCATGGAGCAAAAGTGCGGCAAGTCGGTGCCGGAATGTGACGTGATAATACTTGAAACAGAAGCTTAACTTTTCCGGTCGGTACCAAAAAGCGTAATTGTATTCGGCTTTGAACATTTAACGCGTATTGTGAACATTATTAAAGACTGGAAGTTTTTGACCTACCTAATGTGACGATTATTAAGTGTAAGGGGCCTGGTCACATGAATATTGTGTGTGTGAGTGATAACAAATAAATCGCACTGTGGTTGTCATGAGTGTTCAACAATGAATACGGTCTTGACTTTTGATTTTGGAAAACATAATCTAGTATCCTGGCTTCTTAACTGCAGTGTGATTTGGGTGAGACGGACGCCGCGACCGAGAAGACAATATTGAATAAGCGAAGCAAGGTAGGTCAGGACACTGCGCACTATCGACTGGGTGAGGAAATGTTTCACTACATCCGGTTGTGACGTGAACTTTATGTGGCACTAATACAAGGATTCAGCCCGACACGTTACAACTTGTCTCGTGATTGTGATTGTTGACATGATACAATGTATGTAATGAGCGACTTTATATAACTGACATAACACTGCCTTTAAAAATGACGGAAAGTCGAAACGCGTAAGATGGCTTTGAAAATAAAATAAGAATGATCAAGACATCAGAAAAGTTATTAAAGTACATCCAAGTGGCCGCTTCGCCTCACAGCATTTTCATGCATATTGCAGCTGATTGTTGCATTCGTTTGACATGTTTTCATATACAAATGACGTTGTAGATAAAAGGTTTGCGCGTTGTATGGCTAAGCAAATCATAATTTCTTATTTCGTACACCAGAAAAAAAAATCGGAAATATTTTCTTCCAGAGCTGCACAGTAATCTGATTGGATTCAGAATTTATTTTTTACAGGATCATCTGGGTCTTCGTGCACAGACTACACAGCTACTGATAGGAGCGTGGACTGTTAGATCCCTTAATCGGACAGGAAGAATATAATATTTGATGCGCTGAAATTAGATGTAGTGGGAATTAGTGAAGTTTGGTGGCAGGAGGAACAACACTTCTCGTCAGGTGAATACAGAGTTATACATACAAAGTCACATAGGTGTAATGTGGGAGTGTATTCTATTAATAAGCTAGAAAATAGCAGTGCAAGTAAGTTAGTATGAACAGCACAGTGAACGCATTATCATAGCCAAGATAGACACGAAGCCACAGCAGTACAAGTTTATACGCCAACTATCTCCTCAGATGGTGAAAAGACTGAAGAAATGTATGAAGAGGAAAAATATTTATTCAGATAGTTAACTGTGATGGACAGAAGGAAAAATAGTAGGTGAATATGGACTGAGGGAGAGGATGAAAGAGGAAGTCGCCTGGTAGAATTTTGCGCAGAGCATAATTTAATCATCGCTAACACTTGGTTTAACCAATGCAAAAGGAGGTTGTGTTCGTGAAAGACGTCGGGAGACATATGAAGGTATTAGAATAATTATGTAATTAAACGACAGAGCTTTCAGAACCAGATTTTAAATTATATCCATTTCCAGGGACAGATATGGACTATGATCACAAGTGATTGGTTATGAGCTGTAGATTAAAGCTCTATGCATTGCAAAAGGGCTGGAAATTGAGAAGATACGACATAGATAAGTTTAAAGAACCACTGATTGAGAGTTTCAGAGGAATAATTAGCAACAACTGAACAGAACACGGGAATGCAATACAGTAGAATGTGAATGGATAGCTATTAGACTTGAAACAGTGACGGTAGCAGAGGAATAATTGGGTAGAATGACAAGGCCTAGTAGAAATCCTTCGGTAATACAGGAGGTACTGACTTTAATTGACGAAAGGAGAAATTTAAAAATGCAGCCAATGAAATAGGTGAAAGGGAATACAAACGTCTAAAAATGAGATTGACGGGAAGTGGACAGGGGCTAGACAGGAATGGCTAGAGGACAAATATAAGGAGCATGTTTAACAAGCGGAAGGATAGATATCACCTACAGAAAAATTAAAGAAGCCTTTGGTGAAAAGAGAAATAGCTGTGTGAATCACAAGATCTCGGATAGAAAACCAGTCTTAAGCAATGAGGGGAAAGCTGAAAGGTGAATGGAGGTCTGCACCATGGAGGTGAATTTGAGGTCATTATTCTAGAAATGGAAGAGGACGTAGATAAAGGTGAGATAGGAGTTGTGATAATATGAGAAGAATTTGACAGAGCACTGAGAGACGTAAATCGAAACAAATACCCTTGTTGCTCCCGTGTTGGGTTAATATTCCGCCAGAACTACTTGTAGCGTTGGGAGAGCCAGCCATGACAAAACTCTTCCATCTGATGTGCAAGATTTATGAGAGTGGCTAAACAGTCTTTAAGAAGAATTCAATAATTCCAATTACAAAGAAAGTAGTTTCTGACAGGCATGAAAATTACCGAACAAGTTTAATAAGGCGTGATTGAAAAATACCTACGCGAATTCGTTACAGAAGAATGGAAAAGTTGGTAGAAACCGATGTAGGAGATGATCACTTTGGATTCCGGAGGAATGTAGAAACATCTTAGATCCTACGTTAAGGAAAGGCAAACTTAATTTTATAGCATTTGTAGACTTAGAGAAAGCTTTTGACAAGGTCTCGAATACTCTTTTTGAAATTCTCAAGGTCGAAGAGGTAGAATACGGGTAGCGAATGTCTATTTACAGCTTGTGCAGAAACCAGACGGCAATTATAAGAACTGAGGGGCATGAAAGGGAATCAGTGGTTGAGAAGGGAGTGAGACAGGGTTGTAACCTATCTCCGGTGCTTATTCAGTCTGTACACTGTGAAATGAACTTCAACAATAGCAAAACAAAGACAATGTAATGTAATCGAATTAAATCAGGTGATGTTGAGGGAATTAGATTAGAAAACGAGACACTTAAAGTACTAGACGATAGTTGCTATTTGGGCACCAAGATAACTGGTTAACTGATATTGGCCGAAATTGAGAGGATATAAAAAGGTGACTGACAATGGCAAAAACGTTTTTCTGGAGAAGAGAAATTTGTTACCATGGAATAAAAATTAGGAAGTATCTTCCGGAGATATTTGTCTCGAGTGTAGCCATGTATGGAAGTGAAACATGGACGTTAACAATTTAGACAAGAAGAGAATAGGAGCTTTTGAAATGGGGGGGCTACAAGAGAATGTTGAAGATTAGATAGGCTAATTTCTAGAAAATATTCAACTATTTATCGATAATGTTTAGACAGAATTTCGTCTACTGTAAATGAATTATCATTTAAACACTGATGGTCATTGTATCAAAATATTGCTCAAGCTTTTTCACATCGAGAATATCATAAAATCATAAATTTTGTTTTTAACCTTCAATGAAATATTCTTTGTTACATCAAGGTTGTTTGTGATAAATTAACTTACGTGTTTTTTATTTTTACTTTGTTACGTAATTCGTTCTGTTCGTTTCAGTCTTTGTCACTATCGTAGTTGTTCAACGATATGTTTAGAGAGCTCACAATGGTTCCCAAATGTTGTTAACGCATAAGAATTTACTCAATCTGTGTGTTAGCTAAAAGGGTCATTGGGACAGCGTATTTACAGAGAAGCAAAAGTCCGTGGTTATTATACGTTGGTGCTACTAATTTCATTTATGATAGTGAGAGGGAGATGTGATGGGGGAAGAAGTGAGGGAAATAGGGAGCCGTCGCGGAAAAATATTTCCTCTGTAAAATGGGTCGCCGGCGAAAAAGTTTGAGAAGCCGTGGGCTACAGTCCCCAATAACCTTCTCGAAAAACGCGGTAAACTAAACTTTCTTATATCCAAGGGGGACGCAACCCTTTTCCATATAATTTCGTTTAAAAAGTACCTAGAAATGTGCTTCGTTCTGCCATATCTTCAGATGGTGTCTGAGAATAAACCCATCGACTTCATTTAAGATATGGGAGCACGTCTTAGCAGTAAAGGACCTATTGGCTAGGGAATATGATTGTCTTTATTAACCCGCTTATGCTTTCCCTGTTATATGCCATGATATGTCGTGCACAGGAACTAAAATTTCTTTGAAATTTTATCGTGTTATCTTACAGCAAACAGAAATGACAGCTGAAGTTAGTATTTCTTCTAATTGTGAACCACAGTTGCCAATATTTCCAATTGAAAATGCTCATTCACTGTGGTCCTCAGAGTCAGTCATGACTCATCCTGAAAGTTATAAGAAGCTGACGTAATAGTGTCCTGTATTTAGGCTGGACCATATGGATCTCCAGGATGAATACTGCTGTGTCAGGTGCAGAATTTAGGCAGAAAATAGCTGCCTCACCTTTTAACTCTTAATGAAAGTTACATAGGGTCTCTGAGGAATTATTGCGAGAAACTGATTTCTCAGCAACAGGACGCATTGTTGACGGATAGTGCCAAAGATAACAACGATATCTTCAAAATGATTTTCGACCGATTCTGGAGGGGTCCAAAAAGGAATGAAAAGGAATGAAAAGGAATGAAAATTAAGGTTCAACGCCTCCTTGACTACAAGCTCATTACAAGCGAAGCCAAATCTTGGACTGGGGAAGGATGGACCAAGAAATCAGCTGTGTCCCTCCGAAGAAAAACCCAGTATCCACCTCAAGCTATTAAAGGAAAGCAGTAAAAATCTGTATCTGGATGAACAGACCAGAATTTTAACGGCCGTCTTGCCGAGTGTAAATTAAGGCACCTCGCGCTGTAGAAAGGATCGACGTAGGTTAGACCACAAAAAGCAACCATCCACTGAACATATTGAGACAAACACAATTCATATAAACTGACATGGGTACTGCATTTTAGGACCAAAAAAGATGCCCTGCCGGTAATGTTAATGTTGAACTGTTCCTAAGCTGGAATATGCAATTCTACACTGACTCAGAAGAAAACTGGCATCTGCAATTTACATGATTAGCTAGAAAAAACCACGCTCAGATCCTGTCAGTGTTAACTAACGTGACTTAGCTCATCTCCTGCTTCTTCCACCTCTGTCAATCTCGTCCTCCTCCTCCCTCCCTGGGCACCTCCTCTGCCCACCACTCATGGTTCATATCGGTCCACTTCTTCTTTCACACCGTTCGTCTGCTGCTCCCCCCCTCTCTGTTCATCTGCTCCTTCCTCCTCCGTCCATCACCTTCCCCCTCGATCCATCTCTTCCTTTCCCTCTGCCTACATCCTCATCCTCAATCTCTCTATCTCAACCACCTCTCTCCGTCGTTCTTCCCCTGTCTATGTCCATCACCTCCTGCCCTCTCTCTCTCTCTATCCAGTACCTCCTCGTTCCTTTCTCTGGTTACATCCTCCTCTCTCTGCCCATCCCCTCCTCCTTCCATTCTTTACACATGTCCTCCTCTCCTCTCTCTCTCTCTCTCTCTCTCTCTCTCTTTCTCTCTCTCTCTCTCTCTCTCTCTCTCTCTCTCTCTCTCTCTCTCTCTCTCTCTCTCTCTCTCTCTCTCTCGGTCCATATCCATCTCTTCCCTTTCTGTTCATTTCCTCCTCCACTCTCTCTGTCCATCGTCTCCTCCTTTCTCTGTCCATCTCTTCTGTCCCCCTCTCTATGACCTCCTCCTCATCTTTCGTTTCTCTGTTCATCTCCTCGTCACTCCTCTCTCTGTCCATTTCGTCATATTTCATTTCTGTCCATTTCCTCCTCGTCCATCTCTTCCTGCTCCAGCTGTCCATTACTTCCTCTCCATCTGTCTCACCGCCAATAGTAGGATGGTGGTTCTTACCCATGCAGTATTTCTTTCCAGAAAGTAATACGTGTATCAAGTTCGGTTGAAATCAATCCTAGGGTTTAGGAGAAGCTTTTTATCTGTGGCCATAGAAACCTACCCACATTTCACATACATTTAACATATATCACACATATCTGCACGCATATTTCAACCGTATCTTCAGCGAATTGCCCCATGCAGTTTCGTTTTCACGCAGTTTACATTCGGTGATATAAGTGAGTAGCGTCTGCAAAATGAGTTAAAAATTGGTCTGAGCACTATGGGACTTAACGTCTATGGTTTCAGTCCCCTAGAACTTAGAACTACTTAAACCTAACTAACCTAAGGACATCACACAAAACCGAGTCATCACGAGGCAGAGAAAATCCCTGACCCCACCGGGATTGAAACCCGGGAACCCGGGCGTGGGAAGCGAAACGCTACCGCACGACCACGAGTTGAGGACGCAAAATGAGTTACGAAGAGAGTTAGTAGTAAAGAAATGATACATTACAACGTCATGCCTGATGCAACAGTTATTCTATCTGATCAGCAAAAATGTAGCCGATGAGCTTTCCTCGTTTCACCTTTTCTTCGGGTTGTGAGCGTGTAAGAAAGACTCCCGAGGGTTTCAAACTTAGTGGAAAGTTTGTTACAATGACTAAGTACCCTCATGTTCAAATACTGGACGACTGTATTCTGCCTCTTTGAGAGGTAGGTGATCTTTAACCCCACATTAGTCCTTTCCAGGCAGTAATTAATATGTGTACAAATTTTGATTTAAATCGGTCCACTGGTTTAGATGGAGATGCGAAACATACATCCAAACACTTTTCTAATATGACTCGCTGCTTGACGTAATTGACGACACAATCTGTATCTGTTTCCTGTTGTTAATACCTAAGACATAACTTTTTCCTCAAAAAAACTCTGTTTCATTTTCCCGTAAAAAAATACGTGGGTGCGATAATAAATGGCAATGTATCGTCTCCGATATTTTGTAGTCTGCTCTTACGTATTTGAATGATGCCCCGTACAAGAGTACACAGCAATGATAGTTGCTTACGATCTGCCACAGTGCAAATAAAATCATGAGCCGTAAGACGTCATGCGCGTTTCTCTGGGGTTTCCGCGCCGTTATCGATGCCAGATAAGTCATTCTGACCCTCGGGATATCGGCCTGCTTCCTGTGGGACCTTTCTTTAATATCCGGACGCAGCTTTACGTGTACTCAGAGATACGCTGGGGGGCAGCAAAACAGAGCACAGGGAGCGGTGAAACTTCCGAGGTCGTGTTTTCCCTTTACTTCGCCGAAGACGGAAGAAGTTCTCCATTCTCTCTCTCTCTCTCTCTCTCTCTCTCTCTCTCTCTCCCTCTTTCTCCCTCTCCCCCCCACCCCCTCACTCTGTGTCTATCTCTCTTTGTCTGCCTCTCTCTCTCTTTCTTTCCCTCTGCCCGTACCTTGTCCTCCCTCTCTCGATGCTGTCTGAATATATTTTAATGTTGAAAAATAGACTAAGAATTAGAAAGAGTGGAAGCGTGTAGGGAAAGTGAATTAAAACTCTTATTAACATAATGAAAAGTAAAAGGGAAGATTAATGTTTTACGTCTCATCGACGATCAAGTTATCAGGGACGCAGCATAACCTCGGAGTGGGGAAGGATGGGGGAACAATGGAGCCGCGTCGTTCTCAAGGGAACTATTTCTTCCTTTCCCTTAAGTGATTTTAAGTGAACCATGGAAAATAAACAGTACTGACCATTGAAATAGTGACGTAATGGAGGCGTCATGTAAAAACGCCAAATTAGTATGCTTGGATACTGATAACTGTGTCTGAGCAAGTGCACAAGAAGGGAGTAACGGTATGTATATTCGGTGTATCATGAAATATCAAAGTCCTCTTTGAAAATTTCCAAAAAATTATTTTTGTGCTCTAGAATGTCTACTTTATCTTCGTCAGTCCTCAGATAAAAATAGCGCAGGATATTTTTCTATTGACATTTTCCAGCAAATGGTGAAGAAATATGACACAAACGCTAATGAAATATTTTTTGACGATTCACTAAGGCACATATGTGGACCTCAAGTCTCACTTATCATGAAAACGTAGCAGTCTTTACTTTGTATTTTATTTCGCACTGTTTCAGAAAAAAAAATTTCGGCGATACATGTATATTATTTGAGACAGTAAACTGCATATGCTAAAGTACACAGAAAATAGGATTCTTAATGTTTCTGCAATAAATGACTTCCAGTAGAAGTTGTCGTTGATGTTCTAAATCATCTTCAGAAATGTCAGAAAATGATTCAGACATCTCTGGCAAGTACTAATTTGCTACTGCCAGTAAAAAAATCTTGACGGTAGGCGTGTAATGGGATCCCTTAGGAACATGGCTGTCAAGGAGGGGAAGGAAGCCAGTGTGCACTCCGTGTGCATTCCGGGGGGAGTCATTCCGGATGTGGGAAAGTTGCTTCCTGATGCCATGAAGAGTATAGGGTGCAGCCAAGTGCCCGCATCTCGTGGTCGTGCGGTAGCGTTCTCGCTTCACACGCCTGGGTTCCCGGGTTCGATTCCCTGCGGAGTCAGGGATTTTCTCTCCCTCGTGATGGTTGGGTGTTGTGTGATGTCCTTAGGTTAGTTATGTTTTAGTAGTTCTAAGTTCTAGGGGAATGATGACCACAGATGTTAAGTCCCATAGTGCTCAGAGCCATTCCAGCCAAGTGCTGATGGTGGCCCATGTTGGTACCAATGATGTGTATCGCTTTGGATCGTAGGAGATTCTCTCTGGTTTCGGGCGGCTTGTGGAAATGGTAATGACTGCCAGTCTTGCTTCTGAGATTAAGGCGGAGCTCACCATCTGCAGCATCGTCGTTAGAACCGACTGTGGTCCTTTGGTGCAGAGCAGAGCAGAGCAGAGTGGAGTGTCTAAATCAGAGGCACAGGCGGTTCAGTGACCGTGTACGCTGCAGATTCAATGACTTGCGCCATCAGGTGGTGGGTTTCCGGGTTCCGTTTAATAGGTCAGGGGTCCACTATTTACAGGAAGCGTCTTCACGGGTAGCGGGGGCTGTGTGGAAGCTAAAAGGGGAAAGGTAAAGCGCAGTAAGTTAGTTGTGGAAACGGTCGGTACTGTAGTTGTAAATTGCCGTAGTTGTGTTGGGAAAGAACCAGAGCTCCAAGCCCTAATAGAAAGCACTGAAGCTCAAATAGTTATAGGTACAGAAAACTGGCCAAAGCGGGAAATAAGTGGAGCCTGAATTTGTTCAAACGATCTAACAGTGTTCAGAATGGATAGATTAAATAGAGTTGGTGGTGGAGTATCAATTGCTGTCAGAAGTAGTTCGCCTTGTATTGAAATTGAAGTAGGGATTATACTTGACAATCAGACTAATCTATTAATTCGATCGTTTTACTGACCCCCCCCCCCCTCCCCCCGACGCAGAAGATATAGTTGCTGAACAGTTCAAAGAGAACTTGAGTCTCATTTCAAGTACGTACCCCATACAGTTATAGTTGGTGGTGACTTCAATCGACCCACGATATGCTGGAAAAATATATGTTTAAAGCAGGCATAAAACTTCATCCGAAATTGTACTGAATGATTTCTCAGAAAATTGTTTTGAACAATTAGTTCATGAGCCCACTCTCTGACCTCTTAGCAACAAATAATCCTGGACAAATAGTGAGTATCGCGATGAATACAGGAATTAGCGACCAGAAGGCAGTTGCTGCTAAGTTGAATGCCGTAAAACCTACAATCATCAAAAAGGAAGGCAAAGTATATGTATTTAAAAAAAAACTGATACAAATGCTCTTAACGCCGTTTTAAGAGACAGTCTTCACTCCTACCGATCTGGTCATGTAAGCGTGGTAAAGTTGTGTATGATGTCCTTAGGTTAGTTACGTTTAAGTGGTTCTAAGTACTAGGGGACTGATGACCATAGCTGTTAAGTCCCATAGTGCTCAGAGCCATTTGAACCATTTTTGAATAGCTGTGGAATGATTTCAAAGAGATAGTACCGACAGCAATTGAGATATACTAACCAAATAAATAAGTGATGGTACTGATTCCTCATGCTACACAAACCGGGTCAGATCGCTGTTGTAGAAACAGCGAAAACAGCGTACCTAATTTAAAGGAGCGAAAAATTCCCAAGACTGGCAAAGTTTTACAGAAGTTCGAAATGTAGCGCGTACTTCAATGCGAGTTTAATAATTTCCACAACGAAACTCTGTCTTGGAATCTGGCAGAAAACCCAAAGAGATTCTGGTCATACATAAAGCACACCAGTGGCAAGACGCAGTCAATACTATCACTGCGCGATAACATCGGTGAAGTCTCTGATGGCAGAGCCACATAAGCAGAGTTAATAAACACGGTTTTCCGAAACTCCTTCACCAAAGACGAAGTAAATATTCCCGAATTCAAATCAAGAACAACTGCCAAGATGAGAAACATGGAAGTAGATGTCCTCGGTGTCGCAAAGCACCTTACATCACTTGATAAAGCCAAGGCTTCTGGTCCAGATAGCATACCAGTCAGGTTCCTCTCAGAGTATGCTGATACAATAGCTCCATATTAGTAATTATATACAACCGCTAGGTCAGAGAAAGATCCGTGCCTAAGGACCGGAAAATTGCTCAAGTCACACCAATACCCAAAAAAGAAGTAGGGGTAATCAGTTGAATTACTGGCCCATATCACTGACGTCGATTTGCGGTAGGGTTTTGGAACATATACTGTGTCTGAACATTATGAAGTACCTCGAAGAAAAAAATTTATTGACTCACAGTCAGCATGGATTCAGAAAATATAGTTATTGCGAAACGCAACTAGCTCTTTATATTCATGAAGTAATGAGTGCTATCGACAGGAAATGTCACACTGATTACATACTTTTATATTTCCAGAAGGCTTTCGACACCTTTCCTCACAAGCGTCTTCTTAATCAAACTGAGTGCAAATGGAATATCGCCTTAGTTGTGCTACTGGATCGGTGATTTCCTGTCCGAAAGGTCACAGTTCGTAGTAATGGACAGAAGGTCATAGAGTAAAACAGAGGTAATGTCCGGCGTTCCCCAGGGAAGTGTTACAGGCCCTCTATTGTTCCTGATCCATATTAACGATACAGGAGACAATCTTAGTAGCCGTCTTAGATTGTTTGCAGATGATGCTGTCATTTACCGTCTTGTAAGTCATCAGATGACAAAAACGATTTGCAAAATGATTTAGATAAGACAGCTGAATGGTGTGAAATGTAGCAATTGATCCTGAATAACGAAAAGCGTGAAGTTATACACAGGATTACTAAAAGAAATCCGCTATTACGCGATAAGTCATAAAAGTCTTAAGGCTGTAAATTCAACTACATACTTAGGAATTACAATTACCAATACCCTAAACTGGAATTATCGCATGGATAATGTTGTGGGTAGAGCCAACCAAAGACTGTGATTCATCGGCAGAGCACTCAGAAGGTGCAACAGGTCTACTATAGAGACTGCTTACAACACGCTTGTCCGCCCTATACTGGAGTATCGGTGTGCGGTGTGGGATCCGCATCAGGTGGACTGACGGATGAAATCGAAAAAACTTCAAAGAAGGTGGGCTCGTTTTGTACTGTCGCGAAATAGGGGAGATAGTGCCACAGATATGACACGTGAGTTGGAGTGACAATCATTAAAACAAAGGTGTTTTTCGTTGCGACGGGATCTTCTCACGAAATTTAAATAACGAGTTTTCTCCTCCGGTTGTGGAAACATTCTGTTGGCACCCACCTGCACAGGGAGAAATGATTATCACGATCAAATAAGATAAATCAGGTCTCGGAAAGAAAAGTTCAAGTGCTCGTTTTTCCCGCGCGCCTTTCGATAGTGGAACGGTAGAGAGGCAGCTTGAAGGTGGTTCATTGAACCCTCTGCCAGGCACTTTATTGTGAATAGCAGGGTAATCATGTCGGTGTCGATGTAGATGTATATGTACGTTTTATGATAAACTTCAAAGCAATCATTTTTTTAAGAGTACATAAATAACTCCACATTTGACGCATATGTCTCTTCAAATTACAGCCAGGTTTCCTGCATTTTGAGGCATTCCTTGCCTCAACAATGTTTGGTAGTTGGCCAACATTGCAAAACATAACTTCTGAAATGGGATGCAGAAGAGTACTTCTTGGCCTGTTATTTACAATTACTGCATCTGCCTCTTCACTGCCAAAGTAATTCACTAGACAAGTGGCTGGCCGGAGTGGCCGAGCGGTTCTAGGCGCTACAGTCTGGACCCGCGCAACCGCTACGCTCGCAGTTTCGAATCCTGCCTCGGACATGGACGTGTGTGATGTCCTTAGGTTAGTTAGTTTTAAGGAATTAAAAGTTCTAGGGGACCGATGACCTCAGCAGTTAAGTCCCATAGTGCTCAGAGCCATTTGAAGCATTTTGAACCACAACACAAGTACGTGCTATTCCACTAGCTATCGGGTCGACATCTTAACTTTCTTATTGTTTACCGGTCAGTTTCATGAAGCTCAACAGAACAATCTTCAATCGAAAATGAGAATTCGTTACCTTCCCACTCAGATAATTCCGCATTACTGTAGTTAAAAAGCTCTTCTAATTGTTCATAATTTAGTTGGTTAGTAAGTTAGGAAAATATTTCATGAATTATTTTGCACGATATATCGCAATGATGTGTAACACGTCATTATACATTCTCATCCCAAATTAATGTGTACATACTATTACACTCTGAACATTTCTAACCTTTTTGTTACAAAAAGAAAAAAAAGTACAGATGTGAGTTAGTAATTTCTAGCCATCACTTTTTACGCATTACAGTAATAGAGATCCTTCTACGGAACAGAAGGAGTTGTCAAAGAGAAAGCTTCTCAGTTCATTATCAAAATTTAAAATTGAATGTATTACTGTAGAGTATACAAATAACAGTTATTTCAGTATTCCATTATCGAAGACCAAACTGAAATTAGTAAATGTGCATTGTTACTTGAGGACCACGTACGAAGACGTTTAGAAAGTGGGTTACTTCATAGTGAATACCAAAATTTATAAGGATCTGAATTAATTCTCAACCCCTAGAATAGTTAGCGGACGTTGCGAAAAAATCTCAGTGTAATATTTAAACACAACAATTATTTACATACACTTTCGATATGTAGAAGTAGCCATTATGTGCGTACGACCTGCTTTATGCTAACATACGAATCGTGCCACGATGTGCCCTGATTCTAAAACTAAGAACTAGAAGTTTCACACTCTTGGACCATTAGTCTATAAGTGAAAAACTACGGCTATTTACGGAGAAAAAAAAATTATCAACGAAAGAATGTCTACGTATGTGGACCAAGGGAACAAAGGGATTAAGGTAGTGATTTGTGAGAAAGTGTCTCAGAAAATCATTCACAGGTGGGAAAAGTTACGACGTCTAATTTCAACGACGACCTAGGGGCATTATGGACATTATGAAGCCGAGTGGTCTAAGGCGCTACAGTCATGGAGTGTGCGGCTGGTCCCGGCGTAGGTTCGAGTCCTCCCTCGGGCATGAGCGTGTGTGTTTGTCCTTAGGATAATTTAGGTTAAGTAGTATATAAGCTCAGGGACTGATGACCTTAGCAGTTAAGTCACACAAGATTTCACACACATTTGAACATCTGACATTATGAAAGAGCTCGAACTTGAGATGGGATCAGCCTGTTACAACTTCTGCCCAAAGCGGACGTATAGCGTGTCTGACGGGCGGAGAAGTGGATGACAGAAGCTGCCATTGAGGCCCGCAGAACCGCCATGGCTACGAAGAAGATGAAGAGGGATCCCCTTGGGATGACTAGAGGCATTTTTGATTTAACTACAAAAAATGCAACCCAAACCATTAAAGGGTTTCTCTGGAAAGCGTGCTTTTCAAATTGGTGGGCAAAATATGTTATAACAGTACATACGATTTTGATCAAATTTCTAAACTGAATTCTCTGTGAGCGTACGTAGCTGTTTGCGATATTTTCGCAGCATGATTTTGTCGCGATTATGGGGGCGAAGAAAATGACATTTGTTTTGATACGTCACCATTTTGTTAAAAGTTAACGCAATTCAATTATTCTGTGAATGCTGACAGAAAATATATTTAAAACAACTTATAGAAAATTATTTAGTCACAGGTCAAATAGAAGGGCAGATGATCATTGTTTCGCCGCAAGGGACATTTCCAATTCCTGTAGTCGTTACAAGGAAGTGCGACATGGTCACATAAATAATTTCTTAAATACAAACGTGTAGGAAATAAAGCTATTATTAGATTTATTCTTACGTTTTATTTTGCCTGAAAAGAGTAACGAAAATCACCTGTTTTTCATGCATTCAAAGAGGCTCCCCTTGAGTTGTAGATTTATGCTAGGGGCTTGGGAGCGTTGGGGGATCAGTAAATAATGCACTATGTTTTTTTGCGGTTGAGAAAATGTTTTTTTGTGGAACATTGTGGAATATTCACTCTTCACCCCCACAGTTTCATGAAATTCTAGTAGGTGGCGACGATACATGTAGCGTGTGAAGTCGCGTCTGTAACGGAGGTCTGTTGCAAGCAGAGGACTCTCACTGAGTTTCTCTTGGCAGGAAACCATAGCATCACAGATATTCGTGTTTACGGAGACGTGGCACTGAACAAGAGCACGTTGAGTCGTTGGATGTGTGTCATATCGCAACAAGGTCGCGCAGACCTGTCCGACCTCTCTGTTGCCAGCCAGCCCCACACAACTGTGACTCTTGTAATGTTGGAACGTCAGGACACTCTCATTTGAAGTGACAGACGGATTAGAATCAAACACCTCGCTGCACAGCTCAACTGTTGGTAGTGGTGACACATTCGTCCTCCATTTAGGATACTCAAAGGTGTGTGCCCCCTGAGTTCCTTGCCGTCTAACTGAAGACCACAAAGCAGCAAGGACCACATCTGCGGAATTACTTGCGCATTACGGGGGTTACCGTGATAATTTTTATGGAATATCGTCAGAGGTGATGAAACAGACGTTCATCACTTCGAACCGGAAACTAAATGGCAATCCATGGACTAGCGCCACAACATATCTCCTGCTAAGAAAAAGTTCAAAGCCGCACATATAGCCAATAGCGACATTACGACGGCCTCCTGGGACTTTGAAGGGGCTATGCTTTTTGATGTCCTCACTCAAGATGCAACGATCAACTCTGAAATATTTTGTGCTACCCTCAGGAAATTGAAGAAAGTACTTAAGCGTGTTCGTCAACACACACACACACACACACACACACACACACAAAAACGAACTTCTACTTCCCCATGACAACGCAAGGCAACACACAAGTCTGCGAACCACAGAGGAGATCAGAAAACTTTATTCAACTTTTCTTCCTCATCCGCTCTACAGCCCGGATCCCCCACCTTCCAATTTCTATTTGTTTGGGCCAATGAGGGATTCACTCCACGGGAAGCAGTATTGCGAGGTTTCTGATGCAGAAAAACGTTGGCTCCGACGTTGATCAGTGGTGCCGTGCAATCACGAAGGCCCTCCCAGTAATCTGGCGAAGGGCCGTCGCAATGAACGGAGATTATGTTGAAAAAGGGAGTTTTGTAGCCAAAAGAGGGGGGAATAATACGGTGTATGGGAATCCTCAATAAAACCAACCTGATTTCAGAAAAAAAGTGTTATATTTCTTGTTGAACACCCCTCGTAATTCAGAAATTGCATCTGAGTTTTGGTTGTTTGTGAAAGGATCTTCTTATGCTTCGTATAACAAAGGAAAGTCTCTACTCTTACATGTAGGTCTTCGAAAGCACTAGGAAGGCTGCTCAGCGATATCATTTTATCGTAACGTAGTACTGCTGCTTTCATTGGTCGATACAGGTGACTGGCCCTGGCTAGCACATTCTCTAGAAATGTCAGTCACTGGTTCCTACTAGCCTTTGGTTTTCGAGTAACTAGCACGCCACTACTCACCAGTCATAACAGTTGATTATCTCTGGCATAGAGCTGAAGCAGCATGGATCGACGCACTCAGAGTTCGACTCGATGAACAGCGGGGCTAGAGCCACTGTTGCTGCCAATGATCGCAACTCTGTTACTAAATTCCGCATCCTACACTTTGGTGTTTGCAAGAATAAAAATGCAGTGAGGTTTGCATCAAGTGTTTCAGGTCAATCCGATATGTGACGAAACCGAACGATGTCCCATCGGACACCTTTTATTGTGCCCCTTTTCATGCAGTTACCATTATTGGCAAAGCGGCTATCGCCAAGTGCGAGCATGCATAGTTTTCCTTTCAATTCTTGCTCTATGGGGGATAAGCAGGCAGCTAGCTTGTTGATGTACAGAATATCTAATAATAAATCAACAGTTAAATATACAGATATAAAACCGGCAGTATATGTGCAGCCGATATTTTTATAGGCCGTTACATATTTTACATCGATTATCGATATATCACCTTTTCTAAATATCTAGTTGCGATAATGATATTATTTATAAAATATCGATATGTATCGGTTTCCCGATATTTTTAAAAATATCAACAGTCTTAGTAGAAGCACAAATTTCTTTTATAGTCTGCGGCAGTAGAATCGTTATGCAATCAACTTCACATGCCGTTTCTCTAATTTTACTCAAAAAAGTTCTACGAAACGCACATTGTCTTCCCTTCAAGGATTTTCACTTGAGTTCACAAAGTATCTCTGTAACGCACGCGTGATGATCGAATTTATCGGTGACAAATCCAGCAGCACGCCTCTGAGTTGCGTCGATGTATTCCATTAATCCAAATACTTGAGCAGTACTCAATAAGAGTACCAGAGCTCTATACGCGTTCTCCTTTACGGATTGACCACACTTTTCTAAAATTCGCCCAATGGTATTAAATCCAGCAGTCGCCTTCTCTTCTCGTTCCATTTTATGTTGCTATGCAACGTTACCCCTAGATATTTAATCGACCTGACTGTATCAAGAAGCACGGTACAAATGCTCTATTCGAACATTATGCGAACGTTATCCTTCCTCACCTGCATTAACATGAATTTTTCTAATTTTTGACCAAATTGCCATTCATCCCACCAATTAGAAACTTTGTCGAAGTCGTCTTGTATTCTCCTACAGTCACTCAGCGGCGACACGTTTCTGTACACCACAGCATCATCATCAAACACCTGTTAATTGCTGTTCACCCTAAACGTTGCACCATTTATGTATATAGAGAATAAGGTTGGTCGTGTCACATATCCCTGGGGTACTACTGACGATACACATGTATCTGATGAACACCCTGCCTTGAGAATAACATACTGGGTTCTGTTGCTTAACAAGTCTTCCAATCACTGATATATCTGGGAATCCAATTGGTATGCTTGCACCTTCGTTAACAGTCTGCATCGAAACGGAATGTTAAATGTCATATAGTGATACAGATATAGAAGAGAATCAGCTATCGCTAAGACGAGATAAACCATAACAGAAGCGTAGCTAGAAAGTATATTAGTACACAGAATAATATTGAAAATACACTTCTGGAAATGGAAAAAAAGAACACATTGACACCGGTGTGTCAGACCCACCATACTTGCTCCGGACACTGCGAAAGGGCTGTACAAGCAATGATCACACGCACGGCACAGCGGACACACCAGGAACCGCGGTGTTGGCCGTCGAATGGCGCTAGCTGCGCAGCATTTGTGCACCGCCGCCGTCAGTGTCAGCCAGTTTGCCGAGGCATACAGAGCTCCATCGCAGCCTTTAACACCGGTAGCATGCCGCGACAGCGTGGACGTGAACCGTATGTGCAGTTGACTGACTTTGAGCGAGGGCGTATAGTGGGCATGCGGTAGGCCGGGAGGACGTACAGACGAATAGCTCAACACGTGGGGCGTGAGGTCTCCACAGTACATCGATGTTGCCGCCAGTGGTCGGTGGAAGGTGCACGTGCCCGTCGACCTGGGACCGGACCGCAGCGACGCACGGATGCACGCCAAGACCGTAGGATCCTACGCAGTGCCGTAGGGGACCGCACCGCCACTTCCCAGCACATTAGGGACACTGTTGCTCCTGGGGTATCGGCGAGGACCATTCGCAACCGCCTCCATGAAGCTGGGCTACGGTCCCGTACACCGTTAGGCCGTCTTCCGCTCACGCCCCAACATCGTGCAGCCCGCCTCCAGTGGTGTCGCGACAGGCGTGAATGGAGGGACGAATGGAGACGTGTCGTCTTCAGCGATGAGAGTCGCTTCTGCCTTGGTGCCAATGATGGTCGTATGCGTGTTTGGCGCCGTGCAGGTGAGCGCCACAATCAGGACTGCCTACGACCGAGGCACACAGAGCCAACACCAGGCATCATGGTGTGGGGAGCGATCTCCTACACTGGCCGTACACCTCTGGTGATCGTCGAGGGGACACTGAATAGTGCACGGTACATCCAAACCGTCATCGAACCCATCGTTCTACCATTCCTAGACCGGCAAGGGAACTTGCTGTTCCAACAGGACAATGCACGTCCGCATGTATCCCGTGCCACCCAACCTGCTCTAGAATGTGTAAGTCAACTACCCTTGCCAGCAAGATCTCCGGATCTGTCCCCCATTGTACATGTTTGGGATTGGATGAAGCGTCGTCTCACGCGGTCTGCATGTCCAGCACGAACGCTGGTCCAACTGAGGCGCCAGGTGGAAATGGCATGGCAAGCCGTTCCACAGGACTACATCCAGCATCTCTACAATCGTCTCCATGGGAGAATAGCAGCCTGCATTGCTGCGAAAAGTGGATATACACTGTACTAGTGCCGACATTGTGCATGCTCTGTTGCCTGTGTCTATGTGCCTGTGGTTCTGTCAGTGTGATCATGTGATGTATCTGACCCCAGGAATGTGTCAATAAAGTTTCCCCTTCCTGGGACAATGAATTCACGGTGTTCTTATTTCAATTTCCAGGAGTGTAGAATACAAACAACGCCACAGAGAAACTTACGGAAAAGGAAATTATGGTCAGAAATTCGGAACTAGATGACCTCATTCGGAGATATGTCTTCCTGATATGCCCTATAAAGAACTGACACGAATACGGTTGAAATGGTTCAAATGGCTCTGAGCACTATGGGGCTTAACATCTGAGGTCATCAGTCCCCTAGACGTAGAACTACTTAAACCTACCTAAAGAGATCATATACATCTATGCCCGAAGCAGGATTCGAACCTGCGACCGTAGCAGCAGCGCTATTCCGGACTGAAGTGCCTAGAACCGCTCGGCCACAACTGCCAGCTGACAGGAATATGTACTACAATAATAGTTTTTTAAAACGTAATTCATAATACTCTGTAAACGGTGATCGTCTGTTCTCTACAGTTCATTTAAAACTGCAACCAAGTAAGTGCATTCGCCGTGCCCTAAGTAAAGCAAGAGGAAAGTGTTTGTCTGTTTAAACGTCCAGCTAATTCAGGAAACTAAGAACGCCATCAGTCAGCATTGTCAGTAACTAACGAATAGTTACAGAGCATACAGTTACCTGTAACTGTTCGTTTGCACAATTTTGACATGTGTCTTTATTTTCTGACATACCCTTTTTGATTACGTTACGATGATTTGATAATGGGTCGCAGCCCGAAAATAGTTATGGAGTGAATAAAAAAAGTATAATTTTCAACTTTGGATTTTTTTGTTGTACGTATTTCCTATCTTTCATTTCTTCTCCCCTAAATTACTAACGTTTTTACATAACATTCTGTGCTTCCTTTAATTCATTGTCGGCTTAGATTTTTCTTAATTTTGTTTGTAATTCATTATTATTACATTGGTTTTCTTTACTGGCAACAATAAGGGTGCTTGATATAGAAAAGTTTATGTTATTACAAGATGAAAATTATAAAACATTCTACCTGCTTTCACGTACTATGTAACAGCTCTTTCAATATGTAATAAGTGGAAAAATAAGAAGAACTATATTGTATACACACAGTAAGCGACTGACGAATGTTTGAACTGCCATACTTGAAGATGATAGTCAAGTATGCTGTTGTTGCGCCATTGGGGTCAGCTTACAGTTTTACACGTGTACAGCCGTATCCGAAAATATTCATACTCTAATTATGGCTCGAAACTAGTCATCAAGTAATAAGGACAATTAACACTGCAGCTTCGATGGTTCTCTGTAATTTATTGTATAACTTTGTATTCCATACAGCTTCTGACATCATGCCTTACAGAATATCATAAATTAATAATTATTATCTAAAATTATTAGTTTGCTCAGGCCTGTAGGTCTGTAGATTGTCTTTATGGTTTTGATGTTATGTGAAGGTCTATGTCAGAGCTATGGTTGCATGGATGTCATAGGACAGACCTAATATGGAGTTTTATTTAGTAGTTGTAAGATTCGAGGACACGTTATGCAGTATTTGAATAAATTATCTTATTACTTTTCTCCTACAAGGAGATGTACTCCCAGCTATAAGTGTGCTGCAACGGGTATTTCACAATTGTATCGAAACAATTAACATCTATTGTTTTCGGTGAAATAATGAATGAATTCTAAATCTTTGGTAATTAAAGCGAATGTGTTGATAACAATATCAAGCTGACGATCAGTTTCACTGGCAATACTTTGCTAATATAAATACTATATACGATTCTTGAATAACTGTATAGCATGATGAGAAGCACCTGTGTCTCGAAACGCGTTACAGGTTTATAGATTTATGAAAACAAAAACACATAAGCCACTACACAAGCTTTGCGGCCATTTATAAAATGGAAAATTGATACCGTTTGAATAGATAGTATTGTAGAATCAATATTCATTCTCGAGCATAATCAATGCCACATTTATTATGGTGATGTGTGACTTGTTCTACATTAATCTGGCATATATTCGAGAATAAGACATAGAAATATTCTCTTCATTGTGTGCAGATGGTGTAATGATTATTTCCGTTTTTTGGTGCGTCATATACTGAAAACACTGTCAAGAAGAACAGGCGGGATGATAGCCCATCTGTTAAGACGAAAAATGTTTCAAATGGTTCTGAGCACTATGGGACTTAACTTCTGAGGTCATCAGTCCCCTAGAACGTAGAACTACGTAAACCTAACTAACCTAAGGACATCACACACATCCACGCCCGAGGCAGGATTCGAATCGTAGCGATCGCGCGGTTCCAGATTGAAGCACCTAGAACCGCTCGGCCACCAAGGCCGGCATCTGTTAAGACATCAAAGACTAACTTCTCTGGTACTAGAGAGAGATGTCGAGTGTAAAATTTGTAGAGGAAGACAGAGATTGGAACATATCCTCCAGATAATTAAGTACGAAGGCTGAAATTGCTGTTCTGAGATGAAAATTTTGGCACTTGAAAGGAATTCGTGGCTGGTCACATCAATTCAGTTAGAAGAATGATAACTTTTAAATAATAATATTAATAATTGATTCCTCACTTACATACTATTTTGGATCAACCAACTCACCACCGTCCGTATGATAGTTTGGTGTGCGTCCGGTAGGAGATATTGTTTTCACAAACGTAGTTTCAAGAATTTGTCTAAGTCCAGGTTCGGGACGCTGTCCAGCTCATTGTTTTAATCTATCAAGAAGTTTCGAAACAGTTTACACTGCAAAACAAAATGCAAGACTAGTTCCGGAAACTAACCCCGTGCAGTTGCCAGATATGGAAATTTACTATGTAACTCTTCGTATGAAAGTGGCAGATCGTTGCAGTTAGTCCTCTGTAAACACTGAATACTGATTTTCTCCTGCACTGCAACCTTTCGAGCTTTTACAAGCATGAAAGTAAGTTGTGTAGTGTCCATCAAAAGTATCATGCGGTGCAACCACATAGTACCCTCTAGAAACGTCTAAAGTGTGTTGATTCTGTGAAAGTACAGTCGAGACGACTTTCAGCGACATTTGAGAAAGCGGAGGGTACCTTTTGACATTTTATTCCTTTGTACACTTACTGACACTACGAAATATTCAGATAAGAAAGTATGTAACCTTTTTGAGCGCTATAAAAGTACACTCTTCCTGCAACACTCATCGCCCAGACTCGCTGTGGCAGAAAAAAGTAATTATTATGAAGACCTATTCAGTCAACTTTCGTACTAATATCAGTTATAAATACTGACAGCTACAGTTACATATGACGATCTCAGTCGAATTTGGTAATGGAATCAAAGGGGAACAAAAATAATTGCAACTTTTGTTGTTGCAATAACCTATTCTGTTGATAGTCCTTAGGACGTATATCAGATATGAACGTTTGAGTTAAAACTAACGCTATCATACAACCACAAGGAAATGATTATTATTGTAGTTATAACTTGTTATGAGAGGCTCTTTAAATTTTTTGAGGAAAGAACCGTCGAATGTTGTGAGAAAAAAATAAAATAAAGACAGACATCTGACACACCTTTGAATCCTATTCGAAATCACTTACAGAAAATGAGGCAATCAAGTGTTTGGCTAAATTATTTCTTAATTTTAAAGTACCTTGATTACTTTCAAGCAATTAAACGGTTTTGGACATCTACACGTCAGGCTGCTCAGTTTGGTACCCCATTTCTGCATTTCCCACTCTCCGTTTTACTATGAAAATTCGAAGAAGACTCAACAGTGTCATTTCTAGGCAGTCTTGGCTTCGCTCCATTGAATCATTTGAGTAGAAACATCGGTTGGAAAAACAGTATTACAACGGATTGTGCAAAAATAGCTGTTCAAAGCAATGGGTGAAGTAGAAGAGGCGATAAAGATTTAATATGTTAGAAAAGGGCTGGACACATCGAGATTAGGAAAAATCTGTAGAATGAAATATTTATAAACACATGTCAATACTGTACCTGAGTGAATAGAGGGAATGTCTGTGGATTTGTAAATATTTAATGTAGAATTCTAAATTAGATGGAGTAGAAACTCTAGAAGTAAGAACTGTTAAAAAAATTATATGATTGCTATACAAATAAAATATCGATGAACAAAAAAAGGAAACGAAGCGAAACTTATGAAAGATTGCGGTAAATGTCATTGCTACGGTCTAATAAAACACTGATCTTTTTGCATAATCTTTACAAAATTTGTGACGACAGCGTATGCAGTCACATATCTCGACACACAACAAAGAAGAAAGATCTGGAGTAAAAGATCTTATGGGAAAGAAGGTCTGCAAAGGGAAATGAAATGTTCCTATTCGGGATAAATAATACAGAGCAACATCAACAAAAGCGAAGGACGAAAGTTAAAGAAGATGAAATTGTACTCTAATCAAAAAGAGTATAGGAACTTAACATCGTAACCATCCCTGATAAAGACGGAAAAAAAGAACGATTATATGCTGTAAGTCACAACAGCTTGTATATTTTTCTTGTATGTGGAAAACGAACTGTTATAGTTTCCTGATTTGAGTTCAAGATTTTTCATATGGTGTGACATTATGGGATAGGGAACTTGTTATCTGTAGGAGAATTGAAGCTACGTCAAACAAGATTGACCCCGCAGGCAAGGTAACAATAAATACGTCCACGTTACCACGACGATGTTGCAAAACACTAATGTCCCAACTAACTTGGCCTGCCGCGGGGGATCGCAAGCGGAGTTCTTCCGTAAACATGTGACTGTAGTCGCTGGTATGCAAGTTTAAAACTATTACAATAGGCTGGAGCATGTTGACATTTTCATACAAAGAGCTCGTAGTTGGCAGCAGAAAAAGTTTAACTCCTAGCTCTATTAGTGAGAAGGGAGTCACATTATGGGACTGCTAGTTGATTTCAAAGCGTATGGATGATGTGCATCCTCTTCTGTTCCACGTATTTAATGCGTCCGCTATCAACGGGATTAAAAAATATAGCTAAAAGTTTCGTTAAAATAAAATGGTCGTGGTGGTAAAAGTATATAAGCGACAAGTACGTGAAGTACTTTAGAGATAATAGTTCAGAATGATCTCAGGTGTTCACTTGAGTCATTCATTCATAAAAGATTATTCGTCAATCGCCACCTCATTTCCGTTTTAGTTCAGAATCTGAAATTACTGTAAGAAATGCGCAGTCATGCGAAAAGGCCATATCCTGCTCACTCCTATCCGGGTCATAATCTGAGTCGGGTTTCACTTTCCGCGATATGACCTTTTCGGAATCGTCAGCTGTTAGGTCACGTGTTGACCACTGCAAACGCTGCACGCCCAGCATATGTTTGGTGCTTCCTCGTAGGCTTATTTATACTTTTGTTTACAGTGAGTAAAAGTGGTAGTGTCAGTGATTGTGAGAGTGTAAAGAAAAGGAAAAGGATAGTTTGAGAAAATGTGATGGAATAAGAATAGCAAATGTACGATGGAAACAGCATATGAACTACGGTGCAAACGTCGAACCAGCACGTAAAACGGGACCTCAAAGCAGGCAGGTGTAGTTACTGATGTTGGGCCTAGAACACAATAGTTATTCCTTAGGTGATAACTTACTGCCGTATTGGGCTACATTCTTAGAAATCCTATCTTAATTAACCTGCAGCAGTGTCTTGAAAAATGGGTCCTTTGATCACAAGTTGACTGATCGTGTTCGTGTTTTCAGGCCCCAGAGAAAATGTTTCGAAACTGTGTCAGAGGAATCGCAAACGCAAAAATTGAGACATGTGAATAAAGATACTCAGGATGGTTATATACAAGGTGTAATTAATGCGGCGCAGGTAAAAAGAGAAAGGAAGTCAAATACACACGTCAAAAAAGTTTTGAATCACCTTGGTTCCGAGAGTTCCGGAACCTGTACAGAAAACTGGAATAGTGATCAACATAAACATCATTTCCGCCCTTTTTATTGCTCATGAAAACCACACATTGCTTGTAGTACCACCATACAGCGAGAACTTCAGAGGTGGTTTTGCAGATTGCTGTACATACCGGTACCTCATGCATGCGTGTATTCGTCGTGGCATACTATCCACAAGTTCATCGAGGCATTGTTGGTCCAGACTGTCTCACTCCTCAACGGCGTTTCGGCGTAGATCCCTCAGAATGGTTGGTGTGTCACGTCGTCCATAAACAGCCCTTTTCAATCTGCCCCAGGCATGTTCGATAGGGTTCAAGGCTGGAGAACATACTGGCCACTCTAGTCTAGCGATGTCGCTGTCCTGAAGTAAGTCATTCAGAAGACGTCCATGAAGACGAATGACTCGCCAATACGCTGCCGATATGGTTGCACTGTCGGTCTGTGGATGGCATTCACATATCGTACAGTTGTTGCGGCTTCTTCCATGACCTCCAGCGGTGTACTTCGGCCCCATACATTGCCACCCGAGAGCAGCAGGCAACCTCCCCCTAGCCTGACCGGGTTACCTCAAACACGTCTCCAACGATTGTCTAATTGAAGGCATATGCGACACTCATTGGTGAAGACAACATGATGCCAATCCTGAGCGGTCCATTCAGCATGTTGTTGGGCCCATATGTACTGTGCTGCATGGTGTCGTGGTTGCAAAGATGGAACTCGCCATAGACGTCGGAGTGAAGTTGCGCATCATGCAGCCCATTGCGCACAGTTTGAGTCGTATCAGGAGGTCCTGTGGCTGCACGAAAGGCATTATGGAACATGGTGGCCTTGCAGTCAGGGTTCCTCCGAGCCATAATACGTAGGTAGCGGTCGTTCACTGCAGTAGTAGTCCTTGGGCGAGGCATGTCATCGGCAGTTCCTGTTTCTCTGTATCTCCTCCATGTCCGAACATCGCTTTGGTTCACTCCGAGACGCCTGGACACTTCCCTTTTTGAGAGCCCTTCCTGGCGCAACGTAACAATGCAGATGCGTTTGAATCGCGGCATTGACCGTCTGGGCGTGTTTGAACTAGAGACAACACGAGCCGTGTACCTCCTTCCTGGTGGAATGACTGGAACTGATTGGCTGTCGGATTCCGTCCGTCTATTAGGCGCTGGTCATGCATCGTTTCTTACGCCTTTGTGCGGGTTTAGTAACATGTCTGAACAGTCAAAATGACTATGCCTGTGATACAATATCCACAGTCAACGTCTGTCTTCAGAAGTTCTGAGAACCGGGGTGATACAAAACCTTTTTTGGTGCGTGTACTACAGATCTCGAAGTGTGAATGGCTTATTTTTATTATCACGCAGGCAGTGATAGAGGACGAACCCAGAATTGTAAAAATGCATTCTTGAGTCTCCGTGGAACAGGTGTGAAACATGTTCGTCGTTTACATCGTCTGCTACTGCCAGACAGCTCACAAGCTGACTTGCGGGGCAGGGCGGAGGGTTCAAGACGCAACTTAATCCCCAGAGAAGTACGTTTCTGTTTAACGGCTATATTAAAGATTCTGTGTACATGAAGCTCATTATTCTAGCAACACACGAAGAAAATATTTTTCGGCACAGTTGGATGCCAAGCAGATGAATGAGTTATTTAAACAACAACATTATGATGCTAAGTAAATACAAATTTTATTTGAAATTATTCACTTAAAATTTTGATTACAAACTTGGAATTGATTACAAATTTTGTAAAATAGGAGGTCGACATGTGAGAAATTGAATAAAAATTAAAAGTCCGCATTCGAAGGACAACGCGGAAAGAGTGGCTACAGGAGAACTCGTAGTACATAAGAGAGCCGAGAAATTTTACAAGGAAGCTGGCGCAATCAAGAAGCTTGCACAGGAAAACAATATTATAGGTAGCATTACCATCGACTACATGCATAACATTCCACTGTAGAATATTCCCGTGCAGGAAGTATTTTATCACAGACAGCGTGGGAATTGAATTTGACATTTTCAGCTTGCGGGATCATAAGGCAAAGTTTTCTGATATCACGAACGCCAGCTTCGTAAAGAATACAATGAAGTCTGCTCATTGATAAATAGATATTTTCAGGAAAACGTTCCCAAAGAGGTGGCAAAGCTACACATCTTCTCAGATGGATGCCCTTGTCAGAGTTTTGTTAGCTACATCTTCGCCTGGGCGATTTGAAAAGATTATTCGCTATTTTCTAATCAGAGAACATTCGTTCCTGTCTTGTAATATGGATTTGCGACAACTTAGAGACATATCCTCAAGGCTGATCGAAAACACAATCCAGGCGAAATCAACGCACTAATACAAAGAGCAAGTTCCAATTCCCGAGGTCATCCAGAGGAAATGGGTGACATCATTGATTTTATGGCATGGTGGCCAAACTATTATGAAAATGTGTTCCATCAAAAAAATCGCTGACCAAAATTCCACGTGAAAAGATAGTGATCCTACGATTGTCGCAGTACTGTTGATTGAATATTCTGCAAGTATTGAAAGCATATCAAAGGATCGATGGCTTTCCGCAAGAAGATACACTCCTGGAAATGGAAAAAAGAACACATTGACACCGGTGTGTCAGACCCACCATACTTGCTCCGGACACTGCGAGAGGGCTGTACAAGCAATGATCACACGCACGGCACAGCGGACACACCAGGAACCGCGGTGTTGGCCGTCGAATGGCGCTAGCTGCGCAGCATTTGTGCACCGCTGCCGTCAGTGTCAGCCAGTTTGCCGTGGCATACGGAGCTCCATCGCAGTCTTTAACACTGGTAGCATGCCGCGACAGCGTGGACATGAACCGTATGTGCAGTTGACGGACTTTGAGCGAAGGCGTATAGTGGGCATGCGGGAGGCCGGGTGGACGTACCGCCGAATTGCTCAACACGTGGGGCGTGAGGTCTCCACAGTACATCGATGTTGTCGCCAGTGGTCGGCGGAAGGTGCACGTGCCCATCGACCTGGGACCGGACCGCAGCGACGCACGGATGCACGCCAAGACCGTAGGATCCTACGCAGTGCCGTAGGGGACCGCACCGCCACTTCCCAGCAAATTAGGGACACTGTTGCTCCTGGGGTATCGGCGAGGACCATTCGCAACCGTCTCCATGAAGCTGGGCTACGGTCCCGCACACCGTTAGGCCGTCTTCCGCTCACGCCCCAACATCGTGCAGCCCGCCTCCAGTAGTGGTGTCGCGACAGGCGTGAATGGAGGGACGAATGGAGACGTGTCGTCTTCAGCGATGAGAGTCGCTTCTGCCTTGGTGCCAATGATGGTCGTATGCGTGTTTGGCGCCGTGCAGGTGAGCGCCACAATCAGGACTGCATACGACAGAGGCACACAGGGCCAACACCCGGCATCATGGTGTGGGGAGCGATCTCCTACACTGGCCGTACACCTCTGGTGATCGTCGAGGGGACACTGAATAGTGCACGGTACATCCAAACCGTCATCGAACCCATCGTTCTACCATTCCTAGACCGGCAAGGGAACTTGCTGTTCCAACAGGACAATGCACGTCCGCATGTACCCCTTGCCACCCAACGTGCTCTAGAATGTGTAAGTCAACTACCCTGGCCAGCAAGATCTCCGGATCTGTCCCCCATTGAGCATGTTTGGGACTGGATAAAGCGTCGTCTCACGCGGTCTGCACGTCCAGCACGAACGCTGGTCCAACTGAGGCGCCAGGTGGAAATGGCATGGCAAGCCGTTCCACAGGACTACATCCAGCATCTCTACGATCGTCTCCATGGGAGAATAGCAGCCTGCATTGCTGCGAAAGGTGGATATACACTGTACTAGTGCCGACATTGTGGATGCTCTGTTGCCTGTGTCTATGTGCCTGTGGTTCTGTCATTGTGATCATGTGATGTATCTGACCCCAGGAATGTGTCAATAAAGTTTCCCCTTCCTGGGACAATGAATTCACGGTGTTCTTATTTCAATTTCCAGGAGTGTATTTTGATAGGAAAAACTGTGTGTCCACGCCTGAACTACCAAACACTTCTGCGTCCAAAGGACAACTTCCAGTCAACGTGAAAAAAATTGCAGACATTAGGAAATTGACTCATTACGTACCAGACGATATTCTACAATGAGCTCTTTGAATGGCCTGCAAACGCCCTGAATAACAAAAAAGATTACCAATCCATCATGTTGGATTCTTTAATGCTTATATTTTTTTATCACTTATTTACTTGAAACAACTCAAAGTATCAACGATTCGTGGAATGTTATTTTTCATAAAATCACTTGTACTCGGAAGGCCATATCTCCACATCACTTGTTCGACCGTTAACATACTGTTTTGGCACAAAATTTTATGGTCACATTATGTTAAATATCCTACAGCCTAGTATAAATACAAACGCAGACATTTTACACTTTAGTTTTGCAATCCAAACAGTTTTTTTTCTTTCTCTCAAAAATTTTATTTTGATGGATATACGGTGTTTTAAAAATTAGTTATTCACTTGTGTTATTTGACTGTACGTAGAGAGAACACTGCATGAAAAGGACAAGCACAAGTCAGAGACTGAATTATGGGACAGAGTTAGTGAGGTGCCGAACTGCTTTTTAATTCTAAACAGGGTGTAACGGATAATAGTGTACAGAAAGTCGGGGCAAACAACTTTATACCGGATATTTGTGGTCTGTCAAGGCAGAGAGTATCCTAAATTGCCCTAGGCCACAGCACTTACAAGACCACGCGAGAGTTTCATGTTCTCTCGCTCTCTACGCACGAACTATTAGTCTTAGAGAAAAAATGAGTAGCAATTACGATTTTGTTTTGGGATATGTTTTCTCTAGAGGCCATGGTTTTTGATTTATTCAAGAGAAACGTATGAAGACTAACTTGAAAGGCACCACCATCGTCACACTCACCCCAGCGGGCAGAATTTTCTCCATAAAACTGCCTCCTGCTACTGCGGAAAAATTTACATCTACACGAATTATTTTCCGTACTAGACATTTTTTGCTCTTCATTGATTTGGCTATTACTCCACCTACTTAATCAGTTATTCCCTTAACTTTATTAATTTAAAATTCCCGTAACGTTAATGAAAGAAAAATTACTTTAGTAAAGGATACGCAAAAACTCATTGCGTTGACAGTACTAAGCAAACGTTCCCCTTTCAAGGACAGTAGTTTCGTAGTCAGAAGACTAGAAAAACAAAACGATTTAATTATTAATTTTTTCATGTTAAAATTGCAAAATTTGCTAGGTAAAATTTATAAGCGTCAATTTTAGAATTTGTAAGTGCACGACTAAGCAGTTCGCGTAAAAAGCCCTGTCGGTTAAGACCAAGAAATGTCGAATATAAAAAACAGTATATCAAAAGCTGAAAATCTTATGCATGACTTTGAACCTTGGAAATGGGTGTTCTGATAGAAGTTTTTATGTAAAAGAAATGACATTTATAAAAATCTAAGTAACCAAAAGCTAAAATATCATGTAAGAACAATAAGTAGACAATAGAAACACGTTGTAATAACCGGTGATCTACACTGAAGCGCCAAAGAAACTGGTACAGGCATGCGTTTTCAAATACAGCGATATGTAAACAGGCAGAATACGACACTGCGGTGGGCAACGCCTATATATGACAAGTGTCTGACGCAGTTGTTGAATCGGTTACTGCTGCTACAATGGCAGGTTGTCAGGATTTAACTGTGTTTGAACGTGCTGTTATACTCGTTCGCGAGCGATACGACACAGCATCTGCGAGATGCGATGAAATTGGGATTTTCTCCTTCGACCGTTTCACGAGTGTACCGTGGATATTAGGAATCCGGTAAACCATCAAATCTCAAACATCGCTGCGGCCAGAAAAAGGTCCTACAAGAACGGGACGGACGACGACCTAAGATAATCATTCTGCCTGATGAAAGTGAAACTCTACCGCAAACTGCTGCAGATTTCAATGCTGGGCCTTCAACAAGTGTCAGCGTGCGGACCACTCATCGATATGGGCTTTCGGGGCCGAATGTCCACTCGTGTACCCTTGATGACTGCACGACACAAAGCTTTACGCGTCGCTTGCGCCCGTCATCACTGTCATTGGACTGTTGATGACTGGAAACATGTTGCCTGTTCGGACGGGTCTCGTTTCAGATTGTATCGAGCGTATGGACGTGTACGGCTATGGAGACAACCTCATGAATCCGAGGAACCTGCATATCAGCAGGAGACTGTTCAAGCTGGTGGAGATCCTGTAATGGTGTGGGGCGTGTGCAGGTGGAGTGATATGAGACCCATGATACATTTAGATACCATTCTGGCAATTGACAGGTACGTAAGCATCCTGTCTGATCACATGCATCCATTCATATCCATTGTGCATTCCGAGGGACTTCGGCAATTCCAGCAGGACAGTGCGACACCCCACACGTCCAGCACAGCTACACAGTGGTTCCAGGAACATTATTCTGAGTTTAAACACTTCCACTGGCCACCAAATTCCCTACACATGTACATTATTCAGCATATTTGGGATGCCTTGGAACATTCTGTTTAGAAGAGATCTCCACCCTCTGGAACCCTTTACGGATTTGTGGACGGCCCTGTAGGCTTTATGGTGTCAGTTCGCTCCAGCACTGCTTCAGACATTAATCGAGTCCACGCCACGTCGTGTTCCGGCACTTCTGCGTGTTCGCGGGGTCCCTAAACGACAGGTGTACAAGTTTCTTTGGCTCTTCAGTGTAAAACATCGAGTACCTATCTCACATCTCACGAAAAATATGGTACGTTGTTCAAGGCGAACAAGTGACAAGTTCCGTAAGATACGATGGCATGTATATAAATATAGTGATCTTATGGACTGCATCGGTGGAGGAGATGGATACTGACGGGGAGTAGTAACATATGGAACCGCCAACATCATTCATCAGTGTTGTATGTGTTTGGTGTTGTTACATGCCTAGTAAGCATACATGTCGCTTGATCAGAATCAGATCTTGAGTGATCAACTTGCAGGAC
Organism: Schistocerca gregaria; assembly: GCF_023897955.1. Classification (NCBI taxonomy): domain Eukaryota; kingdom Metazoa; phylum Arthropoda; class Insecta; order Orthoptera; family Acrididae; genus Schistocerca; species Schistocerca gregaria. The sequence continues at coordinate 501,274,062 of NC_064925.1, read as the reverse complement.
ACGGAGATGGCACACACTTGTGTGAGGCAGAGTAAACAGGTTCTGGCAGAGTTAGTAAGTGACCGCACTGTCGGTCTCCAGTTGACTGTAACATCCAGATTGTCGGGGATTCGACTGAGGCAGTGGCCCGATGTTGGACGTCAGTGGAACGTCAGTGTTCCGACCTACAATGCCTCAGCAAAAGGGAAGCTCGCCGATTTGTGCACCAAGCACATCGTATCTCCTTCACATCTGCGATTACCATCTAAGAATAAGTTAAGCACTCCCTGCAACATTCTGTGTCCTTTCGTAACACTGGTCGGAGAGGCAACAATCGGGCTTAGGGATTACCATCTCATGCGCAGACTTCAAATAACACTGCAAAACAAACGGTTGTGTTGGTTTGGTACCGAGAATGGGAACCATGAACTGCTTAGGAATGGCATCGCGTTGTTTTTAAAGATGAATCGCCATACTGCACTACAACGGACGACAATCGTCGGAGAGGATGGCGGCGACCTGGGCAGAAGTCCGTTTTTCAAAACTTGTGGAAAGACACACCGGTGTTACTCTTGGTGGCACAGTGAGGGGAACCATCGGAAACGAACTCATGTTACGTCTGGTTGTGATAGATGCGGCTCAACTGTACATCACGGACATCCCGGATCCTCATCTGTTACCTCTTACTCGTCAGTATCGTACAGCCATCTTTCAACAGGACAATGCACGTACAACTATGGCACATGTCTCTATGAACCGCGAGCATGATGTAGAGGCATTCCCGCGCCCAGCAACAATGACAGGTCTGTCCCCAATAAAATAGCTACAATATCATCTCCCTCCTCGTGCCGATATCTTGCACATCAAGGGTCAGAGGATACAACGTCTGTATGACACCCTTGCCAACCGAATCAGTGCATGCATCCAAGGCAGAGAGCGAGCAACACAATACTGATAAGTGGGCTCATATTGCCTGGTTCTGTGTAAATTTGGCTCATTATTGTAGTCGCTGAAACAGCATCACATACCTTCTCAGCCTGAGAAGTTCCGTTTCTTTTCGTCCTCCGTTTCTGTGTCTTCATTTTTCTTTGTCAGGCACTGTATGAAAGGGAAAGTAGGTGTGGAAAGATGTGGCGGGAAGTTGAAAAATGATAGGAAAAGATGGGGAGGGGAGGGGAGTCAAATGAAACAGAATAGAATGTGTGGTGTGAAGCGGAAATGCCGGGACCGATTTCATTTTCTGGCGGAGGAAAACGGCTGAAACCCCGTTCGAAGTGGATGTGGAATATATGTAGTCTTGGTGTAACAAAATTAAACATAAAAATAATGGACTTAATTATGTGGTGTTAGCAATGAAAGAGTTTGTTAAAAGCCTGAAGCATTGATTCTGATTTCGCTCATCATTTCGTCTAATCGTTCGTGAAATTCTCACTAGATGTGGCGCATGTACTACCGTATTATAGTGCACTCTGGCGAGAGATACACAAACTTAGCATGTGATACAATAAACAGAAATTGCCAATGACAGGACGAAATGTATCTTTAACACTAAAGCTGAAGTGCTTTTGTACATCCACCTGGGGCAGTGACTGAAAAATATATGTGAAACCATGAAAAGACTGTCAGCTGTGTTTATGTATTAACTACAATTGGTTTCGGTGGTCCACTCCACCGTCACCAAACAATTATATACATCAAATGTAACATTAGCATCAACTAACCGAAATATGCAATGCCATAATGTCAAGAGGAACTATTACGAAACAAACTTACGTTAGTTAATATAATATTGATCCAAATGAACTGATGTCTGTTCTTGTTACCAGTAAAATCCTAAAATATTAAACAAACCATGATAATAAATGTTGTTCTGCTGTAACATTAATAGCTTTGTTGAAAAATAGCTAGAACAGTATATGTATTGCTCGGTAAGAGCCAGTACCGGCCGGGGTGGCCCAGCGGTTATAGGCGTTACAGTCTGGAAACGCGCGGTCGTTACGGTCGCAGGTTCGAATCCTGCCGCCGGCATAGATGTGTTTTATGTCATTAGGTTAGTTAGGTCTAAGTAGTTCTAAGTTCTAGGGGACTGATGACCTCAGAAGTTAAAGTCCCATAGTGCTCAGAGCCATTTTTTTCGGTAAGAGGAGCCACACGTATAATGAGGAAGATACAGAAGTATAATCAAAACACGTATCGTTCAGTTAGACAAATCAGATCACATAGTCGAAATATCCAAATGCGGTAGATATAATAAAATAATTCAACGTTGCATCTAGCTGTCTACATCACTCCTCCCAAGGCGCCCAGTGGAGGTAAAAATGTAAATTGGGTGAGTCCTATCCTATATTCACATGTAATACCGCGACCGAAGAGTAACAGGGTACCACAAGATACTGTAACTTAATCAGTGTCATCGATCCTTGTATAGCGTTGATTATCTTTGATTATGTGACCTTAAGTTGCTACAGAGGTGAGCTGATTTTAGTTTCCTTGCGATAGTCTAGGCAGCTTGATACATATGTGCATTATAGAGGATCTAATAAAGTGCGAGTACAAAAGATTTGTTAGCGTTCTTCAGCCACCATCAGCTTGCATAATGCTTGCTGACAACTTGGGTCCTTGTCTTCGTGGTATCTGCTCCATACTCGTAAGCTACCATCAGGTCTTACCTCCTAAACTAACATTAACGCCAAATTTCGACGCACTGTCCAAATGGATACGTGAAATCAGGTAGCCATAGTGTCGTCAGTTGGTGATGAACTTTACTTCGTATCGGTGGAAGTTGGTGATTTATTGTTAAAGGAAGGTAATGGTGATGTTTTAGGCGCTGAAGTTCCAAAAGTTGAAGCTACTGATTTAGATATCACAGAGGAAGGAATTTATGTATTTATTTCTATTAATACGAACTGAACTGATGGCTCTTGATGAAAGCATGAATGATCAATGGATGTGAAAGGATGAATGCGAAAATATGTTAAATGTTATGCTGAAGCATAAAATGGTGGAGGTATCTGAGAGTAGAGAATATGTAACGGAGACAAAGGTAGATCGGAGTTTGGGGTGAATCGAATTCTAATGTGCAACTATGCAGGAGTGGCGGAAGTTGACGGAGTTATTAGTGGTGAATTCTTTAATACATCGACCGATGTAATGAATGTCTTACGTAAAGAAGGTTATGAGTTCGGGGTGAACGAGGAGATAGGATTGGCAAGAAAACTGTTATAAGAGGCAGAAGTTTTAGAGTTGCAGCTTGTGAGCGGAAAACATGGCTTATATTGAAATAAATGCGTATATAAGCGTAATTTAGTGTGTAGTGTGTAAGAGTTTTTGAGGGTTACATTGCTTGTGTAAAGGGTAAAAAATGGTTAATTTCAGATGTGTATGAAATGTATGTAGGTACAATTTAGTGCAAGGAGAGTGTCGACATTGGCCACACGACTCTTGGTAAGTGGAGGTCGGCAAAACAAAATTTATTTTGTTATTTACGTAAGAGAAGAATGTAAACTGTACTGTACATAAGATTTTGGGGGGGGCGGGGGAGGGGAGGATTTCACGGACCTATTTAAATGTGTTACTTGCACTCTTCTGGATAAGTTTCTCTTGTACTAGGTCTAGTTTATAATAATTATTCTCACAAAAATTTGGAGCTTGGAGGTCATAGGGCCTCATTAAAATTTTAATTACTTGTGGGTATAGAACATATGTTTAGGTGCAGAGTAAAGCCAACTTTTTGGGGGTATATTTCGTAGAATAATTCTACGGGTTTTTAAGGGTTTTTAATAGAGTTATGTAAGTATATGTTGAAGGTGAACTTCGTATAAAGTTCATGAAACTAATTGTAAGGGTAACTCCTTATTTGTGCTAATAAGATATTGATGAATTATAAACCAGTTATGTGCTGAGTTAAAATGATAGCTAGATGAGCGATTTTTGCAATGGTTAGTATTAGTTCTAACATTTGTAATTAGATACGGTAAAATTATAGAGAAATGACAAAATTTTAATTGATTTGTGGTGTCTAACTAATTTCATAGCACATGTTTTCTTCTGGGAACATAGGCAGGGTGTTTGAAATGCCGAGCTGAATCAAGTGTTTTGGTTGTGCTATAAACCAGTACACATTCCTCTGGCCAGGACGTTCACTGCGTGATCTATGGGGATCTGGGAAATTATATGATAATTTGCAACTAAACCACAATCGTATTTCACGGCTATCATCTTTCAGCACTGACGGTGACTGCAGACTGGCAGATGTTTCAGTGTCGTTCGTGGCCGCGAGCGCCGTGAATTTCGGCAGAGATGGCTGGGCTGTGAACCTTCTAAGCTTCGACAGCAGAACGCTGATCATGTGCTGTGTGTGTGAAAGTGAGGTGCTACCAAGCAGTGGTCAAAGCAGGAGGCGCTACGAAATGAGCACAAATACACTAAAAACTTTTGAGAAGAAAGAGCTGACCCCACAGTTTGTTTATATTTATATGAGCATTTTGGTGTTTAATTAATATGCCATAATTTTATAATTTATGTTACATTTAGAAAACTTAAGCTGATGATATAACATATTCAAGAGGTACATGTTCATTCATATACCATCACAAGGATAGTTACTCTTTTGTTCTGACATGCAGGTGGGGCATTTTATTTATTGTACTATGTATGTATTTATTTATTTTGACATGTATGTCAAATCTGGTACTTCTTAGTGTGCCACGTTAGCAGGCTAGTGCGCCACTTTAAGGGAGCTAGTCACCCATGAGGTGAGACAAATATGATGTGTGGCTCAAAGAAGGCGGGCCTGCGGCTCAGCGTGGACTGCAGTAGATGGTTCAAGCCAAGCCTGGGATAAGAAAGGAGCACGAGACCAGAAACCGGAAAGTCCGGAATGGGGAATTTGGACGATGCACTGATCACTCCCAGCAATGGTGGGCTCTAAGACAAACCCTTACAGCTGAGTATGTGTGATAATGTACAAAATAGTATTAAGGCAGATCTGAATACGTTGGCGATTCCAGAAGAATGAGGTGCATCCAGCGAAACAACAATAATTCAATACCCTTAAAACTGCAAAAGTTATTATTTCCTAGTGAATAAACATTTCCGGAATGAACGTCTAAATTAACAACTTTTAACCGTTTCATGCGATTTCAACAAACGACATCTCGGATGATAGCACCACACTGTAGTTATCATCCTTGAAAGCTATGTATCTGTATATGTTTTATGTACTGATTTATGACATCTTTCATATCTTTTACATCACTTATATCATGTTTGTTATAACGTCGCATTCTCCACAGTTATGGAGCTAATGAATGCAGCATGAGTAACGCACATATTGTAATACTTGTGTAGTTATTTAGTGAACAGTTTATTCTTTTGATAATAATCTTATTTAAGTGCTGTCTTGCAAGTGACTTAAAAAACTGTGCTAATTTAAAAGTGGGCAGTCACATGAGTTAAAGGATACCACAATTGAAAAGAAAACCAAAAAACGCCTGTGTCAAGAAGGCATAAATAATTGTTTAAGTAAGACATAACGACAATCTGTTGTCATTTATCGTGATCGCAGATGCGCAAGAATCCTGGCTTATTTATTTATCGACATATCTTTAATTATAATTACTATAAATTATCTGAGTGTGACAGAATGTTTATAACATTTCTTTATTTAAATATTTATGTAACATATTAGTTTAGTGCGGGAAAGTAGTCAAGCTGAATCAAGTCAAGTCTGTAGAGCTTAAGATGGATGTATATTTGTTGGGGTCAGCCTTTAGCCAAAGGAGAAGGGGACAGTAGTGGAACCCTACGAGAGTCAAGTGGAGACTGGCACTTTTCGAGTGACGCTCTCAAGGGAGCGATTCTGAACTTCCATGTCGAGTTTTTAGAGTAGGCAGACCTGCATAAGGTAGCGTGTATGATTCAGTCACATAGGTCGCTGATTGTGGACGATGAAGGGCCTGTACAATACTCTACTATTTTTTGTATCCGGTGTAAGAATTTGTGAATTATCACGTTGAACTGTTAACTGTTTTGAGGTGATGAATAATGCCGTATTGTGAGTACGAAATGGACTTAATTTTCACGAATCTTCGTTGATTACATGGTTTGGGTTTTTTCTACCATTTTCTTAACGCTCTTAGCTTAGCTTCACTGCACAACATAACGATATTTTTGTATGTATTTTAATTGAAACTATTTCCATTTATTTGAATGTCCCGTCTTCAATAAACGTTACTCAACAAAATTCGCTTTCGCCTACATCAGTTACAGATGTTAGAATAGAAGTTTTGTTATTAAATTATTCATTTCACTTTTATTTTGTATTTCTGTGTATTTTATTAACTCTCAGTCCTGTTTGAGTGCAAGATCACAGCTACAGGTTATGATCTCCAGCGAATTAACTGCAGGGCATGAAAGCACATGCTTGCTGTTCGACCATATGACTGCATCACGCTGTTCTTTTTAAACAGAGCCATGCAGAGCCAAAATATTTAAAATACGAGTAACAGCTGGTATTGACGTAATTGGTTCGCTCTTATGTACTGGTGTTTGGAAGAGAAACTACACTCAGCACTAACTGTTAGGTATTGTCGCAATCTCTTCGTCTCCCACTACGACTTTTATCTCCCCATAGATTTTGTCGGTATAAATAGCGTGTGTATAGGCTAAAAATAGTGAGTTTACGATGTATGGAGATACAACTCAGAGCACGGAGACTGTCGACATTGGTCGCACGACTCTTTGTGAGCAGAGTTGGTGAGTCGAGTAGTAAATTGGTGAATCTTTAATGACTCAGAAGGTGTCCTGTCAACCGAGCCTTTCTAGACAGGTTGTGCAACAAATTTCGTTCTCACGAATTTTGTTCAGTACCTTCTCATTCGTTACATCAGCGTTATTCAGCATTCTTCTGTATGACTATATTTAGAAAGCTTCTATACTCTTCTCGTCTAAATTATTTATAGTCGTTGGTTCCTTTCCATACTTGGCCATAAGCCACAGAAATATTTTCAGAAAAAACTTCCTGACAGATCTGTATTCGACGTTAACAAATTTATCTTCTTCAGAAACGCTTTTTTGCCACTGCCTGTGTACTTTTAATATCCTCTATACTTTGGCCATCATTAGTTACTTTGCTACTCAAATAACAAAACTCATCTTCCACTTCAAGTGTCGGGTTTCCTAATCTAATTCCCTCTCCATTACCTGTTTCAATTCGACTGCATTCCATTATCCTTGTTTTGCTTTTATGCATGTTCGTGTAATATCCACTTTTCAAGACTCTGTCCATTCCGTTCAGATCCTTCTCATTCCGTTGCCATCTCTGACAGGATTACAATATCGCCGATAAACTTCAAAGTCTGGTTTCTTCTCTCTGAACTTTAATTCTTATTCCTAATCTTTCTTTGGTTTCCTTTGCTGCTTGTTCAGTATAATTTAATAAGTTCGGCGATAGGTTACATCCTTGTCTTACTGCCTTCTCAACCACTGCTTGCTTCCCTTTCATTACCCTTTTGTCTTGTAACAGCCGTATTGTTTCTATCCAAATTATAGTGAATATAAATCATATTGTCAAATGACAACAAGACTCGTCGGCTAGTGAGGAAAAATACGTGGCCATTCCGGCACAGATACTCAGACACCTCATTGAATGTGCCTCCAGAAGTGTTTCATTTTCTCCCGAGGTTCTGCAGATATTTGCAGTTTCAGTTTTGTAGCTCTAGTCAGCCCAAACAAATAGTGCTCATCACGTCTTTCATGTGACTGTCAGTGTCACGGAACTCGTTGATTTCTCTTACCTTCCAAACAAAATTATTTTTAAATAGAAATTTACATCCATATTCTATAGAGCGCTCCCAAATTAGTTTTGTGTGTTTTCGTATATGGGTACGTGTTAACAGGAACACTAAAACATGGATAATAACCAGCAGCTAGCATATAGCTCAGCTGTAAAGGAGTAAGTTAGTGTAGGTAGGGAGATAGGGAGACAGGCGAATCACTGAGGGAGTACTGGTTTTCTTCCTGTTTTGCTGTACCTGTTAACACAGACTAATTTGGAATCCCTGTATCGTATGGGTATTTAACGGAAATGTTACTACTAGATGGTGGTGTAAACGGCATTACGTGCTGAAGAAAAGGCGTCGAGTTAGGGATGGGAAAAACCGACCAGTTAAAACCGATAGTGGTATTTTATGTCTAAATAACCGGTATTTTCAGTACTTGTCTGGTATTGGTTATAAAAGGTGTTTTCTTCCATTCTTACTAATAAACCAGTAAGAAATTTATAGCAGCAGCACTAAAATTTTCGTTTTTAAACAAACCTTTTTGAAAAAAGGAGTAATTTTTATTTGTAAAATTTACGTTCATTTGAAATACTGAGTTACTACGGAAAAGAGAAAGTCGATCGATCCTATTTTAATACAAATGCTGACACAAACGAGTAAAAAGCACATGACATGGCAACTGGTACAACATTGCTGAGACAAGAATGCCGCTGTTGCCGTGTCGTGGCATAAGGCGCGCGTTTACTTCCAGTGTGTAAGACTGGCCCGCACCGGTGGTATCCGGCAGTTTCTCGCTATCACCGCCGGTCATCCGTTGTATAGCAGAATGGAGCCAAACCTAGTACGCAAACATCCTTGTGAAGTGACGTAGCAATAAAGTACAATGCATCAGTTTCTTTAAATGAGAAACGATTTATGTCCCGTTTCTATGAAGTAATATGGGTACAAGAGGAAGGAAATTATGGTAACAGAAATCAACTGGAAATATAATAATTCGATCTTACTATACAATAAATACAGAAAGTAGTTTATCGGCTGCCTTTAACTATATGTACGAGGGTGAGTCAAATGAAAACATTAAATATTTTATAAATGTTATTTATTTGCAGAAGTAGTACAAAGCTGTATCACTTTTCAACATAATCTCCACCACGCTCAATGTAAATCCTCCAGCGCTTACAAAGTGCATAAATTCCTTTAGAATAAATTTCTTTTGGTAGTCCGCGCAACCACTCTTGCACCATGTGGCGTACCTCTTTATCAGAACGGAACTTCTTTCCTCCCATTGCGTCTTTGAGTGGTCCAAACATATGGAAATCACTTGGGGCAAGGTCCGGTGAGTATGGTAGATGAGGAAGACACGCAAAATGCAGGTCTGTGATGGTTGCAACTGTTGTACGGGTAGTGTGGGGCCTTGCATTGTCATGTTGCAAAAGAATCTCTGCTGACAGCAATCCACCTAGCTTTGATTTGATTGCAGGCCGCGAATGATTATTTAGGAGATCTATGTATGATGCACTGGTGACAGTGGTCCCTCTAGGCATGTAATGCTCCAGAATGACGCCATTGTCGTCCCAAAAGAGAGTCAGAATAACGTTCCATGCTGATGGTTCTGTTCGAAACATCTTTGGATTTGGTGATGAGGAATGACGCCATTCCTTGCTCGCTCTCTTCGTTTCCGGTTGGTGGAAGTGAAATGGTTCAAAAAAATGGTTCAAATGGCTCTGAGCACTATGGGACTTAACTACTGTGGTCATCAGTCCCCTAGAAGTTAGAAGTACTTAAACTTAACTATCGTAAGGACATCACAAACATCCATGCCCCAGGCCGGATTCGAACCTGCGACCGTAGCGATCGCGCGGTTGCAGACTGTAGCGCCTAGAACCGCTCGGTCACCCCGGCCGGCGTGGAAGTGAACCCAGGTTTCGTCCCCAGTAACGATTCTTGCAAGGAAGCCATTACCTTCTCGTTCAAAGCGCTGAAGAAGTTCTTCACAAGCATCAACACGTCGTTCTCTCATTACAGGAATCAGCTGCCGTGGCAACCATCTTGCAGGCACTTTGTGAAACTGGAGCACATCATGCACGATGTGGTGTGCTGACCCATGACTAATCTGTAAACATGCTGCAATGTCATTCAGTGTCACTCGCCGGTTTTAGTTCACTATGGCTTCAACTGCTGCAATGTTCTGTGGAGTCACAACTCCTTGTGCCCGACCTGGACGAGGAGCACCTTCCACTGAAGTCACACCGTTTGCGAACTTCCTACTCCATTCGTAGACTTGCTGCTGTCACAAAAATGCATCACGGTACTGAACCTTCATTCGTCGATGAATTTCAATAGGTTTCACACCTTCACTACACAAAAACCGAATAACATAATGCGGTTCTTCCCTGGTGCAAGTCGCAGGTGGGGCTGCCATCTTGATACTGGTACTGCGACGATATGTGTGCATCTGCACTATCCTGCCACGTACAGGCCATTCTGCACGCTGTTTGTAGCACGCTCAGCAACTTACAGCATAAGGGCGCGAAATTTCAGTTTGTTATTACAAATTTAATGTTTTCATATGACCCACCCTCGTAATATGGCTTTATCTGCTTCTAACTCTTCCTTGCACTTACAGCGCCAGATTTACACCTGGTGGCCAAAATTGGAACTAATCTTGGTCCAGCATAAAACGGTTCCGCATTTTGTTGTTGTGGTCTGCAGTCCACAGACTGGTTTCATGCAGTTCTCCATGCTACTCTATCCTGCGCAAACTTCTTCATCTCCCAGTATCTACTGCAACCTACATCCTTCTGAATCTGTTTAGTGTATTCATCGCTTGGTCTCCCTCTACGATTTTTACCCTCCACGCTGCCCTCCAATACTAAATTCGTGATCCCCTGGTGCCTCAGAGGATGCCTCAGACGTTCCGTATTACTGCGCTAGAATATCTATCAAGTTTCGCTGCAATACAATCATTACAGCTCGCACTGGACTTCTGTGAGGAGCTGCACTTTGTTGGTTGGTTGCTTGCTCCATTTGGGAGAGGGGACCGAACAACGAGGTCATCCGTTTCACCGGGTTAGGGAAGAATGTGGAGGGAAATCAGTCGTGCTCTTTCAAACGAACCTTCCCGGAATGTGCCTGAAGTGATTCAGGAATAGCACAGGAAACCTAGATTATGGAGGTCGGACGCGGGCTTGAACCGTCGTCCTCCCTAATGCGACAAGCTGCACTTTAATTACGACCACCAGGTACCTACGTACTCAGCAAAGAACGTTTACGCAATATTTCAATACTAACTCAGAAATATCACGGGAATAAAGATTCAGTTCCGCCCCTTTCATTTGAGGAACGCGACGTTAAACTGTTTAGGAGCGGACCGCAGTCTGTAGGGTAGAACGTAATTCGGTAGAAAGCGTACCCGGAAACTTCGGACAGTGAGGCACGAATTGCGAATTCACGTCGGCGGAGCGCCGGGGGGGGGGGGGGGGGGGGGTTGTGCGGCATTAAGACGGGGAACGGACAGCAATTACGGCGGGCGTCGGCGCCAGCCCGCCAGCCAGGCAGTGCGAAAGAAAACAAAAGAACGGCGCCGCGCCGCGCCGCGCCGCCAGAGGTGGAAATGAGGCCGTGCCGCGGAACCGCAGGCAGCGCCCCTTTGTGATGCAAATACCCGGCTGCTGCGGCCTCATCTGGCGACGCGGCGCGGCGCAGCGCCACACCTGTCGCGCAAGCCGCAGCCGCAGCCGGGGGAGCGGGTCCTGCGCCGCTGTCAATGCTAAACGCGCCAACGCGCGTCAAAAGTGGCGCCGTAAAGCGTAGCCCACCTCCAACACGGGGGACGTACGAAAGTGGTGGTTCACACGACGATAATCCTGGAAGTAACTATTTCTACCTTTACTTCTACGTACATACTTTGCGAGCCATCGACCGATGAGTGGCGGAGGGCACCCACAACTACATTTTGCATCCTCATAGATACTCAGCGGTGAGTGGCGGAGGGTATGCTGTACCACTACAAGTCATTTCCCTCCTTGTTCCACCCGCTAATAGAATGAAGGAAACACGACTATCTACACTACTGGCCATTAAAACTGCTACACCAAGGAGAAATGCAGATGATGAACGGGTATTCATTGGAAAAATATATTATACTAGTACTGACGTGTGATTACATTTTCAAGGAATTTGGGTGCTTAGATCTTTCGAAATCAGTACCCAGAACAACCACCTCTGGCCGTAACCAAAGTTTAACGGATTCATTTTAGCACTCATGTGGACGACCTCACACGTTTCGTTATTTAGGGTCAGTTGCCAATTTTCGCGCCATACATATATATTTTCTAAATCATTTTGCAGTTTGTTTTGATCTTATCATGACCTTACTAGTCGATAAACGGCAGCGTCTTCTGCAAACAACCTGAGACGGCTTCTCAGATTGCCTCCAAAATCGTTTATATACGAGGGTTGGAATTTTAATATTGGCAACTATTTATTTACAGCTCGTACAAAATAGATAAGTGTTTCAAATTTTATTGACCTTCAAAGTAGTCACCAGCATTGTGTATAACCCGTTGCCAGCGATGTGGATGTCGTAGGATACTCTCAGCACTGCCAGTTGTGTTGACAGTTCGAGCGGCGAGCACTATTGCCCGACGAGTTTGTAGCAGTTCTGAAGCGAATGCCGTAAACTGTTTCCTTCAGATTAGAAACTGAGTTGAACTCACGAGGGCTTACGTCAGGAGAGTGCAGTAGGTGGTATAACACTTAGCAGCCCCCGCACTATCAGTCGAGATGACAGGCATCTTATCCGCATGGCTGAAACGGATAGTGCAGCCGCATCTCTGTCCCTGAGTCAAGAGATGGGGACGTCTGCAAGACAACAACCATCTGCACGAACAGTTGCTGTAAATGCAACTAAATACCTAGGAATTACAATTTCTAACAACTTAAATTAGAAAGAACACAAAGGAAATATTGTGGGGAAGGCTAACAAAAGACTCCCTTTTATTAGCAGGACACCAGGACACTCAGCAAATGTAACAGGAGACTGCCTACAAAAAATGGTTCAAATGGCTCTGAGCACTTTGGGACTTAACATCTGTGGTCATCAGTCACCTAAAACTTAGAACTTTTTTTTTTTTTTGGTCATCAGTCTACTGACTGGTTCATCTCAGAGTAGCACTTGCAATCTACGTCCTCAATTATTTGCTTGACGTATTCGAATCCCAGTCTTCCTCTGCAGTTTTTGCCCTCTACAGCTCCCTCTAGTACCATGGACGTCGTTCCCTCATGTCTTGGCAGATGTCCTATCATCCTGTCCCTTCTCATTATCAGTGTTTTCCACATATTCCTTTCCTCTCCGATTCTGCGTAGAACCTCCTCATTCCTTACCTTATCAGTCCACCTAATTTTCAACATTCGTCTATAGTATCACATCTCAAATGCTTCGAATCTCTTCTGTTCCGGTTTTCCCACAGTCCATGTTTCACAACCATACAATGCTGTACTCCGGACGTACATCTTCAGAAATTTCTTCCTCAAATTAAGGCCGGTATTTTATATTAGTAGACTTCTCTTGGCCAGAAATGCCTTTTTTGCCACAGCGAGTCTGCTTTTGATGTCCTCCTTGCTCCGTCCGTCATTGGTTATTTTACTGCCTAGGTAGCAGAATTCTTTAACTTCATTGACTTCGTGACCATCAATGCTGATGTTAAGTTACTCGCTGTTCTCATTTCTACTACTTCTCATTACATTCGTCTTTCTCCGATTTACTCTCAAACCATACTGTGTACTCATTAGACTGTTCATTCCGTTCAGCAGATCATTTAATTCTTCTTCACTTTCACTCAGGATAGCAATATCATCAGCGAATCGTATCATTGATATCCTTTCACCTTGTATTCTATTATTTCCAACATTGCTTCCTCGATGTACAGATTGAAGAGTAGGGGCGAAAGGATACAGACTTGTCTTCCTCCCTTCTTAATACGAGCACTTCGTTCTTGATCGACCACTCTTATTATTCCCTCTTGGTTGTTGTACATATTGTATATGACCCGTCTCTCCCTACAGCTTACCCCTACTTTTTTCAGAATCTTGAACTGCTTGCACCATTTTATATTGTCGAACGCTTTTTCCAGGGTGACAAATCCTATGACCGTGCCTTGATTTTTCTTTAGCCTTGCTTCCATTATTAGCCGTAACGTCAGAATTGCCTCTCTCGTGCCTTTACTTTTCCTAAAGCCAAACTGATCAATTTTCTTTTCCATTCTTCTGTATATTATTCTTGTAAGCAGCTTCGATGCATGAGCTGTTAAGCTGATTGTGCGATAATTCTCGCACTTGTCAGCTCTTGCCGTCTTCGGAATTGTGTGGATGATGCTTTTCCGAAAGTCAGATGGTATGTCGCCAGACTCATATATTCTACACACCAAAGTGAATAGTCGTTTTGTTGCCACTTCCCCTAATGATTTTAGAAATTGTGATGGAATGTTATCTATCCCTTCTGCCTTATTTGACCGTAAGTCCTCCAAAGGTCTTTTAAATTCCAATTCTAATACTAGATCCCCTATCTCTTCTAAATCGACTCCTGTTTTTTCTTCTAACACATCAGACAAATCTTCACCCTCATAGAGACTTTCAATGTATTCTTTCCACCTACCTGCTCTCTCCTCTGCATTTAACAGTGGAATTCCCGTTGCACTCTTAATGTTACCACCGTTACTTTTAATGTCACCAAAGGTTGTTTTGACTTTCCTGTATGCTGAGTCTGTCCTTCCGATAATCATATCTTTTTCGATGTCTTCACATTTTTCCTGCAGCCATTTCGTCTTAGCTTCCCTGCACTCCCTATTTATTTCATTCCTCAGCGACTTGTATTTCTGTATTCCTGATTTTCCCGGAACATGTTTGTACTTCCTCCTTTCATCAGTCAACTGAAGTATTTCTTCTCTTAGCGATGGTTTCTTCGCAGCTACCTTCTTTGTACCTATGTTTTCCTTCCCGACTTCTGTGATGGCCCTTTTTAGAGACGTCCATTCCTTTTCAACTGTGTTGCCTACTGCGCTATTCCGTATTGCTGTATCTATAGCGTTAGAGAACTTCAAAAGTGCCTCGTCATTCTTAGAACTTCCGTATCCCACTTCTTAGCGTATTGATTTTTCCTGACTAACGTCTTGAACTTAAGCCTACTCTACATCACTACCATATTGTGATCTGAGTCTATATCTGCTCCTGGGTACGCCTTACAATCCAGTATCTGATTTCGGAATCTCTGTCTGACCATGATGTAATCTAATTGAATATTCCCGTATCTCCTGGCCTTTTCCAAGTATACCTGCACCTCTTGTGATTCTTGAACAGGGAATTCGCTATTACTAGCTGAAACTTGTTACAGAAGTCAATTAGCCTTTCTCCTCTTTCATTCCTTGTCCCAAGCCCATATTCACCTGTAACCTTTTCTTCTACTCCTTCGCCTACAACTGCATTCCAGTCGTCCATGACTATTAAATTTTCGTCCCCCTTTACATACTGCATTACCCTTTCAATATCCTCATACACTTTCTCTATCTGTTCATCTTCAGCTTGCGACGTCGGCATGTATACCTGAACTATAGTTGTCGTTGTTGGTCTGCTGTCGGTTCTGATTAGAACAACCCGGTCACTGAACTGTTCACAGTAACACACCCTCTGCCCTACCTCCCTATTCATAACGAATCCTACACCTGTTATACCATTTTCTGCTGCTGTTGATATTACCCGATACTCAGCTGACCAGAAATCCTTGTCTTCCTTCCACTTCACTTCACTGACCCCTACTATATCTAGATTGAGCATTTGCATTTCCCTTTTCAGATTTTCTAGTTTCCCTACCACTTTCAAGCTTCTGACATTCCACGCCCCGACTCGTAGAACATTATCCTTTAGATGATTATTCACTCTTTTTCTCATGGTAACCTCCCCCTTGGCAGTCCCTTCCCGGAGATCCGAATGGGGGACTATTTCGGAATCTTTTGCCATTGGAGAGATCATCATGATACTTCTTCAACTACAGGCCACATGTCCTGTGGATACACGTTACGCGTCTTTAATGCAGTGGTTACCATTGCCTTCTGCATCCTCATGTCGTTGATCATTGCTGATTCTTCCGCCTTTAGGGACAATTTCCTACCCCTAGGACAAGAGAGTGCCCTGAACCTCTATCTGCTCCTCCGCCCTCTTTGACAAGGCCGTTGGCAGAATGAGGCTGACTTCTTATGCCGGAAGTCTTCGGCCGCCAATGCTGATTATTTATCAAAATTTAGACAGTGGCGGGGATCGAACCCGGAACCTAAGACGTTTTGAATATGAATCATAGACGCTACTCCTAGACCACTTAAGACTAACTAACATAAGGACATCACACACATCCATGCCCGAGGCAGGATTCAAACCTGCGACCATAGCGGTAGCGCTGTTCCAGACTGAAACGCCTAGAACCGCACGGCCACACCGGCCGGCCGACTGCTTACACTACGCATGTCCGTCCTCTTTTTGAATACTGCTGCGCGATGTGGGATCCTTACCAGGCAGGATTTACGGAGTTAACCAAAGAAATTTAACGAAGGACAGCACGATTTGTATTATCCCGAAATACGGGAGAGAGTGTCACTGAAATGATACAGATCTTGGGATGGACATCGTTAAAACAAAACGCGTTTTTTATTGCGGCGGAACTTCTCACGAAATTCCAATCAGCAACTTTCTCCTCCGAATGCGAAATTATTTTGTTGACACCGACTTACATGGGGAGAAACGATCACCACGATAAAATAAGGGAAATCAGAGCTCGTACGGGTAGGTAAAGATGTTCGTTCTTTCCGCGCGATATACGAGATTGGAATAATAGAGAATTGTGAAGGTGGTCCGATGAACCCTCTGCCAGGCACTTAACTATGATTTTCTG
Source organism: Schistocerca gregaria (assembly GCF_023897955.1). Taxonomy (NCBI): domain Eukaryota; kingdom Metazoa; phylum Arthropoda; class Insecta; order Orthoptera; family Acrididae; genus Schistocerca; species Schistocerca gregaria. Next base: position 501,257,364 of record NC_064925.1, on the reverse strand, counting down.
AATATTCATGTAGATGTAGATGATCTTTCAAAGTATCACTGTTGTGTAGATCGTTTCGTAAAATGACGGAATGTAGCAACTTTTTACTTATAATTATGAGTGATTTCAAAATGTTACAAATTTGCTTGAGAATGACACTTAGTCGAAATTAGCTAATCGCACGATTAATAAACATCGTATTTCAGTTTTCTACGGACCATGTTTACGTTTGTTAAGCAAAGAAGAAAGGTCAAGGGCGGAGAAGGACACACCGGACCGCGCGGGTAGCGACGGAGGCGCTTAAAGTACTCGTCCGAGGTAGTCGCCGTTCTCCTCTCCGAATTGCCTCTGCTCTAAGAATGAAGAATCCTTCCCTTTGGCGCATCATCAGTGATCAGCAGAACTTCCATCCATGCAAACTGAAGGTCGTACGGGACCTTCGAGTTGCGCTTCCTGGATCTCTTAGCAGTCAACCCACAGACACGAAGTAACGCTCTGAAGTCGGATGAGGCCCAGTTCCTTGTTGACGATGGTACAAATAAAAGGAATTACACTTACGGACACCACGTAACTAAGATAAACCTCGTCAACTGCATGAGAAACACCAGCAACTGTGAACGTATTACTGTCTGGTGCGGCGTAGCTTCGTTTGGCATAATCGGTCCCAAATAAAAGGCATATACACTGCTGGAAATGGAAAAAAGAACACATTGACACCGGTGTGTCAGACCCACCATACTTGCTCCGGACACTGCGAGAGGGCTGTACAAGCAATGATCACACGCACGGCACAGCGGACACACCACGAACCGCGGTGTTGGCCGTCGAATGGCGCTAGCTGCGCAGCATTTGTGCACCGCCGCCGTCACTGTCAGCCAGTTTGCCGTGGCATACGGAGCTCCATCGCAGTCTTTAACACTGGTAGCATGCCGCGACAGCGTGGACGTGAACCGTGTGTGCAGTTGACGGACTTTGAGCGAGGGCGTATAGTGGGCAAGCGGGAGGCCGGGTGGACGTACCGCCGAATTGCTCAACACGTGGGGCGTGAGGTCTCCACAGTACATCGATGTTGTCGCCAGTGGTCGGCGGAAGGTGCACGTGCCCGTCGACCTGGGACCGGACAGCAGCGACGCACGGATGCACGCCAAGACCGTAGGATCCTACGCAGTGCCGTAGGGGACCGCACCGCCACTTAGCAGCAAATTAGGGACACTGTTGCTCCTGGGGTATCGGCGAGGACCATTCGCAACCGTCTCCATGAAGCTGGGCTACTGTCCCGCACACCGTTAGGCCGTCTTCCGCTCACGCCCCAACATCGTGCAGCCCGCCTCCAGTGGTGTCGCGACAGGCGTGAATGGAGGGACGAATGGAGACGTGTCGTCTTCAGCGATGAGAGTCGCTTCTGCCTTGGTGCCAATGATGGTCGCATCCGTGTTTGGCGCCGTGCAGGTGAGCGCCACAATCAGGACTGCATACGACCGAGGCATACAGGGCCAACACCCGGCATCATGGTGTGGGGGGCGATCTCCTACACTGGCCGTACACCTCTGGTGATCGTCAAGGAGACACTGAATAGTGCACGGTACATCCAAACCGTCATCTAACCCATCGTTCTACCATTCCTAGACCGGCAAGGGAACTTGCTGTTCCAACAGGACAATGCTCGTCCGCATGTGTCCCGTGCCACCCAACGTACTCTAGAAGGTGTAAGTCTACTACCCTGGCCAGCAAGATCTCCGGATCTGTCCCCCATTGAGCATGTTTGGGACTGTATGAAGCGTCGTCTCTCGCGGTCTGCACGTCCAGCACGAACGCTGGTCCAACTGAGGCTCCAGATAGAAATGGCATGGCAAGCCGTTCCACAGGACTACATCCAGCATCTCTACCTCCATGGGAGAATAGCAGCCTGCATTGCTGCGAAATGTGGATATACACTGTACTAGTGCCGACATTGTGCATGCTCTGTTGCCATGGTCTATGTGCCTGTGGTTCTGTCAGTGTGATCATGTGATGTATCTGACCCCAGGAATGTGTCAATAAAGTTTCCCCTTCCTGGGACAATGAATTCACGGTGTTCTTATTTCAATTTCCAGGAGTGTATGATATGCAACTTCATATATTTTTATTTCTTTTCAATGAATGACTCAATGAAGTTTTCAGTTTGTTTCCGCCTTCTGCCCTTCTTATATCCAACTGTCCATTCTGCCAGACCCTTAATTAGTAATAATGTGAAATTGTCATCTACAGATTCCTATACGCATAATAAAATGGTAAAAGCTTTGCTTCCTTCTGCCTGTCTTCGAAAACGCTAATCTTCACAACTACTATACAATTTCCATAGTGTCTTAGCAGGTCAGTTGCTCATAGTTTTTGGCACCGTATAGGCTCTACTTCATCAAAATCGACTCACGGGAAAAAAGATATTGTGACTTAAAGCTTCACTAAGCTTTCTTGTCTGTCTGTATGACTGAAAATACTGTTCTCGAAACCTGCTATATGGATTCTGATATGGTTTTCGCTGGTAACTTCAGCGAAGCTGAATCAACATCGATTCGGCAAACAGAGATCCTGCGAACTCAGCTCGCTCTGTTTCTCCATGAGATCCACAGCGCAATGGACAACGGAGCACAGGTGGATGCCGTGTTCCTAGATTTCAGTAAGGCATGTGACGCCATCCCGGAGTGCCGTTTAATGAAAAAAAAAAAAACGACCTTACAGAGTATCGGAGTAGAACTGTGATTGTTTTCGAGACTTCCTTTCAGATAGAACTCAACACGTCGCTCTTCATGGAACTAAATCGATAGATGTAAAGTTAACATCCGGAGTACCAAAGGGAGTGTGATAGGACCGTTGCTGTTTAGAGTATAAGTAAATGATGTAGTAGAAAGCGTCGGCTGCTCTTTAAGACTATTCACAGATGGTGCAGTTGTCTGTACCAAAGTAGCAACGCCAGAAGATAATAAGATTCTGCAGAACCACCTGCGGACAATTGATGAATGGTGCAGCTTCTGGCAGTGGACTCTGAACGTAAATAAATGAAACCCACTACTGTACAGCTACACTTTTGATAAGAAACGGCTGGAGACAGTTTATGGCGCAAAATATCTAGGCGTAACTATCCAGAGCGACCTTAAGTGGAATGGCCATATAAAACAGATAGTGGGAAAAGCGGACACCAGACTCAGATTCATTGGAAGTATCTTAAGGAAACGTAAGTCATTCACGAAAGAAGTGGCTTATAACGGCTCTTGTTCGCCCGATTCTTGAGCATTGCTCATCTATCTCGGATCCCTGAAATTTCGAGACAGCTCGTTTCGGGAGGAGTCGGACAACATATTACTCCCCCCACATACATCTCGCGTACTGACTACGAGGAGAAAATTCGAGAAATTAGAGCCAATACAGAGGCTTACTATCATTCTTCCCATGCACTATTCGCGAGTGGAACAGGGTTCGAGGGATCAGATAGTGGTAGCGAAAGTACCCTCCGCCACACTCCATTAGGTGGCTTACGGAGTATGATGTAGATGTAAATGAATCTAGTGGCACCGTGTAGGCTATATTTCTTCAAAATAGGACCACGGAGAGAAGGTATTTGTACATTTTATAAAAATGTATGTATACACGGGGGTTCCACTTATCCTTCGAAATCGCTGGACCGATTTCAACCAAACTTGTTATACATCATTTGTTGTCTGGAACGAATCGCTGTGGGGGTAAGGACCACCGGCCTATAAAAGCAGTGGAGATGGGCGTGGAAAGCATGTGTAGACCACGTCACTTGATCACCAGGGCATTATTGACCCCCTAGTGACTTACACATTACACGTAATTTCAGATTACGAAACTTTTTCTTATTGACAACTCCCTCAAAATTATGAAAGGAAAAAATTTATCGCTCACTCCGTTGTCACTGTTCATGCCGTAAAACTGTCGTATCAGGCATGACGTTAAGACTTTTACATTCATTTAGCAGACAGTCTCCACATGTCTTGCTGAACGTACATGCAAATTATATAATTTCATGACACATAGTTCAGGAGATATGAGGGAAGGAGAAGACGGACAGGGACAGTGGGAGGAGGAGATGGACAGAGAAAGGAAGAGGAGGAGAGGGCAGGAAGAGGAGATGGCAATGAGAGGGGTATGAGCAGAGAGGTGGGATGGACACAGAGTGAAGTGGAGGAGGAGGTGGACAGAGAGAAGACAGTGAAGGAGATGGGGGGGAGGGGGGACGTGCAGAGGAGATGGGCGGAGAGAGGGAGAATGAAGAAGCGAATTAATAGAATTGAAATAAAGGAATGTGCTAAGATAGTTTACAAATAATTCTGATAACTCTGTGTTTATACCGAATGGCTAGACAACTGGCCAGTTGGTTATATTTACAAAGATTTGAATGTTCCACTTTAAGTGCGTAGGTACAATATAAGTAGGAAATGAACAGGTGGGTGAAGTGTAGATCATTTTCCCACTGGGCCGAGGCCAAAGTCTAAGATATACCGCGGTAGCTGCAAAATTGAAGGTCAGCAGGAATGTTTATATCAGAAGTAATGGAACACATTTCCAAAAAAATGTGTGTGAAATCTTATGGACCTTAAAGGGGGTAGGACGTGAAACGGGCCGACTTGGAGCAGGAGAGACACCACAGGACATTTTATTTGCTACTGTCTATACTTTTACAAATAAATTCAAAAAACTTTGTTAGCATGACCAGGAAGGATTCGGGATTCACACTCATAGTTCAAAAACATAACAAAATAAAAATTTTACATGTGAAATTTGATCATTTTTTCGCTTACTGTTGGCTGACTTTTGGTGCTGTAGGCACATTTTTCTTCACAAGTAAAAGAGATCCTTTGATTAACTTTGCACAGCATACAAACCATACTTACTGGTGTATAAAACTCTAGAATTTTCCAAATGTATTAAAAACTGTGGTAAACATTGAGATAATTAACTACAAAATTTGTTTTTTTGCAAACGTAAAGTTTAAAACGTAACAGCACATTCATTTTTTTCATAAATTAAATAGATTCTAGAGTTTCAGACACCTGTATGTATGGTGTGTATGCTGTGCAAAATTCATCGAACAGTCTCTCTTATTTATGAAGAAACGTGTACCTATAGTAAAAATGCAGCGAATAGCAGTGAAAAAATGATGAAATTTCACATGTAAAAAAACTTATTTTATTATTTTTTAGAACTTCCGCTGCTACGAGTGTAAATCCTGAATCCTTCCTGATCATGCTGAGAAAGTTTTATGAATTTACTTGTAAAAGTATAGACAGGGGAAATTAAAATGTCCGGTGGTGCCTCTCCTGCTCCAAGTCGGTCCGTTTGACGTCGTACCCCCCTTAACTGCTGAGGTCATCAGTTCCTAAGCTTACACACTACGTAACCTAAATTATCCTATCTACAAACACACACACCCATGCCCGAGGTAGGACTCGAACCTCCGTCGGGACCAGCCGCACCGTCCATGACTGCAGTGCCCAAGACCGCTCGGCTAACCCCGTGCGGCGTAGCACATTTGTTTCTTTTGTTTTACTAATTACTGTCGTTTTATATACCTCCTAATTAATTATCTTCTATTTATGTTATTGAGTTATACTGTATAAAATAGTGTTTCAGTACCGAATTATTACATGTAAGGAAAATTGTTTACTGTTATGTAGAGAAGTTTCAAAGTATCGGACGTATTTCGAATTCTCTACGGTGCGAAAATTGGACATTGACTCTATATAACGAAAAGGTGAGGTCAGCGACAACATTGCTAGAAGGAAGCGGTTAAACATATGTTACACGACAAATCAGTCAAATCTAAAGGCCGTAAATTCAAGTCAGTACCTAGAAATTACAATTACGAGCAACTAAAATTCTAAAGAACACATACAACATGTTTTGGGGATGGGTATCACAGACTGCGTTTTATGCAGCAGATCTACTAAAGAGGCTGCCTTCACTACGCTAGTACGTCCTCTTTCGAAGTACCGCTGTGCGGTGTGAGATTCTTTCCCAGATAGGATTAACGGAGCGCATCGAGAAAGTTCAAAGAAGGACAGCAAGTTTCGAGTTATCCAGAAATATGGCGGACATGATACAGGGTTTGGGTTGGACATCACTGAGACAAAGGCGTTTCTCATTGAATCGGGATCTTCTAAAAATGGTTCAAATGGCTCTGAGCGCTATGCGACTTAACTTTTGAGGTCATCAGTCGCTTAGAACTTAGAACTAACCTAAGGACATCACACACATCCATGCCCGAGTCAGGATTCGAACCTGCGACAGTAGCGGTCGCTCGGCTCCAGACTGTAGCGTCTAGAACCGCACGGCCACTCCAGCCGGCCGGGATCTTCTCACGAAATATAGATCACGCTTTTTCTCCTCCGAATAACGAAATGTTTTGTTAACGGTGACCTACATAGGGAAAAACGATCATCATCATAAAATTAGGGAAAGCAGAGATCACACGGAAAACCACACGCTGTTCGAGAGTAGAATAATAGAGAGTTATTGTGAAAGTGGTTCGATGAACACACTGCCAGGCACCTAAGTGTGATTTACAGAAGAGTCATGTAGATGTAGGTATTGGAAAGAAGAAATAAGTAACTGTGGCGGCTTGATTTTTTAAAAATACTTTATACGTTTTGCCTGCCACTAGAATCTCTGTACGTCGTGGGAGAGCCACAGGTACTGCACCTTGTTCGAGACTATTGCCGGAAACTGCCGGTGTGAGCTTAATGAGATTTGCGTTCCATCCTTATTTGCTGTCGCGCTGCAGACACCTGCAGCGGCAGCCGCCGGTGCGCTGGGCGGTCAGTGGTTCGTCCGCCGCCCACGCGCCGGCAGAAATGAGCCAGCACCGCCCGCGGCGGTATCTGCCAGCACTCGGGGCGCGTCACACAGAGCCAGGCTCGCAATTAAACCGTATGATGCCCCGGGATTACGCGCCCACGCCCGCCTCCATCGGCACGTGCGCATCTGCGAGGCACGAGTGCATAATTTAATCGACGCTGTTGCCCGCTTGCCTGAAGCAGGTCCTTTGTACCTCAGAGACAGCGGCTGCGTAATTTAGTTATTATAATTATTTTATCACGGGGACAATCTAGTCGTTCAAACAGAGATACCTTCATTGTTTCCGTTCATCACTGCTTCTTGTCTTCCCAACGCAGGTAATACGGTGAGGAAACTACACGCTCCAGAGACATTAATGTGGCCAGCGCCTATGTTTTACGTCAACGGGCAACAACCACCCGGAGACTACCAGTTGAGGGTATACAAATCGTGTCGTGGAGACGCGAATAACAGTGGAGTCGTTATCGTAATGCATCAGCGGAGCGATACACACCGAAGAGCAAAAGGAACTGGTACACCTGCCAAATGTCGTGTGGGATCCCCGCGATCACACAGAAAAGCCCCAACGGACTCGATCAATGTTGAAGTAGTGCTGGAGGGAATTGGCAGCATGAACCCTGCAGGGATTCCCGTAAATCCGTAAGAATACTAAGGGTCAGAGATCTCTTCTGAACAGCAAGTTGCAAAAATTCCCACATATCATCAATAATGTTCATGTCTGTGGAGTTTGGTGGCCAGCGGAAGTGTTTAAACTCAGAAGAGTGTTCCTGGAGCTTCTTTAGCATTTCTGGACGTGTCGGTTGTTGCATTGTCCTGCTGGAATTGCAGATGTACGATGGAATCCACAATGGACGTGAAAGGATGCAGGTGATCAGACAGGATGCTTACGTACGTGCCGCTTATCAGAATCGTTTCTACACGTATCGCCGGCCAGGGTGGCCGAGCGATTCTATACACTACAGTCCGGAACCGCGCGACCGCTACGGTCGCAGGTTCGAATCCTGCATTGGGCAAGGATGTGTGTGATGTCCTCAGGTTAGTTAGGTTTAAGTAGTTCTATGTTCCATGGGATTGTTGACCTCAGAAGTTAAGTCCCATGGTGCTCAGAGACATTTGAACCATTTTATTTCTACACGTATCAAGGGTCCTACATCACTCCAACTGCACACGCCTTCACCATTACAGAGCATCCACCAGCTTGAGCAGTTCCCTGCTAACACGCAGGATTAATGAGGGTTTCTCCATACCCGTAGACGTCCATCCGTTTGAAACAGTTTGAAACTAGACTTGTCCGACCAGGCAGCATGATTCCAGTTATAAACAGTCCTATTTCGGTGTTGAGACGCCCATGCTAGTCGTAAAGCTTCATATCGTGCGGTCATCAAGTGAACACCAGTAGGCCTTCGGCACCGACAGCCCAATTCGACGATGTTTTGTTGAATGGTTCACACGCTAACACTTGTTGATGGCCCAGCACTGAAATCTGAAGCAATTTGCGGAAGGGTTACACTTCTGTCGCGTTGAACGATTCTCTTCAGTCGTCGTTGGTCCCGTTCTTGCAGAATCTTTTCCCAGCAGCAGCAATGTCGGAGATTTGTTGTTTTACCCGATTCCTGATATTAAAGGTACACTCGCGAAACGATCGTACGGGAAAATCCCCACCTAATCGCAACGTCGGTGTTGTTGCATTCCATCGCTCGTGCATTGACTATAACACACGTTCAAACTCACTTAAATCTTGATAAACTGCCATTGTAGCAACAGTAACCGATTTAGCAACTTCGCCAGACACTTGTTGTCTTACATGGACGTTGCAAACTGGTGCTATATGAAACTGGCGCCGAGGCAACTGTGATGCAAAAAAAAAAAAAAAAAAAAAAAATTGTTCAAATGTGTGTGAAATCTTATGGGACTTATCTGCTAGGGTCATCAGTCCCTAAGCTTACACACTACTTAACCTAAATGATCCTAAGGACAAACACATACATCCATGCCCGAGGGAGGACTCGAACCTCCGCCGGGACCAGCCGCAAAGTCCATGACCGCAGCGCCTAAGACCGCTCGGCTAGCCCTCGGCAACTCCGATGCACCACGAGCCATAGATGGTGTGATTGCGGAGATGTGTACGGGCGAATAGACTGTTGAGCAGCTGACCGTGCAGATGAACCAAGGGGACACCAACAGTGTGTTCTCAGCGACCAGTCAGCGAACGTTGCAGCGTATCTGCCTCCGCAGGAGTCACCTGTTTCATCTGCAGCATATCTTCAACGACAGTTCATCAGAAGTTCCTGTTTATGGGCCTCCACAGCAGGCGCTTGGACCATGCACCCGTGCTCACTGCTGGTCATCGGAGATGCATGTTGGTATTTCTACGTCGCCATTGGCGGAATTTCTTCGTCACCACTGCACCTGAACGTCCATTGAGTGGCGACACGTAGTGGCCTTTCGAGGTGAATATACAGGGTGTTACAAAAAGATACGGCCAAACTTTTAGGATACATTCCTCACACACAAATAAAGAAGAGATGTTATGTGGACATGTGTCCGGAAACGCTTACTTTCCATGTTAGAGTTCATTTTAGTTTCGCCAGTATATACTGTACTTCCTCGATTCACCGCCAGTTGGCCCTATTGAAGGAAGGTAATGTTAACTTCGGTGCTTGTGTTGACATGCGACTCATTGCTCTACAGTACTAGCATCAAGCACATCTGTACGTAGCATCAACAGGTTAGTGTTCATCACGAACGTGGTTTTGCAGTCAGTGCAATGTTTACAAATGCGGCGTTGGCAGATGCCCATTTGGTGTATGGATTTACATGGGGCAATAGCCGTGGCGCGGTACTTTTGTATCGAGACAGATTTCCAGAACGAAGGTGTCCCGACAGGAAGACGTTCGAAGCAATTGATCGGCGTCTTAGGGAGCACGGAACATTCCAGCCTATGACTCGCGACTGGGGAAGACCTAGAACGACGAGGACACCTGCAATGGACGAGGCAATTTTTCGTGCTGTTGACGATAACCCTAATGTCGACGTCAGAGAAGTTGCTGCTGTACAAGGTAACGTTGAACACGTCACAGTATGGAGAGTGCTACGGAAGAAGCAGTTGTTGCCGTGCCATGTACAGCGTGTGCAAGCACTATCAGCAGCTGATTGGCCTCCACCGGTACATTTCTGCGAATGGTTCATCCAACAATGTGTCAATCCTCATTTCAGTGCAAATGTTCTCTTTACGGGCGAGGCTTCATTGCAACGTGATCAAATTGTAAGTTTTCACAATCAATACGTGTGGGCTGACGAGAATCCGCACGCAATTGTGCAATCACGTCATCAACACAGATTTTCTGTGAACGTTTGTGCAGGCATTGTTGGTGATGTCTTGATTGGGCTCCATGCTCTTCCACCTACGCTCATTGGAGCACGTTATCATGATTTCATACGGATACTCTACCTGTGCTGCTAGAACATGTGCCTTTACAAGTACGACACAACATGTGGTTCATGCACGATAGAGCTCCTGCACATTTCAGTCGAAGTGTTCGTACGCTTCTCAACAACAATTTCGGCTACCGATGGATTGGTAGAGGCGGACCAATTTCATGGTCTCCACGCTCTCCTGACCTCAACCCTCTTGACTTTCATTTATGGGGGCATTTGAAAGCTCCTGTCTACGCAACGCCGGTATCAAATGTAGAGACTCTTCGTGCTCGTATTGTGGACGGCTGTGATACAATACGCCATTCTCCAGGGCTGCATCAGGGATTCCATGCGACGGAGGGTGGATGCATGTATCCTTGCTAACGGAGGACATTTTGAACATTTCCTGTAAAAAAGTGTTCGAAGTCACGCTGGTACGTTCTGTTGCTGTTTGTTTCCATTCCATGATTAATGTGATTTGAAGAGAAGTAATAAAATGAGCTCTAACATGGAAAGTAAGCGTTTCCGGATACATGTTCACATAACATATTTTCTTTCTTTGTGTGTGAGGAATGTTTCCTGAAAGTTTGGCCGTACCTTTTTGTAACACACTGTAGTCTTTTCCATCGCAGAGATGGCCATTGTCGTGTACGGCGTGAAATTTCTGAAAGCAGACACCCTGCATGCCCTATGGCCTGGGGAGTGCTTTAGTGGCATTCCTTGGGTGATTTAGTCATTTTGGGAGGCACAACGGGTCAACACAAGTATGCATCTACCCTTGGGAACTATTCCACCCCTCCATGCAGTTTCTTTTCACTAGGCACGATGGCATTTAGCAGCAGTAAAACACAACGTGTCACACAGGTCACAGTGCACGTGCGTGATTCGAAAAGCAGCCAGGTGAATTCACCTTTTCCCCATGTCCATCATACTCCAGCCTTTAAATCGAATCGAGAATCTTCTCACGCCATGGATCCTCAACGGAAAAATCTAGCGCAGCTTGACACGGCACTGAAATCTGCATTCCTATCGGTACCTTCCAGAACATAATTTTTTTCCTCTCCATCATGTCACGCACCGAACCGCGCTGGAAATGATGTGTACTGAAGCTTTTGACAGTTGGTCACAACAATGTGGCTGGACGGTGCAGAAAATTTACATCATGACCAATTTCCTACGAACGCTACCAAGTTGTCATTCCACTATTTCCGCGACTACGGAATAATTTGAGTAAACTTTTATTCTTGTGACAGCTTATTTCAACTACAGTAAAAAGATCCAGAATGAATATTCGCTCTGAAGCGGAGCGTGTGCCGATCTGAAACTTATTGGCAGATTAAAACTGCGTACTGGACCGCTATTCAAACCGGGGCCTTCGCCCTTCGCGAGAGAGTGCTCTATCGACTGAACTGCCTAACCACGACGCACGACGTGTGCTCACGAATTTGCTTCCGCCATTATATCTACTACCTTCCAAACTTCACGAAATTATCCTGCATACTTTATACATTACTAGCGCTCCAAAAAGTAACGATTATGCCGAGATATGGCTTAGCCACAGCTGAGGGGCCTGTTTGCAGAATTAAGTTGCATTCTGCAGGAATTTGCGCTGATCCGAAACTTCCTGGGAGACTAAAAGTGTGTGGCGGACCGCAATCCTAAATTGGAAGCTACGGTATCAGATACTGTCGTAGAGATTTTCGACTGAATGAATAGACGGTTAAAAAGAGTAAAGGGGGTCGTGAGTCGTGGTGAGTCGGCAGACTACGTGCCCAATAGTGGTAAAGGTGCCTGGTTCGGGTCTCGGTCCAGTACACAGTTTTAATGTGCCACGAAGTGTCAGATGATCGCACACTCGGCTGCAAAGTGAAAATTAGTTCTGTAAACAATTCCTCAAGCTGTGGCTAAGATGTGTGTTTCTTCAAGCTCTCTTTCAGCATCCACCCCTACTATATCTGAAGACCGTTGTCAAGCAGACATGCCACAGCATACCAGCCCTACTACAGTAAGTAATGTCAAGCATGCGACCCCGATACATCTGTAAGGCTAAAGTTGATACACGTATCAGCAGGCTGACACTTTCCGCAGGGGTACACGTCGTACGAAAAGTAACGCAACATGTGCAGAACTTCTGCAAAGTTTGGAAGGTAGGAGATGAGGCGCAGGCGGAAGTACAGCTACGAGTGCGGTCTGTGAGCAGTTTTCAATAGCTATGTCAGTGTAGGAGTTGCCCGTGCAGGGTAAAGGTCCCAGGATGGACTCCAGATTCGACAGGTGGTTTTAATGTGCCACAAAGTTACAGAAACACGATATTCCTACTGACGTAACGTGTATCCACAGGACATGTGGCCTGTAGTTGAAGAAGTGTCATGATGATCTCTCCATTGGCAAAAGATTCCGGAATAGCCCTGATGCGGATCTCCGGGAGGGGACTGCCAGGGGGGAGGTTACCATGAGAAAAAGATTGAATAATCAACGATAGGATAATGTTCTACGAGTCGGGGGGTGGAATGTCATCTCAGAAGCTTAAACGTCGTAGGGAAACTAGAAAATCTGAAAAGGGAAATGCAAAGGCTCAATCTAGATATAGTAGGGGTCAGTGAAGTGAAGCGGAAGGAAGACAAAAATTTCTAGTCAGATGAGTATCGGGTAATATCAACAGCAGCAGAAAATGGTATAACAGGTGTAGGATTCATTATGAATAGGAAGGTAAGGCAGAGGGTCTGTAACTGTGAACAGTTCAGTGACCGGGTTGTTCTAATCAGAATCGACAGAAGACCAACGCCGACAACGATAGTTCAGGTATACATGCCGACGTCGCAAGCTGAAGATGAACAGATAGAGAAAGTGTATGAGGATATTGAAAGGGTAACGCAGTATGTAAGGGGGGACGAAAATCTAATAGTCATGGGCGACAGGAATGCAGTTGTAGGCGAAGGAGTAGAAGAAAAGGTTACAGGTGAATATGGACTTGGGACAAGGAATGAAAGAGGAGAAAGACTAATTGAGTTCTGTAACAAGTTTCAGCTAGTAATAGCGAATACCCTCTTCAAGAATCACAAGACGAGGAGCTATACCTGGAAAAGGCCGAGAGATACGGGAAGATTTCAATTAGATTACATCATGGTCAGACAGAGATTCCGAAATCAGATACTGGATTGTAAGGCGTACCCAGGAGCAGATATAGACTCAGATCACAATATAGTAGTGATGAAGAGTAGGCTGAAGTTCAAGACATTAGTCAGGAAGAACAATTACGCTAAGAAGTGGGATACGGAAGTTCTAAGGGATGGCGAGATAGATTGAAGTTCTCTAGCGCTATATATACAGCAATACGGAATAGCGCAGTAGGCAACACAGTTGAAGAGGAATGGACGTCTCTAAAAACGGCCATCACAAAAGTTGGGAAGGAAAACATAGGTACAAAGAAGGTAGCTGCGAAGAAACCATGGGTAACAGAAGAAATACTTCAGTTTATCGATGAAAGGAGGAAGTACAAACATGTTCCGGGAAAATCAGGAATACAGAAATACAAGTCGCTGAGAAATGAAATAAATAGGAAGTGCAGGGAAGCTAAGACGAAATGGCTGCAGGAAAAATATGAAGACATCGAAAAAGGTATGATTGTCGGAAGGACAGACTCAGCATACAGGAAAGTCAAAACAACCTTTGGTGACATTAAAAGCAACGGTGGTAACATTAAGGCTGCAACGGGAATTCTACTGTTAAATGCAGACGAGCGAGCAGATAGGTGGAAAGAATACATTGAAAGCCTCTATCAGGGTGAAGATTTGTCTGATGTGATAGAAGAAGAAACAGGAGTCGATTTAGAAGAGATAGGGGATCCAGTATTAGAATCGGAATTTAAAAGAGCTTTGGAGGACTTACGGTCAAATAAGGCAGAAGGGATAGATAACATTCCATCAGAATTTCTAAAATAATTAGGGGAAGTGGCAACAAAACGACTATTCACTATGGTGTGTAGAATATATGAGTCTGGCGACATACCATCTGACTTTCGGAAAAGCATGATCCACACAATTCCGAAGACGGCAAGAGCTGACAAGTGCGAGAATTATCGCACAAGCAGCTTAACAGCTCATGCATAGAAGCTGCTTACAAGAATAATATACAGAAGAATCGAAAAGAAAATTGAGAATCCGTTAGGTGACTATCAGTTCGGCTTTAGGAAAAGTAAAGGCACGAGAAAGGCAATTCCGACGTTACGGCTAATAATGGAAGCAAGGCTAAAGGAAAATCAATGCACGTTCATAGGATTTGTCGACCTGGAAAAAGCGTTCGACAATATAAAATGGTGCAAGCTGTTCAAGATTCTGAAAAAAGTAGGGATAAGCTATAGGGAGAGACGGGTCATATACAATATGTACAACAACCAAGAGGGAATAATAAGAGTGGACGATCAAGAACGAAGTGCTCGTATTAAGAAGGGTGTACGACAAGGCTGTAGCCTTCGCCCCTACTCTTGACTATGTACATCGAGCAAGCAATGATGGAAATAAAAGAAACGTTCAGGAGACTAATTAAAATACAAGGTGAAAGGATATCAATGATACGATTCGCTGATGACATTGCTATCCTGAGTGAAAGTGAAGAAGAATTAAATGATCTGCTGAACGGAATGAACAGTGTAATGAGTATACATTATGGTTTGAGAGTAAATCGGAGAAAGACGAAGGTAATGAGAAGTAGTAGAAATGGGAACAGCGAGAAACTTAACATCAGGATTGAAGGTCACGAAGTCAATGAAGTTAAGGAATTCTGCTACCTAGGCAGTAAAATAACCAAAGACGGACGGAGCAAGGAGGACATCAAAAGCAGACTCGCTATGGCAAAAAAGGCATTTCTGGCCAAGAGAAGTCAACTAATATAAAATACCGGCCTTAATTTGAGGAAGAAATTTCTGAGGATGTACGTCTGGAGTACAGCATTGTATGGTAGTGAAACATGGACTGTGGGAAAACCGGAACAGAAGAGAATCGAAGCATTTGAGATGTGGTGCTATAAACGAATGTTGAAAATTAGGTGGACTGATAAGGTAAGGAATGAGGAGGTTCTACGCGGAAATGGAGAGGAAAGAAATATGTGGAAAACACTGATAAGGAGAAGGGGCAGGATAATAGGACATCTGCTAAGACATGAGGGAATGACTTCCATGGTACTAGAGGGAGCTGTAGAGGGCAAAAACTGTAGAGGGAGACAGAGATTGGAATACTTCAAGCAAATAATTGAGGACGTAGGTTGCAAGTGCTACTCTGAGATGAAGAGGTTAGCACAGGAAAGGACATCGTGGCGGGCCGCATCAAACCAGTCAGCAGACTGATGACCAAAAAAAAAAAAAAAAAAGAATAATGGTGTGAGTAGATGATGGCTGTTGGGTGTGTCTAACATTATCAGCATTCCAGGAGTCGCACTCGTGCAGTTTATAGGCATCTTTCGCTCCCTTAGGAAGGTCAGATCAATCGTACGAGGGATGTGGAAGCATCATACGGACAGACCACTCAGACTGCTGCCTATAGTGCAGTAACTGCAGAACGGGGGCTGACGGAATCATGACTACACTGTGGCAAAAATGGTGAGCACGACTCCTTCTAGCGGGACTATACCGCCAGAAAATCGTACAGTGTTTGGACTGACTGTGACAAACTGACAGATGGAACCTGGTGAAATCCTTCGAGAGGTTTCAGGGAGAGTGTTACCAATAACCAGCAGGATTAATGGTTTCTCCTTCGTTGGGGACTGTAATCATGTAGAACATTCTGAAAGAAATATCCACCATTTGATTAATCATTTATTTCACATGGTCAGTATTTCGGCTTTATAGCCATTCTCAAGTGCATGTTGAAAAGTTACTATGTTCACTTATCAGCCTGAATTTTATGACCACTGACCTACTATCGATATAAATCTATTCTCGTAATAGCAGCGTCATCTGGCGAGGAATGACTGCTCGTTAGACACACGCACGGTGTATCTAGTATGAGTGAGCGAACTGAGCGTGTGTAGAATGGGAAACGCGATAGCCTATCTGAGTTTGACCGAGGGTGGATTGTGATGACCCGGAG
Organism: Schistocerca gregaria; assembly: GCF_023897955.1. Classification (NCBI taxonomy): domain Eukaryota; kingdom Metazoa; phylum Arthropoda; class Insecta; order Orthoptera; family Acrididae; genus Schistocerca; species Schistocerca gregaria. The sequence goes on along the minus strand of NC_064925.1, from coordinate 501,241,030 downwards.
ACTCGGTTCGAGAGTTTCGGAGAATACACGACTGGTCGGGTGCTCGAGGAGTGCTGTAGTGAAACCACAGACAGACATCTTTGGTTGTGCGGCCATCTGTCATTACAGATATCGGACATCGTGGGCTGCGGAGACTGGTGAAGCTGGACAGGTGGTGAACTGTGATGAAACTAACATCAGACTTTAATGCTGGACGGAGTACAAGTGTGTCTGAATACACAGTGCACCGAACACTCCTAACGATGGGCCTCCGCAGCAGACGACCCATGCGTATGCCAAAGTTAACACCTTGACATCGGCAACTACGACTGAAATTGACACCTGATCGTCGGCACTGGACTTTGGCGCAGTGGCAGATCGTCCCACAGTCTGATGAATCCCGATACCTTCTTCATCATGCTGATGGGAGGGTGCGATCCGTCGTCTTCCAGGGGAACAGCTCCTTGACACCGTTACTGCGGGACGAAAACAAGGTTGCGGCTGCTTCATTATGGTCTAGGGAACATTCTCGTAGGCGTGGGTCCAATGGAGCTCGTGCAAGGCACAATGATGGGCAAACAGTATCCACTTTGGTTGCAGACCACGTACACCCATTCATGACGATCGTATTTCCCGACTTCAGTGGCATTTCTCAGCAAGGTAATGTGCATGTCATGCATGTCACAAGTCCAGGAGTGTGATGAGGTGGTTCGAGGAACGCAGTGGCGAGTGCCAATTGATTTGCTTACCCCGCTAGATCTGAACCCTATCGAACACACGTGTGAGTGATTGAAAGTGGCGTCAGAACTCATCACCTTCCTTCCCTGAATTTATGGGAATTAGGTTGCTGTGTGCAGATGTGGTGCCAACTCTCTCCAGCAACCTACGAAAGCCTCATTGCTTCCATATTACAACGCGTCGCCCCTATTATTAGAGCCAAAGGTGGACATACAGGCCATTACTTAGGTGGTCATAACGTTCTTTATGAGCAATGTGTACCAGACGTCATCGTCAAACAAATATAATTCTGGTCTGATCTGTTCGAAGTCAGATTGTAGTAATCACTCATAGAAGGCAATTGGCAGCACTAGCAGTGGATGACATAAGGAAGCGTGTCATTTGCTTTCAGACCAAGGGTGGAAGCAGTTTCGAAACGCCTAAGTTTCGAAAGTTTTCGCGGGCCGCGTGGTTATATCGCACCTGGACGTCCAGTGAGTGGCGACAGGTGTTCTTCCAGATGTACTACGCTTTACGCTGTATCGGACAGATGGCCGTTTGCGTGTACAGAGTGAAACGTCGGAAAGCAAACACCTTGCAACCAGGAGGGAGCGTTATGCTGTAAGGGATGTCTTCAGTGGCATTCCCAGCGTGATCTCATCATTCTGGAAGGACCAATGCATTAACATAAGCATGAATCTATCCTTCGGGGACCACGTCCACTCCTACATCAGTCTGTTTTATACTTGGTACGATGGTATCTACCAGGACGACAATGAAACGCATCGCACAGCTCACAGTGTACGTGCTAGGTTCCACCAAGAGCACGAGAATGAGTTTACCATAGTGCCCTGGCCAGTAAACTCCACTGATTTAATCCCGATCGAGAATATGTAGGGACATCCCGACAGGGCTGCGCGTGCCATGGATCGAGAAACCTAATACAGCTGCCACGTCATTGGAGTATGCTTGGATCCACATCCCTGTAGACACTTTCCGTAACTCATTGAATCCCTTCCAACACATCCGCGCTGAAAAATGTGGTTATTCAGGCTTTTGACAGATTGTCACATTAATGTGACTGGACTGTATATATTGTAACATTTCATAATGCCCTTAAGGATGTCTGTAAACCCAAAATCATGATTATGTGAAATAAATTATTACAGTCAAACGGCAACAGCTGTTTTTCATTTTTTTTTTAAAGGGTGACACGACACGACAGACAACAGTAACTTGTTTGATGTGGGATCAGGGTTCACAGGTACAGTGAGTATATTTGTGTGATGTTCAGCGACAAGTCTCATTTCTGTTTGTGATGTTCAAAAAGACCACAGGAACAAGCAGTTCTCCTGGCGTAATAGTGGGGGAGGGCGGAGGTACTATTTATGACCACAGGATTGATTTAGTAATGATAAGAGGGTTAATTGGTCGACTGTGCGTGGCAATAACGGTAAAGTCTGTTGTCGCTCACTTAACTAACAGAGTACCTAAAATCATTTTCCGGCAGGATAACGCACGGCCTTACACTGAAACTCACGCAAAACCCCTCTTGAGTAATATACGGATTATTCACTGGTCAGCCTAGTCCCCTAATTTGTCAACAATGGAACAAGTCTAACATGCGATGGGAAGCGTTCATTTTCATACGAACCTTCAGCCAGAGATGTTCTTGAACTGACAATTCGTGTATCTCACAAGGGGACGTTCCATGCTGTAAATCAAGGATTTCGATGCGCTTCAAAAATATAGAGGCACTTATCCTGAATACCTGGCTATCCGGTTTTTTAGCGACAGGCCTTGGTTTTCGAGAAAATCGATTTCGAATTTCATTGCGTGCTTTGTATACCTGTAACAATACATAAAGTCCGAGCAAGTCAGCGTAGCGCAGAGGTAAAGGTTCACGGCTACCACGCTGGAGGTACTGTGTTCGAATCCTGCCTGTGTCTTTCTTCTTTTTCCAAAATCGACCGAATTTTTCAATTTTATTTCAAAGAATATCAACAAACAGTGCAAAGATATATTTAGTTATTAATTTCTTCAAATATTCATTCCGTTTTATGTTAGAAGCTGGAGTTCGAAATGTTAGTACAACGGTCGCTTCTTGTATTACTTGAAATCGATCTCCACCCATTATCGTCCCCTCTCCCGTTAATACCGTTAGCCGTAACGGGAACCGCAGCATCCAGCTACGGCCAATGGAGATGCGAGTTGCATTCCTTTACGTTCGCGTCTAACTGCAGCGACAGTTGCTCGCAAAGCGTTTAGTGCCGTGTGTTAAAAAAAAAAAATTCTGTTAACCAAGTGTTTGTGCAGAAGTGCAGCCAGAAGAAGATCCACAAGTAGAGGAGATGAACGAAGAATCAAAAGGCGAAATTACAAATGCCATTAAATAATCCGAAAACCTACTCCCCGAGCAGGATTCGAACACGGTTCCTCCAGCCCGTTAACGGTGAACATTTACCGCTGCGCTACTGTAACTTCCTCGGAATACACGTAATGTTACGGGTATACGAAGTGCGCAACGAACTTCAAAATCGATTGTCTCAAAAACAAAGGCCCGTCGCTAGAATCCTGGATAGCCAGCAGTTCTGGGTAAGTGCCTCTACAGCATATTTGAAGCGCATCAAAATCCATGATTTACTGTATGGAGGGTCCCCTTGTCAGACAATACTGGAAATATTCAAGATGACTTTCGAACTCTGTTCGGTTCAGAGTCGATACTAATATAGAACGGTATTTGTGAGTGTCACATCATATACTCCTGTTGATGTTGGACTCCAGTTCCGGGTGGAATGAATTTTCAAACACTTTATGTGATGAATATCTTCAGAAAATTTATAGATAACGAACTGGAATTTCACGGATTAACGCTTTCCTTTTCCATCACACAATGATAGTAACAGGTTTACTTAACTCCTATCGCTGAATCGTTTGCTTCTTGTGCGATAGCGTGGATACATGATGTAGCAACGTATCTCCACCTAAAGGGCTACCCATTATGCAGTTACTTGAAAGTTTACCTGCGGAACACTGAGCAAAGTACAAAATCAATCGAAAATTCATTTCTGGGGAGATGAAACATATCTTGGAAAGAGTATAACTGGGTCACTATACGAATTCAAAGCTGTGAGTCCAGAACTTGTTCGTTAGGAAAATGGAGGCTACCAAGTGCGAAATACACTCCTGGAAACCGAAAAAAGAACACATTGACACCGGTGTGTCAGACCCACCATACTTGCTCCGGACACTGCGAGAGGGCTGTACAAGCAATGATCACACGCACGGCACAGCGGACACACCAGGAACCGCGGTGTTGGCCGTCAAATGGCGCTAGCTGCGCAGCATTTGTGCACCGCCGCCGTCAGTGTCAGCCAGTTTGCCGTGGCATACGGAGCTCCATCGCAGTCTTTAACACTGGTAGCATGCCGCGACAGCGTGGACGTGAACCGTATGTGCAGTTGACGGACTTTGAGCGAGGGCGTATAGAGGGCATGCAGGAGGCCGCGTGGACATACCGCCGAATTGCTCAACACGTGGGGCGTGAGGTCTCCACAGTACATCGATGTTGTCGCCAGTGGTCGGCGGAAGGTGCACGTGCCCGTCGACCTGGGACCGGACCGCAGCGACGCACGGATGCACGCCAAGACCGTAGGATCCTACGCAGTGCCGTAGGGGACCGCACCGCCACTTCCCAGCAAATTAGGGACACTGTTGATCCTGGGGTATCGGCGAGGACCATTCGCAACCGTCTCCATGAAGCTGGGCTACGGTCCCGTACACCGTTAGGCCGTCTTCCGCTCACGCCCCAACATCGTGCAGCCCGCCTCCAGTGGTGTCGCGACAGGCGTGAATGGAGGGACGAATGGAGATGTGTCATCTTCAGCGATGAGAGGCGCTTCTGCCTTGGTGCTAATGATGGTCGTATGCGTGTTTGGCGCCGTGCAGGAAAGCGCCACAATCAGGACTGCATACGACCGAGGCACACAGGGCCAACACCCGGCATCATGGTGTGGGGAGCGATCTCTACACTGGCCGTACACCTCTGGTGATTTTCGAGGGGACACTGAATAGTGCACGGTACATCCAAACCGTCATCGAACCCATCGTTCTACCATTCCTAGACCGGCAAGGGAACTTGCTGTTCCAACAGGACAATGCACGTCCGCATGTATCCAGTGCCACCCAACGTGCTCTACAAGGTGTAAGTCAACTACCCTGGCTAGCAAGATCTCCGGATCTGTCCCCCATTGAGCATGTTTGGGACTGGATGAAGCGTCGTCTCACGCGGTCTGCACGTCCAGCACGAACGCTGGTCCAACTGAGGCGCCAGGTGGAAATGGCATGGCAAGCCGTTCCACAGGACTACATCCAGCATCTCTACGATCGTCTCCATGGAAGAATAGCAGCCTGCATTGCTGCGAAAGGTGGATATACACTGTACTAGTGCCGACATTGTGCATGCTCTGTTGCCTGTGTATATGTGCCTGTGGTTCTGTCAGTGTGATCATGTGATGTATCTGACCCCAGGAATGTGTCAATAAAGTTTCCCCTTCCTGGGATAATGAATTCACGGTTTTCTTATTTCAATTTCCAGGAGTGTACAACGCTGTGCTCTCGGTATATGTTCCCTTGCTCTACATTTCTCTGCTCTGGGTTTGCAATGCTATTACAGCGCCTGTAAAACACATAAAAGAATGTGATCTAGAGTGTACTGGACATACAAGGTCAAACGAGAAGCTTATTACGATCTCCAGAATGAGACGTAAGAAACTGACGTTCTTCAGCGGGAGCAGTACAAAGCAATGATCAAAGTGCGAAAATTGCGAGATGTTATTCGTAATTTCGCTGGATCTGTAGGATCTTGCAATGATTAGCAGAACAGACTGTTCGTGAAAAACCTAAACGCCAAGAGTACAAAAGTATGTAATCATTGACGCTGGTGACAACCATGAATTGAATGTAGAATAACAACTGAAATAATTAAGTATCAACTATGTCATTGTGTCAATAACGACTGAAATCCTTCTACATGTACCCTGCTATTGTCTTAATATATATCAGATAAATGCCATATGGTTGCGTGGGCGTTTTAATGGTAAACTATTTGACAGAATGCAGGCATTATTTTCGTTCGAACAAAATTTAAAAATAAACCGGGGAAATAAAAACGCTACCGTGGGACATTAGCAGCAAAGCGCCTGACGATTTCATGCATTTGCAGTGGTCCACGGGCGCAGTGAGGGATGTGCGAGGCTTTCACACTTATGATGTTGTTATTTCTCCTGTAGTCACCATAAAAAATCAATCCATTTTCATATTTGCCTGTAACCCGGGAACTAGTGACCGTGGAATTCTGTTTAACAGCTGCACTCCCACTCAAGAAGAACGAAGATAAAATTCCAATCCAACGATAAACTTTGTTTTCTTTGATTTTCCGTAATCGATCAGGGCACAGACAGACGTGTGTCCGAAAATGATAGGCCGTCCTCGAAAAATAGGTACTATATTTTCAAGACATTGTATCGTAATATTATTTCCTTCGCTGGTTGATAAGATGGTATCGCTAACTTGTACCTCAACAAAGTTTTCAACGCGTCTGACGAAATCCGTGACTGGATAACATCCTACTACACTTTTTTTGCCGAACAAATCTGGTTCAGAGAGAGAGCATCATACTTAAAAAAACTGCTTCTCAACAGTTTACAGACTAGGTATATATTTTGTTTTTAATTGTAGACAAACTACTGGAAATGACTTTACTTGTTTTCTAAGGGCTTAACAGGAAAAGTCGCCGTTAAAGGTGTAGTTAGTTGCCAAGTGTACGTGAACATTGTAGGCAGATAAATTTTTCAACTACCATTCATACTCTATTTAGGAATGGTAATTTTGTTTTAAGTGGCATGACGGTGTAATTCATTGCTACTAAGACGCACGAGTTAAACCCATTAATATCCAAGATAGCTGATACGAAAAGTTTCAAAAATGATTCAAATGTCTCTAAGCACTATGGAACTTAACATCTGACGTCATCAGTCCCCTAGACTTAGAAATACTTAAAATTTTCTAACCTAAGGACATCACACACATCCATGACGGAGGCAGAAGTCGAACTTGCGACTGTAGCAGCAGCGCGGTTCCGGACTGAAGAGCCTAGAACCGCTCGGCCATAGCGCCCGGCGATACGAGAAGTAGGTGAGCTGCAATTTCCATCCCGGCTCTCGGTCACAGCTGATAACAGCTGGAGTACAAGAGTCCGACACCGGTAGTGTTCTACATAAAAGACCTTACAACTGCAGCGGTATTTTCAACCTCTGCAAATTTCCTCTGTGTTTACCGGATGTAATACCGCGATACAGCAATCTGTAGCGAATAGTAAAAAACGTAGCAACTGTAGACAAGCAGATCGTTGCAGGAACACTGGGAATAACTTGACGTGAAATACGCAACAGCCGCAATTGAAGTTTTCATGAATATTTTTGGACCAAAATCTCAGGATAATCACAGTTTCTAGACTCTGGAGGAGTGTAGTTTTCGCAAGTTTAGTAACAACGGAGAAGTGTTCAGCTTAATATCTCTTCACCATTAGCATTTTAGAACAGTTGTTTTGTCTGTTGAAACGTTCGTTCATTCCTTGTGATCCCCTGCGTATATAGTGTTAACAGCTTTTTCTTTTAACAATTTGCAAATCTTCCTCCTATAACGTTGTAGATATATATGTACAGGATGCAAAAAAAAAAAAAAACAAGGAAAAGTTTTGGCATTCGTGCGAGAGTGCAAACTAGTCAGCTTTCAAGTAGGAGCCCCTATTTGAAAATGCCTAGTTCTGGCGCTCTGGTGCGTCCTAAGTAATTATGGAAGTCATTGGTCAACAGTATAAAGTAGTTTTGCATTCTATTCAGCACACTAACTGTTTCGCAGACGCAATCCATACGTCCACTTAAAAGATACATCTAGTGAGTGATACCAATAGTAATACAAAGGACCATTTAGGCCAACGTTATAACAACTCGACAACACACGGCGCTGAAGCTGTGCATTTCCGGATTCTTTCTTAGAAATGACTGGTACCATCTCACACAGGATGCTAAGTAATTTCGGTATTTTATCAGAAATGGTTCAAATGGCTCTGAGCACTATGGGACGTAACTGCTGTGGTCATCAGTCCCGTAGAAATTAGAATTACGTAAACCTAACTAACCTAAGGACATCACACACATCCATGCCCGAGGCAGGATTCGAACCTGCTACCGCAGTGGTCGTGCGGTTCCAGACTGCAGCGCCTAGAACCGCTTGGCCACTCCGGCCGGAGGTAATTTATCGCTACACTACGTATAAATAAATTCTTAAGCAACAACGACTAACTAGGAGACGCAGTAGTTTTATCACCGGACTCGTAGAGTTGTAGAATTATGCTCAAACCTGAGTCAGGGGTCCAGATTTTGTTATAACTCAGTGAACAGTGCAGTAGTGAATCCAGAAAGGCCACGGCCAATTGCCGAGCATCTCATCTGCTGCCTTTGTGTTATCAACAAGACGTTAAACTTCCAGATTTTGACATTGTGGAAAAGGTCTCATACTATTAAGGAATGTACATAGAATTCACAGCTCATTTCTTTTTTATTCAGCCCTTTCTCTTATTGGCTTCTCACTGAAAAATACTACTTCATATACAGTGCCGTGATGGATTAATGCTTATGTTGGTTACACAGTGCGTTACAAGCTGATTACAGCAATTAATCCCAATGTATACCGTAAACATAGGCTGGAGACTTGTTTAAAGCCGTAAATCTATATGTGTATAATAAACGTCAGCTCGATTGCTCTGTGCCTCCATAATACACTCCCGCAGTGCCATGGGGATTATGTGCTGTATTAACCCTGCATCCCACGTCCATGACGAAGGTTTCTGTGTTAAAATTCAGGGGTTGGCTCTGATGATATGTGATTCAAAAGAGGGCATCGCAGCAATTGGATTTTATGGGAAGTGGGTTAAGCAACTGGGAAGTGAATGTCAAAGAGGTTGAGGCTGGCAAGAGTGTTTCTGAGTGTTCTACGATGTTCCAGATGAAATAGTCAATGCTAGAGAATATTGCTGAATTCTCTATAATATTCTAAAATTTTTAGAATGTCAAAAAACCTTCTAGAATGGTCCATTACCCATTCGTCGTGGGGATACATTACAGTTCAGAAACGTAAATTAGAAGAGGTAAAAGAAACTATCTATACAAAAGTGAAAAGTGTTTAGAGGTGGCAAAAAGCAGCATGTTTTATGTTTCCAAAACGTCGCAGGTGCATCTTTTCCTCGCCGGTGGTCCAAGAAGGTATTGTTGCTAGCGATAATAACAGAGACCGTGTTCAAACAGCCGTGTGATGAATATTGTTTTCGAGATGCTGCTGAGATTGTAGTCCGCTTTCATTAGTGTACAAATGCCATCTGGGTGCTAATGCTTTAACACGCTCAAAACATGTTTCACGGAAAATGGTAGCGGCTTCAGGCAGACGGACAACCAGCCCATCTGTTCCGTCTGACGGTTTCTCCTACACCAAGCGCTTCATTCCCCCCACAAAAAGAAATTCAGATGTCAGCAAAGACTCCAAAAAAAAAAAAGGATTCTACATACGGCTAATGAATACCATCTCTGAGGATCAGTAACGTCGAAACCTTCACGGACTCCTAGCAGGGAAATGGTCCTCCTGTGATATTTCTTTCGCGCAAAGAAAATATTTCTCTTTATCTCCTATAAACACTTTAAAATTCTGTAAACGTAATATTTTTACGGGCTATGCAGATGACAGTGAGACGCAAGCTTCGCTACCCTCTGGGAAATGGTTTAAAGCTGATCATAAATTTTAGTGATAGCGAATTACTTAATGTCGTGAACAATGAATTAAGTGGAATATTAGAATATTAACATTTAACAGGATACCCAGTAGTAAACAGAGAAGAGAGAACGGAAAGAAGAGGGAAGAAATTAAACACGAGGAGCGAGAAGCACGTTTAGCTTCACAACGAAAAGGGAATGAATACTTGAGCTATCTGTCTAAGTGAAGCGAAGAACACTCCGGCCACACACATCCATACACACCCACGCCCACACACATCCACACACGCACACACACACACATACACACACACACACACACACACACACACTCATACACACACTATAGTGTGTGTGTGTGTGTGTGTGTGTGTGTGTGTGTGCGGATTTCAGAGAAAATTCGAGATTTAGACCCTTCAATGTTAACGTATGTTGTCGAATATTCTTAAATGTTCTCCAATCTTCTACAATACTCAGGGGTCTTCTACATTAGCCCGCATCTCGTGGTCGTGCGGTAGCGTTCTCGCTTCCCGCGCCCGGGTTCCCGGGTTCGATTCCCGGCGGGGTCAGGGATTCTCTCTGTCTCGTGATGGCTGGGTGTTGTGTGTTGTCCTTAGGTTAGTTAGGTTTAAGTAGTTCTAAATTCTGGGGGACTGATGACCGTAGATGTTAAGTCCTATAGTGCTCAGAGGCATTTGAACCATTTTTCTTCTAGATTACGGAGGACTGTTCTTTACAGTCTTAGAATGTTTCTCAATATTTCAGAACGATCTGAAAAGGTACACAATTTTCTTATATTTTCTCGAGTATTAGTTAATGTTTTGAAATGTATTCGATTGTTTCGGAATGTTCTCTTCGAATGTTCTTGATTGATCTGTGATGTCCTCCCGGCGTGGCCGAGCGGTTCTACGCACTTCAGTCTAGAACCAAGCGATCGCTACGGTCGCCGGTTTGAATCCTGCCTCAGCCATGGATGTGTGTAATGTCCTTAGGTTAGTTAGGTTTAATTAGTTCTCAGTTCTAGGGGAATGATGACCTCAGATGTTAAGTCCCATAGAGCTCAGAGCCAATTGAATTTTTGATCTGTAATGTTCTTAGAAAACAAGTGTAAATGAAGAGCAAGCGAAACGAATCTTTTTCCGCTTGTAATACAGTAAACAGATTTAGTTGTTCAAAAATGTTTCAAATGGCTCTGAGCACTATGGGACTTAACATCTATGGTCATCAGTCCCCTAGAACTTCTTAAACCTAGCTAACCTAAGGACATCACACAACACCCAGTCATCACGATGCAGAGAAAATCCCTGACCCCGCCGGAGATTTCGCTGTGTTGTCATAATTTCATAGCATTTCGGCGTTTGTGGTTTACATTTCTGTTTAAAGAATCGTTGATTTCGAATTTCAATATATATCAACGTAAATAAAAGTACATTTTTGAGAATTTTTGAAAGTTTCGAATACAATGCATGAACTATTTCATACGAAATAAGGGTTTGTAATTTAGTAACTATAGCACATGTTTTAATTTCCCCTCACGACAGGAGTGTACATTATCTGTATTTATCATAAAATAACACTAGTTTCGGATTCGTTTTGCGATTATAAAATCAAATTAGTAATCTTTATAACAGCTGTCAACTTTTGCCTTTGCAGGTATCTCGTTTTGCTTACTAACTAATTCAGTTCTTAAAGGTAATTAGTAATATTTATACATCATCAGATCAGAATCGACAGTTTTACTTTGTGCTATTTATTTACCGATCTGTGAAACATTGCACCAGCCACAATGCAGACCTAGTATGAATGCTCTTAGCTAAATAATAAGCTAAATAATAAGCATCTGGAGATCGTTCTGACGGCTGTTGCTTGGTTGTAAACTGCTGCAAGTTGGCATGTTGGGAGATATAAAAGCTATATCAAGTACGGGATCTATCCCTTTTCGTCTACTTGACTGTTTCAGAGAAAGGTGCCGTATACGGGGCAAACAGGTGGCAGGGAGAAATCAGGGTATTATACCGGTACCTGTAACTTGTAAGTTCTGGATGCTTTCACTGAAACCGAAGCTAAGCCAGCCACACTTTATGTATTGGGAAACCTGTTGTATCATCCGCCAGGAGATGGGAAACGCGGAAAGGTAGGGATGTATTAATCGTCACCAATAAAAACATACAGCGAATAATGGTACGAGTAGGGAAAGAGCATCAGGAGGTGGGTATGCCTGGGGGCCCCATTTAGACACCTTGAAGAGGCTATTCCGGCAGCATTTGAGGTAATGGGGTACAATCAACTGCAGAAAGAAGGGCACGTTGGAACTAACGAACCTGTCGTCTGGGCTCCGAGGTAATACTTGGATCACTCTAGCCACTGGCAGACAGGATTGAGAAGAGTAACGTTGGACGTTGGGTTTCAGCAACGCTCACAGATTCCAGCCTAGTTCGCAGAACTGACTGTTAGCCCTCTGGTTGTGCGTCGCGAGGAGGGATTGAACCAGAGACTTTGAAGATTATGCGACAAGCTAGGCTACGACTTCCTTGACGACCATGGGCTTGAGAACTGTAAGGTCTCCCCAAATGGGTCAAGTATGCAGTATACATCATATGCTGATACCCATATTGGTGGCTAAGTGTGGGGTACAGACGAGGGCTTTTCTGATTGGGCGACTGTGTATCCAGTGCGGATAGCTGCAGGGGACCCGGAAATGCCAATATAAAGACTAATTGAATGCTTTTCACCGCGGAGAGAAGTAAAACACTAGTGATTAACTGCCGAATCACAAATTAGGAAGTGGCAGACTGTGATACGCTCCTAAAAAACTGTAAAGCCCACAGTATAGTAGGTTCAGTAAGGTGGTTAAACTTGAAACAGGTATCTGTGAGACATCTGGTGAAATTTAATCGTATATCGAAAGGATAGGCTAATGCTAAACTGAGTGGGTGTATTTATCACAGTAGACAAAAAACTAAAATCAACCGAGATTCAAACTGAAACTACACGGGAAACTGCACTCAAATCTGTCTGGGCAAGATTCGGTATCAACTTATAATCGGCTCCTTCTAACGGCTACCAGACTCACTTCCAGATGCAACCGAAAACTTGCGAGGAAACCTAAGTTCAGTAGTATGTAAGGTCCCCAATAATACTGTCATCAGAGGAGGGAACTTTAATCACCCTACAGTCAATTGGGAAAATTAAAATATTGTGAATGGGGGGTGTGAGAAGACGACCTACAAAAAGCAATTAAATGCGTTCTTGGCGAACTGCCAAGAGCAGTTAGCTCGTAACCCAACATCTGGTGGAAATATAGTGGATCTAACATGTGGATGCGGCCCCTTTGAAGACGCCCACATAGTAGTATCAGTGAACATGAGGCATTGTAACAACAATTATTACCAAATCATTTTCAGTAAACTAGATAAGAGGCATTAGTGTCGTAGCAGAGTAAGTAGCTTGAAGCATCGTTTTGGATAACAGTGGATCAGGTTCAGAAGAATAATTGACCACGCACTTCACATTTTGTATGAGCCTGGTACAATGGTTCATGGACGTTCCATGGTATACGGTCACTACAAAGAAATTTCTAAATAAACTAGATACTCCTGCGTAGTAGAGACAAAACAAAGCATAGGTGAAGAGATAGGGAGACGATGAATGAAACGTGTTTGACAAAAGAGCAATACTTAAAGCCTTCATCTGCTATTGTAGCAGAATATTCTCGAGGAAGCTCTCACAAAACCCCAAGAAAACTGGTCATACGTAAAGGCTGTTAGTGGTACCAAAGTTACTGTCCAGACACTCATGCACGCGGCAGGGTCTCAAACTGAGGTGAGCCAAGCAAATGCAGAAACGCTGAACTCAATTCTCAATGTTCCTTTAGAAATGAAGATCCAAGGGTGATTCTCACACAAGTCACATAACATCCTGAAAGCCATGGATGAAGGCAGTCAAGAAGCACCAGTATTTCGCGATTTACGAACATCATTTGACTCGGTAAAAAATTCACACTAATTATCAAAAGTAGGACAGTTTTGAGTATCAAGGGAAATATGTGACTACATTGAGGATTTTTTTTTTTGGTAGGGAGAGTGCAAAATGTTATCTTGTATGGAGAGTCAGCCAAAATTAACGTGAAGGTAACTATGTGTGAAGTGTTCAATGAACTAGGAGTAAAATTCTGTCTTCTATCTGGAAGAACACCCTGGGAAGTTTTGGCGTTATGTTCAGTTAGTAAAGTGCTCAATGTCATCTGTCCAGACATTCTGTGTCCGCAACGGCTTCTAAACGGAGGAAGGCAGGGAGAAGGCCGAAATATGAAACGCCTGTTTCCAAAACTATTTCTCTGAGGAAAATCGTACTGCAGTTCCTTCGTTGAATTGTGTCAGGAACGTCAAAATAGCACTTTCCAAAATAACAGACCACGGGAGGGAAAAAAAGTTTGTAAAAACCAACTCGCTCTGTTCGTTAGCGAGGCAAGGAAGGTAATGTACATCGGAATCCAGGTTGATTCCGTGTTTCTTAACTTCCATAAGGCTTCTTTTTACAATTCCACACTTTTCACTAATGAAAGAAATACGACGTACGGAATTCAGAGCAGCTTTCTGATCGGACTGAAGAGTTCCTAGCGAGTACAAAACAGTTTGTTATTCTTAACGAAGAGAAGAATCTTTAGGAGGTGTTTCTACCCATGAAGAAGGCAGCTTAGAAACCTTTTGTTCGGTGAGTGTACAAAGAAGTGCAGCACGTTCCGTCGTAGGTTCGTTTATCAAGTGAGATATGCTCATGCAACTCTAGTCGTAGGTAATACAAGAGAGGCGCCGTGCATCACGATGTGACTTACTTGTAAAACTTCGAGAGGATTCGTTTCTAGAATAGCCAACTAGTATGTTTCTTCCCCTTGCATATATCTCGCGAAACACCATAAACGTGGAAGTAGAGAGATCTGTGCTCACACGGAGGTTTACCAATAATCGTTTTTCCCGTGGACCATATGCGGAGGGGAATGGAGGTAACAGTGTTGCATAAAGCGCCCTTTGCTGCACATCATAAGCTGGCTTGTGCGCAAAGACGCAGATCCAGATGCAGATACTTTCAAGAGTTCTCTCTCAAAAGACTGCAAAGTAATCAAAACTAAATGCAGGAAACATTCTGGTCGACCACAATTCAAACTTTTTATTCCCGTTACTTCATGAAATGGCCATTTCATAGTGACGTGAGTTGATTAAATGCTGTGATAACTATACTATTGGATCTAACGTATCCGGACACCCCCAAAAACATACCCTTTTCATATTAGGTGAATTGTGCTGCCACCTACTGCCAGGTACTCTATATCAGCGACCTCAGAGGTCATTAGACATCGTGAGAGAGCAGCATGAGGTTCTGCGCGCAACTCAGGACTTCGAACGTTGTCAGGTGATTGGGTGTCACTTGTGTCAGACGTCTGTACGTGAGATTTCCGCCTTCCTGTTTCCACTGTTTCCTATGTTATAGTGAAGTGGAAATGTGAAAGGACACGTACAACACAAAAGCGTACAGGTCGACCTCGTCTGTTGACTGTCATACGGTTGAAGAGGGTCGTACTGTGTAATAGGCAGACATCTATCCAGACCATCACACAGGAATTGTAAACTGCATCACGATCCACTGCAAGTACTATGACAGTTAGGTGAGAGGTAAGGAAACTTGCATTTCATGGTCGATCGGCTGCTCATAAGCCACAAATCACGGCGGTAAATGCCAAACGACGCCTCGCTTGGTGTAAGAAGTGTAAACATTGGAGTATTGAACAGTGGAAATACGTTGTGTGGAGTAACGAATCACGGTACACAATGTGGCTTTCCGATGGCAGGGTGTGGATATGGCGAATGCCCGCTGAAAGTCATCTGCCAGTGTGTGTAGTGCCCACAGTAAAATTCGAAGGCGGTGGTGTTACGGTGTGGTCGTGTTTCTCTTGGAGGGGACTTGCAAACCCTTGTTGTTTTGCGTGGTACTGTCACAACACAGGCCTACATTGATGTTTTAATCCCCTTCTTGCTTTCCACCGTTGAAGAACAATTCGTGGAATGGCGATTGCATCTTTCAACACGATCGAGTACCTGTTCATAATGCACGGCCTGTGGCGGAGTGGTTACACGGCGATATAATCCCTGTAATGGACTGGCCTGCACAGAGTCCTGACGTGAATCCTTTAGAACACCCTTGGGATGTTTTGGAACGCCGACATCGTGCCAGGCCTCACCGACCGTCATCGATGCCTCTCCTCAGTGCAGCACTTCGTGAAATATGGGCAACCATTACGCAAGAAACCTTCCAGCACCTGACTGAACGTATGCTTACGAGAGTGGAAGCTGTCATTAAGGCTAAGGGTGGGCCAACACCCTACTGAATTCCAGCATTTCCGATGGAGGGGGCCACGAACTTGTAAGTCATTTTCAGCCAGGTCTCAAAATACGTTTGATCATACATTGCATGTACCAGCTAATGGTCATTATCTTGGTGTCTCACATTCTTCGCAGCATATTAAAGAGACCGGGCTCTGTTTACTCCCTCAGCCTGCTAGCGGCAGCAAACCTGTTGTCCATTTCACTCCACTCTTCGCGAGAAAATGAGAACACAGCGTGCAAACATAATGGACGTACAAAATTGCAATTTGAAGATTGACCTCTCCTCTTCAACGCAGTGCATTTAATATCCCGTTGTCTCTGACTATTTATTACAACCATAGAAATTCAATCTTCATGAAACTCTGAGAAGTTTTTGTAGATTGAAATTTGTGACGAGAGAATTGTTTTCGAAAGTATTTTTTTTTACCTGTTACCAATATTTATTCTCGGTATCTATTTACATAAATTTATCATTACTGTATACATTTATTTAGTATTTCATAACCGTTCCACTTAGCGTAAACGCCTTCACATCCTCATTGATTGTTCTGTACCAGGTACCACTCATCAGAATATACTGAGCCGGAAGGTAACAGCCCCGATACCAAAAATTTTTTTAGTTATCTACCGAATCATTCAGTTCAAATTATATTTGAGGAATTATATTTTAAAAATTAAAAAAATGAGAAGACGGTGGCAGAGAACAAAGAGAAACAGCGCGTTTCACAGTTTTCATTTTTATCTAGGACTGTAGAACTTTCTGAAGTAACTTTTGGAAACATTGATCAGCGGCGCCTAATATGCCACAGGAGTCGTATTCTGGAGTAGTAGAGTACGATTCTACGTGCGGCAACCAGATTACACACTCTTCGTTGTTATCCCGAAGAAGTTCGGGTGCATTCTTTGCTTGGTTCAGACATAAACCCTACCACTAATTTCCTCTTTTGCCCTTAGCAAAACGATACCTACAGGACGTTAATTTTAGAATATCTAACATCTTATGGAAGTTTTCTATCAACACGAATTACATATGGCACATTAAAGGTAGGAGAACATCATGGTTGTAGTGTTTCAAAAAAGTTGTTATTAGGAGGAAATATACATACAGTACCAAGTGAGCAATGTAAAAACAATACACCTAGACGAAACAAGTGCATTCTACCCACATCGTAATAGTAAAAATAATTTTACATACAATGTGTCCATATTTCCAATACACACTTTGAGAGCATTTTGTGATGAGCCAGTGAGAATCGTTTGAGTGTGAGCTAAGGTCCGTAAACGCTCGCAAGCCCCATGCTCCATCTGGTAGTTAAAAGAGTAGTAATGGTTTAATTGTAATTGGTAGTCATTACGGTGGCCACCAACTACAGTGGAAATAATTCCTAATGCTATCCACTCTTGTGGTAGTCGAAAATAGTGCGGAAAATTAGTGGCAGAAGAGACAACGTTGGATGCAAATTAATAATGTTCGTTTTGACTTTTTTAGTCATTGGTTACTGCGATTCCAATAGTCGGTTACAAAAGAAGTTACTACTACGTACAATGAATTACTATCGCTCAGAAGACGCAGGAAAATGACATACATAATTTTACCTATTCACTCTTGTGGCTCAGAAACGGTTATACGATACCCGCATCCATTTCAGTGAGTGTACTAGGAATGTAAATTCGTCGCCTATAAACAACAGTGTATTCCGTCATCTTGAACTATCAAATGGTAGTGTTAGCTAAGCATTCGTAACCGTATGATAAAACAACTTTGAAAATATCAAACATTGGGAGACAACATCTGCATGTGGTTTATTTTAATAGATTTTAGGAAGGTAAAGGGATCCATGGATTTCAGACTTGCAATGAAACGATACGTCAAGGAATGACTAACAGAAGACGTTTATGGTGAAGGTGTGGAACACGATTGTCTAAACACTGAATTTTCAGCATTTGATGTGAGGAGCCTGTAGTAGTCCAGTGACGAGAAGAAGAAAATAAGTGACACTTTTCATTGTCTTTTTCTTAGACTTTATTGGAGGATTTGAGGAGAATACAAAAATTTGTGTAACATACGGTAATTTTTACTGTTGATACAGCACTGTAAGCATGGCAAAAATCTCCCAAGAGACAAATAGTAGTTATGAATGCAGCACATTATATTTGAAGACAGTGGATTTTGTAAATGGTGCAAATGGTGAGTGGCGCTCAGGAAAAGGTTATTCCATCTTCCATGCCCAGCGGTACGTTGAACTGTGCTGGTGACAGATGTTACTATGTGCGATTACACTAGGGCTCATTCAAAAACTTTTGAATCATTTATTTATTTTATGAATTGACACACAGTATTTCTATTTACAAAATGTATCAACGTCTGATTGATTCCGGCCGAATGAGCTCAATTTCAGAAATGTCGAACGAGTGGAAGACATTCAGTAGTCAGTCCGAACTGAAAACTTTAGTGTGAATCACACAGAACTCGATCTGCAATTCCATACTAATCTCTTAAACACACAAGTAATTAAATATTACAAGGATGTGGTAGTCTGAGATAAGTAGTGAAAGTTGTTAAGCTCTATATGTTATACAAGTACAGTACTATTTCATGAAAATGCATTGCTCAGAACTGGTTTTCGACTTAGTACAACAGTTATCTCCAACAAATATATGTCACTGACTGTCGTAATTACAAGCATTTTGAGTAACTTAGAAAGTCAAAATTAATTAGCAACACTAATTGCTAAACATAACTCAAGGTGATTATGGCAAGACATTGGTTGACAGATACTTTAATAATTGAGGAACATGTGAATAAAATTGAACAGAAATACTGACGAAATATAGAATGTCTTCATGCGTACGAGAAAAGAAAAGGAAGCAAAACAGAACAGCTACCTTCTGAACAGTTCTATAAGAATTTCTTTGCGCAAGTGATTCGGTTGCCTACCTTCACGTTCCTACATTCAAAGAACGAAATCCTGTTTAGTGAATTTAGTGAGATACAGCATGCAGTGTTTAAGACTAATGCTGTGCAGAATTTCTACGTAGTGCGAACGCTTCTGATTATTTGTTACCTTGGTACTTCGTTCCGTGCAGATGCAGTGTCGAAGATCCTGTTTTCCGCTGTTTCGCACTTTACGGCATGACCTTGTCTCTTCCAGAGCGCATGTACGGAAACGTTCAGAGGTCAGCAGCCGTTCCTACGGACTGGAACATTTTAGGTCGCGAAGTTTCTTCTCTCACTTAATAGTGCAAACGGCAAATATACACGAACAGGATGCGTCTGCTACGATTAATTTCCCATGTATTTCGTCATTTCCCGCGCTCCACTCGTAGCTCAAGTTTCTAGAATATTTAATATGTTGCTCCATCTCTATCGTAAGATATATGACTACTGTAATGGAACTAATGATGTTTTTGTAATTCTTAGTGACTGTATCGGCGATTCTTGCTGTGTAGTTTCTGAACTAATTGTTTCGACGCTCATATAATGCTATAGCTTTTTATGTTAAATATTTGTCGAAAGGTGAAAGAATATTCTCGTTGCGAGACAAATTTTTGACGGTGCGGACATGGCAGCGGCCATCAATTATTGGATGTACGTTTATCAGACGTCAACAGTGCAAAATACGTAGAGACGCTTTGCTCTGGATAGCATGGGGAAAAAATTGAAGTATTTCAATGGAAACTGTTAAACGCGAAACACGCCACGTCGGAAGTATGACTGGCGGGCCTGATGTTTGTTATTTATGTACTTGGGTGGCTAATAACACTGTCTCCGGACTCGAGTACTTATTGGGTAGATTTGGTGTGCAGAGCTAGTTTAGCAGCGCAGGCAGCAGGCTGTGGCCCGTGCGCAGCTGCCGCCTGCTTCCTCGTGGCGACCCCCGCGCCGTGTGTTCAACGCCGGCGGTCGCGGGCCTCGCACAGTGGATGCGGAGCGGACGCGGCGCCTGCTGTTCGCGTCGGCGGAGCACTGGCGCTTGGCGGGTTGCCGGCGGCAGGCGCCCGCCGCACCACGTGGTCCGCGCATGCGGACTGCCGGCGATCCAGCGCTGCCTGTAAACACACTGCTCGCGCCCTGGACGCCTCCCTGCCACAGCCAGGACTCGTCCCACTGTCACGAGACATTGTAAACTGAACTCGAATAAAACTGCAAACAGCTGTTACGTGTTGATTTTTCCGCCACCGAGACCGGTTTTGTAGCGCTGAGGCATCCCCTCCACTAATTGCCCCAGTGCTCTGAAGGCTGTTATTTATTGATGACTTCCGTTCTTCATTGCCGTTGAGGGCGTATCCATGTGCTAATCTATGTGACACTAGTAGCCACCTGATGATGCTGCTTTAACGCAGCGAAACCAGCCATAGGTAAATTATCATATAATAGCCGTTCGCAGTTTCATTCAGGTTAACCTACCAAGAATTTCAAAGGATGTGGCTGCCCATCTTATAAATATGTTTATGACACAAGACACACAGTAAAGAAAAAGTATTCATACACTAGAGTGTGGTAAAGTAATGATCCTTTATTGACGATGTTGTTGTAGTCTTCAGTCCTGAGAGTGGTTTCATGGAGCTCTCCATGCTACTCTATCCTGTGCAAGCTTCTTCATCTCCCAGTACCTACTGCAGCTACATCCTTCTGAATCTGCTTAATGTATTCATCTCTTGTTCTCCCTCTACGATTTTTACCCTCCACGCTGCCCTCCAGTATTAAATTGGTGATCCCTCGATGTCTCAGAACATGTCCTACCAACCGAACCGTTCTTCTAGTCAAGTTGTGCCACAAACTCCTCTTCTCCCCAATTCTATTCAATACCTCCTCATTAGTTATGTGATCTACCCATCTAAGCTTCGGCAGTCTTCTGCAGCACCACATTTAGAAAGCTTCTATTCTCTTCTTCTCTATACTATTTATCGTCCACGTTTCACTTCCATACACGGCTACACTCCATACAAATACTTTCAGAAACAACTTCCTGACATTTAAATCTGTACTCGATGTTAAGAAATTTTTCTTCTTCAGAAACGCTTTCCTTGCCATTGCCGGTCTATATCGTCTCTACTTCGACCATCATCAGTTATTTTGCTCACCAAATAGCAAAACTCCTTTACTATTTTAAGTGTCTCATTTCCCAATCCAATTCCCTCAGCATCACCCGACTTAATTTGACTACATTCCACCTTTGTTGATGTTCATCTTATACCCTCCTTCCAAGACACTGTCCATTTCGTTCAACAGCTCTTCCAAGTCCTTTGCTGTCTCTGACAGAATTACAATGTCATCGGCGAACCTCAAAGTTTTTATTTCTTCTCTATGAATCTGAATATCTACTCCTAACTTTTCTTTTGTTTCCTTCATTGCTTGCTCAGTATACACGTTGAATAACATCGGGGATAGGCTAAAAACCTGTCTCACTCCCTTCCCAACCACTGCTTCCCTTTCATGCCCCTCGACTGTTATAACTGCCATCTGGTTTCTGTACAAATTGTAAATAGCCTTTCGCTCCCTGTATTTTACCCCTGCCACCTTTAGAATTTGAAAGAGAGTATTCCAGTAAACATTGTCAAAAGCTATCTCTAAATCTACAAATGCTAGAAACGTAGGTTTGCCTTTCCTTAATCTTTCTTCTAAGATAAGTCGTACGGTCAGTATTGCCTCACATGTTCCAACATTTCTACGGAATCCAAACTGATCTTCCCCGAGGTCGGCCGGCTTCTACCACTTTTTCCATTCGTCTGTAAAGAATCTGCGTTAGTATTTTGCAGCAGTGACTTATTAAACTGATAGTTCGGTAATTTTCACGCCTGTCATTACCTGCTTGCTTTGGGATTGGAATTATTATATTCTTCTTGAAGTCTGAGGGTATTTCACCAGTTTCATACATCTTGCTCACCAGATGGTAGAGTTTTGTCAGGACTGGCTCTCCGAATGCTGTATTGACAGTACGAAACCAAAAATACTAATTGAATATCCACTACACACATTGGCCAGTCGCCAATGCACCTATGCTGTTATATAGAACGAGAATGAACAAGCCTTTACAAAACAAAATACAAACACGTCCGCCAAGTTCTTTACTGTGCTGGGAATTAAGTATTCATACACCAACAGAAAATGACACTTCTAACAAAGCCAGAATATTTTTAATACTTCGTATGCATACCCTCTCGATGCATTACTTCTCGCAACCTCCATGGCATGTAATGGACCAATTTTCTTGTAGTTTCCGACGTGGTACCTTCCCATTCTCGAAGGAGAGCCTCTTTCAAAGTGGCCTTACTACGGATGTCGTGTTTTCTTACTCGTGTTTCCAGCTCACTCCACAAGTGTCCGGTGGGATTCAGGTCCGGACTCTCAGCTGATGTTTCAAGAGTCCGTTGAGTGTTGTAGGGGAACCACAGCCGGGCAATTTGATCCGTATGTTTGGGATCACTGTGCTGTTGGAAGTAATAATTTCGAGGAAGACCCAAGGCGTCAACACTCTGTTTTAAGTTCAGTTTGAGAATGTTCATATGCACTAATCTGTCCATGGTACCTTTCACAAAAACTAATTTTTCGACACCGGATGCTGACATACAGCCCCATACCATCACTCCACCACCTCCGTGCTTAACCGTGGGTTGAACGTTGTTTAGGTCGAAGTCTGTATTCGGTCTTCTCCAGACATCCTACCATCTTTGTGCACGATAATAAATTTGCTTTCATCACTAAACGATAGAGTATCCCAGAAATCTGCTGTTTTGCATATATGCCGTTTCGCGAATTCCATCCGCCACTTCCTGTTCTTTTTGCTGATGTAGGGCTTTCGTCTCAGGACCCTGGCTCTGTAGCCCGAACGATTCAGAATGGTACGAACTGTCCTTGGAGTGATGTCCTTTCGGAAGTGGTCACGTACATATACGGATAGTGCCGACGCTGTCGTTTTCGGGTTTTTCTTGATGTTTCTTAGTAGCATTCTGGTCTCTCTTGTTGTAATCTTCTGTGGACGACCGTGTCGTTCACTGTTTATTACTACGTGTCTGTGCTTATATCGCTTAATGATAGATTGCACAGTCGCTCGGCTTCGTCCTATGATGTTTACGATTTCGGCTTGCGATCTGTGTTGAAGATATTGGGCGACAACGATGTTTTGTTCCTGAATGGTCGTTTCGTTTCCCTTGCGCCCCATTCTGCTGTTCCACGGTACCCACGTCCGACGTGCTGTTGCTTCGCGACCGCCACACGACTACACAAGTGTGGCATGCACTCCGGGGATGCGTCAGCCGTTTGTTTGGTTGAAAGTAGTCCGCTGTATGAATACATTTTGCCCTGTCGTAGACCGTGCGGAGTGTAACATATTTTATTTTCC
The DNA here is from genome assembly GCF_023897955.1 of Schistocerca gregaria. NCBI lineage: Eukaryota > Metazoa > Arthropoda > Insecta > Orthoptera > Acrididae > Schistocerca > Schistocerca gregaria. The sequence goes on along the minus strand of NC_064925.1, from coordinate 501,217,786 downwards.
CAGAATTAGATTGATGGCATACGGGAAGCTTCATTACCAAGAACATGGTTATCTGACGGTGAATCATCGTACTTATTCGTATAGGCACTGTGGGCGATATACTATCCCAACACCATCGTAGTTTGTCACCACCTACTGTATGAATACTTATTTCCATGACTGTATCTCGCGAATTGTCCTCTACATCTGCATATGAGGTCTGTTCAAAATATACGGGAAAATTCGCGATTTCGCGTTAATAGTGTGTTGGAGCGAAATGCAGTTGGCGTACCTGCACACGCCTGTGTTTAACGTGTAACCATCGGAAATTTTATCGCTGTATGTCTGTCAGTTATTGTTCAGTGCTGTATTGAGTAGAACGTTCTGTCACACCGTCTGCGAATTTCGAGGAGCAACGCTTCGGCATTAAATTTTCTTCGGCATTAAATTTTGGGTGAAACTCAAGAAAATCTTTACAGAGTCACACCAAATGATGCACGAAGCCTACGGTGGTAAGTACTTAAGACGTACTGGGTGTTATGAATTGTTCACACGATTTAAAAATGTCCGGAAGGAAGTTAAAGATGGCACTCATTCAGGACGTCTTCCGCCGTCTACCGACGACGCTCACATCAAGAACATCAACGAAATCTTGCGTGCCATTCGGAGACTGGCTGTCCGAGAGATTGTGGAAGAATGTAACATTTCTGTTGGATCATGTCACGACATCCTGACACATCATCTTGGAACGCATCGTGTTGCCGCCAAGTTCGTCCTACGGCTCATGAGTCAAGACCAGAAAGACCTTCGCCTCGCAGTCTGTGACGAGCTTTTGGATCGCGCAAATGAGAACGAGATGTTCCTCAAGAGAACCATAACTGGCGATGAGACGTAGGTCTACGGTTATGATCTTGAGACCAAGACAATAGGCGGGAAAGGTTCTTTAACACCAGAAATAAGCCCATCAGGTCCGGGCAAATGTCGAAGCCATTTCTTTGACCATGAAGGACTAGTTCATCATGAATTCATACCATTTGAGAAAAATTGTTAATCGATGGTACAATCGGGACGCGTTGCAACGCCTGCGAGAAAATGTGAGAAGAAAACGGATTTAAATGTTGTGAGACATTAAGCCTGATCCTTGTGGACTTTTTCTTTATTTCCATAGTTGGAAACCTCGTTTAAAGGACGAAGGTTTGCAACGACAGACGAGATAAAAAAAGAATTCTCGCTTCCAGCAAGAGGCGTATCAACACTGTGTCAGGAAGTGGAAACGACGTGGGAGCGGTGTATCAATTGTAGAGGAGAGTATTTCGAAAGAGACCATGCACATTTAGTAAAAGGTAAGCACAGAAAAAATTTGTGGACAAAGTTCCAGAATTTTTTGAACAGAGCTCGTATATATACTCCGGAATCCACCATATACAGTGAGTGACGCAAGGTGTCCTGTATCACTGTTGCTCATTTTCCTTGCTATTCCGCTCGAAAATAAAGGGAAAAACGATTATATATATGCGTCCGTATGAGCACCTCTTAGCTTCGTGGTCCTTACGCGTAATATATGTTGGCGTCAGTAGAATCGTTCTGGAGTCAGCTTCAGATGCGGATTTTCTAAATTTTCTCAATAGTGTTCACGAAAAGAACGTCACCTTCCGTCCTGGGATTCCTATGTGAGTTCCAAAAAAAATCTCCGTAAAAGTTACGTGTTGTTCGAACCTACCAGTTACACATCCAACAGCCCGCATCTGAATTGCTCCGATATCTTCCGTTAATCAGACATGATGCGGATTCCAAACACGCAAGCAGATCTCTAGGATTAAAAACCTGGTTATTGAGTAGTCCGCTTCTACACCATCCAGTTTTTTCGAACCACTTTTTCATGTTAGTTGACGTAAGTGTTGTGGGATTGCAGTAGGGGCGTTTCGAATGGAAACAGAAGGCGACCAAGAGCTACATTAAACAATCGCGTTTGCGAGACGTTCACTACAATCAGCTGAGAAAATTTTGGAATTTAGGAATTAGAGGCACAGGCTATCTTGTTTGCTATTTAAAAGTTTGAGCATTATTTGTTATGTCGCAAGGTAATAATATATAGCGATCACAAGACACTTACGTTTTTTAAAAACTAACAAACAGAGACATCCAAGACTAATCACGTAGGCTATATACCTTCAGCACATCGACCTTGAGACTAAATACATACAAGGGAAGAACGTTGTGGTAGCCGATGTGCTATCAAGAAGTGGTGAGTTACGCAGGGAATCAGAAATTCTATTAGCAGATATACATTGGCGGTATATGAGCTCAAGGAGGAAAGTGCCTTGATGAAAGTAAGTAAAAATTAAGAAGGGATCAAAACGATGATGGTGAGTTGGGGTTAGTCAAAAGCCATTCGGGGGTTCCTAATTATTCGAAAGTTCCGCAATACTATTGCCTACATAAAGGAATTTAATTCCGAGGAAGGAAGTCAGATTCAGCAGAATGGAAAATATGTTTTGCATCACAACATGTGGATCTGCTGATAGATAACGTGCATGTACGATATAGCCATTATGAGGCTCAGAAATTCATTGCTAAATTAAGTCAGAAAGTGATTTTCGACAACATGTATCGTAGAGCAGGAAGTAGCTGTGTTGATTGCAGAACGTACATGCAGCAGATCATACAGTTGAGGGAGATATACACAATGTAGAACCTAATGTGCCCAATGAATTATGTGCAGCCGATCATTTTGGCCCCCTCCCGACAGGTGACTGACGGTTTTAGCAAGTGTTTCAAAGTATATCCAGTAAAGAGAGGTAATGCCAAACCGTTGGCAGATAGGCTAGAAAAAGACTATTTTATAAAGTTTGGCAAGCCCTACAGTCTCATATCGGGTAATGGTCCGCTATTTGTACACGGAAAATTTAAAGCACGTCTAGAAAAGGCCGGAATTTGACGTATAAGCAAGTCAGATTATTTTCCACAGGGAAATATGGAAATTTTGAAATTTGTGGAAAAGACTATGGGGCCAAAGTGCTGAGAACATCGATTCCTACGCTTACTCAGTAATTAATCTAACGTAACCTAACTTCCGCTAAGGACAACACACACACACACACACACACACACACACACACACACACACACACACACACACACATGCCCAAGGGATGACTCGAAGGCGGCCGCTGTGGCCGAGTGGTTCTAGGCGCTCCTGTATGGAACCACACTGCTGCTGCGGTCGCAGTTTCAAATCCTGCCTCGGGCATGGATGTGTGTGATGTCCTTAGGTTAGTTAGGTTTAAGTAGTTCTAAGTCTATGGGACTGATTACCTCAGATGTTAAGTCCCATAGTGCCGCAGCATGGTGCATTTCTTGATTGGGCAGGGACCTTATCCCACGCACTTGAACCGCGTGAGCCTAAGAGACACATCTACATGTACATGCGGAGATATGGGAACCCCCGAACACACAATCCTATTCCGAGGGAAATACAGACAACACAGGGGCACACCTGGAATACAACACTTACAAACTGAGCGACACATATCCGATGCAATCAGAACACCAGAATTATGGGACGAACTAAACGTACTGGTAGAAAAAAATCTCAGATAAATGCCATAAAGAGTACAGGCGCGAGAGACCGCACAGACGACAAACCTAGATGCAGCACCTACATAGATGCCATAGTTTGGAGGATGAAAACCGAGACAGAAAGAAGACCGACAGAAATGCATTAGTCTAAACATAATGTACAGATATCACAATACATACACGTAACTAAAGCTCAACATGAATAGATGTAAACAGTGTCGGCGCACCGTCGCTATTGCCACACTCAAACACAGTACTGTAAACCTGTTAATAGCGTAATTATCTTAGTAACAGCTTTAGTAATTAGCATAGAAATTAGATTAGCATAGATCATCTTAGTTAATGGTAAGCAAAGGATTGGAGACTGAGGATCAATGGCCTGACAGCTAATTCCAAGGGTTCCATCCTCAGTTCCCCAGGGTGGTGGGACTATAAAACTTTTTCCTTTCCTATCTTCTTTCCTCTTCTTCATTCTAAACTATATTTTTGTATTTCTTTTTCTAAATTTAAACTTCATGTAAATTTTTGTTAATCGGTTTGGGGCAGCTGCCATAAAGGAAAGAAAAGAAAGATAAGTAGCAAACAAAGATAACCAAGTACAAGAAAACAAAATAAAAGAGACAAAAACAAAACACGATCAACTATGACCCGCCTCCACGTGGCGGGACACAGGCAACGGTGCAATCGGATGTGGGAACTGTTGTGGAGGTTCAGCCATATAAGCGCCCATTTACCGATCGCAGCGGCTAACTGGTCAATAAAGACCCACCTTAAGCATTTAGGTGGTGGGTCTTAAAATCAGGGCGGCAAGTGAAAAAAAGTGCTTAGAACCATTTGAACCATCTGAGGACTCGAACCACCGATCGGGGGAGCCGCACGAACCGCGACAAGACGCATTAATCCGCTCGGTGTAGCTGCGCGGTATCTAAATATGAGCGAGAAGGTTATGAAGGTTATGCATGTGCGCCAGGAAGCATTAGACTTGGGCTCATCGTATCAAAAACTTTGAAGATATCGTCAATAATCTTAAACATGATGCAACAGGCTCGCTCCTTGTCAACTAATGTTTAATGAAGAACCCCATAACATTCTTTCAAACATGGTTGATTTTCCAGTGCTATCTAGGAACTCTATGGATGAGAAGAAGGCACAGGCTAGGGCAAACCCATGTTAAAGAGCCTTGGACACAGAGAGAAGGCACACTGGGGGTGAACTAGGAGTGAACTAGTGAAAGTTAAAACTGAAGAGAAATCTAATCAAATTTCAGCGGAAACATAGAAACGTATGCATGTTTGGTCAAGGACCATTCAGGATTGTAGGTAAGCCTCATGCAAATGCGTACCGCTTGGAATACCCAAAAAGTAAGAATGAACTAGGTCGACAAAACGTTGTAGATCTGAAGCCTTTTTAAAATAGCAGTAATTGAGTTCTGTTGGGAGTCTTCCACTCTTTGGTGGATACACAGTTTGGCGTAATGTACGGTACTAGCTGGATGAGATTTTATTTCCCGTTCCTAGTTTCATTCTCTTCTTCTGTACTATATACAGTAAATAAGAAATACACGTCTTCATGTAGTATACATGCTATTGGTATGTACTGTCTTTCCAATGAGTAAGAAAGATTCGCTCAAATTACTATACTCGAATGATGATTTACAAGAGAACATGAGAAGTAGTTTCCAGTAGTAAATTCTAAATGTAAAAATAACTGTGGATAATTTTTGAACACCGATGTTAGAAAAATAATTGTGAAGTGTATAAATAAATAATAGGATCCACAAAACGGATTAGTAATAGTAAAACAGATACTTTGCGTAAGAGAAATAACAGAAGCTGAAAATTTCTAAAATCTGAAACAATAAACTCTGCATAAATTGATAATTTCCGGTTGGAAGTAAGATTGTCTGTAAATAAGAGAAGGTAATAAAATGGTGCCACCAGAGGTAAGCAAAATCGTTATGATATTTGTTAACAGAGATGTGTGGAAGTGGTGTGAGGATCACACCAAAAGTATATGTGAATACTGAGGTCAGTACTGGCGAAGATAAACGACAGAAAGAAGCATAGAAACATATGGATAAAGGAAAATAGGCAGAAATAGGAGCAACTAAATCAATAGGCTGAAATATATCGTGAAATTGTAAAAAATTGGTGAGTCATTCCTTCACGTCTCGTAAAAATTGTTGAGAAACGCTTAATCTTGCTTAAGGCAGATAGTCATTTAATAGATAAATATTGATACATACAGACAACAACAGAGGTAAACGAATCTATTAAGAAATGTAAATTGTAGAGTGTTTGTATATTATAATAAAACAGATTTTTAATTATTTTTGTAACAAAGCAAAGTAACTGCTATCAAACAAATTACTGCTGTGGCATATTAATACATACATTAATTGAGCTGTATGAAGATAGAACTTTCAAAGGTTACTCGATTCCCTAATTAAAGTAAAATCTTGGGTAATGAAATAAATTACAAACTAGCCCAAGACGCAACTATTTAAAAACTATGTTGACTTTCATAGTATAATAACTGCGGTTAAAAATGAATTGCAGAGTTTTTGATTCAGGGTTAGCAGTGAAGTAAAACGGTGAACTAACGTATTTCCAATAATCATTTTGAAAAAGTTAATAACAGTTTTCCAAATAATAAATTTTGAGAAACAAATTCGTTCTGATAATTTCTCAGTTATTAATTACACAAGGAATATAGAATATAGAATGTGTTTGGTCCTCCCTTACATGTAAGTTGGGAACATAGGCGAAGGCTATGTTATTTGTTTCTCAGGGGCATGGAGGCTTTATGAAAGGCAGCCCACAAGCTGTACTGGAACAGGAATCGAGAAGAACACGTATTATAGTGACTCCTCTTATAGAATATTGCGAAGAAAGTCATACATAATGACTTCCCACCCTTTACCTCAAATGTTTTAATTAAAGTGGTTCATTTGGGAGCTCACATTGGTGCCTATGATTGTGACTGAATGAATGAGTACTGAAGAGTGAATGCTTTTGTGTGCTTTTCTTTCACGTAACCCTAAAAAATCTAAATCACATAAATAATTTTGTAATAATCGAAAATTTTATTTCATATTTCTATGTTATGTTCTGTACAATATTTGTAAAAATCTACTGTCATGTTCTTCTCTCTCTCTCTCTCTCTCTCTCTCTCTCTCTCTCTCTCTCTCTCTCTCTCTCTCTCTCTCTCTCTCTCTCTCTCGATATATATATATATATATATATATATATATATATATATATATATATATATATATATAATTAAGAAAAATTTTCCAAAAATAATTTTCATATAAAAGAGGTCAGCTGTAGTAACATAGTTCTTTTTAATGTTCAATTTTGTTCAAAAATTAAGTTTTCATAAACATAAATAGACAGTGATGTGGCGACACAAGAGCTGTACCATTGTGAGAGATACAGAGGCCAGCGAATCTGCATGCACTTACCCCAAATCACAGCTACTAGCGCCATGTCATCATAAGTCTCCTGCTCATAGCATACAAAGGATTGCGTCATAATCCAAAAGTGAAAATAAAACTGAAATAGCTTCTCCGAACGTCGTCAGTGTATGATTCAGTATACTAATGTTGAAATTGTTAAATATCTGAATTATCAGATGAATAAGTTTTGCCGAATACATTATTTAAAAAAAGATAAATGGCGATAAATAATGGAGATAGAAAGCTAAAAATTGTTAATAATGTGCAAATGTAAGTCACAATCAAAAATTACAGTTCTCAACTTGATCGTTGCAATATTTTGGTCAAAAATAGGCGGTTTTACTAAAAACTGAAGGCACTAAGTATTAGACTGATAATTATGAAAATACATGTGTAGCTTCAGTTTATATAAAAACTTTAACTATATGATTCCATTAAGCTACATCTGTTAGTTTTCAGTAATTTACTAAAATTTAAGTTTGGAACAGAAACGTCCTTATTTATAATAGATTAAGTATTATTTCCATTTGTGATAGAAAGTTCTAATTACAGCATTTGATTACATTCATTAAATAATACAGCTGTATCAAGTTCCGACTTTTTAGTGTAAATAACAATCAATACAAGGACTCTTAAAGAGTTAGTTCAGAGACAGTGTTCTAAAAACTGTAGCCGACGAAGTTTAAATGCAGTCCAGATAAACCTTCTTCAATAACTGAGGCAAACTTTACTATAATTATATAAACATTATGGAGATCGTAACTTTTTACACAACAGAGCTATTAATTAATACCTGTGCAAGATGTTGTTACTTGTGCCTAGGGCTGTTGATAGCAGATGGTCCTTTCGGCGGGCCGCTGCGCCCATATACGGAAGATACTTCGCACCGACCTGTCGATCTGACCGCATCAGTCAAAAGCCGGCATACACTGTGCCTCGTATGACGTCTGAGTTAGGCACCTACCAAACGCGTTATCGATAAAAGTAGGAAGTGAACTCGCGTGGACTGTACACCGTCCTGGATCGCCTAAATTTCACCGAAGCAACTGTCTGTGTGTCGCCCGTAATGGTGACAAAACCGTTTGGTAAGTGACGAGATTATTTTCCACTTTCGTGGCGATCAATTAACTTTGTTGGGTAGAAGTCAGGGCAATAGATCATTCTACTTGGTACTTACCGTAAAGGTTGCCTGTGAACTACAAACAGTGCTATTTCTGATGGGCACGTTGTTATTATTATCATAGATTGTGCTTGTGAAACTTTATCTAATATATTATACAGTTAGAATCAAAACATTTATTTACAGTCAATGTTCCTGATCCAGCTGAGTAGATAGCAGGTAGGAACATATTCTTTCAGTGAGCACAAGAATAATGTGGGCTTGCAGACTGTAAATTATGGTCAGTGTGTTCTCCATCGCGTTTTGATTGAACAGCAAAAATAGTTTTAAGGCTCTTGTAAAAACGGCGACGATATAATTTACCCGACACCCCACACCGGTGCGTCGTAATTGGAAGGGACTACTAACAGTACATACTGCCTCGAGTATCCTGTCAATATAAATTTTCGAGGATTTGGGTTACTAGTTCAGTGGCTGGCAAGATTCGCCCAACAGTTTATGTGACCAGGGAGATTTTTGGCCGTGAGTTGGCGTTTGACGGGCTTGTTTGGTTATTTACTGATGTTTAAGTATGGTAAGGGTCTGTAAACAACAGGAGTTAATGACTGTGGTTTTGAATTTTGACATGATAGAGGACTGGCAGCCGTTGACTTCCGTGGTGTAAAGCTAGTGGTCCTGGAAGCACATTCAGATGGAACGGAGTTCTAGACTATTAATTGTTGTGTGGCACGATCTTGGGAGATATACTTGTGGCTGGTTGTTTTTGTACATTGGTACATTTTGGACCACGAGTGAGGTAATGACTAAAGAGCGTTTCATGTGTGGTGACAGAGTCTGTCATTTGTAGGTGGAAGTTTATCTTGTTGCTGCAATGACGAATTGTACTTGAGTTCGCGGAGATCTGTCCCAAAGTAGTTTAAAACAGACTGTGATCTAAGGCACCACTAAAATACGAGGCATTTGTACACCAACGCTATTGCTTATGATAAAAAGCGTCGCGTGACCGTGTAAGTAGGCTGTTTAGGTTTTCTTTTATTGGTAACGCCACATAGCGCACTGTATGAAAAATCACTGGCTGTGCTGTGTGCAGTCAGTGACTGGTTGGCATTGTTGTAATACTCGCCATTGTAGTGTTGGGCAACTGGATGTAAACAGCGCGTAGCGTTGGGCAGTTGGAGGTGAGCCGCCAGCAGTGGTGGACGTGGGGAGAGAGATGGCGGAGTTTTGAAATTTGGAAGAATGGATGTCATGAACTGATATATATATTATGACTATTAAGGAAAATACATTGTTTGTTATCTATTGAAATCTTTCATTCGCTAACTATGCCTATCAGTAGTTAGTGCCTTCAGTAGTTTGAATCTTTTATTTAGCTGGCAGTAGTGGCGCTCGAAGTATTGCAGTAGTTCGAGTAACGAAGATTTTTGTGAGGTAAGTTGTTTTGTAGGGATTATTGAAAGTCAGATTGCGTTGCGCTAAAAATATTGTGTGTTAGCTTAAGCACAGTCCTGTATAGTTTTTCTAAGGGGACGTTTCATATGTCGACCCTTAGCCGAGGATACCTCCCTGGAATTTTCTGATTTTTTCTTGTAGTTTGTGTAATTAGTGTAGCTTTTGTTTATTACTAGCGCGTAATCATTGAGAGAATTTCCTTTGTAGTTGCAGTCTTTCATTGTTGTACAATAAAACAGTTGTGGCATGCATGTAGTTTTGCACGAAGTATTTCGCAGCTGCGCTTGCAATTAACTAGATATTATTTGCTATGTTAATATTTTCTCTTATTTTTGCTCTTCAAATTGTATTTTTCTGTGTTGTCGTGTGAAATATTGTGACAATAATGGCGTGTGAAAAACGTAATGCTAGGCTCCAAAGTAAACTGAGAAATGACAGTGAAAACGAAAGCAGTGTGTTAGCGCCACCATGTAATGAATTCACAAATGTTCAAAGTAGTAATTTGGTAATAGTGCATAGGGAAATGGAGCGGGCTGCAAATAATGGTGTAGGCAGTGAAACAATTAGTGAACAGTGAAGCATTATCGATCGATCGGTCGGCAACAGCTCGCGTCAGGAATCCGAAATGATAGGAGACAATCTTGCAAATACTGTAAATTGAGGTTTTGTGTCCTCACCGTTTTCTCAAATAAGTCAAGACACATTTTCTGCTTGTCAAAATGTGAATGTTGCCGGTGCAAATGCACTGCCGAAAAGCATAGAGGAACAGATTCCCGATACTAATACATTATTATTGCAATTAATGCAACAAATGGAACAAAATCAGAGACAAACACAGCAAAAGGTTCAAAAGTTAGACACAGTGGAACAAAATCAGAGACAAACACAGCAAAAACTTCAAAAGTTAGACACAATGGAACAAAATCTTCGGAAGTCAGACATCACACTTGAACAAACACGTGAAGATTTAACTACTGAGTTACATAACATTGAATCGAAATGTCAAAACATCTGTAATGACGTAAAAACACAAATTTGTGAGCATTTTCAACCTATTTTTTCGCGGCATGAAAACTCATTACAGAATCACGAAGCAGCCATAACAGAACTGCAAACTATTGTTCGTGAAAATCACGACACCTTGCAAGCTAAAATGGACTCAGTTGCATCCACCGATTCGGTTACGCAACTTGCAAGAACTCAGGAAAACTTAAATGACACAGTAGGTTCGATTTCAACACAAATGGACACTTTGAAACTTGGTTCAGAAAAACACACTGAGGAAATGTGTTCACTATCGGAGAAAGTAGCCGAACTTTCGGATCAGTTCACTAATTTAACTGCAAAGGATCTGAATGACACAAGACCTGTAGCCATCACTGACACAGAAGAGTAGGAACAAATTAAGAAATTCAAACAAAATCAGAATCAAATTTTTACGAAATACAAAAGAGAAATCTGGGAAGTACAAGATCAGCTGACGCAGATAATACGAAAATTACATATTCACAGGCACTCGCGCTCCAATACGGTAAGAGGAACTTAGAAATACGGAAAAGCCACAAAATAATAACACAGGGCACTTCGGAAATTATGAAAGAAATTGGCAAGGTACACCGAATTTTGAGATGGAACCGCCGACACGACGTAACAATGACCGATATGCTACTCGCCGACACGATGATTTTGACTATAACTGTTCATTACTGCACGTAAATTCAAAACATTTAAGAATTCTGTCAACGACATTCATCCACAAGAGTGGCTCCATCAATTCTCTCATTGTTTTCCTCCCAACTGGTCACTAGAGCACAGTTTAGAATTTATGTGTGGCTACTTGGAGGATGAACCAGCTGTAAGAATGCGATCGGTCATTCACGATTGTCACAGTGAAGGAGAATTTTATCATGCCTTCCTCTCAGCATATTGGTCTCAAGCCACACAAGACCGAGTAAAACATGGCATCATAATGATGAAACATTTCGAACAATCAGAATTTTACGGTATTGTGAAATATTTTGAAGAGATGTTGCACAAGAATCAGTACCTGTCAAACCCATACAGCCCCTCAGAACTCATCCGCATTTGCTTAACCAAATTACCTGAACATTACGACAGATTATTTTAGCAGGACGATGCAAAGACTACATTGAAGATTTTCAGGGGCTGTTACAAGAATTGGAAATTGACACTGACAATCGCGTAACGCGAAAATAGGACCACAACAATTACAGGTCACATCCGTCACAATTCCGCGATGACAGAAATAAAAAACGGACACGACAAGGCTATTCTCACAACACAAATCGTGACCAAAACAGACATCGCCCGTATGACAACCACTGGCAGAGTAATAATAGTTACAGAGAAAGATCGCATTTCCGTAGTAATGAATATGACAGAGATAACCATATAAACAGACAATATGGGGACAAAAACAATTATTATCAAAGGAGACAGAATAACTTAAGACGAAATGGTCCAGCGCCCAGTTACGATTCAGGGAGAAATTCTCCACCACATGACCGACAAACAAGAAATTATGTAAACTACCGACAAAACGACAGATCTGAATTCCATCAGAACTGGCGAGCTTCAAACAGGGCAGGGCCTTCTCGTCAAGGTGAATTTGTAGTAGTTATGTCTCCTAATCCCAATAACGGCGCGCGCCAACAAAGAGACAGACAGTGACTCGCACGGCAGGCAGCCACGTGCGCCGGCTGGCTCAGAGAAAAATAACATAGACGCTAACCTTGAGAAAAATTCCAGTATTCTTTACCGACGTATACCGTATGATAATTGCGTTCAAGTTAACTCTGAGCACTAGGAAGAGTAAAGGATTGTACTACATTTCACATGTAAAACCGTTTATTGTAAGACAATCTGCTTTTTAACTTTGTCTTTGCCATATAACTTTTCACTTTACATTACTAGTATGCTTTGTCAGACTTAAGAAATTTGTTAACATGCTACAATGTTTGAAGTTCAATATCCAATCAAGAACCAAGAGAACTTATTTAAACAGAAATTACGAATGCATTGTTATAGTGAACAGACGACACAGTGTTATTGTGTGTGTGTACATTCTTGCTTGTTAGTGACACGATTAAGTAACGACCATAAGGCTCACATACTTAGAACATTTACCAGAACTGCTAATGAGATTTTAATGCAACATTTTGGTTTAGTTGAAAAGACATTTTTTATTTGAAGTACTTTCTGTGAGATTAAGGATGACTTAGCATTTGGTTTCTTTGATAGCTACACGATTATATCACAACGCTACTAATGAGTGACAATTTGTAATGTTGCTTTTGCGGTGTTTCTGTTTTATATCTGCACAGTTTTCTGAATTCTTCTGGAAAGGAAAACATGTTCTAGTAGTAACTTTTGTGGTATAGCTACAACGAGACAGCCTTTTCCGTAGCACAAAAATACGTTACAGCACAGTACTTTCTTCATCACGGCAAAAGCGTAATAACTACGATATCTATACGCAAAGCATTTCACTTTTCTTTATCATGAGGTAAGTACATTGACTTCTGCAGAACTTAGCTTTTGGAGGACGATAACTACGACACTTCCACAGAGATTATCTTACAACAAGACGCACAGTTTAGCGCTACAGCACACGTATTTGAGTGACTAATTTTGCACTTAAAACATTTATTTTTAAAGATGTTTGAATTTCAATGATACAAAGGTTTTCCATGATACATTTCATTCCATTGCTGTAATCTGTAACACCTGAGGATATAATTACATTAATCCTCAGGGGGGTACACGCTTACTTTGTGTACCATGTGTTTGGCAAGCACAAGGAGCCCTAGCTAATATGGTATTTGCTTATACAACTTTACACATCGGTACCATATTTCTCTAACACATAAATTACACAGCTATCTGATAGTTTAACTGAGAGACAAACATTTTGTTTACTACATCAATGACACATGTTTACACAATTACACAGTTGGATAACTTGACACTTATGAAACTGTATTTTGTCTGTACTTTGTGAACTGTTAATATATTTTCAGAACCATTGTGATACTATGAGAGCTTTGAATGATGTATTTGGTATGGGATCATGATTTTTAAAGTACGTTTGAGGCAGATGAAACTTTTGACAAGAGCAGAGAATTTTTTTTAGGTTTTGAAATTATTGGAGGAAGCTACAACGATTTTGAGATTTGGCTGAGGTTTTATGATGTTATGATGACGATGTATATTACGCTGTTGCGGTGTGTTTATGATCAATAAGCTGATGCTATATGAGGAATTTGATTATGCTACGTATTTATTATGATGAAATATTGAAGAAGTGTCTACGAATATGTATATGTGTAATAAAGCAAGGAATAATGAGTAGTGGTTAGGGACTCTGGTTTGTGAAAAACGTTGTTGTAAACTTAGAATCGTACTTTAAGAGTTATGAAATGTATGTAAATGCGTGGATGTATTACAATGCCGACGAAAATTTTTTGGACACTGTTATATCAATAGGATTTTGTTTCTACAGATGAATAACGCAAATTCTTGAGCTGTGAAATTTTTTATATGAGACTGCCACTGTAGCGGAAACTGGTGTCATGAATATTTCGGTAAGAAAGTTAAGTGACCACCTGCACGTAATGCGTCCTGGGCACCCAGCTGCGGGACAACCACCTGGAAACAAGACATTAGTGTGTGCCTTTCAGAGGCACAAGAAAAAAAAGAGGCCATTATCCTCGCTATTGACATTCCTTTGTAGAAAGCATCGCAAAAACGACAAGCTCATTACTTGGAAAAGATACTTATTTACATCTGCACACCTGATAATGACAAGCGTCTTTCTACAAGAGTTGAGAGAATTTGTACTAACTTGTGAAATGTCACATGACTATTGAATGATATTTTTATGCTTTGCTTTTCATAGTTGCTTTTTTCATTTGATATCTGGTTTTCCAGTTGCGTTACAGCATTGGGTTTTATAAAATTAAATGCATTTGCTAATGTAAACACTTTCTGTCAACAGATCTATTAAATAATCATTTTATGATCCACGTTCTTCGAAAAAGGAGCACTTCGAATGGAAGGAACAATAAGAAGGGAATAATAAGAGTCACTGCATACTTTATCTTCTTTTCAACTACTAGGTAATTATTTGTAGAATTAGCTTTTGTGGTGCACCACTTTAATGACATAGACATTAAGATGTGAATATACATTTCCCTTATCTGCATTGTTGTCCTTACTGTAATATTTTTTCTGCTTAAGCTTTGTCATATTTAGATATAAGTTATTGCATTTGCCGCTGCTGTTTGCCAGGCATAGTGCTACTAAATTTCACTTTGTATTACTCTATTAAGCTAGTTTTACGACTGATTTATTTTTCTTGTTTGCTGCTCATTGCCTTATATTAGTTGTAATATTGCTGCTTGCTTTGACAACTTCCATTTTTTTTGATTGCCTTATATTAGTTGTAATATTGCTGCCTGCTCTGACAACTTCCATTTTTTCCTTGCTGTTTGTATTAATTGTTTTGTGCTGCTGCATTGCCTCGTCCCTTAGTTTAGCATCTGAGCTCAGTAGTTTTAAGTTAGCTTAAGAGGGGGTAGACTATATAAGAAACTAACTATGAGGAATTGGAAGAAATGCATTGAGAAGTTATAAGAAAATCATTTGGTCAAAAAAGTAGTGTACAGTGGAGAATAACTATTTTAGAAAGAGGATGTGAACAAAATACAGAAAACATGCTTGGATAGGATATTTTTGGTGGAAACAAATGTTGAGATACCACGAAAGATCTACAGAATGAAGGTTTGGGTTGGACTGCAGTACCAAATGTCACAATGAAAACAAACCCTGTCCCGTATTTTGTGTTATTACGCTATGTGAATCTTTTTTCCCTGTCTTTGTGTGTTTAGCTGATACGAGTTACGTTGTAGAATTTTTCTGATAATATGTTATTTACTTTGTAAACATGTTTAGACATTATTTATCTGTTCTGTTTTGTTGCTCATATGTGAAGTTGATGTTTCAAAAGTTATTCTGATCCTTATGTATATACTTATGTTATAATTTTTGTAACACTGAAGTGCATGTTTATTTCTATTCTTTTGTAAAGCCTGTTTTACTACAAATGTTATCTGTATTATTATGTTTTAAAATGTATTTTGTATTTTTGTTATTGTATTCTTATGTTATAAAATTGTAATTGGCACCAGTTCATCAAATTAAGTAACTTGTAAGTTACATTTCACTGCACACGTTTCTGTTGGCCATAGTATATGGACAATATGTGAGAAGGAGGGACTGATAGTGTTTGCACGTGTGTTAATAATTCAGCAAGGGACTGGACAACTGCATTGCTGGTTCTAAGGACATTTCAAACAAATTCTTTGTGAGTGGACAAGTGGTGGTTTATGGACTTGCTGTATTCTCTGCCAGACTCTTCAATGGTGATTGTGCACCTGCACAGTTGCAACAGATGGCTGCTGGCCGTCTCTACAAGGACTACAGTGGATCTGCACCTTTGATGACCCACCAATACCATTATTTCTACAAGGACTGCAGTGGGTCTGCACCTCTGGTGGCCCACCAGTAGTAATCTCTACCAGGACTTCAGTGGGTCTGTTCTGTGATGACCTACCTGCTGTGGCCCATTACCTGTCTGCATGTCAAGAGTCAGCACTGTCTTTCCGTTGGAAGGACAACACTACTTCTTCCAGACTGCTTAGAAATCCACTACTTCCAATTGCAATTTCTCTTATTGCTCAGACTTTACTGTGATGAACGATCAGGACTGTCTTTGTGGACTGTGAGAAAATTTTATTGTATCAATAAGTGTATGCATTTGGTATCTTTGTTATTGTAATTATGAAAAATTTTTTTCAAATCTGTATTGGCCACTGCCCAAAACAATTTGTAAGATTTTTTGTGGGGAGCATGGGGTCTATGTAAGTAGGCTGTTTAGGTTTTTTTTATTGGTAACGCCACATAGCGCTCTGTATGAAAACACACTGGCTGTGCTGTATGCAGTCAGTGGCTGGTTGGCATTGTTGTAATACTCGCCATCGTAGTGTTGGGAAGCTGGATGTTAACAGCTTGTAGCGTTGCACAGTTGGAGGTGAGCCGCCAGCAGTGGTGGACGTGGGGAGAGAGATGGCGGAGTTTTGAAATTTTTAAGAATGGATGTCATGAACTGATATATATATTTTATGACTATTAAGGTAAATACATTGTTTGTTCTCTACTAAAATCTTTCATTCGTTAACTATGCCTATCAGTAGTTAGTGCCTTTCGTAGTTTGAATCTTTTATTTAGCTGGCAGTAGTGGCGTCCGCTGTATTGCAGTTGTTCGAGTAACGAAGGTTTTTTGTGAGGTAAGTGATTTGTGAAAGGTATAGGTTGATGTTAGTCAGGGCCATTCTTTTTTAGGGATTATTGAAAGTCAGATTGCGTTGCGCTAAAAATATTGTGTGTCAGTTTAAGCACAGTCCTGCATAATTTTTCTAAGGGGACGTTTGAACCATATCAATTAGGTATGTTTAGTAAGCGCATGACATTAACACCCGAACAGGATTTAATTCTGAGCTAATTGTTTAATTGTACGGACTAAAGTTGTGATGGCACTAGGTTTTTTGTTTGTCGTTTTCGTTGATGATTCCTGTTGGCTAGTGTAAACTTACATTTTATTGGTGTTCATACACTTAAGACGATTTGTGTCTGCTAAATGTTGAGTTAGAAAGAGATAAAACAAAGAAATAAATTCTCTTCAATGACTTTTTATGAAAGCAAATTTAAATATATTGAAAAATAATAAATTGATAAGGTCTTTCAAGCGTCAAAGATACAGAAGGTAGTTGTAACTGCGAGAAAGTTGACGCAGAGTGCTAGTTATATTGCGATTATCTAGTTTGCAGCAGAAAAAAATTTATTGAGAATATCAGTTTCGTATTTTCTGTACAATTCTTTAACGTTACAAAATAATCGCATACACTAAAGATAAAGAAATAAAATCAGACTTATTAGCTTAAAAGCAAAATAAAAGGAACCTGGTACAGGTAGCGAATTACATTGTCGGCTTGGATTATCGCTTAATCTCTGATGACGTGATAAATTTACGGAACAAACGAGCATAATTTACGTTGAACGGAACTTTCATTAGCAAAAGGTTTACTTAAGTAACTTTTGCTACTGAAATTGACGTGATAGCGACGAGTGAAAAGTTTTATTTTTGATATTCATCCCTATATTAATTTTGATTGGGATATGTGTAAATAGATTTTCTACAGTACATTGGTACAAGTTTGTGATACACTGTTTGCGTAGTGCGAAGATCTTTAAGGGTATTGGAGTTTCTTACCGCAGTTAAATAAATTCGAGTAGGCTTTAGACAGTAGATTTAAGCAGATAGCATCGCTTGAGCGCATTCACGTAACCTAATATTTAATTGTAAACGCTACCGAGTACACTATTATCTCATCTGTTGAAATTTACTAGTACGTATGAATACGCCATAAAGAAGTGGGGGAACTTTGTGATAAAGTAATGAGCCAGATGGGTTAAACTAAATAGTGCTTCTACCTCTTTCGTACTGTAGAACGTATATTGAGCTTAGGTAGCAAACAGGGAGCAGTGAAACTATAGAGTAATGCTGACAGGTACATCAAATGTCTACAGTACAGTGGCAGTCCAACTGATAGTGGTTGTTTACCCAGTGTTAATGAAATTACCTTGTAAATGGTACTTCATTGCCAAAGGGACACAGTGCATTCTCGAAGCATTCGGAAATCCTAACACTTTCAACTGACTGCCACAGGCTGGAGCGCGATTTACCACTCAAAATCATTCGTTCTGAGTCGGTCAGATTCCAGTGGCATCGATCTGCGCGCCAGCTCAGACATCGCTTAGCGCCGATTAGAGAAATGTGTGGTTTATGAGCAGCTGCTCTACCATTACACCTCATTATTTTCAACTACCTACACAATTGGTGCTAGTTCGACTGTTAGTAGCACTTGAGTGATTCCTTCAGCTGGTGTTACACGCTTTTTAAATTCACCCTCCACAACGGTTGTAGTCCTCGTCAGTCAGGGCATGAGATACGCGTGGTCTATCTTTATCTGATAGATGCTGGGGACTACCAGACGTTGAGGTGTGAAACAACGTTTTTGTATCAAGTATTAATTGTCAGAATACACTTTTCGTATAATAAATGCTAGGGGGATACACTGTGCAGTAATAAGAAATAAATTATGGTGATTATGCTGCCGACATAGTAGGAATCTCTCCGATGTCATGCAAAGTGATTTTCGCTGCGTGCCAAGTATGTAAATCGTCGTTAGGATGTACTGTGAGGCCGGCCGGTGTGGCCGAGCGGTTCTAGGCGCTCCAGTCTGGAACCGCGATAACGCTACGGTAGCAGGTTCGAATCCTGCCTCGGGCATGGATGTTCGTGATGTCCTTAGGTTAGGTTTAAGTAGTTATAAGTTCTAGGGGGAAGATGACCTCAGATGTTAAGTCTCATAGCGCTCAGAGCCATTTGAACCATTTTGTACTCTGTGTGTCAACCATACTCTCGATTTTCAATATTCTTTGAAATTAAGTGTACCAAACTGAGTAATAGTGAATTATTCTACAGTATTTGTCAATTAACTCGTCATAATGGCATCTAGGAGCACTATTTAAGGTGGATTTAGTACCCACACTACCAATCCATAACCCTCAACATTTCTGTAGCTCCCAACATTCCAATGTGTCATAATACCTGCTGCGAGGGCGTATATCGTTAACAGCACTCTAGACAACAGGTAGGAGGAAATCCTACACATCGATTCACGAAGGTAATGCAAAAAAGGTTCATCTTCCCCTCTGTAATTTTGGGTGAGCAGGAAGAGCAGTTTTACCATACATCTATTGCGTCACATTTTACAGACCTTTGACTATTCTGGAAAAGATACAGGATGTAACAGGTAAAAGTGCAGACATTTTTATATGAGGTACCTTAATATGTATACACATCAGTGTACTTTTTGTTTTTCTCTGCCTCGAATAGTCGTCTCACAATTATGTCACGAACATTGAGACCTGATGTTTTCTGCATGTCCATAACTGCACCACCCAAGTGAATGTGCCTGTCGGTATAGACTGCCATCGATGCGTCCATGTGTCCACATTTCAAAACTTGCTGCTCAGGGGAAATAAACATTAATGGCTTGCTCTTGCGACGTGGACATGGAGATACTCACCAACCTAAAAACATACCGCTCGTAATAGCTATAGTTATTATTCTATAAAAGAGGTAAATACTGATGTAATGCTCTTCAGAACACCATTCTCAGTCACCAATTAAAATATCTGCACTTCTAGCCGTTGCGCCCTGCTCGTGGATGTTCAGTCATGAAGCGACCTTACGGAAGCTCATGATATAAAGTTCCCGAAATCGGTTGTGCAGAGACGGAGATATTTTAGTTTACTTTTTTGCAGACTAACTCTGTTTATTTCGTAACACCCTCGTCAGATGTGAGGTAGAGTGCATGTAATTGTAAGCAAGAAACTGAAATTATTACCAAATAAACGTTTAAGTAAAATTAACGTGCAAAATTTTCGTTTATTACCCTATATTAATATTTACTTTTTAACAAACACACTTTCAGCACCTTAGGGAAACGTTATGTGATACGTAAGTGTTTCATCGGTTCATAAATAACTATGGAGCAGACAGCAGCACATATAATCATTTCTATCACCTGCAGTAATGCTCAAAGGCGTATTTAGTTTTTTTAGCATTGAAGATAGGTGTATAGTTCGGTTTAAATCTAATATTCCATTCTGTTTGACTTACTATCCTGCTACATACCGAAGAAACATAATTTCTTACTTCTCAATTTCTGTTGGTTCTGCGAGACAGATCTCTGTAAACATAATATGAGGAATATAATCTAAAGTAATCACTTTTTTAGGTTGACAATTAAGTGTAACAAACGTTATGGAATTCTAAATTCATTTAAAAAAATGTATCGTAGATACATTTTTTGCAGAGTATTATATTTAATTTAGGAAAGCAAACCTAGAAATTTTTTGCTGCTCTTATCAAGAGTTGCTTAAAGTTGTTTAGTTTCCTGCCTGTTTTGCATCGGCTGGCACACATAACGTATTATATTTAGACACATTCTGTATTACATGATATGGGTATTATAATATTTTTTTCATTTTTAATCAGTGAGAACATTTACTCGGCAAGCTGAACAAATAGACAGTTTTGTGTAGTGTCCTCTACGTGAAATATCATGGTCTTGAAGGAAACCTATTTCAGTTCACCTTGAGTTCAGAAACAGTAGCAATGTCGGAAGAACGATTCAGTAACAAACTTTGGTTATTATTGATCATTACCATCAATATTTTCTCAGCGCTTAATTTTATTATTCTGTTTTCTTATTAGTGGCGCACTGGGCACAGTAGAAAATGATAAATACCGTGTGACATTCTGTGGAAGTTGTCACTGAGAAAAATGTTCAGAAACTTTAATTTCCGGTCGGTGGTTTCACGAGCACTGTGCAGTGAAGCTTTCTCTGCGGCTCACTTTTAGTTTTTCTGTTCAAAAATCACTAAGGAACTCTCCTCCTCTATGGTCCCATATAATTTCGCGCCGAATTGTAAAACTTTGCCGTAACCATGCATTACGGAGGCGTCTTTGATGCATAATGAAAACATTTTCGGTCCCGGGTTCGAACCTCGCCACAACTTGAATTGTGAATAAAAATAATTATCAATGGAGGCCGAAGAGTTCAGACATAAGGAGACACCCACATTCTCCCATCGGCCTTGTTAAACAGGGTGGAGGAGCAGATAGAGTTTTAGGGCACTTTCCTGCTCAAAGGATGAAAATCTACCCGTAAAATGCGGAACAGACAGCAATGATTCAATGATTCAATTTACATCTATGGTCACAAACTTCTTGTTCACAGATTACCGGTTTCGGACTATAATGACTATCTTCAGATCCGCAGCAAAAAATATGGGAAAAACATAACACTCGCAAATTGTCTACAGCTTAAAAACAATAAATAGACCATAATGAAAAGTACTATTGACATATATATGCCTTTGTGCGCTTTAAGTGTGAAGTCGCGTACCTGCATCCGCATCGTCATATACATGTGCACGACTCATGTTGTCAGTAGCACAGCCGTTCAAAACGAGCTGCCCTACAGAAGCCACAAGATGTTTGTTTTGCAAGTTCACCAGATGTCGCTACTGTAGGCATACACTAGTTTTCAATAATTGATTGAACAGCTTAAAATGAAGGGGCTGAGCTAGCAAATACAATCGAGGATATACACTCCTGGAAATTGAAATAAGAACACCGTCAATTCATTGTCCCAGGAAGGGGAAACTTTATTGACACATTCCTGGCGTCAGATACATCACATGATCACACAGACAGAACCACAGGCACATAGACACAGGCACCAGAGCATGAACAATGTCGGCACTAGTACAGTATATATCCACCTTTCGCAGCAAAGCAGGCTGCTATTCTCCCATGGAGACGATCGTAGAGATGCTGGATGTAGTCCTGTGGAACGGCTTGCCATGCCATTTCCACCTGGCGCCTCAGTTGGACCAGCGTTCGTGCTGGACGTGCAGACCGCGTGAGACGACGCTTCATCCAGTCCCAAACATGCTCAATGGGGGACAGATCCGGAGATCTTGCTGGCCAGGGTAGTTGACTTACACCTTCTAGAGCACGTTGGGTGGCACGGGATACATGCGGACATGCATTGTCCTGTTGGAACAGCAACTTCCCTTGCCGGTCTAGGAATGGTAGAACGATGGGTTCGATGACGGTTTGGATGTACCGTGCACTATTCAGTGTCCCCTCGACGATCACCAGAGGTGTACGGCTAGTGTAGGAGATCGCTCCCCACACCATGATGCCGGGTGTTGGCCCTGTGTGCCTCTGTCGTATGCAGTCCTGATTGTGGCGCTCACCTGCACGGCGCCAAACACGCATACGACAATCATTGGCACCAAGGCAGAAGCGACTATCATCGCTGAAGACGACACGTCTCCATTCGTCCCTCCATTCACGCCTGTCGCGACACCACTGGAGGCGGGCTGCACGATGTTGGGGCGTGAGCGGAAGACGGCCTAACGGTGTGCGGGACCGTAGCCCAGCTTCATGGAGACGGTTGCGAATGGTCCTCGCCGATACCACACGAGCAACAGTGTCCCTAATTTAGTGGGAAGTGGCGGTGCGGTCCCCTAAGGCACTGCGTAGGATCCTACGGTCTTGGCGTGCATCCGTGCGTCGCTGAGGTCCGGTCCCAGGTCGACGGGTATGTGCACCTTTCGCCGACCACTGGCGACAACATCGATGTACTGTGGAGACCTCACGCCCCACGTGTTGAGCAATTCGGCGGTACGTCCACCCGGCCTCCCGCATGCCCACTATACGCCCTCGCTCAATGTCCGTCAACTGCACATACGGTTCACGTCCACGCTGTCGCGGCATGCTACCAGTTTTAAAGACTGCGATGGAGCTCCGTTTGCCACGGCAAACTGGCTGACACTGACGGCGGCGGTGCACAAATGCTGCGCAGCTAGCGCCATTCGACGGCCAACACCGCGGTTCCTGGTGTGTCCGCTGTGCCGTGCGTGTGATCATTGCTTGTACAGCCCTCTCGCAGTGTCCGGAGCAAGTATGGTGGGTCTGACACACGGGTGTCAATGTGTTCTTTTTTGCATTTCCAGGAGTGTACATATACCAAATAATGCAACATTAGCATCCTTGGATAAAAAAATCATTACAGTAATGTCCCAGTAAAGGAATCTATTGACATTATTAGATTAGAACTGCGGAGTGTACAGAAATACTTGAATTTCTACAATATCTCTTAACTTACAATTTTTTTACCTTCAATGACAAAATTTATTGTCAAAAAGACGGGCTTGGGATGGGTACTAGCCTACCTGGTACTTTAGCAGATATTTTTATCTATGATTTAAAATGTAAATTTTTTGCCAAGTTTCCTCAGCTAAAAGATAAAACGATTTATTACAAACGGTATGTTGATGACATTTTATAACTGATAGAAGGTGACACCAGTGAGATCAACACATCTGTCTGAGCAATTGTCGGCATGCACCCAAAAATAGCTTTTATCACTGAAGTTGAAGAAGATGGCTCCATTGACTACCTTGATCTTATTATTAGGAAAGTTAACAACAAACATAAGTTTTCGATTTTTAGAAAACCTACTTGTACAGATAGTATCATGAATGCCAGTTCACGCCGTCCTCCCTGACACAAAAAGGTTCTCTTCAACTCAATGGTTCACCGACTCCTTTGTCTACCTTTGGACGAAAGCGAAATACGTAAAGAACTCAGCATTTTAAAGCAGATTGCGGTACCTAACGGCTTGTCTTTCAATGACGTCACGCGCCCCTACAGTAGGCTAAAGAAACGTATAACAAACAGCAGACACACACACACATACCCTCACACGAACCAGAACCGGTAAAGATAAAAGGAAAACCATTACTATGAAATTTAACGGCAAAATTTCCCTGAAAATAGAAAAAATATTTTAGAAAGTCGGATGTCAGATGTGGCTTTCAGGTGAAAACAACCCTACAACTGCGAATAAAACATAAACTGAAACGGAAGTATGACAAATTTGATGGCTCTGGAGTATACATTGACAAATATAATATCGGCCAAACAGGCCGCTCTTTTAACTTAAGATTTAAAGAATACTCACATCCACGGAACAAAACTGCTTTCGGACAGCATTTATGTGAAACTGGTTATTCCATAGGGAGCACTGAGAATTGTATGTGTATTCTCCACAGAATGGAAAAAGGCCGTGCTCTTAATTTGTTAGAGAGGTTTGAAATTTATAAAGATAAAAAGAAAGAACCAACAAAACGGCTGAACTGGTTGAACGACTTCGTACTGAATGCCTACTTTGCTTTGTTTGACGATGTTTTACTTTAGCCACTAAACGCCTCTGTTATACATGGTTTATTGATAGGTTCACCTAGTACAGAGTGCCTTACGTATGTACCCCGTTTTCGTACATTGTACGCGTAACTCCAGTATTTCCTCGTTCCTTCTCTGTTCATATAATATACTGCATTAACTAGGTAATGTTCATGCACTGCTACAGAATTTTATCATTCTTTTCTTGCAACAGAGTGCCGCAGGGTACGAGGGGCCCTCTAGCTGTGACGTTCCTCTAACCACTTCTCGCCTATGCGTAACTCTGGCTTTAGGGCTAACAGAGGGCTCTGATTATGCGGCTTCTTTAACTATTTGTTTTATAGTTTTATATTATTTTCTGCACTATGAACGATGTTTATTACTTATGTCATGATGTAGAATATTGACATTTGAGCATATGTCAATGACTGTATCGTAACCGTTCCCCTTTTTAACACTTTGACTTTTGCCGTGTTCTATTTCATTTATTTTTGTTACTGTAATGCCTTTTATACCTTATAAATTCATTACAGACTTCAACTATTGTATCCCCCCCCCCCTTTATTTGACGCTGTTCAATTAATCACTGAAAACTTCAGTAGCGACATCTGGTGAACTTGCAAGACAGGCATCTTGTGGCTTCTGTAGGGCAACTCGTTTTGAACAGTACTGCTACTGACAACATGACTCGTGTGTATACTGTTATTTATATATGTCACGACACTGGTGCTGATTTTGCGTTTAACACTTGACGATCCCACTATGGCTGCAGTACATTAGGACACTGTTTTTATAAAACACAGGAATGCTTCTTCATACTTAATGCGCACAAATGCATATGTATGTCAGTAGTACTTTCCATTATGGTATATTTATTGTTTTTAAGCTGTAGGCAATCTGCGAGTATACTTATGTTTTCCCCATATTGTTTGCTGCAGATCTGCAGATGGTCATTATAGATCGGAACCGGTAATCTGTGAACAAAAAGTTTGTGACCATAGACGAAAAGTAAAGGAAGTAAAAGAGGAAGAATGAAGCGAAGCTGTCAGTGTCTTAAGTTTACACCTCTCCTAAAATGGACTAACCGACAATGAAACAAGATAATAGTAATTAAAAATTATTTTCATTTCTCATTTAAGTCGCTGAACAATATGAAATATGCTGAAGCATAAGCCAGTTGAATGCTGCGTACATGACACTGTAAAAAAAAAAATCGTGAAGAATAGACTGACATCTGTAACTGATGCACTTCTCTGAGACTTAAGTATGATTAAGGGTCTTTCTTGAGGGTGGACCAATTTTAATCCTTAATGGGGAATAAATTGAGATAGAGATGAGATACAGCAAAACGTTTTAAATAAAAGCTGTATGTGGCAAAGAGGGTCACGTATTGCTACTGATGGTCGTGGCCTAGAACGTGATTTTGAATTTCATTTGAATGGGATTTGGAAATTTTTCAAAATACGAAGCCTGATATTTGATTTAAGATTGGAAAAATGCGGCAAATTTTACGTATAAAATGATACATTATTCAAGGTAATGGTTCAGTTAAGGTCAATAAGCCAACATGTCTTTAGTTCTAGTAGGGATTAACGAGGAATGAACGAGGGATGCAGCAAAATGCAGTGTTAGATGTAGATTGGAAGGGGCATATGGAGTCACGTATCATTACCAATAACCATAAAGGTAATTATCGAACGTCATTTTACAATGAATCACCCTCCTCTAACACTACCTGTTGTTTATGGAGATAACCGATACCATGTATACTATCTATTCTGACATAGGTTAAAATTATCTCACCTGTTTCATTAGAAGAATTCAGATGATTTTGTGTATGACTTACTATATTTCAGGCTAAAATGTATAAAAAAGAAAATAATGTGTTACAGTCGATATGTACTAACAGTTGAAATTAATCTTCTTTTAAAAGTATTTGAAATTACGAAGTTTCTGGTATAGTTAAAATTCATATTATTAATTGCACAATCTAATGCTAATTATTATATTTATTTCTAGATTGATTTACAAAATAGTGATAGATTTTGGCGAAGATTCTTCTTTGGCAAAGAAAGTTTGTTAACTCTTTTGCTTTATAAACTTCTTGGGATAATGTTAGTACCGTAAAATGTAAGTAGTGGTGGGCATGCCTCTGATGGATGTAGACTTTACTAAGTTTGTCACCAACAAATTAATTATTGTTTTTTAATGTGGAAAATGTAAAAACGGTGTGTTGTTGAAAGATGTGACAAAGAACAAAATTCAAGAATAATACATGCAAATCTTCATCAGTTATTTAGTCATCAGGAACCTATAAAATCGAAATTTCAGGTGCACTAATGCACCCTTAGACAAGACTTTAAGCCATCGACAACAACAATGAGATAATGAGGATAAGTAAAAAGTTATTCTTTTGTATATCTTACGCCTTTCAAAGCATTCAAAATTAGTGCAAAGGATGAGAATTTTAATAGTGCTATGTGGGAGGGTAAGACTACAGTTCGAGGGTTGAGTTTTGTTTCATGGAAACATACATTTATGACGTGATATTTGGGAAGTTCAACTATGGATTCGAACTTTAGGACCTAATTAACATGTTTATAAGCAATAATAAGTACATCACAGCGTATAAATGTTATTGTAACATCTTCAAGACAGAACAGACATAAATTAAATGAATGTCACTGATTTACAAGTTGTTGAATGAGGCCCGTCGCTTCCCATTCCTCGGCATGTCCCTTCCAATTTGTATTTAACATTGTATTTGCTGTATCCCTCCTCTGTTCTAACTTGGTCCCTAGTAGAACTAAAACCTGTTTGCTTTTTTTGCCTTCTCTGAACTAACCCTGACCTTAATTAATGTATGATTTTATACGAAAAATTTGCCGATCTTGAATCAAATATTGGGCTTCCCAGTTGAAAAATCATTTTAACCTACAAATCACCTAGAAAATCACGTTCAAAGTCACCGCCACTAATATCATTGCTTGACCCTATATGTCACACACAACTTTCATCCACAAGATTTTGCTGTATCTAATCTACATTCCGAGTTATTTCACATTATGGATTGAAATTGTCTCCCTGTATGTGTTCTAATTTAAAAATGTTTACACATTCTACCAGCATCTATGATTACAGAGGGTCTCCAAGCCTTGTTTTTCTCTGTTCTTCCTTAACTTCTTCAGGAATATCTTTTTGTCCATTAATGATTTAATCCCGTGAATCATTGTATTAGATGCTTTCTTCTTCCAGTTGGTACACTCTCTACGATACACCTGTCTTGCCTTTCTTCTCGCATAATTTTGATGTGGCTGTGCCATTTTAGCAGTTTATCTAGCATATCCGTTATTGAGTTTGGTCATTCATTCGTTTTGGTTTTTTCCTTGACATTATTGCTGGACATCGTCAGAAATACATCTATATAGACTTTAATTTTTAATTTAGTTGTCATTTTATTTTCCAGACAACTGAGCCTTATAAAAAACGCTCCTTACTGTTGTCTTAATTGTTCTTGTTTCATTGTCAGTTTTTAGATGCTTGTCTCACAGAGTTTTATTTAATTAATAAATAACCATCTTACTCAAATTTATTCTTATTCTAATTTCTGTTTCCTAGTTGTCCATCATATGTAACTTCTGACCCTACCTGTTTATATTTGTCAATAGCTTTTGTTGTTTCTACGCCTTCTTCATTCATTTCACTAATATTTATTTATTTCGTTTTACTGTATATATAGAAGCTGTTTCTTAAGTTCTTCTATCGATTTTCTTATCATATTCTCTATATCTAAATAGTCTTGAGCCAAAATCAGTTGGGCACCTCCGTATGGTGATACATAGATTAGTTTCAAACGATAAATTAATAATACCAGCAAGTGAAGATGATGTGTCACTCGTAGTACATCAGTAAACCAGGTACGAACAGAATTACATCTTAAAATCTCATTACATATGACGAAGGCTACGGCCTTTCAAGGAAAATACACAAAATGGTCGACGATTTCAATTCACGACAAGATTATTGATCAGTTGTTGAGTTTTTGCATATCAGGCTGTGACACGGATTATGAATATGCTAATAATATAGATGTAATGTAAGTTTGACGCAGCATGTGGACTGCCAAATACAACACTTTACTACAAAACCCGAAAACTTACAGACAATGCTATACAAGGAACAAATCTTATAAAACAAAGGCGATACAATTACTATTGCATGGAGGAAGAGTCGGATAAAAAAATATGAAGTACGACAGTAGAATACGAGCATCAAAGAGAAGAGTGAACGACTGGACAAGAGGAAATTTAATTAAAACTGAATAAGTTAGTAATGAGTTGAATGTACCTACTATTAACAAAGAAGTAACTGAATACACAGATAAGTGGAAACAACATATGAAAAGGAATATCTGATGGAAGGTTGTCCGATGAATCCTGAACCGCAATCCGAAAGAAAAGAGTGCATGCTTCAACCAAGGAAAATATAGACATAAACTTTATGTAGATAGAACAGGCAGATGCCCAGTCCTAGTATATAAGACGACGACGACGACCAATCTCCTTTATTGTTCACATCAGGAAGTAATCAGCGTCATTAAAATAAAATGGAGAAATTTTATTTGCTAATAATATTTCTGCCTTTTTTTAAATAGCTCTTTAACGATTTATATGTAGTTGTTGTTCTATTAAACCGATCTTGTTGCGGATGACATTCAGTATTTCGATAATTTTGTTTCGTGCAGTAAGGGTAAGAAGTCATCTCTGCAGTTTTAGTCAGGCTAGGCAAAGCTGACCTGTAGAGGTAAGTGTTAATGTGTCGTGGACTGTCTTCATCACCGTTAACATGGCAGTTGATACACATTATTTACAATGCATATTACAGTTTTAGGGTTAAAAGTTTAGCTGAAAGTAGGTTTCTTAGATAAAAGTATCTTGTTGCTTAGCAGACCTAGGGAAGATTTCATCTTGTACGCATGACGCACTTATTTAATCACAAGCACGAGTGTATTTTTATATCACGTGACCCACTGCTGATATAA
Source organism: Schistocerca gregaria (assembly GCF_023897955.1). NCBI lineage: Eukaryota > Metazoa > Arthropoda > Insecta > Orthoptera > Acrididae > Schistocerca > Schistocerca gregaria. The sequence goes on along the minus strand of NC_064925.1, from coordinate 501,188,184 downwards.
TTAGTTATGCAATGGAATTGCCGCTGTGAACTGCCGACGGCGTTTTAACAGCAGATGTACATTTCCCTATCTCGTTTCGGCTGTAAAGGGGATCGGATTGCCTCATTTCCGAACACTGGGCTTATGTTCACACGGGCTTTGTGATCCAACCGATCGGGGTGGGGCTGTGTTACACGTAGCTCAGCGCGACACAATAGCACAATCTGTGTGTTCAGCGGCCCGAACTGAGCAGTCCAGTGTGAATTTCTTTTGGACAACTTCGTATCACCAAAAGCGGAATTCACGTGAGGTGAATACCACTGGGTGGTTAAAGTTATTAATTTCATAAAAAAGTAATTTAGACACCGCAGTAATTTAGCAGTCGCATTTCAGTGACAGATTATGCCAGTTAATAATAGATTTCACCTTGTGATATCATCCCTTATACACTTACTAAATTTGGTATGTAAAGTCATAGGCAGATTTCAGTAGCATAGGATGAATTAAAATCGGAAAAGTCGAAAGACGTCTCAAAACTATCAGTAGAAGTTTTCCGAAGTGAGAGGCTCAAACATGTTGACCCTTGCAGTAAGAAAGGTATCACTGCAGATCTCGCAACCGCTAAACTGCAATATAAAATAGCGAGTTTCGAGTTGAAGCTGCCCGAACAATGGACTCTCATAGGGTGCCAAGTACCTCAAAGAGAATTATCATTGAGGGAAGAACATTTTGATCCTAATGTGAAGCGGGCTGCATGAACTGGGTTCATTATGTTCTGAATGTTTTTAGCCATTAGGAATCAATGAGTCACGAAACATATAAGTCTTGGTTGTTATGTTGGCAGGAACAGCTAAACGCTGACACTTAAAATAATTACTCAGGATTTGAATGAATTTCACGATTTCAAAGACATATTTCGGGAAAGTCTTGTGATCAGAGCAAATGCAAGAAAGTGTCCCACGGGATTTTATTGTCACCACCACATACGGTTTAACCAGCAGAGACTCAAAGAGAGATATCTGTAGCTCATCAGTTGCTGCTGTTTACGACTCTACAACAGCGTCTTTCTTTTTGCAACAAACAATATGTACGTGGACTCTGCCTCTCACTTCGGATTAGAGTATTTGCGAAACAAAAGATTCGAATTAGAACTTGTGTGAAAGCTCTGTAGAACTATTTTTAGATACTTCTATGTGTCGTGAGTCGTATATTGCATTTTTAGAAATACGAAGTTAATAGGGCTGGAAATCGCGACAATCATAGAAATAAAAATAATTTGGAATAAGACTAATAGACAATGAGGCAATAATGACAATTACAGAAATGATGGTTATAGTAAAAGTTATTTCAATAAAAATTGGATAATAATAATGCCACGTTCTTAAATCGGACGAAAAGTATAAAATAATTTGTACTATCCCTTTACAGATTCATAACTTTTTTCAGTAGCTATGACAATAGTTACAAGAATTAAAACCTAAACGTGAGGCGCTTGCAATATATAATAGTAAGGAGGTAAAATATTCATCCATTAGTCAGTAATTAGCCCAATGGTAAGGAAGTGAACTATTCGTTGATTTATTACGTACTGTGTGCTCCTCAAGTATTTCGTTTCTAATTTTACAAGTACTTAAAGATGAGGTAAACTGAAAACTCCGTTTCGTTTAAATAATGGATTTCTTCTTTTCAGTCTTGTGTATGTGAAATTTTTCAATTGGTTTCACAAGGGGGCCCTCCATATTGTAAATCACGGATTATGATTCGCCTCAAACAAGTTATAGCGGCTCTTTCCCTGAGTACCTGGCTATCCGGTTTTTTAGCGACGGGACTTGGTTTTGAGAAGATCGATTTTGTAGTTCATTGCCCACTTTATATACCCGTAAGATTACATAAACTCCTAGCAAGACAGCGTAGCGCTTCTGTAAAGGTTCACTGCTACCACGCTGGAGGTACCGTGTTTGAATCCTGCTCGTGTACGTTTTTTTCCAAAATCGACCGAATTTTGGAATTTTATTTCAAAGAATATCAACAAACAGTGCGAGGTGAGCGAAATTATATAGATATATTCAGTTATTAATTTTTTCAAATGTTCATTCCGTTTGTGGTTCGTAGTTGGAATTCCAAATGTTCGCACAACGGTCGCTTCTTATATACCCTGAAATCGATCTCCGCCCATTATCGTCCTCTCTCCGGTGAATACCGTTAGCCGTAACGGGAACCCCAGCTCCTAGCTGCGTCCAATGAGGATGCGAGTTGTTTTCCTTTACGTTCGCATCTAACTGCTCGCAAAGCGTCTCTAATGCCGTGTCTTAGAAACATTCTGTGAAATGGAAGAACCAAGTGTTTCTCCAGTAATGCAACTAGAAGAAGATCCACAAGTAGAGGAGTTGAGCGAAGAATCAAAAGGCGAAATCATAAATGCCATTAAATATGCCTAAAACTCCGCTAGGCTGACTTGTTCGGAATATATGTAATGTTACGGGTACACAAAGTGCGCAATGAACTTCAAAATCGATTTTTTCAAAAACCAAGGCCCGCTGCTAAAAAACCGGATAGCCAGGTACTCAGGGTAAGTGCCTCTACAACAAATTTGAAGCGCATCAAAATCCATGATTTACAGTGTGGAGGGTCCCGTTGTCAGTTATTTTGCTGAGACACAGACGGAGAATTTCAGGTCCAATTCCGATCCTCTGTTCTTCACTCAGCCAGTACACTGCTTTCTTCCAAGTACATATAGAGAAAAGACCGTGGAGGTAAAAATTATAGAGATTTGAGATTGTACAGACGCTTTCCAAAAACCATTCTTCCCGAAAAGCATTAAAAACTGAAACAGAAAAATGGGAAATGGTAGTGGTACACAAAGTACCCTCCGCCAAACACCAAGGTGAATTAATATTGCATTGTCAACTAGTTGCGAGCAATGTGAAAAGTTAGTTTAAAATCAATTGCAAAATTTGTACCTGCGAGACGGACAAGACTCTGACGTAATAAAAATGTGTTAAAATGGTAGTTACGACATGAATGAACAGAATGTTTACTGGGTAAACATGGTGGGAAATGATAGAGGAGGTACACAATGGGACCTAAAACGCTCTTGGGTGGTGGAGAGGGATAACAACGTTGAGAGACAACGAGTGGAAAAAACCAGTAACCGAACTTGTCGTTGGTCGTGCGGATGCGGGAGTGTTTTTTCAGCCAACATACCGCACAGCATGAGCAGCTAGAGAAGGTCTGTTTGGCAAAAAACAACCGATAGACCGTGACCGTTGTAAAACTGGAACAGAGGCGGCGCAGCTGTGTGAAATACGCGAGATAACACCGATTGTGCATACGGATAGAAGCCGAAATAAATCTCGCTTACGAGAGGAAAAGATTGTACCGGTGTTGATAATTGATCCAGGAGCTGTTGAAACTACTACACTAAACGATGCTGCAGCAGAACCCGAAAAGGCTAACGAAATGCAGTTTACGGATGAAAGTTTCGTTATTCGAAATATTTATGATCAACAATAAGTGGCGGATCTCAGTCAGGTAGCAGGAATTTGTTCTGTGACAAGTTGAGAAAATGTGACAAAGTTGAAAATAGGGGAGCTGATAGAGAGGATGATATCAGTGAATATGATGAGGAGTGCGCCTCTGAAATATCACGAGTTATTCCATTGATTGTGGGTATCAGTGTTAAAGACCTCCATATAAACAGCGGGAAACAGATTTTAGGTAAGATAACACCTTTCGGCGGAAGGAAGTAGATTTTGATGACACACTGTACATTTTTAAAAATGGTTCAAATAGCTCTGAGCACAGTGGGATTTAACTTCTACGGTCATCAGTCCCAAAGAACTTAGAACTACTTAAACCTAACTAACATAAGGACATCACACACAAACATGTCCGAGGCAGGATTCGAACCTGCGATCGGAGCGGTCATGCAGTTCCAGACTGTAGCGCCTAGAACCACTCGGTCACCCCCGCTGGCTGTATATTTTCGAACAACATACCGATATGCTGCATACTGGGTTAAAAGTTGATCTGACTGTGGTGAGTCAGAGGAAACCGACAATACTGCGTTAGCGGAACCCGGGTGTGTTAGGCATACTGAGCACCAACATAAAGAAGGAAACAATTGGTAGGTGAGATAGAAGAAAGGCCTCCAGATATAAATGATGCTAAGGCGCTAAAGACACTGTAGAAAAGAAATACTATGCAGAATACAAATTATAGGAATTGGTGCCATTCTTGTGGAGTGGTCTTACGGTACATGAGATCTACCGTTGGAAGATCGAGGACGGTATGAGCGCGAAGTCAGTGAAACTGAACGCTTTACCTGTGACAATGTATATATTCTGGTTGTATTGGATGAATTTTGGAAACTACATTAAATGATGCCCTCAGCGAAGAGATGCAGCTGTGTTCAGATAAGATAGCTAATGATAGTTTTGCAAAGTGTGATAGCTTGAAAAATTTATTTACTTACAATGGAGCACACTTTGGTTACAGAGTTTGGAATAATAGGATACAGGAGAAAGGCATAAGTGTAATCTATAAGGGGTAGTGAAATGAAAACGAGACAAATGGAAATATGTAAGTAAATTATTTATTATTTCGAAAGTATTCCACTGCGAGACAAGACAGTCAGTGCCTTCATGGGAAAATGTTTCTTATTATCTATAGAAACATGATTATACCCAGGCACACACCTTTTCGTCCGAAGCGAATCGTTGGCCATGGATGTCTTTCTTCAGGACTGCAAAATTAAGGAAATCGCATGGGGAGGGATCGCGACTGTATGAAGAATGTGTAAAGGCTTCGCAGCGAAACTCCTGAAGCATAGTCGAAACAACTTGGGCATAATGTGGAGGAGGACATTATCCTGCAACAGAATTATGCCGTCTGTCTACATTACTGGGCATTTGGACCTGATGGCACACTTATGTTTTTGTAAACTGCCGGAAATTGTGGCGCCGTGTTCCATAAAGTCAACAAGCAGCAGCGAGCCGTCGATTTGCTTCGGACAAAGAAGTGCACGCCTGGACGAGACCATAATTCCACAGGCAACAACACCCATTTTTCCATGAAGGCAATGATCATCTTCTCTCACGGTGATAAATGTATTAACATACACGGAAATTACTTTCGAAATAATAAAGAGTTTACTTACTTGTTACCAGTCGTCTCGTTTTCTTTAGACTGCCTTTTTTATGTAATATAGGCAGACAAAATAACAATCGTCCACTGAAAGGAGCACACTGGCCGCTTTGGAGCTTGGCAGATGATGTAGATCTTATACCTGCCTGTCATTTGACCGTAGACTGCTGATGTAAGTCACGGTTGTGAATTGCCATGGTTGTGGAAGTTGAGTTATGCAATAAGAGCAGAATCAAATTCTAGGAGACCCTTACGTGAGTTAGAATTGGGTTTCCCTTTTTTTGCGTAACGGACACACCTTCTACCGATATATACCCTTACACATAGTCAACTATACCATGTGTTGTCTAATTTTAGCCAAGGTCTTATGGAAGCCTAGATGACTGCCCACTACTGTGTAGGATAAATCACTGTGCCAAACAGATTTTGAATGTCTAATGGCCCTTCTCCTTTTGATACACAGTATCCTTGATAAGGACATATTCTTAGATGTACTCGCCAGTTAAAAGCTCTTTTTTATTTGAAAAATTAGGGAATCTTCTTCCTGTCTCCCCTTGAGATCGTAAAAGAGTTCAGGAACTTCAGTTAACACATCGCCGCCCAATCAAAGTTGGCCACCGTCCTCCACAAATTTCGGTGAGTTGCAGTCTTCATATATGCAACTTAAAGCGTCGACCATACTTTAATCTAGGTCCCTGATCTGATGAACTTTAAGACGAAATGCGTAGATGCTGACTGTCTAACGAGCAAGTCTACCACTTTTTCTGTATTGGATGAAGACCAAACTCAACGCCTGAGTACCAGCCTCGCTCTCAAATTCCCTATGCTCTAGATAAAACTTCTCCAAGGTGTAGAGAACTGTTAAGGCTTCCCCCTCATACACTGGATATTTCAATTCAGCGGGAGATAATCAGGGCGATGCGCAGGCGATGTGACGCCGCTCTGGATGCGTCATACTGGACAATAACTAACACAGGAGGGTTGCTAAGGGCGGGTTTAACTGCCACAACGGAACACTAACGATTCTCCCCCCCCCCCCCTCCCGCTCCCCGTCCACAGTTCGTGGTCTAGTGGCTACGTTGCTGCCTCCGGATCATGGGGTGCCAGGTTCGATTCCCGGCCAGGTTGGGAGTTTTCTCTGCCCTGGGACTGGGTGTTTGTGTTGTTCTCATCATTTCATCATCATCATCATTTGTGACAGTGGCTAGATGGGACTGCGTAAAAGTAGGACTGTGTAAAAATTGGGACATTGTAGGGCGCTGATGACCGTGCAGTGCAGCGTCCCATAAACCAAACACCATCATCATCCCCCCTCCCGAAAGGCAGGGCTCACCTTTCTTGCGCAAGTTATACAAGGGGGCCGCCAGTTGGGATAATTGTGCGGAATTACAAACTTCCAATAAACCTAACCACTCCCTTCTTGCTTTTGTTGGGGAGGGGGGGGGGGGGGGAGAGGAAGTCATACAAGCAACGTGTCCGCTTCTAATCAAAGCTGACCCCTTGAGACGAAACCAGGCGACTCAAAAACAAAACACAAGGGCAAACCAAGGTAGTCTTAGGCTTGACAGTAAGCCGAGCCTCCCTAAAACATAACAAAACAGCGTTTAAGTGGTCCAAATTGTCGGTAAACGTGTCAGTGTAGACCACCACATCATCAAGATAGTTATCATTGGATTTGAATTTAATATCTGCCAAAACATGTTCCAAAAGAAAAGACAACACGGCAGTCCTGAAGGAGCTCGATTAAACTCGTAAGGGTTCCAGTCAGTACAGAGGGCAGTTACTGATTCGAAATCTTCGGAGAAGAGTATCTGATGGAGGGCTTGATTGAAGTCCAATTCAGAGAACCAAAGGACACCCACGAACCTGGTGGAGAAATTGTGAAAGTCGGGCAATGGATTTCATTTCAAGATGACCTGTATGAGTGCCCCATAATCTACATCTACATCTACATGGATACTCTGCAACTCACATTTAAGTGCCTGGCAGAGGGTTCATCGAACCACCTTCACAATTCTCTATTATTCCAATCTCGTATAGCGCGGAAAGAACGAATACCTATATCTTTCCGTACGAGCTCTGATTTCCCTTATTTTATCGTGGCGATCGTTTCTTCCTTTGTATGTCGGTGTCAACAAAATATTTTTGCATTCGGAGGAGAAAGTTGATGATTGGAATTTCGGTCGCAACGAAAAGCGCCTTTCTTTTAGTGATGTTCAGCCCATATCCTGTATCATTTTACTGACACTCTCTCCCATAATTTGCGGTAATACAAAACGTGCTGCCCTTCTTTGAACTTTTTCGATGTACTCCGTCAGTCCCACACCGCGCAGTAGTATTCTAAAAGAGAACGGACAAACGTAGTGTAGGCAGTCTTCTTAGTAGCTCTGTTACATTTTCTAAGTGTCCTCTGTCCTCCCAATAAATCGCAGTCTTTTGTTAGTCTTCCCCACAATATTTTCTATGTGCTGCTTCCAGTTTACGCCTGGTTTCCCGGGTTCGATTCCCGCCGGGGTCAGGGATTTTCTCTGCCTCGTGATGACTGGGTGTTGTGTGATGTCCTTAGGTTAGTTAGCTTTAAGTAGTTCTAAGTTCTAGGGGACTGCTGACCACAGATGTTAAGTCCCAAAGTGCTCAGAGCCAGAGCCTTCCAGTTTAAGTTGTTTGTTATTATAATTCCTAGGAATTTAGTTGTATTTACGGCCGTTAAATTATACTGATTTCTCTTGTGACCGAAATTGAACGTTTAGCACTCATCGTTATTTAGGGTTAACTGCCAATTTCCGCTCAATTCAGATACCTTTTTCTACGAATGGCCGATAATTGCCACCCTGTCCATTAGGAACGAGAAAAATAGCTGAAGCGTAGGGAGAAGTTGGTGGTCTAATATAACCATCCCAGAGCAGTTTATTAATTAGCCCGCTCAAAATCTTTATCTTGGGATAATCTATAAGGCGCCTGATTAACAGGAATATCAAGCGAATCTGATGTCGAATCTTACTAATGAGTCCTAATTTATATCGAGAAATCGGGATAACACACTCAACAGTTGCCTAGCTACGTCAGCTTCCAAATGACAAGTGGGAAACTCAGACGACCCTAACTGTACATTATTAATCGCTTGAGAGCACGACACGAACACAGTGCTATTCATTCACCAGGGCAAAATTTGAAATAAAAGGCGCTAGCTTGATAACGAAAAAGCAGACCGGTACACTCAATGAAATCAGAGCACACTACCAAGTTAACTGACAAATTCTTAGCAATGACAAAGCTGACAGGTGATGTAAAATCTAGTGTGCATGACTTGCCTCGAAACGCCCTTACCAGAGGTAACTCTTGTCCATTAACCACTGAAGGGGGACGCGGATGAGGTATTACACACAAATTCCCAAATTAGAGGTATCAATTATAATCACGTAGTGAAACAGAATCCGCAGACTCCAAAAGAGCGCACACAAGCTCGTTATTGAAGTGGGCATATACACAAGGAAGCATCAGATTTCGCACTACTATAATGTGGGAGCAATTCTAAACAGGAAGACATGTACGTCTTCCCACTGGTCTCAAATGGCGTTAGATGTTCGGACACGGGCACCGCTTCACCAGACATGAGGATACAAAATGGCTAATACCGCCACACTTGAAACGGACCTTAGGTTTTACGCTAACGAGCGCAATGCCCGCGGCCTCGTGAGTGTTCCCTTCACTTGGAGTGACTGGGCGAGTGCTCGCCTCCTGTTGCTCATCAGCAAATCTTACACCTTCCGTATCGGCAACCAAGGCATCGAATTCCACTAAAGTGGTAGGTTTCGTAGAAAAAGCCATACGTAACTCGTCATAAGGCTCCATGCCTTCTTCTATGATCTTATACACACACCTTCAACTACTTGTAACCTCAGAGGTAGCACAGCAGTACAGATCTCATCCACGTATTTAGGCAAGGCCTCGTGCTGATACTGCACACACCAGAAATGCTTGCGCTTTAACTCAAGCTTCTTTCGGTGTTACAACTTCAGCTGAACAATGCGCTGCCTCAAATCATGAACGGATCCTTTGACGTATAAAGAAGCTGAAAGACAATGACATACGAAATGAAAAGGAATCAGCATCAAATTCAAGATGAACCGTTAATCATAACACAAATTCATTCTTTTCAACCTGCTCTATAGAATGCTGATTAACCTTTCATAGAAGGTGCGAAGTGGAGTAAAGCGTTAGAGAAGAGCACATTTATTGGTTGCTGGATTTCTTGCCTGCTCTCCCGATGGCGCGTTTTATCAAAATGGTTCAAATGGCTCTGAGCACCATGGGACTCAACTTCTGATGTTATCAGTCCCCTAGAACTTACAACTACTTAAACCTTACTAACCTAAGGACATCACACACATTCATGCCCGAGACAGGATTCGAACCTGCGACGGTAGCTGTCCCGCGGTTCCAGGCTGCAGCGCCTAGAACCGCACGGCCACCGCGGCCGGCGCGGATTATCACCCATATCGTCCGTCTACCGTACACTAGCCAGGTCATCTAACATAAGACTCAAATCTACCTACAGCTCTCTAAATTAACTAATTCAACTATCAATGACAGCTCTTTCGTCGGGCTTCAGGGAAGCGTGCTTTAAATCACCAAGATGATACACCCGTTGTTTGGCTCACTCTTGAATCATGTGCACTTGTTTGCAGGTATGCTGAATGTCCCATAAGAAGTTCACATTTTCCCGCGTCCTGCCAACGCCGACGAACCATCTCTGCGCACAGCGCCTGCCTCACCAGTGGAGCCGAGGCTGAGGTACAAGGCTATTCTCTCGATGCAGCGCAAACGAGCAGTCAATTCAGGCACTGTGTCCTCGCCGGATTGCTGCCTAATTCGTGATCCGTACGATACGTGTTCTTTTTTGAGGTCACGGTCAGATCAGGCTTCCATGCTAACGATTGCTACCTGTGTCTTTTCAGAAAAAGGAAAATAACCACGCTCTTTGCTACATCAACCAAGTAACTAAAATCCGAACAGGGAAGTTACTGTAACACACAAACAACGGCACTCAGTTCGCAAGGGTCAGCCTGGGATTGTAACACTAACGCCCAGTTAGGTGAGACAGGCAGCCTGTCCAACGACTTCATAATCTGAAGACGATCCAACGGACAGACAGCCGACCGACCAGTCAACAAAATAAGTTCCGCTCCACGCAACAAGAAAACCGACCACAAGATTTCAATACAACGACACATAGAATATTGGCGTCCACAACGACCAACAGCACCTCAGCTGTCGAACTAAAGGCCGCACTGGACAGCAACAACACGACGAGCAAAATACACTGCCTAAATTACGTCAACGACCAGGGCAGGTAACCGGAACGTTGACAGCCGCAAGACAGAAGATGCCGCTGGTCAACTTCAATAACAGGGAATAAATTAAGTTCACTTCACAAGAACACGGCTGGAATCTTAGCCGACTTGAATACACACACGCGGGAACGCCCCAAAAGCGACAACCAGGATCCAACGAAGAAATGTAAACAGTTGAGGCTCGATAGTAGGTTAAGTGAGGACTCAACTCTCATGTCCAAGATCGGTGGGTGACGAACTTCGTAGCACTCGCAAGCAGTACCTCACATCCAACCGCGCGTGCACACCGCCAGCGGCTCCAGCCAGAGTATGCGCGACGGAGACTTCCTCGATGCTTCACGCCAACCGACCGACTAGTCACACACCGTCCAGCCCGAAACTATAAACGCCAAATATAGTACAGCAGTACTAGTATCGATACACGCTGCTTCTGCCACGCACGGAGAGGACAGCAACTTTATCGCGACAACTGCAGTAGAAATAAAACAGGACTGCGACCAACGTTGCAAGACAAGCATGACTGCAGCCAGCCCCGGCTCACCACAGAATATCAAAAGCAATTAACAGTCACTGAAAAGGCTGCGACAGACAGCCAAGATTCACTGGTCGTATATTAGGCGACTGACTTATCATCAGATGCCATTAATTATGAACCCACTGTCTTTCAGTACACACACAAAGTAGAGAATTTTAAAAACCAAACAAAGTTATTGAATAAGCACCTGTAGTTAGCCAAAACTCTCTGATCGGATTTGAGGCAAATGACTTACATGCAACTGCTATTAAAATGAACCCACTGTCGTTCAGCCGACACACGAAGTACAGAATTTTAAAAAACAAATGACAGTCACTGAGTACGCAGCTACAGTTAGTCAAAATTCACCGATCAGATTTTAAGCAAATGACTGGTAAACGGGTGCCATTAATTATGAACACACTGTCATTCTGTAGAGAGCAAGAAACCGAACTAAGAAAAAGGTAATACGAGAACTGTTCGAAAAGAAAGGTCCGATCGGTCGCGAAATGGAAACCACAACGAAAATAAAAATTCATTTATTCGCAACAGTTAGCCACACCGTCCACCTACCTCTCTAAATAGTCGCCCCTCCGTCTTAGACATTTGTCACCGTGTTGTACAAACCTTCCAGTGCTCTCCTCACAGAAAGCAGACGCATGTGCTTTTCACCAGTTCTCTACGCTGGTCTGCCTTTCGTCGTTTTTGCCAAAATGTTGTCCTCGCTGCCAGCGGTCCATGTGAGTCAATACGAACATCGGAGCGAGCTAATTAATAGCTTTATTATGGGTCATCAAACACTTCCCATCGGAAACGCTGCAAGAGCGTTGTCATTGCCCCTGCAGAATGCGGCTGAAAATTGTCTTGAAGAAAGAAACGCATGACAATTATGTTATGTGAGGTGCATGGCTTCAGGCAAAATCTCTCACCAGATCCAAATATTGGCGGGAGACACTGCTGTTTTGAGCATTTTTACGTGATCATTTTGCTCTCTAAACCGAAAAGAGCGACGTGAAGCGATCTACAAGCACACTAAAGACACTGCCCAAAACATCTGTGCAAAGTTCTATCGGATTTTCACAGTGGTTTCCACTTCGCGCCTAATCGGACCTTACCAAATACGCTTCGTAGTTACTGAATAAGCAGTTACAGTTAGCCAAAATTTACTGATCAATCTTAAGAAAATGACCTGTAAATAGCTGCCATTAATGATGAGTCCATTGTTATTTAGTTCAGGTACGAAGTACAGAAATTTAGACAACAGTGTCTGTGGAGTACAGAGACAGTTTTCTCGTGATATAACAGTCGACAGTATACGATCGTGGTATCACGAGGAAACCGAGGAACCGCCACCACCAGTAACAGAGGGCCAAAAATTCTGAAGATGACTTTAGCATAAGCAGAAACCGGTAAATAAACAAACATTATTGCGACCTTGAGGGTTGGTTTTCAAATTTTAAACAAATGAATTTTAAACGGCTGCTATTAATTACAGTGATCGTTGCAGAAACTCCACTGGGTCGATGGGGGCGGGGGGGGGGGGGGGGGGGTGAGAAAGAGTGAGAGGTAAGGACATACATCGAAGTTGCTTAACTTTTGAGGTTGCCAACCTTTTTCCCGTTCCTTAAGCCTGTAAGAGAGCGGAGCGCCTTCACTAACGTCGAACCGGCCAAATAACCTCCATGTCGCTGGTGTGTTTTCCAAACTATCATGCTTTCGGAAACCACTTGACCGACAGTCAAACCCTGGTTCGGCGCCTTCACAGGAGCTGATTTGTTCTCTTGCGTACCATCCAGAACTCCGGACCCCTCGCACCCCTGGACGGCTCCACATACTAACCCCCTAACGCTTTCTCCCTCGTGACTTTTGTCCCCATTATGGCGCTACTGGCGCACATCCAAAGTTACCCAGGCGAAATCGGTATTAGGCCGAGCCCGCACTGTTAGCGAACAGGAGACCGATGTCACACCTTGTCATGGACAATCGGTTTCAAGGCTCACAGACATTATTGCTTTCAGCGAAAGCAGACCCATTTGAACCATTTGGAGTTCACAGTGCTGCATGCGAAGTTTATGGTTTGACAAATAGTTAGGTACCTACGCTATCTCGAATGTCCCTGCGAAGTCAGCTGGCCTTGACCTCATAGAAAGTATCTGGGGCTATCTGGAACATCAGATGAGAAGAAGCAGCTAAAATACCTGCACCTTGGTAGCTCTACAACACTCAATAATCCGTGTGAGTTGCTTCGGCTGGATATATCGTCCCTGAAGAATACCCATTTAAAGTCTTGTCTAAATGTCAGTATTTTTATCTGGTGTGCTTAAGAGACATTCATATGTAGTGTAGTTTAAAATTTGTATCAGACCAGGACAATAATCCCATTTCACTGCTTATCGTGAGCAGCTGCCTTAACCTTTGGGCTATCTGAAAACGCTTCCTCATCGTACTCAAACTTTCATTGTCATCGATGTTTCCCGATGCTGCTACCAGTGGTTCGATCGCAGTGTAAGGGTGAATAACATCTTGGTGTGACGCTCCAAAATGAGTTCAGAGGCATCACGTAGGAAAAGTGTCGCAATATCTTGTAAGGAGACCCATTTGGAAAAGAAAAGCCGGAATTATTTTCTGTCTGACAATATTAATTGTGAATCTGTATGTAAATTGTGTTTTAATATCCGCATTTTGTCTAAATGTTGTGGAAATTTGCCTAAGTGAAAGAAAAATCATGACCTACAAAGTTTAGGTGACGCATACGCTTCAGTAAACTGGTTATATAATAACACTTTTTTCAGAGTCACCCACATTAATCATTATTTAGCTAAAATATTGCAGATTTATAGTTGCTGGTGGTCTATCTAACCGGTTGCAGGGGCAACAAAAATTTCAGTTTCTGTATTTCACACACTTCTAATTGCTTGCCAAAATTAAAAATTTAAAATCCTGCCACGGTCCACTCGTTAAGAGGTATATTCTTAGGTTAGACGTTTTACCACGATAAGTGTTTTAAAGTTAGAAACTATACTGGTCTCTAGTCAGAGTAACACACAGTGGGCAAATTACCCAGCTTATATTCATCCAGTATTTGAGAATGAGAGTACTTCGCAACTTTTGCTAATCTTTAGACATAATTCCAAACTTTTTCGAATTATGTTTTTTCGCTGGCTGCCCCTAGAATTTTATGAAAGGGAAAAGCTCCGTCGTCTACTACAGGTTTCGGCACTTCAATCCGGAAAAAATTAAGCTTTTCTTTTAAAGCGAAATTGTTAAAACAAAATATAATGTCTCAATGTTCGTCGTCGAATATAGGGTGTCTAACCAGGGATCCCAAAGAAAGCAGGAGCTGACAGATGTGAAAATTACCGAACTATCAGTTTAATAAGTCACAGCTGCAAAACACTAACGAGAAATATTTACAGACGAATGGAAAAACTGGTAGAAGCCGACCTCGGCGAAGATCAGTTTGGATTCCGTAGAAATGTTAGAACACGTGAGGCAATACAGACCTTACGACTTATCGTAGAAGAAAGATTCTAGCAATTGTAGATTTAGGGAAAGCTTTTGACAATGTTGACTGGAATACTCTCATTCAAATTCTGAAGGTGGCAGGGGTAAAATACAGGGAGCGAAAGGCTATTTACAATTTGTACAGAAACCAGATGGCAGTTATAAGAGTCGAGGGGCATGAAAGGGAAGCAGTGGTTGGGAAGGGAGTGAGACAGGGTTGTAGCCTATCCCCGATGTTATTCAATCTGTATATTGAGGAAGCAGTGAAGAAAACATAAGAAAAATTAGGAGTAGGTATTAAAATACAGGGAGAAGAAATAAAAATTTGAGATTCGCCGATGGCAATGTAATTCTGTGAGAGACACCAAAGGACTTGAAGAGCAGTTGAACGGAATGGACAGTGTCATGAAAGGAGGATATAAGATGAACATCAACAAATCCAAAACGAGGATAATGGAATGTAGTCGAATTAAGTCGGATGATGCTGAGGGAATTAGATTAGGAAATGAGACACTTAAAGTAGTAAAGGAGTTTTGGTATTTGAGGAGCAAAATAACTGATGCTGGTCGAAGTAGAGAGGACATAAAATGTAGGCTGGCAATGGCAAGGAAAGCGTCTCTGAAGAAGAGAACTTTGTTAACATCGAGTATAGATTTAAGTGTCAGGGAATCGTTTCTGAAAGTATTTGTATGGAGTGTGGCAATGTATGGAAGTGAAACATGGACAATAAATCGTTTGGACAAGAAGAGAACAGAAGCTTTCGAATTGTGGTGCTACAGAAGAGTGTTGAAGATTATGTGGGTAGTTCACGTAACTAATGAGGAGGTATTGAATAGGATTGGGGAGTAAGAAAATTGTGGAACAACTTGACTAGAAGAAGGGATCAGTTGGTAGGTTATGTCCTGAGGCATCAATGGATCAGAAATTTTCCATTGGAGGGCAGCGTGGAGGGTAAAAATCATAGAGGGACACCAAGAGGTGAATACACTAAGCAGATTCAGAAGGATGTAGGTTGCAGTAGGTACTGGGAGATGAAGGAGCTAGCACAGGGTAGAGTTAGAGTAACATGGAGAGCTGCATCAAACCAGTCTCAGGACTGAAGACCACAACAACAACAACAACAACAAGCCTGACTACAGGGTTCGCTAGACAAACATACCAAACAAATCGTATTAATGTATTTTATTACAAAAAAGTTAATAACAATACTTAAATTTGACAATTACGCAGAATTACGGAAGCAAAGGGTGACATACGAAATACTGAATCTTCTTCAGTATAAAAAATTCCAAGTCTGAGCTACATATACAAGCGAAGTAACGAGTTTTGACGCTTCTGTCCAAGTAGCTAGTCTTGAAGCTATCAGTCGGTCGAGGCGCTTATGTCCTCTTCACATAGGGCCCGCTCCTGTCGCATTGTCGTCCTGGAGAGGAGCCGGTCAGCATGCAATTGGCTGACGTCTTCTCACAGCCCTCTCTGTTCTATCATTACCGACTGGCGTGCCGGCGTTTGGCTTAACGCTGTAACACAAAATACAAATGAAAATGATAATCCTTTTACATAGAAGTAGTAGTAACTTACAAGAGTAACATTAGTCGATGTAGGCCCCTTCATCCGCAATGACCACCACCAATCTTGTCCAGAAGCGATCGCACGCACTCTTTAAAAGAGCACTGCCCATATTCACGGATGCTGTCTCAATATCGGTGCGTAGAGATGCGATATTAGAGTGCCTTATCTTGTTGGTAACACTTTCGACAGCGCTCCCAGAATAGTAGTAGAGGTGGTTCAAATCCGGCTATTCGGGTGCCAGAACTCCTTCGACCAGAATATGTCAACGTTATCCGAGTGCCACTCTTGGACTAAAAGGCTCGTACGAGGTCCTTCCTCTCCATCCGCTGCATTGTTCGCTCGGTGGCATTGTTCGCTCCTCAGCGATTTCTGCGGTCCTCCGAAATCAGCACCTGATTCTTCCCGATGACTGCCGCAGTTCGTGAGACTCGTTTCCTCGAATGAGGTTTCCTCGCCGGGTTAGCGGAACGATCCCCACAATCCTCCGTAGCATTATACTTGGCCACAATATCGTAAACAGTTGATCTCGGGTACCCTAAGAGTCGAACTATTTCAGTGGGCGAACGCCCGGCGCGAAAACGTGGAGTAATCGTGGCTCTTCGGTTCTGTTCCGCGTTCTCCGTAACATTTCGAATATTTTGAGGTTCTGACTGTTCACTAGATGCCTATGGATTTCAAGGGTGCCAATCACACCTCCGGCGGAACTACGATATGGCGGGAAATTCAAATTGAAATTTGCCTGGATTCAAGCGCCGCACAAAGCATATTCTGCTAATGCAGTAAAACTTCAGCGTCACACATGACGTTTTAAGTTACTACTTCTTTATTATCACGTCTATACGCAACACATTTTGCATACAGTACCCACACATGACGCTGAATTACTTGCATAATCAGATCATTATACGAAGAATAGTTTAGGGGATATGACGTGATAAATATACGGATGCGTGGAAAACTAGATTTTCTTAAAACGCAGCACAAATTACCCAGACAATACTGATCCAGTGTTTGATGGTGAGAGCACTTACAGACTTCCTACAGATTTTAAACATAATTTCAAACCTTTTCAAATTTTGTATTTGTATGTGAGTAACTAACCAGAAAATTAATAAAAGTTAGAGATTTAGTGTTTTGCGTCTTCAAGCATATGGGTTTTACACTCATAAAAGTCAAATATTTAACACATAAACTCATTTGTAAGGCAATCAGACCTTTGAAGCTGTTTTATGCATGAGAGTTCGATAGTAGGGGAGGGTGGTACTGGTTGTCAATAAGATAGATAACGGTGTTCTTTTGCACCTTTGTAGTTATTACACAAGAACGGGTAGCTATAGTTTTGGGATGGCTCGGAGTTTTCATCTAATGGTTATAGGGATATCTTTCGCTTTGGGTACGATAGTACGGACGTTGCTATCTTTGTCCATGTAATTAGGGTCTAGGTTGTGGCCGAATTCAGCTAGTATCTCACCAGTGTGCTTAAAGGAAAATTAGTATTCATGGACGTAAAACAAAATCTGGGATCTGAGTAATATGTTAGGGTGAATAAATGAACATTCGACGGTCGCTAAGGAAAGCGTGTCTCGGACACGAATAAGGCGTTAATAGGGTGGAATAATATTTCCCGCCGTAATTGTAATGACTTTTATCCGAAAGGAAATTTATTCTTGAGCAGTACCGTACCTAGTGACAAAGTTAGCAGTTGAAGTGAAATGTGCCGATGGCATTGCTGGCCGGGAAGTTCGGCCGCCGAGTGAGAGTCTTATTTCAGTCGAAGCCGCTTACGGCGACTCGTGTGCCGGGGATGAGGGTGAAATGATGATGAGGACAACACCCAGTCAACATGAGGAGAAAATCTCGCGAATCGAACTCGGGGCCGCTGCATGGGAAGCAAGCACGTAACCACTCAGCTAAGCAAGCGGACAGTTAGCAGTTATAGTATACTGATACATTACTCTGAACGCTAATTAGGCTCAGAAGTATGAAAGTAGTGACCTGGATAGCATCGTAAATATTTCGGATAGATCGATCCATTAGCACTACTGAAATACAGAGCGCCCAACATTTAAAGCAATGTTACAGAAACCTAATATGACACTGTAGATTTTGGAAATGGAGATAACTGATAGAGCGTGGTACTAGTTTTTCATATACTGACAAAACACGTTTCTTTGGGTAATACTGAGATTTGGTGAGACATTAGGGCCTTAATTGGTTGTGATTTTTTCTGTTTGCCTTGTACCTAAGAGCGACGGAAATTTTTTATTGGAGAAGGACAAGAGCACAAGTAAACTGAGGAACACCGGGGAACTCGATGCTTGAGGTCACTGAACGTATAATAAGAGGCGAAGAATATAGACCCCGTGATTAATTTACAACAGAAACTAAAAAAAAATTGGTTTCGTATGTGTTACTTTAGTTCATTCCTTGGTTAAATTCACATTTTCTAAATAAATAAATAAAATCTGAAGCATGTTATTTTCCTAGCGAAATGTCTTACCATCACAGTATATGCATAATGGAAACTGAAAGAAAAATTGATTTTTCGTGGTTCATAACGTTATCTGAAACTTGATTTGGACCACTTGTATCAGAACCATAGTAGGGAAATACTGTATGTTAAATTATATTATTTAAATGATTTAAGATATCTACCGAGCGAGTGGCGCAGTTGTCAGCGCACTGGACTCGCATCCGGGAGAAACACTGTTGATATCCCCGTCCCTTCATCCCGATTCAGCTTTTCCGCGATTTTCCTAAATCTCTTAAGGGAAATGCTGGGTTGATTCGTCTCAAAGGACGTGGCAGATTTTCTTCCCCATCCTTCTCTAAACTTAACCTGTGCTCTGTCTCTCAAGATATCGTTGTCGACAGGACGGTAAATAATCTTTCTTCGCTTTTCTAATTAATTTCTCTAAAGGTATTTTACGTAATAAACCAAAAACTAACATGTGTTGCAATACCAGACACTTGACGAGTTACCACGGAAATGAATTACCGAAAAATTTATTTAAGAAAAAACAGACGATGAGAAGAAGGAAATCCTCACTGTTCTGCAGTAAATACACTAACAAGCATTAAAAGAAAATTTCGTCTGCTATTGATTTTAAGACGTTGGTAGCAGGCCTCATAGGTACGGGTGAATTAAAAAGGGCATTTCATTATTATAAAATAAGAAAGATTTGGTCACACTGATTGGAACTACGTAGATCGCAAATATGGAATCAAAGTTATACCGAATCACATGTAACTGTCTACCACCAAACCCATAATTTCTTAAATGTACAATAATCGTTGACGGTAGAGCACCTGGTTTTGCAAATTTCTGATAATAGGTTGCGGGTCTAAGATAATTTCATTTTCTCATACTGATATCTTGCTAACAATTACTTGTAATCTTGACCTTTTTTGTAGTGAAGATGATCAACAGTGAGTCCGAATTCAGAGACTGGTTTGTGCGGCATAGTCAGGAGCACATATAGACTCATATGATGTAGCGTAGACTGAAGTTTCAGAGGACGATACAGAAGAGTGTAAGATACTCAAGTACTGAAGAAGACAGAAGCGTTTGAAGTTCGCTAAGGACGTGGACACAGCGGCAGGGAGAACCAGAGTAAATTTTTCTGTAAGAATAGGAGTGTAGATCTCTAAAAAGGGCACTCGCAGGTGTTGTAAAGACAAATGCTGCTAGGAAAGTAGCTACGAAGAAAAGTTGGGTAACAGTAGAAACGTTCAGTTGATCGACGAAAGAAGAAACTACAAAAACATATACAGGGAAAGATAGGAATACAGCAATGT
The DNA here is from genome assembly GCF_023897955.1 of Schistocerca gregaria. Taxonomy (NCBI): domain Eukaryota; kingdom Metazoa; phylum Arthropoda; class Insecta; order Orthoptera; family Acrididae; genus Schistocerca; species Schistocerca gregaria. The sequence goes on along the minus strand of NC_064925.1, from coordinate 501,168,318 downwards.
AAATGCCTTAGAAACAAAATAAATATGTTGTGTAGAATAACTCAGCATATTGGGAAGTCAAAACTACCTTTGGTTGGGCCCTAAATTTAAGAGTGCAACGGGAGTTCCACTGCAAAAGTAGAGGCGGGAGCGGATGGATGAAAGGGGAGGAATTTCGAATGACGTGATAGAAGAAGTAACTGGAGTCGTTATTCAAGACATAGGGCTAGAGAACGTACCCGTGAGCCGGCCGCGATGGTCTAGCGGTTAAGGCGCTCAGTCCGGAACCGCACGACTGCTACGGTCGCAGGTTCGAATCCTGCCTCGGGCATGGATGTGTGTGATGTCCTTAGGTTAGTTAGGTTTAAGTAGTTCTAAGTTCTAGGGGACTGATGACCAAAGCAGGTAAGCCCCATAGTGCTCAGAGCCATTAGAACCATTAGAACGTACCCGTGAAAGGCAAAGTTTCGGGTTCGAGTTTCGGTGCGGCACACAGTTTTAATCTGCCAGGAAGTTTCAAGACACAGGATTCCAGTTATGTTATCAGACAAGGCAGATGTGACGTATAAAATATCACAGGAATTTCTAAAATATTGGGGAAGTGGCAACCAAACGATTATTCAAGTTGAAATAAGAACACCGTGAATTCATTGTCCCAGGAAGGGGAAACTTTATTGACACATTCCTGGGGTCAGATACATCACATGATCACACTGACAGAACCACAGGCACATAGACACAGGCAACAGAGCATGCACAATGTCGGCACTAGTACAGTGTATACCCCCCTTTCGCAGCAATGCAGGCTGCTATTCTCCCATGCAGACGATCGTAGAGATGCTGGATGCAGTCCTGTGGAACGGCTTGCCATGCCATTTCCACCTGGCGCCTCAGTTGGACCAGCGTTCGTGCTGGACGTGCAGACCTCGTGAGACGACGCTTCATCCAATCCCAAACATGCTCAATGGGGGACAGATCCGGAGATCTTGCTGGCCAGGGTAGTTGACTTACACCTTCTAGAGCACGTTGGGTGGCACGGGATACATGCGGACGTGCATTGTCCTGTTGGAACAGCGCGTTCTCTTGCCGGTCTAGGAATGGTAGAACGATTGGTTCGATGACAGTTTGGATGTACCGTGCACTATTCAGTGTCCCCTCGACGATCACCAGAGGTGTACGGCCAGTGTAGGAGATCGATCCCCAGACCATGATACTGGGTGTTGGCCCTGTGTGCCTCGGTCGTATGCAGTCCTGATTGTGGCGCTCACCTGGACGGCGCCAAACACGCATACGACCATCATTGGCACGAAGGCAGAAGCGACTCTCATCGCTGAACACGACACGTCTCCATTCGTCCCTCCATTCACGCCTGGCCCGACACCACCGGTGGCGGGCTGCACGATGTTGGGGCGTGAGCGGATGACGGCCTAACGGTGTGCGGGACCGTAGCCCAGCTTCACGGAGACGGTTGCGAATGGTTCTCGCCGATACCCCAGGAGCAACAGTGTCCCTAATTTGCTGGGAAGTGGCGGTGCGGTCCCCTACGGCACTGCGTAGGATCCTACGGTCTTGGCGTGCATTCGTGCGTCGCTGCGGTCCGGTCCCAGGTCGACGGGCACGTGCACCTTCCGCCGACCACTGGCAACAACATCGATGTACTTTGGAGACCTCACGCCCCACGTGTTGAGCAATTCGGCGGTAAGTCCACCCGGCCTCCCGCATGCCCACTATACGCCCTCGCTCAATGTCCGTCAACTGCACATTCGGTTCACGTCCACGCTGTCGCGGCATGCTACCAGTGTTAAAGACTGCGATGGAGCTCCGTATGCCACGGCAAACTGGCTGACACTGACGGCGGCGGTGCACAAATGCTGCGCAGCTAGCGCCATTCGACGGCCAACACCGCGGTTCCTGGTGTGTCCGCTGTGCCGTGCGTGTGATCATTGCTTGTACAGCCCTCTCGCAGTGTCCGGAGCAAGTATGGTGGGTCTGACACACCGGTGTCAATGTGTTCTTTTTTCCATTTCCAGGAGTGTAGAATATAAGAGAATGGCTACATATTATCAAACTTTCACTCATTACAGAAGGCAGCAAGGGCAGATGAATGTGAAAACTATCGCACCATCAGATTAACAGGTCATGAATCCAAGCTCTTGACAAGAATAATATAGATAAGAATGAAAAACAAAATTCAACAAACCGGCATCATTGACGTTTCGCTTGATAATGGAAGCAGTAGTGAGCAAACTTAAGACACATTCATTGAATTTGTTGACCTGGAAAAAGCCTTGGACAATGTAAAATGGTGCAAGATGTTGGAAATTCTTAGAATTATAGACGCGCTGGATTAGCAGAGCGGTCTAAGGCGCTGTAGTCATGGACTGTGCGGCTGGTCCCGGTGGAGGATCAAGTCCTCCCTCGGGCATGTGTGTGTGTGTTTGTCCTTAGATGTCACACAGATTTGAGATTTTCTTAGAATTATACGAATACGTTATAGGGAAAGACGGACACTGAAATGCCAAGAAAACAGGTACATCTGCATAATATCGTGTAGCCCCTTCCCCAGCCCCCCCCCCCCCCCCCAGCCGCAGATGTGCCGCAACACGACATGCATGGACTGGACTAATGTATGAAATAGTGCTGGAGGGAATTGACACCATGAATCCTTGCACGGCTCTCCGTAAATCCGTAAGAGTACGAGTCGTTGGAGATCTCTTCTGAACAGCACGTTCCAAGGAATCCAAGATATGCTCAATAATGTTCATGTCTGGGGAGTCTGGTGGTCAAAGGAAGTATTTAAACGCAGAAGCAATTCTGCAGCAATTCTAGGACGTGTGGGATATAGCGTTTGCCTGCTGCAATTGCCAAAATCCGTCGGAATACACACTGGACATGATGCAGGCGATCAGGCAGAATGCTTGCGTACGTGTCACCTGTCAGAGACGTATCTACATGTATCAGGGGTCCCATATCACTCCTTCTGCACACACCCCATACCATTGCAGAACCTCCACCAGCTAGAACAGTCCGCTACCGACAAGCAGAGTCCATGGATTAATGAAGTTGTCCCCATACCCGTACACGTTCATCCACTCGATACAATTTGAAACGAGACTCGTCCTACCAGGCAACTCGTTTCCAGTCTTCAACAGTCCAGTGTCGGTGTCGTGGAGTCATCAAGGGTACACAAGTGGGGCTTCGACTCCGAATGCCCATATCGATGATGTTTCGTTGAATTGTTCACAAGCCGACACTTGTCGATGGATCAGCACTGAAATCGGCAGCAATTTGCGGAAGGGTTACACTTCTGTATCGTTGAACGATTCTCTTCAGTCGTCGTTGGTCCCGTTCTTGCAGGATCCTCTTCCGGCCTCAGCAATGTCGGAGCTTTGATGTTTTACCAGTTTCCTGATTTCACGGTACACTCGTGAAATGTTCATACGGGAAAATCCCCACTTCGTTGCCACATCGGATATGCTGTGCCCCATTACACGTGCGCCGAACTGTAACACCAAGTTCAAACTCACTTAAATCTTGATAAGTTGCCAATGTAGCAGTAGTAACCAATCTAACAACGGCGCCAGACCATTGTTGCCTTATATAAGCGTTGCCGACCGCAGTACCATATTCTGCCTGTTTACATATGTCTGTATTCGAATACGCATGCCTATACCAGTTTCGTTGGTGCTTCAGTTCACAGAATGTACATGAACCAAGATGGATCCTTGAACTTAGAAGTCCAGGAAGGAAGTGCTAGCATGAAAATGTTTGTGGCACAGGGTAGCAATATTTCGTCCCTACTGATCAAGCAACACATCGAAGAAGCAACGGCGGAAATAAAAGAAAGTTTAAAGAGTGGAATTAAGATTAAACTATATTATTCACTCATGTTACTGCTGTTTTCAGTAAATGTGAAGGAGGATTGTGGGATATGTTGAATGGAAAGAAGAGTCTTGAGAGTTTAGAAATAGATTTAGAGTAAATCGAAAAATGATGAAACTAATGAGAAGTAGCAGGAATGAGAATATCGAGAAACATAACATCAAGTGTCTCTCCCAACGAGAGAGAGACCTCACCTCTGCTTGCACCGCTTTTCCACTATCAAAGTGAAGTCCTCGAAGGCCTTACTTAAATTTTGCAAACGTATGAAGATGTGATGGGGGGCCAAGTCGAGACTTTCTGAAGGATTATCGATGACCTTAGAAGTCTGATTCCTGCAGTCGTCACAACGCTCGTGTCTGGTCTGGCTTCGTGAAGCTGCAGAAGAAGGTGCTCGGTATATGGGCGAACCCTCTGTATTCGAAACTCGATTACAGTACTCTGTTCCTGGCTCACCGACCTAGTAACGTTACACGCTACAGTTGTGCGTGCTCTATCGGTTGACGGCTACAAACATGTCAATACGAAGGATAAGAACGTATTGTGTAAATACGCTTTGTTTAATTTAAAAGCTTCAAAAGTTTTCACATAAAACTTCGAAAGCATTACTTTTCAGCGCATCCTCGTGTATACGCTCATGAGCCGAAACGTTATGACCACTTGCACAGTGCGTGTTGGTCCGTCTGGGAACCTAAGACACAGGGTGTTCCACTTCCGTTAGGACGGTGACTATGAAAACTAAGTCATGGACTATGTTCACAAAATTACTGTATTTATTCAAAATAGTCTTCCCTTCAGTCAAAACACAATTGAAATCCCTTTAAAAGTGTTTAGAAACAGCCACTGTAGTTATTTTTTGAGGTTTCGGTTAGTAGCGCAGTACAATTATCTAGGATATCCTTAATTGCAACACTACAGTGTCTTTCTTTCCATTGCCATCTTCAATTATGCCAGGAAATAGAGGTCAGCTGTGGCCAAATTCGGGGAATACACTGGGTGATCCAGGATTCTGATCCGATTGGTGGTGAAAAACTGTATCACGATCTTCCCTTTATGCGCTGGCCTGTCGTCATGGAGAAGCAACCAGTAACCTGTCTTTCGGTATTCCTGTCGAATTCGACGAATTATCGTCTACAAACACTGGAAGTCAGAAATCTCGACGTTGCCTCACTGCTCCACTGCAATGTCAGACGCATTCGCTGCCATGGTGTCTGCTGCAGCAATGGTAGCGCATTGACTCTCTACACAGCAGTAAGCAGCCCTAACGTAACTGGGACACAGTGTGTGCACCATGTGCGGCATGAATTTTCCATGTCCTTTATAGGTTTCCGGAGGTATTGGGTACTACACACCTACGCACAGCCCGCAAAAATTCCGTAAATTACGTTCCGGCAGTGTGTGGCCATGGAACAGGAATGCGATAGGGTTTGCAAACGTCCCCTTCGTTATTTAATTGGCTTTCGGACAAATGAGCGACGAGGGTTGGCCATTACTCCAGGTACATAGGCGGTTGATGAATTACATGGTGTGAGTGACAGCAACTCACGCACTGATTCTACGCTCATAGAGATCTATATTTAACGATATTTTTGAAATGATGAAAGTCACTCTGTGGAAACACAGTTATTAATTCTTGAGACAATTAAATGGCCTATAATCCGAGTCATACGAAACTTAACAGCACTCACTCCGTTTAGCCACGATGTAAAATTAAACTTGATAATAACGTTCTGAAGGGGTAACTGGTTCACTGATGCGCAATCTAGCTTCTTCCAGTATTCGACAATATCAATGGTCACCTTATTAATGTCGAAACACCAACATGGCATTAACGGCGACAACACAATTATATTCGATGATCTCACTTTCACTTACAACTTCCGATTCCTTGCAAATGTATTGATAAATCATCTTTCAGAATTGAGGAGCGTTTAATCAAAATTCCGTATTACTCGATGATTCGAAATTTAGATTTTTGTAGTTGCAAATACAGCTTGTTGTCATACTTGGCCTGTTGAAAGAGTATTGTCAAAAGCCGATATTTGCTGTTGTTATAGGTTGATGAAAACTGCAAGTTTTTGCAGAACTCGATATTTTTCTCTCAGCCAGTTAAAGCACAGGTCGATAAACTCAAACTGCGCTTTGCATCTGAGAGGGCCGAACTGAGATCAACAATGTAGGACGTCAGTCACAATAACGTGTGAAAGTTTTCTGCAAAAAAGTTCATTAATTGTACTCAAGCACAGACTACCAGAACCAACAATAGCATTAAATTAGTTAACACAACAACATTAACTCCTGAATATTGTTCACTTTCAGCCAGCTTCGTCAGGAAGAAGAAACATCGAGAAAGAAGCAGAAATGAAGAATTGTGTTTCTATAAAGCACAGCGTAAAGGGAAAAAGACGCCAAATGTCAAGTAACACCATGTATGTCCAAAGACAGAATCTCAAAAAGAACAAGATCTGGAGAAAGAGAATCAAATATTAACAAAGCAAAAGTTATACAAACTTTGTGCAGAAAAGTTCTGTGCATTAATGAGTGAAGCAAATCCAAATGTGGTTAAAGTATGGTTTGATAAACAGTCTGTCCGTACGAAAGCCTTCCATAGGTGATGTACTTCGTTCATGATAGGAGTGGCTATGCAGTTTGTGCATTATAATTCATTCCCGAGCAGAGGTAAATGAAAGGATTGCTTTTTATAGCCTCGGAAAGGATGCAACCAAGTAGATTCCCATCTATTAGATTTCCTCTGACTCGTTGAGGCGTTCAAGCCAGAAATGATCGAAGTCAAATTCATTTCTTTTGTGGTTCCTATATAAGTCAAATTAAAAATACAGTAATTATTTCCACACTAATGGTCTTGATGGAAGATAGCAGAAAATTTACTAGTTCCATATTTCCCTATTTGTGGATATGGCTACAATACCAACAATGTATTTGGTAAAGTGGATCGAAGACTATCGGAAAAAGGAAGATATTTCACTGACTGAATACTATAATGTGCCGGAACAACATGGCATCATGAAGAAACTAATCAAAGATTGGGAAGAGAAGGATCTCTTAGAAGCCCTACGGTCTAATATGCCTTTCGTAATAACTGCTCAGGGAGTGAAAGCCTACGAAAAGTTTAAGAAGGTGTTATAGTCGGTGTCGAACACTTATAATGGAAGTCCTTAGACGCTGAAATACAGAAACACAGAATCAGCAACACAGAAGTGAGGAAAGGAGCCACCTTGGGAAGGAACAGGTCAACAATGAAATGAAAAATTATGACTTAATACATACGAGGCATTTTAACGTAGCAGAAGTACATTTTTGACACTAAACAACAGATTTTCAGTTAAGTATTGTAGTACTGTTGTAGCCATAGTTTCCTGTTGTACTTCAATAGTGTTTGTGGCTATTTTGCACACATGCTTATCAAACATTTATGGAAAAGTATCATACTAAAGGATTTTATTGTACTCCATTAAAGTCCTCTAAAAAATGAACAGTGAAGGAGATTTATTTGTAATTAACGTTAAAGATAAAAAGAAACGGAAAAAATCAATTTGAATGTCTGTATTAACAAAATATTTAACTAACATCTTTGAGTTTATCGACTTCTGAAAAAACCTGGAAACTTTATTCCTCGCCTCTGGAACAAAAGATGAAAATTTTAGAAAATTCAAACAAAAATTGGTGTCGTGCCTACGAAAGTTGTGTAAATGTTATATCGTTTACTTAACTAGTATTTCCATATAATGTTTGAAAACGCGTTTCCACAAAAATGTACTTTTTGCGTTTAAAGAGTTTTGAAATAAAGTTCCTCGATTACAAAATTACTTCCCCCATTCACTGAACTCAAACTCTTAATAATGCAAATATTTCTTCAATTGACATAAGCAGTTGCGACACTGGGACTGCACGCCGACCGTCATCATAGGCCGCTCGTCCCACAATGAGCAGCTTCTCTCGCGTCTGCTCAAGCGTGGGAGATGCAATGCAGGATTCACTGCCTGTTGGCGAACATTGTTCCTATCCGGAACCTCCCAGAGTGTTAGGGCTGTGATATACATCAGAAGTTGGTGGCTATAATAGATTATTTGGTAAGGCTATCCACAACGGTATTACTCGTTCCTGGTGCATCCTGTTGGATCCAGATTGGACGATTTGGTGATCAAGACATCAACGCCAGTTTACTATTACGCTCTTTAAAAGTTTGTAGCACTGTTTCGTCCTAGTGGCAAGGAGGTGTCAGGAAGGACATCAAGCAGAAAGGAATGTAGGTGGTTGCATAATGTTCACTTAGTCCACCGCTGTCCTGCTGCCGTCGATTACTATCACAGGTCCCACAGCACAATACTGCTCCCAGTCGCCTGCGTCCATGACGCGAGGCTCATTTCGACCAACCGTTCACCTAGTTGAGCATTAACCGTCCCTGTGTTGACCGATAAAATGCAAATGGCTTGGAACTCCATCCCACGTACTGTATTGTCCGCCACCTGTATATCGCAATGCATGCGAGTTTGGATACTTGCACTGGAAGTCATTAATGTACCAGTATTTCACATTTGCAATGGCTCATCTCGTGCTGTGGTCTTGCAATGTCAATCACTTACTTATGTTTCCGTCAGTGCATTTCGAAACTCTTAAAATCACTCTTCGAAACCTACAGAGTACGTCCTGTTGACCTCAAATCATGAAATTTCACAAGTGTCAAGGTTTCTCAGTACAAGCAAATGAAAAGTCCGAAAATTGTTCATTTTTCATTACATCATATAGAAATACTTTTTTCCATTTGTTGTCCATCTGTCCGTCTGCTACGACCCCTTTTTCTCAGGAATGGATAGAGGTATCAGGTTTAAATGTATTTCAAATACCAAGGTCTACGGTCACTAGATGGTGTGAAATATTTAAGGTTTCAAGTCAATGCAATGAAAAGTTACGGCCATTTATGTAAAATATTTCGATACTCTCAAATTCACTCATCAGAACCTATACGGTACTCACCGTTGGCTTAGAATCACGAAATTCGACAAGAAAAAAAGATTCACATTACACGTAACGAAAACAAAATCCTAGAAATGCTAATCTGTAATTATATCACATACACAAATATATTTTTGTTATTCTTTCCGTGTGTCTGCCCGTCCGCTTCTAAGACCCTCTTTTCTTAGTAACAGGTGGAGATATGAAGTTGAAATTTACGTGAAATACTAAGGTCTACGGTTCATTGACGGTGTCAAAAACTGTAGCCTCTCAGTCAATACATTCAAAACGTACGACCACTTGCGTGACATATTTCGATACTCGAAAAACCCATTTTTCAAAACCTGTAGGGTACTTCCCGTTGATGTAGAATCATTTGGCAAGAAGGAGGGTTACACCGTAAAAATGAGGGAAAAATCTGAAAATGTTAATTTGTAATTATATCAGATCTGCAAATATTTTTTCCGACTGCTTTGCTTCTGTCTATTTGTCTATTAAGAGCTCTTTTCTCAGAAACAGGTATCAAGTTGAAAGTCTACGGTGTCTTGATGTACAAAAATGTAATTTATAAGTGAATGGAATCAAAAGAGACCACCAGTTACATCACATATTTTGATAGCCGCAAACTCACACGTGGAACAATTATCTAAACACATAATTATGTACGGAAGCCTCAGAGGGTGAGTTCCGCTTTTTTAAAATGTCTCCCACCGTTCGCTAGGCTGCTAGACGAGTTTTCAGATGTCCGTGTCCACTGGCTTATTCAAACTGAACTTTCGTATAGATACAGCGTTCCAATCTTGTGTTAGATCGAGTTCACGGAAGTGTTGCGCGGGTTGCCGGCTACGGCCCTGCAGGGGCGCGGGCGACTGCACTGGCGCGTGTGAGGAGCGCTGAGCTGGATATTGCGTCGTAAACGCGACGCGACGTCTGCCGGCCCTCGGGAGTTCCGACGCTCTGCAGACGCCATGCGGCGTCCTCTGTAATAGAATCCCCTCGACCTGCAGTTTCTAATATAGCTTCTCTTGGAGGAGATTGGTAGCGTGTCCACATCGTTCACCAGGGAACTATAAGACACACTACGCGGATTCATTATTTCTATTCTGTGAGTATACAGAAAGAAAATGACAAGAAAAAGAGAGCTAGCAGCGGCAGGGATCAAAAGTGAAGAAACCCTGCTATGTCTGCATATTCGAGAAGAAGTGGAGTTCAGGTAGGCACTAATTCCTTTACTCGATCTTCATTTTGGAAACACTACTTTCACCTGAAATGAAGGCAATAAACTAAAGAACCTAGAAGCTGAAATCCTCCCTGCATTTCGACATTTGTATTGTGAAAGCGGTACTATACAGAAATACTGGACCGCTACCCATAAGGTTGCAACACAATCAAGACACTATCGAAGGAACGTCGGATCGGCATGCACGGTACAGCATGTTTGTATACGCAGATGATAACAGGAATTGGACAAAAATGCTTGAACATTAATGCCCATGTATTTATGCAGACTGGAACGGCGAATGAAAATTTTTACAAAGGCTGGGATTCGGACTCGGGTCTCCTGCTCAGTAAACAGATGCACGAGCCACTACGCCACTCTGGCAGAGTGTCTTTGTACAAGTGCTCGAACTACGCCAGCAAGCCTCGCTCCTCAGAAAAAACTGCCATTCACGCTTCAGCCCACCTGGTACTCCCCATAAACTCGGACAGTATTGCAGAGGCTCACCAATTCAGCAGCTAAAGATAAGGGTATCCTACCTGATATTCAGTCATAGCTGCTTTAATCAGATGAAATTTCATGGTTGCAGAGACCTTTTCACGTCTGATACGTCTATAAGACAGATATGCAGCGAATCTGCGTAGTGAGGAGAAGATTCGGATTCAAATCCCGTCCATGGCACAAATTCTCATTCATAGCTTGAGTCTGCGTGTATACGTTATAGATGTTTGAGACTTGGAAAGATCTCTCGAAACATATATTTTCACTTGATAAATGCTGATGCTAAAGGAGCCTGCATATAGCGCTGTGTTTTGCCACTAACGGCTCCTGTGCAATGTCCTCGATATGTTGCAAGTGTCAACCGTGGTCACAAAGAGCTCTGTGTAGTTGTGAGTTCGTTATGTCAAATGTGAGTCAATCCTTGACTAACTGCTGGTGTTCGTATGATGGGTGTTTCAATAACCAAGGTAGCAGAAGTGTTTGGTGTTTTAAGAGGCACCGTATCGAAGATTTATATAGTGTAGAGACAAAACGGGAAAGCATTATCTGCTACGTCACAACGCGGACGAAAATATGTGTTGAGTGATCGTGACAGCCATTGAAGAAGACTGTGGAGAAAAATTAGAGGACGACATCTGCAAAATTCACTGCTAAATTGCGTTCTCGAACCCTGTCAGCGACAAACAACACGAATGGAGATCAGTAAACAGGGAATTGTAGAGTGAGATGGAATTCCAAAGCTACCCATCAGTGACGCAAATGTACCTAACAATTAAACGTGGTGCCGAGTCCAGAAAATGTGCTCTTTGGCCCAATGGAAGAGCGTCATTTGGCCGGATAAGGATTCCTTCACACTTTTGGCCGAGTTTACGTCTAGAGTACGCCAGCTGAAGCCTACAGTTCAGACTGCTTGCTGCCAAAGTGAAAGATGGCTGGGCTTTGGTGATGATTTGCGGTAGCTACCTCGGTGTATTCCATGGGACCCATGGTTACTCAGCAAGGCCGCATTACTACCACAGATTACGCGGCCATTCTGGCTGATCAAGCCTATCCTACGGTACAATGTTTGTTCCGCAGTGGTGATGTTGTGGACGAAGACGACGGGGCCCCTTTTCACAGAGCTAAATTCGTGAGTGACTGGTTCTTTGCGCAAGAGGATGAATTACCTGTTCACCAAAGTCACCAGATCTCAATGTTACTAAGGTTCTGTGCTCAGATTTTGGAAATCTGGGTGATCGCCATCTACCTCCATCACCTATTTTGCAGGGAGAGGTGTAGGAGATTCCCTTGAACATCAAGACCTGTACCCATCCACTCCGAGACCACTGCTTAAAGCTGGTTTGAGCACCTCTGGTGTTCCTTCGCACGATTAGCCACGGTAATGTACTGTGTTTATGGTGTTTCCGTATTTTTTTCCACCCTCTGCGGCATTTGGGCGCAACCGCATCAGTAGGTGGGATTAAAGCCATCTACAGGATGTTTGACTGTTATAGGTGCAAATGAAATGGGCTTGTAGAGGACAACAGGTTAACGCTTCATTTAACTAACTGATTAATTTCTACATGTTTAATAATTCATATTGCGGCGAGAGCGTCCTCTCGATGTTTCGCCTAGTTAATCAACCTCTGGATTCAAGAATGCTTCCGTGTATTTGTTTTCTGTTGGTATCACACCTCCTCTCTCATCCTTTGATCCCGTGATGTATGTGGATGGATAAACGTAATTATGCATGGAATATATAATAATCTGGGTCAGTCAAAGGGTGGTTTAGCACCAACATAACAACGTGAGCAGATTCGGCAGAGAGTTCGTGATTCCAAAGATAGTGGAGATGAGAAGGTCAGTATGTGAGGTTGGTTCTCACTGAGGTCCTTCCCCCACCACCAGTTTTTTTTAACGATTGGCGGTTGGTCCTGGAACGCGCCATGTTAGGACTCTCTGGGCACGCCCATTGAACGAGACGGACGCAGGGGTGCGGCGGTCGCCATGGATGGAGAGAAAAATTATTCATAATGTAGATCTTTTGGTGTAACATTGATTATGAAACATGTTCAGGTGTGAATTAATACCGGGAAACGTTCAGTGATATCGTATTTGTAGAAATATTAAAGATTACTGTGTTTCAACTAGCGGTTCTTGTTCTTAGGTCAATAGCAGATAGGTTCATTAATGTTTCATTTGTTGCATAGTTTAGTTCCAGATACAAGCAATATAAATTTTCCATGATTCAACGATTTATTTTACTCGTTTCTTTGTTGTCGAACTTGGCCACGTATTGCCAGCATTCATAACGGTAGTCACTATATCTTCCTTTCGTTAATCATAGCATGAATAATGTGGAGTCATGAAGCCTGGGCTGGTTTGCTTACGTTGCATTGCGGTTGCATAATACGCGGTTTTATCATGAACTTATCCACATGGTACTGCATGTGAAGTAGCACAAGTAATGTTTGAGAGAGTGAAAGGTGGTGTCCTTCCCTTCTCCGCGCGTGAAACAGGTGTGACAATAACTAAATGGTGTTAAGAGGCCACCATTCAGTAACATTCATTTTTACCCATTTTAATTATTAGTGGATGTAATTGAGAACGGAGTGTTGTCTACGTTTCCGGTATGACGGGATGCAAAAGATAGTGAGTGCTTCATTAAGGTTTTGCCACTGAAAGTGGTAGTTTTCTTAAATATAATAGACCTCATGTATGTTTTGTCACAGAGAGTAATAGTTTTATTAAATATTATCGAAATAAATCAGAATGATAATTGAAATTCTCTCTTAGCGTTATTTAGTATCCTTCATCCATACCACTGAGATAATAACTATATTCTATGAATTTTCAATCCAGGATTATCTATTGTATGCATCATGCACTTCATGTCCCTTATGTGCACGTATTGTTCCATGGCGATTCACCGATGTTGCTTTATCGGTTGCTTCATTTTTAAATTAGAATACTTTCTTTTCTATCGGGTCTGATTACCCATATCTCAATTTATCGGGCCTAATTGAAAGAATTAGACACATAGCGGTAGAAATGGGAACTATGGAGCACTGCGTCCACTTGTATTAAAGAGAGATCAGCTTAACATACGAGGTGTAAACTTTCAAATGGAACCAGTAAATTATCGTAAGAACGATAGGTCGGAAACCAACGGTTCCCTGAGACCACTTAGGAACAAGTGCAGTCAGGCCAACTTCACAACAGTGTTAATGTGTAATGCCACCAATAGTATAGTTTTGTGTAGAGATTTTCAAAAGCTTTGGTATCTTCTAATCCTGTTGATAGTGTCGACGAACTCCGGTAACTCATTGTGTATGTTTGTCACTGCATTCAGAACAAAGAAATAAAGTACAGTCGGAGGTTACTAAAAGCAAAGAAGAAAATTGGAGACGAAAGATAATAAATCAATATTCTGTAGTGTTATTTCAGCGATTAAGAAATCAAATCAAAGTTACAAAGAACTTGGCAGTATGACCCCACCTATCAATACGACTTTGTATCCCATCTAGCCTGGATGCATGCAATGATTCGGTTGGTGAGGGTGCCAAGAGGCTGTTGTATTTTCTCCCACAGCTGCTGTAAATGGCCCTTGTTATCGAGGATACTGGCAGTGTGATAACGTCCCAACTGTTCCCACACGTATATCGGCGACTGCTCTTGGGATATAGCTGGCCACGGGAGTACCTCAACATCACACAGATGGCTGATAGACACATGAGCCTTAGGTGGACGAGCGTAGTATGTCGAAAAATGGCGCAGCAATAATGCAAATTACAGGTAATACAGGTGGATGCAGAATGTCAGTGACGTATCATTGTCGCAGCTCCCTTTGTCGCAACCAGCCACACCCGGAGAGATACCACATGACTACACACAATACGACGCTAGCGCTGACCGTCTCAAAAACAATGGAAGAATCGGACAACTCTCCACGTCAGCGTCATCCTTGTGAATGAAGGTTATTCAAGGTAGTGGGCAAACGGAGACAATTGGACACCATTCATCGGAAGGGACTGATTACCTTGCTGTTTGGTCCCTTCAACCTCAACCTACCTACCTACCATTCATCAGCAGTCCATGGACTCGAGTGACTGCACTTCTGCAATGGTAGTCCATGCATGAGACTGTAATTTTCTACTGTAGATACTGATAGTCTCCGACCAATGGAGTGGAATAACACAGTATGTTGCCGGGAGTCCATTACTTTGGCTTGGATGCCATGTGTCGATGTGAAGGGGTTACAATGTGGATGGTGCCCAATACTGCGATCCTCGATTGTGGCTGTTATACGGCTCAGTTGGAACCTTGAGGACGAATGTGCCTGCCCTCACGTTCCCATGCAGTCCAACGTCGGTTGAATGTCCCTTCCAAGTGCCACTGAATGTAGATAATGCACTGTTCTTCCAACTGTGAAATTAAAACCCACAATGAGTGTCTTTTTTAACTTCGTCAGGTGCTGATAACGCTGCCTCAAACGAATGCGATATCTCCTCTTACTTCACTGTATTTCACACTGTACGTGATCGTCATATACCGTAACAGCGCCATCCACGAACATTAATGCCCTCTGCTGGACGTGCAACCTATCACAGAGAACTACAGCCCTAATTTACATTCCCGCAAATGGTGTGTACGTGTACGAACTTACATCGTCTTTCCACCTTGTCTATTGGCTACTTCACTCTTTTATCATGCAAAGTATTTGCCAGCTTAAAGTGTATACACATCAATACTCGATAAGCCAGCAAATTGTGCAGGGATGGACAGTACTGGGTGACGACCAGGAATGAATCAGACGGGGATATCGCTCTTTCTTCACATCGTCAGTGAGAGGAGTGGGATGGACAAGCATATGATAAAATGACTTAATATTGCAATAATTTATAACACACTATTGCAGGCATATTCGCCTCGTGAGAGCCAGCAAAGATATTGATGCTTAATGTAATTCTCATTCATTGTTCAATCGCAGTTGCACATTTTAAATTAGATTACATGTTCAGATCACTCACTATCGTCACCATATCTAAGTAATTCTGTCAGCAACTTGTTTTGTCCATTCAGAACTGCTTATCAGCGGACTTGGATCTGGAGATGATCCTGAGTGACCGAAACATTTAATCTAATTAAAAGTGTGTAACCAAACTGTAGAATAAATGAGCATTATCTCAAGTTTATAATAAACTAGTGACTCGCCCCGGCTTCGCACGTGCCGTATGACTTGCCTAGCGTACGAGTAATTTTGTTTAAGGGGAAGAGCGTAGAGTTATGATTAAAAATCGTAGAACAATTGAATATCATCACTTTCATGTAAATTTTACGTTTTAAGCAGCACACGTTACTTGCTGACGTGCCGCAGCGCCTGAAGGTGTGATTGGTCTGCCCGACCGCAAGCAGCTAACAATGCGTGCCGCGCATCAAAGGCTCGGCGGCCGACCATTTGTTGACAGAGCGGTAGTGCAGAGCGCCACGAATCTCAAAGGCGGCAGTGCAGATCCTGAGACTATACTTCAGATACAGACAGAAAAACGTGGAGGGGAACTGTTCAGCAAATTTCCACCAAGTATTTGTAAATTATGGCCGGCTGGGGTGGCCAAGCGGTTAAAGGCGCTACAGTCTGGAACCGCGCGGCCACTACGGTCGCAGATTCGAATCCTGCCTCGGTCATGGATGTGTGTTATGTCCTTAGGTTAGTTAGATTTAAGTAGTTCTAGGTTCTAGGGGACTGATGACCTCAGAAGTTAAATCCAATAGCGCTCAGAGCCATTTGAACCATTTTTTGGAAATTATGCACATAAAACGTTGTGGTGATTAAAGATCTTTTAATGAAAACCTTATCAAAATCCCTACAGTAGTTTCTCGGATGATTAGCTTTCGTGCATAGGTAGAAAAAGGCGGCCTGGGACATTAACTTACAATTCATAGGAGGAGAATATATTTATGTATATGGATGTCCTAGTGGAAATTTGGAAGTGTGTCAGTTGTTCTTCAGTCAATTGCGTCTCTCTAGTCAATTACCCAACTGACAAAAGACGAACTGCAGTTTGACGTAGAAACGCAAACCCCTACGTCTGGCGAATGTAGACAACAGTGACAGGTTATTGCTACGTTGAAACAGAATAACAATCGGTGGTTCGACTGATAGTCGATCCCGCGACCCTTAGGTTTTCAGGCACTAGCTTTACTGGTAGGCGCACTCGGATTGCCCGTGCGGTTCGTTGTTTCCTGGAGTTGCAGAGGCTCTACCGCTAGGTGGCAATGCACACCAGTGGCGGATTTTGTTTCATCATAGTTCAGACAGTTTTAACGGAATATTTATGAAAATTGGATAAGTGACCTTCCTTGTACATCAGTATATTAGTCAAAACTGGATCAAAATCTCTACAGAAGTTCCTAAAATAAGTCACACAGACAGAGGTGAGCAGGGAACTTCGCATTTATCACTGATTTCAAGGAAGCAACTAACAAAGTTCAAAAATATTTCCTAGAACGAATAAAGAAGGGTATGTCCACAAATGACTGGCGAATGAAATTCATACATTAACATGTAATTGTAGCTGATCAAATATAATCACAGATCAAATGAGCAGAATGGGCATTAAAAACCGGTTAAACACAAACACAAACAAAAAATTTAAGAAGACGTAATAAGACAGAAATGAATATTTTATTTAGGCAGTCGTACTATTTAAATTAAAAGAAATGTAAGAAGCAAGGAATACGTGAAAATATTCCTAGACATTATTACAATAAAATATTTCTACTGACCAAGTTCCCTTAAAGCTGCGTTTCTGAGGCAGGACACTTCAAGTTCATTATTATTTGGTAGCACAATTTGTAATAGAACTGTAAGTGGAGACAATGGAGAAATCTGAAATGTGACACAATGTAAGTGTTTAGAACTGAAGTATACATTAAGAGATCAAAATGTGTGACTAATTCCTCATCTGCTAAGTGTTAGATGTAAGTGGACATGGGAGTGCGGCTAGTCACGAAGTTTTTATCAAATATATTAATTAGGCAACCAGGTTCGCCACTACGTTAATGTCATCTTCAGGCCGCTACGCAAACTGAATGGCGATATCCAACACTCATTCCCTATCCTAACGCACTGAGGGTTGGATATCACCAGGCAGCTTGCTTAGGTGCCTGAAAATGACACTAATGTAGTGTCGAAACTAGTCGTCTAACAAAAATACAAAAATGGTCCAAATGCCTCTGAGCACTATGGGACTTAACATCTATGGTCATCAGTCCCCTAGAACGTAGAACTACTTAAACCTAACTAACCTAAGGACATCACACACATCCATGCCCGAGGCAGGATTCGAACCTGCGACCGTAGCAGCTCCGCGGCTCCGCACTGAGCGCCTAGAACCGCTAGACCACCGCGGCCGGCTAACAAAAATACATTTCATGAGGAGTACTGTTGCTGGATTTCCTTACTTCTACAAAAATTCCTCACCAATAGTTCACTAAATCCTATTTCATATACTTCCTGCAGTGGCTGCCATGCTTCATAAAAAGAGTGAGAATGCGAAGTGCTAGTAATTGATATGGTGCCATATTGCGTGAATCTTGTGTCGGAAGTAATTTTCATGCAAAAATCTCGGAATGAGATCTAAGAATAACGCCGCCTTCCTCGTGGTATAATTCTTTATATTTCATCTCGATAAAAGAGGGCATTGGTAAACAGTTCCCTCTAAGGTATGACAATAGTTTAAGTGATAAGTGAAATGTTCTTTAATAAGCAGTAAGTCTGAAAGACTACGAATGTTATTTAATATCATTCTAAAAGTCGTTAAATATGTACTCTAATTTTTAAAATTTTTTACGATGCAACATTTGAGCATATCGCATAAGCGTAACCGGTTTCGACACACTTCAGACAAAAGGAACACGATTGCAAACCTTAACCACTGCGTTGTATTGCCTAATATACCGACAATGAGACGGGAATCGCTTGCAAGCCTGTCCCTGTAGCCTGAAGTTTGTGGGAACCGTTTATGGCTTTGTGGAAAACTCAAGTGATTGTGTAGCTAAAAGTAAAAAACACAATCAGTCACTTAATTACAATGAACATGTGCTTTTTTCTCCAAAGTGTTAAATCGCTTGAAGGTACATTAGCTCAAGGGCGTAAATAACATCCTGAATTGATACACACAAATTAGAGTGCAAGAGAAAGAAAATGGAATCGTTTGAAATTTAGTGCTTTAGAAGCGATCGGTAAATAATTCACAGTTACAAAGAAGCTGATATTATATATCGTGGATTGTTTCATTGATTTCAGCTACATTACCTTGCAATACATACTGCGCGACTACGCTCTACACTGAAAGTTTTAAACTTTAGCATGAAATAATTCTCAAGATCTATTTTGATTAATCGACTGAATAAGCAGTAATGATGTAGGGAAGGGTAAGCAAGATGTATCGCAGAAGTGGGGTTTATAAAATGGCTGCTGTGTCTCTTTATAGTGGAATGAAAATGACTACAGTCACGTTTGAACTATGCGCGCAAGCGTCTCTGTAACCTAAGTCAGTCAACAATAAAAAATATGGAAATGGCGAAGACAATTACTCCAAATAAAATGAAATGTTATATAGCGATAGACGATAAGCTGTACAGTCAATACGCGCGGCGGCAAGTGATACTGCAGTGCGTTGCAGTTATTTCACGACAGCGGGACAGAACACGTTGTAAGAAGGTTGTAATAATAAAGTTTCATAAGCAGACGATAAGGACACCCAGTATCAAGATGTCCTCAATCTCCTTCGTTGACCAAAAACGTTAGTCTCTAATCAAAAACTTGATACCATTGGTCTGTAAGATTTGGGAATTATAATGGCGCGCAATGGTGAGTGAACCATCGAATGGGTTGTGTGCTCTCTGATTAGTTTAGAGTCTGACAACTGTCGCTTTCACGCGTGGATGTGATGTTTTACCACGAAAAATTGTCATTTACTGAAGAAATATCGCAATCTCCTGGGGTCGTCTTGTGAAACTAGGTATCAAAGGCTCGTTGTTGGTAAGCATTTAGTTTCCACCGCCGCTCAGTACTTTATGAAGTTTGCCTAACCACACCTATGACTAACCACACCTAGAAGTCAGTACTGAACCAGTAGCTAATTTAGTCGACCGTCATAACTATCATATAGGGAAGAGAGCGTAAAAAGTCAGTACGCCTGTCGTGGTATGTTTACTGACAAGGGAACCTCCCCATCGCTCCCCCATCAGATTTAGTTATAAGTTGGCACAGTGGATAGCCCTTGAAAAACTGAACACAGATCAATCGAGAAAACAGGAACAAGCTGTGTGGAACTATGAAAAAAATAAGCAAAATATACAAACTGGGTAGTCCATGTGCAAGATAGGCAACATCAAGGAGATCACGAGCTCCGGAGCGCCGTGGTCCTGTGGTTAAACGTGAGCAGCTGCGGAACGAGAAGTCCTTGGTTCAAGTCCTCCTTCGAATGAAAAGTTTACTTTCTTTATTTTCGCAAAGTTATGATCTGTCCATCCTTTCATTGACATGTCTGTTCACTATAATAATTTTAGTGTCTGTGTTTTGCGACCGTACCGCAAAACCGTGCGATTAGTAGACGAAAGGACGTGCCTCTCCAATGGGAACCCAAAACATTTGATCGAAAGGTCAGGTCAACCGATTCCTCCACAGGGAAACACGTCTGATATCTTCTATACGACACTGGTGACGTCATGTGCGTCACATGAAAGGAATATGTTGTCGACCCACCTAACTTGTACACTTGGCGAATGGGTAAAAAGATTCTTCTATCTTGTCCGATTTAGGTTTTCTTGTGGATGTGATAATAACTCCCAAAAAGTGAAGAAAACAGAGTTTGGCACATAAACTGCAACAAATGAATGCAACAGTTTCACAGTTGCACAGTTTTCCCTGTGCTCTATCAAAACATATGTGTTTAAAGTTTTTAAATTTTTTCGTGTCTAGACCGTAAGATCCTGCATATGTCCAAGCAAATCTGAACTTGTCCTGGAATTTTGGAGAGCGAAGTGCATTATGTGTGAGTGCCTGAACTTTGATAACTGACACACGATCACGTGAACAGTTCTGCTCTGTGTACCTTCGCAAAATCATAGAATCTTTTCACAAAGTATTTCACTTTCCGTCCGCATACTACCACAGTTACCCATAGTTACCTCGCATCGTACGGACGCACTGACAGATAATAGTTATCTGAAAATAAAAAATTAAACTTTTTGCTCGAGGGAAGACTTGAATCAAGGACCTCTCCTTCCGCAGTTGATCACGCTAACCACGGGACCACGTCACTCCTGAGCTCCCGATCTCCTTCATGTCCCTATCTTGCACATGGACTATTCAGTTTGTATATTTTGCGTATTATTATCATAGTTCCACACAACTTCTTCCTGTGTTCAGTTTTTCAAGGCCTATCCACTGTGTCAACTTATAACTAAATCTGAGCGGGGGTGCAATGGGGAGGTTCCCTTGTGAGACTACAGGGACGATGGCCGTTGTGGCCGAGCGGTTCCTAGGCGCTTCAGTCTGGAACCGCGCGACCGCTACGGTCGCAGGTTCGAATACTGCCTCGGGCATGGATGTGTGTGATATCCTTAGGTTAGTTAGGTTTAAGTAGTTCTAAGTTCTAGGGGACTGATGACCTCAGATGTTAAGTCCCAGTTAGTTAGGTTTAAGTAGTTCTAACTTCTAGGGGACTGATGACCTCAGATGTTAAGTCCCATAGTGCTCAGAGCCATTTGAACCATTTGAACTACAGGGAAAGCAGCACCCTTCATCTCCGAATGTCATGCTGTCTTGTCGGTTAGCCAGTCATAATGTAGGCGGAAACTTGCTGCCTCCTGCCAATACTAAAAGTGTTATGATACAGTTTCTTCGGTATCTAATCTTCCCGCTAAAGAGGGATGTGACGTTTGTAAGTAGGCTGTTTAGGTTTTATTATTGGTAACGCCACCGCCACGTAGCGCTCTGTATGAAAATCATTGGCTGTGCCGTGTGCAGTCTGTGGCTGGTTGGCATTGTTGTAATACTCGCCATTGTAGTGTTGGGCAGCGGCAGCTGGATGCTAACAGCGCGTACCATTGCGCAGTTGGAGATGAGCCGCCAGCAGTGGTGGACGTGGGGAGAGAGATGGTGGAGTTTTGAAATTTGTAAGAATTGGTGTCATGAACTGATATATATATTATGACTACTAAGGTAAATACATTGTTTGTTCTCTATTAAAATCTTTCATTTTCTAACTATACCTATCAGTAGTTAGTGCCTTCCGTAGTTTGAATCTTTTATCTAGATGGCAGTGGTGGCGCTCGCTGTATTGCAGTAGCTTGAGTAACGAAGATTTTTGTGAGGTAAGTGATTTGTGAAACATATAGCTTAATGTTAGTCAGGGCCATTCTTTCATAGGGATTTTTGGAAGTCAGATTGCGTTGCGCTAAAAATATTGTTTGTCAGTTTAAGCACGGTCGTGTATAATTTTTCTAAGGGGACGTTTCATATGTCGACCCTTAGCCACGGATACCTCACTGGAATCTTCAGATTTTTTTCTTGTAGTTTGTGTAGTTAGTGTAGCCTTTGTTTATTGTTAGCGCGTAATCATAGAGAGAATTTCCTTTGTAGTTGCAGTCTTTCATTGTTGTACAGTAAAACAGTTGTGGCATGCATGTAGATTTGCACCAAGTATTTCACAGCTGCGCTTGCAATTAACTAGATATTATTTTCAGTGCTATGTTAATGTGTTCTCTTATTTTTGTTTTTCAAATTGTGTTTTTCTGTGTTGTTGTGTGAAAAATTGTGACAATAATGGCGTGTGAAAAGCGTAACACGACAGTGAAGTCAAAAGCAGTGTGTTAGCGTCACCATGTAATGAATTCACTAACGTTCAAAGTAGTAATTTGGTAATAGCGCATAGGGAAATGGAGCGGGATGCAAATAATGGTGTAGGCAGTGAAACAATTAGTGAACAGGGAAGCATTATCGATAGATCAGTCGGCAACAGCTCGCCTCAGGATTCCGAAATGACAGGACACAATCTTGCAAATACTGTAGATTCAGATTTTGCGTCCTCACCGTTTTCTCAAATAAATCAAGACACATTTTCTGCTTTTCAAAATGCGAATATTGCCGGTTCAAATGCACTGCCGAAAATCACTGAGGAACATGTTTCAGACACCAGTGCACTGTTATTACAGTTAATGCAACAAATGGGACAAAAGCTACAAAAGTTAGACACAACGCTTGAACAAAATCAGAAACAAATGGGACAAAATCTTCAAAAGTTAGACACAATGGAACAAAATCTTCAAACTTTAGACACAATGCTTGAACAAAGTCAGAAACAAATGGGTCAGAATCTTCAAAAGTTAGACACAATGGAACAAAATCAGAGACAAACACAGCAAAAGCTTCAAACGTTAGACACAATGGAACAAAAGCTTCAAAAGTTAGACACCACAATTGAACAAACACGTGAAGATTTAACTAATGAGTTACATAACATCGAATGTAAATGTCAAAAAGTCTGTAATGATGTAAAAACACAAATTTGTGAGCATTTCCAACCTATTTTTTCGCGGCATGAAAATGTATTACAGAATCACGAAGCAGCCATAAAAGAACTGCAAACCATTGTTCATGAAAATCATGAGACCTTGCAAGCTAAATTTGACTGAGTTGCATCTACCGATTCAGTTACGCAATTTGCAAAAACTCAAGCGAACTTAAAGGACACAGTAGATACTCTGAAAATTGGTTCAGAAAGACACACAGAGGAAATAATTTCACTGTCGGATAAGGTAGCCGAACTTTCAGATCAGTTCACTAACTTATCTACGAAGGTAGATGATGATCTGAATGACACAAAACCTGTAGCCTTCACTGACACTGAAGAGTATGAACAAATTAGGAAATTCAAACAGAATCAAAATCAAATCAACACACAGTACAAAAGAGAAATGCGGGAAGTACAAGATCAGTTGGCTCAAGTAATACAAGAATTACATATTTCAGAGGACACTCGCGCCCCAGTATGGGAAGAGGGACATAGCAATACAGAACAATCACAAAATAATAACACAGGGCATTTCGGAAATCATGAAAGTAATTGGCAAGGTGCACCGAATTTTGAGATGGAACCGCCGATACGACGTAACAATGACCGATATGCTACTCGCCGACACGATGATTTTGACTATAACTGTTCATTACTGCACGTAAATTCAAAACATTTAAGAATTCTGGCAACGACATTCATCCAAAAGAGTGGCTCCATCAATTCTCTCATTGTTTTCCTCCCAACTGGTCATTAGAGCACAGATTAGAATTTATGTGTGGCTACTTGGAGGATGAACCAGCTGTAAGAATGCGATCGGTCATTCACGATTGTCACAGTGAAGGAGAATTTTATCATGCCTTCCTCTCAGCATATTGGTCTCAAGCCACACAAGACCGAGTAAAACATGGCATCATGATGATGAAACATTTCGAACAATCTGAATTTTCCAGTCTTGTGAAATATTTTTAAGACATGTTGCACAAGAATCAGTATCTGTCAAACCCATACAGCCCTTCAGAACTCATCCGCATTTGCTTAATCAAATTGCCTGAACATTTACGGCATATTATTTTGGCAGGCCGTTGCAAAGACTACATTGAAGCTTTTCAGGGACTCTTACAAGAATTAGAAATTGACACTGACAATCGCGGAACGCGAAAACAGGAACACAACAATTACAGGTCACATCCGTCGCAATTCCGCGATGAACGAAATAATAACTGGACATGACAAGGCTATTCTTACAACGCAAATCGTGACCAAAACAGACACCACCCGTATGACAACCACTGGCAGAATAATAGTTACTGACAAAGATCGCATTTCCGTAGCAATGAAGATAACAGAGACAATCATAGAAACAGACAGTATGGCAACCAGAAATATTATTATCACGGGAGACAGAATAATTTCAGACGCAAGGGTCCACCGCGCAGTGATAATTCAGGGAGAAATTCTCCACCACTTAACCGACAAGAAAGAATCTACAGGAACTACCGACATGACGACAGACGATATAATCATAACGACAGACCGGAATTTCATCAGAACTGGCGGGATTCAAACAGGGCAGGCCCTTCTCGTCAAGGTGAATTTGTAGAAGTTAGGTCTCCTAATCCCAATAACGGCGCGCGCCAACAAAGAGACAGACAATGACTCACACCGCAGGCAGCCGCGTGCGCCGGCTGGCTCAGAGAAAAATAACATAAGCTAACCTTGAGCAAAATTCCATTGTTCCTTACCGACGTAACCACATGATAATTGCTTTTCAGTTGACAGTCTGCGTACAAGGAAGAGTAAAGGTTTACACCACTTTACATGTAAAACCGTTTATTAAGAGATAATCAGCTTTTTAAGTTTGTCTTTGCCATAAAACATTTCACTTCACATTTCTAGTATGTTTTGTCACACTGAGAAACTGTGAACATGCAACAATGTTGTGAAGTTAACTATCCAGTCTAGAACCTAGGGAACATTCTTAAACAGAAATTA
Organism: Schistocerca gregaria; assembly: GCF_023897955.1. NCBI lineage: Eukaryota > Metazoa > Arthropoda > Insecta > Orthoptera > Acrididae > Schistocerca > Schistocerca gregaria. Next base: position 501,143,208 of record NC_064925.1, on the reverse strand, counting down.
AGAATGCATTGTTATAGTGAACAGACGACACAGTGTTGTTATTTGTACATTCTTGGTTGTTAGTTGCACGATTACGTAACGACTATAAGGCTCACATACTTAGAACATTTACCAGTATTGCTAATGAGATTTTAATGCAACATTTTGGTTTACTTGAAAATAAATTCTGGATTTAAAGTACTTTCTGTGAGATACCAGATGATACAGTGGTTAGTTTATGTGACAGCTACACGATTTTATCACGACGCTACTAATGAGTGACAATTTACAATGTTGCTTTTGCAGTTTATCTGTTTTATATCTGCACAGTTTTTCTGAATTTTTCTGGAAAGTAAAACATGTTTTAGTAGTAACGTTTGTGGTATAGCTACAATGAGACAGCCTTTTCTGTAGCACAACAATACGTACAGTACAGTACTTACTTCATCACGGCAATAAGCGTAATAACTAAGATATCTGTACGCAAAGCATTTCAATCTCGTTTATCATGAGGTAAGTACATTGACTTCTGCAGAACTTAGCTTTTGGAGGATAATAACTACGACACTTCCAAGAGATTATCTTACAACACGGCGCACAGTTAAGCGCTACAGTACATGTAGTTGAGTGATTAATTTTGTACTGAAATCATTTATTTTTAAAGATATTTGAAGTACAATGGTACATAGGTTTTCTGTGATACATTTCATTCCATTGCTCTAATATGTGATACAAAGGTTTTCCATGATACATTTCATTCCTTTGCTGTAATCTGCAACACCTGAGGATATAATTACATTAATCCTCAGGGGGGTACACGTCTACTTTGTGTACCATGTGTTTGGCAAGCACAAGGAGCCCTAGCTAATATGGTATTTGCTTATACAACTTTACACATTGGTACCATATTTCTCTAACACATAAATTACACAGCTATCTGATCATTTAACTGAGGAACAAACATTTTTTTTACTACATCAGTGACAGATGTTTACGTAATTACACAGTTGGATAACTTCATACTTACGAAATTGTATTTTGTCTGTACTTTGTGAACTGTTCATATTTTTTTTGGAACCATTGTGATACTATGAGAGATTTGAATGATGTGTTTGGTATGGGGTCATGATTTTTAAAGTACGTTTGAGGTAGATGACACTTTTGAAATGAGCAGAGAAATTTTTTTTGGGTTTTGAAATTATTGCAGAAAGCTATGACGTTTTTGAGAATTTGACTGAGGTGTTATGATGTTTTTGTTACGACGATGATGTGAATTATGCTGTTGCGGTATGTTTATGATCAATAAGCTGATGCTATAAGAGTTATTTGATTATGCTACTTATCTGTTATGATGGAATATTGAAGAAGTGTCGACGAATAAGGTAAGAAATAATGAGTAGAGGTTAGGGACTCTGGTTTGTGAAGAAGGTTGTTGGAAACCAAGAATCGTACTTTAAGAGTTATGAAATAAGTGTATATGTGTGAATGTATCAGTATGCTGGCGAAAATTTTTTGGACACAATTATATTTAAATGATTTTATTTCTACAGATTTGTAACGCAAATTCTTGACCTGTGAATTTTTTTTTATATGAGACTGCCACTGTAGCGGAAAATGGTGTCGTAAATATTTCGGGAAGACAGTTAAGTGACCACCTGCACAATGCGTCGTGGGTACCCAGCTGCGCGACAACCATCTGGAAAAAAGCCATTAGTGTGTGCCTTTCAGAGCCACAGGAAGAAAAAAAAAGACCATTATCCTCGCTATTGACATTCCTTTGTAGAAAGCATCGGAAACACGACACGCCCAAACTTGAAAACATATGATTACACTTTGGAGTTCTTAATTTATGATATTTACTGAAATGAAATGTTGAGAAACATTCCATGTCTATTGTCTTGCTAGTTGGAAGATTGTTTACTGCATTATGAAATGACTTATGGCTAGTGAATGACGTTTCACGTCTTGCTTCGCCTATTTTGTTTAATATCTAGTTTCTTGCTGCACTGCAACATTGGTTACAATAAAATTTAATGGATGTACTAATATAGATATTTTATGCCTACAGATCCAGTAAATTATAACTTTATGATGTACTTAAAAAAAACGAAGTAGCACAAAAAGACATTTCCCTTCACAGAAATTGCATACAGAATTGTCTTTTCAAGTAAATGGTAATATTTTTTTTACAATAAATTTTTGTGGCGCACCACTTTAATTTCATAGACATTAAGATGTGAATAGACGTTGTCCTTATCTGCATTGTTGTCTTTAGTGTAAAATTTTTTCTGATTGAGCTTTGTCATGTTTAGGCATAAGTTATAGCATTTTCTGCGGCTGTTTGCCATTCATAGTGCTACTGAATGTCACTTTGTATTACTAGGTTAAGCCAATTTTATTACTGATTTATTTTTCTTGTTTGCTGCGAATTGCCTTATATTAGTTGTAATATTGCTGCCTTTTTTTGCCAATTTCCATTTTTTAACATTGCTGTTTGTGTAAATTGTTTTGTGCTGCTGCATTGCCTCGTCCCTTAGTTAATCATCTGAGCTCAGTAGGTTTAAGTTAGGCTATAAAAGAGAACGAGTTGTGATCAATTGGAAGAAATGCATTGAGAAGCTATATGAAAATGCTTTGGCCAAAAAAAGTTGTGTACAGTGGAGGAAAACTATTTTTGAAAGAGGATGTGAACAAAATACAGAAAGCATGCTTGGATAGGATACTTTTGGTGGAAACAAATGTTGAGATAAGACGAAAGATCTACAGAATGACGTTTTAGGTTGGACTGCAGTACCAAATGTTACAGTGAAAACAATCCCTGTCCTTTCCTTGTGTTATCCCACTATGTGTTTGTGTACACTTGTGTATTTATGTTCTTCCTGTCTTTATATGTTCATCTGATAAGACTTATGTTGTAGAATTTTCTAATATTCAGCTACATTCACTATGATGAGGAATACTGTTATCCTCAAATATAATTTGCATTGATAATATGTCGTTTTCTTTGTAAATATGTTTAGAAATTATTTATTCTGTTCTGTTTTAATGCTCATGTGTGAGGTTGATGTTTCCAAAGTTATTCTGATCTTTTATGTATGTACTTATGTCGTAATTTTTGTAACACTGATGTATTTGTTATTTCAATTCTTTTGTAAAGCCTGTATTACTGCAAATGTTATCTGTACTATTATGTTCTTCAATGATCTATTTTGTACCTTTGTTATTGTATTCTCATGTTATAAAATTGTAATTGACACCAGTTCATCAAATTAGGTAACTTGTAAGTTACATTTCACTGCACACATTTCTGTTGGTCATAGTATATGGACAATATGTGAGAAGTAGGGACTGATAGTGTTTGCACGTGTGTTAATAACTCAGTAAGGGACTGGATAACAGCATTGCTGGTTCTAGGGACATTTCAAAAACAATTTTTCTGAGTGCACAAGTGGTTGTTATGGACTTGTTATATTATCCGCAAGACTCTTCAATGGTGATTGTGCGCCTGCACAGTCAAACAGATGGCTGCTGGCCATCTCTACAAGGACTACAGTGGGTCTACACCTTTGATGACCCACCAATACCATTATTTCTACAAGGACTGCAGTGGGTCTGCACCTCTGGTGGCCCACCAATAGTAATCTCTACCAGGACTACAGTGGGTCTGCTCTGTGATGACCTACCTACCGATAGTCTTCAACGTCGACTGATTCTGCTGTGGCCTATTACCTGTCTGCATGTCAAGAGTCAGCACTGTCTTTCATTGGAAGGACAACACTACTTCTTCAAGACTGCTTAGAAATCCACTACTTCCAAGTGCAATTTCTTTTATTGCTCAGACTTTGAAAAAAACACTGCAATTTTATTATGATGAACGATCAGGACTGTCTTTATGGACTGTGAGAGAATTTTAGCTTCTGACCAACATTGTATCGATAAGTGTGTGCATTTCATTTCTTTGTTATTGTAATTATGAAAAAAAATTTCAAATCTGTATTGGCCACTGCCCAAAACAACTTGTAAATTTTTTTGTGGGGAGCATGGGGTCTATGTAAGTAGGCTGTTTAGGTTTTTTTATTGGTAACGCCGCCGCCACGTAGCGCTCTGTATGAAAATCAATGGCTGTGCCGTGTGCAGTCTGTGGCTGGTTGGCATTGTTGTAATACTCGCCATTGTAGTCTTGGGCAGCGGCAGCTGGATGCTAACAGCGCGTACCATTGCGCAGTTGGAGATGAGCCGCCAAAAGTGGTGGACGTGGGGAGAGAGATGGTGGAGTTTTGAAATTTGTAAGAATTGGTGTCATGAACTGATATATATATTATGACTACTAAGGTAAATACATTGTTTGTTCTCTATTAAAATCTTTCATTTGCTAACTATACCTATAAGTAGTTAGTGCCTTCCGTAGTTTGAATCTTTTATCTAGCTGGCAGTGGTGGCGCTCGCTGTATTGCAGTAGCTTGAGTAACGAAGATTTTTGTGAGGTAAGTGATTTGTGAAACGTATAGATTAATGTTAGTCAGGGCCATTCTTTCGTAGGGATTTTTGGAAGTCAGATTGCGTTGCGCAAAAAATATTGTGTGTCAATTTAAGCACGGTCTTGTATAATTTTTCTAAGGGGACGTTTCACGTTCTGCTCCCACCGTAGCATAACAGGGTGGAGATTCGTAATCTTTGGGAAAGAATACTAAAATTTATTCTTTCATGAGTGCTATTGCTGTTTGTCCCCCCATGAACCATGGACCTTGCCGTTGGTGGGGAGGCTTGCGTGCCTCAGTGATACAGATGGCCGTACCGTAGGTGCAACCACAACAGAGGGGTATCTGTTGAGAGGCCAGACAAACATGTGGTTCCTGAAGAGGGGCAGCAGCCTTTTCAGTAGTTGCAGGGGCAACAGTCTGGATGATTGACTGATCTGGCCTTGCAACATTAACCAAAACGGCCTTGCTGTGCTGGTACTGTGAACGGCTGAAAGCAAGGGGAAACTACAGCCGTAATTTCTCCCGAGGACATGCAGCTTTACTGTATGATTAAATGATGATGGCATCCTCTTGGGTAAAATATTCCGGAGGTAAAATAGTCCCCCATTCGGATCTCCGGGCGGGGACTACTCAGGAGGATGTCATTATCAGGAGGAAGACAACTGGCGTTCTACGGATCGGAGCGTGGAATGTCAGATCCCTTAATCGGGCAGGTAGGTTAGAAAATTTAAAAAAGGAAATGGATAGGTTAAAGTTAGATATAGTGGGGATTAGTGAAGTTCGGTGGCAGGAGGAACAAGACTTCTGGTCAGGTGACTACAGGGTTATAAACACAAAATCAAATAGGGGTAGTTTAGGAGTAGGTTTAATAATGAATAGGAAAATTGGAATGCCGGTAAGCTACTACAAACAGCATAGTGAACGCATTATTGTGGTCAAGATAGATACGAAACCCACACCTACTACAGTAGTACAAGTTTATATGCCAACTAGCTCTGCAGATGATGAAGAAATTGAAGAAATGTACGATGAAATAAAAGAAATTGTTCAGATAGTGAAGGGAGACGAAAATTTAATAGTCATGGGTGACTGGAATTCGAGTGTAGGAAAAGGGAGAGAAGGAAACATAGTAGGTGAATATGGATTGGGGCTAAGAAATGAAAGAGGAAGCCGCCTAGTAGAATTTTGCACAGAGCACAACTTAATCATAGCTAACACTTGGTTTAAGAATCATGGAAGAAGGTTGTATACGTGGAAGAACCCTGGAGATACTAAAAGGTATCAAATAGATTATATAATGGTAAGACAGAGATTTAGGAACCAGGTTTTAAGTTGTAAGACATTTCCAGGGGCAGATGTGGACTCGGACCACAATCTATTGGTTATGACTTGTAGATTAAAGCTGAAGAAACTGCAAAAATGTGGGAAATTAAGGAGATGGGACCTGGATAAACTGAAAGAACCAGAGGTTGTACAGAGTTTCAGGGAGAGGATAAGGGAACAATTGACAGGAATAGGGGAAAGAAATACATGGCTAGAGGACAAATGTAAGGATGTAGAAGCTTATCTCACTAGGGGTAAGATAGATACTGCCTACAGGAAAATTAAAGAGACTTTCGGAGAGAAGAGAACCACGTGTATGAATATCAAGAGCTCTAAGCAATGAAGGGAAGGCAGAGAGTTGGAAGGAGTATATAGAAGGTTTATACAAGGGTGATGTACTTGAGGACAATATTATGGAAATGGAAGAGGATGTAGATGAAGACGAAATGGGAGATACGATACTGCGTGAAGAGTTTGACAGAGCACTGAAAGACCTGAGTCGAAACAAGGCCCCCGGAGTAGACAACATTCCATTGGAACTACTGACGGCCTTGGGAGAGCCAGTCATGACAAAACTCTACCAGCTGGTGAGCAAGATGTATGAGACAGGCGAAATACCCTCAGACTTCAAGAAGAATATAATAATTCCAATCCCAAAGAAAGCAGGTGCAGACAGATGTGAAAATTACCGAACTATCAGTTTAATAAGTCACAGCTGCAAAATACTAACGGGAATTCTTTACAGACGAATGGAGAAACTGGTAGATGCAGACCTCGGGGAGGATCAGTTTGGATTCCGTCGAAATGTTGGAACACGTGAGGCAATACTGACCTTACGACTTATCTTAGAAGAAAGATTAAGAAAAGGCAAACCTACGTTTCTAGCATTTGTAGACTTAGAGAAAGCTTTTGACAATGTTGACTGGAATACTCTTTTTCAAATTCTAAAGGTGGCAGGGGTAAAATACAGGGAGCGAAAGGCTATTTACAATTTGTACAGAAACCAGATGGCCGTCATAAAAGTCGAGGGGTATGAAAGGGAAGCAGTGGTTGGGAAAGGAGTGAGACAGGGTTGTAGCCTCTCCCCGATGTTATTCAATCTGTATATTGAGCAAGCAGTAAAGGAAACAAAAGAAAAATTTGGAGTAGGTATTAAAATTCATGGAGACGAAGTAAAAACTTTGAGGTTCGCCGATGACATTGTAATTCTGTCAGAGACGGCAAAGGACTTGGAAGAGCAGTTGAACGGAATGGACAGTGTCTTGAAAGGAGGATATAAGATGAACATCAACAAAAGCAAAACGAGGATAATGGAATGTAGTCAAATTAAATCGGGTGATGGTGAGGGAATTAGATTAGGAAATGAGACACTTAAAGTAGTAAAGGAGTTTTGCTATTTAGGAAGTAAAATAACTGATGATGGTCGAAGTAGAGATGATATAAAATGTAGACTGGCAATGGCAAGGAAGACGTTTCTGAAGAAGAGAAATTTGTTAACATCGAATATAGATTTATGTATCAGGAAGTCGTTTCTGAAAGTGTTTGTTTGGAGTGTGGCCATGTATGGACGTGAAACATGGACGATAACTAGTTTGGACAAGAAGAGAATAGAAGCTTTCGAAATGTGGTGCTACAGAAGAATACTGACGATAAGGTGGATAGATCACGTAACTAATGAGGAGGTGTTGAATAGGATTGGGGAGAAGAGAAGTTTGTGGCACAACTTGACTAGAAGAAAGGATAGGTTGGTAGGACATGTTTTGAGGCATCAAGGGATCACAAATTTAGCGTTGGAGGGCAGCGTGGAGGGTAAAAATCGTAGAGAGAGACCGAGAGATGAGTACACTAAGCAGATTCAGAAGGATGTAGGTTGCAGTAGGTACTGGGAGATGAAGCAGCTTGCACAGGATAGAGTAGCATGGAGAGCTGCATCAAACCAGTCTCAGGACTGAAGACAACAACAACAACATTGCTGTTTGTGGACTCTTTAACCAGAACCGTGCAATATTCACGACGGGTATCGACAATGACGGTATACATCTCTGTGGGAACTGTTTACATGTTCAATTCGACCAATTACAGTCCGTATTCTCTTTACACGTACTGTGCCAAAGTGAGATATGTGTTTCGTGTTATTCAGACATATTATAATTTTTCATACATATTCTTTGTTTGTAACTGTTTTCCCATTTCCATAAGTGACGTATCATGCACTCAAAATGTCGGCTAAGTTTCATCGCTTTCAGTATATACGTTTATTGATTACCGTTAAGTATTGCGTAGCCTGTTGAAGGTGAGGTTTACTGTAAGCAGCAACGAATGGCAATCATTTCGTGTGAGTGGTGTGTTTTACACTCTTACAATTAATGTTGCTGCACGTAGGTATTTTCGTTACTTTATTTCAAAGCACATCTCGTTCCCTAGATAAAAATGTGCTGTTAATGTTAAAATTGAAAAGTTATGACCAACGTCACATCGCTTTCCGGAGATAATGTACTATTATTTTTCGCCTTCTGGATCCCAATAACGTAAGATAATGTCATTTGTCATGTCTGAGCCGAGAGCCTGGGCTGTGGTTTCCCTAAAAATACTGATACCAAATGAAAAATCAACAGCTACTGAATGAAGCGTTCCGAAATAATATTTAGTTAAGCCAAGCAGCGCGGAAGTCATTTCCAATCCGCTAAAAGATATCAAAAATGTTTTGTTACACTCCGGTTTACAAACAACACCGATAATCGAAAGTTCTTCGGCCTACCCATCCCGTTTCAAGAACACGACGTATATTTTTGTTTTCACTACATATTATGGTGACCACGTCCCTGTCTAATCGTGACCAGATGTAACCATATTTGTTGACCCTTTAACTGCCAGCGACGTAAACGTCCGTGAAGAGTCGTCATGCCTCCAGTATTGAGCAAGGCGGTGCAGTAGTTAGCACACTGGTCCCGCATTCGGAAGCACGAAGACTCAAACCCGCGTCCGGCCATACTGATTTAGGTTTTCCGTGATGTCCCCATATGACTTCAGCCAAATGCCGGGATAGTTTCTTTGAAATGGAGTGAACGACTTCCTTCCCCATGTTTCCCTAAACCGATTGGATCCATGACCTCGCTGTTTGATTCCCTTCCCCAAACCTATCAACCAACCGACCATTCCTCCAGTGTTGATGACGAAGAGACTGGAGCTGATCGTGGAGGAGTGCCAACATCAGATGCATACGTTTTCAGGTTTTCTTAGTAAGTGCCAGCAAAATGTTAAAACGGCGTCACTTGTAGCACTGTAGGCGGTTTTTAGGATTACTAGTGGTTTCTTGATATAACTCAGATGGCACAAGCAGCAGTTTGGCGGTCACATGACTTCCTTTGTATTGTACTGAGTGTTTGAAAATGTGTAAGGGCGTGTTGTCTGGTGAAGATATAGAATTTATTGTCATGGAAAGGGCAAAAGAGAGTGAATTTTATGTTCACTACTCTGAACCTCTTGATTCTCGTCTATCAATATTTCATGAGCCATGAGCTGTTTTTCTCGTTGCATACCTTTGCGCCCGCATCTCGTGGTCGTGCGGTAGCGTTCTCGCTTCCCACGCCCAGGTTCCCGAGTTCGATTCCCGGCGGGGTCAGGGATTTTCTCTGCCTCGTGATGGCTGGGTGTTGTGTGATGTCCTTAGGTTACTTAGGTTTAAGTAGTTCTACGTTCTAGGGTACTGATGACCATAGATGTTAAGTCCCGTAGTGCTAAGAGCCATTTGATTTGAACCATACCTTTGCCTTCTAGAAGTATGACAGCGAAAATGACAGATGAAGATGGCGTTCCACTAGTGAATAATGGCAAATTTGTGTGAAAATTTCAGCGGTATAGCACCTTTAGCTGCGAGTCATATAATTTGGAAAAACTCTAGTGCAAAAGTGTTTTGGACATTGTTTACGGAGGAGTTAGTCTCAGTTATTGTAGATGTGTCTGATAATTACTACACTCTTCAAAATACTACTCTTTATGACAAAATCCATTTGTGTACACCAAAATTATATCGTCTCCTGGCAATAGCTCCTCTCATGGCAGGACCTAGAATACTGAAAAAATCTGATTGTTTGTCAAATGAGCCTTTCCCAAATGACCATTTCCTCAAAACTCTGGTTTTTGGTGAAATAATGGTAGTTGTACAATGGGCATACTGGTCGCAATAGACAGCAGTCAAATCACTTCTGGAGATCAAAATTGGTGTTCGGTAATTGGGTGAGTTATATTAAAGGTCATCCTCATCGCCTCACTCAGCGAAACCCCATTCTATCCACATACCCCTCCCCATATCCTATTATCTCCTAAACACTTCCCTCATGACCTGTCAGATTCTAGCTGCCTTCGCCCTCCACATCCTTTGTAACCAGAGGAAATGCATGATTTGTGTAATTCCAGGTGTAGTATAGTGGAAGGATAATCATGAAGCACCGGCAGAAATCAGTCATCACTCCCCAAACAACCTAAGAAGACAAGGAAATACAATTAACCCCTTTCTCTAAAAGCAGACGTTGAAAATACTGCTTCAGTTGTAAATTTCTTTGTTTTCTCATGATCGGTTACGGACTGTTATATGCCCATTTTCAGGTGTCGTAGCTGTGGTGTGGTCCACGAGCACCGTTTGTACTAGGCACAGTATGCTGCCTATAGATGCAGAACTCCCTGCCTGGTAAACACAGAGCTCGGAGATCACAGCACAGCTACGATACCTGAAGATGAGCTTATAACAGTCCGAAACGGGTCGTGTGAAAATAAAGAAATTTACAACTGAAGCGGTATTTTCAGCCCCTGCTAAAATGCTCAGTTGCTGATGTTCTTCCAACAGGATTGTTTGCCTATCTCTAATAATTAATTTATATTTAGAATTTGTAGGTAATTTGTGGCAATTTTATCCATTTTAAAAATGGCTACAACTCTATCCGACGTAATAATGATTTTAAATAATTACCACAGTGCATTATTCGATGTATCACATAGATATCTTGAGTTAAACAATTTTTCCAAAGCATTATTTAAACAAAATATGTGACTGTGTTAATCAATTTCCAAAATGTACTATTAGCAACAAATACACTCTTGGTAAGACTTTGAATGTCAAACAAATAGCACAACACAATATTTAAAGAAATAAAACGTTGCTATATGCCCAAAACTACATCGTTCCTAAATTTAAAGTGGCTGTGTGTTACAGGACATGTGTTAAAACAAAGGCTTCGTCTTATTGGCACAAATGCTGTAATTTACTGGTGTCACAGCATACTCTGCCAAATCTCAGTAAACGTATGACATGAGACATTGAAAATGGTGTTACCGTGGTGCATCTAAGTTATTAAAATTTGACGATGGTATAGCAAATTCTGTAAGTACTCCAACTACCCAGTGCTATGTAAAAACTGAGTAATTTTCCTGCAAATTTATCAGTTTCCTCCATCTTCTCAACACTCAAAGAAACATCACACATAGATACATATACAACTAGCACCCATGTCCCATGATAAAATACAACAGTTCTGCTAACACATTCCTAACTCTTGCTTTGATAGTGCGCAAAATCACAATAATGATGCCTTAATGGTGTACATCACTACAGTATTATTGTAAAACAATTATGACCAATATCCAAGTATATATATATATATATATATATATATATATATATATATATATATATATATATATATATATAAAAAATCACGAAATTTATGCTATAAATAACATTCACACAAAAATGTGTTGCACAGAAATGGATAGAAAAATGTAATTCATTTAAAACTAAAAAATGCTGTGATGTGGAAGCTTCCGCATTATGATCCCAGTGTGCACCTCTCCAGCTAGGTTGACCAAGATCAACTGCGACTTTCAATACACCTTTGTCCCCACTCCAGGCCAGGGGAATCACCAGGTGAATACTAGTATCTCTGGGCTACAGGATACAACATGTTGGAGTCTCCTGTAGCCATTGAAAGCATCTCAAAAACACGCCCAAGAGTGTGTGTGTGAGCAGCAGAGTCTCTTTCTTGGGCTAGGCACCAACTGTGAAGAGTTCATCCACATATGATAGCAAGCACCAGGAAGTAGTTAACAGAGTCAGCTGTATCGATCACAGGACAAACCCTGTACTGGAGAATGCAGTCAGTTTTAGGTGCTCTCCACATGTCTCACAATGCCTCTGCCATCCATTACCTTGGTAAGTTTAGTCAGGAGGAAACACGTAGCAGTTTTCTTCAAAAATGGGTAGGAGTGGTGCAATATGAGCAATGGACTTGACAGATGTCATCCACAGATAACCTACGACCAGCCAACAAATAAACTATTACTACCAGTAAAATGTCTCCATATTACTGAAGTCCACCATCATATTTTGTTAAAAAGCAGTGGCGTTAGCAACACGTGTCCCACTGCTATTTATTAGTCTGGCCACTTTCTTCGTATAAACAAATAATTATGGAAAAATCTGAACATATGCACCCTCAACTCAGTGCTATACGTACACAGTAAGTAATTACCGCCACATTTTAAAAGATCATATTATGTTAAACAATAATATCACTCAAAGATTGACCATAACAGTCTGGTGAATTACTACAAAAAGACGTTTCCATTGAAGCATATACGTTTCCATGGTCTGTGTAAGTATCACTATATCACAGCACTGTGTGGTGGCCACTGGGAAAGAGCTAGCATGACGGTTCTCTTTTCTTCTGCTGAGACGCTCCTATCTGTCCAACACCCTTGTATCCTGTTTATATGCGCTGGTAGTCCTACATATGCAGCTGACAATTGAACTTGCAGACAACATACGCACTTTCGCCATGAGTAACTGCTGGTAAAATGTTCTACACATGCCTGATAAATGTAGAATCGGCACCATCCTGCACGAAGCCACACACCCATGACCTATCTTCATAGCTGGCTGGAGAGGGAATGACCTACTGTAAAGCTGTCTGTGGGGTCCCACTCAGCTCTGAAGCTTTCCACTCACAACAGTTTGCCTCTAGAACACGCAGACAGCCCATTCTATGACCATTAAATGATTTAGTAGCAGGGGGAAAGCCAAGAGCGCCACTTGCCGCTGGCACATGTGACAACTATAACAAGGGATTGATAAGGCAGACCGCACACCACAAGTCAGAGGTTGAAGTATTTTGTAGCAGAGTAAAATTCAGTCTGTATGAAACACACCGTAATATTCTTCATTACACTATTACAGTATTCCATTAGAACACTCATTTTAATGTCGAGCAGTTTCACTTTCTAGCAAGAGTGTTTTTATTTTTGGTTCAAAGAAATAATAATAGATGGTGATAACTGATCTGTTAGAACATATATTTTAAAACTGTTCAACTTCACTTTGTATATAACATAGACATAGGTTCTTTATATTTATTTGGAGTGACTTCCAGAGCTTCCATGCTAAAACTTGCCTATTGCTCAAGCAGTAGTACTACTTGGATAGAAATATGGCACCTCAACCTTACTACAATGTCTGTAGAATGCCTCATCTTTCCACTATTAAATCTGCAAAATCTTGTATTATGGACACACCTATAAGGTGATGATCAGATCTAGGCGCTTTATTCATAAGAACACACATTTAACGTTGGCTTCTGAGAGAGCCACAGTTTCATTTCCCATTTAATTTTCTCTAAATGCTTTTTTCAGCACTTCCCAGCTAAAATTTTACTTATATGCCTGAGACGTGGAACTTACGTAAGGCAGGAAAGATGTGGAGGGGGCCTAATCAGTTAGCGTTGGTTGCATTGAAAACACATACACTTTATTTTTAAAAGAGTCGCAACAATCAATTTTAAATGATTTTACTAGACTGGCGGCTGAAAGTCTTGTTAGAAGAATTGCAAGTTATTGTCGGCTGAAGGCCACAACCAATGTTACACACAATCAACGGCTGAAGGCCTCATTGAGAAGGTTCAATATTATTCGTCCGCTGAAGGCCAGAAGCAATTTCAAAAATACACAACGGCTGCAAGCCTGAATTACAAGTATGGAAGGCAGTTGCATGTTAAAATACTAAAGCCTTTTCAAACAATCTTAACGCACCGTAACAGGTTACAGTGACGGCTGCAGGCCTTATTAAGAGAAAATTGAAAATAATTTGTCAGCTGAAGGCCACAAGCAGTGGTACAAACAATTAAGGCCGGAATTACAAGTGGGGAAGGCAATAACATGTTAAAAAATAAAAGTAAATTTTAAACAATTATGACAACTTGTCAAAATAAGACATAGTGACCACAGACAGTGCTCTCTGGATCGACCAGAGAAATGTGACTACAGCTGTGTAAGCGGTAACACAGACAGCCAAGAGTTGTGCTCATGTAACATGATGGCAACTCACACTAAAAAAAAAAGGCTCTGAGCACTATGGGACTTAGCATCTATGGTCATCATTCCCCTAGAACTTAGAAGTACTTAAACCTAACTAACCTAAGGACATCACACAACACCCAATCATCACGGCGCAGAGTAAATCCCTGACCCCGCCGGGAATCGAACCCAGGTACCCGGCTGCGGGAAGCGGGAACGCTACCGCACGAACACGAGCTGCGGACCAACTCACACTAAAGGTAGCTTAAGCGCCGGCCTACCGACTAACCAATCCGCACAACTTCCAATCACCGGTACAACGAAGGAATATTTTTAGGCAAGGGCGAAGAGGTGGACAGCACCACATCTTCAGAAAGACACCCAAGGCCGAAGGAAACACTAGAACCAAGGTAGACCTGCCAAAAACACATTATTGTGGTTGTTGTTGTGGTCTTCAGTCCTGAGACTGGTTTAATGCAGCTCACCATGCTACCCTATCCTGTGCACGTTTCTTTATCTCCCACTACCTACTGTAACCTATATCTTTCTGGATCTGCTTAGTGTATTCGTCTCTTGGTCTCCATCTACGATTTTTACCCTCCACGCTGCCCTTCAATGCTAAATTTGTGATCCCTTGATGCCTCAGAACATGTCGTACTAACCGGTCCCTTCTTCTCGTCAAGTTGTGCCACAAAATCCTCTTCTCCCCAATTCTATTCAATACCTCCTCATTAGTTATGTGCTCGACCCATCTAATCTTCAGCATTCTTCTGTAGCACCACATTTCGAAAGCTTCTATTTTCTTCCTGTCCAAAGTATTTATCGTCCATGTTTCACTTCCATACATGGCTACACTCCATACAAATACTTTCAGAAACGACTTCCTGACACTTAAATCTATACCCGATGTTAACAAATTTCTCTTCTTCAGAAACGCTTTCCTTGCCATTGCCAGTCTACATTTTATATCCTCTGTACTTCGACCATCATCAGTTATTTTACTCCCCAAATAGCAAAACTCCTTTACTACTTTAAGTGTTTCACTTCCTAATCTAACTCCCTCAGCATCACCCGAATTAATTCGAGTACATTCCATTATACTCGTTTTGCTTTTGTTGATGTTCATCTTATATCCTCCTTTCAAGACAATGTCCATTCCGTTTAACTGCTCTTCCAAGTCCTTTGCTGTCTCTGACAGAATTACTATGTTATCGGCGAACCTCAAAGTTTTTGTTTCTTCTCCATAGATTTTAATACCTACTCCGAATTTGTCTTTTGTTTCCTTTACTGCTTGCTCAGTATACAGATTGAATAACATCGGGGATAGGCTACAACCCTGTCTCACTCCCTTCCCAACCACTGCTTCCCTTTCATGCCCCTCGACTCTTATAACTGCCATCGGGTTTCTGAACAAATTGTAAATAGCCTTTCGCTCCCTGTATTTTACCCCTGCCACCTTTAAAATTTCGAAGAGTGTATTCCAGTCAACATTGTCAAAAGCTTTCTCTAAGTCTAGAAATGCTAGAAACGTAGGTTTGCCTTTCCTGAATCTTTCTCCTAAGATAAGTCGTAAAGTCAGTATTGCCTGACGTGTTCCAATATTTCTGAGGAATCCAAAGTGATCTTCCCCGATGTCGGCTTCTACAAGTTTTCCCATTCGTCTGCAAAGAATTCGTGTTAGTGCACAGTACAATTCAAGAGGTTGTCGAACTACACGCCGTGTCGGACAGCATCAACACGACGATGAAAGGTACACAGCCAGAAAAGTACGCTAACCTCCAGAGCAGGTAACTGGAGCTTTAGTGGCCGCAAGGCAGAAATTGCACTTCACTAATAAGACTAATACTAAATCCAAACTAACATCAAGGAGTAGAAGGCGGGTAATAGCTTCCGCCAACCTGACAGACTCCACTTGTTGTTGCTGCTCTCACGGACCCTTTGACCAGCAACACGCAAACAACAGCGACATCTCTAACAGTGGAGGTTTCACTACTGCACACGTTTCCCTCAGCTTCAACGTCCTGGGTTCGGTCGTCGGCTACAGCCCCTCGGTCGGACAGTGCCTGCACGCTTCCAGCGGTCCCAGCCTGCCCTTGCACTGCGAACCTCCTCGCTGCTCCGTCCGAAGCCGAACTGCCTGAGACACACGACGACCCGGAATACTAGCCGTGGCAGCAAAGATAGTACCACAGTACTGGCTATTGATAACCGCTGCTGCTACCACACGCGGACAAACAATACTAGCAACTCAGTGGCACCATTAATACTAAAAGGGCCGCGCGGTATTAGCCGAGCGGTCTAAGGCCCTGCAGACATAGACTGTGCGGCTGGTCCTGGCGGAGGTTCGAGTCCTCCCTCGGGCATGGGTCTGTGTGTTTGTCCTTAGGATAATTTAGGCTAAGTGTTGTGTAAGCTTAGGGACTGATGAACTTAGCATTAACTGTTCCATAAGATTTCACACACATACTACTGTACTAGAAGAGACGCCACTACCGCTATTACACGACGTCAAGTTATGAACGGCAAGAAGCAAGCCGCACACGGCACAATGCCTAATGCTGATGCTGTACGACTCACCTGAAGGAGAGTAAAGCAGTTTCATACAGACTCTATGTCTCTCTAGAACACTGGCTGGCCATGGCATGCCAAACTTAACGCAGACTGCATGTGCAACACACAGGCAGGCCGTGGCATTTAGCTCAGCATTGCTCGGTCCTTCACGAAAGTTCCCGGAACAGCGCTACATTTCATTTAGCATTCCAGTGCGGCATTTTGGGGTCTGCACAGTTCTCTGATTTCGGCAGAGTCGTGGTGTCAGCGCTACTTAGGCTTCGCTATTTGTTCATCAATTAAGGACGTTCACGGCTGCAGTTGCCGTTTGCACAAAAAAGAGCAAGTCTCGCGATGTATCGTCACAATCCTTTGAAATGAATGGGAATGACAGAAGAGAGGGATGAAAATTATGAATTCGGCAAATGACAGGTACTGCTTATCTGCTACAGAACGACAACATGGTACAATGCAGAATGAATTTAAACTTTTATATGACAATGAAAGAGCAAGAAGTTACAACGGTTGACAGACGGGATACATTGTTCTGTAAATCTAGAAACACTCTGTGCTAAATCTGCAGGCTCAGAGCACGTCAAGAAATTGATGGTATGAATAGAAAAATTTCTAAAGTTGCGCCCGTTATTCCATTTTCCGTTGGGACAGAATTCAGTGGAGATGAACGAAGAGTTTGGAGACATCATATATTACTGCAATGTACATTGGGTAAGTCAAGGGGCATGCTTGGTGCGATTTTTCGCTTTGTGAAGGGAAAAGGAGTGCAGGAACGAAACTGAGTGGACAGCACACTTCGCATTTTAAGTGGACTTGACTGCACGCTGCCCACAGTAAGACACTACAAGGTAACGTCGCTCTTATTTGATGGAGATGCGTTTAAAATGAAAATCTGGCAAAGACAATCCAATTCACTATGCTAACTGGCGTTAAGGAAAGCATGAGATTTGAAGAATTCATTGTGGCATGCAAGAATTACAACCATAGTTCTATAAAGGTTTTAAGTATGTCAATCTTACATCTTTTTTTCGAGACCGTTTGCCGTTTCAGTTGCGCCCCTGTGCATGTGCAAATGTAACTAATTGACTTGCAAGGACATTTCAGTTTTAATCACAAACGTTTTTCCGTTAAAACTGTCGAGGACGCCCGCATTGCTTTCCTTAGTTAGATTTTACAAGTGTCCGTAATGGAATACCAAAACAGCTGCAGTATTTCAACCGAAATATTTGTGTAAAAGACTTTTCTTCGATTATGAAAGTAAATAAATAACTATTACGTAACAACCTGAGAGTGAAACTCTGTGAAATTGCCTGCTTCTGTCTGTATGCAGACAGTCTGTACAAGATAAAATTTATATTACGTCTTCAAATAATACTGAAAACTTATTTTGTCTGCGCTCTGTGTTGTTGAGAAATATGAAATATAAAACCAAGTCGTAAGCAGCATGACTACCGCCATTTAAATGCATTAGGTACACTGTTTTCCCCTTTTCCCTCTAAACGCACTCAGGAACTGCGATATGGCGGCCTGTAAACATGAAATGAGGCGAAGCGCTTTGGCACTTGCGCCCAGGTTTGGCCGGTGAGCCAAAATGTTGGCCACCCGTTCTCTAGAATGTACCATCTTTCCATTAAAAGTCTTACCAGAAATTCCAATTACATCACCTGTATAATGCTTTTTCGTAACGTTGGTGTGGTGTCGGTCCTGACCTACGTATCCAGTGCTTACACCACAAACTTTGATTCTCACTCTGTGTAATTACAGAATATGCTTTATTTCCATTTTATATTCTTATTTTCACCATTTTCCACATTTTCCGTAGTTTTTATTCATTTTTATTTCAATATGTAAAAATGTACAAGAATATGTATGATCTTATTACGTACCATACCAAGTTTCTGCAGTGTGTTGTAATGATTTGGGTCCTTCCACTAAACTAGAGAGATTTTACAAAGTGTCTGCAAGAACACGCATTCCTCTTTAGTTCCGTGATTTATTTAACTGCCGCCTGTTGCAACTGGAGCGTTACGTATTCAAGTGGGACCCTTCAGATAGTAAATCATTCCCTCTCCTGCCACCTGCGAACGTGTCGCGTGTATATAGTTCCATGCAGGACCCCAGGAATTCTACATTTCTCAGAAATGTGTTGAACGCCTCTGCAGTGGTTATTGACATCAAATGTGTCTGTGTGTTGTCTGCAAGTTGAATTTTGACAGCTGGATAATGGCATAGCGGTGCATGTATACGAGGTAAAGAGGCGTTTGACATCTCAGATATATAGGAGCATCTCTGCAGAAAGAGAGCTACTACTCTCTTCCCCTGTGGCCATCACACAGTGCTGTAATGTGGCAAGACTTATGGGGACCATGGAAACGCGTATTTACTACGGATTTTCAGAATTTACTTACAAATGTACTATGCCGAGTCCTTTAGTGATGCTCTTGTTTTAACGTATTATGACGACCTTCTTTTAAAACCGGAAACGATAATTGCTTGCAGTGTACTTTCAGCATTTTGTAGGGACTGTACGTACTCATATTTTCCTGTAGTCAATTAAGAGGCTTATGGCAATGTCAAACATTACTGATGTACACTTGGTTTACGAATGTCATATTTATGCGGGTGGTGGACGTATTGACCATAATTTCCAATCTGCAAGTCAACATTACTCTTTGTGCTCACTGAAAGAAAATGTTCCAACTTTCTATTTACTAAGCTAGGTGCGAAACTATCACGATTAAAAAGTATTGATTTTTAACTGATTGATATATTTTGTAAAAGTTCACTTGTATAAAATATAAGTCTTAATATTCAAACCACTATTCTTATTGGGAACAGCTCTATTAGCAGTTGGGAGGTGATCTCTTATGGAAGCAAAATGGTGTATGGCAATGGCTTCGAATCACAAAAGGTTAATAGTTTGCCTGAAAAGTTGAAGATAATCTCACCACTTGCCACGTGGTTTTGTCAACATTAGTTATTTCCGTGAAATGTAAGCAATCTATGATGGTGTACAGTCCTCGCGAGTCACTTCCCAATTTTACCGGAAACGTAACCAAATCCGCCTAGCACCTACGCCATTCAAGGCAGAATGCACGCAAGCTTTTGGCTGACACTGACAGGTTGATGTCTCGGTGCCAAGCGTCTCTTCTTGGTGCCTTTCTGGCTGCATTTTTGTTATGCGCTTAGCGGACTGCCAAATGGAACATCTGCCATAAATTGCTCTAGGCACATGTAGCAGTATCTAAATGGCCCCTTTTCTCGGACATGTATTAATTAATACCTCTCTCCTTTAACAGTTTACAGTCTGTTAAATTTTTGTATAATTTGAGTTACGTTTGCTTTAGTTACTGAAACAGTTGTAGCTCGACTGCTTTTAAATTTTGCCAGCTAGAATTTCCAGAACGGAACTAACACTACAGCATGACTTCTGAATGGCCTCTTTTAAGATTCCTTGCAAACATTGTTGCTTGTAATACAGTCTTGAAACTTGGTATAGTTGTATTATTTTACAGCAATCAAGTGCCGTAATTAGAACTTTCTATTAGAAATACAAATGATGCTTTTCGTTCCAAATTTGCCTGTCATAGTGGCCGAGCGTTTCTAGGCACTTCAGTCTGGAACCGCGAGACTGCTACGGTCGCATGTTCGAATCCTGCCTTGGGCATGGATGTGTATAATGTCCTTAGTTTAGTTAGGTTTAAGTAGTTCTAAGCTCTAGGGGACTGATGACTTCAGATGTTAAGTCCCATAGTGCTCACAGCCATTTGAACCATTTTTGTTCCGAAATTGGTTTTTAGTAAATAACTGGAAAACTGATAGAGGCAGCTTACTGGCGTCACACATTTTACATGAAACTGACCGTATATAAGAATTTTCAGCTTTCTCAATCTAATTTTTAGCGTCTTCAGTTTCTCTTGAAGACACCGATCTGAACCGAAATATTGCTGTGATCAAGTTGAGACTTCTAAATTTTAATTACGACATTTGGATATTCTGATCAATGTTTATTTTTACAATTGTAATTTTCTGTACCACTTATTTTTTCCCTTTACAATCCCCTATAATTTACATAACATTTTAATGGTTCAAATGGCTCTGAGCACTAAGGGACTTAACATCTATGGCCGTCAGTCCCCTAGAACTTGAAACTACTTAAACCTAACTAACCTAAGGACATCACACAACACCCAGCCATCACGAGGCAGAGAAAATCCCTGACCCCGCCGGGAATCGAACCCGGGAACTCGGGCGTGGGAAGCGAGAACGCTACCGCACGACCACGAGATGCGGGCTAACATGTTTATTTTATCATTCTGACACTTTACAATGATAATATTAATATGTTTAAACGTACACTGACAACGTTTGTAAACCTTAATCTGATTTTTAATTTCACTCTTAAATTATGATTTAATTCTTTGTACGATGAGCGCCGTTGCATTCTGAAGACGTGGCACTGGTAGCAGTGAACTGTTGTAAACCCCAGCAGACTCGCTCTCCTTTCTACCTCTTACAATGATACATCGCTTGTTTCGCCTCAGCCAGTACCTTTTTACACGTGTATCTTTAGAGAAAATTAGCCCAACGTATAAACAGCAGAATTATATTATTTTTAATGCCATTGTTTTTAAGAAATTATGATGGACTAGATTAATAATACGAGGACGTGTTCGTGGTAGCAATATTGAGCATCTTATGCCGTTATTTGAAGGTATTGTCCACCATGTTCTAGAGAAGTAAGTACCTAGCAAATGTATAGTGGAGGGAAAGGATCCACCTTGGTACAACATACATATTAGGAAGTTGCTGAGAAAGCAGAGAATTTTGCACAGTCGTTTTAAACGTAGTCACTGCCCCACTGACAAACAGAAGCTATGCGAAATGAAAGCAGCTGTCAGAAGGAGAATGAGAGATTCTTTTGACGAATTTGAAAGCAATATTTTATCTGCAGAATCTAAAAGTAACCCCAAAAATTTTGGTCGTACTTAAAATCTAGCAACGCTACAAATAATTCAATACTTTCTCTTGCTGACAGTACGGATAATGTAACTGATGATAATAAACAGAAGGCCGCAATTCTAAACCTAGCCTTCAAAACCTCGTTTATGGTGGAGGACTGCACCACCATTCCCCCCTTTCAATTATCGAACAAATGAAAGGATGGCTGACATAGTGTTTAATGTGTCTAGGATTGTAAAACAGTTAAGATCCTTAGACGCCAGGAAAGGCATCTGGCCAGACGGTATCCCCGTAACAATTTATGTTGACTATGCTACAAATATAGCACCATTCTTATCCATCATCTATCAGAGATCATTGGAACAGTGAAAAATTCAACGGGACTGAAAGAAGACCCAGGTCATAGCAGTCTATAAAAAGGGTAGAAAATCGGATGCACGTAATTACCGGACAATTTCACTGACATTTAATTTGTTGTAGAATCATGGAACATATTCTGTGTTCAAACTTATTGACCTTTCTAGACTCTGAGAAGCTCATCTGCAGAAACCAGCACGATTTTAGGAAGCAGGGATCAAGCGAGACACAGCTGGCCCTCTTTGTGCATGATATACAACAGGCTCTAGATGCCGGTTCCCAGGTTGATGCCATATTTCTCGATTTTCGAAAGGCGTTCAACTCAGTACTGCTCTGTCGCTTGCTACAAAAAAATGCGTGCTTACAGTCTAGCCGATGAAATATGTGGTTGGACAGAAAGTTTTCTAACAGGCAGGAAGCAGTATGTCGTCCTGAATGGGGTGACTCCAACAGAAACAAGCGTAACTTTAGGTGTGCCCCAGGGCAGCGTAGTACGTCCGCTGCTTTTTACGATTTACATAAACGATCTGGTTGATGGTATTGGCAGCGGCCTTAGACTGTTTACCGATGATGCTCTAGTCTACAGGAAAGTATTATCACACGAAAGTTGTGAACAAATCAGTAAGGAATTGCAGAAAATAATTGCGTGATATAATGACTGACAGTTATCTTTCAATATTAGTAAGTGTAACCTACTGCGTATAACAAGGCGAAAATCCCCATTAATGTATGAGTACAAAATAAATGATCAGCCTTTGGAAGCGGTAACATCAGTCAAGTATCTGGGTGTGACTATTCGAAATTATCTCAAATGGAATGATCAGATTACGCAAGTAACGGGTAACACGAACTCTAGATCGCGGTTTATTGGTAGAATCCTGAAACGGTGCAGTCCTTCAACAAAGGAAATAGCTTACAATACGTAAGTTCGTCCAGTCTTTGAGTATTTTTCGTCTGCGTGGGACCCTTACCAGTTGGGTCTGATTCAAGAGAGTGAGAAGGTCCAAAGAAGGGCGGCGAGATTCGTGACTGGTACATTTAGCCATCGTGAGATTGTTACAAATCTCATAGGAAGTTTGAAGTGGGACACACTTGCAGATAGACAACGTGCTAAACATAAGGGGCTGCTCACCAAATTCCGAAATCCGATCTTCACCAAGGATGTAGAGCATATATTATTACAACCAACTTTCAAATCGCGCAGTGATCACCATTCAAAGAGCTCGTACTGAGGCGTTTACACTGTTGTTTTTCCCTCGCGCTATCCACAAGTGGAACAGAGGGGGAGGATGGGGGGCGGGGGGGAATATGACTTTGGAGCGAATTGTGCCCTCCACCACACACCGCTTGGTGGCTAGCGGAGTATGTATGTAGATGTAGATGTAGTTAATTTGTAGGCTGGTCAAATATCGGTTTGTGGAAGATGTTGTGCCAAGTGCATTGCAAGTGGGCCCACAGAAGTTTCTCTGGCAAGTTCATCCTACGAATCTCTCCCCTTGCGACTCCCATATTTTTGGAGACCTGAAGAAAGGCTTTAGTGGCAGTTGATTTGCTTCAGATGAAGAGTGCATTCCTGGGTGAAATCTTGCTTCCATAGGCACCGTAAACATTTTTCTCGTCTAACTGTGGGAAAAATGTATTAAAATTCATGGCGATCACTTTTGAAATCACATCAAGGTTACTTAGTTTTTTTTTTCATCAGACTCATTTTTAGTTGCTAGCTCCTTATATAACACTTAACACTGATAGAATGTTTATTACGAAATCCAGTGTCCCGATAGAATTGAACTATTGGATGGAGAGTATTGCTATTCACAGAAATCTTGCAGAATGTAAAATAGAAATTTAGCTCACTTTCCACTAAAGATAAATACTAAACAACGTATGGATTCTGGCGGTCAGATATGAAATGATGATCATCACTATGTCACACTGCATACAAAACAACTTGTGGGACTGCTCTCGCTCACAGATTCAGAAGTTCTCATTGGAACCAACAACAGCACCCTGCATCCAAAACTTACCAATAGTCCTCTGTATGACAGCAATGGCGGATCCTCGAGGTCTGGTCGTATTGTCACATCCTCTTCACCATAACGATCCTCTTCACTATTACGACCGTAGAAGATTCACTATCAAGTGGGATTCCTTTTCCTTTGAGCGAGATGATCCCAGCGTAGAACTGCATCTCACGGCTGTCGTTAGGGTTCATACAGAGGTCGTGAACGGCATCTCTACACATTTGTCTTCGTGATGAAGGGTCATAATCCATGAGTGCACATGTGATGATTCACAAGTGACCAAGAATACGACATAACTTTTCTAATAGCCCCACTTTCCGCACAACGATAATCCACACCAGGTCTCCTGGGCTGTTTGTCACGGACTGGTGCTTGGACCTTCCCCTGGGAGTTCTGAAGCTTCTTCAGACCTTGGCAATGAGGTGTCTCATGTAGTCATTCTGAGTAGTATCATGTTGAAATGCGCACAATGTGTCCATTGTCAGATCAGCCCTTAAGCGTGGAGCAGAAAGACTGTTTTAAAATCTGAAGTGTCTTGCCTCTGTGCGTTGTATGTGGTAGGATAGAGAGTGACATCAGGATAGAGAGTGACAATTACTGAACAATATGAAAAAAAAATTATTTACAAACTACGGCGTTCTTACACTTTATTGAACATGTAAACGTCACCACAGATATGTAGGTTTAGGTTATGACATGTTCAATATGCTTTCCATCATTGGCGATGATGTGGCGCAGACGAATAGCTAAATTCGGCATGACCCGTTGAAGTGTCGGAACATCGATGCTGTTGATGACTTCCTGAATCGCTTTTTTCAGCTCAGCAATGGTTCTGGGGTAATTGCTGTAAGAAATCGCATGTGTTCGGATCTGAAAAATACGGCGGCCAATCGAGGCTGATGCCAGTGGCGTCTGGGTACCCCAGAGCCAAAATGGGGTCCCCAAAGTGCTACTCTAGCGCACCAAACATTCTCCTGCTTCGATGGGGTCCAGCCCCGTCTTGCATGAACCACATCCTGTCGCGATCAGGGTCGCATTGGATGGTGGGGATGAAATCATCTTCCAAAACGTTCACATACCATTTGGTAGTCACTGTGTCTTCAAGGAACATCGCACCAATTATCCCGTGACTGGACACTCCACACCGCATTGAGGGTGAAGAGACTTCTCTACCGTGAAATACAGATTATCAGTCCACCAACTGCACAAATTTTGCTTACTGATAAACCCAAGCAAATGAAAGTGTGCTTTGTCACTAAACCAACCCATTCATGCATATACTAATTCTCATCATGCTCTGTGATCAACCTTGCAGTTTGAACGTCCTAACGCAAACCGGTTACAAGTTATGACGATTTTATTTCATGTTGTTCAATAATTGTCACCCTGTACATTGAAGAATGTCTGTCGATGTCTTCTTAAAGCGTTATGTGAGACCATTAGTTTGTGGGTCGAAGGCGCTTGTGAGGTCGCAGAGTGAAACTCTTTTCCACAATCAGAAATCATCACTTGGAGTGCTCTGTGTTCATGAAAAGATATCTTCTACATGAATCTTGTGCCGCGTGGGATTAGCCGTGCGGTCTGGGGCGCTGCAGTCATGGACTGTGAGGCTGGTCCCGGCGGAAGTTCGAGTCCTCCCTCGGGCATGGGTGGGTGTGTTTGTCCTTAGGATAATTTACGTTAAGTAGTGTGTAAGCTTAGGGACTGATGACCTTAGCAGTTAAGTCCCATAAGATTTCACACAGATGAATCTTGCAATTTGTAGAGCTTCAGCGGTTGTCACAGGTTTGGTGACAGTTTGGGGTGTAAAGTGGTAAATTCCCAATTGTCACCCTGTTGGTGAGGTCGCCGAAAGAAGGTTCCAACTCGGTGGAATGGTGTTGCTGCAGGGTGAAATTGCTGCCAGGTGCCCTATAAATAATTTTGGCATAGCTTCTGTCACTGGAATTCGTTACAATGGCTCAAATAGGTCGTATATTGCCCAACGAATGGATAGAGACATTGGCAGTGATACCTGCGTAAGATTCTGTCGAGAGTCTTCAATAGACGCTGGTGACTAAACATTGGAGCGTCAAGGAAAAATTACACTATAGTTCTATTGAGGATCTGGTATGACAAGCAATCATTTTCTCCCATCTGATCACAAGAGGGGGCGTTCAATAAGTAATTGAACACATTTTTTTTTATCTCGGACAGTTTTGGTTGAAAAAATGTCGAATTTTTTGTGGGCATCGTGTGATGATCTCGTTTCAGGGCTTATAGTTCCGTAACGTTCTGATCAGTAGCAGCGCTACACACAACCTTCAGAATGCCGTCTGTAACAGAGGTAGGTTCCAAGCAGAGAGCTGACATTGAGGCTATCTTGGCAGAAAACGACAGCATCACAAATATCTATATGCTCTTGCAAACCGTCCATGGAGACCTGGGTGAGAAGAAAAGCATGTAGAGTCACGGCGAAAGACGTCTGCCAACGTCTGCAGGAAGTTCAAGCAAACCTGTCTGATCTCTCGCATCCTGGCCCACCACACACAGCTGTAACTCCTGCAGTGTTGCAACATGCACACACTCTCAAAATACGAAAATGCTTCTCCTTTTGCATTACAAAGCAAAGCCTCACAAAAGTCTGTGCACATGAGAGGAGCTTACAAAACTTCTATGACTATATTTCGACCGTGACTGTATCAAAAATTATGAAAAAGTTTATTTAAATAACCGCTACCAGTCACAAAATTTGTTACTACTGTATTATTTATTGAGCAACATGTTTCGGGGAATACCCCATCTTCAGGCTCAAAGGCCTTACAAAAACATATTTTAACATTAAAGTCATATTAAAGCCTTTTATAAGAGCTGTTGGTGTCCTGTGGAGGAAGAGAAATCTCAGTAAGGGCGATGTCACTTTGGAAGTTGCACTGATGTTTGTACAAAACATTTTCATACAAACATCAGTGCAACTTCCAAAGTGACATCGCCCTTGCTGAGATTTCGCTTCCTCCACAGGACACCAACAGCTCTTATAAAAGGCTTTAATATGACTTTAATGTTAAAATATGTTTTTGTAAGGCCTTTGAGCCTGAAGATGGGGTATTCCCCGAAACATGTTGCTCAATAAATAATACAGTAGTAACAAATTTTGTGACTGGTAGCGGTTATTTAAATAAACTTTTTCATAATTACAAAACTTCATTGGACTGTTCTCCTCATCCAACCTAAAGCCCAGAGCTCACACCCTCTGACTTCTATCTGCTTTGACGAATGAAGAATGCACTCCATGAGAAGCAGCTTGGATGATGCGGAGGTTATTCATCCAGCAAGATGTTGACTCCGACATCTACCAGCAGATATATGCCCCATGGACATACAGGCCCTCATAGAAAGTTGACATTAGGCCATCACACATAACAGAGATAATGTTAAAAAATAGGGTTTTGTAGCTAAAAAAGTGGAGGATAATAAGTCGTATTGGAATCCTGAATAAAATCGTAAAGCATCCAGAATAGAATGTGTTGCATTACTTACTGAATACCCGTCGTACTTCCTGTGTTGCAATGTTCTGTTCATTAGTTCGAATTCTCATTCAGTTAATTGCTCCTTCAATTTTCTATGGATTTCAGCAGTGCTGGATTTTCCCTCTGTTCAGTAGAATTATCCTTTAATGTATCGATGAGTGAGATTTAGTCTATGCTGCTACGGCTCAACAACTGATTCCTTATGTCTGCAGCCATTTTTATATACCACTGTGACATCACATTCCTGAAACCTAAGTGCCCAGGTCGCCAGATAACACAATGGATCCTTCACGCAAGCCAGTTAGGGCAGAGAATGATGGTGCATCACAATGCGTAATGGTTTGCAGAATTAATGTTGGCAGCCCAAACAACTGCAGGGCATGCTTTCTGAGTTTTAGAGTTGCGCATTTTGAAGAGTACTCTATTCATAAGTTGTCACCTACTCAGAACCTTCCTTAATTTTGTACTAGAACTACAGCAGTCCCAAAAGGACTAGCGTCAATGTGATATTTGGCTTGGCTTTCTTGTCCTATGATGCTACGATTGGAGAAAATGTTAGTACCTCTTTAAGGACCAGGAAAGATAGTTCTTGTATCTTGGTGTAGGAAAATTTGGCATCTCCCAGCAGTAGTGCTTGCAAGGGGCGTGCCTTCATGAACCGCCAGGAGTATGAGCACTTTGTAAAGCTGCTCTTAAGACTAATGTTTCAAAAAGTCCGGAAATCTGACTGCTCTTATTTCCTCTGAGGCCATTAACAAGGTGTCGCAACCTTTTGTATTTTGGGCGATGAAGAGGCAGCTTTTTGAATTCACACTTCAACATGATTTTAAGGTGGCTTAGTGTTATGTTGATAGTATTAAGGTGTTGAAGAAGGTAGTCCATCATATATTCGATGGTGCCTAGACTGTTACATAGTCCAAATGGGATGACACTGAACTCATTTAATCCAACAGAAGTTGGAAGGGTGGACTTTTACTGGTCAGCCTCCTCACCTGTGATTTCCGAGTCTGCCTGTCCATATGTGAGAAATACTTTCCTCCTTTCAACCAGTCCAGAGTGTCATCAGTGCTCGGGAATGGGTAGACATTTTTGTCTGGGATTTTGTTCAGTCGTCTGTTGTCAGCAATGTAGCGTCATGCGCCATCCCTTTTTCTCACAACGACCAAAACGACCAAGGGGGAAGCATCCAAAATGTGTCTACGAAGAGGTAACACAGCCGATGATGTTCCTCGGTCAGGCCAGACCATATTGCAGTTCGATAGTAGTTTCCTCTACTGTGTTTTCTGTAGTGGTAGTGGAGCATGATTCTGTATCGATGGTACTGAACTGCCCAGCATGAACTTGTTCGGATGTTTCTACACTCATACTATTAGAGTTGAGTTGGGGATGCTTGTGACGATTAGTGAGCCAAAGTTCCCCTTCACCACTTGTAACACTTACAGTTTATGTTGGTGTGTAGATTTCTTTTGTCACTATGAATAGATCTGTAGAATTGTCGAAAACGTCACCGTTTAATTGAGCATCTATATTGACGATTGGTAGTCGTACTGTTGATGACGATGGGATAACAATGTTTTCAACAGCAAACTACCATGCAGAGCTATCTTTGTTATGTGTGCTTATTCGAACTGTTCCTCAATTTGAAACTCTGAATTTCCACAGTGACTGTTTGTGATGCCTGTAACACGTCCCGCTGAAAATAACATCACTACTACATTCCGTTAAAATGAAAAACTCGAAGGGCTGTGTTCAGTAACTAATAGTTATTCTTTCAATGTATGCACTTGTCGGCTGCTTTCAACAGACTTGCTTTTGCATTAGCGACTATAGTTTTCTTTGGGTGGCGACAACAAGCATTCGACATTAAGGAGAGGTATACTATCTTGTGGTTCAAATAATCGATTTTTTAAAAAAAATTGCATTTTTGGATCCGTGGAAGTGTTTATAATCCACCCCTGAAATGGTTTATCCGAATAAGGAACGGAAACGTTTGTTATTCGGGGTTGAAAAAAAAATGCATCTCTCTGAAATCGGCCTTTTTCACCCACCAGTTTTTTTCCTTCGGAGGATGAGTTATTGTACCGGTGCTTGGGAGGAAACATACGAAATTCAAAGTTTGAACGCGTGTGTTTGGAAGTTAGTTCTCAAGCATTTTCATTCTGGTGCGAAGACTGTGGAGATTGCTACTTTCCTGGCAGTGAGCAGCTTCAACGAAGGGTATTCAGCAATTCTGAGGACCATGACAACGATGGACGTCATCCTGGGACTATATTCGACGCAGTTCGCCAAGCATTCGGACGACCACCAGATTCAAACTGCCTGAAACCGCTTGTCACCGGCCGTACGAGCGGCTCCGGAGCAGCGCAGGACGGCCCAGATTGACCAGAAGCCCCTCTATGAGGAAGAGGAAGGGCTAGTTCATGGACCCGGAATAGCAGTATGAACGTACGTTGCACAATATTGCGTTGATATGTAGTCAAAACTTCAAAGGCGTTTTTCTCGAAATGTTTTTTTTTAATCGCAAGGTATGGTAAATTCAAATCTACTGAACCGATTGGCATGATTCTTTGTTTGCGACAAAGCTAACTAATTTGTCAAGGAGTTGTACCACTTTTATTCCGATCCATCAACGATAAATACTTTTACTTGGCCGACGAAGTCGAAAAATCGACGAAAAAAGCCTTTTTCTTCAAATGGCCGCCATTTTGTTTCCTATGGTCCAAATAACTTAAGCGAGGTACAACTCCTAAAGAATCTTATATACTTTGCTAACGTCGACTCAATTTTGATTTCAGCTGAGCCGTCTGGCCTGTGACATACCGCGCGTGGAGGTCTACATTGAAATTTTGTTTCGTTCCGCCGGCACTTCCGCCTTTGCTCTTCGACATTTCCGGTCGAAAAAAAAATCCTGTTTGTAGAGGTAATATCAGTAAACATTTTGACCAAATTCAACATTGGTATCTATAACACTTCCCGAGAAACAAAATTCTCAAAGAACATGCTTTTTTCGGGTGAAAGTAAAAAGAAAAATAAGCTCCTTAGTCGACTAGTGACCAGGCAGTTTTGTTGTCCAGATTTCTTCGTAATTGTCGTCGGAGGAGGGTTTTTCATCTGCGGCTGCGTCAGCAACATAGTTGGTCGTACAATGTAGGCTTTCACGGCCGGTGTTGTCTTCAGTTGAAACTTCCGGGCTGAGAGGCCGTGGTCGATGTATAAAATTTCTACCTGGCGTTTCGTCTCCATCTGCAGGAAACATCTTCTGAGGTCATGCGGCCACTGAGGCTCCATGTACTCTCGAATTTATAGAGCGCATACAGGGCACCACCATTCGTCACATGATGCCGACGGTATGCCTATCTTTGGAAGGCGTCATCATTCTCGATTAAGAGTAATCGATTGTCATTCTGCTGGCGCAACGTAGACATCCATATTTTGTCCAACTGTAAAACTTCCTCTTTTCTATTACAATTGTAATTGGTCGCCTAGCTCAGTTTTCTTGGATTTCGCGTCCAGGCGAGCTGCAGGAACTTATGTGTGGCTGCGTGTCACACTATGGAATGTAGGGAAGCGTCTTCGCCCAGGGTTCGGCGATCTGCTTGATCCCATAGGTCAACTGTAATCGCCTGCAGTTGACTGGCGTAAATAGGACCCTTGTGATGGTTGACGTATTGCAGATTATTAGCTGTCTAACACTCGCCTTCTTCACCGTAGCCACGTTCAATGTGTCCAGGCTGCTGACAGTGAAAACCTGTGAGCGCATTGTCCTCTGCCCTACAGGTACCTTTTCTTCAGCGAGGTGATATACTTGGAGGAGGATTTTGTTGTACCTTTGCTGGTCAGACGCTTTGTTATCTTCGTTTGGCAACTGTGGTATAAGTCCGAGCTGGCCACGTCCTTTCTTCCTAGCGCATTAGAATGATGCAAAAGATAAGTATATTTCTTCAGCAGCCTTGCTCTTTGAATACACCAGTTACCGTCAAAACAAGGACCGAGGAGCCAGACGAAGTGTGTCCCACAACGTAGGGCAGGGAGGGCTCTAGAAGCGTAGTGAAGCCAGATTCGCTGCGAGTGAACCTAATACAAGTCCTGGTCCTCCAGGTTGGGGGTTGGGCGTGGGGCTAGCAACCCCGCCTCTTAAAAAAATTTATACTGTTACTGAAACACATAAGAGAGCAAACCGGAAGGACACCTCTTTGACGACCTTTGGCTTTAAAACAAGGACAAGAGTGGAGTTTTGGAATTACGAACGATGTTCGAGTCAGGAAAACTGAAACAAGTCTCTAGGGAGATGGAAACTGGCGATACTTAGACAGAGCGAAATGCGATGGAATGGTTTTGGGGAATTCAGGTTGAGAGATTGGAAATACACTTCTTTATTCAGGGAAAGAGGAAAGAGAATACCATGAAAATGGAGTGGGTATACTACTGACAAGAGAAGCAAGGAGAAGCTTATTAGAGTGCAAGCCAATGTCAGATCTGATTATAACAGCACAATTCAAGACAGAGTGAGAAGTATATATCTTGTGCAGTGATATGCAACCACAGAAGAAGCAGACACCCAAGAAAAGGACAACTTCTAAGGATAATTGGGGAGGTCCTACCCATGATCAAGAAGAAAGACTTAAAAATTGTGATGAGACATCTCAGTGCCAAGACTGGTTGTTAAAGTTACGGGAAAACACGGTGCTGGAGTCCAAAATGACAACCGAGAACGTTTTCGTTGATAAGTGCCTTAACAACAGGTTGCTTATTGGATGAAAGGTGTCCCCACACAAAGTTTGGCATAAAATGACATGGATCTCACCACATGGCAAGACACAAAATCAGCTTGATCATTTTGCAATTAGCCAGACGTGGAGCCGTTCCCTTCTTGATGTCCGAAACAGAAGAGGTGCTGACTGCGGATGTGACCACCATCTTGTAATATCTGAAGTACGGTTAAAGATTGTTGCCACTGGTCATCAAGATGCAAACTGCACGCAGAATAGATCCAATATCAGAAAACTTCAAAACGAGAACATTAGAAAAGAGTGTGTGCTGGAGTTGAGAAAACGATATTGCCAGTTAGTTGGAGGTGAAGGATCGAAGTGAGGAAGATGCAAGTACACAAATGGAGAGGAAGTGGAATAAAATCAAGGAAACCTTCCTAAATTCCAGTGAGAATGTATTAGGATTCCAGGACACCAGAAAGAAGCTATGGACATCTGATCATACATGATTGAAAATTGAAGAAAGAAGAGAAATAAAGGCCTAGATCGAACATTGTAGGGACGATGAAGAAAAACAAAGCCTTAGGGCAAGGTTCAGTGAAGTTTGTCGGCAAGTGAAGAGAAGCGCTAGATCTCTTAGAAGAAATCGAGTAGAACAGCTTGCAGAAAGAGCTCAAGAGGCAGCAGAAATGGGCGATTCGAAAGAGCTATTATGAGTCCTTTGCCCAGTTGCGACAAGTCTGGACATCTAGTGACATATTGTTGAAGGTAAAGCTTAAAATCTTTGACTCAGATGCAACATCTGTTCTCTTTTACGGGTGTGAGACGTGGAAGGTGAGTACAAAATCAATAAATGTTTGAGGACTATGCAGGGAGTTCGCTGGCCAAATGTTACCTGAAATCAAGAACTATGGTAACGCACCCAACAACGGAAATCCGAGATAACCGTAAAAGAAAGGAAATGGAGATGGATTGCACACACCCTGAGAAGAGGCGCGCAACATATTCCAAAGCAGGTTTTAGAATGGAACCCACAAGGAACAAGGAGAATAGGCAGACCGAGGTCGACCTGTTGAAGCTGAGGTGACAGCCGTTGGCCACTCATTGAGTAACATCAACAAGATAGCAACGAACAGGTTCAGATGGCGAGCTCTAATATGTGCCCTATGATCGACATACGAGTAAAAGTAATTAAGTCAAGTCAGAAACGGGGACGATTCCTAAACTCTGGCATGAGAAAAATCGATGTTCCAGGAGACTTACGAACACTACAAGGAGCCTTACGTTTAAACACAACTATTACAGGAAGTATCTACGTCATGTTACTGTGGTTGCACAGCTACTGTGCAATTATGGTGAAGAAGAGGACGTCAATCACATTTTTTTGGCTGCTCGAACGTGTATTGGTTGGCTGCGGTTGAACTGACGGGGTTCTTAGTGCTACAGTATGGTCTGTATATGTCGCAGGACGCTGAAACATCGTAGATATGTTCATTAATCGCTGCGGTCGTGCAGTATGCTGAAAAATACTACTTCCTCTTTCTGCCTCCAAGTGAAAATATGGCGATATAAAAAAATCGGTCAAAATGTGGTGTGGATGTAGGAGAAGGAGACGAATGATCAGACACATGACAACGGTGGTTGAGGCACGTTTATTAGTTTACGCTCACAAGTTACAACAAGTGCTCAGTATGGTCTCCGACTCATTAACATGATGCATCCATAACACGGCACGGTCGCCTGTTGAACCTAGCATATCCGGCATATCAGATCGATATATCATCCTATGCTATCCTTCAGATCAAGGGGGCCATACATCTTCAAATTGTTTAGAGATGTTGTGGTCGTTACCGAAGGTTTCTCGAAGTAAATCGTTCACTGACTTTTATACGTGAAGTAACAGTAGATTTATTCGTCGAAGAACTTACGATATGTAGATGGAGCACCTCGAACGAGGTGACACCAGATTAGCAGGAAATACACAGTAGTTTAGGTTCATGCTCAAAATATTATTGTTTTTAACAATTTCTCTTGAATAACTAGTTTTCTTCGTCGTCCTAGACCAGGCAGAGAAATAGTGAAGCTTACTGACATAACAGGGCAGTGAGAGAAAGAAATTGCCAACCTGAAGCACATTTTGGGACACTCAAGCTGCTTCAGTCAGCTGTATCTCCTGTGTGAGTATAAAATACCTGTTCTGTAATTACGGGTTCTCCAATGTCACTACATTTCAACATAAGACCAAGACGCTATCACGAAGTGCATTCTTATAATTTAACTTTCTCCTGCACGTCTTACATCATTTACGCTTGTAGACTTTTAACAGCTCACAGAGTGGCACAACGTAGTGAAAATCCTGACAGCCCCTACCCTCACGCCAGAACAGCTACATTCATAGACTGAATGGAACAGATTATCTATGCCAAGCGCTTCTTGTTCTGGTACGGATATTTCATTGAATTCTTCCCCAACAGAGTTCATACTTATGCATGAAGGGAGACCTGTTGAAACGAACACATCCGTCTGAGTGGTGAGGTCATAAACATGCAAAGCAGGATCATAAATATGGCTACCCTTCTGAAATGCAGTTCTAGCAGTGGCAGCGAAATTGCGCGCGCTGTCAACATAATTTCCGGAGACGCAGCACCCCTGGCAGAGGAATCAGACAAGCAGAAAATGTACGTGAGTTGGCTTAGTTGTTGTTCTCTGCTTATAAGTTGTCTCCAGCAGTTGAGACCTGGCGATCTTATTCAGTGGTGATCAACATTATTCTACTTTCCTGCAATAGATTATTAAGACAGAATTGCAGTAAAAATAGTACAGAAGATGAGAAAGTTTGGTAGACTCTGATTAAGTTCCGCTGTGAAATCTACTTTCTTGACTACAAATGCGTTGGATGGAATACCTAGCGGTAACACTTCTCTTCTTAGCGAGCACTTATAACCATGCGTCATGGCTTTGCACTTTACATCGTTTGTGTGTGCCGTTATCATCATCCTAGTTTATCATCATTTTCTAAAGGTGCAACCGTTTTCCTCTGTATTGCACTGCGCTCTCCATTTTTCATAATTTTTACGCTATCTTACTTGCAATAGATCATTGACTATTTTCTTCCTGATTTTCTTTTCTATTTCTCTGCTATCATAATTCCGATTCTTTATTGTTAATTTCAAGTTAAAATTTTTTCAGAAATAGCGGAAATTTAGAATGTACTGTATGTGAGGTCACCCGTGGCCTAAAGGGCCCGCATCTCGTGGTCGTGCGGTAGCGTTCTCGCTTCCCACGCCCGGGTTCCCGGGTTCGATTCCCGGCGGGGTCAGGAATTTTCTCTGCCTCGTGATGGCTCGGTGTTGTGTGATGTCCTTAGGTTAGTTAGGTTTAAGTAGTTTTAAGTTCTAGGGGACTTATGACCATAGATGTTAAGTCCCATAGTGCTCAGAACCATTTGAACCATTTTTAAGAAGCGCTGGCACGGTATCTCAGCGTGTTCGGTCAGAGAGTTAGCTGCTCTCTGTAATAAAAAACTGAGTCAATCGAGCAACAACGAACATACACGGATGTCTCGCGACGTCCGCACCGAGCAAATACAACGAACGAAAACGATCAAAATGAGATTTTTTTTTTTTTTTAAAAAGGGGGTAGCGTCTTCGATTCATAATCAAAACGTCTTCGGTCCCGGGTTCGATCCCCTCCACTGCCTAAATTTTGATAAATAATCAGCATTAGCGGCCAAAGACTTAGGGCATAAGAAGTCAGCCTCATTCTGCCAACGGCCTTGTCAAAGAGGGCGGAGGAGCGGATAGAGGTTCAGGGCACTCTCTTGTACTAGGGGTGGGAAATTGCCCCTAAAGGCGGGAGAATCAGCAACGATCAACGACATGAGGATGCAGAAGGCAATGGAAACCACTGCATTAAAGACATGTATCGTGTATCCACAGGACATGTGGCCTGTAGCTGAAGAAGTGTCATGATGATCTCTCCATTGGCAAAAGATTCCGGAATAGTCCCCCATTCGGATCTCCGGGAGGGGACTGCCAAGGGGGAGGTTACCATGAGAAAAAGAGTGAATAATCATGGAAAGGATAATGTTCTACGAGTCGGGGCGTGGAATGTCATGTCAGAAGCTTGAACATGGTAGGGAAACTAAAAAATCTGAAAAAGAAAATACAAATGCTCAATCTAGATATAGTAGGGGTCAGTGAAGTGGAAGAAAGACAAGGATTTCTGGTCAGATGAGTATCGGGTAATATCAACAGAAGCAGAAAATGGTATAACAGGGGTAGGATTCGTTATGAATAGGAAGGTAGGGCAGAGGGTTTGTTACTGTGAACAGTTCAGTGACCGGGTTGTTCTAATCAGAATCGACAGCAGACCAACACCGACAACGATAGTTTAGGTATACATGCCGACGTCGCAAGCTGAAGATAAACACATAGAGAAAGTGTATGAGGATATTGAAAAGGTAATACATATGTAAAGGGGGACGAAAATTTAATCGTCATGGGCGACTGGAATGCAGTTGTAAGCGAAGGAGTAGAAGAAAAGGTTACAGGAGAATATGGGCTTGGGACAAGGAATGAAAGAGGAGAAAGACTAATTGAGTTCTGTAACAAGTTTCAGCTAGTAATAGCGAATACCCTGTTCAAGAAACACAAGAGGAGGAGGTATACTTGGAGAAGGCCGGCAGATACGGGAAGATGTCAATTAGATTACATCATGGTCAGACAGAGATTCCGAAATCAGGTACTGGATTGTAAGGCGTACCCAGGAGCAGATATAGACTCAGATCACAATATGGTAGTGATGAAGAGTAGGCTGAAGTTCAAAACATTAGTCAGGAAGAATCAATACGCTAAGAAGTGGGATACGGAAGTTCTACGGAATGACGAGATACGTTTGAAGTTCTCTAATGCTATAGATACAGCAATAAGGAATAGCGCAATAGGCAACACAGTTGAAGAGGAATGGACGTCTCTAAAAAGGGCCATCACAGAAGTTGGGAAGGAAAACATAGGTACAACAAAGGTAGCTGCGAAGAAACCATGGGTAACAGACGAAATACTTCAGTTGATTGATGAAAGGAGGAAGTACAAACATGTTCCGGGAAAATCAGAAATAAAGAAATACAAGTCGCTGAGGAATGAAATAAATAGGAAGTGCAGGGAAGCTAAGACGAAATGGCTGCAGGAAAAATGTGAAGACATCGAAAAAGGTATGATTGTCGGAGGGACAGACTCAGCATACAGTAAAGTCAAAACAACCTTTGGTGACATTAAAAGCAACGGTGATAACATTAAGGCTGCAACGGGAATTCCACTGTTACATGCAGACGAGCGAGCAGATAGGTGGAAAGAATACACTGAAAGCCTATATGAGGGCGAAGATTTGTCTGGTGTGATAGGAGTCGATTTAGAAGAGATAGGGGATCCAGTATTAGAATCGGAATTTAAAAGAGCTTTGGAGGACTTATGGTCAAATAAGGCAGAAGGGATAGATAACATTCCATCAGAATTTCTAAAATCATTAGGGGAAGTGGCAACAAAACGACTATTCACGTTTGTGTGTAGAATATATGAGTCTGGCGACATACCATCTGACTTTCGGAAAAGCATCATCCACACAATTCCGAAGACCGCAAGAGCTGAAAAGTGCGAGAATTATCGCACAATCAGGTTAACAGCTCATGCATAGAAGCTGCTTACAAGAATAATATACAGAAGAATGGAAAAGAAAATTGAGAATGCGCTAGGTGACGATCAGTTTGGCTTTAGGAAAAGTAAAGGCACGAGGGAGGCAATTCTGACGTTACGGCTAATAATGGAAGCAAGGCTAAAGAAAAGTCAAGACACGTTCATAGGATTTGTCGACCTGGAAAAAGCGTTCGACAATATAAAATGGTGCAAGCTGTTCAAGATTCTTAAAAAAGTAGGGGTAAGCTATAGGGAGAGACGGGTCTTATACAATATGTACAACAACCAAGAGGGAATAATAAGAGTGGACGATCAAGAACGAAGTGCTCGTATTAAGAAGGGAGTAGGACAAGGCTGTAGCCTTTCGCACCTACTCTTCAACCTGTACATTGAGGAAGCAATGATGGAAATAAAAGAAAGGTTCAGGAGTGGAATTAAAATACAAGGTTAAAAGATATCAATGATACGATTCGCTCATGACATTGCTATCCTGAGTGAAAGTGAAGAAGAATTAAATGATCTGCTGAACGGAATGAACAGTCTAATGAGTACACAGTATGGTTTGAAAGTAAATCGGAGAAAGACGAAGGTAATGAGAAGTAGTAGAAATGAGAACAGCGAGAAACTTAACATCAGGATTGATGGTCACGAAGTCAATGAAGTTAAGGAATTCTGCTACCTAGGCAGTAAAATAACCAATGACGGACGGAGCAAGGAGGACATCAAAAGCAGACTCGCTATGGCAAAAAAGGCATTTCTGGCCAAGAGAAGTCTACTAATATCAAATACCGGCCTGAATTTGAGGAAAAAATTTCAGAGGATGTACGTCTGGAGTACAGCATTGTATGGTAGTGAAACATGGACTGTGGGAATACCGGAACAGAAGAGAATAGAAGCATTTGAGATGTTTTGCTATAGACGAATGTTGAAAATTAGGTGGACTGATAAGGTAAGGAATGAGGAGGTTCTATGCAGAATCGGAGAGGAAAGGAATATGTGGAAAACACTGATATGGAGAAGGGACAGGATGATAGGACATCTTCTAAGACATGTGGGAATGACTTCCATGGCACTAGAGGGAGCTGTAGAGGCAAAAACTATACAGGAAGACACAGATTGGAATACGTCAAGCAAATAATTGAGGACGTATGTTGCAAGTGCTACTCTGAGATGAAGAGGTTAGCACAGGAAAGGGATTCGTGGCGGGCCGCATCAAACCAGTCAGTAGACTGATGACAAAAAAAAAAGTATGTGAGTTCCGTTCAAATGATAATATCAAGGACATATGGACTGCGGTGTCTGGTTTGTGTTTGAAAGGGGAGAAATGGATGAAATCCCTTTGGCCAAATAATTTAGAGCTATGATTAATACACTCAACAGGCTATTAGTAGGCAATCATCAGTGCAGGTGCACATTTACATTCGATCTCCAGTGGGAATCTAAAATTAGCGAGCACAGGGGTATGGATGGGGACCGAGAATATGTGGTGGCACTAGGTGAAAATGTGGGCCAGTCTAGGAAAGTGCTGTGATAGTCCGTGCATTAGGCGTCGTCGTTGCCACGGTAGAGTCTTATACCAGGGGAAGCAACGAGAGGATGTTGTTTGGTGGCTGCTATCCTCTTTCTATAACATAACTGCACACATGTATGAACGGGGTTTTTTGTTCATAAGAACAAAAAGGTACTTATCTTTAGGAAAGTTGTTGTGGTACACGTTCTTCCGTAATAGTGCATGTTAAATACACTGCTGGTGAAAGACATGTTCCGCTATAAACAATACACTCTTGTAGCCGCTAACACGAACTGACAGACGCCAACTAGAATATTGACTGGGCTAGTAAATGAGACTGCTAGAATGCGACTGACTTTGTGAATGACTGGGGCCGCTGGTCCGTCACAGCGATCCAAATACTGGCGGTCGTGAGGGTGTTGACGGTGCGTTGTTTGCGAGTCTGTCTTTGGCCTCTCTCCTGGTAGGCACACTTAATTATCGACCTCCTTGCAACCTCTTTGCCGACCGGTGTGCTGGCGACAGCTTATGCTGGCACAATGCATTTGTGATTAACAATGTGTCTGGATGACACAGTGATTAAAACAACTTCCTGGTAAGCAGGCGATCCCTGGGTATATTACTAGTTCAGAACACATTTTCACCCATCACCGTTGATTCAGCATAAAGTGTCGATGCAGCTGATATCATCAGTTCTTTCCCTTTCCTCTCCTTCCTCGTCCCTCCACCTTCAATTTACTTAATATGTACCACAGCTACAGATTCTACATGGTGTCTATTCGTTCAGCCATGTCCAAAAGAACTGACACCATGCATTCACATAACTGATATGCGTCAATGGTCTATGAACCCAAACCACCACTGCTGATGCGCATTTACATACAACCTCCAGAGGGAATCTAAAATTAGCGAGCATGGAGGAAATGGACAGTGACTGAGGATTAGGGGTGGCATTACATGGAAATGTGGGTTGGCGGAGGAGTTGTGCCGAGACAGTCCACACGTTTTAAATTAGTGCTGTGTCTGGGTAGCTCAGTAGTTTATTCATCCGCCTAGTAAACGGGA
The DNA here is from genome assembly GCF_023897955.1 of Schistocerca gregaria. NCBI lineage: Eukaryota > Metazoa > Arthropoda > Insecta > Orthoptera > Acrididae > Schistocerca > Schistocerca gregaria. Next base: position 501,102,697 of record NC_064925.1, on the reverse strand, counting down.
GATACTGACTTCACGTCCTGGTCTGGCACACATTTTCAATCATTGGCGCTGCTGCAGCTGATATCAGAAGTTACTTCCCTTTCCTCTCCTTTCTCCCACCCCTCACAATAAATTTATATAGCAAATAATTAATGCCTCCTGAAGACAATATTTCCAAAATATTGTGAAATGGTCTTTGTGAATTCGAAGCCTTTCCAAAAAGACCGTTTTTAATTGTTCTTGATACTTTAGTGATGGTTCAGAGTCTCGTTTCGGTACTCTGTCATGTAGTCTCAGAATTTACACCCATGGTGAAAATATTTGGAACTTTGAATTATTGAATTATCCCTCTACATAATTGTAAAATAATGATTCTGCTCCCTTACGAACTCTCTTACTGAAATTTTTTTTTATGTGGCCTCACCAGCGCTAATCTCTTCATCTCAGAGTAGCACTTGCCACCTACGTCCTCAACTATTTGCTGCATATATTCCAACCTCTCCCTTCCTCTACAGTTTTTGCCTTCTACAGTTCCCTCTAGTACCATGGAAGTCATACCCTCATGTCTTAACAGAAGTTCTATCATCCTGTCCCTTCTCCTTATGATTGTTTTACAGATATTCCTTTCCTCTCTGATCCTGCGCAGAACCTCCTCATACCTTACCTTATCAGTCTACCTAATTTTCAACATTCGTTTGTTGCACCACATCTCAAATAATTAGAGCCTCTTCTGTAACTGTTTTTGACAGTCAATGTTTCAGTACGATACAATGCTGTACTCCAAATGTATGTTCTCCGAATTTTCTTCCCCAAGTTAAGGCCTATGTTTGACACTAGTAGACTTGTCTTGGCCAGGAATGCCCTTTTTACCATTGCTAGTCTGCCCTCCTTGCTCCATCCGTCATTGGGTATTTTACTCTATCCACTTCATGACCATCAAACCTGACGTTAAGTTTCTCGCTGTTCTCATTTCTGCTACTTCTCATTACTTCCGTGTTTTTTCGATTTACTTTCAATCCACATTCTGTAGTCATTAGACGGTTCATTCCGTTCAGCAGATCATGCAATTTTTCTTCACTTTCACTCAAGATAAGAATGTCATAAGCAAATCGTTTCACTGATATCCTTTCGCCTTGAATTTTAATTCCACTCCTGAACCTTTCTTTTTTAATTTCCAGCATTGCTTCTTCGGTGTACAGGTTGAACAGTAGAGGGGAAAGACTACATCCATGTCTTACGCCCTTTTTAATCCGAGCACTTCGTTGTTGGTTGTCCACTCTCATTATTCCTTCTTGCTCTTGTACATTTTGTACACTACCCGTCTCTCCATATAGCTTACCAATATTTTTCTCAGAAGTTCGAACATACTGCACCATTTTACATTGACGGGCGCTTTTTCCAGGTCGACAAATCCTATTAACGTGTCTTGATTTTTCTTTAGTCTTGCTTCCGTTATCAACCGCAATGTCAGAAAAATCTCTTTCGTTCCTTTACCTTTCCTAAGGCCAAACTGATCGTCGTCTACCACATCCTCAATTTTCTTTTACATTCTTCTCTAAAATATTCTTGTAAGCATCTTGGATGCCTGAGCTTTTAAGCTGATTGTACTATAATTCTCGCACTGTTAGCCCTTTGCAGTCTTCAGAATTGTGTGGATGATATTTTTCCGAAAGTCAAGCGTATATTGCCAGACTCATTAATTCTACACACCACCGTGAATAGACGTTTTGTTGCCACTTCCTCTAATGATTTTAGAAATTTTGATGCAATGTTATCGACCCCTGCTGCCTTACTTGATCTTAAGTCCTTCAAACCTCTCTTAAATTCTTATTGTAATACTGGATCCCATACGTCTTCTGAATTAACTTCTGTTTCTTTTCTATCACCTCATAAAAATCTTACCCTCACAGAGGCTTTCAGTGTATTGTTCCCACCTATCCGCTCTCTCCTCTGTACCTCGCAGTGAAATTCCCATTACACTCCTAATGTTACCACCCTTGCTTTTAATGTCACCGAAAGTTGTTTTGACTTACCTGTATGCTGGGTCTGTCTTTCCGACAATCGTTTCTTTTTTGATTTCTTCGCATTTTTCATGGAGCCATTTCGACTTAGTTTCTCTGCAGTTCCTATTTGTTTCTTCCTCAGCGACCTGTATTTCTGTATTCATGAGTTCCCGGAACATTTTAGTACTTCCACCTTTCATCTATCAACTGAAGTATTTGTTCTATTACCCATGGTTTCTTTGGATTTACCCTTCCTTGTACCCATGTTTTTCTTTCCAACATATGTGACTGTCCATTTTCTTCAACTGTACTGCCTACTGAGCTATTCCTTATTGCTGTATCTATAGCCCTACAGAACTTAAAACGTATCTCGTCATTCCTTAGTACTTCTGTATCCCTTTTCTTTGCGGATTGATTGTTCCTTACTAATGTCTTAAACTTCAGCCTATTCTTCATCACTACTATAGTGTCATCTGAGTCTATATCTGCTCCTGGGTACGCCTTACAATCCAGTATCTGATTTCGGAGTCTCTGTCTGACCATGACGTGGTCTTTTCCAAGTATGCTTCCTCCTCTTCTAATTCCTGAATAGAGTATTTGCTATTACTAGCTGAAACTTGTTAAATAACTCAATTAGTCTTTCTGCTCTCTCATTTCTTGTCCCAACCACATATTCTCCTGTAAACTTTTCTTCTATTCCTTCCCCTACAACTTCATTCCAGTCTCCCACGACTTTTGGATTTTCATCTCCCCTTACTTACTGTATTACCCTTTCAGTAATCCTCATATACTTTCTCTGTCTCGTCATCTTCAGCCTGCGACGTTGGCATGTATACTTGCACTATCGTTGTCGGTTTGCTGTCGATTCTGATAATAGCAACCCCACCACTGCTCTACCTTCCTATTTATAACGAATACTACTCCCCTTATACAATTTTCTGCTGATCTTAATATTACCCTATACTTATCTGACCAGAAATACTTGCCTTCTTTCCATTTAACTTCGCTGACTTGTACTATATCTTGATGGAGCCTTTGCATTTTCCTTTCCGGTTTCCCTACCACGTTCAAGCTTCTGACATTCCACGCCACGAATCGTAGAACGTTATCCTTTCGTTGATTACTGAGGTTTTTTGTCATGGTCACCTCCCCCTTGGCAGTGCCCTCCCAGAGATCCGAATGGAGGACTATTCCGGAATGTTTTGTCAATGAAGAGATCATCACGACCCTGAGAATTTAGCGGGAAACAAAGTAGGTAATGAGGTCTTTGCCGTCACGTAGCATTAGTGCTGCGCAGACGATGCAGACAAATTGAATTCTCTATGTACACAGAATCGTGACCCGTATTACTCTAACGAAATACAATCCTGACTGCTTTAGTTGTATTTACTTAACTCTGTAGCTGGATCACAGATAATTAACTGCAACTTTCTTGAAGCAGTCACTTTTTATTTTCATCTTGCTCAAGTACCTACAGCACTAGATACCTGCATGAAGTTGAGAGTAACTTTTCAGCGCTGTAGGTCAAATAAGTGCATCAAGAGCTCAAGTTTATATAGAGCAGTGGAATGATTACGTAATATTTTAATTTGCGACGTGCCCTTACTATACGCCATAGTCCCACCTGAAGGTCGGTGCGACGGTGCTCAGGGTAGAAAGTGAAAGCGAAGGGGACGCAGCCACCCGAGTCGGGTAACGAGTTAATGGTTTCGGCAGTAAACTTTACGACCTATAGGGGTGACCGGAATCCAAAGAGGACCAGCTGACTGAAAAAGAACAAGAGCTTTTACATGTCCATAACTTTTAGCTGTCACCATGAAATCATCGTAATACTGAATGTGACACGATAGTAATATACGAAAACGAAATCTGACAGTCTACAAATTGTCACAACCTAAAAAAAGGTTAGTTTTTTGAAGAGCAGCTGGTTCGAAATAACTTTCCATCCTTGGGTTATGAATTAAAGAAACTAACCAGTAATTTTACTTATCCAGACAGTTAATCTTCGCACTGAACAATTTGTATGGACTTAATTTGTTGTGATAAGGTGTAAGCTGTTAATGACGATAAAACAACCGTATATTCATTTCCAGTCATCAGTTTACAATTTCTTATTCAGTTTAGCACATCTGAAATGTTCACACAAAATATCAGTGCAAAAATATTATTTAAGAGAATGGCTGTAGTTATTAACTATTCCTGAAAACCGTTAAGTTCTTCAAGTTAACATTTACATAAAACAAATACACAAATCATCACAAATCTTTCTTTTATGTGGTGTGTTATGGTTATAAGTCAAGGTATTTTTATTGGTGACTATCTACAATGTATTGAACAACATTACATTAGTATTTACTCCATTTGCAGACCAAAAAGTATAGCTTTTAAGAGTACAATGGTTTTAGGCTTGTTAGTACCTCCAACTACATTTGCAAGAGAAAGCCATTAATGCTCATTTTCCCCTCGGCAGCAGGTCAGATGTTAAAACATGGACGTGTGGACACAAAACAGGTGATCTATTGTGACAGTGCAGGATACATCAGGCAGTAAGACTGTTGGGTTCAAAAAATGACTCTGAGCACTATGGGACTTAACATCGAAGGTCATCAGTCCCCTAGAACTTAGAACTACTTAAACCTAACTAACCTAAGGACATCACACAACACCCAGCCATGACGAGGCAGAGAAAATCCCTGAACCCGCCGGGAATCGAACCCGGGAACCCGGGCGTGGGAAGTGAAGACTGTTACGTGCATAGAAAATACAACTAACGTAATGAAGTGAGTATATATTAAGGTAGCAGCGATCACAATATATGACCTTACGCCGCTAACACCCTGTTATTACGCCGAGCGAATTTTCTGATATTGTGTACCTACAGCGTGCAGTCTCGTCACCCATTAGTCAATGTTCATTACCAGCGTTCCAAGACGTGCCACTTTCAGACACGAATTACGGAAGGCAGTTTTTTGTGCTTCCTGTTACATCAGTAGATGCGTCGAAGTTCGTACTGCGTTTGTCGTGCTACAGACATTGATTGTTTAGCTTACTACAGGAAGGGGCGTATACTAATACGGTTAGTCAATAATAATACAAAAAACACCACCCAATTCCATGTTTAATTAAACTTGGCTTATACCCGCATTAAATAGCCCATTCCCAGAGATTCACACTTGCTGAACGGGCTCTGTACGCTGTTTTCGCTTTCAACTTGTGTTCATTTTAGCAGCGTTCATCTCCCACAGTGTGCAGTTATATTTCATTTATGTCTCCATTTGAAAGTTGCATGTACGTGTGGCACTTTCATTTCATCTCATTCTACTCTGCTTTTAATATAGTGCGATTGTTATCTTAACAATATTTCACCACCGGGAACTATTCGCGTAATGCAATCCATGAGGCGCATGTTATTTAAAACAGTATTGGCCAGGCTATTCTCTACTGTTCTGTGCTCTTGTGTGACTCAAATCAGCGCGACTAGAGGGAAGACTACCTTTGTCTACAATGAAGAACGAATTGACTCAGGCCATTTCATTTACTTGCTGTAGTACGGTTTAGTTAAAGCGGTTAGGTTATACTGGCATCGCTTGTTATACTGACATTGCTTGGTCGAGATAACAACACGATATGGAAAGTCATATTGTGCTTGCACATAGTAAAATGGAATGTTGTGGGTTACCCAACTTGATGGAAAGTGTGAGTTAAGGAGTATTTCGCTCTCATTTAAGTATATGGACGAAATAGACAACCTTCCAGGAATTGTGAAACGAACCCTGTCGTCCAGGACCTTGAGCCACAAAGAGCGCAGATTCGCCACGAGATGGGGCAACTCACAGGCGTCTACTGTGCTGATCAGTCCTAAGCGCTGTAGTGTGAGACAGACGAGAACCTAAACTCCGTAGGAGCGGGGGAGAGCGTGATCGGCGGTGAATTTAGTAGGGCAAATAGAAATCTGGCAAGGGATATGAATTTGAGGGAGACATTATGTCGCAATTAATGCAAATGGTAAGAGGATTGGGATCCAAAATTGATTCTGTTAAAACCGAGATGGGTGAATTAAATTTAAAAATTGATTCGCTTCAATCCGTGATAGCTTTGGTTGTGAAAGACGAAGTAGGTAAAATTGCTAGTGGAATCGAGGAATTGATAGACTAAAAATTAAACGCCATTCGGGATAGGATGGGCAAAATTTCTGAAGAAGCTGGAATACTTGACTTTAAGGTAGATCAAGCGGAGAATAATTTCAGTGATAATGTAGAGAAGTTACAGGTAGATCTGGGAGGCAACGTAAGAACTTGTATGAGAAGGCAAGATGCTCTAATGGCTGAGACGACAGGGGCTATTAGCGGCTTATCCGTTCGAATAGGTAAAGGGGAGAAAGAAGCAAATAAAAGAAAGGAACAAGTAGAATCTGGCATTAAAACTGAAAACGGTGATGTTAAAAGCAAATGAATGAAAAAAAAGTAATCGATAATCAGAGTTCCGCAGATGAACTCGGAACGGTCAAATGTTTTGGAGACAACGGGAAATATCACCCAGTAAATTTTCTAGCAGCACGCAGGGCTGGATTTATAAAGGGAATTTCGACGAGGTGAAGATAAAATTCGAGCAAAGAAATTTGAAAGGTGAGTCGCAATCGTGGACAAATATACACAGTGATACGTTCACTTACTACGAAATATCTGAAAGCAGTTTCCTGAATAAGTTCTGGAACGAAGCGAAGCAAACGCGACTCCAAAATGAGTTTTTGAACTGGCCAGCATTTAAATACGGGAACTGGTCGATGCGAGAATTTTGTAAACGTGAACTTGCGAGATTAATGCATGTGAACGTGCGTTGGGAGTGCTTATTGAAATTACGTCGATGAAAAGGCGGTTACCGGGAAATTTGCAGTGGGATCTAGGGCACACTCCTAGCAACTCAATAGACGACATTTGGAATTTGTGGAAACTAGAACGGGCGTTGAAATTTAAACCTCAAAGTAAGCAGACATATAGTTTTCAGAGTGGATATCGTAGCTACCGTCCGACTAACTGCTATGAAAGACATCCGGGAACATATCAACGGAACGCAAACAGCAGTTCTGATAAAGGAAACGGTAACAGGAACACGTCCAATGATAAATTTCAAAGGGGCAATGGGAACGGAACACTTTCGTGACAGGGACCGACACAAAGAATGTAGATTTAAGGGACCAACACCTGCCGAAATGAACTACTATCACGGGAGATTGGGAAATTAAGTTTCGCCGCATCTCAGGTCAGGAGATGGCAAAATAAATCGGCGGCGATGAATAGGACGCGAGTAAACGGAAATGTGATAGGTGTCAATAAATCGGCAGAAAGGCATCAGAATTTTGAAATGAAATTAGTAAAAGATGAGAATCAAATAGGTAAATTTTCAAATCAGATCGTATGTAAAAGGTGCAATCCTAAAATAATGAAAGATAACGATAAAGGAGATGACGACGATTTAGGGCTAAATGATCTGGTTTATGAATGTGAGACGAAAGAGTGTGTGAATATTAATACAGTGAAAGATTCTATGTGCCAAAAGGAGTCTGAGGTGGAACTGAATTTGGTGGAGTTAGATGGTATAGAAAATTCTAAAGAGGTACTAACCAGGGGTAACGATTATAGTGATGAAGGTGATGATTGTGCGATCTGAAATTAATGTTCCACAGGAGCGTGTAGGAGAGGAAAAGGTATTATGCTCAGGTTTAATTAAAAACGCAGCGGAATTTAATGGTACTGTTGATTCTGAAATTGCACGATGCTGTAGCTACAATTTATGTGATTGTAACGGTAGATGATGGTGAAACTATGAACGGTTCTTGTATTGGTGTTTTGTCGATAGAGGTAAATGAGGTTCTATGTAGCGAGTTGTATGATGTGTCAGTGGCTGTTGAAAGTGCTGTTTGTGGAGGTGTTTGTAATGACGTGAAAGTAAAAAGTAATGCTTTTTTCATGATAGTGATGTTGTAGCTACTAATGTCGATAATTTGAAAGGAGAATACAGTGAATTTGATTCTAATATCGAAAGTGATATTTGGAGAGAATGGTATCTTAAGGAGGGATGTGATTTTAGTGTAACTGATTGGCGATGGTACGGTAGAACATTACGATCGTTGTTGCCTCGTTTGTGGATTAGAGAGAAGCTCAAAGATAGTGAGAGGTCTAGAAGAGAGAAGAAATGAAATTGGGCCGAAAGAAGCATTTCATGTACTATTTTGGTATGAGTGCGAAATTAAGGGGTGGATCGATATGTGTACTCCAGAGTTGTAAGAGAAGGGACGAGACATAAAGAATGAATAGAGAATGATTTATTGAGGGAACAGGTTTTAGAGGGAAAAGAAATGATTAATGTTCAGCCTGTCATTGAAATTAAGGTAAGTGACGAGAAAGTAGATGCACTGCTCGATTCTGGGAGTAACGTGTCGGCAGTGTCAGAAGGTTTTGTACATAGGGTAAAGAATAAGAAATTAGTATTACTAAATAGTGTAAAAATTAAAACGGCAGATTGCGGTTTAGGGGAGCCAATAAGCGAGAAGTGCTCTTGGGATTCAAGTGCGAGGAGAATTATTTTAGTATAGGGTGCTTTGTAGTGAATGGACTTGTAAAAGGTGTGGTTCTGGGAACAGATTTCTTATGTAAATATAAAACTTCGCTTCACTGTGTGGGAAGGTGCTTGGAGTGAGGGTGAAGAAAGGAAAGTAAAATTTAAGAATCTTTTGACAGGGGACAACCAGATTGCGCACACCTTAATTACACATGGTTGGGATGAAAAGAACAATATGTATGACAAGATAAAGGAGACGGTAGAAGCAATCGAGGGCATATCGGATGTAGAGGAAAAGGAGTTATGTGAATTCTTGTGCCATTATGAAGACATATTTTGTGATCGTCCCGGTAAAGTAACAGACTTCGAATACTCCATTAAAGTGAAGCCACACGAGACGATTAAGTTCAAGATTTATATTACTCCTATTGCTGATCGGGAAGCCGTCAGGGCCAGGTTAAGCAAATGCTATAATGGGATATTAAAGAGAAATGTAGGACCGATTACTGTAATCCCACTGTAATTGTAAAGAAAAAAAGACAAATCGGTTAGAATCGTGTTGGATTCAGGGCGTAATATAAATGAAGTAATTGTGAGAGAGCTGAACTAACTTGGTACTATGGAGGACCTGCTGCAAAACTTGAGGAACATAAAATTGATGTCTAGTGTTGACTAGACCTCAGGATTTTGGCAAATCCCATAGGCGGAAGAAAGCAGACGCTTCACAGCTTTCTTTTTCAAAGGACGAAACTACCGTTTGAAGGTTGTGCCGGTCGGTCTAAAGCCTTCAGTGGCAGTGATTGTGAGAGCGCTAAGCAATGTCTTAGGGAATGCTTAATGAGTAATTTGGTGGGCTGTGTGTACGGCGTTTTAATAGCGACGGAATCTTGGTACGAACAGTTTACATTGGGAAGACGTTCAAATGGTTCAAATGGCTCTGCGCACTATGGGACATAACTGCTGAGGTCATCAGTCCCCTAGAACTTAGAACTACTTAAACCCAACTAACCTAAGGACATCACACACATCCATGCCCGAGACAGGATTCGAACCTGCAACCGTAGCGGTAGCGCGGTTTCAGATTGTAGCGCCTAGAACCGCTCGGCCACGCAGACCGGCGCTGGAGGAAGTGTTTGTGTCCTTAAGACGGGGTGGGATGACGTTAAAGATTGCCAAATGCGAATTTTTCCGAGCTGAAATTCAGTTTCTAGGACACACTCTTACATCTGAGGGAATTTTACCGAGTCTGGGAAACTAAAATCAATCACGGATTGTGAAAGACTAACCAACAGAAAGTAATCGCACCTCGGATTATGTGGGTTTTATCGGAAATTCTTGGGGGATGGAGAATAAATAACGCAAATATAAATAAATTATTAAAGAAAAACGCATCCTGGAAATGGACCGAGGGATGCGAAAAGGAATTTCAGAACATAAAGGACAAACTGTGTGCGAGCAAGATGCTCTATTATCCCGACATGACAGTTCCGTTCTGTTTGTCGTCGGACAATTCAGATTGTGGGATAGGCTGCGAAATCGTCCAAGAAAACCAAATCGACCAGGAGATAGAACACTGGAGTGTGGCTTTCGCCAGCCACATACTCAACAAACACCAACGTGGATACAGCATATCAATCGTGTTTGGACTCAAAAAGTTTCGTATGTATTGGGAAGGTAGACAGATATCAGTGCTATCCGACCATAAGGCCATTAGCTTTCTACAACATTGTCCTATACTAAACGACCGTTTGATGCATTGGGCGATGTTCCTGCAGCTATTTAGTTACCAGGTACGCTACATTAAAGGGACCGAGAACTGTATTGCCGATGCTCTGTCGCGGCTACCCATTTGGGAGGTTGACAATGAAGCGGAGGAGACAAAGAACGAATTTCAGCTGCTGTACATGAAAGGAGTATCGGGGGAAAACGAAATTCGTACAGTCTGCAGGGATATGCACAGAGCGCAAAATGACAACCCTGAAATGAAGAACATGAAAATCAACTTTAACAGCAAGGTTTACGAAAAAAAGCCCGCTAGTTCAAGTTCCACAAGGGTGTACTGTTCGCAGAAAAGACGGGAAGACGGATCACTGGCGTCTGTGCTTTCCAGACAAATATGTGGAACAGCTGAGAGATTACGTCCATGTAAGTCACGTTCATTGGGAGGCCCAGAAGTGCACGGTACTTACAGAGCAATACATCCATGGCTGCCTGTGAGCGATGTGGGCGAGTAAAATATTGCACTAAAACTCAATAAGAGGAAATGCAAAGTATAACACCGAGCCAAGTAGGAGAGTTACTGGCGGTTGACAATTTTGGCCCACTGACCACAGGACGTGGCAGTATGAAGTACATATTTGCTGTTGACCTCATATTTTCTGACCTCTTTTCAAAATTTATTAAACTTTATCCGATACGGAAAGTTAACAGCAAGACGCTGATAGCAAAATTAGAAAATGATTTCTTTAAAAACGTAATCAAATCCGAAAGGCTGTTATATGACAACGTATCACAGTTTACATCAAACGTTTGGAACAAACTTGTGAACGACCAGGGTATAAAACAGAAATTCATCCAATCCATATGTGGCATAGAGTAAACCAGTGCTTAACAGTATTGGTTAAAAACAATTTTGGTGGCAATTTTAGTGTTTTAATTTTCAACTACGCGTTTCGCCTTATTTAGGCATCTTCAGGTTGATCTTAATTTGGTATTTCTTTGACCGAACCTTTAGACAGAGTAGCCAAAGGGCATCGTCGAATACATCATGCCAACATCGCCTTCGTTATACTCAGTAAAAACTTCTCTAGATGGACGCGAGTGACTCCAAGACCTGCATAACTTCCCGTTCACAGGAGCGAGTAACAAAATAAGATGGGGCTCAGGTAGTAAGCATAACGCACCACAGCGTCGTGTGCTAGTGCTGACGCCTAATGCAGAATCACCTCAATGGGTGGCGCTGCCACGCAGCTGCTGTTAAGAATGAGAGATCGTAAACTTTCCCTTTGGCTACACTGCGTAAAGGATCGGTCAAAGAAATACCAAATTAAGATCAACTTGAAGATGCCTCAATAAGGCGAAACGAGTAGTTGAAAAATAAAAAACTAAAATTGCAACCAAGACTGTTTTTAAGCAATACAGTAAGGTACAAAACACATTAAAATATCTGTGTACCACCCGGCGAGTAAACCTTGCGAGCGGTATATGCGAGACGTTGGACGACAGTGTCGGACTTACGCGAGTGATAGACACTCAAAGTGGGTGGAATACGTACGTTCGTTTGAGGACGTTCTAAACAGCGACAAAAAATAACGCAACTGGATATTCGACCTTGGAGGTGATGGCGGGAGTCAAACCGAAATTTCTGTTAACGGAAACTGTGGAGTTCCCGCAGCGCCTGGCTGAGTCGGCCGCTGAGAGGGAGCAGTTGGTAAAATCCCGTATGGAGAAGTTGGCAGCAGAAAGAAAGAAACGGTCTGATGGGTGGTACAAACCAATTAAATACAAAATAGGAGACAAAGTCCTAGTATGTACCAAAGAAAAGTCCAACGAAGTGGGAACGAAGGGGGAAGACTGTGCAGTCACGGACTGTGAGGCTGGTCCCGGCGGAGGTTCGAGTCCTCCCTCGGGCATGGGTGTGTGTGTGTTTGTCCTTAAGGTAATTTAGGTTAAGTAGTGTTTAAGCTTAGGGACTGATGACCTTAATAGTTAAGTCCCATAAGATTTCACACACGCTTGAACATTTGAAATAGGAAAGGTGTTTGAGCTGTACTATGGGCCACTTGTAGTGGCAGAATGTCTGCACTCTAATGCCTACCGACTCAAGTACCTGGTTTCAGGAAAACTTCTAGGAATAAGAAATGTGACAAAATTGAGACTGTACATTGAGAAGGGGAAACTAGGATACCAAATAAGTGTACCTGAGTTTGGATATAAGATTATTTGAGGGGTAATTTGCAATGTTTTCTTTCAGGATTTATTGTAGCGTGTTCGTTGACTCGACGCATAAGGATTTTTTTTTTTTTTTTTTGGCGCTACGTCTATGCAATTATAAAGACATAGTTTAGACGCACATTTGGGTGCGAGGAGGTCGGAGAAATTTGGAAAATGAAAATTAATAATGTTTACCTAGGAAGACAGATGTATGTTTCTCTACTTATCTGAGAACAGTTGATTGTTGTATGGATTACCGATTTGTGTATGCAGCTTCACTGCACGGAATTAAGCGAGAGGTAAGATTTGTTCATATTTGTTGTTAGTTTTGAGTCTAATGGAAGTTGTTTAAATTAAAAGAAAATATTAATTTGTCGATGAAGTGGATTGGGAATCTGTCACGAGATGCATGTCTCTAGTGGGACTTGATTAACATATCAGAATCATTGAAGAATTTACGAGCATCTTGCAAACGCTGTAAATTAATTGTTTACTGTGTAGTTTAGACCTGTTTTTATCGTTTCCAGTGGGGGAAGTGTTCAGTGCGATCCTGGGTGGTTTTGGAAAGTGTTTATTTTCTGGTATCTACACCCGGTTCGAATTTCAACAGATTTGTTCCTGCAGCACCATGGCGATGGACTGTAGAGCCATACAGAATTTCGGCAGGGTACTCGAATCCGAATCTGTGGAGCGCCACTAGAGACTTCGTTGTGACGAAAAAGTTCTACGAAAGTGAACACAGTGGCGCTTATATTTCTGTGGCATTTCAATAGACAGTCGATTTTGGTAAATGTATAGTTTTATTTGGCATTTAATTAATAATACAAATAATTACACTATTGATCTGGAGCTTAGGCTATTTATGTTATTGTATTATGAATTTATGATTTATAAATTTGGGTGCTATTCATAATATATATAGCACACCAACATTTTATGAAGTGGAGGTGTGTGAATTAACGATCATTTCGCTCTCATTTAAGTATATGGCCGAAAGAGACAGCCTCCCAGGAACTGTGAAACGAATCCTCTCGTCCAAGACCGTGTGCAACAAAGAGCACAGATTCGTCACGAGATGGGAAACTCACAGGCGTTTATTGAGCTCATCAGGCCTAAGTACTGTAGTGTGTTAGTGAGACTGATGAGAACCTGCATCACAGGGAGGCGTAGCAGTGTTAAATATGGTTCACTTAAGATCGGGCATAAAGGGGAACATTTATGGAAACTATTTACTTTCTTAGTAATTCAGGGAATGAAGCCACAGCAATTTTAATCTACCATCGTTCTTAAATTTTCATGGTGATTCCAATAAAACTTCAACACTGATCATATCTATAATAGTTTAGGATTTACGGTTAAAGTTAAATTAACAAGTTTTGAAACAAATACCTGAATGCTAAAATCTAAACGCTTTGGTCGATCTTAACGATCGTCATTTCATATAAAAGCGCCTCATTAAAATGACAAATGTTGTAAATAGCAACATTGTAAGTTTATTTATTAGAAGATATAGTAAATTTAAATTATCAGTATTTTCAGTTCAACATCAGATCAACATTTCCTCCACACAAAACGTATTGAACGATGACAGCGTAACACCTTATTGAATCATTAGATAAAAGAATATTTGTTTCAAAGTTTAGTGGGTAATAGTTACTTCTGTTCTTTACTTATTTGTCAGAAAGCTCACTGATGCAAGGCTACTGGCCGCAACAATCAAAGTTAAGAAGGAAATTGTATTGGGTTTATGTAAAGGAATTTAGTGTTTATTATGTAATGGATATTTTTGTTACTTTATTTAAAATGTGAAAGTGGTCTGTCTTTGATGATTTAAATACGTTAAAATGTAAAATAATGTATGTTTTCTGATGATGTTCCTGAATTCAGTGCTATTTTCTGCATCGTTTACTGTTATGTGTGCTTGTCTGAGGTCCTCTTCAACTTCTTTTATCCATTTTGTTTTTCCCCTGCCTGAGTTGACGACTTTAAGAATTCGCTTGGAAATTCTGTTTTCATTCATCCTGTGGATATGTCCGTAGAACTGCATTCTTCTTTTCCTTATTATATAGGTAATCTTGTCTGTGTTGGTCTCTTCTTCTAGATTCCTTGCTCTTGTATCGGGCCAAAAATTTTCCTGAGAATTTTCCTTTCTTGTTTCTCTATTTCTTTGATTTTAGTTTGCCCACCTATTTGTGTTGTTTCAGATGCATACAGTGCCTCCGGAAGTACGACAGTGTTGCAGTGCCTCAATTTTACGTTAATGGATATGGACTTTTTGTTATAATAGTTCCACGTGAGTTTATATGCTTTTTGTAGTTTTTTAAATTCTTTCCTCGTTAGCCTTTAGGTTGATCCATGATAGCTGGATGATTTCTCCCATGTACTTAAAATGTGGTACTTGTACGATTTTCCCATGGGTTGTCACAATAGGAAATTTGTCTTATGGCACTCTTTCTATGTACTGGGCTTTCTCATATGAGATTTGCAGGCCAGTTCTTTGTGCAATTTCGTGTAAATTCTCTATGGCATTAGTGGCTTCTTTTCTATTATTTGTGAGGGCTCTGAGCACTATGGGACTTAACATCTATAGTCATCAGTTCCCTAGAACTTAGAACTACTTAAACCTAACTAACCTAAGCACATCACACAACACCCAGCCATCACGAGGCAGAGAAAATCCCTGACCCTGCCGGGAATCGAACCCGGGAAACAGGGCGTGGGAAACGAGAACGCTACCGCACGACTACGAGATGCGGGCTTATTTGTGAGGATTGCAAGGTCATCCGCAAAAGCTAAACACTTCACATTGAATTTATTATCTTTTCTAATGCCAATTTGGATTCCTTTGACTTCTTTTTCCCATGTCCTGATAATTTATTCAAGAATGATATTAAAGAGTAATGGTGAAAATCCGTCACCCTGTCGCACTCCTGTTTGGATTTCAAATGGTTCCGAGATAACGCCCATTAATTTAACCTTGGAGACTGTGTCAGTTAATGTTTCTCGAATGATTGCTGTTGTCTTTCTGTCAATGCTGAATTCTTCCAGCGCCTTGCAGAGCGCTACTTTCTCTATTGAGTCGTAGGCCTTTTTAAAATCTACAAAAGTAAGCACTGTGTTTCGGGTGTTTCTCATCTGGAGAATCATTTTCAGATTCCAGATCTGCTCCATGCATGATCATCCCTTGCGAAAACCAGCCTGGTATTCTCCTATTTGTGGGTCACCTTATTCTTCTAATCTATTCATGAGAACTTTTGATAGGATTTTATGTGACCGATACGAGTGAGATGCCCTGTAATTATTTGGTTCAGTTTTGTCCCCTATTTTGTGGAGTGGGTGGATGAGTGCGCATTTCCATTCAGAAGGGATCTGTTCTGTTTTCCAAATGTTTAATATGATTTTGTGAATTTTGCCTGTTAATCTTTCATCATTTAGTTTCCATAGTTCTGCAATATTATTACTATTATTATATGTCATATTAACTTTGTATGTTTTATAGCATTTCGCAAACTTGCCAAGGGCCAGACAATTTAACAAAAGGGTCACAAGTGTCTAATTTAGGCCGTGCAATGCGACACGTGCGATTCAACCCGTAGACGAGTTTGAGCCAAGACATTTCGACGAAGAGGAACCGCATGTGAGCCCGAACATCTTTGGTTCGCTAGCTCGCAAAAAGAGGCTGCTGATGACGCACCATATTGTCTTTTCAATCCGTTGTGATGTAAATTCAAAGTTGTCACACTCTCCTAAAGTATAAAATAGTTTTTTGCTTTTTTTCCAGATTGTAAGCTGGGAACGTGTTCCAATTACATGTACTGAATTTGACTTTTGTACGTGTTGGTTTGGGTATCAATGTGGGATTGTAAATCATTTGTGTTCAGTAATAGTATGATCGTTTACCTGTCTACTCCTTTCGGAATTATTTCTGTACATAACACTTCTATCAGAGTCTTTAATGCATGATATCTTGGCATTTTGCGTGGCCGCTGTGCAGTTATAAAGCATTTACCCCATACCGACCAGCGCAGCGCCGCTAAACGGAATCAAGAGGTCGCTGACCTGCGTGCCAACAGAAAGAGCGGGTAGCGCCACGCATCCAGGAAGAGAGAGTTCAGCGCCCTATGTGAACACTGACTTAACCAGCCCCCCATCGCTGGTCAGACCCAGTTCGATCGCAGACTTCGAGAGTATCAGTACTGAGCAATAGGAAAAAGACACTTAGCCTGCGTTCTTTGAGTAGTGATAGTGTAAAAGTAATTCTATATGGGAGGCACAAGAAGCACATCAAGCTACCTTATAACGAGGAGCTATGTTTCTTTCCTTTTCCGAATTAAAGTGTTGTATATGGATCATTTTGGATTCTCGCCACCGCCCTTCGCAAGTTCTCTCCTCCCCTGTATGTGTCGGTGCTGACTCCCACAGTAGGTGACGCAACTGCCGCCAAATTGTGCTACATTCTGGGTCTGTCGCTTTACCCATCAATATTCTGGTGCCTCAGCAAACACATGTCCATTTAAATATAAATGTAGGCTTTCGCAGCCATTGTCTTATTCAATAAAATTTTCCTGGATTTGCAAGTACATTGTCAACATGTTAAACTACCGACGTTTCGGCCCCTGTTGCAAGTGATCTCCTTTTTTTGATTACACCCTGAAGAAGGGCGCTTGCAACAGGGACCGAAACGTCGGTAGTTTTACTTATTGACAATACGGTCACAAACCCAGGAAAATTTTATTGAATTGCCACATAGAGTTGCAATGACAAGACATTAGTAGTAAACAGTTTTTCTTTGCAGTGTATATGTTTTTTTTTTTTTTCATTTGAATGTTCATTTAGAGCCCCCAGCCATTCTTTGTACTTGAAGTTAATGATTTCACAGCACAACTGGACGCTGTAAGCAGAAAGCTAATACTATCGCAATATGATCACTGCCTTTACGAATCAATACTCAGTGCAGAATATTGAAACATTAGCTATGGATAGGATTATGAAAGTGTGTGTGTGTGTGTGTGTGTGTGTGTGTTGTGTGTGTGTGTGTGTGTGTGTGAGTGCACTATTTCTATTAAATTTTTCCAGTCAAGGAGCATTTCCAATGCTTTTTTCTGGGGCATAATAACTATACCTTTTGCATAACTTTGAGACTTACGGGCCATTTTATCTTCTATTATGAGAGTGACCGTTGCTGTTTATCACAACACTTGTCGTTCACATTTTAATGCAATCTTTATGCGTTGTTGTAATTAAATGTTCTTAGAACTTCAGAGGTTCAGCCTTGATCTGACGATGTCACACATCCATCTCTTATCGCCTTTAAGACACATTATAAATGGATGAGATTACTGTTTCAAGTGTTACTATGACACCATATGGAAAAAAGTCTTTAAAAATAATTTCAAAACAAAGCGGTCGTGTCAGGTAATGTACTCTCGCCCAGTGATTTGATACCAATTCATCTCTTTAACTTTGTATCTGAACTCTTTTTACTAACTAGGTGTGTAGACGATCTACAGGTATCGAGTTCTAGGACCACATCGATCAAATATAATGCAGGAAGAGCGTTACTGATTTTATTTGACGTGTTGTTTCGTTTCCTGTACATATTAGACCAAGAAACGGTTAATGAAAACATTTCCTACACAATCAGAGGAGATATCATCCCTCTGGAAGAAAGTGCGACAGTTTCGTCCACATCAAGCATTACAACGTTCACTAGCTCTGCTCGCCCCTTTACGTGTTAGGTGATGGGTGCGAAACGCAGCACGCAGGGTTCGTCTCTCTTGCTGGGGGAACGACGGGGAGGGTGGTGGAGCCCGCTCACTCTGACACACAGCCGATCGTTAGCGATAGGAATTACGCGCCCCGGTCCACGAGCTCCCCAGCCGAGAGCAGAATAGAGGAAAAGCGCTGATACTTCTTTCAAACCCAATTTGCCCTCTGATTGCACGCTGTGAACGAAGGATTACCCTTTAATGTAGAATCCTAAGGAACCCTACCGTATCTACCACTAGGTACTACCTAAGCAGTAGTTACACACCTGTATGTTTAATTTAGCCAACTTGCAACACCATTTGAGAAAGCACTTCTGGGAAGATCTTTGCTTCTCCGTAAAGTAAACGATTGTGCATATTAATGTTCTTTTTATTTTGAAACGTAAGTCGGACTTTCTAAACTTTTGGTATAGTTTTGTATTTGCACAATCCTGTTATTTATTCGAAATTTGCCATACATTTTTGCCATGGAAACATTTATTTATTACTCGTAAATGAAACATATTCGGGCAAAAAATTAGGTTCATTCAAAATATTCCATCCAGGAGTACATAAACAGTTCTTTTACGCATTATCCAACTTCAAAAAAATATATAAATAAATAAATAAAATTCAAATGTGTGTGAAATCTTATGGGACTTAACTGCTAAGGTCATCAGTCCCTAATCTTATACACTACTTAACCTAAATTATCCTCAGGACAAACACACACACCCATGCCCGAGGGAGGACTCGAAACTCCGCCGGGACCAGCTGCACAGCCCATGACTGCAGCGCTTGAGACCTCTCGGCTAATCCCGCGCGGCTATCCAACTTCAAGAGATGCACTCGGAAGACGACAGTCTGTGACAGACTGAAAAAGTTTAAAAGATTAAAACAGTGTGCCTTGTGTCGTGGTCCACATTTCACAGAAACTCTCCTGCGAAACGTAAAAGACTAGCACTCCCGTATATTGCAGAGACTTCGCTTAGCCACAGCGTAAGAGATATTTCCAGAATGACATTTCTGCAGCGGAGAGAGCGCGGATATCAAACTTCCTGGCTGGTTAATGCCCTGTGCCGCATCGAAAGTCAAACTCGGGATCTTCTGGCAGTCTGCCTTTGACGGTGCTACGGTGGGGACACGTGACTGTATTTCGAAGAGAGGCGCAGCTAGTAGATGTTTGTGTTTGTCGAGGCCTTAACCACGTACCATTGTTTACCTAACGAAACACCGTCGAATACAGCTACTGCAAAGTGATATTGAGACTAAATTTTTGCCCCAATTTCGCCCAACCCAAGGCGCTCGATGTCGAACGATTCCTGCGCGACGAAGCAAGATATCGCCGAATGACATCATAGGGATCCATTTTCCCATTGCCAGTAGCACTGTCTATGTGAAAATAATTGACAACGTGGCTTGTGACCGAATTACACTGGAGGCACACCGTGGAGGACGCTTCTGTCACTCAGGCGGCAACGTGGGGCCCTTCACCGTTGACTGTGTCTGTCTCGGTGTCAGAACGATCAGACTGTTCGAATTACCTTTCGAACTCCCTGTGGACGCTGTGATCGAGGCCCTCTGACTGTACGTACAGTTTAGGACGTATCCTGTTCCGAAATTTTTTTGGCAAATTTACATCGAACTTCAGGTCCTTATAGACTCCTACCTCTGGATCGGAGGTTGCAGGGCAATAATTTTGTATGTATGATTGCAGAAAAGAGGGCCATCTACAGTCATAATGCGTTCAGTGCTCATATTTCTCTTATGGAAGCGCCACCCCCAACTACTACGACTCTCCTGCTGGTGACATATGCAATGGCCCTCACCATGGCGACGTTTACCACAACGACGCAAACATCGCCGTCGGTCATTCAAGAAACACGGTGACCTTTACCCCCGCCCCTTTTCAAGACGATCCTGATCCTTCGCAACTGGAAGACAGACCTCAATGTCAACCGACAGAATCAGGAACGAAAAGCTTTGTGCAGAGAAGACCATGTGGATATAGAACAGTCCCCCACATTGGAGTTCAGGGCGACGATGTTGAGGACGAGTTGGCTCCTCGACCAGAGATTCCACTACTAACCTGTTCTGATACCTGACAGCGCTTCCATTCACGCTTTGAAACAAGGAGTGGTGATGCCCGTCGACATCACCTTCCACCGCTTCTGATGATGGCAGACCCTCTCCCAGCACCAACAGACCACACATATACACTCCTGGAAATTGAAATAAGAACACCGTGAATTCATTGTCCCAGGAAGGGGAAACTTTATTGACACATTCCTGGGGTCAGATACATCACATGATCACACTGACAGAACCACAGGCACATAGACACAGGCAACAGAGCATGCACAATGTCGGCTCTAGTACAGTGTATATCCACCTTTCGCAGCAATGCAGGCTGCTATTCTCCCATGGAGACGATCGAAGAGATGCTGGATGTAGTCCTGTGGAACGGCTTGCCATGCCATTTACACCTGGCGCCTCAGTTGGACCAGCGTTAGTGCTGGACGTGCAGACCGCGTGAGACGACGCTTCATCCAGTCCCAAACATGCTCAATGGGGGACAGATCTGGAGATCTTACTGGCCAGGGTAGTTGACTTACACCATCTAGAGCACGTTGGGTGGCACGGATACATGCGGACGTGCATTCTCCTGTTGGAACAGCAAGTTCCCTTGCCGTTCTAGGAATGGTAGAACGATGGGTTCGATGACGGTTTGGATGTACCGTGCACTATTCAGTGTCCCCTCGACGATCACCAGATTTGTACGGCCAGTGTAGGAGATCGCTCCCCACATCATGATGCCGGGTGTTGGCCCTGTGTGCCTCGGTCGTACGCAGTCCTGATTGTGGCGCTCACCTGCACGGCGCCAAACACGCATACGACCATCATTGGCACCAAGGCAGAAGCGACTCTCATCGCTGAAGACGACACGTCTCCATTTGCCCCTCCATTCACGCCTGTCGCGACACCACTGGAGGCGGGCTGCACGATGTTGGGGCGTGAGCGGAAGACGGCCTAACGGTGTGCGGGACCGTAGCCCAGCTTCATCGAGACGGTTACGAATGGTCAACGCCGATACCCCAGGAGCAACAGTGTCCCTAATTTGCTGGGAAGTGGCGGTGCGGTCCCCTACGGCACTGCGTAGGATCCTACGGTCTTGGCGTGCATCCGTGCATCGCTGCGGTCCGGTCCCAGGTCGACGGGCACGTGCACCTTCCGCCGACCACTGGAAAAACATCGATGTACTGTGGAGACCTCACGCCCCACGTGTTGAGCAATTCGGCGGTACGTCCACCCGGCCTCCCGCATGCCCACTATACGCCCTCGCTCAAAGTCCGTCAACTGCACATACGGTTCACGTCCACGCTGTCGCGGCATGCTACCAGTGTTAAAGACTGCGATGGAGCTCCGTATGCCACGGCAAACTGGCTGACACTGACGGCAGCGGTGCACAAATGCTGCGCAGCTAGCGCCATTCGACGGCCAACACCGCAGTTCCTGATGTGTCCGCTGTGCCGTGTGTGTGATCATTGCTTGTACAGCCCTCTCGCAGTGTCCGGAGCAAGTATGGTGGGTCTGACACACCGGTGTCAATGTGTTCTTTTTTCCATTTCCAGGAGTGTATGTTTGCAACACTCAGTACCAATTGATCAGCAACACATCAAAGTTACAGCTCCATTGTGATACACTAATGGCATAGGAAGCTGACGTCACCCTTCTGCAAGAGGTGTGGTGCTCTTTATGGATTCGAATTGTTTCCCTCACTCGGCAGCCATAAAGGGTGTGATGTAGTCCCCTATGTCCAGGAAGCTGTCCTCGTCACGGATGTGGTTGTTATCCTGTCCACACGGGGTATGGTCCCCTCACTATTTCATATCTGGATCATCAGTTTATTCACTCCTCAGGCTCTGAACCGTGTCGTTTGCCACGTTTGCTAGCGCGCCCGCTGGGAGGAGGCGCTGTGTGCTGTGCCCAGGGCGGAGGAGGTAGTTGGACCGAGTGTTTGACCCTGGACGACCGTTACGCAGCGGGACACTCAGTCCCTCTATGCTACGTCTGGATGGGCCCAAAAACCCTGGATGTGTGGACACAAGAGACCGTAAATCTGCGGACAACGTTTGGTTTCCGTTCATGGGCTGGCGAAGCTATGAAGTCCGAGCGAGGCTGCCAATAACCTCCGGAAGGTGGTGTAGTCACTGAAAGTAAGATTTTTCATCTAGTTAGTTCAACGGCCATCATCTGGAGTGGCCAATCTCCCGGTGTTGTGGGAGCTTTTAATAACTGTGTGGCAACGTTTCTCTGCTTTGAGCTTGTGATCGGAAATTGCCTTGCGTGTGTGTTACTGCCTCCTTACATGATCGTGCTTTTGTACGCCATACTGACTTAAGCATCGCAAAGAAACAAAGAAAAGAAAAATTTTTGGCTGCGGATCTTCTGCAAACCGTTGTTTGGACGGCGTAGGTCACTGTTTGGATAAGCATGTTGTGAAATGTGAAATAACCTTGTGCTGTCTGGCGGAGAGATAGAGCCAACAAATTTTATGGATGTCTGAAATGCGGGATTATGTTAATGAGCGCCAATATCTGTTGTGTTTCAGTAGGTAGGCATATTTAACTTTAGTCGTTATTGTGCATAAATTCTTGTGTTAAGGAGTTTAGGCCACAGGGCATTTAAGTGCTCTACTTGTGCTAGAGTTTCTATTTGGTAATCCGCATAGCCACGACTGATGTCGGTAGCTCGGTCTGTCTGAAATGTTGAGTCTATTGGGTAGAGGTCGTTGTTGACTTGCTCTCCTCAGCTCCCAAGTCCCGTGTTGATACTACAGCGGTAGTTCTGGTGGAATCTCATTTGCAGAAGTTATCAATTCTGAGAACAAATAAAACTACCTTTGCCTATAATTTTCGTCCGCTGGCCAGCAAGCTTTGGTTAATGATTAAAAATCACCAACTGGTCTTCGTCCAACCCAGTGGCTCGTGTTAGACGAGGTCCCTTTCTAGTTCGGGTAAATGTTTCCTCCTGGTGCAGCCATCCTCTTTCCCGAGCCACGCTGGCGTAAAAGTTGGCCGAGTGTCTATTGGCGCTCAAAGTTCCAGGAGAATGAAGTAAGAGTTTAATTACCTACTCCACCGTTATGCCCAAGAAATACGAATTAGAGTAGTTCTGGATAAACTACGTATTGTAAACTATTAAGATAGTTCTAGGCCTGGAGAAATTTCTGTTTGGTAAAATTTAGCAATGTGTGTCGGTAATCCGACGTATTCCACGATCCAACATTGTTATAGAACTGAAATATTTGGTTTTGATAAATTTGCTGAGACGAGACTAAATTATTTACTATTATGCTGATTGCTTTAAATGAATCTTCTTTAATTCTTAATGAGTGATCGCCCTTAATGGTGTAACATTTAATGTACTTCTCATTGTCCGCTACGTCACCAACTGACTTCATTCACAGACTGAAAAGGTGATCCTTGGTCAAGTTTATGGGACTTTATTGATTGTTTGTCGTTTGTTATTGAATCTGGTTGGGAGAACAGTTTGACTCCGTAGAAAGAGCACATCAGGCTCGACACACCGAAGTCAAAGAACTACGTTGTTCACAGAAGAAACAGCGCCATTATTTGCGGGCGATAAGACCGTTATGTCGTAGGAGGCGATTACAACTGTATCCTCCTTCCGAAGGATCAGACTTCTATCCACTCAACAAGTATGGCCTTAGATACGTTGGTGGGCAAATTTCATCTTATTGACCCATGGGAGATCATACAAGGTGACAGTCCTGATTAATTTGACCATACAAGGCATTCAGCAAGCCGACACGGCCAGATTTCTATTCCTGCTGCCTTTCAGCTGAGTGTATCCTCCACAGAAATGTGGCCTCTGGCCTTTTCCGAACATTGTGCGTTCTAATGCGCCTTCCTCCTGCCGCCACAACCAATTTGATGCAGTTGAGGTCCCTGGGAGCTCAAAGACGCATCGCTGCCGAATGGACATCCTGCGAGCAACATCTTCTTCGGTACCCATCGACGCTGCTGTGGTGGATGACTTGTGTGAAGCAGTCAATCAAGATGGAGTTTACCCCTGCGGCAGGGATGCAGTGAAATGACTTTCGGATAAATGCACTATTATTAGACCGTCTTAGGCGAACCTCATGTCCTCCTCCCATCGTCGGATGTCCATCGCAAATGCCAATGTATCAAACCCAGACTTCCGTCCACTCAACTATGAGGTATGGTGGTGCAATCTCACCATCGAGACACCACTGAACAAGTCGACGACTTTTTCTCGTCTCAACCCTTACCCACTGACCGGAAACCGTCTCAACACTCAGGCTGAGATCGTCTCAGCCTTCGCTGATCATTACCAGCTTTCTTACGATGAAGAACCGGCGGCGGCGGCGGCGGTTTAGGACGATATTCTCCAACTCCCCATCACATCTTTAAACACATGGGGGCACATCCCTGATGACAGCGATCACTGCAGACGAGGTGGAAGATGCGAATGCCAAAAGCTCGCTGAACAAATCCGCAGGCCCAGACGACTTTCTGGTTGAATTTTATCAGACTTTCAGCTCATTGGTGCTTCCATGTTGGCCCTAGATGTTGCAGACGTGGTTCAATACTTCCTTCTCTTTATTAGCAGACTCTGTCAATGGCAGACCGAGAGGGGAACACACATCAACTACTTTCGCCCCTCACATTCCTCAATACTAATCATGAAATCTACCCCAGTCTCTTGGTGGTATGCATACATGCAGTGATACCTGCAGTAATTTCTCCAGAACAAACATCGTGAGCTGGCATGGCCATCTTGCAGTCAGCCACATGTGAATGCCAGAACTTAATTTCGCTGGCCGCGTTGTGCAGCCTCCTCGTGGCACTGGTGGCGATCGATTTCAGCAGCGTCTTCTACTGGGCATACCAAAATTTCCTCGCCTGGGTGACAGACTACTTGTGGTTCCTCCCCACCATTCACAGGCGCCATTCGCTGCTTTCTTTGCAATGCCACGTCCATTGAACAGGTGAATGGCTAAACAAATCTCTGTCTGGCGTTTGGTCAGGCAGGGATGCCCTCTGTCAATTTGTACACAATCGACCTCGAGCCTCTCATCATAGGCCTCCTATCTCGACGTATGGGACTTACATCAGAAAGGCACACGTTCCACTGCTGGTCCTATGCAGACGATCTCCTACTTCTCGCATGCTCACCTACAGAAATTCACAATGCCATAGCATGGATCAAACAGGCCCCCCGGCTTACCATGCGGTCTAACGTGCTGCTTCCCGAGCGGGAACGCTGCCAGTTCCCAGCACGAATCTTCCCGGCTGATTAGCATCGAGGTCTGGTGTGCCGGCCTGCCTGTGGTTGGTTTTTATGGTGGCTTTCCATCTATCTCAGCGAATGCGGACTGGTTCCCCTTATTCCGACTCAGTTACACTATGTCAGCGATTGCCGTGCAAACACAGTCTGCACATATGTGTACACCAAAATTACTTTAACACGCAAATATTTGGGGTTACACTCGTCTGGTATGAGAATTTCCCAGGGGGCGTCCACTGGGGGCCAAACCGCAGTAAGCCTGGGTTTGGTGTGTGGACGACAGTAGGTCAGGTGGACTGCTGTGGCCTGTTGTAGGGTTGTGAACCACTGAGGATTACGGCGTTTCTGAGTCCCCAGTTTCAATATAATACAGTGGATCAAACATTACGGACAAACGTCAGTTAGTCACCTGAATGTTACCAAATCAATGATCATGATTACTGGACGTGGACTTCAAGAGAAGGAAGCACTAAAGCTGCCCACTGCGTCAATGCTGTCCTACCTCAGTATCACCTATTCTATCTCAACCCAACGTACTGCAGAGAAAACATATTGTCGATTGCGGCAGTCCAACTATTACCTAATTCGCCACAACCTCTTGCACATCTTGAACCCACTACGGAGAGTGACCAACACTCCTGGAAATGGAAAAAAGGACACATTGACAGCGGTGTGTCAGACCCACCATACTTGCTCCGGACACTGCGAGAGGGCTGTACAAGCAATGATCACATGCACGGCACAGCGGACACACCTGGAACCGCGATAATGGCCGTCGAATGGCGCTAGCTGCACAGCATTTGTGCACCGCCGCCGTCAGTGTCAGCCAGTTTGCCGTGGCATACGGAGCTCCATCGCAGTCTTTAACACTGGTAGCGTGCCGCGACAGCGTGGACGTGAACCGTATGTGCAGTTGAGCGAGGGCGTATAGTGGGCATGCGGGAGGCCGGGTGGACGTACCGCCGAATTGCTCAACACGTGGGGCGTGAGGCCTCCACAGTACATCGATGTTGTCGCCAGTGGTCGGCGGAAGGTGCACGTGCCCGTCGACCTGGGACCGGACCGCAGCGACGCACGGATGCACGCCAAGATCGTAGGATCCTACGCAGTGCCGTAGGGGACCGCACTGCCACTTCCCAGCAAATTAGGGACACTGTTGCTCCTGGAGTATCGGGGAGGATAATTCGCAACCGTCTCCATGAAGCTGCGCTACGGTCCCGCACACCGTTAGGCCGTCTTCCGGTCACGCCCCAACATCGTGCAGCTCGCCTCCAGTGGTGTCGCGACAGGCGTGAATGGAGGGAGGAATGGAGACGTGTCATCTTCAGCGATGAGAGTCGCTTCTGCCTTGGTGCCAATTATGGTTGTATGCGTGTTTGGCGCCGTGCAGGTGAGCGCCACAATCAGGACTGCATACGACCGAGGCACACAGGGCCAACACCCGGCATCATGGTGTGGGGAGCGATCTCCTACACTGGCCGTACACCTCTGGTGATCATCGAGGCGACACTGAATAGTGCACGGTACATCCAAACCGTCATCGAACCCATCGTTCTACCATTCCTAGACCGGCAAGGGAACTTGCTGTTCCAACAGGACAATGCACGTCCGCATGTATCCTGTGCCACCCATCGTGCTCTAGAAGGTGTAAGTCAACTAGCCTGGCCAGGAAGATCTCCGGATCTGTCCCCCATTGAGCATGTTTGGGACTGGATGAAGCGTCGTCTCACGCGGTCTGCACGTCCAGCACGAACGCCGGTCCAACTGAGGCGCCAGGTGGAAATGGCATGGCAAGCCGTTCCACAGGACTACATCCAGCATCTCTACGATCGTCCCCATGGAAGAATAACAGCCTGCATTGCTGCGAAAGGTGGATATACACTGTACTAGTGCCGAAATTGTGCATGCTCTGTTGCCTGTGTCTATGTGCCTGTGGTTCTGTCAGTGTGATCATGTGATGTATCTGACCCCAGGAATATGTCAATAAAGTTTCCCCTTCCTGGGTCAATGAATTCACGGTGTTCTTATTTCAATTTCCAGGAGTGTATATCAACACATACATGGCGCCTAAATTGTCCCATGCAGCCCAAGTACTAGCTCCATCATCGATCCAACAGGACATTGCTTACTTCATTTCAGCTGGTGTCGTCTTCAGAATCTGATTCAAGACATTCTTCCTCCTAAAAAAGGTGGCCTTGCTCCTGTCAATGCTCAGGCCAGACCATCTGTACTATATATACACACCAATTTGAGATGTTGACAGGAACCTTCACCATTTCTTATGCAATAGATCTTGGAAATCCTCATGCTGGAATCATGTGCCCCACCAATCAATGTAGCGCACATTGCTTCATCTCTGTCTCACATTTCCATCTATTTCGTCAAATAGTTGCGTACACGACGCTCTTCCATGAACGCGCCCACTATGGGCAAAAGAGTTTTACAGATTGTTGTTTGATGCACCCCCCTCCCACACACATACACAACGCACTGAAGGCACAATGCCTGGTCGTCCAATGGTCCATGTTATGCAAGGCTGTCCATGCACCTTTCTTTCTGTCTGACATCAGGGAACAGTATCAACGACAACAACAAACGACTACATCGTA
This sequence comes from Schistocerca gregaria, assembly GCF_023897955.1. Classification (NCBI taxonomy): domain Eukaryota; kingdom Metazoa; phylum Arthropoda; class Insecta; order Orthoptera; family Acrididae; genus Schistocerca; species Schistocerca gregaria. The sequence continues at coordinate 501,074,533 of NC_064925.1, read as the reverse complement.
TTGGTCTGGCTGCGTCACCACGTTTGACAAGTTGACTGTCCGAGGATATGGACGAGCACCACCTTACATGGACAACGAAACGCAAGCTCTGTTCCATAACACAATGTACGAGGGTTGCCCAGAAAGTAAAGCACCACATTTTCTTTTCAACAATTCTTTATTGAACATAATGAGAATTACATACCTGAATGAATTGTGTTTTATCTAGACACTCTATTTTTCCACGTAATCTCCATCGCGTTCTGTGGCCTTCCTGTAGAGCGAACCAAGGGCATGTACGCCCTCTCAGTAGCAATTCTTGTCTTGGTGGCGGAGCCACTTCTTCAGTGTTTGAATCACCCACTCATCGTCCTCAAAATGTCTTCCGCTAATGGCATCCTTTAATCCGTCCTCGCGAATGCCATCGTCTAGCAGAAATATCATCAGGTATGACACCTATGGATGGTCTCCCCGATCGCTGCAAGTCGTGGAGCTCCTCCGAACCGCCTTCTGATCACCTCACCCTCCATGCCCAGCAACAGTCTGTGCTTCTGGCGACAGCAGATGTTGCATAGACTTTGAACAAGCTATTGTGAATATTCCTCACAGTTTCTTTCTCTGCAGTGAGATGTTCAATGACGGAACGTTGCTTGCAAGGTACATCACCTACAGACGCCATTTTGAAACTGTCTTGCAGCTACGCTATCTCTCGGAAGTGACGGAAACTTGGCTGGCTCACTGAGGAGACTTCAAATAATAATACATAACATTTAGCATTCGTAGCATTACTTTCTGCTGAGGAAAAAATGTGGTGCATTACTTTCTAAGCAAACCTCTATACTGGCCTGCTAACACTATGCCCTGACGGCAACTGGTCCACCCCAGTCTCCCACTTCTCCCCACATTTCTCATTTTTCCCCAGCTGGGCGCCACACCATCATGTGGTTCCAAGGTCAGGCGATCGCCTACCTTTCCCGTGATCACTCAACTTCTCACTCGATTTCTGGTGCCATATACTGGAAACTGAAATAACGCTTGCCAACCATTTGTGCTAAATGATCAGCAACTGCCCTTCCCCACCCTCCCCCACATAGTTCATCAAAATACAACTCCCTACGTTCTTGACACATATTCCATCATTCTGGAACAGCGCAGCCTACCACGCCGGTGACTTGAATATGTTGCAGGGGGAATTCCACGGCCGAATTTTTAATTTTTTTTCCTGATTTTAAATTTTAGTTCCTGTTTTTTTCTGCCCATGATAACGCGTGCCACTGTGAGGTTCACCCCCCCCCCCCCCCCCTATAGGAACCACCTGACGTGCAGACCCGTGCTTGCCTCGTCGATATATATTAAATAATAAAATAAAACTTGAACTATTTTTAGGATAATATTAATACTTTCAGCTGCTGACGGGCGTCGTTGTATATCAACGCGGACAGGTGAAAGAGTGTGCCCCGACTCGGACTCGAACCCGGGATCTCCTGCTTGCATGGTAGACGCTCTATCCATCTGAGCCACCGAGGGCACAGAGAACAGTGCGACTGCAGGGACTACTCGCGCGCGCCTCCGGCGAGACCCACATTCTAACCTTGTATGTCCACACACTACAGTCGTAGTGTCCCACCCCAACACACTCATTTCTCGTGGAAGACATTGTTACTAATTCCCGTAAGGGTTCGGGGAATATGTATGGATGCGCACAGAAGAAGAAGGTCATGGCCGGTATTGGGAGAACTATATACTTATATGGATATGGTGTCTGTTCTTTCTGACCTGAACTATTCTTGAAGTTACTCTGATGTTATTCCTTTCCCTTCACATGCATCACGTCGCGGGGCGATGAGGGACGTCCCAGCCCGCTTTGCCCCACGACTAATTTTCTGTGGTTCGGAGAACGAAAGTCGTTAGAGCACTTGACAGCAGTAAGCAAAGGTCCTGAGTTCGAGTCTCGGTCCAGCACACAGTTTTGAACTGCTATATGGTTATATTGGTAAACAGAAAAAAAGGTATACAGTTCGATTAACCGAATTAAACAGTTCCCCTAACACACAAGTAGGCCAGTTTGTTCGCATAATCGACTTTCTACTGCACTAAACCAGTTTCAGATTGCCTATATAAGAACTTACAGGGCATCTAAAATTTTGTTTTAATATTCCGTGTAATTATTGACCCGTGTTCTAAGAGTAGCGATATTGATTAATAATGAGAAAGTCCTTAGTCCCGGATTCGAACCAAGCCACAGCTCTAATTTTGAATAAAAATCATCAGTAATGGCGGCCGAAGACTTCCAGTATAAGAAGCCACCCTCATCAGCCAACGGTCTTGCCAAAGAAGACATAGGGGCTGACTGTGGTTTAAGGCATTCTCTTGCCTTGGTGCGGGAGACTGCCCTAAGGGCGGTGCAATCAGAAATGATCAACGACATGAGGATGCAGAACACAATGGAAACCACTACATTAAAGACACAAAGTGTATCCACAGGACATGTGGCCAGAAATTTAAAAACTGTAATGATGATCTCTCTACTGACAAAAAATTCCCGAATGTTCCACCATTCTGATCTCCTGGAATGGACTCCAAAATATCTGAAAAGGAAAATTCTAAGAATCCAGATATAGGGGGGGGGGGGGGGGGGAGTAAAGTGAAAAGAAAGGAAGACAAATATTTATGTTCAGATGAGTGTACGGTAATATCAAAAGCAGCAGAAGACTGTATAACGGGAGTAGGATTCGTTACGAATAGGAAGATAGGACAGAGAGAGGGTTACTGTGAACAGTTTAGTAAAAGGGTTGTTATCATGAGTATCGACAGCAAACCAACATTGACAACGATGTAGTTCAGGTATACATGCTGACGCCAAAATCTGAAGATGAAGGAATGGAAAAGTATACGAGGATATTGAAAGGGTAATACAGTACGTAAAGGGAAATAAAAATCTAATAGTTTTGGGGCAATGGAATGCAACTGTAGGGGTAGGAGTAGAAGAAAAGTTTACAAGAGAATGTGGACTGGAGACAAGGAGTGAGAGAGAAGAAGGATCAATTGAGTTCTGCAATAAATTTCAGCAAGAAACAGTTAATACTCTGTTCAAGAATCATAAGAGGAGGATGTACACTATGTGATCAAAAGTATCCGGACATCTGGCTGAAAATGACTTACAAGTTCGTGGCGTCCTCCATGGGTAATGCTGGAATTCAATATGCTGTTGGCCCACACTTATCCTTGATGACAGCTTCCACTCTCGCAGGCATACGTTCAATCCGGTGCTGTAAGGTTTCTTGGGGAATAGCAGGCCGTTCTTCATGGAGTGTTGCACTGAGGAGGGGTATCGATGTCGGTCTGTGACGCCTGACACGAAATCGAGGTGCCGGAACATCCCAAAGGTCTTCTATAGGACTCAGGTCAGGACTCTGTGCAGGTAAGTCCATAACAGGGATGTTATTGTCGTGTGGCCACTCCGCTACAGGTCGTGCATTATGAAGTTTCTCGACCGTGTTGAAAGATGCAATCTCCTTTCCCGAATTTCTCTTCAACAGTGGGAAGCAAGAAAGTGCTCAAAACATCAACGCAGGTCTGTGCTGTGATAGTGCCAAGCAAAGCAACAAGGGGTGCAAGCACCCTGCCCTCGGATCGCCACATTGTGTACCATGATTCTTCACTCCACACAACGTTTTTCTCCTATTCAATCGTCCAATGTTTACGCTCCTTACACCAGACAAGCCGTCGTTTGGCATTTGCCGGCGTGATGTGTAAATTGAGAGCAGCCGCTCGACCATGAAATCCAGGATTTGTCACCTCCCGCATAACTGTCACAGTACTTGCACTGGATCCTGCTGCAGTTTGCAATTCCTGTGTGATGGTTTGGATAGATGTCTGCCTATTACTCATTACGACCCTCTTTAACAGTCGTCAGTCTCTGTCAGTGAATAGACGAGGTCGGCTTGTACGCTTTTGTGCTATACGTGTCCTTTCACGTTTCCACTTCACTATCACAACGGGAACAGTGGACCTAGGTATGTTTAGGAGTGTGGAAATCTCGCGTGCAAACGTATGACATGAGTGACCACCCAATCACCCGACCACGTCCGCAGTCCGTGACTTCCACGGAGCACCCCATTCTGGTCTCTCACGATGTCTAATGACTACTGAGGTCACATACATGGAGTACCTGGCAGTAGGTGGCAGCACAATGCACCAAATATGAGAAACGTATGTTTTTGGGGGTGTTCGGATACTTTTGATCACATAGTGTATCCTTTGGAAAAGGTCAGGTGACACGGGAAGATTTCACTTAGATTAGATTATGGACAGGCACAAATCAGACACTGGATGTAGGGAGTAAACAGTAGAAGACATCGACCCACTTCACAGTTTTGTAGTGATGAAGAGTATGCTGAAGTTTGAGAGAATAGGCAGGATGAATCAGTGCACAAGGAAGGATACAGAATTACTAAGGAATAAAGGCATATGCTTGAACTTCACTGAGGCTGTAGATACTTCGATAAAAAACTGTGCAGTTGTCAGTTCACTTGAAGCATGGATATGTCTGAAAAGGGCAGTCACAGAATTTGGAGAGAAACGTAGTTACAAGAAAAATAGTTGCGAAGAAGCAGTACGTAACAAAGAAACTACTTCCTTTGAGTGGTGGAAGTAGTAGGTACAAAATGTTCAGGGAAAATCAGGAACAAAGAAATACAAATCACTTAGAATAAAGTTTTCAGCCTCTGCAGTAAATTCTTGGTTTTGAGTGGTAAAGCTTGAAATTAGGTTTTCTCGGCACATTCATGACATTGTGGATCTCGGACTACTAAATTTCCTAGCGATTTCCGAAATGGGATGTTCCATACGTGTAGCTGTAACAACTATTACGCATTCAAAGTCTGTTAATTCCCATCGTGCGGTGATATTCACTTCGGATATCTTTTTACATGAATCACCTGAGTACAAATGACACCAACGCACTGCCATTTTATACCTTGTGTACGCGATACTACCTCTGCCTTTATATGTGTATACCGCTTTCCCACGACTTCTGTCACCTCAGTGTGTAATCTACGTAATGATTCACTGGTACTGATATACACTGTGTGACGCAACTATTGGTATATCCTACTTAATCACTTTTGCTAATTACAACTTTTGCAACACTGTGTTATTATAAAATATTATATTTTGAAACTGAAATTTAAAAAAAGGAAAAAAAATGATTTATTTTGCTGTGGTACTAAAAGGTTGACGTAGGTACAATCAATGATTTAGTGTCTTGTAGCACTGCATTTCCTACATAACGATATGGCTTTATAATAAAAATAGTAAATAAGCAATCATATAAATTGCTCGTACAATGTTCATCACCCACGAAGTACCACTGTAATCAATGTAAACTTGCATGTGCAGCTAGAAAAACTGCGCTACGTAACTCTAATAAGGTTTGCACATATTGTCCCAAAGATTCCGTGAACCGAAATGAGTGTAGTGCCGAATAGTAATAATCAAACTTGTCGTTGCACTCAAAGCAATGACAGATATTGTTCTATGTTGTTGGGTTATGTAGAAAATGATTAAGAAAAAAGGCAATTTCTTCGAAATCACTTTCTACTTCACTGAGACTAAAAAAGTTAAAAAAAGTTATTAAGAAGCTGCACTTTACAAAATGTTATTTATGTTTTCTGAATGGATGCAGTGTTAAGTACGCGACGTGAATTTGATGGCAGTCTGTTATCTTTCTCAGTTTCTCTCTTAGCATCTAGCAGACGAGCTTACGTTGAACAAGTGGTAAATCTCTTCCTCCATCGTCATATTGCCACCACAGACATTAGGCATCAAGATTTCCTCCAAGCACCACACGCATACAAAGCTCAAATTATATCACTGACAGCCCAGACTGCAACTGCTCGACTCTTTTAACAACGAATATCATTTTTGCTCTACCTAAAGAAGTTCTCTTTGAAACATATTTTACATAAATATTTTATTTTTGTTCTGCTTACTCTACTGTTTGCACATTATTTAAGGTATTAAGTAAATGTATAGTAAAAATAACAAGAAATAGAATTACAATTTCGCACACGAAATAAATATAAGCATCTACACAAGGAATTACCCACGCCACTAGCAGATTGCACCAATTGTTGTGTATATAAAAAATTTGGATATCTATAGGTCTGAACAACTAAACCAAATTGACACATAAAAAATATAATGTCTTGAATGAGTGTGTGTCCCTTAAATATTTATTGAATTTATTGTGTAATTACAACTGGGAGTGATTTATTAAATGAAAGACCACCTACACCGCAAAACTAGCAATTATTCAGTGTCACTATCGTGTCTAGGCGGAAAGTACTGTAGGAATTCAAAACAATCCAGCACTGGCGAAAGAAAAAATTGAATGGCAGTAGTAATGCAATACAGGTAGCACACGACTGCTGTGCTTGTAAATTAAAATTCGAATTTCACGAACCAGGGTATTTACTTTACAAATGTGGTCGCACATATCGTAAATCGCAGCTCCTTTACAGGCAAAATCGGTGTAACAAACCGCATATCATGGCGGCAATCCATTTTCTGAAGTTTACGTAATACCTCCACGAGTGTGTATAGGACTACCGACGAGGTAATCTATTCAATCCAACAAGTTTCTCAAAATTTTTTCAGATTAGCGGGTCGCTAAGAGTAATAAATGTGATAGTTTATAAACCTTAAAGGTTAATCTGAATCTTTTGAAGAATTAAAACTGTACGTTAAAGGCTAAATCGGAGGACGGAAGATCCGTTGAGCATAAACGCCACTACAAAGGAAATTTTCCCGCCGGTGGCCGCGTTAGGGCACTGAAATTGATTAATGAGGAGAGTTAAAAATTTGTGCCGGAGCAGGATTTGAACCCGGATGCACCATTTCTCTGGAAGGGGTGCTAAGACATAGTCTTTTTTCAGTTTCTTTGCGAGAGTTCGCCTTAGCCCCTTTGTTCATAGGTATGCAAAAGAGGAAGAAACAGGACAGCAAGTTTTGTTTTTCACAAAATCGTAGTATCACTCTCTGTTGGTCCATCACGACCAGGGAACATCGGCTGGTGCGTACTCTCCAATGCCAATAACCAGCAGCCGTATTCTTTAAGATGTTGTTGTTGTTGTGGTCTTCAGTCCCGAGACTGGCTTGATACAGCACTCCATGCTAATCTATCCTGTGCAAGCTTCTTCATCTCCCAGTACTTACTGCAACCTACATCCTTCTGAATCTGCTTAGTGTATTCATCTCCTTGTCTCCATCTACGATTTTTACCCTCCACGCTGCCCTCAAATACTAAACTGGTGATCCCTAGATGCCTCAGAACATGTCCTACCAACCGATCCCTTCTTCTAGTCAAGTTGTGCCATAAACTTCTCTACTACCCAGTCCTATTCAATACTCCCTCATTAGTTATGTGATCTACCCATCTAATCCTCAGCATTCTTCTGTAGCACCACATTTCGAAGGCTTCTATTCTCTTCTTGTCCAAACTATTGATCGTCCATGTTTCACTTCCATACATGGCTACACTCCATACAGATACTTTCAGAAACGACTTCCTGACACTTAAATCTATACTCGATGTTAACAAATTTCTATTCGTCAGAAACGCTTTCCTTGCCATTGCCAGTTTACATTTTATATCCTCCTTACTTCGATCATCATCAGTTATTTTTCTTCCCAAATAGCAGAACTCCTCTACTACTTTAAGTGTCTCATTTCCTAATCTAATTCCCTCAGCATCACCCGACTTAATTCGACTACATTCCATTATCCTCGTTTTGCTTTTGTTGATGTTCATCTTATATCCTCCTTTAAAGACACTATCCATTCCGTTCAACTGCTCTTCCAAGTCCATTTCTGTCTCTGACAGAATTACAATGTCATCGGCGAACCTTAAAGTTTTTATTTCTTCTCCATGGATTTTAATACCTACTCCGAATTTTTCTTTTGTTTCCTTTACTTCTTGTTCAATATACAGATTGAACAACATCGGGGAGATGCTTCAACACTGTCTCACTCGCTTCCCAACCACTGCCTCCCTTTCATGTCCCTCGACTCTTATAACTGCCATCTGGTTTCTGTACAAATTGTAAATAGCCTTTCGCTCCCTGTATTTTACCCCTGCCACCTTCAGAATTTGAAAGAGACTAGTCCAGTCAACATTGTCAAAAGCTTTCTCTAAGTCTACAAATGCTAGGAAGGTACGTTTGCCTCTCCTTAATCTAGCTTCTAAGATAAGTCGTAGGGTCAGTATTGCCTCACGTGTTCCAACATATCTACGGAATCCAAACTGATCTTCCCCGAGGTCGGCTTCTACTAGTTTTTCCATTCGTCTGTAAATAATTCGTGTTAGTATTTTGCAGCCGTGACTTATTAAACTGATAGTTCGGTAATTTTCACATCTGTCAGCACCTGCTCCCTTGGGATAGGAATTATTATATTCTTCTTGAAGTCTGAGGGTATTTCTGCCATCTCATAGATCTTGCTCACCAGCTGGTAGAGTTTTGTCGGGACTGGCTCTCCCAAGGCCGTCAGTAGTTCTAATGGAATGTTGTCTACTCCGGGGGCCTTGTTTCGACTCAGGTCTTTCAGTGCTCTGTCAAACTCTTCACGCAGTATCGTATCACCCATTTCGTCTTCATCTACATCCTCTTCCATTTCCATAATATTGTCCTCAAGTACATCGCCCTTGTATAGTCCCTCTATATACTCCTTCCATCTTTCTGCTTTCCCTTCATTCCTTAGAACTGGGTTTCCATCTGAGCTCTTGATATTCATACAAGTGGCTCTCTTTTCTCCAAAGGTCTCTTTAATTTTCCTGTAGGCAGTACCTATCTTACCCCTAATGAGATAAGCCTCTACATCCTTACACTTGTCCTCTAGCCATCAGTGCTTAGCCATTTTGCACTTCCTACTGATCTCATTTTTTAGACGTCTGTATTCCTTTTTGCCTGCTTCATTTACAGCATTTTTATATTTTCTGCTTTCATCAATTAAATTCATTATTTCTTCTGTTACCCAAGGATTTCTACTAGCCCTCGTCTTTTTACCTACTTGATCCTCTGCTGCCTTCACTACTTCACCCCTCAGAGCTACCAATTCTTTTTCTACTGTGTCTCTTTCCCCCATTCCTGTCAATTGTTCCCTTATGCTCTCCCTGTAACTCTGTACAACCTCTGGTTCTTTCAGTTTATCCAGGTCCCATCTCCTTAAATTCCGACTTTTTTTCAGTTTCTTCAGTTTTAATCTACAGTTCATAACCAATAGATTGGAGTCAGAGTCCACATCTGCCCCTTGAAATGTCTTACAATTTAAAATCTGGTTCCTAAATCTCTGTATTACCATTATATAATCTATCTGATACCTTCTAGTATCTCCAGAATTCTTCCATGTATACAACCTTCTTTTATGATTCTTGAACTAATTGTTAGCTATGATTAGGTTGTGCTCTGTGCAGACTTCTACTAGGCGGCTTCCTGTTTCGTTTCTAACCCCCAATCCATATTCACCTACTATGTTTCCTTCTCTCCCTTTTCCTACTGACGAATTCCAGTCACCCATGACTATTAAATTTTCATCTCCCTTCACTATCTGAATAATTTCTTTTATTTCATCATACATTTCTTCAATTTCTTCGTCATCTGCTGAGCTAGTTGGCATATAAACTTGTACTACTGTGGTAGGCGTGGGCTTCGTATTTATCTTGGCCACAATAATGCGTTCACTACGCTGTTTGTAGCAGCTTACCAGCACTCCTATTTTCCTATTCATTATTAAACCTACTCCTGCATTACCCGTATCTGATTTTGTATTTCTAATCCTGTAGTCACCTGACCAGAAGTCTTGTTCCTCCTGCCACGAACTTCACTAATTCCCACTATATCTAACTTTAACCTACCCATTTCCTTTTTTAAATTTTCTAATCTACCTGCCCGATTAAGGGATCTGACATCCCACGCTTTCATACATGGAACGGCAGTTTTCTTTCTCCTGATAACGACATCCTCTCGGGTAGTCCCCGCCCGGAGATCCGAATGGGGGACTATTTTTCCTTCGGAATATTTTACCCAAGAGGATGCCATCATCATTAGCCATACAGTAGACCTGCAAGCCCTCGGGAAAAATTACGGCCGTAGTTTCCCCTTGCTTTCAGTCGTTCGCAGTACCAGCACAGCAAGGCCGTTTTGGTGAATGTTACAACGCCAGATCAGTCAATCATCCAGACTGTTGCCCCTGAAACTACTGAAAAGGCTGCTGCCCCTCTTCAGGAACCACACGTTTGTCTGGCCTCTAAACAGATACCCCTCTGTTGTGGTTGCACCTACGGTACGGCTATCGGTATCGCTGTGGCACGCAAGCCTCCCCACCAACGGCAAGGTCCTTGGTTCATGGGGCTTGGATTCTTTAACATATTTTATTTTATTCTGAAAGCAACCAGTTTCGGCAATTTATTTTGCCATCTTCAAGACCCATACCATTTTATCCAAATAAACTAACTTATCGTATAGCAGTTTAAAACAATGGATATCCTGAATTCCAATCGTTATGCAAATGCTTCATACGAAACTGGTGAAATCTACTGACATTGAAAAATCGTAGTATGGACTGATAACCGTGTAATTGTCCTGAAAGGAACCCTGCTGCCGTCCGACCACTCTCCAGGAAAATAACAAGAAGGTGGGGCCACTTTCGGCACCATTCAACAATTTATAGACCTAAATTAAACAAATTAAATAAAAACTAAAATTAGAAAAAAAACTTTATACTGGCAGCCTCGAATCTCTTCTGTGCTCATGGATCGTTTACTCGCGTTGTTTAGCTTCCGTGATCGCTTTACTTGATCGGGGAAAACGACTTCACCTCTCCTCAGCTTTGCGTACCCAGCACAGCCCAACTACCTGGTGGATCTGCAAAAACTGTACCTAATATATATATACGTACTGATTCTTGTGTTGTGCAGCCGTAAGAGATTTGTATGTCCAACCAGCAGGTATTACCAATAATCCAGTAAGTTCGTATCTTTGTAGTGTTATACGTAATGGGCCGTCATACCCGTGACCCAGGCCACTTCGTTCGTCTTATGACGCGAAAAGGACGTCTCCTCCGGAAAAAACACTATATCGGCAGAGATTTGTACATGTACAGAGTCCCGCATGAACTATTGATTCTCCTTGACTAACGACACTCCACAGGCAAACCGGAGGTCGTTCGTGTAAGACGTGCCGTATTGTTGCACACTGGCGAATCCACAAAATGAATACCGTACTTTTTGCATTTGTCGGGTACTTCAGGTTCACGACAATGTACCATGTTGATCTGACTCATGTTGGGAGGTGGGGGTGGTGAACCGTGCGCCACACCACTCTCCAGCTACGTTCGTAACTACGGGATGTGTCCGTTCCAACTTCTTCTGGGCGATTTGTCGATGAAGCAGATCGTACACGCCCTTCGATGTCAGCGCGGGATGTCGGTGAGAGTGCCCGAACTTAACTTTATTCAATGATGAACATCCGACGTACGTTAATACGGTGATATATGTCTGAGATTGACCGGGGGCTACGAAAGAACGGAGCATTCTGTTCTGATTCACCTCCCCGTTATAGTCCTTCCACTTTATCTCCTAGTGGTTGATTGGTTGAGATGGGGCAGCGGACCAAACAGTGGGGTCGTCGGTCCCATAGGATTAGGGGAGGACGAGGAAGGAAATCGGCCGTGCCGTTTAAAAGGAACTATCCTGGCACTTGCCTGAAGCGATTTGGGGAAATCACGGGAAGCCTAAATCACGATGACCGGTCCCGGGTTTTAACCGTCATCCTTCTGAATGCGAGTGGAGTATGTTAACCAAAGCGCACCCTCGCTGGCCGAAAAACCGCTAGTCACTCTTGAGTATTCCTAAATACCCATTTATTGCTCACAGTTTACTTAAGTTTTTAAGAAAATCTGTTCAAGTCAAGCTAACGCGCCAAAAAGCGAAAATGATAATAATTGTGATGTATTATGTATTGGCGTAATACCAAGGTAGTCTCGGCGCAGTCTCAAAGTGAGCAAGCAGCAACCGCATCAGCCAGGTGAAGGTGAGGAGAGGGAGAGAATTCCCCTTTGGAAGAGAGGACGACAAATACACTCCTGGAAATTGAAATAAGAACACCGTGAATTCATTGTCCCAGGAAGAGGAAACTTTATTGACACATTCCTGGGGTCAGATACATCACATGATCACACTGACAGAACCACAGGCACATAGACACAGGCAACAGAGCATTCACAATGTCGGCACTAGTTCAGTGTATATCCACCTTTGGCAGAAATGCAGGCTGCTATTCTCCCATGGAGACGATCGTAGAGATGCTGGATGTAGTCCTGTGGAACGGCTTGCCATGCCATTTCCACCTGGCGCCTCAGTTAGACCAGCGTTCGTGCTGGACGTGCAGACAGCGTGAGACGACGCTTCATCCAGTCCCAAACATGCTCAATGGGGGACAGATTCGGAGATCTTGCTGGCCAGGGTAGTTGACTTACACCTTCTACAGCACGTTGGGTGGCACGGGATACATGCGGACGTGCATTGTTCTGTTGGAACAGCAAGTTCCCTTGCTGGTCTAGGAATGGTAGAACGATGGGTTTGATGACGGTTTGGATGTACCGTGCACTATTCAGTGTCTCCTCGACGATCACCAGAGGTGTACGGCCAGTATAGGAGATCGCACCCCACACCATGATACCGGGTGTTGGCTCTGTGTGCCTCGGTCGTATGCAGTCCTGATTGTGGCGCTCACTTGCACGGCGCCAAACACGCATACGACCATCATTGGCACCAAGGCAGAAGCGACTCTCATCGCTGAAGACGACACGTCTCCATTCGTCCCTCCATTCACGCCTGTCGCCACACCACTGGAGGTGGGCTGCCCGATGTTGGGGCGTGAGCGGAAGACGGCCTCACGGTGTGCGGGACCGTAGCCCAGCTTCATGGAGACGGTTGCGAATGGTCCTCGCCGATACCCCAGGAGCAACATTGTCCCTAATTTGCTGGGAAGTGGCGGTGCGGTCCCCTACGGCACTGCGTAGGATCCTACGGTCTTAGCGTGCATCCGTGCGTCGCTGCGGTCTGGTCCCAGGTCGACGGGCACGTGCACCTTCCGCCGACCACTGGCGACAACATCGATGTACTGTGGAGATCTCACGCCCCACGTGTTGAGCAATTCGGCGGTACGTCCACCCGGCCTCCCACATGCCCACTATACGCCCTCGCTCAAAGTCCGTCAACTGCATACACGGTTCACGTCATGCGGCATGCTACCAGTGTTAAAGACTGCGATGGAGCTCCGTATGCCACTGCAAACTGGCTGACACTGACGGCGGCGGTGCAGAAATGCTGCGCAGCTAGCGCCATTCGATGGCCAACACCGCGGTTTCTGGTGTGTCCGCTGTGCCGTGCGTGTGATCATTGCTTGTACAGCCCTCCCGCAGTGTCCGGAGCAAGTATGGTGGGTCTGACACACCGGTGTCAATGTGTTCTTTTTTCCATTTCCAGGAGTGTAGTACACGATGAAATACAGGCAACCCGCACTACAGTGGACGGAAACGGAATTAATTACTGAAAATACATTGCCGCAACGGCGGTTAAACTCAATTTACTCAAAACTTACAAATTGTGAGTAATACTTCACATAGCAAAGCCGTTTCTGGAGTTGGTGTATTTTCAGAAAACACTTGCAATTTGTCAGTGGCAGTGCTTTAATAGATCTTTATGCAAAACCGAAATAAAATATAACTGGAAATTAATCAATTACCCAATGTCATTAGAGCTTCCCATTACCGTCACTCCGTGGATGTAGATAATGAAAGACATATTCATTTACATTTAATTTTGGAAAGAAAGCACACCAGATAAAGTTTCTTTTAACTGCAGAGGTAGCGAAAGACTGCATTACCAGTTTATCATGTGTTTATTTACAAGAGCCAATATTTCTTCTGATATGTGGATCTCTCTATACGCTGAAAATATGCACTACCTAACAAAGAAGTAAAGCATCTTGAAAGAGGGGAAGAAGGTAAAATAAAACTTCACAGATTGAGAGTATATGTGATGTTATTTCAGTGATCACAAAATCGTGTCAAACTTACAAAAACTTAACCTCATGATCCCATTTATCAGAATGACGTTACTCCCCTCCCCCCTCCCCACAACGCCTCACGGATTCGGTTGAGGAGAGTGTCATACAGCCATTGTAACATTTCCTGAGACAAGTTGGTATCACTGATACTGATACTGGGACAAGGAATGTCCCAACTTATCGCACACCTGTTCTGTAAGGGACGGGCCTGGGAATCTTGCTGGCCACGTGACTACCTCAACATAGTAGATAGTGTCGGAAGTTCCATGCAGCTTTTCGCGGGTGATGCTGTAGTACACAGAGAAGTTGCAGCATTAGAAAATTGCAGTGAAATGCAAGAAGCTATGCAGCGGATAGGCACTTGGTGCAGGGAGTGGCAACTGACCCTTAACGTAGACAAATGTAATGTATTGCGAATACATAGAAAGAAGGATCCTTTATTGTATGATTATATGATAGCGGAACAAACACTGGTAGCAATTACTTCTGTAAAATATCTGGGAGTATGCGTGCGGAACGATATCAAGTGGAATGATCATATAAAATTAATGGTTGGTAAGGCGGGTGCCAGGTTGAGATTCATTGGGAGAGTCCTAGAAAATATAGTCCATCAACAAAATAGGTGGCTTACAAAACACTCGTTCGACCTATACTTGAGTATTTCTCATCAGTGTGGGATCATTTCCAGGTCGGGTTGACAGAGGAGATAGAGAAGATCCAGAGAAGAGCGGCGCGTTTCCTCACAGGGTTATTTGGTAAGCGTGATAGCGTTACGCAGATGTTTAGCAAACTCAAGTGGCAAACTCTGCAAGAGAGCGGTTCTACATCGCGGTGTAGCTTGCTGTCCAGGTTTCGAGAGGGTGCGTTTCTGGATGAGGTATCGAATATATTGCTTCCCCCTACTTATACCTCCCGAGGAGATCAAGAATGTGAAATAAGAGAGATTCGAGCGTGCACGGAGGCTTTCCAGCAGTCGTTCTTCCCGCGAACCATACGCGACTGGAACAGGAAAGGGAGGTAATGACAGTGACACGTAACGTACCTTCCGCTACACACCGCTGGGTGGCTTGCGGAGTATAAATGTAGATGTACATGAAGATGAACATGGGATAATTTATAGAGACACGCCATTCGTGGGTAAAAAATTGTCCTGTAAGAAAATGGTACCACGATGCAGTTGCATGACAGGTAAAACGAGGACGTAGGATTTCCTTGGCGTACTGGTATGGTGTCAGCTTTCTCTCTGTCACTACCAGCAGTCGTACATGATGGCTCTCCACACCATGAAACCAGGTGTAAGAGCGCTCTGCATGTGCAAAACATTGGAAGCATGGGACCTCTTCGCAGCTCGCCCCATGCTCTCCGACGATGGTCATCCAGTTTCTGTTGATCTATTGTAGACTTGTTAAATATTTAACAATGAAAGTAGCCAAAAAGCTCAGTAAATAAGATGTTATTTTATTTTCGCTACCAGTTTCAGCAAAATCATTACGCCATCTTCAGGCTCCACATGCACCTCTCAAAAATAATCGATATTAGCGTACTGGAGCCATGTGTTTCTGGATGTCGTGAATTCGTAGATCCAGCATTTAAGTACATTTCCTGTTGGATCATGTTATTCTACATTACATAACATTACATATATTTACAGACAAACATGTAGTCCTTTTATATATTCAATGGATTTTTGGGATACGATGAGGAATTCTTCAAAGTCCCCACTGAATTCTGTGGCACTGCATTCGTCTCTGATGTGTTGGATGGTCTGCTTAGGCGCGCCGCTGTCACATGCTGGCGAAGACAGCAGTCCCCATTTGAAGAGTGAGTCAGCACATCTTCCATGCCCAGTTCTTAATCGGTTGACCATATCTTACTGGTAGCGAAAGTATAATAAAATAAAATCTCAACTGAACGTCTCTTTGGCGAATCCAGAGTCGCGCAGAACCACGATTCATCTCTCAACACAGTGCAATGACATTCGTCAGCAGTCCAAAATTCCTGGTCGCAGCAGGCTTCTGTGTCGTGCTGTCAGTTGCGACCTACGAGTGGAACGGTACTTCCCTAGAGCAGCCGCTGCATAACGTCGAATAACACAGAATGTGGCACTGAGTCCATTACTTGTTCTCGGATGGCAGACGCAGCTGTGAAGGTGCACAATACAGCGATTCTCTCTTGTTGTGGTCAGACGTGAACCTCGACGATGAGTATACCTGCACAACAGGTCACTATCATGTCTAAAAGCCCCACAAATCTGGATACTGCACGATTTGACAAGGCAGCGAAATGGAGACCCACAATGAAGTCTCTTTCTATGTCATTCAAGTTTTGATAACGCGGTTTCAAATGCGAAAAATGTGAGAATTATTGCACAATAGGCTTAAAATATGTGAAGATGGTATCCGTTCTTTTGGAAATGCCTGAAAGGACAGATACCATCTTCATATAGTTAAGGCTAACCGGCTATTGACCTTCTTCTTCTGTGCTGGATGCACAAGCATTGCCTGAAGTCTTACGGACCCGGTAAGATTTTCTGCCGCGAATAATGAGTGTAATGGGCAGGGGCACTACGAATGTAGTGTGTGGACATTAAGTTGGTAATGTACACTCCTGGAAATTGAAATAAGAACACCGTAAATTCATTGTCCCAGGAAGGGGAAACTTTATTGACACATTCCTGGGGTCAGATACATCACATGATCACACTAACAGAACCACAGGCACATAGACACAGGCAACAGAGCATGCACAATGTCGGCACTAGTACAGTGTATATCCACCTTTCGCAGCAATGCAGGCTGTTATTCTCCCATGGAGACGATCGTAGAGATGCTGGATGTAGTCCTGTGGAACGGCTTGCCATGCCATTTCCACCTGGCGCCTCAGTTAGACCAGCGTTCGTGCTGGACGTGCAGACCGCGTGAGACGACGCTTCACCCAGTCCGAAATATGCTCAATGGGGGACAGATCCGGAGATCTTGCTGGCCAGGGTAGTTGACGTACACCTTCTAGAGCACGTTCGGTGGCACAGGATACATGCGGACGTGCATTGTCCTGTTGGAACAGCTAGTTCCCTTGCCGGTCTAGGAATGGTAGAACGATGGGTTCGATGACGGTTTGGATGTACCGTGCACTATTCAGTGTCCTCTCGACGATCACCAGAGGTGTACGGCCAGTGTAGGAGATCGCTCCCCACACAATGATGCCGGGTGTTGGCCCTGTGTGCCTCGGTCGTATGCAATCCTGATTGTGGCGCTCACCTGCACGGCGCCAAACACGCATACGACCATCATTGGCACCAAGGCAGTAGCGACTCTCAACGCTGAAGACGACACGTCTCCATTCGTCCCTCCATTCACGCCTGTCGCGACACCACTGGAGGCGGGCTGCACGATGTTGGGGCGTGAGCGGAAGACGGCCTAACGGTGTGCGGGACCGTAGCCCAGCTTCATGGAGACGGTTGCGAATGGTCCTCGCCGATACCCCAGGAGCAACAGTGTCCCTAATTTGCTGGGAAGTGGCGGTGCGGTCCCCTACGGCACTGCGTAGGATCCTACGGTCTTGGCGTGCATTCGTGCGTCGCTGCGGTCCGGTCCCAGGTCGACGGGCACGTGCACCTTCCGCCGACCACTGGCGACAACATCGATGTACTGTGGAGACCTCACGCCCCACGTGTTGAGCAATTCGGCGGTACGTCCACCCGGCCTCCCGCATGCCCACTATACGCCCTCGCTCAAAGTCCGTCAACTGCACATACGGTTCACGTCCACGCTGTCGCGGCATGCTACCAGTGTTAAAGACTGCGATGGAGCTCCGTATGCCACGGCAAACTGGCTGACACTGACGGCGGCGGTGCAGAAATGCTGCGCAGCTAGCGCCATTCGACGGCCAACACCGCGGTTCCTGGTGTGTCCGCTGTGCCGTGCGTGTGATCATTGCTTGTACAGCCCTCTCGCAGTGTCCGGAGCAAGTATGGTGAGTCTGACACACCGGTGTCAATGTGTTCTTTTTTCCATTTCCAGGAGTGTAGGTCTCACGTGGAGCGTGCAAGGGATATGTCCCTGCTGTTGCACTATCCTCTGTGCCCTCGGTGGCTCAGATGGATAGAGCGTCTGCCATGTAAGCAGGATACCCGTGTTCGAGTCCCTGACAGGGCACACATTCTCAACTGTCCCCGTTGATGTATATCAACGCCTGTCGACAGATTAGGGTCTTGATTTAATTATCATTTCATAACCTTAATGGCTCAGGTATTCAAGTTACTGACAAGAAAAATGCACTTAAGAAAATTGACGGTTTGTTAGATGATCTGTTTGGCGTTAGAGAACATAAAGACACCAGAGTGGCAGTTCCTACGTTGTAGTTGATAATGGTAGCAAGACTAAAGGAAAATCAACACTCGTTCATAGGATATATCGACCTGGAAAAAGCGTATGACGATGTATAATGGAGTAAGATGTGCAAAATTCCGACAGAAACAGTGGTAAGCTACAGGGAAAGGCGGGTAATATGCAGTATGTACAAAAGCCAAGAGGGAACAGACTGGAAGATCAACGTCGAAGTGCTCGGATTAGAAATGGGGTACAACAGGGATATACTCTTTCATCCCTATTATTCGATCTGTACATCAAAAAAGCAGTCCCGGAAATAAAAGCAAGGTTCAAGGCTGGGATAAAAATTGAATGTGAAAGGATATCAGCGGTAAGATTCCCTGATGACTTTGTTATCCGCAGTGAATGTGAAGAAAAAATACAGCATATGACGAAAGGAATAAACAGTATAATGTGTATAGAAAAAGTACTGGGAGTAAATCGAAGAAAGACGAAACGAATAAGAAGTAGCAGAAATGAGAACAGCGAGACACTTAATATCATGACTGATGATCACAAAGTAGATTCAAGTAAGGGATTCTGCTACCTAGGAAGCAAAATAACCCATGACGAACAGAGCAAGGAGGACATAAAAAGCCAAATAACAGTGGAAGAAAGGGTATTTCCTGCAAAGAGAATTCCTAGAATCAAACATAGGCCGTAATTTGAGGAACAGATTTCTGAGAACGTACGTCTGGAGAACAGCACTTAACGGTACTGAAGCATGGACTGTGAAAAACCGGAACAGAGGCGAGTAGGAGAATTTGAGGTGTGGTGCTACGGAAGAATGTTTAAAATTTGGTGAACTTATAAGGTAAGAAATGAACATCGGCGAGGAGAGGAATATAAGGAAAACACTGAAGAAGAAGGAGCAGGATAGTAGGACATCTGCCAAGACATCACTGAATAACCTCCATTGAAGTAGATGAAACTGTAGAGCATAAAAACTGTTGTGGAAGATAGAGATTGGAATATATCCAGGAAATAATTGCGGAATTTGAGATGAAAGTTTGGCACAGGAGAGAAATTCGTCGCGGGTCGCATAAAACCAGTCTAAACAGTAATGACTCACAGAGAAAACCACTGTCTCACACGACTATGCGATAACTCAGAGTCTTTCACACTAGACACGAACATCACTGATGCACTTCTGTGGCCCTTCTACCTGTTAGTATGAATTGCTGTTATAACCATTCACATATCTGTCGATGGTGAGTACGTGCAGAAGTTAAATTAACATCTGACATGTCTTCCCGGTGTTTTAATTTTTTTGTCAGGCAGTATATTTTTAGTGGAACAATGATACGTTGCACCCTAACAGCTGTAGCCAGGAGAATCAGTAGGAGCAGATCCCAACGTCTTTCTGTTTCCTTCTTCATTACTGCGTAGAACATAAAGTACATAACTTTTATAATTTGTACCTTGTACTTCTATCTTGACCTTTTTGTGGTTCTTTTTAAATTGACATATTTTCTGTTATTCTGTATAGGAGCCACTATTGTCTCAAGTTATGGCCAATAGTCTGCACCCTCGTTTTTGCAGCATAAACCTTTCTTCAATTTATTACGTTTTTCAATAGTATACTAATAAAGGTTATTAAATCTATAACTGTGCTCTCATGTCTTCACTTATCTGATCCTTCAATGCGAAACTTTTTATGTGACTCATAAATTTCATTTCTGTGACTTGTGTGTGGATTCCGTCTTGGGTTTTCTTATTTCTAAAATTCTGAGCCCGATGACAAATCAGGCATAGCCATTACCTTGAATTTTTATTCTTTCCGCACTTCGTTGTCAAGTGTTCTATGAATTGTTCGAAACGAAATCCTACATGTATTTAATTCAGGGTGTATGTCATTTTTATGCTGGTAGCTTATGTAGGAAGGTAAGAAGTTACAATGGATAATTTGTCCAAGAACATGGTCATTTTCCATTATTTTAGAATATACAAGGGTTTTTCCTGTAAAAGTCATGCTATTAGTATTTTTACGAGGCTTATTAAAATTGCAGCCCTTGTATTTGTGACCTAGGCAATCCGCTGCCATTTGCAGATCGTCTTTCCTCTCTGTCACGGGTCCCCTAAATTCGTTTCTTTGTGACCACACTTCCTTGTTGTGTTAGTTAACCTGATGTTCCACTGCGCTATCGACTGTAGGTATTTCTTTTGACTTCTGTTGAAACCTTAGTGGAACATCAAAAAGAGTCCTATTCTCTGACTGATTTGGTTATTTACACCTAATTTTTCGATGTTTCTTAATTCCCTCTCATTTTTCTATCGTGGCACGTTCATTCTCCATAAAGCAACTCTCGTCTGTTGTCTCCATAAACGTCAAAAGATGTTTCAAATGGCTCTGAGCACTATAGGACTTAACTCCTGCGGTCATCAGTCCCCTAGAACTTAGAACTACTTAAACCTAACTAACCTAAGGACATCACACACATCCATGCCCGATGTAGGATTCGAACCGGCGACTGTAGCGGTCACGTTCATTCTCCATAGAGCAACTCTCGTCTGTTGTCTCCATAAACGTCAAAAGATGTTTCAAATGGCTCTGAGCACTATAGGACTTAACTCCTGCGGTCATCAGTCCCCTAGAACTTAGAACTACTTAAACCTAACTAACCTAAGTACATCACACACATCCATGCCCGATGTAGGATTCGAACCTGCGACTGTAGCGGTCACGCGGTTCCAGACTGTAGCGCCTAGAACCGCTCGGCCACTGCGGCCGGCCATAAACGTCGGATGGACGCATGTCTTACCCTCCCAAGGCCATGAAATGTAAAATAAAGAAGGGACAATTGTCACACGTTATGCAGTTGGCCAGCCAGAACACTTCCTCCTTTTTTATGATGTCACAGCACTTTGCGCCTCCCACTCTTAAATTTCGACACCTGAATTCTTATATACAAAATAGCAGTTTCCCACTCTCATCTATGACACTCTGTGCAATTGTCAGAATAGCAATGTCGGAAAACCCATCTTGACTCTACAGAAGAAGTAATCCCACGTTATTCTAGTAGAAATCGAAACTACTATAATTTCTACTGGGTTTTCACTACTTTTACTGTTAAGAGGCTAATGACAGTAACCCTGGCTCCAGCTACATCGGAAAAGGTATCTTCCAAGTGAAAGAACATGCCTAAAGAAATAATCCAATTGAAAGAACACACCTATAGTTATAGACAATGTTAATGTCCACTTATGTTTTGTCAGCTTGAGGCCGAAGCTCTTCAGGCAGTAAAGTCATGCTGTGTTCTGCCCGCTCCTATCTTTTGCCTCAAGGAAAGTTCCACCAAAAAGTATCTAACATCAAGGTTGGAAATATTTGCGTGAAATAAAAGTCAATAGTTAAAAAAAAACATTTCTGAACATTAATTGACAGAATATTTCTGAACCAAGGAGTTGCTGTTTTAATGGGCTCTGATACTTGATATCCCAGTAACGTTTGTGAACTTCTTGGCGCTTTCCCAACAACAGGAAGTTATGTTACTGACAGATTTACGAATGAGACTCTTCTGTCTACAACCTTTATGCCAAGAGCCGATACCTCTCATGTGGCTGGAGTCTTCCAGCTTCACAGCTGATGGTGATGGCTGATGATGGCTGCTGGGCCACGTAGTCGGAGGCTGAGATGAATTTTGGCAGCCATCTGATGATTCTGCAGCCGCCTCCGGTGGCTCGCCTCGTAAAGTGGAGCTACCGCTCTCAACAGTCCAGCTGCATCTGCCTGGTGGTTCTGTCGCCAGCGACGACCATAGAGTTCCTTCCTCCTCTCCTTATCCCACCAAGGGACAATCCAAAAGGCTATCTCTCTCGAACTCGTGTTTCATCAACATATTGAAGCTTTGCTTGGTTGAGGAAACACTCTAGTTACCTATCTACAACTTTAGTCTCTACCCTTCCCCGTTCTGTCAGCATTAAATTTAACATCATACGTACTCCATAAGCTTTCAGAAACATGCGATTTCACATTTCCTCTCTATGTCTCCACCAACGACGGGATTTCTGCTTGTTGCCATGACCGATCGCCCATCCCTTGGTTTACGATGCCTCAATAAATTTGGCGTCCATTTTTTGCGCTTCGAGCCTTATTGCATAACAATCGTATGATTTTCAAACAATTTCTTTTGTTGATGAAACTCTAATCTTTACAACTCTTGTAAAGTTATTTTGCCATCAGTGAACATCATGGCGCTAATCGAGTTATCTGATCATATACAGGCTGAGTCACTAACTATTGCCACCTAGAATAACTCCGAAAGCATGATAGGAGCTGAAACGTTTGTGGGACAGAAATTGCATGGGACAATGGGCCATAGTATGGCGTTGGTTTTTTGTTGCTAGGTAAGGTCGCTTCAGAGATATGAAGGTCAACTTTGTCTTTTTTTTCAATGGGATGATGTAGTTGGGTACTTAAATTCTGATAGCGGCTATCGAGACGAATCCAGTGATGCGTAAAAGTAAGGTCTTTGCCCGTCAACGAAGGTCAGCAAGGTGCCGTGAACGTCCATTTACAGAAGGAGTTCGAAGCGATGACCATCGGTATCTATGCAGCGCTGCAATCTTCTTATCACGGATTGAGTGTTATTACTTACCACATCGGCAGTTATCGAAGCACGCGCATTTTCATGAAGTTGTAATGAATTTCGTATGTTACTTGACTTCTCATTATTTGTAATTAAATTTCAAGGAAGAAGTACAGGCTTCGAAAGCCCAAGCCAAACCTCGATAAATAATGATGCAAATGAATTTATTCACAGGCACTACACAGTGAGTCACAGTGTACCAGACCACAACAGTAATGTGCAATTAGTTGTCGGATGTGCTCTCGACATCACACATTGCAGGATAGTACTTTTGAACCAGACACGGAAAACATCATTTGAAACATCATGCAAATATACATTATATTACCTCTCAAATATCATATGAATTAAATAATATGACCATTTGTGAGGATACTGGTGTGTAGTATCTGTATGTGGTTGTTCTTTGGAGGGCTACAATGCCCAGTGGCGCAGAGTCGCAAGCAGAGGCAGTTGTGGAGAGGCTGTGGAAGGTGTAGGCTGCGTGAGCCCAAGGCGGTTGCGTAGCGAAGGATTAATCTCTATGTTTAATAGTAGTGTCACACAGTTTGAATAATAGTGTGTTTTTGTTTGTGCAGTGTGATAAAGGAAATAAATTAAATCTTACCAGTTCTTAATTCGTCTCCATCAGTTAGTACCACACCATTGCATTTAACAATGAGCAAAGTCTCGATATACACGGTCAACTACAATAAGAGGATTGTAACATGTTGTTGTTGTGGTCTTCAGTCCTGAGACTGGTTTGATGCAGCTCTCCATGCTACTCTATCCTGTGCAAGCTTCTTCATCTCCCAGTACCTACTGCAGCCTACATCCTTCTGAATCTGCTTGGTGTATTCATCTCATGGTCTCCCTGTCTCCCTCTACGATTTTTACCCTCCACGCTGCCCTCCAATACTAAATTGGTGATCCCTTGATTAGTTAACCCATATAATCTCCAAGGAGAAGGGAGCTTATAAATCGATGAAAAAAATAGACAATAATGAATTTCGAGCGGGAGTCGAAGTGTCGCGTCAAACATGCTAGTCTTATGAAGCTCAAACGCTAATCACTTGACCACCACGAACTCTAACGTTCAGCACCTACGAACACCTACATATGGCACATAATGGCGATGATTTTCTCGGAATTTCCAGAGTAGTGCACCTTACTACGAGTTGCATATTACGTTGTTTTAATGGCCTACTTAAGACGTACAAGGTTTGAAGTAAATATGTGATCCCAACATCGCAGCATACCCTTGTCAGTCCGTAAAACGAGTACGTGTTCATGTGAATCTTAAAACGTCCCTTCCAAACAGAATATTCAAAGAAGTGTCAGGCATTCTACCAGCCTCCTAATATGTGTTCCCTTATTAAGCTTCCATCTTTTTTTCTATGATATGTCTTATTACAGGAGCATTGTCACTGAAAGACACTGCTGCGGAAAAGGAGGTGTTATCATTGACACATGGTGTTTCGTTTTTCTGTTGCTAATTACAATATATGGCTGTAAATTAAAATTCGTTAAGGATCACGCATCCTTGAAATAGTTAGTATGACTAACAGACCCTTTAAGTGGATTAACAAGATGGACACTGAAACTGAGTGACTTTCAGTATATGCAGTACACAAGCGTTGTGTGAAGCTCACTAATGTGGTTATGCTCAGTAGGAAAACTGAAGCATCGCAAGTACCAGGACAGAATCTAGTAGATGTTTTTTTTTTTCAAAAAAGAAAGTAGAAGCAGTGGGTATAGAAGCCAAGTGAACAGTAAAAGACCACAGTTTCTTACCCAGGAATGTGTACCGTGTTAAATCAACTTAATGCGGACCATGCACTATCATTTTTGCAGCTCTACAATCTGAAGTGTTACGACAAGCCCCTGACCATGTATTATCAGCAAATCGAGAGCTACCGTCAGACGAGTTGCAGAACACTTTTTGTGTGGAACACAACGTGATAAAGTGGTGCAGTACATAAAATAGTGCATTCAAAGTGTTCAACGAACAGATTTGAGTCCCCAAATAATACAACTCCAGAGATTACCATAATAGGAAAAATCACTTCAAATGATAGGAATTGACGTATTGGGGCCGTTTAAGAGAAGTGTAGCAGGTAATAGGTAATTGCCGACGATGATCAACTCATTTTCAAGATACCTAGTAATGATACTAATACCAGATCAAAAAGCGAGTACTGTATTTCAAGCCATAGTTGACAATTAGTTACTTAAGTTTGGTGTACCAGAAGGTATAGTTACATATCAAGGAACTAATTTTACGTCTGATCTTATGAAACAGCCATGTTGTCTACTGAAAGTAAAGAAACTGTATGCTAGTCCGTTCCATCCACAAGCTAATAGCTGCCTGGAATGAGTCAACGATAAAACAGTGAAAATGTTAAGCCACTAGCTGAACCGTTAACATTTAGGCTGGGATCTGTGTTTAGGCTATGTGATAAGTGTGTTCAGCTCAAAAATCCACACAGAGATAGGTCTTTCCTCTCAAGTAATCTATGGGCGAATAATGCCGTCATCTTCTGCTTTAATGCACATAGGAACACAGGGAAAATGTGAAGAAATTTACAAAAACATTAAAAGAAATTTGGAAACGAGTGAAATGTGCAAATACGAAGAGATTGGAGCATCAAGAGCGAACTGGCCAGGGTACAAGTAAACTAACCTCAGTAAAAAGTAGGACGACACGTTCTACTACCAAATCCTTGTACCCCAAAGAGAAAAAGCAGGAAACTGGATGAAATTTCAAGGACTGTACAAGGTATTTGATATGACTTCACTGGTCTGTGTCAAGTTGCAATTACTTACTAAAACATCGGTAGAACAATTATATTAGTCGAGTACAAGCTTTTAGGGGTACAGGTGATGGCTTAAAGCAAATACCTGCACAGTTACTGTAGAAAAAGAATTTGCCACATGGAACGAGAGTAGCACACTGCGTACCTTATGAGCTTAGATGTAGAGATAAGGGATACAACAGCAGCGTGTTTTAGTTTAATTTTTTGTTAGGTTAATTAGATTATTATTATTTTTTCCAGTTTGCTATAATAGTTTTCTGTGGGATACGCAGTTTTCGTGAAGGGGGAGGAGATTCATGTAATTACTTTCGAATATGACATCGAAATGTTTTACCAGGGATATAATACTTTTGCACTAATTTGAAGCAGAGGTAATTAAAATCAAGCAAAAGGAAAACGTAATGTTGTTCTCAAGACAACCAGACGTACTTCTCATGAACCATACTTAAAACTCATGTTTGATATCTTGGAGGTAATAAATGAAAACCGGCGTTTACAGAATATGTTCGTAAAAGTATCTAGGAAGCGGAAAAAAGGGAAATGGAAAAGTGTTACAGAACGATTACCAGAAATTGGAGTTTTACTATGAGAAAAATTCGGATTGAGTTACAGGAGATAATAGAGATAATTCCAGAAAAGCCTGTATTAAAGAAAAGAGGTTGATAAGATGCAGGTGGGAAATGGTTAAAAACGATGTTAGGAACAGCAGATAACGATGGCATTACAAATTGAAGTAGTACGATAGGAATAGTACAAGAAATGGTAAGGAACGCAGAAATAACATTTTGTTGTCATACGACACAAATTAAAAGTATGGAAGGGGGAGTGTTAAACATAACGAGGACTATGCACAAAATAAAAACCGAATTGCAAGGGTATACGAAAGGAACGCTGGAAACATTTAATTAAGACTTAAGGGAGATACAGGACTAGTTGAGGACGCTAGATAAGAAGCTAATAATATCCAGTGGCTACGAGAACTAGCATAATGTTTGGGAGATTTTAGAGTAGAAGTTGAAAGGGTACAAGAATCTATACGCCGTGCCACTCGTGGACAGTTAAGTACAACATTATGGACACCACAGCAGTTTCTGTTGGGATTGTAACAAGCGGAAAAAGAATTTCCAACAGGAATACGATACGTTTTACCACTAGTGAAAACTAATGTAGCATTCTTATTTTATGTTTCCAGAGTTAACTTTCATTCACATCGAGCTAGAATGTAAATTAACACCCAGTTCCGAGTTGCAAGTTTAAATTCTCATTATCAGTGTTTCTCTTTCCATCTGTATCCGATCAAATGGAAAATTATGGATATGCGGGCACAAGTACAAAGTCATGAGATGTTACTTGTGTCAGAACAAAGAATTCAGATGCTGTTACGTCAATAGCAGCCTTTAGCAATTGTGTCAAGGAGTTATCACCACTTATCCAGCGCAGGTGGTTCGAACTGACAAGCGATTGTGTGAAATTCAGTAGTTCCTAGAAGATATAGGTGCACCAGAATTTAAAAAAGTAGTACCAATGCTACAACCACATTTTGCGGGGATTGGCACGTGCTGGTTTAGTCTACGTTTTCACCAGAGACAGTAATTTTAAAGTCTTACAATAATAAGACATTTACGGAAGACAAAACAAGTTGGATTATTAGTAAATAGAACCAAGTGTGATACAGCTTTAATAAAGATCCACCTTCCTGCTACGATTACAGATTCCACGATAATTATGAGAAATCGACCAATGTCCTGAGTAATATTTCAGATTCCACATAACTAATGGCAGTAGATGAATTAGTCACTGCATAAAAAGGAGAAATTTCGTTAGATCAAATGTTACAGCATGTGCGGAAGTATCACAAGAAGCTTAAGCATAATATCACTACAATTAGTGTATCAACCACTAGTGTGATGGTGATTGTGGCATTCTTTGCACAGTTTCCTTTTGTCTAAGAAAGAGAATAAATCCTGCGGAGGGAACAACCGCCTATGAAATTCCTGTGGAATGAATTCGAACTACTAAGTAAGAGATTTTAGAGTAAAGTGTGAAGAGACGCAGGATAGAAAAATAAAGTTGAACTAGCATAAGGTTTTCTTTGTGCTTAAAGGAACAGTAGATGCAAATAAGTAAGGTAGAAAAGTAAAATTCGGGACGAAGGTGGCAGGAAATGTTACGCGACAAATTAATAAAGAAACGGGAAAGTAAAAGTTTCTAAAATTAATTAGCCAGCGTTAATCACGTGGCAGTATCAACAGCCGCCAGCCGGGAACCGCAAACATTTCAGAAACGTTATTCGGTCAGGAGGACCAAGACACACTTGAGCGAGATTGTGAGCGAGTTCAGCAGAAAATCTTTAGAAGAGTGCAGACCGAACAGCCTTCGTAACCTTATGTAAATGGCATTAGATAGGACGCAACGTAAGGCAGGGGTCGACTAAGTTGTAAAGACACGATGAAAATTTCGTTTAGCAAATGTAGCTCAAGACCACTGACGACTTGAGGTGAGCAGAACCGATTCCGTCATTAGGGATGACGTCGTAGAGCGGACCCTCTCATCGACGTCGTAAATACTCCTCTCAAACTAGCCTAGAGCACTCGGCCAGTAGGTTCTATGGCGTGCTAGTCATTTGCACTCGATTCTATAGTAATCTATGGCAACATCTTGTGTGTGAGATGCTTCTGGTGTCGGTCTTACATTTGTTGTCTTTAAAGAAGATCAGGGGTCCGTAGCCACGGATAATGGACGTAACTGAATCACAACATAGCACGGAAACGAGATATACTGCTTTGAGAAAAAATGATAAAGGTCCATAACATGAATCTGGAAGTTAGTGAGACCCCATACCAGGAAATAATCTTTTCTGATGCGCTTAAGCTAATTCCTAGAGCATTTGATGGAAATAAAGATGAACATAGGTATTTTGTACAAACCTGCGACTTAGCATTGGAATTGAGCCAAGCCATAGTCACTTTGTGCATTTAAAATTTATTAAAACTGGGGTCGTGGGAGCAACACAGAGTACGTTATTCGTACGTGATTCGAGAGCAAGTTCGGCAGATGTGGAGAGTGTTCCACTGGGGAACTATGAGTCAGAATGCACTTTAGATTATCAATCGTATCTGTTATTCTGTAGCAGACAGAGTAAAACTTAGAGTATGGTTGAAAGAATAAGCTGTATTGAGAGGTTGGATCTCTATTTCGAGAAGCCTTCCAACGAGTGATGAGGGAATCAGACATTCTGGGGGAAGGAGGGGGGGTGCAAGCTGTAATTGGGAACCTTGCGCGAGCAGTATTCATACAGGGAATTGAAGATGAGAGGATTAAAACAGCTGTGAGTGCTAAAGGAGAGGATTTAACGTTAGCCAGGCAGTAGATCTAGCATTAACGGGCAAAGCCTCAATCAGCTCTTGTAAAGGAAAGTTCGGAGAATGTAGTCGCCGGAGATATAACGCTTTTTAAAGGTAAGACAAGAGGCCATTGTGCAAGAGGACGCAGTGCAACTTAGTTGTAGTGGTGTAGAGGAACTGATACCCTATTCTCCATCACCACCGAGAGAACGACAGATGAAACGCTATGCAGAGATCATGACAGGGAAACTGGAAGCACATGACTGACTATGCACCGTCGATGCAATGTTAAAGTATACTGATAACCGCGTGACAAAGCGAGACGTGTGATAGGTTACGTTTATAAAAACCAGGACATTTAGCTCGGAGGTACGGTGCCTGTTCTTATCATTTTTTTTTAATTTTCTTTTGAGTCATCGGCGTTCTGATTGCTTTATTGCGGCCCTCCACAAACTCCTCTTGTGCGCTAACCTCATCATCTTGACTAGCACTTGCGGCGAACGTCTTGA
Source organism: Schistocerca gregaria (assembly GCF_023897955.1). Taxonomy (NCBI): domain Eukaryota; kingdom Metazoa; phylum Arthropoda; class Insecta; order Orthoptera; family Acrididae; genus Schistocerca; species Schistocerca gregaria. Next base: position 501,044,821 of record NC_064925.1, on the reverse strand, counting down.
ATCATTTGTTTGGTGTATTCAAGTCCGTATTTCCCAGACACTTTTTGCCTTCCACAGCTCCGTCTAGTACCATAGAGGTTATTCTCTGATGTCTTACCACGTCCTATAATCATGTCCCTACTTCTTTCGCTGTTTACATATGTTCCTTTCTTCATAGATTCTGCAGAGAATCTAGTCATTCTTTATGTTATTATTCCATCTAATTTTCAACATTTTTCTATAGGATCACACTTACAAATGTTTCGAATCTCTTGTTCCTGTGTTCCCACTGCCTTCTTTCACTAACACAAAATATTGTGCTGCAAACGCACTTTCTCAGATATGTTTTCCTCACACTAAGACTGATACTAGTAGACTTCTCTTGACCAGGAAAACCCTTTCTGTCAGTGCTTGCGTGTTTTTTCATTTCCTCCTCCCTTCATCCGTCATGGGTTATTTTGCTTCCAGGATAGCAGGATTCCTTTACTTCGTCTATTTCGTGGTCACCAGTTTTGATGTTACGCTTCTCGCTACTCTCATTCCTGCTTCTTCTCGTTACTTTTGGTCTCTTTTCGGTTTACTCTCAATCGATATTGTTTGTTTAGACTTCTCATTCTATTCAGCAGAGTATGTAATTCTTCTTCACTTACGCTGACGATGGCAATGTCATACCATCACTGATGTGTTTTCATCCTATATTTTAATCCAATCCTTGAACCTCTCTTTTATTTTCGACGTTGTTTGAACATGGGAGATGGCGAGTAACGCCACATACACTGTACAGTACAGTATGGTGTAGTTTCAGTGCGCCAAGTGGCAAAGTCACGAGTTAGCAGATTACGGGAACTGGTTTGAATGGATCACTTAAACAAAGAAGAAACAACTTCAAATTACGTGTTGCATATCACGTTGTATTTATTTTCCTAGAGATAGAATGACGTGCACTGAGACGGTGAAGCATGAAATTAAGTTTAAACCGAGGCCGAAGGAAAAGTCATAAATATGCGGCCGCATCGACTAAATGAGATAGCCGCAATGCTAAGAGAAAATACAGCGGTTAGAGAGAAATATGGAAACACCGTGAGAAACTGATGCTTGAACATAAATACAGATGTTACCCGAGTCTGCTAGTTGCACTATTGTATTTGACAACAAACGGTACCTGCTCAGTGTCCTTAACACACTGGAAGTTTCGGTCGGGGTCAGAGCAATGTTCTGTGTAGTTCTGAATGTACTAGTTTGGAGGTAAGTGATTTGAACGCGGGAAAATTGTTGGTGCTCGTTGCTTGGTGTTTTGGAGTTTTATTTTAAACAGGGCGATTACTCAGCAGCCCTATACTAGTTTCAACATACGATTATGCAGCGAACCAGTTGCACATAACTGGTAGGTACGTTGATCGAGATCTCGACACATACTAGAGGTGTCTTCGTCAGAATGAAATTTTGATAAATTATAAAATTACATTGCTAATAAGCAGTGGTCAGAATTTAGAGCAACTGCGCTTGTGGCAAAGGCTAAAACGTTTTAATTCACTTTTGACTTGACCATAGCTAGTCCATATTCTGACCATTTGTTTTTAATAATATTAAGATTTATCAAAATTTCATTCTGATGAAGACACCCCTAGTAGGTGTCAAGACCTCGATCAGTGTACCTACAAGTAATGTGCAACCAGACTTTTAGTGTTTCAAGAGGCACAATATCGAAGATGTATAACCCAAACAAAGATAGTGGGAACACATCATCGGCCACGATTGAACGCGGACGTAAGAGGGTGTTGCGTGAAAGCCGTAGTCACTGAAGAGGGCTGTGAAGAAAAATAAAAAGACGACAGCTGGAAGAGTCAATGCAGAACTGAATGTCGCACTCTCGAACCATGTCATCACAGAAGCAACACGAACTGATATCAATCAGCGGGAAACTGAAGGGCAAGGTAGAATTCCAAAAGCTCTCATTAGTGATACAAATGCCTGAAACAGGAAAATGTGGTGCAGAAGCCATAAACCCTGTGCTGTGAAGCAATGGAAGAAAGTCTTGTCGCACACTGTTTCCAACTTCAGGTGGAGTTTATTACCCACGAGCGAGACATGGCGGTGGTTCGTTGAGGGCTTAGGCAGCCACGTCGTATTCCATGGGTCCCATGGGCAGTCGTCAAGGTTGCGTTACTGCCAGAGATTACGTGATCATTATTCAATTCCATTGTGGTAAGGTGGTACAACAACTAGTCTCGAATGTATTTCAGATTAAAAACAGTCTTGGCTACGAAGTTATTTAATGTCAGTGACGTGCTTCACCCTTTTGGGGTATTATTGGACGAAGAAAATGTAGCTGGATTTGAAGCCCATCTATCATAAAGTCATTCTAAAATGGGAAATGATCGCAACAGTAAATGGATACATAATCCATTTATCAGAAAAACACATAAATGACAGACAGATTTTATACCCAATTACTGTTGCATTCATTCTGCATTTTATATGGCTATGTGACGGATTGGTTACATATGCAGCTACTTTTACACAATGTGATGATGGCCCAAAAGGGTGAAAGGCGTCACTGACTTTAAATAACCTCGCAGCGAAGACTGTCTCTACTCTGAAATGGATTATGTGACCTTTTTGGCTGATGAGGTCCTTCCATTGGTACAATGCTTGTTCCCTAATGTTGATGCTGTGTACCAAGACGACAGGGCCACTGTCCACACATCTCGCATCTTCCCAGATTGGTTTTGTGAGCACGGGGATGAACTGTTGAATTATCCCCGGCCACCACAGTCAACAGGTATTTATATTATTGTGCCTTTGAGGTCTACTTTGGAAAGAAGAATCCGTGATTGCTATCCACTTATAGAATCGTCACCTGAACTTCCCACTCTTTTGCAGGAAAAATGGTCTAAAAAGTCGTTGAAAAGCGCGTGGCACCTTTATTTACCTATTCGGAGGCGACTGGAAGCCGTTTTGAAGGCTAACTGGTTTCCAGCGCCGTATTAGGCATGGTTCCATGGTATTGTGTTATGTTTTTGATGTTCCCATATTTTTGTCCAGCCCCTGTGTCATTGCGATGAGGACAAGTCGGTGGAATTTTCCGTTGTTGATGATTCCGAAGAGTGTGGATCGTTCAGGGAAGCGAAAGTGCAAGACAGTCGCGGAAAATCGTAAAGTAAATGAGAACCGTATTCGCACCGTATTTCCGCTACCTGGTATTGATGAGATTTTAGACAGGTTAGGAAAATCCAAATATTTCACCACTTTAGACTGTGCAAAGGGTTATGATCAGCTACTGTTGAGAGGAAACAGCATTCCTCCTTCAAAAGGACAGTACCAGTATACGAAATCACCGATAGGAATAATGGATAATGGAGCCAATTTTCAGAGTGAGTTTAACACACTACTTACAGGACTTCAAGCACAGAAATTTTCCTATATTTAGCTTATGTAGTCGTGTTCGGGGATATGTTAGAAGAGTATAATGCCAGACTTGGAGAAGCGTTTGAGAAGTTAACATGGCACAATCTAAAATTGCAGATTGGCAAATGCGAGGAAGTAACTTACTTAGGGTATACAGTCTCGACAGAAGAATTAAAACTTGAACCACATAAGTTGAGGGCGATAAAAGGATATCCGAGATACAGTACTAGGAAGCAGTTGAAGAGCTTCCTAGCAAAATTATCCTTTTCCCGAAGAGTCATCAAAGACTTCAGCCAGATGGAGAAACCCTTATATCAACTACTGAACAAGGGAGCCTACTGCGAGTGGTCAACTTGCGGGAAGCGGCTTTTCAAGAGTTAAAAGAAAAAAATAGCTAATCCCTGAACCTACAGTAGCCTGATTTTATGAAGCAGTTCATAATAACAACAGACACGGTCAAGGAATCAATTACTACCTTACAGAGTGAATGGGAATTAGGACCGAATTTACCAGTAGCCTTGGGTGCAACACCCAGAATGCTGAACCAAGAAGGAAAGGGACGTAGTGCGATTGGGACAGAGCACCTAGCCGTAGTGTGGGCAGCGAATCACTTCCGACGTTTCTTGTTTGGAAGGAAATTTATCGTATGTACTGATAATAAACCCTTGAAATGAAATTTTGGATTAAACTGGCAGAATGCGATTATATACACACAGGGATCGCAAAAAACTGTGTCAGGCACACCAGAAGACCCAGATACAATCATTAGGAGAGTGGAAGCGGTCGACGAGGAAGAACAAGACGACCAATAAGAATAAGAGAAATGGCTGTTTTTAAGCAGTTTGATGACCCACTACTAGGTGGAAACTAAGGAACCAGCCGCACATATGACCGCCTTAAAAAGTATATAGCATGGAGAGGTATAAAAAAATCATAAAAGATTACAAGTTGCGAGAGTTGTCAGAAGAAAAAAATTGCGCAGAGGTGAAGATACCCTTAGTGCTGACCGAAATACGTAACGAGATATTCGTTCGCTGTGATACTGATGAGGCCAAATTATCACAGATAACCGAGCAAGGGATAAATCGATCCTCATGCTCCAGGATGCCCTCACGAAATTCGTCGTAGCAGAGCCTGTACCAAAACAGGACGCCGTCACAATAGCGCAGGTCTTACTAGAGAAAATAATCTGTAATTACAGCATACTGTCAGTATTACTGAATGACCAAACTTTCCAAGTGCCATCCTAAACGGAGTTGGCGGTTTACTGAAGACTGAGAAGATTCATATTTTGCCTATCGTTCCCAGAGCAATGGAGCACTCGAAAAATGCATTGAACCTAACAGAATATCTACTTCATTATGTGGGAACGAAGCAGGTTAACTTTGAAAAATGGGTGCATTTTGCCACTTTTGCACGTATATGACAGCACACAGCTTTCATTAAATGCTTTAAACCCCCTTGATCGTTTTTCGAGAGAGCATGCAATAGTCCCCGGATCCTACAGAGGGGTCCAAAGTACAGCTATGATAGTTACACTATGTGATTAAAAGTATCCGGACACCCCCAAAAACAACGTTTTTCATATTAGGTGCACTGTGGTGCCACCTACTGCCATGTACTCCATATCAGCGACCTCAGTAGTCATTAGGCATCGTAAGAGAGCAGAGTGGGGCGCTCCATTGAACTCACGGACATAGATCGTTGTCAGGTTATTGGGTGTCACTTGTGTCATACGTCTGTACGCGAGATTTTGACGCTCCCAAACATCCCTAGGTCCACGGTATAGTGAAGTGGAAACGTGAAGGGAAACTTACAGTACGAAAGTGTACAGGCTGACCTCGTCTGGTGACTGATAGAGACCGCCGACAGTTGAAGAGGATCGTAATGCGTAACAGGTAGACATCTCTCCAGACCATCACACAGGAATTGCAACCTGCATCAGGATCCACTGCAAGTAACATGACAGTTAGGTGGGAGGTGGTCGAGCGGCTGCCCATAAGCCACACATCACGCCAGTAAATGCCAAACAACGCCTGGCTTGGTGTTAGGGGTGTAAACGTTGTATGATTGAACAGTGGAAAAACGTTGTGAGGAGTGACGAATCGCGGTACACAATATGGCGGTCCGAAGAGAGGGTGTGGGATTGGCGAATGCCCGGTGAACGTCATCTGCCAGAGTGTGTAGTGCCAACAGTAAAATTCGGAGGCAGTAGTGTTTTGGTGCGGTCCTGTTTTTCATGGAGGGGGCTCGCATCCGTTGTTGTTTTGCGTGGCAGTATCACAGCACAGCCCTACATTGATGTTTTACAAACCTTCTTGCTTCCCACTTTTGAAGTGCCATTCGAGGATGGCGAATGTATCTTTCAACACAATCTAGTACCTGTTCATAATGCACGGCCTGTGGCGGAGTGGTTACACGACAATGACATCCCTGGCTGGCCTGTACAGAGTCCTGACCTGAATCCTACAGAATATATTTGGGATGTTTTGGAACGCCGACTTCGTGCCAGGCCTCACCGACCGGCATCGCTACCTCTCGTCAGTGCAGAACTCTGTGATGAATGGGCTCCCATTTGCCAAGAAACCTTCCAGCACCTGATTGAACGTATGCCTACGAGAGTGGAAGCTGTCATCAAGGCTAAAGGTGGGTCAACACCATACTAAATTTCAGCATTACCGATGGAGGGCGCCAAGAACTTGTAAGTCATTTTGAGCCAAGTGTCCGGATACTTTTTATCACATGCTACATGTTAGGGGATGAGTGAGATCCCTCGGATGACAACGAGTTTAATAAGGAAAGTAGATAAAGGAATGACGACTAGTATGGTCGGACACATAAACCTAGTGTTAGTGTGAGATGAAGGCAATCAAAGAAACTAATAACCTCGTGGAGATGGCCCTTTCATGTTGTAAAGACCCGAGGACCAAATGTGATCGAATTAACGAATAAGAGGTTCTCAACAGTAAGCCAGTACATACCTAAAGACTTTTTTTAATTTTAATCTCGTCAGACAGCGATAAAATCAGGTTGATGACTTCCAAAATACAAGGAGAAAGGACACAGCAAATTCTACCGCAAAATTGATTAAAGATGATGTTGTGTATTGGTATGCTAAAGGTGTGGGTGAGAAAGGTGTCGTGATTGGTCCTCGGAGACAAGCCAACGTCCGGTCACGTTGCCTCCTTTAGACTAACCCTTGTAACAGTATTGAACAGGAGGGATAAGGTAGCGTATGCATGACTTAGATAATAGTTTAAGCTTCCATGAAATAGTATTAGAGATTGAGAGGTCCAAAAGCAAAATACAGGTCTCCGTCTACACATTAGTGACTATCACCATACCATCCTCGCAAAGATTAGAGTGATTCTTAAAGGCAGCATCCAGTGCAGAAAGTTGCAAGAAGGAAAATATTGCGATCATGAGCGGGTGTATTGTGATCCGACGCGTGGGAAAATATTACAAGAAATGCATCCCGTAAGTAAAATTCTTCCAATCGCCCGTGCTCCGTCACGGGTTACACATGATCACAGATGAAGGATGGAAAAGAAGTGATTGCTGATACTACATTTATGCTCCACGTACCCATTAACTGCATTAACGGAAAAATTTTGTGTTTGCGTGTGTGTTTGTGTGTCAGGGGCGCTCAACGACTAGGTTATCAGCGCTCGCACAAATTATTGGAAACGAATGAGGTTAAAACGCATAAAATGCCAGAAAAGAGATAAAAATCAATCTGTGAGAAGATCGTACTCAATCTCTGCCAGTCCAATCCATGATCACTACTAGCTCGCATCGAGTAAGACATCTTTAAAATTATCAAAATATCCACGGGTGTACTGCCGGTCTATAGTGTCCAACGGGCACAATATTTCGGCGATCAAACATGTCGCCATCATCAGGTGAACTGACGGACTGAGCTCCTGTGAACGTGCCGGCACGGAGATCCGTATGCTATGGCTGCTCAGGGGGAACTGGGTTCGGTCGCGGCGGCGGCCGATTTAAATACCCTCCGCCCGCGGCGCGCTCCCTCCGCCGTCCGCGCCCCGCGCCACGGTCTCGCGGTGGCACAGATTGCGACGGCGTCTGAGATGACGTCGGTGTGATGGCTCTGTCCGCCGTGGTCGTCACAACTATGCGTTTGCTCGATTTACTCTTGATTAACCCAATCGCTGGTTCCCAAGCCTTGCTAAGATTATAGCCACAGTCACGGTTTATGAGGTCGTCATTGGTGCGAATTTCGATGGCCTCTCTAACAACGCTGTCCCAGTATCTCGACGTCTGTACCAGAATCCTCGTGCGGTCATACTCCATAGCGTTTGTCGGAAAATCACGCTATGGAGTATGACGTCGAGATACTGGGACAGCGTTGTTAGAGAGGCCATCGAAATTCGCACCAATGACGACCTCATAAACCGTGACTGTGGCTATAATCTTAGCAAGGCTTGGGAACCAGCGATTGGGTTAATCAAGAGTAAATCGAGCAAACGCATAGTTGTGACGACCACGGCGAACAGAGCCATCACACCGACGTCATCTCAGACGCCGTCGCAATCTGTTCCACCGCGAGACCGTGGCGCGGGGTGCGGACGGCGGAGGGAGCGCGCCGCGGGCGGAGGGTATTTAAATCGGCCGCCGCCGCGACCGAACCCAGTTCCCCCTGAGCAGCCATAGCGTACGGATCTCCGTGCTGGCACGTTCACAGGAGCTCAGTCCGTCAGTTCACCTGATGATGGCGACATGTTTGATCGCCGAAATATTGTGCCCGTTGGACACTATAGACCGGCAGTACACCCGTGGATATTTTGATTATCAAATACGCCGGGAGAAACTCAAGAATCACATCTTTAAAATTGTCCATATGTTCTAAAACTCTCGAGTAGAAACTAAGTAAAACAAGAGACAATCTAAGGTAGAATCACAAACAAGCAATGAGCCAGCCACTCTGATAACACATTAATATTGTTTGTGAAATTCCCCATGGAAACACTTGTGTGTTTATGTATGTGTGTGTGTGTAGAAATCTATTTAACTTGTAGCAGAGAGACCTGTAAGATTAGTTCCTAAGATTTGAGGTCATGTCTTCTCCCAGGATGGAATGTGTTAAGACCAAATATGACAATAAAAAAGAATCATCTATCTACGAATATGAAGAGTAAAACTTGATAACTTAGGTACAGACATACAAAGCAAGTCGGTTTCGATAGTACAGAATAGAGTGATACCGATTAAGAAACCGCTGATTTTACGCTCACTCATTGCGAATTGGATGGAAAAAACGAAGCAGTCATACACTGTCTGTACGTAAACAGTGTACACATTAGACAGAGGCCATCAAACGTTAGGCAGGGCAGAGTTCCAGCTAAGAGAAAAGTTTGACTTCGATGTACTCCACAGAAGCGCTTCGGTTGGTCAAAGCTGACAGCACAATCTATGTGACATAATTATACTGAATTACGCTTGTACTTCTGGACAGTGATCGGTAGTTCCCTTTGTATATGTGCCTTTTATGTACCTGTCTCGCTTTTTGTCACTTCCATTGACACATGTAACCGAACCTAATCACTGGATTACAGCCGTAGAAGCTGCCTCATGATTCGTAATCTGGAACAGCACTGTTAGACATTACTGTGTGCAGCCTATTTCTGATCGAGCGTTTGACCGGTGTGGTCGTTTGTTTTAGTAACTGTACATCTGTTCGACGTTCATTCTTCAAAACGGGGATGACTTGTGCCGTTTTCCAATCCTTGGGAGCGCTACGCTCTTCTAGAGACCTACGGTACACCGCTGCAAGAAGGGGGGCAAGTTCCTTCGCGTACTCTGTGTAAATTCGAACTGGTATTCCATCAGGTCCAGCGGACGTTCCTCATTTGAGCGATATTAATTGTTTTTCTATCCCGCTATCATGTATTTCGATATCTTCCATTTTGCCACCTGTGCCACAATCTAGAGAAGGAACTACAGCGTAGTCTTCGTCTGTGAAACAGCTTTGGAAAAAGACATTTAGTATTTCGGCCTTTAGTCTGTCATCCTCTGTTTCCGTACCATTTTCGTCGCAGAGTGTCTGGACATTTTGTTTTGATCCACCTACCGCTTTGACATAAGACCAAAATTTCTTAAGATTTTCTGCCAAGTCAGTACATAGAACTTTACTTTCGAATTCATTGAACGCCTCTCGCATAGCCCTCCTCACACTACATTTCGCTTCGCGTAATTTTTGTTTGTCTGCAAGGCTTTGGCAATGTTTATGTTTGCTGAGAAGTTCCCTTTGCTTCCGCAGCAGTTTTCACTGTTTAATCATAGTGAGAAATTACAAGCCTCGTCTGTGTTTTTTACGCTTGACTCGCGTTCGGTAGGACGACGATTCAAACGCGCGTCCGGTTAACCTGATTTAGGTTTACCGTGATTTCCCTAAATCGCTTCATAGAAATGCCAGGATGGTTCCATTGAAAGGGAACGGCCGCTTTCCTTCCCCTCCTTCCCCAATCCGAGTTCGCACTCCGTCTCTAATGACCTCGTTGTCTACGAGACTTGAACCTCTAATCTCCTCCTCCTCGTCTGTGTTTTACACGTTCAGTAAGTAGGTCTCAGGACTCGTGTGATAAACCATTGACTGTGCCCTCCGGCACTTTAATTGTAGACACGTGGAAAAGCATTTAGAGCAGACCAAAGAAAGTAACCCATAGTCTCATTTCCTTATTAACACCATATCTACCTTTTTCGTCGGACATCCGTGTCGTTTTTACTGTCTCCATTCACAGATGCACAGAAAATCTCAGCTTGAACCGTCTCCATCCCGCCCACTGTACATTGCTGCCTGCGTGTCTGAGACGTGTGAGGGTACAGTACCTGCATACACTATGCAGCGATCATATAATAAACCAAATACTGCAGTGCACTCAACAATGTGTGAGTGGGTGAGCGAGAGTCGAGTGTTCGAGTCCGATAGAGGAAGTCGGGTGTGCGAGAGGCTAGAGACGGAAGCTCGGTAACGAGGCTGGAGATTAGTGGCATAATATAGGCGTAAGGGTATTTCATTTCTCTCGAGTGTTTATAAACGTTGTTTTACGAAACGGTGTCTTAATTAATAAAATCCAGTACTTGTGGACGGAGATGTTACCTTTTAGTAGTTTTCGTTACATTTCACAAGAATAGAAGGGCACGACAACGATTCATGAAAAGGAGCTAATGCCTATTATGCTGAATTAATTATATACAGCTTCATCTTCAGTGTGTGCAAATAATAAAGTTCCGTGTCAAACTGCGGCGAGTTTATACACTCCTGGAAATTGAAATAAGAACACCGTGAATTCATTGCCCCAGGAAGGGGAAACTTTATTGACACATTCCTGGGGTCAGATACATCACATGATCACACTGACAGAACCACAGGCACATAGACACAAGCAACAGAGCATGCTCAATGTCGGCACTAGTACAGTGTATATCCACCTTTCGCAGCAATGCAGGCTGCTATTCTCCCATGGAGACGATCGTAGAGATGCTGGGTGTAGTCCTGTGGAACGGCTTGCCATGCCATTTCCACCTGGCGCCTCAGTTGGACCAGCGTTCGTGCTGGACGTGCAGACCGCGTGAGACGACGCTTCATCCAGTCCCAAACATGCTCAATGGGGGACAGATCCGGAGATCTTGCTGGCCAGGGTAGTTGACTTACACCTTCTAGAGCACCTTGGGTGGCACGGGATACATGCGGACGTGCATTGTCCTGTTGGAACAGCAAGTTCCCTTGCCGGTCTAGGAATGGTAGAACGATGGGTTCGATGACGGTTTGGATGTACCGTGCACTATTCAGTGTCCCCTCGACGATCACCAGAGGTGTACGGCCAGTGTAGGAGATCGCTCCCCACACCATGATGCCGGGTGTTGGAACTGTGTGCCTCGGTCGTATGCAGTCCTGATTGTGGCGCTCACCTGCACGGCGCCAAACACGCATACGACCATCATTGGCACCAAGGCAGAAGCGACTCTCATCGCTCAAGACGACACGTCTCCATTCGTCCCTCCATTCACGCCTGTCGCGACACCACTGGAGGCGGGCTGCACGATGTTGGGGCGTGGGCGAAAGACGGCCTAACGGTGTGCGGGACCGTAGCCCAGCTTCATGGAGACGGTTGCGAATGGTCCTCGCCGATACCCCAGGAGCAACAGTGTCCCTAATTTGCTGAGAAGTGGCGGTGCGGTCCCCTACGGCACTGTGTAGGATCCTACGGTCTTGGTGTGCATCCATGCGTCGCTGCGGTCCGGTCCCAGGTCGACGGGCACGTGCACCTTCCGCCGACTACTGGCGACAACATCGATGTACTGTGGAGACCTCACGCCCCACGTGTTGAGCAATTCGGCGGTACGTCCACCCGGCCTCCCGCATGCCCACTATACGCCCTCGCTCAAAGTCCGTCAACTGCACATACGGTTCACGTCCACGCTGTCGCGGCATGCTCCCAGTGTTAAAGACTGCGATGGAGCTCCGTATGCCACGGCAAACTGGCTGACACTGACGGCGGCGGTGCACAAATGCTGCGCAGCTAGCGCCATTCGACGGCCAACACCGCGGTTCCTGGTGTGTCCGCTGTGCCGTGCGTGTGATCATTGCTTGTACAGCCCTCTCACAGTGTCCGGAGCAAGTATGGTGGGTCTGACACAGCGGTGTCAATTTGCTCTTTTTTCCATTTCCAGGAGTGTATATGGCGACGAGTGTGTCGGACTTCGATTCCTCAGCAATATTCGGATACGACGGAAAAGACAAAGCAGCAAACGGTGAGTCCGCAGAATTTCAGCACAGTAGCGCTTCGAAATTAATTGAATTCAATGTTGTGTATGAATGAACGGGAATAGGAACGATCAACAGCGTTACTGACTTTTTAAGTTGTGAGTGAACTTTTCAATTAAGAGCAGCGACAATGTGTAACAAACAGAGATTGTTGTGGACAGTGTTAATATGTCTAATTCAGATCAAAACAGTAGTTTTGCTAAAGACAAGGGGGGACAATTAAATAACATGGTTGACAGAGAACAAATTAATGTGTTGGAAAATACTACAGTTAACTCGACAGAGGACAGTCGTACTGTTTGTTTTGACTTACCTGAAAGAAGTTCACCACCGGTGGTTATCCAACAAACAGAAACTGCTATTTTCAGTGAAGGCTCTATGTCTCAATTGTTAGAAGCAATCAAAAATTGTCATGAGGAAAATAGACAGGCGGGTGCCGAAATAACAAAATTTTATGAGGAAACAAAAAATTTCCATCAAAAAGCCAAAAATGCAATTAGTAATTTGCGAACGGAACTCACCAGCTCATTTGAACAAAGGCGTGATGAGCTCCGAAAAGAATGTCAAGTCAAACAGGAAGCCATTGGCAGCGAAATTACAGATCTTAAAATGCAAGCTAATTGACGGTGTAAGCAAACAGAATATTGTGTTAGTAAAGTTAATTACAAATTTAAGGCTCAAGATGACGAAATCAAAATTAAAAGTTATCTTAAAGCCAACTAAGAGTCGATAATTAAGATTATTAACGGCGTAAAAACTCGATGTGATGAACTGAGTGATGAGGTAGATGAGATACGACAAAAGGTAACAAACAACGACTCACTGTCAAAAGGAATTAATAAAGAAATTTAGCGTGATGAAATTAATGCAGTATTAATAGCAATGTTGTTGGTTTGACACAAGTAATTGTTGACAATGGACTGAGCGGTCGAACATTTCATGACTATGAACCGAAAGAAGGCATCCACGCATTTGCGTTCATTAAACGATCCAAACATGCGTTTCCGAGGCATTATACTGAGCGTGCTGAAATCGATACTTACGTTAGTCACATGAAGGGTGGGGTACATATTTGGGGTATAAACGTATCCGACAATCACACCAAGTATGAAGAATTTGAAACAGCATTTTTTAACAAACTTTGCTCGAAAGAAAAACAGTGGGACGTAAAATCAAAAATTCTCACACCGCTGAATCATGCAAGACATCAGGGCACATTGCGTCAATTTATGCAACGGTATTGGAACGAGAGTGTGTCCTTGGACTATACGTTTAAAGAAGAAGAGCTGATGCTTATATTATTCCAGAAACTACCTTTTTCTGGTGCGTGAGAAGTTGGCACTGACACCACAGTTAACAATGGAGCAAGTGTGTTTGCTAATTGACTGAATGGAAGTGCTCAATGCCGAACGGGGACAACATGAGCGACACAGTAATAACAATTACCCGAATCGTCATAACGGCCCATCGCGGGAAGAAATTCCAAGTTACGGACGACCAAAAGTGTTTGATCGCCGAGACGATGATAGATACAGAAAAACGGATACAATGTACAAGGCGGATTCAGGTCAAATCATCCACCGAACCGGCCGCACAATGACAGAAGCAGAGGACAGTATCGATCGCAAGAACGTGCAAGAAGCCGCGATCGCAATCAGAGAGATTCTTAACAGTTAAACTAAGCAAAGTTTCGGAGATGACCCGCTCCGAAACTTTGTCCCAGGGACAAGGGTCGGATATTACGATAAATGCCATAAAGTGTGAACACATAATGACGTCAAAGAGGATTTGTGTCGAGAAGATGAAGAAACTAATAAAGAAATACTGATGCAAGTTGTAGAAGTATGTGGTATTGTTATGAATGCATTATTTCATCCAGCTAGCGAGGCAAATGCTATTTCTGAAAATCTGTTTGGGCAATTAAACAATCTTGTAGCCATTCCCACATTTCCTGTTAATGGCGTACGTGTTGTCAGTGCAGTTGGAAACCGAAGTGAACCAATTAAAGGACAAGCAGTAGTAAGATTTCGTATTCAAGGGGACGAATATCAGCAGAGTGTGTTAATCGTTGTTTCTCTCTGTGTTGGACTAGTTCTCGGAGTTGTTTAGTTGTTACAGATGAGCTGCAGTATTAATTTTGAAGAGAATGGTCTGCGGACGAGGAAAAATAATGAAGAAAGAAGAAATGCATTTAAGGGTTTTATTGCGGATGATGGCAAGAGCGCTGCGGGGGTGAAAATAAGGATGACGCGTTATAGAGGAGAAGATGAAAGAGTAGCTTTAACTAATTCAGAGAACTGCTCGCAGCTCCGAGAGAGGAACGAGGAGGGTACTCTAAATTGTATTCAAACCAAGATTCGAGGGTTGGTGGTCTTAACTGAAGCAGACGAACTGAGAAAACTAATGAGATGCTACGTAGACATATTTTTAAAGATACTGGGACGAATTAAAGGATGTGTTTGTAAAATTAAAGTAAAGGATCACTAACCATTCCGCAGTAAGTCATACGCGATACCATTGGAAAAAAGGGAAGCTGTTAACAAGGAAATACAGAGAACGTTGAATAATCAAATAATTGAGAACGCAAATAGCGAATATTGAAACCCAATACATGTTGTAGCAAAGAAGGATGGCACAGCCCGCATTGTTCTTGACGCCAGTGCTACGAATCTCATAATATTACCACAGCGTATTCAGCCAGAAAATCTAGAGTTTTTGTTACAAAGATTCAAAGGAGTCAAATATCTCCGCAGTCTTGATTAGACTAATAGCTACTGGCAATTACTGCTAGAAACGAATAGTAGAAACTATACAGCATTTCTTTATAATGGAAAAAATTATCAATTACAAAGAATGCCTTTTCGTCTGTTGATTTCTTCAGCTGCTTTTATGAGAGCACTGGATAAAGTTTTAGGCAAAGATTTGTTGAAATATGTAACGCTTAATGTGGACAATATTTTGATTAGCACAGTTTCATGGGAACAACGTTAGAAAGTTATTCAACGGGCACTTGAAGCATTTAGGAAATCTGGAGTGAGTGTTAACCTGGAAAAATAGGAATTTGCCAAGTTGAAAATTTAATTCCTTGGACGTATTATTTCGAAACAAGGGACTGCATCGGATCCAACAAAAATGGACACAGCAAGAAATTTTCCGTCACCTAAGTGCTGTAAGCACCTTAATTCGTTTTTTTTTTTTTTTTTTTGGCTTCTGTGATTGTTATCGTCCTTTTCTTTCTGGATGCTGCTTATCTTCTCCTGTCTTAATGTAATTGCTGAAAAAGGATGCTATTTGGAAATGGACACATGAACATCAGGAAGCGATTGATTTAATAAAAAACCAACAGTGTGAACAACATACCCTTCACCACCCTGATTTGACTAAATGTTTTATCTTGGGACCGATTGAAGTGATTTTGCTCTTGGCGAAGAAGTATATCAATTAATTGAAGTCCGTGAAGTTACTGAACATCATACTATTGCATTTGAGAGTCGAGCACTCACGACCTGGAAGCAAAAATATACTCTCACGGAAAGAAAAGTACTTGCCATCATATGGAGTTTCGAAAAGTTTCGTTTTTATCTATTTGGAAGGCATACGGTCGTAGTGACAGATCACAAAGCATTATCATTCTTGATGAGTTGCAAATTGATGCACGACTGGCTAACCCGGTGGTCGTTAATGTTTCAGCAATACTGTTTTGATATTCAGTATACTCGTATACCAGGAAAGCAGAACGTGGTGCCGGATGCGCTGTCAAGGCTATCAGAAGCACAAGACCCAGTAAATGTTGCGCATCCACGCCAGAAGATATAGGGATTCATTTTATTGAAGTGTCGAAGGCGAGTGTCATATACACAAGATTCTGCGGAACATCAAACACGAACAGGACATAGAAGAAATATTGAGGATGTTGTTGTTGTTGTTGTTGTGGTCTTCAGTCCTGAGACTGGTTTGATGCAGCTCTCCATGCTACTCTATCCTGTGCAAGCTTCTTCATCTCCCAGTACCTACTGCAACCTACATCCTTCTGAATCTGCTTAGTGTACTCATCTCTCGGTCTCCCTCTACGATTTTTACCCTCCACACTGCCCTCCAATGCTAAATTTGTGATCCCTTGATGCCTCAAAACATGTCCTACCAACCGATCCCTTCTTCTAGTCAAGTTGTGCCACAAACTTCTCTTCTCCCAAATCCTATTCAATACCTCCTCATTAGTTACGTGATCTATCCACCTTATCTTCAGTATTCTTCTGTAGCACCACATTTCGAAAGCTTCTATTCTCTTCTTGTCCAAACTAGTTATCGTCCATGTTTCACTTCCATACATGGCTACACTCCAAACAAATATTTTCAGAAATGACTTCCTGACACTAAAATCTATATTCGATGTTAACAAATTTCTCTTCTTCAGAAACGCTTTCCTTGCCACTTGCCAGTCTACATTTTATATCCTCTCTACTTCGACCATCATCAGTTATTTTACTTCCTAAATAGCAAAACTCCTTTACAACTTTAAGTGTCTCATTTCCTAATCTAATTCCCTCAGCAACACCCGATTTAATTTGACTACATTCCATTATCCTCGTTTTGCTTTTGTTGATGTTCATCTTATATCCTCCTTTCAAGACACTGTCCATTCCGTTCAACTGCTCTTCCAAGTCCTTTGCCGTCTCTGACAGGATTACAATGTCATCGGCGAACCTCAAAGTTTTTACTTCGTCTCCATGAATTTTAATACCTACTCCAAATTTTTCTTTTGTTTCCGTTACTGCTTGCTCAATATACAGATTGAATAACATCGGGGAGAGGCTACAACCCTGTCTCACTCCTTTCCCAACCACTGCTTCCCTTTCATGCCCCTCGACTCTTATGACTGCCATCTGGTTTCTGTACAAATTGTAAATAGCCTTTCGCTCCCTGTATTTTACCCCTGCCACCTTTAGAATTTGAAAAAGAGTATTCCAGTCAACATTGTCAAAAGCTTTCTCTAAGTCTACAAATGCTAGAAACGTAGGTTTGCCTTTTCTTAATCTTTCTTCTAAGATAAGTCGTAAGGTCAGTATTGCCTCACGTGTTCCAACATTTCGACGGAATCCAAACTGATCCTCCCCAAGGTCCGCATCTACCAGTTTTTCCATTCGTCTGTAAAGAATTCACGTTAGTATTTTGCAGCTGTGACTTATTAAACTGATAGTTCGGTAATTTTCACATCTGTCAGCACCTGCTTTTTTTGGGATTGGAATTATTATATTCTTCTTGAAGTCTGAGGGTATTTGGCCTGTCTCATACATCTTGCTCACCAGCTGGTAGAGTTTTGTCATGACTGGCTCTCCCAAGGCCGTCAGTAGTTCTAATGGAATGTTGTCTACTCTGGGGGCCTTGTTCCGACTCAGGTCTTTCAGTGCTCTGTCAAACTCTTCACGCAATATCGTATCACCCATTTCGTCTTCATCTACATCCTCTTCCATTTCCATAATATTGTCCTCAAGTACATCACCCTTGTATAAACCTTCTATATACTCCTTCCACCTTTCTGCCTTCCCTTCTTTGCTTAGAACTGGGTTGCCATCTGAGCTCTTGATATTCATACACGTGGTTCTCTTCTCTCCAAAGGTCTCTTTAATTTTCCTGTAGGCAGTATCTATCTTACCCCTAGTGAGATAAGCCTCTACATCCTTACATTTATCCTCTAGCCATCCCTGTTTAGCCATTTTGCACTTCCTCTCGATCTCATTTTTGAGACGTTTGTATTCCTTTTTGCCTGCTTCATTTACTGCATTTTTATATTTTCTCCTTTCATCAGTTAAATTCAATATTTCTTCTGTTACCCAAGGATTTCTAGCAGCCCTCGTCTTTATACCTACTTTATCCTCTGCTGCCTTCACTACTTCATCCCTCAGAGCTACCCATTCTTCTTCTACTGTATTTCTTTCCCCTATTCCTGTCAATTGTTCCCTTATGCTCTCCCTGAAACTCTGTACAACCTCTGGTTCTTTCAGTTTATCCAGGTCCCATCTCCTTAATTTCCCACATTTTTGCAGTTTCTTCAGTTTTAATCTACAGGTCATAACCAATATATTGTGGTCAGAGTCCACATCTGCCCCTGGAAATGTCTTACAACTTAAAACCTGGTTCCTAAATCTCTGTCTTACCATTATATAATCTATCTGATACCTTTTAGTATCTCCAGGGTTCTTCCACGTATACAACCTTCTTTCATGATTCTTAAACCAAGTGTTACCTATGACTAAGTTGTGCTCTGTACAAAATTCTACTAGGCGGCTTCCTCTTTCATTTCTTAGCCCCAATCCATATTCACCTACTATGTTTCCTTCTCTCCCTTTTCCTACACTCGAATTCCAGTCACCCATTACTATTAAATTTTCGTCTCCCTTCACTATCTGAATAATTTCTTTTATTTCATCGTACATTTCTTCAATTTCTTCGTCATCTGCAGAGCTAGTTGGCATATAAACTTGTACTACTGTAGTAGGTGTGGGCTTCGTATCTATCTTGGCCACAATAATGCGTTCACTATGCTGTTTGTAGTAGCTTACCCGCATTCCTATTTTCCTATTCATTATTAAACCTACTCCTGCATTACCCCTATTTGATTTTGTGTTTATAACCCTGTAATCACCTGACCAGAAGTCTTGTTCCTCCTGCCACCGAACTTCACTAATTCCCACTATATCTAACTTTAACCTATCCATTTCCCTTTTTAAATTTTCTAACCTACCTGCCCGATTAAGGGATCTGACATTCCACGCTCCGATCCGTAGAACGCCAGTTTTCTTTCTCCTGATAACGACATCCTCCTGAGTAGTCCCCGCCCAGAGATCCGAATGGGGGACTATTTTACCTCCGGAATATTTTACCGAAGAGGATGCCATCATCATTTAATCATACAGTAAAGCTGCATGTCCTCGGGAAAAATTACGGCTGTAGTTTCCCCTTGCTTTCAGCCGTTCGCAGTACCAGCACAGCAACGCCGTTTTGGTTAATGTTGCAAGGCCAGATCAGTCAATCATCCAGACTGTTGCCCTTGCAACTACTGAAAAGGCTGCTGCCCCTCTTCAGGAACCACACGTTTGTCTGGCCTCTCAACAGATACCCCTCCGTTGTGGTTGCACCTACGGTACGGCCATCTGTATCGCTGAGGCACGCAAGCCTCCCCACCAACGGCAAGGTCCATGGTTCATGGGGGGTGGTGCCGTGACCAGGATGGTTAAACAAAAATATGAGGATCCGAATGCCGAGGCTAGTGACAAGATACGTCAACATTATTTGAAAGAAGATGGCATCCTTTATCGGCGAAGCAACTTGAATTCTGATCACTGGAGTCTATGTATACCCACACATGTTGTAGACGATTCGTAAGATACGTGCATGTGAGCTATGCTCATTTTGGCCCACGTAAATGTATACTAAAATTGCAAGAGATCGTCATCTTCGAAAAGTACGATCAATTCTGAAATCTTGCTATCTCTGTCAAAAACTTACCTGTCTACGATTCAACACAAAGGCTTCATGCATAGCATTGTACCTCAAAACCTGGTGAGATTGTAGGTCTCGATCTTTATGGACGGCTACCCAGATCATTAGGAAATTTTACTCAGAGTTTGGTTGTGATCGATGTCTTTCCGAAATTTGCATGCCTTTACGCCTTTACCCACTCAGGAAAGCTAAGATCATAATCAAGAAACTCAGGGAGGAATACTTCGTAAATACTGTCAAGCCACAGTGCGTTTGACCCACAGTTTCGGTCACACATATTGAAAGATTTTGTTAATGATGAAGGCATTCGGCACATTGCAATTTCGTCTTTCAGG
Source organism: Schistocerca gregaria (assembly GCF_023897955.1). Taxonomy (NCBI): domain Eukaryota; kingdom Metazoa; phylum Arthropoda; class Insecta; order Orthoptera; family Acrididae; genus Schistocerca; species Schistocerca gregaria. The sequence goes on along the minus strand of NC_064925.1, from coordinate 501,024,811 downwards.
CCCGCGTCCAGGCAGACTGAACGCCAAATGCATGAACTCGGACGTTTATTTCTGCACGTTGTAGGAAGAAACATAATAGATGGATAGAACGATTGACAGATTTTGAAACAGTAATTGATAGTTTGTCGCATGATTCGACAGGATTGCGCCGCGTACTCTTCTCCTTGGAAAGAAAACTCACACTCTCTTTCTTGAATACATTTCCTTTCCGCAAGAAGAAAAAATGACGCAAGAGGAGCGCTTTAAAATCGCTTTGGAGACGATGAAGAAACGAGCAGAACTACGAAAACTGGCACATGACAAGATAGTGAAGCCCATTACGTGCAAAGTCGGTGATTTAGTACTCATTCGAACTCACACGAAATCATCAAGTGTAAATGAAGAGATAAAAACGTTTCAACACTACTACCGCGGACCATTCGAAATTTGAAGACTTCTTCACCCTAATTCGGTTGAAACTAAAATGGTGAAGTCTGGTCAGTATCATAGGCTACAATATGTAGAAAACATTAAACTGTATCCTCTGGAAGAAGTGTAGCAAGGCAAGAGATGCTCTGTGAAAACATATACACTCCTGGAAATGGAAAAAAGAACACATTGACACCGGTGTGTCAGACCCACCATACTTGCTCCGGACACTGCGCGAGGGCTGTACAAGCAATGATCACACACACGGCACAGCGGACACACCAGGAACCGCGGTGTTGGCCGTCGAATGGCGCTAGCTGCGCAGCATTTGTGCACCGCCGCCGTCAGTGTCAGCCAGTTTGCCGTGGCATACGGAGCTCCATCGCAGTCTTTAACACTGGTAGCATGCCGCGACAGCGTGAACGTGAACCGTATGTGCAGTTGACGGACTTTGAGCGAGGGCATATAGTGGGCATGCGGGAGGCCGGGTGGACGTACCGCCGAATTGCTCAACACGTGGGACGTGAGGTCTCCACAGTACATCGATGTTTTCGCCAGGGGTCGGCGGAAGGTGCACGTGCCCGTCGACCTGGGGCCGGACCGCAGCGACGCACGGATGCACGCCGAGACCGTAGGATCCTACGCAGTGCCGTAGGGGACCGCACCGCCACTTCCCAGCAAATTAGGCACACTGTTGCTCCTGGGGTATCGGCGAGGACCATTCGCAACCGTCTCCATGAAGCTGGGCTACGGTCCCGCACACCGTTAGGCCGTCTTCCGCTCACGCCCCAACATCGTGCAGCCCGCCTCCAGTGGTGTCGCGACAGGCGTGAATGGAGGGACGAATTGAGACGTGTCGTCTTCAGCGTTGAGAGTCGCTACTGCCTTGGTGCCAATGATGGTCGTATGCGTGTTTGGCGCCGTGCAGGTGAGCGCCACAATCAGGACTGCATACGACCGAGGCACACAGGGCCAACACCCGGCATCATTGTGTGGGGAGCGATCTCCTACACTGGCCGTACACCTCTGGTGATCGTCGAGGGGACACTGAATAGTGCACGGTACATCCAAACCGTCATCGAACCCATCGTTCTACCATTCCTAGACCGGCAAGGGAACTTGCTGTTCCAACAGGACAATGCACGTCCGCATGTATCCTGTGCCACCGAACGTGCTCTAGAAGGTGTAAGCCAACTACCCTGGCCAGCAAGATCTCCGGATCTGTCCCCCATTGAGCATGTTTGGGACTGGATGAAGCGTCGTCTCACGCGGTCTGCACGTCCAGCACGAACGCTGGTCCAGCTGAGGCGCCAGGTGGAAATGGCATGGCAAGCTGTTCCACAGGATTACATCCAGCATCTCAACGATCGTCTCCATGGGAGAATAGCGGTTCTGTCAGTGTGATCATGTGATGTATCTGACCCCAGGAATGTGTCAATAAAGTTTCCCCTTCCTGGGACAATGAATTCACGGTGTTCTTATTTCAATTTCCAGGAGTGTATTTGCCAACATATCATTTTGCGTCTTTGAAAGTAAATGGACAATAGTCGGTAGCTATTGTTAGTTAAAATGGACAGTAGTAGTTAGCTACTGTGAACAAGGTGCAGTCAGTTTTAAACATTTTGTGCCGTCAAGTAAACATTGTACAGTGCTTGAGTCTGAGACACGTCTGTAAACAATAATAGGGATGCGTGGCGCGAGTGTTGCGTTTACTATAGATTGATTGATGTGCGCGCACAGTGTGTCTTTTGTTTCCCTACCGTCGTAATTCCCTTTTGTGTTTGAATGTTGTCGAGCCGACGTGGAGCGGTACGCACGCGCGCGGTCGCCACTTGTGGATCTGCCAACCTCTACAAGGACCTAGCGCGCAGCGCGACCGTCGCTTGTTCCAGTGCTACGCTACCTTGTCAGGTTGGCGAGTTTTGTGCAGTGCGTAACCATGGGATGCTGTCGTCAGCTGCCAGGTCATCAACAAGCTTCATGACGCGGGAGTCGCTTTTATAACCCCGTTACCACAATTCCACTTATTTGCAGAGACAACGAGTCTACAGTCCCCAGCGGTTTCGATGACACAGCCCTATAACTCATCGAATGCTACGAATATGCGTGTTTTGCATCGCATCATATAAGAAAGCGTAAAAGCGGAGTAACCAGTGAATGTGTTGTTGTTATTCTGGTGGTGTATCCCCGGCGGCCACAGCACAGTGTATCGTGAACCATTGTGTTTGCATATGATTTACGACTCAACATGTAGGCATGACTTAAAGCAGAGTAAATAATTTACAAGAAGAATATGAAGTTCTATATAAAAAAGTGTTTTCCAATGTGAAGATTTGTTTATGGATTACTTTCCAAGATATGTGCTTTTTGTCGAATTTCTTGTAAAATGTTTGCCAAAAATTTAACTGTATCATCTTTCCAAAATTTGCTGCCACTAGGAGTGTAAATTTATGTGGGGAAGTGATAGAATATTTTCTTGTCAATATTCTGTAGTAATCAGAGCTGTCTGTTTCTTATTTTGTTTACTTTTGAATCACATTTATTCGGTTAGGCCTATGTTTCTATTCACTGAATACAGTGACAATATAATGATTAGTATTCAACTCATTATGAGAAATTTCATGAATACGCTAATAGCTAACTGTTATTCGTGTGTCACATTTAGCCATATTATTTCACTGGGACGTTACAGCATTCAGTTTTATTTTGCCATGTTATTTAAGTGAGAGTGTGTTGTATGCAGAAGCATTTGTGATTAACCTCCCTTATCTTGTTGTTAATTAATGATTGACTGAATGAGCTAATGATTGACATTACTGCAGTGTAATTAAGTGGTATTAACTTTCATTTCTTAAATGCCATTTTCCATACATAAATACACTCCTGGAAATTGAAATAAGAACACCGTGAATTCATTGTCCCAGGAAGGGGAAACTTTATTGACACATTCCTGGGGTCAGATACATCACATGATCACACTGACAGACCAACAGGCACATAGACACAGGCAACAGAGCATGCACAATGTCGGCACTAGTACAGTGTATATCCAACTTTCGCAGCAATGCAGGCTGCTATTCTCCCATGGAGACGATCGTAGAGATGCTGGGTGTAGTCCTGTGGAACGGCTTGCCATGCCATTTCCACCTGGCGCCTCAGTTGGACCAGCGTTCGTGCTGGACGTGCAGACCGCGTGAGACGACGCTTCATCCAGTCCCAAACATGCTCAATGGGGGACAGATCCGGAGATCTTGCTGGCCAGGGTAGTTGACTTACACCTTCTAGAGCACCTTGGGTGGCACGGGATACATGCGGACGTGCATTGTCCTGTTGGAACAGCAAGTTCCCTTGCCGGTCTAGGAATGGTAGAACGATGGGTTCGATGACGGTTTGGATGTACCGTGCACTATTCAGTGTCCCCTCGACGATCACCAGAGGTGTACGGCCAGTGTAGGAGATCGCTCCCCACACTATGATGCCGGGTGTTGGCCCTGTGTGCCTCGGTCGTATGCAGTCCTGATTGTGGCGCTCACCTGCACGGCGCCAAACACGCATACGACCATCATTGGCACCAAGGCAGAAGCGACTCTCATCGCTGAAGACGACACGTCTCCATTCGTTTCTCCATTCACGCCTGTCGCGACACCACTGGAGGCAGGCTGCACGGTGTTGGGGCGTGAGCGGAAGACGGCCTAACGGTGTGCGGGACCGTAGCCCAGCTTCATGGAGACGGTTGCGAATGGTCCTCGCCGATACCCCAGGAGCAACAGTGTCCGTAATTTGCTGGGAAGTGGCGGTGCGGTCCCCTACGGCACTGTGTAGGATCCTACGGTCTTGGCGTGCATCCGTGCGTCGCTGCGGTCCGGTCCCAGGTCGACGGGCACGTGCACCTTCCGCCGACCCCTGGCGAAAACATCGATGTACTGTGGAGACCTCACGCCCCACGTGTTGAGCAATTCGGCGGTACGTCCACCCGGCCTCCCGCATGCCCACTATACGCAATCGCTCAAAGTCCGTCAACTGCACATACGGTTCACGTCCACACTGTCGCGGCATGCTACCAGTGTTAAAGACTGCGATGGAGCTCCGTATGCCACGGCAAACTGGCTGACACTGACGGCGGCGGTGCACAAATGCTGCGCAGCTAGCGCCATTCGACGGCCAACACCGCGGTTCCTGGTGTGTCCGCTGTGCCGTGCGTGTGATCATTGCTTGTACAGCCCTCACGCAGTGTCCGGAGCAAGTATGGTGGGTCTGACACACCGGTGTCAGTGTGTTCTTTTTTCCATTTCCAGGAGTGTATAAACAAATATTGTAAAGCGGGACACAAATGAGAATTATTCTTAATGAAATGAGGTTCTGCCTTGATAAGCAAATAGTTTTGATTAATTACTGTCATCACATATTTTTACATTTTACAGCTTTTCCTTTTTTATCTTTCTTCATATTTTTAACTTTAATATTGACATCTAATGTCGCCATTATATTTCATTATATTTAAGTATTATTTTGGTGGGGACATTTATGAATATAGTACACTTACGTAGTATAGATCATACTCTATGCAGTGATCATAAAATAAAGCAAAGAGTGCATTGCAGTCAACAATGCTCAGGTGGGTGAGCGAGAGTCGAGTGTTGAAGTCCGTGAGTGTAAGTCGGATGTACGAGAGGCTAGAGACAGTTGCTAGGTAATGAGGCTGGAGATTAGTGGCAGAGTATAGGTGTAATGGCACACAATATCTGATTTCTGTTGAATGTTTACAAATACTGGTTTACGAAAGGGTGTTTAATTAATAAAATCCAGTATTTGTGGATGGAGATATTATCATTTAGTCGTTTTCCTTAGATTTCACAAGAAAAGAAGGGCACAAGACTGAGTTTCATGAAAACGAGCTATTACTTATAATGCTAAATTAATTACATATAACTTTTTCTTCAGCATATGCGAATAACAGAGTTCGGTGCGAAATTAGGAGGAGGTTATAGATGGATGACCTCAAGTGCGACTGTACCTCCAGTCTGATTGTCAGATTTAAAATAAGTATGATGCGACCTATGTCGGATTGCGACAATGTAGTACACTCTATGACAATTTGACCTTTCTCACCCGCTTCCTATGTGGGATCTTTATTACCATGCAGTGTAATTGAGGATGCAGAACACCTGTGCTGTCCTATGACATGAAGAGATTTTCATGGAATAGGAAATCTGCGATCGTCCAGATTACGTTAAAAATGTAGAATAAAATAATCTTCCGTAGCCGAGGACGCCAATGCAATCCATCGCAGTGGCGGTCGAGTCAGAGGTAAGTTCGTTTGAATCCTGGTAGTAGGATACTTTCAGTGCCAGTATTTGTCAGGCAAAATGGAAAACAAATGATAGCGTAGAGTTCCTGATCACTAGTCCTTGCATCAGTGTCCTGTATTACATTTTAAATCAGTCAGTGGTGTTTGGTGAACTGAGGGCATGTGATACTGTTGATGGTGATCCGTCCATTGACTGGGGACATTAAGGCTGGAGGCCCCATTAGTGGTACTGGACATGATTAGGCGATATGCAGGCATAGGGTTTCATCCATTCTATTACCTTCATCAATAACACAATTCCATCACAATATTGCACAAGCACTCATCACCGTCATCACACGACACAGACACACACTTAGCAATTCATAACTGAAGAGAGAAGGCGCTTTAACTGCATGTCCTTTAATTACAGGCACATTCGGTTTCGCAGCATTTTTGCTGCATCATCATGTATAGTAAAATAAAATTATATTCAGATCGAAAAAAGAGAATAGGATACCCAAGCGTACATAAAAAGGAAAATGTCTGCTAACTGGCGGATGTCGAAAGTAAAATTTGTTGATTATGAAGGCTGACCCATCCTATTCTCTTTTTTCGATCTGAACAGATTTGATTTTTAGTTTCACCTGATGATGCAGCTAAAATTCTTAGAAACCTATAGTGCCTGTATATGAAGGACGTACAACTAAAGTGATCATATGTTCTCAAAGTGATATACCCAGGCTGTGACTGGCTTCAAAGTGTGCTTGCATTCGTAACAGGATGGAGGAAGGCAACAGCAAACCATCTCCACTTGGATCTTGCCTAGAATTCCTGCATATGCTCCTGTACGCTCATATCCAGACTATGTGACTACGTTTGAAAATAAAGTGAGAAACACGTATCATATTATGTGTCATTATTATGTGTCTGTTTACAGCTACTTTTTATTATAATTGTTAACCCTGCTCGCGCATTTTTTTTGTCTGAATTTTAGTAGGCAATAGTACGTGATGGTTATGACAGCATGGAGGGCGAACGTACAACCAAGATCCAAGTGTTAGTTCGAGGAAGTTCTTAAACATGTGCCAGATGACACGTGCCCTATCTACAACCTCAATAATTCTCATCATAATTCTCACCTAAACGCTACCATTAATAAGATAAGGTTAAATGAAGTTCACTGTGATTTGGCAGCGCTCGATTTACTGCACTTCAAACACAAACAAAATTATGCCTACAAGTCTAATCACATTCGCACTGAATCCGCATTTATTGACTTCTCACCCTTTCAATCGTGTTTGCCAGTAGTTCTTTTCTGGCACCTCCAATTTAGGAGTCATTCCCTGACTTTCTAAATAACCTCAGCACCGAAAATTGTTAATCTTTATACGCGGTCGCAAACGAAACGCACGCTCACGACCCTCTCGTTATGCAGGCTCCGCTTGGGCTGTAAATGTGAATAAGAATAACAACACTCAACGATCAATAACCTTTCAGCTATCATAAAAAGTGTAACAACTAAAAAGTCAAGAATGATTAGATGCTTTCAAAAGCCGAACAGCTTTGCGAAGGTGCTTTGTACGCTACTACCGATTTCACTTCACTACAGAGACATTTTCAGGTTTATATGGAAAGAATACAAATCACTGTGTGAAATTTTTGAAATGGTAAAAACACAGAACTATAGTGTCGGAATTCAACAACGAAAAAATAACAAGCTCTCGCAATGGTAATATTTCTATAATGTAGATGGACAGTTACGGTGTCCCATCTTTCCTCTGTGACACCGTATATTTCTAATCTCCACGGGCTGCTTACCTCACATCGGCCTGTTAGCAATACGGCGGAATCACACCCATCATACAAGATTTTACGTTTTACTTACATTGGTTTTATACAGTTGGTGTCTACCGGGTCTTGTAATATAACCAATACGCTATTTTTCAGATTTCTGCACTCTTGGAGTTTCGGTTCTACACTAGGGTATTAATTTTTGGATGGTATTTCCCTTGTACGCATGGCACTTATCGTAGACATTAGTTAATTTTCAGGCATTATATCCCCTTTCGCAGTAGTGTCCCATTCATTATTTGTTTCTTTATCCGTTTTTTCTAGCCTTGTCTCACTCAGCAGTCATGCCTTATACATTTTTGACCAGCGTCTCTTTCATGCACTCAATTTTATTAGAACAAGCCACCAGTCTGGTTTGACTCTTAATGTGGGTAACTTCCCGAAAGCTGGGACTTGATTATTTCTCATCTTTATTGCGGAAATACAACAATTGTGAGTACCTCTGAAATTGCTTTTTGTTGAATGCCAACACTATTGCTCTGAATTTCAATCATTTCAAAAATTTCACGAATTGATTTGTATTCTTGACAGACAAACCTGGAGATGCCTCTATACTGACGAGCAACCTGCAGTTGTCAATAAAGCACCTTCACACACCTGTGCAACTTTTGGTATCGCCACATCATTCTCATTCTTTAATTGTTATACTATTTATGATAATTAAAATGGTTATTGCTAGTCACAATTACACTGAACTGTGGTTCCCCTCGCCAGAAAGTGGTCTGGACTCAAAATATTCCGAAATGTCTCAATAAATACAGAAATGATATCATGTCACCAAACTATTCGCCTCTTACGTATGATCCCCCGGAGCGCCCTGCAGGCTCGCTCAGCTTCGAGTGACTCAGTAAGTGCCAATCAGAACGGAAGGTGCCAAGGCCCTTCTAGTGCAGTGGCGCTTCTCCGTCAACTAGGCTAGATCGCTATAACAGAGATGCATAATTGTAGATTCGTTATGTGCTACAGAGTGCGGTGCTACTGGTTGTGTTATCTCACTATCCATTAAACAATTAGTCCACCTACCTGAACAGGTTTCATGTTGTCTGCCCCTTTACTCTGCGACGGTAGATACTGGTTTAGCCGACAAAAGCAGCGTTGACGAAAATTCGACTAAATAGCTACCATGCAAAGGTAACGTAACTCCAGTCCATCGGCAGCAGCTGGAAGTTAGTTCAGCTATCGAGCGTTCGGGATTCTTGCAAGAGTCGTTTGAAAAATGTCGAAATTTCCTTTAGGTTGATTTATTGCCTTTAAACCACGAGAAATGGCTAACAAGTGCGTATTTAATATCACGACATCAAAAATGCGATGTTACTGACTGTCTCTGTTAGAAATCCACACCCGAGAGCAGCCAGATGATATTTAGTCCAACCCAATATTTTCAACATCCTAAACAGTCACTGACTCACGATCACTTGCGAGTTAACTCATCAAGTCGTTCAGTAGGCTCCTTGTAAGGAAGTGCTCGGCATGTCTCATAATCTGCACGAAGCACTCCACACGCGGATACTCCTAAATTACACCACACACAAAGCTCAAACTTTGACAAAATACTCAATACTGTAGTTGCTTTACACCTGCTACAAGAGAACCGGCCAAACACATGAATTTCTTCATTTTGGTGCAGATCTGTTCAGCGCGGTTTAACAAAAGTTCTTACCAGATGACCGCTCGCAAGCGACTCTCTCGATCGATGCATCTGAGGCACAAAGCCCTACTCAGACGCTCGAGTACCGTTGAATTCCTATTGGCTAGTATATTAAACAACCAGTTCATCTCGTGCACTTCTACACTCGCGGTAGTTCTAGTGCCATCCAGTCAGATTACCACAAGTAATTTAGACTAGAAATTTCGTAGTTCCAAAACTAAATAAAATTTAATGAACTCAAAATACGATTTCTTTCCACATTACTAATAATTTTAATACCCAATGCCTCTTATGGCAGTCTTTTACAAGATCAAGCTCACTATGACATATTTCACAAATTCCCCTACTGCTGAACAACTTTCTAACCATACATTTATATAGTTCTAATATCACATTCTTACTTTACACATGTCCTCAGTTCTCTCCCTCCAAAACACTCACACAACCAAAACACGATGAAATAATACTTTTCCAAAGTGTTCTTAATTACATCAGAAATATGTGGTAATGAAAAAAGAAAATTCCAGAAAAGTAGATTATGTGAACCTATCCTCTTGGTTGCAGTTTCAATTGATACTATAGATGAATACATTACAGTCACTAGCTCGGCTTCACAATGTTATTCGGTGCGTTAGGTAAAAATCTATATCTCCGAAAGTATTGAAGTTAAAGGTCTGAAATTGTAACAGTATGGCTGCATTATCGTAGAATTGTGTATTAAAAGATCGATTTATATTTAACAGCGCTTCTTCAGATTGATAGAGGGTATGCGTAACGATTGCTCCCAATGTTAGTCAAGTACACACTCGCCCGTCCCACTAGCCACCGTTAGCTGTACCAGCGTGAGAACCAAAATGTGCTTTCCTCCCGGCTCCACGGCAAGCTACGATTTCAGTGTAAGACGACAACTCGTAATAATTTTCTACGTTACAACAGGAACGATATCTGTATCTTTACGCAATGAAAGAAGCACAGGTTACTACAGAAGGGGGGTTGATAATATCAGAACATGCATACAATAATTGAGAAATAATAATAATCGCGGTGCTACGATTTTGCCATACCGTATGTTGGGTTGCTGTTAACCGTTTCGCGTGTCGTGTCAACTTTCATTGTTGCTGTAATTTATTGCTCGCTTTTGCGTCGTGGTTTGACTGGTTGTGTAAACTTCTCTTATCGATTTATAGTGCCACGTACGGCGTAAACCCCTTAAAAATAAGAAAGTGGGTCTATGTTTATCTATACTCGTTGGTAATTTATTAGTCACTTTCTTATGAAAAGTCACTAATACTTAACTAACACTGACCCACATCTAAGAAAGCTGAAGTTACATTTAAATACCGCTTGAGCCAGATCAGAGAGCGTACACGTTCTTTCTGTTCTAGCCCCGAGAATAGAAGTCTCTGATCGAATACTATTTTGTTAAAAAAATGGTTCAAATGGCTCTGAGCACTATGGGATTTAACTTCAGAGGTCATCAGTCCCCTAGAACTTAGAAATACTTAAAACTAAGTAACCTAAGGACATCACACACATCCATGCCCGAGGCAGGATTCGTCCCAAATTATCACAGATGTTATATATCTAGAAAGCTTTATCACCTTTGACTACAAAAGAAATCTAATTAACTTTCACTTTAAATGTTCAGTCTATTATTTTATGTGCAAATGCAAGGCTAGTCAGCGTGATGAGCACGAAAACAGAACATTTCTGTGTGATAAGCGGGTGAACAACTTTCGTGAAAGAAATAAACCGATGTCTCTTTAAGATTAAACTTTGAAAAGATTTCATAAATACAAGAACGTCAACAGAGAAGAAGATTAAGAAACACGAAAAACAGGAAAACAAGAGACTAAATTCGCCTAAGTTATGCATTACATACTACCTGCTCAGGGCTTACATAAAAGCATATATAATCCTTTGGTTTTCAGCGGAGATTATTGTAAATACTCTTAATATCAATTTTTTGCACTTTTTCTTCTACAAACTCCAAAAGTCATTAATATTTCTAGTAACATTTCAAAAATTTTCCGCCTGACGAAATTTCACCTTTTTATGTTCAGTCATCACTCTTATGACTGGTTTGATCCGCCACGGATTCCTTTTCTGTGCTAACCTTCTAATATCGAAGTAACAATTGGAACCTACGTCCTCAATTGTTTGTCAGATATATTCCGATCACTGTCTTCCCCTACAGTTTTTATACTCTGCAGCTCTCTCTAGTACAAATGAAGTTATTTCCTAACGTCTGAAACCTCCCCGATAGCCGAATGATCTGCGTGATGGACTGCCGTCCGTAGGGGCCCGTGTTCGATTCCCGGCTGCGTTGGGGATTTTCTCCGCTCACGGACTGGGTGTTGGATTATCATCATCATTTAAAAAAATGCCGGCACGGTAGCTCCGCGTGTCCGGTCAGAGAGCTGGTTGTCCTCTTTAATAAAGAATAAAAAAATTAAAAATAATGAGTGGAAGGATCAACAAACGATTTTGAACGGCTGTCATGCGACATCCGGAACGATCAAACACAACGATCAACAACGAACAAAATGCAAAAAAAAGCAGATGTCGGCCGCCCCGATAGCTGAGTGGTCAGTCTGTAACGCCAAGAAGCCCGGGTTCGATTCCAGGCTGCGTCGACGATTTTCTCTGCTCAGCGACTGGGTGTTGTGTTGTCCTCATTATCATTTCATTATCAGTGGAAGGCAACGGGAAGCCACCACTGGAATCACTTCCCCAGACGCTCATGCGGTGGACCTCTCTGACGGGGCTTCCCCCATGAGAAGACCTGCCGTAAGCCAGAACACAAAGTTTTTTAACAAATGTCGTATCAACCTGTCCCTTCTTCTTCTTATTGTTTTCCATGTATTCTTTTCCTCGTTGATACTGGAAAGAACATCCTCATTCCTCACTACATCATTCCACATAATTCTCAGCATTCTTCTGTACAACCACATCTCAAATGCTTCTATTCTCTTCTGTTCCGGTATTGCCACAGTCCATGTCTCAGTGCCATACAATGCTGAGCTCCAAACGTACATTGTCAAAAATTTCCTCCCTAGTAGGCTTCTCTTGCCCAGGAATGCTATTTACGCCAGTGCTAGTCTGCTTTTGATGTCCTGCTTGCTCCGTCCGTCATGGGATATTCTGCTGCCTAGTTCGCACCTACATCGTGATCACCAGTTATGATACGTTTCTCACTGTTCTCATTTCTGCTATTTTTAATTAACTTCGTCTTTCTTCGATCTACTCCCAATCCATATTTTGTAATCATTAGACTATTCATTCCATTCAATACATTCTATAATTATTCTTCATTTTCACCGATATCCATCATCACCGAATGTTAAGAATGATATCTTTTCATCTTGAATTTTAATCCCACTCCCGAACCTTTCTTTTATTTCCGTCGTTGCTTGTTCGACGTGTAGATTGGACAACAGGGACGGAAGATTACGTCTCTGTCTTACACTTGCTTCCTGAGCCATTCATTATCACAATGTTTAGATGGCGTTTCCGTTATAGCGTTCAAAAGTGTTACAGGACATAGAGGACGCTCAAAATAATGTTGAAATGTATGTGAAGTCTTATGGGACTTGATTGCTAAGGTCATCAGTCCCCAAGCTTACACACTACTTAACCTAAATTATCCTAAGGACAAACCCACACACCAATGCCCGAGGGAGGACTCGAACCTCTGCCAGGACCAGCCAAGAAAATGCTCCATTGAACGATTTGAGTTAGAGAACCTGGGTTGGGGACTACTCAGGAGGACGTAGTTATCAGCAGAAAGAAAACTGGCGTTCTACGGATCGGAGTGTCGAATACCAGATCCCTTAATAGGGCAGGTAGGTTAGAAAATTTGAGAAGGGAAATGGATAGGTTGAACTTAGATATAGTGGGAATTAGTGAAGTTCGGCGGCAGGAGGAACAAGACTTTTGGTCAGGAGAATACAGGGTTATAAATACAAAATGAAATAGGGTTAATGCAGGAGTAGGTTTAATAATGAATAAAAAATAGGAGTGCAGGTAAACTACTACCAACAGCGTAGTGAATGCATTATTGTGGCCAAGATAGACACGAAGCCCATGCCTACTACAGTAGTACAAGTTTAAATGCCAACTAGCTCTGCAGATGATGAAGAAATGGATGAAATGTATGATGAGATAAAAGAAATTATTCAGGTAGTGAAGGGAGACGAAATTTAATAGTGAGGTTGACTGTAATTCGAGAGTAGGGAAAGGGAGAGAAGGAAACATAGTGGATTAATATGAATTGGGGGAGAGAAATGAAAGAGGAAGCTGTCTGGTAGAATTTTGCACAGAGCATAACTTAATCATAGCTTGGTTCAAGAATCATGAAAGAATATTGTATACATGGAAGAACCCTGGAGATACTAGAAGGTATCAGCTAGATTATACAATGGTAATACCAGGTTTTAAATTGTAAGACATTTCCAGGGTCAGATGTGGACTCTGATCACAATATATTGGTTATGAACTGTAGATTAAAACTGAAGAAACTGCAAAAGGGTGGGAATTTAAAGAGAAGGGACCTGGATAAACTGACTAAACCAGAAGTTATACAGAGTTTCAGGGAGTGCATCAGGGAACAATTGACAGGAATGGGGGAAAGAAATACAGTAGAAGAAGAACGGGTAACTCTGAGGGATGAAGTAGTGAAGGCAGCAGAAGATCAAGTAGGTAAAAAGACGAGGGCTAGTAGAAATCCTTGGGTAAAAGCAGAAATATTGAATTTAATTGATGAAAGGAGAAAATATAAAAGAGTAGTGAATGAAGCAGGCAAAAAGGAATACAAACTTCTCAAAAATGAGATCGACAGGAAGTGGAAAATGACTAAGCAGGGATGACTAGAGGACAAATGTAAGGATGTAGAGACTTACTAAGGGTAAGATAGATACTGCCTACAGGAAAATTAAAGAGACCTTTGGAGAAAAGAGAGCCACTTGTATGAATATCAAGAGCTCAGATGGAAAACCGTTCTAAACAAAGAACGGAAAGCAGAAAGGTGGAAGGGGTATTAGAGGGTCTATACAAGAGCGATGTACTTGAAGGCAATATTACGGAAATGGAAGAGGACGTAGATGAAGACGAAATGGGATATATTACACTGCGTGAAGAGTTTGACAAAGCACTGAAAGACCTGAGTCGAAACAATGCCCCGGTAGTAGACAACATTCCATTGGAATTACTGACGGCCTTGGGTGAGTCAGTCATGACAAAACTCTAACGTCTCGTGAGCAATATGTATGAGACATGTGAAATACCGTCAGACTTCAAGAAGAATATATAATTCCAATCCCAACGAAAGGAGGTGTTGACATATGTTAGATTACTGAACTATCAGTTTAATAAGTCCCAGCTGCAAAATACTAACGTGAATTCTTTACAGACGAATGGAAAAACTGGTAGAAGCCGACCTCGGCGAAGATCAGTTCAGATTCTGCAGAAATTTTGGAACACCTGAGGCAATACTGACCCTACAACTTATCTTAGAAAATAGATTAAGGAAAGGCAAACCTACATTTCTTGTATTTGTAGGCTTAGAGAAGCTTTTTAACAATGTTGACTCGAATACTCTCTTTCCAATTCTGAAGGTGGCAGGGGTAAAATACTGGGAGGGAAAGGCTATTTACAATTTGTACAGAAACCAGATGGCAGTTATAAGAGTCGAGGGGCATATAAGGGAAGCAGTGGTTGGGAAGGGAGTGAGACAGGGTTGTAGCCTCTCCCCAATGTTATTCAATCTCTATATTGAGCAAGCAGTAAAGGAAACAAAAGAAAAATTCGGAATAGTTATTAAAGTCCATGAAGAAGAAATAAACGTTGAGGTTCGCCGATGAGATTTTAATTCTGTCAGAGACAAAGAAAAGGACTTGGAAGAGCAGTTGAACGAAATGGACAGTGTCTTGAAAGGAGGATATAACATGAACATCAGCAAAAGCAAAACAATGATAATGGAATGTAGTCGAATTAAGTCGGGTGATGCTGAGGGAATTACATTAGGAAACGAGGCACATAAAGTAGTAAAGGAGTTTTGCTATTTGGGGAGCAAAATAACTGATGATCGTCGAAGTAGAGAGGATATAAAATGTAGACTGGCAATGGCAAGCAAAGCGTTTCTGAAGAAGAAAAATTTGTTAACATCGAGTATAGATTTAAGTGTCAGGAAGTCGTTTCTGAAAGTATTTGTATGGGGTGGAGCCACGTATGGTAGTGAAACATGGACGATAAATAGTTTGGACAGGAAGAGAATAGAAACTTTCGAAATGTGGTGCTACAGAAGAATGCTGAAGATTAGATGGGTAGATCACATAACTAATGAGGAGTTATTGAACAGAATTGGGGAGAAGAGGAGTTTGTGGCACAACTTGACTAGAAGAAGGTACCGGTTGGTAGGACATTTTCTGAGGCATCAAGGGATCACAAATGTAGCGTTGGAGGGCAGTGTGGAGGGTAAAAATCGTAGATGGAGACCAAGAGATGAATACACCAAGCATATTCAGAAGGATGTAGGTTTCAGTAAGTACTGGGAGATGAAGAAGCTTGCACAGGATAGAGTAGCATGGAGAGCTGCATCAAGCCAGTCTCAGCACTAAACACAACAACAACAACAACTACTACAACCTGGGTCGAAGAAGCGAACTTAAGGTGATAATAGGAATAAAATCACCATAGTGTGTACTTTTTTATTTACATTAGTTACAGTTAACAACACATACCATCACTGTCGCAATGAACATAATATTTGCACTGTAACTTACAAAATGTGCTGAAACTGACGGCCATCAACCTCAATGCAAGCACAACATCAGCAAACAAATTTCTGACGCACCGTGACCCATACCCTTGATATTTTTCAAATCACATGACAGTCAGCTACAATTCTGGTAACTAATTGCATCTGCGTATTCAGTGGGGTCTCTTACACAAGTCACTTTAGATATCCCTATAGGAAATAATCAAGGGGATTCATGTCATGTGACCTTGCAGGCCATGGAATAGGACCTTCCATTCTTATCCAGCAAGCAGGAAATACTTACTACTAATCAGGATCGTTCTCCTCGTTTCCTTGGAGGAAATAAAGAATGTACATGTGAATGAACAGCACAGTATGTGTAAACTTGTACGTGGGTTAGTTGTAAATAAGCTAGAAAAAGTGACAGACAAAGTTTACTTCCATGTCTCCTCAAGCTGACTTCTCCAAACACAGGTTTCCTACTTACATTATTCCAGTGTAGTATTCTTTACGTCCAGTTACACTTTCACTCCCTTTTACAGAAACACCCTGTATAGCCTTAGGGAACTTCAAGCAAATCTCCTCATTCCTTAGTGCTTCCGTATGTTAGGGAGGCTTATGGGATTTGTTTCACAAGCTGCAGAATAGATAGGATCGTAATCTATTCGGTTCCTGCACCTCAGTTACCGGACGGCACTCGTAACCGCTAGCACACATAGATTGCTTGCTCTGAGTAGCGATAGGAGTCGTGCGAGCGCTGCAAAAACATTAATTACGCGCTTTCGCGGTTAGTCCGCCGCGCGGTACGGCCGCGCCTGTCGGTTAGGCCGCCCGCTGGCCTGTGCTGTGCTGTGTCCCTCGCCTCGCCGCGCGCCTACCGTAGCGACAGCGCCAGCCGGCGGTATTATGTTTCCGCGGCCGCATTAGAGCGGGCCGAGTGTTTGCTTCATCGGATTAACCAGCGGGTCGGCGCGCACTGCCGCCGAGCCGTGGACCGCGAAATTGAAACAAGCGCGCAAATGCGCTATCGACCGGCCAGGCGCCTCTTAAAGCCCTCCGCGTGTCGTACACCTCTCGAGCTTGCATTTGTTCCGTCTCTCTCTCTCCCTACGCTTTCATCTGTTTGCGCAGCGACCGAATCTAGGTCGTGTCGGAAATCCTGGCGGTTAATTCAATTTCCAGCCGTCTTGTAGTGCCGTTATCAGATTAGCTACGGCGCAGAAAGTGTTCGCACAGCGTTTCACTGGCCGAAAATTGAATATACCAAATAAAACTATGTACGACTATAGTCACATTGCTGCTGAAACTTTGTACCTATAGCAGCTTCCACGGACGTATATCCATACGGCAGCACGTAAGTGTTCAGGTCCACTGTAACGTGGGACTGATCTAATAAACACTTTAACCAAAACTTTAATTCACAGTTCCAAAAATCACGCATAATCATTAAAAAAATGGCTATGACCACTATGGGACTTAACATCTGTGGTCATCAGTCCCCTAGAAGTTAGAACTACTTAAACCTAACTAACCTAAGGACATCACACACATCCATGCGTGAGGCAGGATTCGAATGGAGCAGTCACGGGGTTCCAGACTGAAGTGCCTAGAACTGCACGGCCACCGCACGTAATCGTCTCTCTGGTATAGCGCACTACTGCTAATACGCTCTTAATCTCTGGAATTCATTTTAAGACTCAACATCGTATTTAAACTGCTACATCCTAATCATCAACCAACGACATCTAACCGTACCAAGAGATATAGGACTATAATGGTACTAAGACGTATTTCCTTATCAAAGAAAAGTAAATGAAAATCCATGGGCCAAGTCTGTTGATGCGTCATGCATATGAGCAGTTGATTATAACGAAAGAGAAGTTGGCAGAGTGCTGAAAATGGAATAAAGCTAATTGTACATTTCATGACGAAATGACGGAAAAATATCGCAACACCACGAAAGGAAAGCATATTTCTATATCTGAAACAAGATATCTATTCAAATTTCACATCCGTCCCATAAGTAGACTGGATGTGGTGAAACCATGTTGGTCAAGAATGCCTTTAAGGGCCGGTCGGTGTGGCCGAGCGTTCTAGGCGCTTCAGTCTGGAACCGCGCGACTGCTACCGTCGCAGGTTAGAATCCTGCCTCGGGCATGGATGTGTCTGATGTCCTTAGATTAGTTAGCTTTAAGTAGTTCTAAGTTCTAGGGGACTGATGACCTCAGAAGTTAAGTCCCATAGTGCTTAGAGCCATTTGAACCATTTGCCTTTAAGGCCACAAAGACGACACTATCGACACCTAACTGAGTTCGAACGAGGTCATGTAATAGCGTTGCGAGAAGCTGGATTTTCCTTCTGCTACACTGAAGAAAGACTTGGCAGGAATGTAGCCATGTGATTGCTGGAAGCGCTGTTCACGAGAATTTACCGTCGCAAGAAGACTGGGCACAGGACTGAACCGAATGCGGCTCGCGTTCATTTCGTTTCTTCTTTGGCATTTTGTCAGATCGAGTGGCATCTTGTTTCTTCCTTACTTACTGGCGTAACGAAGTTGGTGGAATGCTTCCTTGAGTGGCAGCAGCAGCAGCAGCGCTTATCGATACTAGTACTGTCGTACTATCTTTGGTGTGACCGCTGATATTTCCAGGTGCTGGTGCTGTGTGTGGTGGGACGGAGCAGCTGGCGCTAGGCCAGGCCGGGACTGCTGGCAGTGTACACGCATTGTTGGATCGTGAGGCGCTAGCTGCGAGTTCCCCTCCGAACCTGGACGCTGAAGTTGAGTGATCAGTTATGCTGTTATGAAACCTCAACTATTGACATCTCTTCGTTGTTGCACCCTGGCCGTTGGCTAGCAGCAACGTATGATATGATGAGGTCGGCAAAATCTAGCGGCCGTCTTCCTATTTGTGATTAATTATTAAATTGACTATTACTTGTCAGTGAAGGGCACCAGCTGCATTTTCTGCCCTGTGTCCGTTAACGCCCGAGTTACCTGCCCCGGTCGTCAGCGTACTTTTTCGGCAGTGTGTCTTTCCTTGTCGTGTTGATGCTGTCCGCCACAGCGTGTAGTTCGACAGCCTTTTACGTTGTTTGCTTCCTGTTTTACTTAGGGTAGTTATTGTTCCCTTGGCTGTTTTGAGACGCCAATTTCCGAAGATGTAGTGATGTTCGTATCCTCGTCCTTGGCCGACATGTTCCATCATTATGGCGTTGGTCGGATGGAAGGGAATTGGTAAATGATAGGTAGGTCCTAGTTTGGGTTGGCATCCGATTAATTAACAACTATTGGCTGTCTGTTTCGCCTCACCTTACGTTTGAGCTGCCTTCTCAGGCCGACTCCTGGAACACTTCTGAGCACCACTTGTTCTGTTTGTTTTAGGTTGTGATTTTCATTTTTGTTTGAATGTTTGCGCAAGGCCTTTGGCAGTGTATTAATTTAATCCTTTTTAAATTTTACATAAAGGCCTTCAGCCGTGTTAAATTAAAGTTTTGAAGATTTATTTTACTTTTAAAAAATTCCCTATAATTTGTTCTATCTGAAGTCGTTTGTAATCTAGGCCCTAAGCCGTTAGTTGTTAAATGGGTGGCGTTCAGTCGAGGATGTACGTGAAACCCTTTTAATAAGGCCTTCAGCTGTGGCATTCGTAAAGGGAAATTTTTTTTAAGAAGAAAGGGGTTTAAATTAAATTTTTTGCCTGACTTGTTGTTCAAGCCTTCAGCCGTTGTTTCATATTTATTTGTGGCCTTCAACTGTGCAATAAGTTAATATTTCTTTAATTAGGCTTTTGGCCGTCCTGTTGTAACTTTAAAAGGAAATTTCTTGGTTAGTAAAATATTTTATTAATGTGTTTTAATTATAGTTGTCTTTCAGATGTGTAGCCCTTCAGCCCTAATTGTTTTCAATTGCATGATATTTTAAAAAATTCTTACCTTCTATTTTTAATTGCTTTGATTTCTAAGCCAGGCCTTCAGCTGTTCTTGTTTCGAGTGTGGTTTAAGACCTTCAGCCCAGAAAGCATCTCAAGTTTTCTTTAACTAGGCCTTCAGCCGCATTGTCTTATTGTGATCTTTTAAAGCAATGTGTAAATAAGTGGTTCTTACAAAAATAAAGTTGTGTGTTTGATTGCGCAATTCATAGTCACTGTTTCCTGCCCCATCCGTAATTGTAACCTTATCCTGTGCGCTCTCTGTGTACCCACCAACCAGATTTCAAGGGCGGCCACCAGGCACTGCTGAAAGGGAAGACCATCGTGTTCGGCATATTGCTCTGGCGCATCGTACTACACCTGCAACAGTAATTTGAGCAGCAGTTAGTACCACAGTGATACCGAATTATTACAAACCGATTAGTTAAAGGACAGCACCGAGCTAGGTGCGTTTCACTAACCCCAAAGCACCGACTTTTGCTACTTCAGTGGTGCCAAGCGACAGCTCACCGAACGGCAGAGTGGAGCTCTGTTGCGTTTTCTGGTGAAAGTTGATTCTGCCGGGATACCAGTGACGGCCGTGTGTTGGTTAGGAGGAGGTCAGCTGAGGGCCAGCAAACAACCTATCTGCGTGCTGGACACACTGGACCTACACCTGGAGTTACGGTCTGGAGTGCGATTTCGTATGACAGCAGGAGCACTCTCATTCTTATCCTATGCAACCTGAGTGCAAATTTGAATATCATTCTGGTTATGCGACCTGTTGTGGTGCTATTCTTGAGTGGTCTTCAAACAGGTTAACGCTCGTCCAGATACCGCTGTTGTAACCCAACATGCTCTACAGAGTGTCGACATGTTGCCTTGGCCTTCTCGATCACTAGATCTGTCTCCATTCGAACACAAATGGCAAATCATCGGACGACATCTCCAGCGTCATCCACAAACAGCATTAATCGTCCGTGTATTCACCGACCAAATGCAACTAGCCTCGAACTCCACCCCACAAACTGACATCCGGCACCTGTGAAACACAATGAATGCATATTTCAAAGCTTGTATACAACGTCCTCGTAGTTAAACTCGTTATTAATGTAGCAGTTTTGCACGTTTTCAAGAGCTTACCTGTTGCTCATGTTAACCTGTGATCTTGCATTCTTAACCACTTAAACAGGTTACCTAGACGAAGGTATATCTAAAGATTCAGTGACGATTATGAAGTCCCATACTCCGAGGACCGCACGGGACGCCGTAGATGCCGTGTTTCTTGACTTCCGCAAGGCGTTTGACACAGTTCCCCACAGTCGTTTAATGAACAAAGTAAGAGCATACGGACTATCAGATCAATTGTCTGATTGGATTGAGGAGTTCCTAGATAACAGAACGCAGCATGTCATTCTCAATGGAGAGAAGTCTTCCGAAGTAAGAGTGATTTCAGGTGTGCCGCAGGGGAGTGTCATAGGACCGTTGCTATTCACAATATACATAAATGACCTGGTGGATGACATCGGAAGTTCACTGAGGCTTTTTGTAGATGATGCTGTGGTGTATCGAGAGGTTGCAACAATGGAAAATTGTACTGAAATGCAGGAGGATCTGCAGCGAATTGACGCATGGTGCACGGAATGGCAATTGAATCTCAGTGTAGAGAAGTGTAGTGTGATGCGAATACATAGAAAGATAGGTCCCTTATCATTTAGCTACAAAATAGCAGGACAGCAACTGGAAGCAGTTAATTCCATAAATTATCTGGGAGTACGCATTAGGAGGATTTAAAATGGAATGATCATATAAAGTTGATCGTCGGTAAAGCAGATGCCAGACTGAGATTCATTGGAAGAATCCTAAGGAAATGCAATCCGACAACAAAGGAAGTAGGTTACAGTACGTTTGTTCGCCCAATGCTTGAATACTGCTCAGCAGTGTGGGATCCGCACCAGGTAGGGTTGATAGAAGAGATAGAGAAGATCCAACGGAGAGCAACGCGCTTCGTTACAGGATCATTTAGTAATTGCGAAAGCGTTACGGAGATGATAGATAAACTCCAGTGGAAGACTCTGCAGGAGAGACGCTAAGTAGCTCGGTACGGGCTTTTGTTAAAGTTTCGAGAACATTCCTTCACCGAAGAGTCATGCAGTATATTGCTCCCTCCTACGTATATCTCGCGAAGAGACCATGAGGATAAAATCAGAGAGATTGGAGCCCACACGGAGGCATACCGACAATCCTTCTTTCCACGTACAATACGAGACTGGAATAGAAGGGAGAACCGATAGAGGTACTCAGGGTACCCTCCGCCACACACCGTCAGGTGGCTTGCGGAGTATGGATGTAGATGTAGATGTAGATGTAGATGTAGACCCGCACCGCCGTCTACGAAAGGTCCTAGCGCAGATGGTTTGCCAAAGCCTTCCACCGACCGTAATTGGGATGAATGATGATGATGAAGACGGCACAACAACACCCATTCATCTCGAGGAAGGGAAAATCCCTGACCCCGCCGGGAATCTAAAAAATGGTTCAAATGGCTCTGAGCACTGTGCGACTTAACTTCTGAAGTCATCAGTCGCTTAGAACTTAGAACTAATTAATCCTAACTAACCTAAGGACATCACACACAGCCATGCCCGAGGCAGGATTCGAACCTGCGACCGTAGCGGTCGCTCGGCTCCAGACTGTAGCTCCTAGAACCACACGGCCACTCCGGCCGGCACGGAATCTAGCCCGGGACCCAGTGCGCGGGAAGAGAGAACGCTACCCCAAGACCAAGAGCAGTGGACCAAGAAAATCAGTACTCTACGTTAATTACTTTTTGATGTAGTGACTTTTTTACTGGTAATATCCTGTTCATGTCTAGAACTCACATTAAGAGTAAACATTAGCTTTAAACTGCTATATCTTATTCATCAACCAAGGGCATCTAACTCAGTCCCAGGAGATTTAGGACCATAATGATTTTAAGTC
Source organism: Schistocerca gregaria (assembly GCF_023897955.1). NCBI lineage: Eukaryota > Metazoa > Arthropoda > Insecta > Orthoptera > Acrididae > Schistocerca > Schistocerca gregaria. The sequence continues at coordinate 501,001,967 of NC_064925.1, read as the reverse complement.
GTATCTTCCTGTCAAAGAAAACGTTATAAACTAGTTATAACGAAGGAGAAGTTGGCAGAGTACGTAACTAGGAATGATACTGAATTTACAAATGAAACGAAAGTATACAAACTCCATTCATTTGCACATAACGTTTGGTAGTGCAAAATTAAATAATATAGGGCTTCCATGAATTATCTTTAAAACTTAAGTCTTCAATCAACATATTAACAAATGGTTTTCACCACATAACCCCAGGTTTTGCAAGTTTCAAGCAAAACTGAACTTCAAAGTATGATAAATCGTGGACGCCACTGGAGAAAGCTCAGTGTGTGGCCTTGTTCACTGATGCCACGAGGTGTCCCGAACCAAGCATAGAAACCCACAGGACTTGAAGGCATGCATTCGCAATGCGTTTGAACATGTCACTATGGAGATCTTGAATCATATGTGGAGAGAAATGGAATTCCGACTAGATATCATAAGTACCAGTGAGGGTGCACACGTCGATCAACATCTACATCTACATAGATCCTCCATAAGGCACCGCACTGTGCGTGGTGGTGGGTACCCTGTACCACTACTAATTTCCTTCCCTGTTCCATTCGCAAACAGAGCAAGAGAAAAACGACTCTCAATACCCCTTATGCGCAATTTATGTTGGCAGAAGTAGAATCGTTCACCTTCAAATGCCAGTTCTCTATTTTTTTTTTTTTTTTTTTTTTTTTTTTTTTTTTTTTTTTTTTTTGTGAAAACGAACATTGCTTTCTCTCCAGGGATTCCCATTTGAGTTCTCGAAGTATCTCCGTAACACTTGTATTGTATTGCTTTGAATTGAGGACCTATAAACGAAGGAGAAGCTTCGTTCCCGCCGTAGCCGTCAGTGGTACATAACCCCACAACAGGCTACAGCAGTCTACCCACCCCACCTCCGCCACACACCGAACCCAGGGTTATTGCCCCGGTCGGCCCGCTGTGGCAAGCCTTCCCGCTCGGAAAGCAGTGCGTTAGAATGCAAGTCTAATCGGGCGGGCTTCCGTAATATTTACTTGTCGCTCGAATCTACTGGCAACAAATCTCGCAGCACGCTTCTGAACTGCTTCGATGTCTTCCTGGTATGGATCACCATCACTCGACCAGTAATGAATGAGCAGTAATGAATGAGGAAACAACACTTATGAATTATCTTATCACATGTTGAAAACCATCTGTTAATACCTAGTAAAGTTTTAAAAGTGTTAGAGCCTTAAGTTGTAAAGATAATTTATAGACACCATGTATTATCAACAGTATCTCTGTTTTTAACGAATTCGTTATCGAAACGACTTTTAGTCTTCTTTTTCCTTAATTATACGTTTCTCTTCATCCACTCGTCTTGAATTCTTGGTAGTAATGCTGTAGTGCTCCAACGGGAAATGCAGTACATAACATGCAAGTCCTGCGGGTTGCCGAAGTGCCGACCTGCAGACAATTCATCCTCTGGAACCACTCACCAACATCCCTGGAAGACAACAATAATACCCGGTTATTTTCAAGGGTAACTCCGATAGCCACTGCCTTCTCCAACAGGCACCGGCCCTGACATCACTAGGACGTGCTGTGGACAAGGCATTACTTACTCCAACAGTGTCACATGCCAGCAGGTAGGCTGTGATACGTCCACCCAGCCGTACAATATTTAAGCTGCTGCATGGCATCAGCAAGGCAGTTCCAGCCGCTGCCTCAACTGTGACTACACGTCTTCAGGTAACGATGAGCAGCCATAGATCAACAATGGGCCTCTGTCTCTATGACCTGGCTCAAGTACACTATGTTACAAGGAAATGATACCCGCCGCTTTACTAAAATTAGTACATGTCATAAATGAACTGCTGTTCCTATGTGTACTTTGAATTTGTTCCAATTTCAGTCTACAGTGAAAGTGATCGGCACAAGAAGTGTATCTTCTAGAATTGTTAGTTTTCCAGTAAACTGACGAGACAATTCATATATTTGCAGAAGATCTTTTAGAAGTTTAGTAGCAACGGTAGATGTAATGTGGAAAAGACTCTTTGATGGTAACATGCAAGTCCTGCGGGTTGCCGAAGTGTCTATCTGGGAACTCTATTTCACTCGTGGAGGCTGCGAAAGGCCACAACATGTGGAAATATGTTATTGCAGACATCTTCACCGTCATCTTGGTAATCTGTGTGCCTGGATTTTCTCACTTCTTCAACTAATGTTACCATTCCTACTTATTTATTTGATTTGTTGCTGCAGATCTTTACGATCTGACCACAGGTCAAGGCACTTAGCAAAAGTTTGAATATCAATGGGGTATAGTAAAAATATCAATAGAATATCAGAGGACGCAAATGCCAAACAGAATTAAAATTGGAAGTTATATTCCAACAAGGTTTCGGGGCCACGCCATTATGACTTTGATGCTGTTCTGTAGGACAACCAGAGGCTCCTGGACAGGTTGTTTTTGATAACAAAGAAATGCCAGAAATGAAGAAATCAGATCTTACTCAACATCGAAGCTAGAACATGGAGAACTTAAGAAAAAACCGAGAATGCAGTTTCCTTACGAGATGAGAAAAATGATCATGTCAGACAAGATATGACTATTCCCGAAACAATCTGGGTAATAGTTGTGTTTTATTCAGATAAGAGATGTGTGAAGCACTGAGTTTTGCCTGTGATATCAAACAGGTGAAAGTTGGAGACAAGGGAGAGGCGCTTGAAACGGAAGAAGAAATGTCGATTTGGGATGAAAAGAATATTAATCAGTTGTGAAGTGTGGAACGCTTTTGAGGAAATATTCCACAGCGAAAGACAAGCAGGAAGAAGAAGTGAAGAAAGTAGCTGAAATGGCGTAGAGATATTTTCGGGACTGTAAAGGGGCAGAAAAAAGCAAAAGCGAACCTCGGAAATCGACTCATTTGCATGAAATCAGGTGACCTCACCCGGAAGACATCCTTAGTTGGTGGGAGACACTATTTTCTAGGCATCTTTACGTGCTCAGTGTTTGCTCAGAACTACAAATTGCAACGTGACGCGATCTACAGGCAAGTTAGACACACAGCCCAGCACATCTATGCAAAACGTCATCGGATTTTCACTGTGATTTCCGTTTTGCAACCAATCGGAATCTACTTTCTGGAAACCCATCGTACAGCAGACGTTGCAAACTGACATCTTCTTTACTTAACCACTGAAATCAAACTTTTCGACTATTTTCTGACGACTTTCCGGCAAGCCCTTGTTATAACACGTTATTTATGTGGTGCTAATAATTAGCCTTCCCAACAGCAAGAGAAAACGAACTCTTGAATATCAGAAAGAAATAATTACTTATTACACTGGATGGCTAGTTCTCAAAAAATAAGTGAACTATGAGTGGATTATGAACTGTTATTGCAATGGGGAATTTCTTACAGAAAAATCTGCCGTGTCATGCGCACGTTTCTGCAATTTGGATAACGTGTACCAACTATGAATACGTTTTAAACAACACCACTAATATAGGGATACGAATCGAACTTAAACAAACCGAGAAAGTGGAGAAGGACTCGGTGAGGGTTCCATAAAAGCTTAATTATGTATACACAAAATTTTAACTATGGATGCCTGATGGAAATCTTTCAATTCCACACCTCTTTGGCAACTTGCATGTGCCAAACCTATCGCAGTAGTCCAACGGGGAAAAAAGGGATCGAGTCCTCACATCGTTCAGAGGCGAACGCTAGGTTAAAACGAAAACCTGTCGTCCAACCGAGATTCGATCCTGTGACCTTTCGGTTCCGAGGGAGGCGGTTTACAGCTAGGCCAGCAGGCCCAACACGAATACAAACACTTCGTCTGTACGTTTTGGGTGATGAATATGAGAGTATCGAAATATGTGACACAAATGGCCGTATGCATTAATTACACTGACTTAGAAGCTTACATTTTTTACATCACCAAGGGTTCATGGACCATAGTATTTGATGTAAATTTCAACTTGAAACCTCTACCCCCGAGGTTCCCGACCTTTATGAGACCGTTACACCTGTTACACCTGAGTGTAGCCAGATATTAGCCTCTCCTCCTCCCCCACCCCCACTCCTCTCTCCATTATCAACATTACCGCCTAACTTAATTTCCGAATGAAAAAGAGTTTTCTTTGAACACTTTCATTCATAAACCCACAAAAGATATATTATATGTAGTTCGTGTAGGTGATTTATTAAACCAAGAATTAATGATTCTGTGAGACGATTGTTTCTGTCTGTCTTAAGAACATTTTGTTAAAGAATGATGAAGCAATTGTCACTGCATCACGGGTGTTACCTCTAACACCTTCTCAGAAAAGAAAGTCGACTATCCACATAAAAGATTTACGTTTGTTACAAAACGCGTTCCCTCTGCGCCACTCCTTGTCCTAGCGACACTTGCTTGACCCATTCTCTACACTCTCATTCAAAATCAACCAAAGTAAAATGTGTGCACTATACTTCGGCCTGCTGTTTATACATCATTTGATTGCTGGACACCTTACTTCTGTACGCGCAGAAGCTGGAAGACACTTTGTGCCTCACCGCTGACACTACTACTATTATTATTAGTAGTAGTACAGTGTAGGTTCTACAACACCTTAGTAGCCATTACGTAGCTACTGTTGTGTTGTCTGTCCATATGTTTCGTTTATTCTTACGAATGGAATAAAGAAGAAATTTATGGTCTATTGTGGGAGCTAACTACATCTCGGACAAGGTAATTTCATTAGATATCTAAGCATATGTGACCTACACGTCTCAGTATTACTGACATAGATGCAAGGACGAAGTATGTATCTAGTCGGTGGGCTGTGTGATGAAAATGATTTTCATACTTTCGTTTCACAAGCTGTAATACACTGAAGAGCCAAATAAACTTTTACACCTGCTAACATCGTGTAGTGCCGCCTCCCCCCCCCCCCCCCCCCCCCGAACGCTGAAGTGCCGCAACACGACGAGCTTGGACTCGTCTGAAGTAGTGCAGGGCTATCCCTAAATCCGTAAGAGTACGAAGGGGTGTACATCTCTTCTGAACAGCACGTTGCAAGGCATCCCAAATTTGCTCAATAATGTTCATGTCAGGGGAATTTAGTGGCCAGCGGAAGTGTCCAGACTCATAAGAGCGTTCCTGAAGCCAGTCGTAGCAATTCTGGACGTGTGGGGTGCACATTTTCTGGAACTGACCAGCTCCGTCGGAATGCACAATGGACATGAATGGATACAGATGATCAGATAGGATGTTTACGTACGTGTCACCTGTCAGACTCTTATTTATACGTATCAGAGGTCCCATGTCACTCAGACTACACACGCTCAATATCACTACAGAGACTCCATCAGCTTTAAAAGTCCCTGCTGAGAAGCAGAGTCCATGAATTGATGAGGTTGTCTCCATACTCGTACACGTCCATCAATTCGATACAATTTGAAAACACTCTTCAGACCAGGCAACATGTTTCCAGTCATCAACAGTCCAATGTTGTTGTTGTCGGGTCCCAGGCGGGGTGTAAGGTTTTGTGACGTGCAGTCATCAAGGGAACACAAGTCGGCCTTCGGCTCCGAAAGCTCATACCGATGATGAATCGTTGAATGGTTCGCACTTTGACAGTTGTTGATGGCCCAGCATTAACTCCGCAGCAATTTGCGGAAGGGTTGCACTTCTGCCACGTCGAACGATTCCCTTCAGTCGTCGTTGTTGGCGTTCTTGCACGATATTTTTCCGGTCTCGGCGATGTCGGAGATCTGATGTTTCACCGGATACGTGATATTCAAGGTACACTCGTGAAGTGGTCGTGTGGGAAAATCGCCACTTCATCGCTACATCCGAGACGCTGTGTCCCATTGCCCGTGCGTCGACTGTAACACCACATTCAAACTCACCTAAATCTTGATAACCTGCCATTATAGCAGCAGTAACCTAACAACTGCTGCAGACACTTATTGTCTTATATAGGCATTGCCGTTGGCAGCGCCGTATCGTTCCTGTTTATTTGAATACACATACCTATACAAGTTTCTTTGGCGCTTCAGTGTATGTACCACATTGTGTCACACGTTAAAGCTAGTAGCTGAAAAAGAAATTTAATTATTGGCAAAATATATAATCATTATTAAAGTGTAATAGAATAGTGATAGTTTTGATTTTAAAAATAATTTTATGTCATAACAGAAACACGATTCAACCCTACTGCTTTTACCTGTCATAAAATACATAGCGTACCAAACTTCGTACTATTTTATCCCGTTTGAAGCTCATTTATAAATATTACTCAATAATTTGTAAAATTAATTTTTTGTTGAAAGCTATATTGGCTATACGTATGATTTACTTCAGAAAATGTGTAATATATAAAATCGTTTTGCTCACGTTACTAGTGGCCCGCTTGTGGTGCGCCCTACATTACGTTTAGTTAGCAGCGTGAATAATTGCCACAAATTCAGTTTCCTCACACCAAAGCTGTGTTACTTATGTTTTAAAGTTTGACTTTTTGAAGAGCATTATGTCTTATATTTTAACGCATCACTTGAGCAACTCAGCTCTTGAATCACTGTACATCTTTGACGACATGTTCTTCATGTAAGTACTATTTGTTTTACACTCATTTACATTAATGTAAACTTTTATTAGATAAGGTATTTAATCTGCTATATTCATTTTCGGTAGTTACCTTACCTTCCGATGAAGTCACCCTTAGAGGTGACGAAACCTGGTCAAGGTACATAGAAAATCTGTGCATCCGGCTGACACATTTTTACATATTTTTCAAAAAACGGAAAATTACTGGTACCACTTACGGCAGGCCGACTAACGCAAATAATGATCCATTCTAGCCACCCCAGTAGCTGTGTTACATCTCAGGATTCACTGTCAGCTAAGTTGGTTTAACATCGACATCGTGTCGAATTGTCGACATCGTGTTCCAGCCCATGCTTGAAGTATAGTACTGTGGCCAGAGTCCGCCACAGATGAATGAACTCACTTGTCATTATGATTCATACAATCCAAGACCACTAATCCCATAAATTCAAGATTAAAAGAGTATACGCTATATAATTTCGTGCAATTTCTTAGATTAATTAGTGCCCTACGTTAAAAGATGAGTAAAGACAAGCACAGGATCTTTGCTTGTCAACAAAGGGCTCAGAAGTGGTCGTATTCTCTCACCAACATAATACGAAGTCTGTCATTTGCTTAACGATGGGTGGAACAGCAGCTAAGGATTTTTTGAAGTTCAAAACCATGATTCCACGCAGGCAGTAAATTTTTTGACAACATTAACAATTCACTATGTACCTTTTTCGGATTTTTCTCCATAGCATAGTCGCACTTAAAACATGAGAGTTATTTGTCGAGTGCGTATAGGTGTAAAGCAACAAGTGAACTGTTACTTCATTACCGAAATAATATACATAGGTATAAAATAAATGTTGACATTTTAGTTTGAATAGTTGCTTACATATACATTAGGATCAAATACAGTTAACACGTCTTAAACCTTTATAATTTTTCATCGTCTGTTCCTCCAGTTTGGTTTCATTCCATGTAAAGATGAGTTGTGTAAAATTTGGGCTCAGTAGGCTGTGAGAAATGGATGCTCTTGGCCCTTCAAAAGCGGAAAATTCGTAAAAATTAAACCGTCAGTTTTGCAAAATACCACTCCTACTTGGAAAATTTATTGGTTACCAAATATACGCAGTTTGTTTATCATAGTTTACTTTATACGCTCTCACGTCATAGACTGCATTGATTGGCTGAAGTGAGACAGGTAGAGAAAGAGCAGAGTGGGTCGAGGCGTTCTCTTTTAAGACCCAACCCAAACCACCCAACCAGTCTCTCACTTTCCACGGAAGACGACAGTGGCAGCAAGGACGAAGTCTTCATCTTTAGTTAGTTTAGTGGAACAAATTTATTTACTCTTGTATTACTCCAATGAAATAACTGCAGGCATTCGGTCATGTGTCAAACAGACGTTAATGGTTTTACTATAGAATGTGTAAACTAACCGTGCGTCAATGTACCAGTGGGAGGTGATGAGTTATTGGGAACAACTATGAATTCCAAAACTAGAGCTGAGGTGCTGCATACTAAAAGTCGAAGATTTGCGTTAACAATGTGAAACGTCTCCGTATGAGCCATTCGACTGGTTTTGTTGAGCTGACTTCCATTTTTCGATATTTCTTGGCGTCTCTGACTTTCGGTGCATCTGTGCTTTGGATTTTGGAGAAATATGAACAGCGGAGTGCTTTATTTGTCTTTCAGAGCGGCATGTCAGTGTTCACATGTTGTGAGTCTTCAGTTTATGTTTCACGCATCTAAATACCTATTAAATTTTTATGTATTACTATAACCATCTTTATTAAGTATCTATGATATGTTTCTGAGTTTCATTTCCTACTCCTTCTCTCGTCTGCTTGAGATACTTAGTGATTGTCTGTGTATGATGATTCAAAACTTATTGATTCGCTAGTATGGGTTGTTTGGAGGTTAGTTTCAGCTTAGCCGACTTTTTTGTAGGTTTTGGTAGAGCTATTCTGGATCAAAGAGACAGTAGTGAACACTGATCAACAGCTATTGTGTAGGTTGGCAAAGACAGCTGGGGCATACTTTCACTGACCTTTTCCGGCGCCACGGGTAATGTCGGTTATCACCGTACTCTGGGGCTCTGGTAAGTGAAGATGTTCTTTTAGATCATTTCTAGTAGTTTAATCGAGGAAGTTTGAGTGTGCAAGACTTGGCCTAGTTTGAAGCTATAATACGTTGCTTTCCGGTGCAAGCATCGAAAATTCATTTCAGTTAGGAAGTAGTATTATTTTTGTCAATATTCCTTTTCCTTAACTTGATACATTGTTCTGACCCAATTTAGCGATGTTATCTCCAAGCTAACTGTAAATTCAGTTAAAGGTTTTGCACTCCATGACGTGGTGATACAGCACCAAGTATGCAAAATAAGGAGAAGAACACAGTATTGGTTGCTATGTTGAAATTACTGTTTATTTATTCATCAACGACTCGCGTTTCGCCTAATTCAAGTCATCTTCAGACTGGCTGATAAATGTTGATAAGAAAGTATGGATGTCAGTGATAAAACATCAGCAATAATAAATTGTCATCGTCATATGCAAGGAATATATGATCCCTTTAGTATTAAAAACATAGCTTCCGATAACTTTGCCGGGACGCGTAACGTGGTCCAGTGAATACAAGACAGGCTCAGACTGCACAATTTATGAAATGTTAAATTTTCCGAAAGCGTCGTTCTACATCTTGCGACCACATACACAATAAACTGTTTCTTTTCCTCATTCTAAATTCACTTAGTTAGTGTTTCTTATGTGTGAATGCACTGTGTGTGTTTTCTACATGTTCACGGTAGTTTGTCGCTCATTTTCATTAAATTTTCGCGATTTCCAAGTTTCTGGTAGCGCTCGGGATTGTGTTATCATACCCACGTGTTTCTCAAAAGGTGTACTCTGCATTCTGTTCTGGTAATCCACCTTCTTTTGCAATAGTCCTCAGCAGTCTTCCATGAGAGCGTGATTTCATTTAACGATAATAGTTTTAGCGAGTTCATTGTTTTTCATTGTTTTTCTTGTCTGAGGTAGACCAAATGTGTTATCATTTGGTGGTGAGCTTTCAGCGCAATGCACCAGTCCTTTGTTTTGCTCCAAACTCTAAATTTAAAATCTTGGTAAATGTGCTACAATTTGGTGGTTAATGTCGAGAGCTCAGCGGTTATGACGCGCTTTTACTTTGAGTGACTGAAACCTTGTGCACTGCTGAAGCGTGTAGTTGTTGATATACTGAAGTTTCGTCGTTTAACTCAGGTAATATACCGTGTGCCTGATTATCTTGTTTCTAATTTTTCTGTAGTTGCCCCATTTCCTACGTAAGCTACTGATCTTGCGGTTGACCGTTAAAAGTAGATACTCCCTGGCCCAATGTTAATGTGGTGTGTGGAAATAAATTCTAGTCTTCTCTCTGTGTGGGCTGCTCGTACGAATGTATTCGTGAGAGTCCTTTGATTAAAAAATCGTTTCTTTCACCCAACCTGCATATTTTCCACAGGTTATGGTATAAACTCATGAAGCGCATGTTGTGTTATGTAATATGTACCGAGCATCAGCATTCCCCTACAACTGTGATTATCAATTGAAATCTTCTTTTATGGTAATCTAATCAAATAATAAATGGTCAATTAATTCGTAATTGGGATCCTTACATTATTTCATACAGTCCACCCGGTTTTGCAAACTGTGCTTCTCCAAATGTATCCAGTGTCGTTCTTTGCGAAAATTTCACAGGTTACCCATTTAGGTGTTAAAGATCATTGATGGTTTTGCAGTAAGAAGTAATTTTATGTTAATCTGGAGAATCATGTTGCAGATAAGAGACAGAAAATCAGGGCTATCGACCTGTGTTAGCCACCTGCTTATCAGACCCCTTAATAGAAACTATTTAAATTTTAATGTATCATTTTATGTTATTTCATACAAGAATATCTGGTCTATTTATGATTAAATGATTGTTTAGAGAGGTAATTTTGAGACATATCATTTCACACTTCAACCGAATTAATTTATCACCAACTTCCAAATTAGCTAATTGGAACTTAAACAGAGTAAACAAGCACCACATCCTCTTTCGTTTTGACCATCGAGTAGGATGTTTTAACACAAAATCATTCAAATGCAGCCAACTACAAAGATATACTGGAAAATCTTTTCTTGAACGAAAAGGAAAAGATATTCTTAAAAAGCTTGAAGACGTTTTTAGCATAGCACATACTAATGTTTTAAATAGCGTTACTTTTGAAGCAACAGTGGTTGAAAGGACGGCCAGGATTCACGAACGGTATCGATCACCAGTTGCCTGAGAAAGAGAGTGAAGCGTCTAGGCGACAGCTGAACAGTTCGGTAATTCATTTGTTTATAAATTTATAACATTAATTCATTCGAAAGTCATTTTTCTCTGACGAGCTTCTAGGATTGTTGATGTCAAATTGTGTTGAGCCAGAGTTACCTGAGACAACAGAAGCTCCAGGAATACTGTTTGGTAAAGTGTACCAGAGATTCCCCTGACTCGTCTAAAAACAGAAGAGGACGTGAAGCAGTAATGACTCGTAATCTTGTTGTGGTATTTGATATAAGTAGGATCAATGACAGGGAAGTAGTTCACATACGACAACTGCAATCGAAGAGCTTGCTCAAGATATCCAGGATCCTGCTGTCAACAGGTGTTCTGTTTACTGTTCCCGAGAGGACCTCCTCGAACAAAACACCATTGAAATCGTGAACCAGCTTTCGTTTTTTAGTCGTCTCCTTCTCGTGAGTGGTTTGATGTGGCCCAACACGAATTCCTCTCCTGTCCCAACCTCCTCTTCATCTCAGAGTAACACTTGCAACCTACGTCCTCAGTTATTTTCCGAGTGTAGCCCAATCTCTTTTTTCCTCTACAGATTTTACCCTCTACAGCTCGCTCTATTACTATGCAAGTTATTCCCTGATGTCTTAACAGATGTCCTATCATTCTGTCCCTTAGTCTTCTCAGTGTTTCCCTTATATTCCTTTCCTCACGGAGTCTTCGAAGAACTTCCTCATTCCTTATCTTATCAGTCCCCCTAATTTTCAACATTATCCTCTAGCACCAAATTGCATATGTTTCAATTCTCTTCTCTTCGAGTTTTCACACAGTCCATGTTTCACTGCCATACAATTCAGTCCCCCAAATGTACATTCTCAGAAATTTCATCCTCAAATTGAGACCTATGTTTGATACTAATACAGTTCTCTTGGGCAGGAATGTCGTTTGTTCTAGTGGTAGCCCGCATCTCGTGGTCGTGCGGTAGTGTTCTCGCTTCCTACGCCTGGGTTCCCGGGTTCGATTCCCAGCGGGGTCAGCGATTTTCTCTGCCTCGTGATGGCCGGGTGTTGTGTGATATCTTTAAGTTAGTTAGGTTTAAGTAGTTCTAAGTTCTAGGGGACTGATGACCATAGATGTTAAGTCCCATAGTGTCCAGAGCCATTTGAACCGTTTTTTTCCAGTGCTAGTCTGCCTTTATCTCCTCCCACTCCGTCCGTCATTGGTTATTTTGCTGTCTAAATAGCGGAAGTTCTTAACTTCATCTGCTTTATGATTACCAATCCATGTTAATTGTCTTGCTCTTCTCATTTCTACTACCTTTGATTTCTTTCGTCTTCCCACGACTTACTCTCAATCCATATTCTGTACTTATGAGACATTTCATGCCATTCAACAGATTCTGTAATTCTGCTTCACTTCCAAAGCGAATTTTATCATTGATATCCTTTCACTTTCAATTTTAATTCCGCTCTTCAACCTTCCTTTTATTTGCGTCAGTGATTCTTCTATGTATGGATTGAACAGTAGGAGTCGAAATATCATTCTAATATAATAAATTGCAAGCTAATAGCGTCCACTATGATGGTGAATTACTACCAACATTCGAAAGTAACTATACAGTAGGAATACTTTCTGCATTTCTTTCAACTTGTGACATTTAGTCACTTCTTGGAGTTTCTACATCGGCCACTGTGAATGTAAAATAGAAGGCTATAGCTATGTACGAAAGCCTCCCCAAATGATATTTTCATTCCTATGTTAAAACATTACTTTTTAACACAGCAGCATCAGACATGGGAAGTTTTAGAGGTGCATGTCTTTTGATTGAAAACATTTTAGAAAAAGACGTCTCGCGTTTAGTATGCAGGCATCGCATGTATGAAGTCAAAAGTAGGGAAAAGCGTTGTTCCTGGAGGACATGGTACCCAGGAACACATAATGTTTCCTCGCCGTTGCTTCAGTGTAGTGACAATTACAGAAAGGAACACACAGAGGACGCCACAAGCAGTTCCTGGCATTTTCAAGTGCTTTTGCTGTGAGACATGAGATTGTGTTTTGTGCACCGTTTGTAAATATTGCAAGTTGTACATATTTAAATGGTGTACAGTACACCGTCCAGTCACATTAATATGACAACCGCATAAGTTCGACGTCATCGTACAATAACCGCTCAGAGGCGGAAGGTAGCAGCAGTATCAATGTAGGGTACATAAAGAAGTCACGGGGATGTGTAAAACAGTGGAGTTGTTGTCGTAAGGCGCAAACGGAGAGATTTATACGATGTCCGAAAGGGTGTGAACATTGGCTTTAGAGCCAGGGATGTAACCATTTATGAAACGGCGATATTTGCAAACTGTTCTCGGACCGCAGTTGTTAAATTATATCATACACGGCAAAACTGAGCTAACCAAAATCGGCGCCAAGGCAATTCTGATGCGCCACGGCCACACATGATTGGGCTGAAGACTTCGGGCATAAGATATTACCCTCATTCAGACAACGGCCCAGTAAAAGAGAGAGGAGGACTGGACAGAGGTTCAGGGCACTTTCTTATCCTTGGGGTGGGAAACTGCACCTGAAGATGGAAGAAGCACAAATGATCAACGGCATGAGGATGCAGAAGGAAACGGAAACCACTGCATTAAAAATACGTAATGTGTGTCCACAGGACATAAGACCTGCAATTGGAAAAGTGTCAAGGCGATCTGTCCACTGGGAAAAGATTCCGGAACAGTCTCCCACCTCCCATGCGTATATCTGAGAAGGGACTGCCAAGGGGGAGGGAACCATGAGAAGAGGGTTGAATAACGAAAACAAGGATAATGTTCTACGAGTCGGGGTGTGGAATTTCAAAAGTTTGAACGTGACGGTGTAGCTAGAAAATCTGAACAGAGATATAGTGGATGTCAGTGAAGAGAAATCCGAAAGAAGACAAGGATTTCTGGTCAGATCAGTATAGGGAAATATTAACAGCAGGAGAAAGTGGTATTGTACAACGGGACTCATGAATAGGAAGGTAGAGCACAAAGTGAGTTACTGTGAGCAGTTCAATAATAGGGTTGTTCTGATCAGAATCGACAGCAAACCAACATCGACAACGATAGTTGAGATATATTTGCCGACGACACAAGGTGAGGGTAAAGAGATAGAGAAAGTACATGAGGATACTGAATGGGTAATTCGGTACGCAAAGTATGATGAAAATCTAAAAGTTATGGGGGACTGGAATGCACTTGTAGGGGAAGAAGAATGGATTACGAGAGCATATGGGCTTGGTACTAAAAATGAGAGGGAAGAAAGACTTAAGTTTGCGATAAATTTCAGCTAGTAATAGCGAATACTCAGGTCAAGAATCACTAGAGGAGGTGAAATACTTGCAAAAGACCGAGAGATGTGATAAGATGTCAGGTAGATTACTTCAGATCCCGAAATCAGGTACTGGATTGTAAGGCGTATCCAGGGGCAAATACAGACTCAGATCACAGATTAGGAATGAGGAAAAGCAGGCTGAAGTTTAAGAGACTAGTCATTAAGAATCAATCCGCAAAGAAGTGGGATGCAGAAATGCTAAGGAATAAAGAGATATGTTTGAAGTTCTCTGTGGCTATAGATACTGCGGTAGCTCAGTAGGCACTTCAATTCGAAAGGAATGGACGCATCTAAAAACAACAATGAAAGAAGTTGAAAAGGAAAACATAAATACAAAGAAGGTAACTGCGAAGAAACCACAGGCAAAGAAAGAAATACTTGGGGTGATCGATGAAAGAATGGTGAACAAAAATGTTCAGGGAAATTCAGGAAATGCAGAAATACAACACTTATAATGAAGTAAATAAACAGGAGGTGCAGGGAGGCTATGGAGAAATGGCTGCACGAAAAATGTGAGGGAATCTAAACAGGGATGACTGTCGGAAAGGCTGAATAAGCAGATGATGATGGTAAGGTCCTATACTCAGAGGAGCGTAGGGGATAACGTTGGAGACCCGCACCGTCAACTAGGCAAGGTCCAACCGGAAACAACAACACGTCAACTAGGCAGTCCTAGCGGACACAACAACACCCAATCATCTCGAGGCAGGAAAAATCCCTAAACCCGCCAGGAATCGAAGCGAGCGCTACCGCAAGACCACGTGCTGGGAACGAATAGGCAATTAGAAAAGTGTAAACAACACAAATTCGATTTCCAATATTTCATTCAGTAATTCACTGAATTTAAAAATTTAAAATGCCGTCATAATCTACTGATTAACGGATATAGTCTTATGTTAAAGTCTTAGCACAATAAGACAAGTATTTCAGTTCTGAACTGTGAATATGTCCTGTGGCAGTGTAAGTCAAGGCACGCAAATTACCCAGACTACACTTATTATTAGAGAATGAGAGCAATTATTGACTTTCAACAAACTTTAAACATAATTTCGAACTCTTCTGAAAAATATTTTTGGCTGAAATCTCCCATAAAATCAAACGTAAAAAGGTTATCGCTTACTACATTTTCGCTGTTCATGCTGTGAAATTTCGGCATCAGACATGACGTTTTAATTTACTACTTCTTTACTACTATGTTTCCAACACGTTTTACACACAGCATCCTTAAATAATCTACATCGATACTCTGTGGATCATACTTAAGTATCTGGCAGAGGGTTCGTCGAACCATCTTCACAATATTTTTGTATTATTCTACTCTGGAACTCATTTTATTATGATGATGGTTTCTCCCTATCTAGCTTGGCGCCAACAAAATTATTTCATATTCGGAGGAGAAAGTAGGAGACTGAAATTTCGTGCGAAGATCGCGCCGCAACGTCAAAACACTTTTCTCTTAATGATGTCCACCCCAACCCTGCATCATGTGCGCGACACTCTCTCCCCTATTTCACGATAATACAAAACGAGCTGCTCTTCTCTGAACTTTCTCGATGTAATCTGGTAATCCTATGAGGTAAAGATCCCACACCGTGCAGCAGCACTCCAAAAGAGGACGGACAAGCGTAGTACAGGCTGTCTCTTTAGTAGATCTGCTTCATTTTCTAAGTTTTCTGCCAATAAAATGCAGTCTTTCGTATGCCTTCCCCACAACATTTTCTGTGTGTTCTTTCCGATTAAAATTGTTCGTAATTGTAATTCCTAGGTATTTAGTTGAATTTACAGCCTTTAGGTTTTATTGATTTATCTTGTAACCAAAGTTTAAAGGATTGCTTTTAGCGCTCATGTGGATGACCTCATACTTTTCATTATTTAGGATCATTTTCCAATTTTCACACCATTCAGATATCGTATCTAAATCGCTTTGCTATTTTTTTAATCTTCTGATGGGTTTTTTAGGCGATAAACGACAGTGTTACCCGCAAACAACCTAAGACGGATGCTCAGATTGTCTCCTAAACCGTTAATATAGATACGGAGCAGCAGAGGCCCTATAACAGTACCTTGGGGAACGCTAGAAAACACTTTCGTTTACCCAATGACTTTTCGTCAGTTATTACGAACTGTGACATCTCTGACGTGAGGGTGAGGGGTTGCTGATTTGTTACTAGACGAATTTAGATCCTGCAGAGGACACCAGTGTTAAAAGTGTTAAGGATACGTAGACTTGACTGTAAAAAGTACACTACTAGCCACTAAGATTGCTGCACCACGAAGATGACCTGCTACAGAGGCGAAATTTAACTGACAGGAAGAAGCTGCTGTGATATGCAAATGATTATCTTTGCAGAGCGTTCACACAAGGTTGGCACCAGTGGCGACACCTACAACATGCTGGCATGAGAAAAGTTTCCAACCGGTTCCTCATACACAAAGAGCAGTTGCCCGGCATTGCCTGGTGAAAAGTTGCTGTGATGCATCGTGTAACGAGGATAAATGCCTACCATCACGCTTCCGACTTTGATAAAGGTCGGATTGTAGCCTATCGCGATTGCAGTTCATCGTATCGCGACATTGCTGCTCGCGTTGGTCGAATCCAATGACTGTTAGCAGAATACGGAATCGGTGGGTTCAGGAGGGTAATACGGAACTCCGTGCTGGATCCCAACGGCCTCTTATCACTAGCAGTTGAGATGACAGGCATCTTATCTGAGTGGCTGTAACGGATCGTGCAGCCACGTCTCGATCCCTGAGTCAACAGATGGGGACGTTTGCATGGACTATCAGCTCGGAGACCAAGGCTGCGGTTACCTTTGACGTTGCATCACAGACAGGAGCGCCTGCGATGGTGTACTCAACGACGAACCTCGGTGCACGAATGGCAAAACGTCATTTTTTCGGATGAATCCAGGTTATGTTTACAGCATCGTGATGGTCGCATTCGTGTTTGTCGACATCGCGGTGAACGCACATTCGAAGCGTGTATTCGTCATCGCCATACCGGTGTGATGGTATGGGGTGCCATTGGTTACACTTCTCGGTCACCTCTTGTTCGCATTGACGGCACTTTGAACAGTGAACGTTACATTTCAGATGTGTTATGACCCGTGGCTCTACCCTTCATTCGATCACTGCGGAACCCTACATTTCAGCAGGATAATGCACGACAGCATGTTGCAGGTCCTGTACAGGCCTTTCTGGATACAGAAAATGTTCGGCTGCTGCCCTGGCCAGCACATTCTCCAGATCTCTCAGCAATTGGAAACGTCTGGTCAATGGTGGCCGAGCTACTGGCTCGTCACAATACGCCAGTCACTACTCTTGATGAACTGTGGTATCGTGTTGAAGCTGCATGGGCAGCTGTACCTGTAGACGCCATTCGAGCTCTGTTGCCCAGGCGTATCAAGGCCATCATCACTGCCGGAGGTGGTTGTTCTGGGTACTGATTTCTAAGGATCTATGGACCCAAATTGTAATGTAATCACATGTCAGTTCTAGTATAATATATCTGTCCCATGAACACCCGTTTATCATCTGCGTTCCTTTTTGGTGTAGCAGTTTTAATGGCCAGTAGTGCAGCATCTGTTGTGTAATTACTGAAGTTAAACGAGAGGTCCCACACATGATGGAGGTGATAAGTTAACAGAAGCGAGATTGCTGCGCTGATACGTGGCTCACACCGGGGCTACGCTTCGACTGAAAGCGCTGAGCGAGCCGCGGGCTATTTCTGGCACCCTGCGTGGGCGACGGCGGACTAATCCCGCATAGAAGAGGCGCGCGGGGTCGAGCGCTGGAGAGAGTTGTTGGGCCGAGAAGCAGTGTTGGGGGGGGGGGGAGGGGCAGGGGGGGGAGGGGGGGCACCAGAGTGTAGCGGGCGGTGCGTTGCGGACGGTGCTCGTCCACCAGCGCGCTGCAATTAGAGTATTCATGAGGCGGATCAGGACCCCTCTGGCGCCCAGAATAGCAACAGCCGTCTCCCGTCCACAGACATTTGCGTTGTCTTCAGCCTCCTGCGACATCGATTCAGATGCGCGGGACGTCTGGGCCCCTCTCGTGGAACATAAGCAGCGGTCGCATCTCTCAGCACTACGGACTCGCACCTGCACCAATTAAGCTGTACGTGGCATACGCCGGGTTATTAAAAAAGGAAAAAAATGTCTCACAAGGCTTAACCCTTTCAGACCTGGTGGTCGCAATTGTGTACATAAAATTTGTTCACAAATATTTCTTTTGCAAGAAATGCCATGAGCACAGTGGGTTTGCATACACATTTGTATACTTTTTCACACATTTGTTTTAGCTATGTTAAAGCACCTACTTCACTCTTGTGAGCAGTCTATGAACTTCTTATTGAATTATACCCTGTGGGTTTGTGACTCTATGGGCAGCTTTTAGTACTTGATTTTATTGCTGAAATAGACGTTCTTTACGTTTTGCTTATGAACTTTTTATTGGCTTCCTTCTTTTTTAAAGCCTTACAAATTGTTTTGTGCAATGTTCAGCAATTTCTTTCAGTTCATATTTGTGTTATTTGCATAATAATAGTCTACGAGTAAGCATAATGTATAATTTAGCAATGTATAATGTATAATTATAATGTACAATGTAAGTATAATGTATAATATGAGTAAGTTTAATGTAAACATTTGTGTTCATCCGCTCCCTAATGGTGTAAAATGGGAATCACAACCTAAAATAGGAATCAGCTGTAATTGCACATCTGCATTAATTATGTGTTCTGTAGGGAAATTATTGGGAAAAAGGCTTTGGAAATGATAAGGGAAACATTAATTTAAGGGTTAAACAATTTTAAGATTATTCTGGAATATCTTATTGGATAAATGAGTGATTTCGGCTATCCGAACAGTTGCCATAGCTAATGATGAAACAATTTAACGATAAAAAGTCATGATGAATACATAGACATAAAAATTAAAAATGTTCTTTTGTCCCTTCCTGAAATAATTTCTTATGCCTCTGGAACGCTTCGTCGACAGGGTGGTGTTGCACTTCGTTATTATTGGTGTCCTTGCAGCTCCTCACGATCCGCCGAATATTTGTTGCGATGTACTTTCATTCAATTTTTACACATGCGTATAGTCTCTTTCGGATCTCAACACAGACAGACAGCAGTGAACATATAGAGCGTAGTGGGGCGATCACCCTGTTGTAGAAATAATTCAAAAGCCAAGATCGCTTAAATACTGTTTACTGGATAACCGGTTTGAACACACGAAAGTTGCCGTCATCGGATCTGAATGTAGATTAATCTACATTCAGATCCGATGATGCCATCTTTAGTGTGTTCAAACCGGTTATCCAGTAAACAGTATTTAAGCGATCTTGGCTTTTGAATTATTTCTACAACAGACAGACAGACAGCTACTAATTACTTACTGAACACTGGATTGCTCGCTAATAATCATCTCTGGCCTCGTTATCTTTTATCGTTGTCACAGATGTTATCGCTCTCTAGCGGTGAGCAAGTGCGTCTTTTAATCAGTTTTTTGTAAGAGTCACCACTCACCACCAAGGAGGAGAATAGCAAGATTGTACATATGATTCTATTTTTTACATTGATGCTGCGTGAATTAGCAAAAGCATAAGAAATATCTGTCTGTGGAGCAAGACTGGGACTTGGTTCTAGACATAATTCAAAATTGTGAATTTTCTATCAGTGGTTTGAGTGTAGATAAGGAGGATGAAGACGTACGACTTACTGTAAAGAATGTTCCACAAAAAGCAAAACGAGATGGAGCAGCTAAAGAGGGTAAGAATATTATATGTACAGACACCAAATCTGAAGATGAAGAAGCGGTGAATACTGAAATCAACATTTTGTGCGATGTACAAGCGCATAATTTGATAATAGGCGTGGCAATATAACGGTCACACCTAAGGAAAACGTAACATGGAAATACAAGTCTCTAAATCACATTGCCGAAAGCTCCAAACATTGAAGAATCTGACTTGTGTTCACCAATACAATTCTTCAAACACATATATCTGATGATTTACTAGTGTGGTAGTGTATACTAATTTTTTGTGGATTACAACAAGGCAAATCTTCATTCAGACAGTCAACTCCTGAAGAATTGGAGGTGCTGTTTGCTTTGCTTACACTGACTGGCACTTTAAAATTTCCCAGAACACGCTTGTATTTTCAGTCTGGATCCGCGCGACCGCTACGGTCGCAGGTTCGAATCCTGCCTCGGGCATGTATGTGTGTGATGTCCGTAGTTTAATTAGGTTTAAGTAGTTCTAAGTTCTAGGGGACTGATGACCTCAGAAGTTAAGTCTCATAGTGCTCAGAACCATTTGAACCATTTGGACGCTTGTATTTGGATACCACCGTTAAAGTAAATGTATTTTGGGAAAACGTACTACGTAACATATTTTTATGTTATGAACAAATTTACGCTTGTTGAACAATCTGGAGGAACCACCTGAAAATAAACGAAAATTTTACAGTCGACGAAATTTACACAGGCATCTTCATAGAAAACTAAGGGTCACACAAAAGACGAAGTGTTTTCAGGAGATTCTCCTCAATGTAAAACTGTTCTCACATATTTTTTGTAAGTAAGTCAAAATTCAGGTTTGAAACGGTTAATATCCTAAACCACCTTATTACGGTTCTAGATCAGAATTTTGGAACACAGAGGTTTCAGACAGCATTTCATACACAGTGCAGTGGGTAAAATGCTTTATTATGATAAACGAAACGCCTAACCCCTGAACAGTCATTATCTATTTGATTAGCTAACTGACAAACCGATCACTGCCCGGGTTTTCACTTTGCTAGTTTTCTGTTAGAAACGAGGCCTTGTGTTTAGTCCTCCTGGAGACTCGATGTGAGATGATCCCACACAGTTTTTCTACCCGGGGCACAGCTGCTTCGTGTGTCTACAACGCGATTTTTTAAACTTCGCTGTGGAATTGCCTCTTCATAGTTGTATAAACGGCTGTTGTTTTCACCTACAGTTGTTAGTCCTTCGCACTTGAAAGGTGACAGGGATTTCATTGACTCCACAGTGGGAGTGTCTTAGTATTAAAGAATAAATGTATTAAAACTTTATGAATGATGCGACATTTTTTCACACATGTCAGTGTTTATGCGGTCGTAACTGTCGTACAAGGATATAATTTTGTAAGTACAATTTTCTGGATATGTGGATATCATCTGCAAAATTTGTTGCGAAGTAAGTTAGTGGAAAAGTAGTAATACATTTTAACGTCATGCACAATGAGGGAGTTTCTCACGCAACTTATTGTTTGATGCAGCTCTCCATGCTACTCTATCTTGTGCAAGCTTCTTCATCTCCCAGTACCTACTGCAACCTACATCCTTCTGAATCTGCTTAGTGTAGTCATCTCTTGGTCTCCCTATACGATTTTTACCCTCCACGCTGCCCTCCAATACTAAATCGGTGATCCCTTTATGCCTCAGAACATGTCCTACCAACCAATCCCTTACTCTGGTCAAGTTGTGCCACAAACTTCTCTTTTCCCCAATCCTATTCAATACTTCCTCATTAGTTATGTGATCTACCCATCTAATCTTCAGCATTCTTCTGTAGCACCACATTTCGAAAGCTTCTATTCTCTTCTTGTCCAAACTATTTATCGTCCATGTTTCACTTCCATACATGGTTACACTCCATACAAATACTTTCAGAAATTTCTTCCTGACACTTAAATCTATACTCGATGTTAACAAATTTCTCTTCTTCAGAAACGCTTTCCTTGCCTTTGCCAGTCTACATTTTATATCCTCTCTCCTTCGACCATCATCAGTTATTTTGCTCCCCAAATAGCAAAACTCCTTTACCACTTTAAGTGTCGCATTTCCTAATCTAATTCCCTCGGCATCATCCGACTTAATTCGACTACATTCCATTATCCTCGTTTTGGTTTTGCTGATGTTCATCTTATATCCCCCTTTCAAGACACTGTCCATTCCGTTCAACTGCTCTTCCAAGTCCTTTGCTGTCTCTGACAGAATTACAATGTCATCGGCGAACCTCAACATTTTTATTTCTTCTACATGGATTTTAATACCTACTCCGAATTTTTCTTTTGTTTCCTTCACTGCTTGCTCAATATACAGATTGAATAACAATAACTTATTGTTTATGATATCATATCTCCGGAAATATGTATGGTCCCATTATATAATTTTGTAGGTGCATTTAGCGACATGAACCATGGACCTTGCCGTTGGTGGGGAGGCTTGCGTGCCTCAGCGATACAGATTGCCGTACCGTAGGTGCAACCACAACGGAGGGGTATCTGTTGAGAGGCCAGACAAACATGTGGTTCCTGAAGAGGGGCAGCAGCCTTTTCAGTAGTTGCAGGGGCAACAGTCTGGATGATTGACTGATCTGGCCTTGTAACATTAACTAAAACGGCCTTGCTGTGATGGTACTTCGAACGGCTGAAAGCAAGGGGAAACTACAGCCGTAATTTTTCCCGAGGACATGCAGCTTTACTGTATGATTAAATGATGATGGCGTCCTCTTGGGTAAAATATTCCGGAGGTAAAATAGTCCCCCATTCGGATCTCCGGGCCGGGACTACTCAGGAGGACGTCGTTATCAGGAGAAAGAAAACTGGCGTTCTACGGATCAGAGCGTGGAATGTCAGATCCCTTTTCGGGCAGGTAGGTTAGAAAATTTAAAAAGGGAAATGGATAGGTTAAAGTTAGATATAGCGGGAATTAGTGAAGTTCGGTGGCAGGAGGAACAAGACTTTTGGTCAGGTGAATACAGGGTTATAAATACAAAATCAAATAGGGGTTATGCAGGAGTAGTTTTAATAATGAATAACAAAATAGGAGTGGGGGTAAGCTACTACAAACAGCATAGTGAACGCATTATTGTGGCCAAGATAAACACAAAGCCCACACCTACTAGAGTAGTACAAGTTTATACGCCAACTAGCTCTGCAGATGATGAAGAAATTGATGAAATGTACGATGAGATAAAAGAAATTATTCAGGTAGTGAAGGGAGACGAAAATTTAATAGTCATGGGTGACTGGAATTCGTCAGTAGGAAAAGGGAGAGAAGGAAACATAGTGGGTGAATATGGATTGGGGCTAAGAAATGAAAGAGGAAGCCGTCTGTTAGAATTTTGCACAGAGCATAACTTAATCATAGCTAACACTTGGTTCAAGAATCATAAAAGAAGGTTGTATACATGGAAGAATCCTGGAGATACTAAAAGGTATCAGATAGATTATATAATGGTAAGACAGAGATTTAGGAATCAGGTTTTGAATGTAGGACATTTCCAGGGGCAGATGTGGACTCTGACCACAATCTATTGGCTATGAACTGTAGATTAAAACTGAAGAAAATGCAAAAAGGTGGCAATTTAAGGAGATGGGATCTGGATAAACTGACTACACCAGAGGTTGTACAGAATTTCAGGGAGAGTATAAGGCAACATCTGACAAGAATGGGGGAAAGAAATACTGTAGAAGAAGAATGGGTAGCTCTGAGGGACGAAGTAGTGAAGGCAGCAGAGGATAATGTAGGTAAAAGAACGAGGTCTGCTAGAAATCCTTGGTTAAAAGAAGAATTATTGAATTTAATTGATGAAAGGAGAAAATATAAAAATGCAGTAAATGAAGCAAGCAAGAAGGAATACAAACGTCTCAAAAATGAGATCGACAGGAAGTGCAAAATGGTTAAGCAGGGATGGCTAGAGGACAAATGTAAGGATATAGGAGCTTATCTCTCTAGGGGTAACATAGATACTGCCTACAGGAAAATTAAAGAGACCTTTGGAGAGAAGAGAACCACTTGTATGAATATCAAGAGCTCAGATGGAAAACCAGTTCTAAACAATGAACGGCAGGCAGAAAGGTGGAAGGGGTATATAGAGAGTCTATACAAGGGCTTGTACTTGAGAACAATATTATTGAAAGGGAAGAGGATGTAGATGAAGATGAAATGGAGATATTATACTGCGTGAAGAGTTTGACGGAGCACTGAAAGACCTGAGTCGAAACAATGCACCCGGAGTAGACAACAATCCATTGAAACTACTGACGGCCTTGGGAGAGACAGTCATGCAAAACTCTACCAGATGGTGAGTAAGATGTATGAGACAGGCGAAATTC